>NC_071417.1:8220000-9453750 GCF_017976375.1 Cuculus canorus
CCACTATTTCTGGTAGCTCAGTATGCTATGGCTCTGAGTTAGGTCTGAGGTCACCTTGGGTCATGGTCCACCAGACAAGAAGGGAGATGTGGGGTTCCCCGACCTTATTCATCCTCCTTATTTTCTGCAGAGACCTCCCCAAACCTCCAGTGGACAGTTTTCCTTCTTAAAAGCATTATTTACCATACCAACAACATAATACTTGCTCTCCAGCCTTTACTGCATCGCTCCCCAGCTGTGCATCTTCCTGACGGCTAAACAAGAGCCGATGCTGTGTGACGCAGCTGACTCCGACTTTTGCAGACCCCTCACGCACCTGACTGCCCCGTCAACTCATGGCCTTTGCACCACGCGCTGTGCATCCCTGGGGATGCTGAGACCTGTTAGAGACGAAGTTTAACTCTTCTTAATTTGCCTTCAGGGTTTTTTTAAGCCTGGAAGTGTCCTAGAAGGCTGTTGCAAGGCCACAGGCTGGGTGGGCTTGCACAAACCATCATCCCCACAGGAGCTTGGACACCCAGAGGGTGTGCGCAGTGGGCATAGATCATCACTACGCCTGGCTCTGGGCATCCCCCACCGGATCCAGCCCTGTCAGCCCCTCCTTGCAGCTGGGTCTGTTTGCAAATGAAAAAAAAAATCTATCTCTTTCTGCCTGAGTAGCTCAGCGTAGCTGCTGGCAGTGGTGCGGAGCTGGCTGGGAAGAGTAGAGAGGCTTGGCCACAGAATGGTGGGCACAGCAGGTGGGAAGCACCTTGGTGACTGGGAAGCTGGGCAGGGGTGATAAACTGGTGATGAGAGGCCTTTTTGCTTTTTATTTACATATGCTTTATCCAGTCCAGGGCCAGAGGCAGGGTAAGGCAGCAGGCGAAGGCAAAACCGAGGTATACAAAAGCGTCTGAACCATTGAAAGCCCAGTTTTTGTTTTGAAGAAGACAGAATGGAGGATTTAAGTGTCCAGTCCAAATGAAGTTTCATTTCAGATGAAAAGGAGCTTCTGACCAACCTTTCTTACACCCTCTCAGCCTTCTGTCCCCATCCACCGCTAACCCTCAATGCTTTATGGTAGGGGCATCCACTCATCTGCCCATTCACACCACTCTAAGGGTTTGCTCTGCAACTTTATCTTCTGCAGCTGGAGGGACCCTGAGGACCCTCGTGAGTCCTTGACTGCCCCTGAGGAGACATCTCCCACATCTCTAACATCCCTCTTTCCCAGCCAGCAGCCCTGTCCACATATCTCCTACTTGGCAGTTGCTCTTCTGCTTTTCTCTGATTTTATTACTCTGCAGACACTGCCACTTGCAGCCCTGTTGTGGCACAGCTGCTGCTCCTCCAGCGAGGTGGTCTGGCGGTGCCGCACGCTGCAGCTGGGGACGTGCTGGCTGTCCTGGAGAACATCGGGGTGAGGGGCAGCATCTCCCGTGATTTCGGGGCTGTGGAGAGGTGGCCGCATCATGGTTCTACACTTCTTCCATTGCTGGCACTTGTTCCATCCAGAGATTTGCAAGTAAAACCTCTTTCCAGCCCTGCCACAACATTTTTCTCATCCACAATTTTAGCAAAAGAAACAGCGCAAGTTTGGGGCATCTTCAAGCCAGAGGATTTCTCCCTGTGCCCTCGGCTCTCCTCTCGCAGCCATATCAAGGAGGGTTACTTCTGCTCCCTTGATCTCTTGTTGCTGGTGTCAATGTCATCTGGCAACCTGGCTGCTAACAAGCACAGTGGTGCCACGGTCCAGGGCTTGGGGATTTGCACAGAACCCACCTTGGGTAGCGATGAAGGCTCTCACTGCTGCCCAATGCTGGGAAACCAAGCTCTCCTTCCATCCCCAAAAGCCAGAGGGTGCAGGGCAGGTTCAGCCCCGAAGCCACAAACAAGGCAATGCCAGAAAACAGGGCTCCATGCCTCGGGCACTGAGAGAACCAAGGACTCTTCTGCAAATTAACATTTACCACCTTGACGCTGCAGAGTTTTGATAACACGGGGATGCTGTTTGTTTATTTATATATTTATGGCCCCATTAGTTGATACATTTGCATCCAGCCTTGGAAAAAAGAAGTGTTTTCTCCGAATTGAATGACATGAATTATTTCGACCTAACTTACTAATTAAGACCTCATTAGCAGCCCAAATTTGTGATAGATCAGCAGTGGACTTGGCACAGTGGTTTAATTTAATGATTTCTTGCATTACTTTGTTAATCATCTTTAGTCTGATTTAATTTATGCCAATGTGACTATCCTAATTTCTAATTAAAGGCATTGATGGCAGGGACACCACCACCGCATAAGAATTTCAATCAAGGAGAGCACAAAAGCGGCCCCTGCTTCTTATTTCTCGAGGGATGGTGGGTGGGCAGCTCCTCGCCTGTTCTCAGCCTGGTGCTCGGCGGTGCCTGCAGCTCCGAGTTGGACACCTCTGGCTCTGGCTGGGATCTTTCCTACCATTATCATAGAATCGTGGAATAGTTTGACTTGGAAGGGACCTCAAAGCCCATCCAGTCCCACCCGCTGCCATGGGCAGGGACACCTCCCACTGGATCAGGGGCTCCAAGCCCCATCCAAACTGGCCTGGAACCCCTCCAGGGATGGGGCAGCCACCACTGCTCTGGGCAACCTGGGGCTCATTGTGAGACTTTCACCTTCCTTGTGAAGAATTTCTTCCTAATGTCTAATCTAAATCTTCCCCCTTCCAATTTAAAGCCGTCCCCCCTCGTCCTATCACACCATGCCCTTCTTAAACGTCCCTCTCCTGCTTTCTTGTGGACACCTTCAGGTATTGTGGAGCCGCTGTTCCCTGAGGCTGAGCTGATCCCAGACGTCAGCAAAGCGCTGGTAGTTGCTTCAAGTTTTTGCTGGTCCAGATCCTCTTGCTTGGGTGGGAGAGAAGCTTTGGCATGGGATCGGCCATGGAAAATCAGAGTTTGCAGGAAAAAACATCTGCTAATGCGAACCGTTTATGCGAGTCAATATAAATTTATTTAGTGCAATAAATGACATAATTGAGTTTTTATTTCCTTAATATATTCCACAAAAATAATGAATATTTTGAGTATCCCTGGCCTACAGATGTCTTTCAGAGGAACGTATTGCCTGTAATATTACTCTTGTATAAAGCTGACATTTAAATGGTTTAATAAATGAGCAGTTGTTTGACTTGTTTCAGTTTCAATACATTCTGGTGTATTAATAAAATATATTTCAAAAGGAAGCTCGATAGACCATGCTATAAAAATTCCTGATTTATTAGAGCTACATTTGCTATTAGTTGGGACAGATACTCAAAATGTCATTAAGGTTAAAATAATAATCAATCAAACTAATTAGACCCTATTTTTCATATGCAAATATAATTAAGCATACATTTCTCAATAACTTTAAAGAGAATTATTGAAGCTGCACAAAGTGGCGCCGAGTCCTTACTTGAGCTAATGAAATGACGGCATCTTCACTTGCATATGCAAACAAAATTGATTAGCCACTTCGCCTAATAACTCAGGGAGGGGCTGGCAGGGAGCAGGGGCTGCAGGGACGTGGGTGCAGCTGCTCGGGGACCCCATCACCCCCCCTGCCCAGATCCTCGCATCCCTGCCTGCTCCAGGACTGCAACCATCACCTGGGCTGGGGTTGGGCCCAGGGTGGAGGATGCTTTTGCTGTGCTCCAGCATCCTGGGTGCCTCTCCACACACACAGTCATCCCAGCTCAGGTACTGCGTTGCAGCTAGGAAACCCATCTGCAGACATGAAGATGATCCGAGGGCTGGAGCACCTCCCATATACGGACAGGCTGGAAGAGTTGGGGTTGTTCACCCTGGAGAAGAGAAGGCTGTGGGGAGACATTAAAGCAGCTTCCAGTGCTGAGAGGGGCTCCAAGGAAAGCTGGGGAAGGGCTTTTGATCAGGGAGTGCAGGGATAGGACTTGGGGAATGGTTTTGAGCGGAAAGAGGGGAGATTGAGATGAGATCTGGAGAAGAAATGTTTTGCTGTGAGGGTGATGAGGCCCTGGCCCAGGTTGCCCAGAGCAGTGGTGGCTGCTCCATCCCTGGAGGGGTTCCAGGCCAGGTTGGATGGGACTTCGATCACCCTGATGCAGTAGGAGGTGTCCCTGCTCATGGCATGGGGTGGGACTGCATGGGCTTTGAGGTCCCTTCCCATCCAAACCATTCTCTCCGTCTATGATATGGCTCACCACAGATGTTTTCCCTGGCAAATCATTCTGACTGGTAAAAATACCATTTTGCTATGAGAAGGGTTAATAAGAGATGTTTATTTATGAACTCAGCATATTACTGTTGCATAATTTGAATACAGTGCCTATGAGCTTTTTTTATTGCATGCTATAATTTCATTTTTAAAGCTTTCCCTATGCCATACTTTAAAAATGATATCGCAAACAAGAAATAAATTCTGTTTTGCAGCTGTGCTAACTATATTTACCCATGGGATACACTATTTTGTCCTTGACATAAATCCCTTGGGATCTCACTCAGAATTACTCTGGCACGCCAAATTCACTACATCAGGGTATTGTACACCAAGTCTATCACATGGGCTCTGGCTGAGCTGCCGAATCGCTGCGAAGAGGCACTTGTTTAGCATATTACCATGAAAATCAGTCAACTCGCACATTAACGATTGTCAAAAACCCAGGCAAGGGAAATAACTGTGGATTAAAGCAGCCAGGATCCCCCAAGCAGCGGCAGGGAGGGCTCAGGGGGGGCAATGCCCTCCTGCCTGGTGGCATCACTTTGCTAATCCTTGTCCCATCACACAGCTGTTGTGCCCATCCCAGGCATCCCCAAGTGTCCCTGCGTCCTTCCTGGTCTCCTTCCCTTCGCAGGGCAGGTGCTGCTGTACACGATATGCATTTACTTTATGGTTTCCCCAGAATTTGCAGCACCTCGAGGCTGTTTCCACCGCTGCTCCGTATGCAAACAGACAGGTAATCAACGGCTGGAGGCGTGCATGTCCCTCAGCAGCTCAGGGCTCTGCCCACCCACCAGCTCTGCTCCTCCACAGCCCCAAGGTGGTTTAAGCCACCTCTGCATATGGATCTTGCTGTTAATTGGGGGCCTCATTTTTCTGCAGGTGTCAGGCTCCAGGACATCAGATTTAACGAAATTCAGCTTCCCCGCTCAATTGTACAGGCAGAAGTACCAGAGCTGCCATGAAAAGGGGGGGTTGTGCCTTTTGCACATGGTGGGAACCAGCAGCAGCTATGACACTGTCAGCATCTCTCAAGGGACGAGCGTATTTTTGTCGATCATGTAGCATCAGGTTCTCGTGTCACTGCGTTACGAAGCTTGATGGCACTTAATACACCATGACAAGGTGTAACATCAGAAATGGAACACAAAATGAGATCAAACGGCATCACGGTCCCCAGAGGGCCCGATCAAATCCAAGGTATGGAAATTTGAAGGGGAGTAAAAAAAAATGCAAACTCTCCTCCTCATCAGAAACCTTTTGAATCCTATTATCCTGGGCAGGCAGCAGCTGGGCTGGGCTCTTGTACAGAGGGAGGACATGGAGCCTCATATGGTGGCCATCTCACCTCGTCCCTGCCTGTCACTGGACCTGCAGACCTCTCCAACCCCATCCCTGCAGCAGGAAGGAGCCTCAGCCCTTGCCTGGGGGAACTAAGGGAGGTCCCTGCTGGAACCGGGGCAACCTCAGCCCCAACACTCACCCCATGTCCACTCCCCTGTGCTTTCCTTGCCTTTTGCACACCTTGAGAGCTGCACCCCTCCATCCCAATATCCAGATGTTTAAAGGCCTCTCCCATTCACATCCATGCAATAACATCACAGAAGAAGCAGAGCAACAGGGTCTTGGCCAAGGGCAGGCAGCTCTGGTTGCAGCATCCCTGGAAAGCACAAGGCAAACATCAGCAGTGGGGCAATGCGTGCAGCGGTAACCGGTGCAGGAATGGCAATGGGAAAGGGATGGGGGACTGGGGAGGAGGAGGACCAGGGGAAGAACGAGACACTGGGACAGCCAGCTGTGGGGTGAAGACTTTCAGGAGGAGAGCCAGAAGAGACCCAACAAATCCATCACCCACCTCCCTGCAGAAAGAGGGCAGCCCCACATGGAAGGGACAAGTGCAGAGAGGAGGAGACCAATCCTGGGGGGGCTGGATGTCAAACCGCCGCATGTCCCCTCCCCAGGATGAGCAGGGTGACCCCAGAACAAGGACCTGCCCTGCCCTGCCAGTGTCTGCAGGCAACGATTGACCCAAGTGGCAGTGGAGAGGGAAGGTGTTTCTTCAGAAGGATCCTGATGGGCAATTTTTCATTGTACAAGCAGGATCCTTCAGGAAAACGGGTTAAGGACAAAACCCTTGGGGGGAGGGGGGCAGCAGCGGGGAGCAAAACCATTTTTCACATATCTCAGCAATTTTGGAAAAAGGAAAGAAGCCATTTTTCAGCGAAAAACTCTTTTCATTTGGAAAATGTTAACCAGATGTTCATAAGAAGTACATCATGGAAAGAATGAATGAGATCTCTTGGTTGGGACTAATACTGTATCCCCAAGGAGTTGCTGAGCTGCACTGCTGGGCTGTTTTTTTTGCTGAAAACAAAGGCAGATGCACTTTGGAAGCCACCACTGGTGAAAGAGTTAACACCCAGCGTCCGATGGACGTGCTATAAACCACAGTGGGTGAAGAGCATAATTGCAAACACACACTGGCTGTCCTGAAGAAAGGGCTTCCTTCATTCCGCCTGGCTCCCAGGCGCCCAAGCCTGTGCTTGGTCCTCTGT
Organism: Cuculus canorus; assembly: GCF_017976375.1. Taxonomy (NCBI): domain Eukaryota; kingdom Metazoa; phylum Chordata; class Aves; order Cuculiformes; family Cuculidae; genus Cuculus; species Cuculus canorus. The sequence continues at coordinate 8,226,761 of NC_071417.1, forward strand.
CGAGACTAACGTCATCCACAGTTTGCAGCCCCAGATGCCGTCACCATCCCAGGTTGAGAGCAGCCGCTTGCTGCTCCCAGCAGCTGCATCTCAGCCCCATGCTCTGATCAAAGCCCCCATCAAGCAGCTCCCAGTGCCTCTCTCCCAGCGTCCAGTGCCAGGTAAGCACACCAGCTCGTGAGACACAGGCGCCCTGGGATGCTTACAGGAATGCCGGAACCATTGAAAAACCATTGCGATTCAAATGTAGAACGAGTGAAATCTGCAGAGTTTTAGGCAAACTAGTGCTGCTGTTTGCAGCCTGAAGCACCTCCCAGTCCTGACACAGCCCCACCGTGTCACCGCTGTCCCCATGTGCTTGTGTGTCACTGCCACGCGTGTCTCAGTACCTGGTTGTGGCTCATCAATACTCTGTGCTGCTGCTCCCGCTGCTGCCACAGCCCCTGTTCCCAGCACAGACACCGGCACACGGCTCCCACGGCACCCTACACCACGAGAGAACCAGCTGCCCCATGGGTGCCTAGTGCTGGCCTGTCCTGCACCCAGATGCGGACGAGCAGGGTGCAGCCCTTGTCCCCAAAGCCCCGGGGCAGAAAGATCCACACCGATGGTGCCTTGGCCACCTCCACCGTCTCTCAGCTGCATGCCCAGCCAGGTTGTGATGAGTGCTGGTGGCAGCGGACGTACCCAACCTGCTGCCACTTAACCTCTTTTTCCTGCCCCTGCAGCTGGAGGGAGCTGCCAGGCAAGAGGCTCGAGAGGGCGACTCAGCAGGGATCTCCTCTTGGCCAGGGTTTCTTGAACCCTGTGCCAGGGTGGAGCTCCCAGCTTCAGTCCTCTTGGCTGGCCCTGGGGTGGGGGCTAACCTGGAGGAGCCCTCCAGTGAGATTAAGGACAGGTGATGACTTTTTTTCCCTGCAAATGATAATTGCCACCGTGGAGGCGTTTGCATTAGGAAAAACCCAACAGTTACGCACACCCCCAGAGCTGCGTGCCCGGCAGAGCCGCAGGCACTTTGGGAGCTGTGGCAGCAGCAACAGAATCGGGGCTGGGCTGGAGCCAGTTAGTGCAAAATTATGCAGCAAGCCCCACAGCATCTGTGCTTTTACACTCTTCTTTCTTGTATGTTTTTTTTTTTTTAGTGACAAAAACTAAATCCAATCAGAACAAAAGGCCACAGCAGCATCTAAACAACAGCCAGCACTCTGCAAGGAGAGCTAATAACTATGTGTAGGGATCCTGGTGCTGGTTAAATGAGGAGTTTTCAGCCTCTGGCTTCACCCAGGGCCATGAAGATCAGCAAATCACTAATAGGGCTGAACCTTCACAAGCAGCTGAAGGGTGAAAACCTGCCAGAGGCTGCTCTTGTGCTACGCCCCAGCCCCGGCAGCATCTGGGGTGGTGGCCAGTCAGGTCCCCTAAACCCTGCCAGCCCCCAAGTGACAGCGGCACCAACCAGGAGGTTAAGTTGTTAAAAAGCTGAGATATAAACGAGGCAGAGGGACTTTGCAACACTGCAAGGTTAATAATGTAATTAACAGTCTATTTATTATGAATAATAATCATAATTGGCTTTTCTTTGGATGCCTCAATCTGTCTGTCTCTCCGCCCATCCACGTTTGTGCTGTCTCTCTCCTTCTCCTTGGACTCTCTGAGTTCATCCCTCTTGCAGCAGAGCAGCGCCTTGCAGAGCGGTTTGTAGGCACAAATGGATTATGATGTTGCATCTGATGAACAGTATCTGTACCAGCTGCCAAGTGTACAGCACAAACAGGAGCAATTAACACCGCTTCTGAATTAAATGATAACCTGAGACTGACGAAGTTAAGTTCTCCCCACACCCTGCAGTCAAGTCCCCTCCAGCCACACAGGACACATCAAAGCAAGAAGAGCGGTTGTTCTTCCTACATCCTGGCTGCCAATGTTGCTGTCTGAGCTACTCATCTCAAACATCCACAGTCCCACATTTCCATCTCCCCTTTTCCCAGGGCTGCTCCCTAACTGAGCATCCATGGAGGCTGAAGCCAAGCTCTGCAGCCAAGCAGCCCAACTGCCACCTCAGGGATGGACCCAAGCATGAGTGTGGCAACTGGGACCAGCTGGGTCCTGGGGTGCACGGCAAGCCTGGCTAGGAGTTAGCTATCTTTAGGCAGTTGTCTATTCGCTGCTAGGCTGAGAGACATGGACTAATTCCAGACAGAGCAAGTACAGATGTCTCTGTCCTCACAGCTGGCATCACCAGGCAAGGTCCATTCCCAGCAGCCACTACTTACACAACCCCAGGATCCTTCCAAAGCCATTTCTGGGGATTTTTTGCACAAGTTTTGGTAGAAGCAAGCATCCTCCCTGCTCCCCAGGGCAGGGGAGGCCAGCAGGGTGGCCTGAAGATGTGTTGGACCTCAGCAGATGGTCGTGAGATCTGAGACTCCTCTGTGTGGGGAGCCAGGAGAGATGCCTGCAAGATGAATGCCTGCAGGGGCGGGCTTCAACAATCATGTGTCTCCATTTCATCACTAATATACACAATTAATAAACTTAATTACACGTAAAATTGCGGCAGCTGAAAAATGAGTGCAATTCTTTCTCCTCCAGCATTGCACCAAGACTTTGCTGAGGACACGGGGTGCAAAGGCATCACTGCAACACATCGCTCCCCCACGCCGTGTCCAGCCACACAGCCAGCGTCCGAGAGGCAAAGCCTGGGTGTGCACAGGACCTGACATGAACTTTGCACTGGAAGGTGACTGGAGCCATGCAGACAGTCGTGTAGCAGAGTTTTTCCTTTCCTTTATGCCATGCCCTGTTTGGAAACCCTTCCTGGAGCCCCCTTCATCAAACCTCTCCCATGGGGCCCGTTTGCTGGGTCCTCTGCACTGGCACGGGTGTGGAGTTGTTTCATCTCTCTGATTTAGACCCGGAAGGGATGTTTCTTTGTGTCTGCGATGTGCTGCTTGCTGTGCAAAGTAATCAATCCCTGTTTGCTGGAGGATTAAATGAGTCCACAATGCAGAACATCACCTCATGCAGACAGCACCGATCCCTGCTCCCCTGCTCTGGTCCCTGTGGGTTTGGGAAAGGAGCGGGGTGTCTGTCCCAAAGAGAGATGGATGTTCATGGGGATGTCAGGGCTCACCTTCTGCAGGGCTGCAAGTGCTGCCCGGCTCCCTTGGGGTGGGCTGTCTTGGGAAGGCAAGAGAGATGCACGGTTGGGTCACTCACACCTCACACGGGCATGAGGTGCAGCCAGAAGGTCACCATCTCCGTTCTCCTCTTCCAGGGGAGAAGGGGTTAACAGCTCCCTTCAGTGCTGCAGCACTAAAGTTCATTACTTTTGCTAATTGCTTTGAAGTCAGTGATTCAGCAGCTAATGGAAAATATATCTCTAGGTAATAGATTAATTGGCCACTGCTGACCAGTTTACAACAGGGGGTTGGGAAAGGGGCTGCAGCCCCGTGCTGAGCCGCCGGCACTAGGCCACCCAGCACCACTGTCTGCAGCACACTGGGGTTTTGCAGTGCCTGACTGGCAACTTCATGCTGCAGAGAGCTGGTTCCAGCCCAGGGAACCATCGAGGATGCGTGATGGCAGCCTGGGGCAGCTGTGATGGGCATCTGGGCTTCAAGAGACAGCATCATGGCCAGATGCTTCACTGGGTGACAGCTCAGGTTAAGGCTTTCACTCCTGCCTTGTGACAAATGCTTTCCTTTAATCTTCGAAGAATTAACATGGGTGCGTGTAGAAACAATTTAAATGCAGCCCTATTAATGACACTGCCGGTGTCACCAGAGAAGCTTTAGTTTCCCATATAATGTATGCGGCCATAAGTACTTTGCAACCATATGGTGATTATGTTTAATAAAGGACATTTTGTGTAATTAAACAGTTTTATTAAGGCATTATTAGTCCTTTAAATTGAAAAATAGCCAAACAGAGGTGTAATAAGGTGCTAGAATCTGTATTTGGTGAACAGATGGATGGGAAGCTCCCATTCTTGTGCCGAGCGCCCAGTCGTAGGGCTGGGAGCTGCACTGCGCCGCGAGGCGCAGCCGGGAGCAGAGACACGGTGTGCTGCCTTGTGTGCTGAGTGCCAGGCAGTTCTAGCCACGGTGGGTTTTGCTGAGTGCCAGCACCAGGGCTCAGGACCCTGCCATGCGCCCCAGCGTGCTGTGCTTCCGCGGACACTTAGTGATGCGCAAGGGACAGCCAACCCTGCTGGCACCCTTCTTGCAGGCACAGCAACAGAGCACTGCCACGGCCAGGACGCTGCCATGCTGCCAGGCTCCTGCTCCCGCTCCTCTTCCCTAGTCCTGATTTGAATAATTCAGTGTGGCTTCGTCTCGGGGGCACTGTTGTCTTCAGCAAAGGCAAATCAGCAGCCTGGACAGCCTGTTAAGAGGGCCCCAGCCTGCTGCCTCCTTCTGTAAATCAGGATTAATGAGACGGTGGAGGAAACTCAAAGCCTGGTGTGGCTCTGTTGGCAGCTCACGCCACGTCGCAGCCCAGCTTGCAAGCAGTGGCTGCCTTCAAGTCCTTGGGCAGTGGTGATGCCAGGCAGCAGCATGCCAGTAACTGGTGGTCCCCCTTCCCTCTTTCCCATTGCAGCCACAGGTTCTCTTCTGTTGTTGTCAGGGCTGTCTTGTTGAGTGCATCCTCGGTGGTGCTGGATGGTTGGTGGCCCCAGCACACCCCATGGGGCTCAGCAGAGAGAAAATGGTGTTTGTGGTGCTGAGCAAAGCACAGCGCCACGTGGGCTGGCCTGTGGGTGGGATCCTGCACAATCCAGATGCTGTTACCTATGCGGCCAGGCTGGAGCATCCTCTTTGGGAAGCGGCTGTGCAGCGTCCTCAGTGCATAGTGGGCTTCAGCACCACCGTCATACCAAGAGGCTGTGCCAGGGTCCCGTAGCAATCACCCTGCCATTGCTCAGCCGTGGTTGTGCCAGATCTGGCAGCAAGGGTCTCCTTTCTGCTGCTCTTGCTCCCTCATCATCCTCTCAGCCCTGAGACTCCCCTAGGAGCAGGACAAGAAATAAGGAAGGAGCCCTGCGGGAAAGCTGCCCGTGCCACTGCTCTGAGCTGGTGAGCTGTGCTCCTGTGTTGGAAGAAGGTTGGACAAGAGGGGCTGGGAGAGATCCTGCAACACATGCGTCACATTTGGTGCAGTTTTGAGGCCGTAAGGAGGTGCAGGGTTTGTGTCAGGCCCCTCCAGCTCTGGTGAAGAGGAGCAATGGGCACAGTTTGTGCAAGCACTGACCAGAGGGGAGAGAGGTGTTACATTGCTAGTAATGTTTTTTTCTCCATCTGAATTTCTGCGGCCTGTCCTCTAATCATTTGTACGTTATCCATCATCCTCTGCCTCCCCATCCCCGCTGTCGCACAGCTCCAGGCAATCTATCTTACAGTTAAAAAATTGTCTCTCTTACACAGGGGCTTTCAAACAAGACAAATAGAAAGAATAAGATCTGGTATTGAGATGCTGTGTACAGGGTGTGATACATAAAGCGGTGGGTAAAAGATCCCATCTGATTGTCAGGAGCAGATCTACGGTGCTGTCAGCGTGGTGCAGTCCCTCTGGAGGGGGATGAGCAGGATTTGGCCCCAGCTAAGCAGCAGCATCTCCTCTCTGCTGCAGCCCTGGGGGCCCCAGTACTCTGTCCAGCCCCAGTGTGGGCACCACACAGCCGGAACAGCTGTGCTCAGTAGCTTTCCAGACACCTGAGGACAAATTCTGGCAAACAGCCTGGCACACAGCCCTCCTGCACCATCAACCCACGGTTCCCAGCCTGCTGGGACTGATTCTATTGCTGTTGCTGCCACTGTCCTGCCTGTAAGATCACATACATCATGGGTGTTTTGAACTTTGTTATCAGCTGGTCCAGATCCTGTTGGGCAGGAGAGGCAGGGAGGACAGGCAGGACCACGGGCTGAGCCCACAGCAGCTCCTCCAGGAGTCAGCTGGAAATCAGAACACAGACAACAGCTCAAACCTGACAGAAGGGGCAAAACTCTGTGTTTCTGGTACCTGGTGTGTGCTAAACCCTACTCCTGCAGCAGCTGAGTGCTGCCTTTAGGATTTCTCTTCTTTCTGCAATGAAGTTATTGTAATCCTTTTCCCTGGGCAGAGCTCTCCGGGGCCGGTGGATGCTGTGGGGAGTGATGTCCTTGGTGCAGCGGCTCTATCAGTGCTCGTGTGTGTAAAGCTTATTGGTGTAAAGGCCTGGGTGTGACTCAATTAGTTATAGTGTTATTAAAATCCAGATGAGATAATTCTCATGCCATGGAAGATGAGGGGGTGCCTGCCCAGCACCCTGCCTCCCCCAAAGGTTTCCTGCTAAAACATACCTGCTTGGGAGATGAAGTGGATAAACATATGCTTAGGGCTTGTCAGGGTCTGAGCATGCTTAGAATAGCTGAAGAACCAGGATGAAATACTAAATGTTCCCCTTCCAGCCCAGTTCCTTGGGGTGCAAGCACCCGGGGAGCAGTGGCTGATGGCAGGAGCCGTGCTGGTGCTGGGCTGAGCCGGTGCTTCATCCCTGTGGGGGATGCTGCGCTCTGTTGCGATGCAGAACCTTGCTTTTTCCTTGCTTCCTAATGAGACAAAATAAATTTACGTGGTGCTGGATTCCTCCCCCCACTTCCCTTCTCTCATACTAAAGCAAAGGCAGCTTTACGCTAGTTTAGACAACCTCCGCTCTCGCCTGTGCCGCGAAGCTCGCAAGCTGCCTGCATTTTTATGAGCTGACTTGTTATATGGGGTGGAAGTATGCAAAATATGTCAAGCCCAAGCAGAGATTTGAATCGAAATGACTCTAATTACTTGTAATAATTTTTGCATTCCAACATAAAACAATGTTAAAAAAAATGCCATTACAATAGTTAAAAGACAAATCATTTAGCAAGTCCCTTACTTTATTGCTTTATTAGATGATTTGCTTTGCAGCGTTTTGAACATGGGATTGGGTGATCGCCCAGAGTGATTCCACTGGAAGCTGCATTAACAGAGTTCATCCCTTGTCATCAGTCAAGAAGTCCAACACTATCCATGTAGGATCAATGGCCTGGTCAAATGAGCCACCATCTCTGGTCATTAGCGTGGTACCAAACTGGGAATAAAACTGGGTCCTCTCCCTTCTCTCCTTCCTTTCTCATCTCTAAAATAAGCCAGGTTGGTTTCTCCTTTGGAGCTGCCTGGCCCTGGATGAGTTCCCAGTGCTGCCCATTCCCAGTGTAGGACATATGAGCCTGGATGGACCACATTAGTTGTCACTGGTGTGAATATCCCTGTGGGATTCGTTGCAGCCTTCCGGTGGAAGCTGACACGGGCAATGCTGGTGAATGATGCTCCAGCCAAAGCAGGCGAGAACTTTCTAAAGGTCTCCTGGTTTTTGAGGAAATTCTCCCCTCAAAAAACAGACAGAGCTGCTGCATTTTGGTGCACCTTTGCACAGCACCCACTGCACCACAGAACTCGTTCCTTCCTGGGTTCCTGGCACCGGCACAGTGGAAACAGCCCACGGGGAACCTTCTTCCAGTCCCAGCAGTGGAGCGGGGCCATGCGTGGTACAGCCAGGCAGGAGTGCAGCCTCTCACACATCGTGGATGAACCCAGGATTTGCAGCTCCTGTGTCCATCCCTTGTCTCTCCCCAGCCTCCCGCTCTCCCCAGCCTCTGCGCTGCCACTGGAAACCACTAATCAGAGATGTGCCTCCCTGGGCTGCTTTGTACACGCTGGCAGAGGACCCCCAGGGATCTTCAGCCATAGGGACAGCCCTGCTCTGTGCCTGCTGTGGGGCTGGAGTGAGCAACTCGCGCTGCTGAGGAGCGTTCCAGCTCACTACTCGCATCTCCATTTGTCTCTGTACACCACGGAGCTGATGCACAACAGCTGTCCCACTGCTGTTCCCATGCCACCAACACGCCGTGGCTCTGTGCGCAGTGGTGGGGAGCTCGCTCTGGCAGCGATATCCCTCTGCTGCTGTCACCGAGACGCATCACGGTGGAAAACACCTTGTGCCACACCACCAGTGGGATTCACAGGAAGAGAGGAATTGTGTGTGAGTGGAACACTCAAACTCATTGTGGCACAAGGTCTGCACCTGGAGCAGATGCTGGACTGGCCCTTGGAGCTCATGCACATGAGCAAACCAAGCCCAGGCATCTCCTCTGGCTGTGCGAGCCAGAACAGCCGGTGCGGATGGTGGAGATGTGTAAAGTGTTTGCTGCTGGTGAAATCTGTCCCTGTGCTTTGCATTCAAAGCCTTGGTGCGGGCACCTGTTGCGCTGGAGATCACAGAACCACAGAACCATGGAATGGTTTGGTTTGGAAGGCACCTTGTAGATTACTCGCTTCCACACCTCCTGCCATGGGCAGGGACACCTCCCACTGGATCAGATTGCTCAAAGCCTCATCCAACCTGGCTTCCAGGGATGGAGCAGCCACCATGTCTCAGGACAACCTGGGCCAGTGCCTCAAAGCAGCTTCCGAATGCATGAGGAACCGCAGGCGTCTCTCCATGCACTGGAGCTGGGGCAGGATGCCTGCACATCACACACCTCCTGCACCCACAGCTGTGCAGGGACATCTTTCCTGAGAGCTGGCACCCACCATCACCCCAGGAGTTGGTCCAGTGGATGCGCTTACAGCCACCTCACTCCAAATCGCAGCTGTGGGGTGGTGGGTAGGAAGCCCTTACACCCAGGGTGGGGGTTGGCCCCATCACAGCGCGGAGCAGTGCAGACAGGGGCTGTCGTCGGGCAGCGCTGCTGGTGATGGTGAGGAAGGGAGCGTTGAGCACGTGTCAGCGGCAGCCAACCCAGCCGTTCATTTAGACAGATTAAGCAAGTTGCTTATTGCCTGTGACATAATTTAGATGAATGGTGTGGGTAATCCATCAGGCAGACCCCTGCGCTGGTCCTGCAAGCAGCCGGTGGGGATCCCATTACCTTACATGTGTTAACAGCCAAACTCCTTTGTATAAACAACAAAGTGGCTCTCCTGAAAAGGCCGGTTTTCCCTCATTGTCTGGGAGAGGACGACAGGTCGGCGGTGATGGATGGAGGCGGTTGATAGGGTGGAATGCGGCCGAGCTGCGGGTGAAGAGGGACACCGTGTGGGGATGCATTGATGCATCGCACTGTGCTGTGCTGTACCACCACATTGCTGTGCACAACCACATGCTGCAACACTGCATGGCTGTGTGATGCATCGCTGCATGGCTGCAGCGAGTCATAGAATCATTGGGGTTGGAAGAGACCTCATAGCCCATCCAGTTCCACCCCCTGCCATGGGCAGGGACACCTCCCACTGGATCAGGGTGATCCAAACCCCGTCCAACCTGGCCTTGAACACCTCCAGGGATGGAGCAGCCACAACTTCTCTGTGCAACCTGGGCCAGGGCCTCCCCACCCTCATCATGAAGAATTTCTTCCTAATTTCTCATCTAAACCCTCCCCCCTCCAAACTAAAGCCATAAATGCATGTATGCATTGCTTGCAGCACACCACACCACTGCACAGTGCACCGTTGCGCTGCCACGTGCTGCATGTTGCACCCTCACCTGTTACGTGGCCGCATCACTGCATGCTGCATGCAGCACGCTGCACCACCACACACTGCTGCACCAACCCGTGGGGGCTCTCCACAGCCTGAAACCTCTGCCATGCAGGAAAGGAATGATTCAAGGCAACAGAGCTGGAGAATGGTCTGGAGAGCAAGTCTTGTGAGGAGCAGCTGAGGGACCTGAGGTTGTTTAGAGGAGGCTGAGGGGGAGACCTCATCACTCTCTGCAGCTCCTGGAAAGGAGATTGGGGTGAGGTGGGTGTTGGTCTCTTCTCTCAAGTAACAAGAGATAGGAAAAAACACCCTCATGTTGTGCCAGGGGAGGTTTAGATTGAATATTAAGAACAATATCTTTACTGAAGGAGTGGTGAAGTGCTGGCAGGGGCTGCCCAGGGCAGTGGTGGAGTCCCCATCCCTGGAGGGGCTCAAGAAAAGCACAAAGATTGAGAAGCAGGGGATGAGCCACGGCCAGGGGAGCTGCTGGATGTGTCCCTGAAGAGCCAACGAGGCATCCCAGGTCACCCCTGCTCGCAGGCATCCACTGGGGAGGCATTCCTGATCAAACCACCCCACTTCCAGGAGCTGAGGTCTCTCTGGGGTCTTGAGGTGATGTGATTGCCATGCCAGAGAGACAATGAGACTTCCCCACACCAAGCCCTCATCCCCTGGCATGTTGCAGAACCAGCACAGAGTCCCGGAGCGCAACCAGCAGCTGAGCTACCAAAGGTCTCCTCCATCAGCAGAGTCCCTGCCTTATTCCAGCCTTAAAACCAGCCACCAAAGTAATTTCTCGCTCCTCAGCTCCCCACCAGGAACATTATCCCTTAATTGCTGCATTTATTCAGACTTATTCTGTATATCTAACAATAATGAGTATATTAGATATGTAATTATTACTGTCATAAATGTAATAGTGACAAAACAATAATTGAAATAGTGTCTATGAAGATAATTCACCATTGCAATTAATACTGCCCTGCTTAGTTAATATGTCACTGTTTAAAATAAATGCTGTCATTACTCCATTACTAATACTGTGTTATAATAATTATTGCAATGATAATTAAGTGTCTATAGTGATCATAGATTGCCATAGATTGGAATAAAAATCACTGTAAATAACGCAGGAGAAATCGCCACCGGAGGAAGAGGTGAGTTTCAGCAGAGCTCGACGTGGAGATGCTCTTTGTCTGCACCGCTACGATGAAATTCATGAGCAGCAGCTCTGCTCGCTGACCCCTGCCCGCCCCGGCATGTCAACCACCTCCTCGTGCCGCTCTGGCAATCCCGGCACAGCCCGGTGCCTGCCGGCATCATCCCCCAAAGCACTCGAGAGTCCCTGTGTGGGGAGACGGGGGGATTTGCTGTGTGGGATGTGTGTGCCCATGGGGTTTGGAGGCAGGGATGGGAGGGATGGGGTCGAGATGGATGGTTGGGAGGGATGGAGTTGGGAGGGATGAGGTTGTTTGGGATGGATGGGAGAGATGGGGTTGGGAGAGATGGAGTTGAGGCTTGGTGGGAGGATACACAGTGCCTTCAGCATCTTTGCTTTCCCAGGATGATCAAGGGGGCATCTGAATCCTCCTTGCTGCTGCCGAAGCCTCTGGGATGGACACATTCCTCCAGGGAAATATGACCCACGCAACAGCTCCTGTGCAGAGGAGGGCCCTGCGCTGTGGCTGAGCCCGCGAATAAGTCCTGATGCAAAAGACACGAGGATAAAACACCACCAGCAACAGAAATAACAAGGCAGATCGCCTAAGCACAGCCCAGCAGGAGCGAGCAGCAGCTTCCCGTGAATGCCTGCAGCCGAGATGCCTGCGAGCAGCAGCAAACCTCTATAGGGAAGAGCTGGGTAAGCCTGGAGTAGCTGCCAGCTTGATGGGTTGTTCCCATCACCTATGAAGAGGGTTTAAAGCGCCTGATGCTTGCCGGCATCATCAGTTGCCGCACTTCAATGCTTCTCTTTGGTACAGAAACTTTCACGCTGCACACTCTCCAGGCTGGTTTGCAGCAGGGCAGGGTTGCTGGAGCCCCACAGCAGGGTGCCCTTCGCTTCCCCTTGCCCACGCTTTTCTCCTGAGCCTTTGTCGGGTGCGTTTTCTACCCAATGCAGGTACTTCACGATAACTCAACTTTACTGGAGTTCAACTCAATTTTCTCAGATTAAATAAAATTTCAAGGTGTCACTCACTAGCAAACTATCAGTTGGAAGGTGGTTGATTTTTCTAACCCTATCTCTGGTCCAATTACAATTTTTAATCTATATGTAGATAATGGTGAACAAAACCCCCGTAGAAATGTCAGGAGTGAGGAGGTTATTAGCTTAGTTTTAATTACTGTCTATCATTCTTTGAAAACCGCAGTAACCTGATAAATTAGGTGACAGCTCCCGTTGTAGGAGTTTAGGTGGGCTTTACAGGTAGATAATTTTTATTAACCAGAGGTATTTGGGGGAGTTCTGTCCTTCCAGTGTTAATGTTAGCAGGTTTTTCTGGGAATCCTGCCACCTTCCCATCCCACGAGCGAGCACCTATCCTGCAGCACCCAACTCTGATGCCAGAAAATCCTGTGTCTTCCACTGGGAAGAAACTGGCGAGGCGGTTTATGTCTTCACACCATCATTGGAGGTGGGTTTTGTTTCTAAATGAGCCGGGGACGGCACCCAGTGCTCATCTCATTGACAAACCCTGTGTCCATCGCTTATAAGGAGACAAGCTGCCATTCCGCTCCCCTGAAAAGCACATAATATGACAGGTGAAATGTCAGAAATGAGACTAAAGGCTTGGGGAAAACATTCTTCAGCTGTGAAGTATTCCCGCTAGGAATGTTAAACCATAGATTAAACGTAAATGTCTCTAAAAGGCATGTTTCAGCAGCAGCCCCCAATGTGTACACACACACATCACCATGTGCAAGTGCACCATGAGCTGCTTGGAGTGGGGCTCCGCGCCTCCTCCCCGCAACTCCACTGAGAGCATCACAGCGGATGGGAAAGCAACATTGGCGTGTGTCTCCACGTTCAGGGCAAGGGCAGGATTTGGGCAGGACAGGGGTGATCTCCACCCCTGTGGCCACAACTCTGCCCCAGGGATCTGTCCTGGAGGGTTTCCCAAGCCCTCACCTACAAAGATGCTGCTCGATGCAGCTTGGAGAGGGGCCAGGCTGTGGGATGTTGGGAGGATGCTCCAGCCACGGCGAGGGCCCCCACGCTGCACTCTGAGTGCGGGGGCTCTGTGGGGATCGCCCTGTGTGACAGGGCTGTATCCACCAGCCAATAAACAGTTCATTGCGCTGAAAGAATTATCTTTGCCAGCATTAAGGTCGGCTGTAACACAGACATTATTACTAGCAGGAGGCATATAAGTAGAGCCTGTGGCAGATAGCAGCCTGTAATTCTTTATTATTTATACCGGAGCTCCTGGGAAGTGGAGGTACAGGTCCTCAGAGCCCACAGGAATAGCTGCATTCACCCTGTGCTTCATCTGGACACCCTGGGATGGGGCACGGCAAGCAGAGCTGCAGGGCATGTCCAGCGGCAGCTCCTCCTGTGTGATGGGTTCCTGCCCTGGCACGGTCTACGCCTCGCCTGGCACCTGCTTTAGCTGTGACGCAGGAGCAAATAAAACCTTGAACCTGGTGGGGTCTCAGCTGTGTGCTCGGCTGCACCAGCCACATGTGGGTTCTGCTTCCCACAGCCCGCTGCTCGCACTGCTGCCTGTGCTGCTGCGCGGCGAAAAGCATCCCAGTGGCAAAGCGCCGCGCTGGCAGCATGGGCAGCCAGTGCAGGAGGCTCAGCTCATGCTCAGTGAGCTAAGAGTCCTTCAGGAATTCACTAGCCATGTCCTTCATGGCATTAAGCTCAATATTTCTCTAAATAAAACACCAAGGAGTTTGCGCACGCTTACCTGCTGCATCCTGCCTGGGCTCCGGTAGCTCCCACTGAGCCTCAGAGCAATGTTAAGTGCTCACATGGATCAGAATCATAGAATCGTGGAATGGTTTGGGTTGGACGGAAACTCAAAGCCCATCCAGTTCCACACCTCCCACTGGATCAGGGGCTCCAAGCCCCATCCAACCTGGCATTGAACACCTCCAGGGATGGGGCAGCCACCACTGCTCTGGGCAACCTGGGCCAGGGCCTCACCACCTTCATCATGAAGAATTTCTTCCTAATGTCTCATCTAAATCTTCTCCCCTCTAATTTACAGCCATTCCCTCTCATCCTGTCCCTGCACTCCCTGACCAAGAGTCCCTCCACAGCTTCCCTGGAGCCCCTTTCCGTACTGGAAGCTGTTCTAAGGTCTCCCCTTCTCTTCTCCAGGCTGAACAACCCCAGCTCTCTCAGCCTGTCCTCATAGCAGATGTGCTCCAGCCCTTGGACCATCTCTGTGGCCTCCTCTGGACCCATTCAAGAATTCCATATCCTTCCAGAACTGGACACAGGACTCTGGGTGGAGCCACGTGCAATTGTCATGGAAATCCTTATGCCCTTCTGCGCTTCCTGAAATTAAAATGTGCCTCCACTATGAGTTGTTATCAAAAATAGAAGCATTTTATCTGTCTTTAGTACAGAACACAGATTGCAGGGAGACATTCAATTTGGAGTCAATTTAAATTTCAATTGTCTGTGAAATCTAAATCAATAGGCTATAGTTCAATGGCGCTTTAATAAAACAGGACATAACAGAGAAATCATTAGGGATTACATATGATAAGAGATTGAAAACAGTGCCTGTGTAATGGTGGAGGAGCCATTAGAGAATTACCTCAAGCATTTGCAAGTAAACCAACAACCTCCTTCTCCTCCTGAGACTAACAAGAAGACTTAATTGTGCTGCAACGGCTAAAAATACATCTCTGTCGGCTTTTGGATTGGTAGACGATTTACAGGGACATAAAACCATCAGGGTGCTCCATAGGTTGATGGCTCCACTCCCCGGCCATGTCTTGTCCCGCTGCTGCTGTGTCTTGTCCATCAGCACAGCTGCGATCCAGGAGATGCTCTGCATGGAGATGCAGCTCCTCTGCACATCCCCAGCCATGTAATCACCATCTCCAGTTAACGAGATGGTGAGTGAGGCTTTGGGCAGCTCTGGACACACAGCCAGGTATTTGGAGGTGGTAACTACCTGCAGTGATAGATTACCCTGGATGAAACCTCCCCTTGATTTATGTGGATGCTGCGACACAGAGCAGCTCCCAAACAGGATTATTTAACTTCTGTCTTCATTTAATAATAATTCACTTTTCCTTAGCTCATTGCAAATTATCACAATCAGACTGGAGATGAGATTGGATTTCATCAGCTTTGTTTTCCCACTCCTCGATGAGAGAATCATCTGCATAGAAATGGCATTCCTGGGGTGAGAGGGAAGGCCGGCGATCATTCATCTGCCATGCGAGCAGCGCTGACCCTGACCTGGTTGTGCCAAGGTCTCCTGGCAAGGTTCAGGAGCAAGGACAACCATCCTGGTACCGCACGGGTGGGTGACCCTCAGGGGCATCGGCCGAGGGGCTGTCTGGGGGGAGAGAACTTGTCATGAGTGCAGAGTAAGCGATGTGCCACGGCTGTGCTGACCCCAGCTGTAAGAGAGAGGGAGGCAGCAAGGAGGGAGGAAGACTGGAGATTAGATTAGATTAGATTAGATTAGATTAGATTAGATTAGATTAGACAGCATAACATCACTTGGTCTGTTCAGCCTGGAGAAGAGGAGAGTGAGAGGAGACCTCATCGCATTCTACAACTTCCTTACAAGGGGAGGAGGAGCAGGTGCTGCACTCTTCTCTCTGGACCCAAGGAAATGGCCAGAAGATGCCAGGAGAGGGTTAGGCTGGACAATAGGCAAAGGTTCTTCCCCCCGAAAGTAGTGGAGCACTGGAACAGCTCCCAGGGAAGCAGTCGTGGTGCCAAGCCTGACAATATTCCAGCAGCATTTGGCCAACGCCCTCAGATTTATGGTGTGAATGTTGGGATTGTCCTGCGCAGGGACAGGAGGTGGACTCGATGATCCTTGTGAGTCCCTTCCAATTCAGGCCATTCCATGATTCTATGATGCTGCTAGGGTTGGCCCTGGGTGACATCCACTGTTTGCATTAAACTAAAAGTAGCTTTAATTGCTGAAAATCCTACTGGAACCAATCTAGAGGAGGATCAAGGCAACAGAACATGTTGATGTAATCACAAGAGTTTGGCAAAGGTGTCAGAAAAGCCTCAAGAGGCAAACCCAAAGTGTCCTTGGCCACCACAGGGTGACAGAGCCAGGGCAGGGAGGTGTGTGTGTGCGTGTATGGATGCACAGAGGAGTTTGCTAGACAGAAAGTGCAAGGACTGAGCTGTCATAGAAGTCTCCTTCACTCCCGGAGAGTGTGGGGACAGTGCACGGCCCCAGCGCTGCCCACAACGGCTCCAAGCTGCTGCTGAAAGCTCTGCCCAACTGGTTTTGCCTATTTTAAACCAGCACGACTGGGAAAAACAGTCTAACCCCAAGATTAACAATTTCAATAACAAACCAAGTGAAGTTAAGGGCTTTTGAAAAATGTTTTTACAACCTTTGGTTAACCTGCAGTAACAGCTGTTTGAGGGAGTATAAATAAGACTATTCTGTGGAGGAGACTGGAAAAATTGGTTTTATTTTAAAGGACACTGTTTGGCTCCTGTGGTGCAGTGGCATCCAAGGAAATATTGTATAGTGGTGACTGCGCGTCATGTTTAATACTCAGAAATGCAGCCGCGGAGAGCAATACATTTGCTGGCTCCTGACAGCTGGAAAGCTGGGGTGTATTTTAAAAGCGGCTTCTCTCTCGGAAGGAAAATTTTCAGAGGGATTCAGATGAAAAAAAAAAAAAGAAAACCTTCAAAATAGCCAAGATGTTTTCCAACCACCCTGTCCAGGGAGAAGGAGGTCATGGCTTGGGGATGCTTGAGGAGTGCAGAGGAGCTCTGTGCCCCCGGCGCATCCTTCCCACTCATGCCTGGGCTCAGGACCGAGGTGCCCCAGCCCTGGGTGCTGCCACCCACCCTCACAGCATTGCAGGGACAGGGGCTGCCGCTCGCCACAGCCTCAGGAAATACATCCCCTGGAATAAGGGCTGTAAAATACAAATAATCCCCAATGGCCCTTTTGTTAGAAAAAATCATGGCCTGGCTTGGAACCAGAGCCATTCTTTTCTCCACCTGAAAATAAAAGTGTCACGCTGCCTGCCACTTCAAACCCTGCCAGAAAGGACTCGGGAGTCCACTAAAGAGTGAGACTTTAAGCCTCGCTGTTAAGAATTACAAGAGATCCACTGGGCAGCATGGAAATACAAGAAATACTACAATGCCAGCGCTAAAACCTAATGAGAAATGGAACAAGCTGAGACAGAAGCTTAACAAGAAATACTGGACAAGTCCCCCAAGAAAAACTACAGGCAGCAGCGGAGAGGAGCTGCCAGCCGGCTCTGCAGCCGTATTGATCAGGGCCCGAGAAATAAGAGGAGGCCTTTGGAAAGTAGATAAACAGGGAGATATACAGTGGGAGAGGTCTGGAACTGATGAAACCAGGAGAAAATGCAGCTTAAATCAAAGGGCAAATACACAGAAAGAGAAAAGGTAATAGGATTTGTGTTTATGGCTAAAGAGGAGAGTTGTGGAGAGGTTGATCGGACAGGGTGGTAATCGAAAAGAAATGGAAAACGGAGCTCCGTATAAATATTTTCTTGGAAGAAAGTTAGCGGAAAACTTGAAATAAGCCATTATTAATGTCGATTCTGGGAAGAATATGCAAGGAGAGGAGAGGAGAGGAGAGGAGAGGAGAGGAGAGGAGAGGAGAGGAGAGGAGAGGAGAGGAGAGGAGAGGAGAGGAGAGGAGAGGAGAGGAGAGGAGAGGAGAGGAGAGGAGAGGAGAGGAGAGGAGAGGAGAGGAGAGGAGAGGAGAGGAGAGGAGAGGAGAGGAGAGGAGAGGAGAGGAGAGGAGAGGAGAGGGAGTGGGGGTGTGGGCAGGGGTTGGGGAACCCAACCATTAAGGTGGAGAATGACTTCTACCTGCCTGAGGTGGCCCATTTCTAAGCTGTGCCGGGGGCCAGGTGAGGAAGATCTTCCCTGGCTGGGCAGGAGGCTGAGTATCCCCCTTCCTTGCCTGCTCAAAAGCCAGTGGCAATGCCCCACTGCCCTCCTGCCCTGCAGTGGAGTGATGCCGCTCTGGCTTTGCAGTGAGGGGGGCTGTGATGAGCTCCCAGGGCTGGCAGCATAGGTCTGGGGTGGTGTGGGGCAGGGATGGTACGGGACAGGGATGATGTGGGGCAGGGCTGGCATGGGGCACGGCTGCAGGCTCTTCTGCTCACCCTGGGGCAGGAGGTGGGCATGCAGTGTGGTCAATGACCCCTTTGCTTCTGCAGGGGGATGCTGCTGACAGCACAGCGTTAACCCTGAGTTAATACACTGTGTGTCCAGGGCTCAGGACCAAGTAGAGGGTCCAGGATCTCACAGACTCAGTGAGTGGGACAGGACCCATAGCGCGGCCACATTGACGGCTACTGCCTGCCTCCACCTCTCAGCCTCCAGGTCCATAAAGCAGGGAGCTGATACACAAATTCTCTGCCTCCTGCCTACTAAATCTCGCCTGTCTCTGCCTTGCTGCAAAATGCGCTCACCAGCATGCAGAAAATATGTGCTGGGTGCGGGAATTTGCAGCTGCCTTGCTCACTCCATCAGCACCAGGCAAGGGTGGGATGCTTCTGCACAGGGGGGCTGCACAAGGCAGGGGGACGGGGGTCAGCTTCCCACACGAGCACCTTGCACTCTGCAGGACTTTCCATGTTGAGGTCCGTGGGGGATAAACCCCACTGCATGGCAGGAAGCTGGGGCTGGATCTCCACATCCCACCTGGCCACAGGGGGTCTGGATACGTGCATGCAGTCCCAAGCCCTGGGTGGGCTGGGGACCAGAGGGGTCTGGGTGACACTCATGGCATCCCATCATGTGCAGCTCATCCATTCCCCTGCCGAGACAGGTTTTGGGGGAGGCTTTGTGGTCACCCCAGCCAGAGGGGCTGTTTACAGGGAGGGATGCATCTCCCCCTCTCCAGACCCCTCAGCAAGCAGCTCTCCAGCCGCTCTGCTGTGGTTGCCATGGCAATGAGAGAGGAAGGTTCCCTCTCGCTTCCCGTGATGCTCCGCACCAGCATTCCTCCGCATGCCCATGCACACAACTGCCAGGCCACTGCTGAAATATTAATCAGAGCTAATTGCCAGGAAGACACCCCCAGCCACCGTGCTGAGTGCAGCAGCTGCCGGCACAGCATCATCCCCAGCCCACCGCTTGCCCTCTATGGCTCTGTGCCATCCCTGGGGTGTCCTGATGTCCCCAAACCCACCCCAGACCAGGGCCAGTCATCCCTGTCATGGCACAGCATCTCTAGGCTTGTTTCTGCTGCTCCTAAACACCACCAAACCTCCTCACACCACCAGAAAGCTGAGATATTTCCCACAACTAAAAAAGTAATTAAACAGAAAGGTCACTCGTATTTAGTCTTTTGTTACATAAGCCCTGAGTTATCGAATAATCTAATTAATGAGTTTAATGAAGGCTTGGGGCTGGAGGCAGGGGCTGGGTGGGGAGCGCCACGGGCAGATGCTGCAGAGATGCTTCCCAGGGTGAAGGGATGCAGGGAGCCAGCAGCCCCACAGCTCTCCCCAACTGGAGTCTGGCAGCTGCCGCTGCTCAGAAAGAAACTTAGGTTTTATCAGGAGGCAGAAAAAGCAAAGCAGGGGCAGCAGGTGGGATCCCAGGAACACAGCGCAGGAGTTCAAAAAGCTGTTTGTGCTGCAAAAGTAACCCCACACAGCCACAGGCTGTGCCAGTGCCAGGTGCAGCCTTGGTGCTGCAGCCCATGGGATGCAGCGGCCGCGCTGCCAGGCAGGGATGGGGCGGCAGCAGCGCTGCAGCATGATGCCGTACCCATGAAGAGCACAATATTCACAGGGGAAGGGATTTTTTATTTTTTTTTTAATAGGGCCCCATGGAGACATCAGAGCAATTTTCAAGGAGGTTTGAAGCCACCGGGAAGCTTATTAGATCTGTTCTGCAGAGTTAATTTGATGTTGGTAATCAGTGAGCAAGTTAAGCAGTTAAGGAGCTGGTGGCTGCTGAATGGTTTGGCTGTTTAGCCCGCTTGTAAGCAGTGGTTACTAATGAGTGGTTCATGAATATGAATGAGAGATGATTACAGTGTGGAAAGGGCAGTCAGCAAAGCATGAACTTAATTTTAATCTTTTTATTATCAAAGTCACGTTATTAATAATAGACTTTATATTAAGACCAAGCTTTATCAGCCAATTACTGCCCTCCCTTGCATCCCTCAGCAGCGCTCAGCATCGAGCTTCATGGGAGGATCAGGGTTAGATCCACCTCACTGTGATGTGCCCATCACCGGGGCATCCAGTCTCTTCCATCATCACAGTCTGGACCACCAGTGACCCCCACTCACCCCTCTCGCTGGGGCTGATGCTTGTAGAGTGGTACAAAGAGCCACGTGACAAGAACACCCTGTCCCTCTCCTCCCCTGGCGGAACAAAAGCTCTGTCCCATCAGCCATGAGCAGGATCCTGGTCATTGTCACCACAGGGGTGACACATCCCACCTCAACAGTCCCTCACTCCCCATCAGAGGACAACCCTTTTGTCTCCATGTCTAATTAATTGTTATTATTCTCTTATGGCACTATCGATAAGGGCCGCTTGTGTAACGAGGCAGCAGTGTGAAATGCTGAATGTAGAACATGCTAAAAAATATTAATCTACAAATGAAAATGATTTTAATTGGATTCTGCCTTTGGGGTCGGGTCACTGTTACGTTTTCCATCAGAGTTGTCCAGTCAGCAAAGCGGTCACACAGCCCTTTCAAATGGAAACGGCGAGCAGCTTGCAGAGGTTAATAGGAATGTTGGAAAATAAATAGGTTATTGATTGATAATAACAATAAGCTGACTCCAGTCCTACCTTGGTGACCTTCCCTCACCCAACTTAGAGAAAACTCAGTTAGCATCTAATTATAGATCGCCTTGCAATCCCACGTATTAATGAGAGTGTTGTGGAGAGCCTGAGTGCAGGTGGCTGGAGGAGCCGTGGCCACTCCTGAAGGCACCGTGACACAGAGACAGCGCGCAGGGAACCCCACGGCACGGCAAACCAAGCCTGTTCACCAGAAATGACCTGATGCCTTCCCCTCCCAAGCCCTCCTCGCCCTGCCACTGCTGCTGCCCCGGTCTCCTCTATCTGCTGGGCTGGTGGTGGTGGGGTTTTGGCTCGTGGATTTCTCGCTCAGGAATAGTCAGGCTGATCCATCACCAGCGATGAACCTGGCTGGCTGATTGAGAGGCTTTTCCTTTATCGAAGTACTGGAGTCCTGTATCCAGTTCTGGAATCCTCAACGTAAGAAGGGTATGGAACTTTTGGAATGGGTCCAGAGTAGGCCATGGAGATGATCCGAGGGCTGGAGCACCTCTGCTATGAGGACAGGCTGAGACAGTTGGGGTTGTTCATCCTGAAGAAGCGGAGGCTCCAAGGAGACCTTAGAGCAGCTTCCAGTACCGAAAGGGGCTCCAGGAAAGCTGGCAAGGGACTTTCCACAAGGGAATAGAGTGACAGGATGAAGGGGAATGTCTTTAAATAGGAGGGGGAAGATTTAGATTAGACATCAGGAAGATATTCTTCATTATGAGGGTGGGGAGGCCCTGACCCAGGTTGCCCAGAGCAGTGGTGCTGCCCCATCCCTGGAGGTGTTCCAGGCTAGGTTGGATGGGGCTTGGAGCCTCCTGATCCAGTGGTCTGTGTCCCTTCCCATGGCAGAGGGTTGGAACTGGATAGGCTTTGAGGTTCCTTCTCACCCAACCTATTCTAGGATTCTCTAATGCTTTATAAAGCATCCCCACCTGCTGGGAAGCCTGGTCCCTGTGAGGTAGTGCAGGGCAATGCTCACCTGTGGTGCCGGAGCAGCCATCGTGTGCTTTGCTCCAGGCAGGGCTTAAATATTTACCCTGGTGCCCGACCAAGCTGCAGGCGCTGCCTTGTTCTGCAAAGCTGGAAGAAGAAAGGATGGCGGCTTTGCACGCAAGGAAGTTTGCAACTGATATTTTAATTGCTTCAAGATGTGCCAGGATCTCCTGGTTTAAACTTTGGCTTTATTCATTATTCTACACATGACTTTCAGCTCTGTTTGCTGCAAGATATAAAATAGTCATAACCATCTGGGAAACAAGTGGATTCCAGCCGGCACGGATCTCCTAGAAGGAGGGTCTTCCTTGCCCAGAGGCAAGCAGCCACGCTGACTTGAGCCACGCAATGCACTCACTTAAACCCTTTCCTATTGAATTGCATTGGCCCTTTCCTGCCTTCACCTGGTTTTCAGGGCTATTTCAGTGCAGAAGGAGCGGGCAGGGTGACCCAGTGGTCCCGGGCACAGCTCCCAGCAACACACGGTTCCTGGCAGAGCATGGGTCTCGACAGGGTTTGCTCCGTAATGGGGTTTGGCAACACAGGAGGCAGAGCACGAGCTGATGCTGATGTGTTTTCCTAGCTGGCAGCAGCAGAGCTCTGGGTGTAAAATGCTGTTAAAAGGCACCCAGAAAATCCCTGAAATGGGTTCCAATTTGCACTGCCCGTCTCATTTTCAGAATATTAACTCAGTGGAGCGTTAGTTCTGGAAATAAGAAGTGGCCAGAAATAAATTAAAAGAGAAAAGAAGCACAGTTTGGGATTTCATCATTTTAATTAGTATAACTTCCACCCTCCTAATGAGGTCAGGTTAAGAGGCTGCTAGTGCAGCCACATTTCAACCCACTCCAGGACACTGGGGCCAAACACAGTTGCACCACGGAGTCCCTGCAAGTCGCAGGGGAAGGCAAACAAGCGGGATTTCCCAGGATCAAGTTCCAGCACCTCGGGAAAAACCTCTCCAAGCATCAGCGTGCTGGGTGATTGCACAGTTACAACCCTGGCATGAACACCTCCAGCACCCACAGGGTGAACACAGCTCCATTTGCCTCCCAGAGTGAAGGGAGGGTGGGGAAAAATGGAAAATCAGCAATTTTTTTTAATGCAATTTTTGCAGATCTGGGAACAGAGGAACTGAGCCTTCCCACTATGCAGCTGGGGTTTGGGCAGACCTGCGGGTACCGGGATGTTTCATGGCTCCTGAGCTACATCCACCCCCAGAGAGCATCCTGTGACCCTCCAGGCTCTTTGCACCCAGTTGTGACACTGGTGCCAACACAGGGAAAGCCAGGCAGTGTAAGAACCAGGAGAAGAGACCCAGAAACAGAGGCACCTGGTGGGGCTGAGCCTCCTCTGCAGCAGGAACAGCCTCCTCGAGGCTCCAGATGTGTTTCTTTTGCCCTGTGCTGCCCCAACTCACCGAGATGGCACCCTACCCACCTGCCCAAGTCCCTTGGCAGCTTCATGGCCAGCACTGGGGCTTTTCAGAAAGCCAGTGGTGCTAGAAGCACTCACAATCCCGCTGTCAAAGTCCTTCCTGCAGGGCCCCTGCGCAGCTCCCTGCCTGTGGTGGCAGAGGCGCCCCGCGCTGCTCGCAGCCGCTCTCAGCGTTGCCACCGTTCAATTCCACAGAATCGTGTTGCAATTGGATGCAAATGAACAACATTTCTCTTGCTTGTACACATTTTCTGTCAACACGTGTTCGAGAGGCTTGCTCTGCCGTGTCAAAATGCTGCTTGCTGGGGGGAAAATGAATGCAGCGCTTTAGCTGCTGCCTTCCCACACCACTGGGATGCCAGGATTACGGTCCCCTCTCCATAGCCGCAGCATCTGATGGTTTTCCAGGAGACGGACAAACAGACACTGCGTCCCTGCTCTGTGTGACCACCGTGTCCTGGGCTGGGGCTGCCCCCCTGTCCAAAATGCCTCCTGCAAAGCTGCGGTGTCCCTGTGCTTTACCCTGGGCAGTGCAGGATGCAGGATGCCCCTTCCCCAGCTCCAGCAGGTCCCTCCTGTGTGCCCTTGTCCACTCTGGGGAGGACTGCACTCATCCTGACCCTGCTGGGAGTAAAGGCAGGGACCCGTCAGGCTCCAGCGCAGCTGCTCATGCAACCGTTCCTGCTGGTTTGGGCTTCATGTCGGGCAGGAGCCATCAGGAGCTGCTGGAAGCTGTGGGGCAGAGTGCTCTGCAGGGTTGTTGGGGTGCTCTGCAGCACCCAGGCTTCAGCGGCACATCACCCAGAACTGCCCTGCGGGACACAGGGTTGGATTGGGTCCTCTGCTCTTCCTTCTGCCACCACCCTTGCTCCTGGCATCAGCTGCTGCTGCAGGGCTGCAGGCAGGGCTGTGGGCAGGGTTCTGCCAGGTTGCAGGCAGGGCTGCAGGTAGGGCTGCACCGAGCTGCAGGCAGGGCTGCAGGTAAGGCTCCAGCCAAGGTGCAGGCAGGGCTGCAGGCAGGGCTGTGTCTCCTAGCAGGGCTGCAGGCAAGGCTGCAACGGAGCTGCGGGCAGAGCATCGCCAGACTCCGGGCAGGGATGCGGGCAGGGCTTTCCTGGAGCTCGAGCTCCACCTGCCGCCGCCCTCCCGGGCCGGTCCCGGCGGGTGCTCAGCCCCCCCGCACCCTGGGCTCCCCCCACAACCCCCCCATCCCCTCCGCCGAGCCCCCCGGAGCATCCCCGCAGAGCTGGGTCCGAGGGCTGTGCCCACCGCCAGCTCCTGCCCTGGATGCTGTCCCCTCCCCGCTGCAGGGACACCCTCTGGCAGCGCCCGGGGAGGGGACACCCCTCCTGCACCCTCCCTGCCCCGAGATGAAGCCTCTTCCCTGTGCCGAAGCCCCTTCCCCATGCCGGGACTTTAGCATCTCTATCTCCTCCTGCCCTGTCACCCCTGCCGGTGTCCCTGGCTGCTCAGCGGGATGCTTGGCCACGGTGAAAACCACCCATCTCGGTCCCCACATACCCTACACTGTGCCCCATGGCAGCTGGGGCACCCCCAGTCCACCCCCCCTCAGCTCCCCCACAAAGACACAGGACGGCGGGATGGTTGCACACTTGCCATGTTCACAGCAGACGTTACAGGCAGTAGGGACATCCTCGGGGCTGTGGGGACCCTCAGAGCTCCCAGTCGCACTGGTTGAGGCAGCCCCAGCACCTCTTTTCCTCAGAGCATCCTCAACCCCGCGCCAGCGCTCAGCCCCGCTGCGCCCGTGCCCACTGCGCTGGGTGAGGGGCAGCAGCAGTGTCCCAGCAGGGCAGGGGCAGCCTTGGCCAGCTCAGGCTGAGCAGGATGGGGCACCCCAGGACCGGGTACTGTCCCCAGACCCCTGCCCACATCGCTGTCGGGGTGGCCTGGCCCCACGACCACCATCGCTGTCACTGGTTAAGAGGGATCTGCACATCACATCCTACTTGTGCTGCCGCTACCCCTCTTCTGGCAGCTTTGGGGACACCAGCAAAGAGACGGACAAACAGACACGTCTCCCAGATGAGGAAAACAGGGAGAAGGGGCAGGGAGTCTTGAAGTGGTAGAGCAAAGGAGCAACCTGGCTGTTTCATGAAGCCTCTCTTGTCCCCAAGACCCAAAGGGGTGGCTTTGCAGGAGGAAGCAGCCACCCAATGGGTGCTGGTGGCCTGTCCCCAGCAGGGAGTCCATGGGCAGCACTTGCTGCCTTCGGGGGGTTGCACTCATCCTCTGGGCCATCTAGGTGATTTGTGGTCCCATCTCACCCTTTGGTGACGGTGCTTTGGGTCCCCCCAAGCAAGGAGCTGGCTGGAAGCTCTAAAGCTCTGGAGCTGAAAAGGGGGTTATGTGGGGATGGGTCCTCAACTTGGGTGGATTCTGACAATATCAGCTCAGTGTTCATGAAGCTCCTGACATGTGTGGGAGCCTTGAACCTGCCTGACTCATCTTGTCCTCCTGCTCCTATTCCTCTCCCCGTGCCTCTGCTTGTCCCTCTGCCCCCAGTCCACAGCAGGGCCTCCTCTTTAATCAAACACAGGAGCATCAGCCCAAAAATCCACCCTGGTCCCAGCCGTGCAGAGGAAAGGGGGGCAAGTGGTTAGTGGGTTAAGGTGGAGGTCAGGCAGCCACGGAGCTGGGTGGAGACAGGAACCCTGTCAGCCCATCGAGACCCCAACTGAAGGACCGGCGGTCGGTGCAGAGCAGGGATGCCAAGAGGAGGTGGGCAGCATCATGGGATGAACCCAGCTGCCCAGAGGACCCCACTCTGCTCTGCCTTTCAAGATCAGGCAGGAGAGCTGCTGCTGGGTGAGACCGAAGCTGGTCAGAAACATTGGTTTATCTGGGGAGGTCCTCACTGCGGGGTGAGTGAGCACAAGCCAAAGCCATCGAGGACAAAGGAATAGAGACCATCCAGAGCTGGATGCTGCCTGGATCCTTACACCTCTTGGACAGAGCTGCCCAGAACTTTGGCTGATGCAGGTCCTCCACTGCTGTGTCCCATCAGCAGCCATGCTCTGGGATGTCCTCGTGAGCCAGCCCCCGTCCCATCCAGCAGCACAGGGCCACCATCCTCTCTTGGCATGCAGGATTTGGTTCTGCCCTACCAGTCATCGCAGCAATGCTGTTAGTCCAGCCAGCAATTATCACTGACTGTGTCTTACCACGGATGGCTACCCTGAATGTCAAACCCCTATAGATGGGCCGGATCCTGGAGCCTTAACCCCGGCTGAATCCTTGTAGAGGCAGGAGATGTTTATCTGACTGACAGACGGACAGAAAGCAAAGCACAGGCTGCACCCCCACATCGGCAGTTGTCCTCCACTGCCTGCTCCTGCCCACCCAACGCGTGGCTGAGGGGACCCTGCAAGTACCAACACAGCAGTTAGACGCAGCCCTTGGCACCGTGCGGTTAGTCAGGACCACGCTGACGGCAACGGCTTCCACATGCATCAGAGTCACAAGAGAAACTGTGGAGAGACAAAGGGGGTGAAGACAGGAGCGCCCTGCAGCTGCCCACGTGTCGATGTGGGAAGCAGCATGAGACCATTCCCCATGACGGGTGAACTGGGGCCCCAGGAGACCCCCGAGCTCAGGCTCTGCTGGGGCTCATGGCAATAACATTGCTTTTTTGGCAGAATATCTCTGCAAACTGGGTTTGCTGGACCTTTACAGCAATCGTCAATCATTATTAATTGCCCTATTTCCACTCAGCCTCTTTTCCTCATTCAGCCATGTGAATTTTCTTGGAAAACAGAAGGCCAATAGGGAAATTTTCAAGGCCCCGCCTCAACCTGAGCATCTTCCTTTCCATCGCACCCAATGGAAGACAAAGATGCTCAGCAGCAGGGCTGCTGCAGGTTGATAATCACAAGTCCGGGAAGAAGCCACTGTTCATTTGTCATGGTGAATAGCATCCAGGAGTTAAAGTGCAAAGAATATTTGTTAGTAGCAATAGAGAAACAAGTTAGGAAGGATTAGTGCAGGCGGTTAGTAACAGAAGCAGGGCACAACCAGTCTGACTTAGAGGACATACACACTGGAAGAGAAATGAAGAGAAAAGCAGTACCGGTTAGTTTGTTTAATTCAGTTCAGGAATGTGTTAGTGACAGAGATCTACCGGCTTAAAAAGGAACTGAAAAGCTTTCTGCTGATAAAACCGTTTTAGGCTCCCAGTCAGCAGCAGGCTCCACAGACACGGCGAGCTGGCGAGAAACCCTCTCCTCGTGCCGCCGAGGGCAGGGGTAGATGACCCCTGTCCTGCCCGCTGCAGAGGCTGCGCTCGCCCGCCCTGCCTGTGCAGCCCTGCACCCATGCAGCACCCTCAGCCCTTCCCAATGTACTTACCCAGCTTTTCCGTTCCCCTTTAAAGACAGCGCTGGCTGCCCGTGGTTAGTGGAAGGCGAGACAAGGCTGGTTAGTAGGGCATGCGCTGGAGCCAGTTAGTGGGTTAGTCCGTGTGCCAGGGGCTTCGTCAGCCCCCGCGGAGGGGTCCCGGCGGGTTAGTAGGTTAATATTGCAGCACAGCGACAGCATGCAGAGCCAGTCCCAGTTAACCCCCCCACCAACCAGGAGCGCTTCCCCAGGGATGGGTCTGCTTGGAGCTCAGGGAAGCACCGGAGCTCTGGCTCACGAGAGGAGGAGGTGGTTTTGGGCTTTGCCACTGGAAGATTGGGGAAGGTGTTAGTAGAGGGTTTAGCCTGCATGACGTATCCTGCTTTCTGAATTAAATGCTTTTGGGGGATCTGCTCCTGTCATCTGTGTTGGTGATGTACAAAATGCCCTGACCAGCCTATGTCCCCATGCAACACATGTTTCCCAGCCCTGGTACTGGGGAAGACAAGAGATGGGCTGCATGGAGGAGAAAATCCTGCCATCTACCCCTGCCATCCATGCTGGTGACATACAAAATGCTCCAACCAGCCTGTGCCCGCGTGCAACAAGTTTCCCAGCCCCAGTACCAGTGAAGACCAGAGATGAGCTGCACAGAGGAGACAATCCTAGCATTGCGTTGTGACTCAGCATTACCAGGCTCCAACATAAAGTTGTTAAAGGAGCTGGAAGTAGAGGGAAGGGGTGAAATCATCACTGGCAGTGCCTGGTGCACGGCTGTGGGTAGCTCTGCAAGAGTAGGGCTTCTGCCGAGACAGTGGTGCCTGCTCTGGGTTACCACTGAGCTCCCACTGCCCATGGAGGGAGCAGGAGGTCCAGCAAGGAAAACTGTGATGTGAAGCAGAGGAAAGGTGTCCAATAGCTTATCCCTTCCCCATCAGAATCTGCCTCTGTGAGGCAAATCACCCACCGCCCTATGGGTCACCTCCTCCTGCAGCGCTGGGTCCCTCAGGTCCCCATGAGGACGCTTCTCCAATCTGGACTTCACGGGGATGTAACAACTGCCACAAACCTGCCCTGAGCTGTGCCCGCCCTCAGCCCCCAGCCCGGAGGAGCAGGCATCGGGGCGATGGTGACACTCACTTACGGGGCCACCGTTGGCCCCACTTGGCCCCACGGGGCTCATGCTATGGGTGCCCCAAGAGGGTACGTTGCCCACGTCCCTCCCCATACTCCAGGCTGCTCCACAAACCAGGTGCTTTATCAAAGCAGAGCAGAGGCAGGGGCTCACTGGAACATCACACCAACAGCGTAGGGCATTCCCAGACCAGAAAGCACCATGAGTCTGCTGACAGACAGAGGGACAAGCAGGATCAGTGGGGACAAACAGGGTCTCTTTGAGCTCTGGCCATCACGTCCCCTTGAAGAGCTGGCACAGCTCTTCTCACGTCCCCTTCCCCTTATCCCTCCTTCTGCGTTGCATCCAGTGAAGCAGACAGGTCTCATCCTGCCCCTGCGCCGCCCGTTGCTAGGGAGGGTGCCTGGAGAGACCCATGCGCTGGGATGGAGGGACAGAAGGGAAGGGGACCCCAGCACCTTACAGGAAAATCACGGGCACGAGCAGACCCATGTCCTCAGGTGTCACCACCGCCGTCTCTTCAGCCATGTCCCCCGCAGCAGCCAGGATCGTTGCTCCAGCCCATGGCAGCTGGCATCATGTCACTCTGCTGGGGCCAGCCCATCTCTGGCATCCACGCGCGGGTGGCACCGGTGGCTCCCTGAGCCCCGGCTCCCCTCTGGGCGCAGCTGGTCTGTCCAGGCAGGAGCTGGAGCTGTGCTCCTGCGGTGGTGGCACTGGGGAATACAGATGCTGTGAGACCCTGGGCAGAGCAGCAGCTGCCCCCTTCCCACCACTGGGCACCTGTGGGGGATGCGTCCCCCAAGCAGGCAGCCCTGGGGGTGTTGTGACCCCACAGACCCACCCCAGGGTGAGCCCATGAGGGGATGGGACCCTGAGGAGTGAGGTTGGCTCCTGGCTGCCCAGAGCCCTCCTGGCTTGTGAGAGGTGGGGAGAGCATGGGGCTGGCACCGTCTGTGTCCCCACAGGGGTCCTACCTGTGGTCACCAACTATGGGAGAGCAGTGCAATATCCCCCGGTCCTTTCTGGCTGCTCCGCTGTGTGTGAACAGACCTCAGGTCAGTCATTATCAGCTGCAAAAGAAAGCAACCAACGCAGCAAGGGAGAGCAACGCGACATGTCGTCCCCTGGCAGAGCTGAACCAAAGGGGGATGCATTGTGCTGCTGGAAGCTGGCAGGAAAGCAAGGCAGGAACGCAGGCAGAGCCTCCTTCAGCTCCCCTATCATCCCCACAGCTCCCTACCCCTTCAAGATGACAGCCCCAGAGCAGCTCTGAACCCCACTGCTGCTGCCACAGCTCCTGGTCTGCGCTGGGTGATGTGGTGCTGCTCAAAGCTGGGGGCAAAGGAAGGGCCAGATCCTGCTGGACAGGGATGTAAGACTCTGCCACAGCCACTGCTGCCTTTGCCAGTGCCACTGTCCCTGTCACTTCTTCTGCCTCTGCCACAGCCTTGTGGTTCAACTGGATCTCTCGGATCCTGCACATCCCACGCTGCGATGGGTGTTGCTCCATCCCTGCAGGGCTATGAGCTCGTGAGCTCGTGCCCGCTGCCAGCCTGAGCCTCCTGTCCTCCCGCTGCCCTGCCCTCCTGGACAAGCCACCAAGGCAGCAGCTTCTGAGGACGCTGGGCCGTGATGACGCTGCAGTTCGGCTGCAGTGCCGCTCTTGCTCCTCGCAGTTTATTGTTGCCACACATTGCAAGCGCTGCCTGCAGGACAGTCCCTCCCACAGGGACAGCATGTCCAGCAGCATTTGCAAAGCAGCTGCTGTGGAGCCGGGGCAGTGGGCGCTGGGATCAGCCTCGCGGCAGGATGGGCGCCAGAGATGTCATCAAGCATCTGGCAAATGGATTCCCTGCCTGGATGCAAATGGATTCACTGCCTGGGGTGGTGGGATGGCTGCATGGGGTGATGGTTGCACCGTGGCCTCTCTTATCCAGCCATAAAGCACATCCCAGGAGACAGGGGATGGAAAAACAATTCTGTGCAGGCAAAACTTAACAAACCGCTTGTCTTGTGCACAACAAGCAGTGATCACCGGCCATGAGCTCAAGCTGCCTTTTGCTGCACAGGGCTGGTGGCTCTGAGCACCTCAGTGCATCATTCCGGATAAACAGGGGAAAAAAAACCAAAATCCTCCAGCAAAGGTAAGGAGGGGAGCGCAAGCTCCGGCCGCAGGCAGGAGCAAGGAGGTCAAGACAGCAGGCGAGCTGCTCGTGTGCTCCCGCAGTGCCACAAGCACAGTGCTGTCTGCTCTGCTTGCCCATCTGAGGTATATCTGGGTATCCCCGACCCCCCAGGTCCTGGCAAGGGGGGCAACACACCCCTGCCCCCAGCCCTGCCAGTGCTATCTGTCCCTTTCCGATGAGACCAAAGCTCTGGTGCTGCTGCAGCAATGCCGAGCGATGCCTCCCTTTGTCTCCAGCTCTCAGGGCTGGAGAGGGCGAGGGAGAAAGGCTCCCACCTGAAAATTGGATTATTTCTGGGCTCCTCCTTGTTATCCAGGGAAAGATGTGCTCTCACACACAAAAGGCAGTGAGACAATGAGGCAGAGAAAATGGCTCCCCAAAGGAGCCCGGAGCATCTGTCGAGTTAATTCTTTGCAGGGGGAAGGGCTGTGCTGAAGGGCTGCTGCCCCCAGCCCTCCTCTAACCCCCTACCAGGTTTAGGAGAAAATGGTGGTTTCAAAACAAAGAAGTAAACCAGCATTTTTTTGCTACATTGCTTTCCAGAAACATTGAAAATCAGGCAAGAATCCATTTACCTGTCTCCAGCCCTACTCTTGATGAGGTTTCTGAAAAAAAAACAACAAATAAGTGGTGCATCAGTTAATATGGATTTTGGCACGGGGGCTGCAGGCGATGCTGGGCTGCTCGGTGCCTCCATCCAGACTGGGCATCGCTGGGACAGGTCTGCGGCCGGGATCTCGCTGCGGCTGCACTGCTGCTCTTGCCCCTAACGAAGGGAGCAGGGCCCAGGCAGTCCTCTTGGGAGAAGTCGGTGGCTCCTGCCATCATGTATGGGTTCACATGGGAATTATTTGTCACCAGGGAATAAGAGTAGATTGGGAGGGAGCATTAGTTTTGAAGACTGAAGGGATGGAGAAGTCTCCCGGTTGCCACCTAGGAGTGATGCCCACAAAACCAGCCGTGCCCGAGGGCAACACCTCTCCCTGCTCCTCTCCCTGAATCACGCCCCGAGGTGCAGGGCAGCCCCCAGGGCTCCAAATAACACCTCTGCACCCCCCAGATCACCCCAACTCCTGGAGAGGAGCCCCATTTCCACCCAGAAAACATCAGAGAGAAACATAAGTGCAGCTTTACCTGCTTTCCAGGGGAGGATTAAGCTCGGGAACTGCCGCGTTCCGCACGTTCCTGGCTGCTGTGCAGTTTCTTTGTGCTGGAGCTTTCCAGAGAGCATCCCTGAGAAAGATATTGCCATGCAAACTCCTCCTCCGCACAGCCCCCGCGGGGCCCTACCTACAGAGCAGGAGGATGCTGCAACTGCCATCAAACCTTCACGCTGGAAATGCAGCCGTGTCACCTTCCCCACTCCTGCACCCCACCTGCCCACAGTCCCTCATTGCTCCCTGCTGCAGCAGAGCCAAGGGACACCCACCCCTCTGCAGCCGGGCCACCGTGGCCACCATTGTGATGGCCACCGTTGCCCATCCTGCCAGAATACTGGCCCATCGTGGTGGCACGGACTCCACGCAGCATTTTGGGGTGGCACAGGCACCCCACATCCACATATAGGGAATGTGGGGCAGGCAAAGCCACTTGGGGACACGGTGCTGGGTAGGGAGGAAGGGATGGCAGAGAGACCAGCTCAGCGTGGGGACACATCCGTGGTCACAGTGCCAGCACAAGCAGGGGACCGGGAATGCCACAGCCCTGAATATCTGCGCCCAGCGGGGCTGGGGACAGCCCCCCATCCTGGGGCCAGAGGGTTGAGGTGGCCCCTCCGCAGCGCTTTGCAGCTGCTGGGCTCTTGCATTGTTCTCCAAGGAGCCCACGGGTCCTGTCACCAGCTGTTCGCCGTGCCTGGCTGCGTGCTGGCCCCGCTCCCAGTCCCCCACAACCCTCGGGGTCCTGGGGCTCAGCAGGGGCAGGGTAGGCTGGCCAGGATGGGGATGCCCACCATGGAGGGGCTGTGAAGCTCCTCTCCTCCAGGTCTCCATGACTGGCAGCCCCAGACAAGTTTGCCCTGGGGCAGCAGGAGGGTTTCGCTCAGCCCATCCCAAAACCTTTTGTTTCTTCTTCTATTCTGTATTTTTAATTATGATTTCCTGCAGAGAGTATCCCTTCCTGGGCAGCTTTGTCCCTGATGGTGGTCTTTCTGCTGGAAATGTCAGGAATGGGACATTTTCATCGTGTCAAACCTTCAAATCTTTTCTCTGGAGCTCTTCAGAAATGCAGAATTTTTCCAAACCAGCCTTTCCCTGTCTCCGTTTCAGGTTTCAGCCTCCTCATGAGCTGAGGAAGATGGTTTATCACCTTCTTTCTGCCCCAAATTCCCAGGCAGTGAGGAGCTTGCCCTGCCTGTGCCCGCTGCCCTGCTGGGGCAGACACAGAACTGTGAGCCCATGGAGTCTCCTCGCTGCTCCAGGGCCAACACACGCTGTGGGCAGAGGGGCTCACCAGCCTACGCTTGGGCTGCCTGCACTGCTCTGGGCATGGGAGGTGCTGCGAGGGTGATGGGTGCAAGGAGGTGTGCATGGGGACAGGGGAGTGTGCATGGGTGCAGGGTTGGGTGCAGGGGAGTGTGCATGGGTGCAGGGATGGGTGCAGGGATGTGCATGGGTGCAGGGAGGTGTGCGCGGGCACAAGGATGGCTGCAGAGCCTGCGTTTGCAGCTTGCCGGATCCTGCAGCACATTCCAGTTCCTGAGCAAGGCTGAGGCTCAGCAGCGGCCGCACGGTGTCCTCCTCAGCCTTGCCGGAGCTGCAGCATCATGGTGGAGTGGATGGGGTCTGTGGGGTGGCGGGGGTGTGTGGGTCCTCCCCAGCCAGGCTGGCAGGTGCAGGATGGATGCAGTCTTTGCTAGTGGCGTGTGCAGCGCTGTGCAACAGCTGCACTGCTGCTCCTGCTGGCTCAGCACCACAGCTTCTCACCCCTGCATTGGGCCTGATTGCCGTGCCCTGATCCCTACTCTGCAGCTCCCTGGAGGGCTGGCAGTGGGGCCAAAGGCAGGCTGTGTCACCGCATTGCAGCTACATATGTGAGCCAGGCAGGAGCTTTCTCTCCTTGCGAGCGGGATGTGTGGGTGCTGTGCTGGCTGCAGAGGTAGAAAAGAATGGCTGCTCCCACCCACCCCATCCTTGCCCCTTGGGCACTTTATCACTCCCAGCTGTCCCCAAGCCCATGGTGACCCCTTTTAAAGTGCCAGTGTGCCACATTGGACAACTGAGCCTTTATTGAGCTTTGGCCCCGCTGCCCTGCGGGAGAGACAGGGCACGTAGCTGGCAGGACAGTGGCTCTGGTGCTGATGGTCACTGCTGGACCCTACGGATGGACTGGACCTGGCCCGTCTGGGCATGGGAGCCCCACTCCCGCACGTGCTTGTATTCGCCCACATGGCTGTCGCTCTCCAGGAGGTACTGGAAGCCCCGGTAGCCTGGGTACTGCGAGCAGACCCACCTGTGACAGAGCAGAGAGCAGAGGCGACTCAGGGCTGGCAGCGCCATGAAGCACCCTGTGTTGTGGATGCTGGGCAGCAGGCAAGGTGCCAGCAGTTGCCAGAGCATCCTCAGCTCCAGTTTGTGCCCCTGGTGCTGGGTTCTGGCAGAATGGAAGTCCCCAGGTTACTCACGCGCCAGAACGGACGAGGAAGGAGCCCACGGAGCTGCTGCCCCAGCCCAGGGCAGGGAGCGAGGGGCAGTCATCGCTCAGCTCCCCCCGCTTGCCCTGGAAGTTCTCCTCCTCAAACAGCATCAGCCTGCTGTGCCCGTGGTCCTGCCGCCGAGAGGAGCGTGGCATCGGCATGGCTGCTCTGCCTGGTCCCCCAGACGGGGGTGGGCTCTGGGGACCAGACTGGCAGTGGGCTTCAAGGATTGGCCCCACAAGAGGGAGCTGGGGCAGAGACTCACGGCGCAGGCAATGGGGCGGAAGGAACACATCCTCTCCACATGGTAGGCGTTGCTCCCACTCCACGACTCCCAGCATGGGTACTCGCCACGCTCCAGGACAAACTGCTGCCCCTGGAAGCCGCAGTGCTCGAAGCCTGCCCACCTGTGAGGGTGGGAACAGGAGTGAGACCCTGCAGAACCCTCCGCCCTACTCACATCTGGGGCAGAGCCTGCTGCATCCCACGGGGATGAGGCCAGTCCCTGGAGGAGGCAGCCCCATGGCTCAGGTGGCAAAAGGCACTGGAGACCTCCATCCTCCACCTCCTCTCCATCCATGCGGTCCCACAGCACCGCGGGGTGGCAGCCCTCTGTGTCCCCCACTCACGCCCCGCTCTCGATCTTGCAGGATCGGACGGTGCTGAAGCCATGCTCTGAGGTGCTGTAGCAGTCAGTGGTGAACTCGTGCCTCTTGCCCTGGAAGAAAGCTTCATCCCACACCACGATCTGGGGAGGATGGAGTGGGTCAGCGGCTCCACGAGTGCAGAGACCCCGAGCAGACACCTCACCCCCATGAGTGGGTGTTCACGGGGCTCAGGCTGCGTTGTCGGTCCTTCCCAGACTCCTGTACCTTCCAGAGACCAGAGGATCTCCTGCACCGGTGGGTCATGGTGGCTCTGCTGAGGCACAGGGGAATGAGATGGTTGAAGTCTGCCGCGGGGCTGGGGCATCGCTGGCCCCAACGAGCCTGACCAGACCCACCAGTCTTGCACTGGGGGCTTCACTTTTCCCTGGGACCCCCACATCCTGGGATCGCATGGACAGAGCAGGCAGATGGAGGCAGGAACCTGCAGCCACCTGCTCTGCTCTGCAGGGCTTGCTCCAGCCTCTGCCCAGATGAAGCTGCCATCAGAAGCCTGTGCACCAACAGCGTGGGAGGCAACGATGCTCCATGCCGGAGCAAGCACACAAGGCCAAGGCTCTCCCAGCACACCCAGGGCTGCCACCCAGGCTGTGCACAGCAGCAGGGCTCTGGCAGGGCAGCTGAGGCTGCACAGCCCCACAGCAGGGCGAGAGCGCTGCCTGCCCATGCACGGGGCTGCCCATGGAGAAGGACGCCCTTCCCACAGGCAGATCCCTGAGCCAGAGCACCCATGCAGGCAGCCCTGGCGCAGCAGTCCCATGTAGGTCCCCAGGTGTGCTTACCATGTGCAGGCAGGGCCAGCACCGGGGCGGCAGCTAGGGCAGCGCTGAGCCAGGAGTGCTGCAGAGGTGGCCACATGCACATGCTGAGCAGCAGCATCCTGTGCCACGGCCAGCGATGCCCCCGATCCCCCCGCCACTGCTCCCCTGCACTGAGGTGTGTGACAGCAGAATGGGCCACAGCCCATTCTTGGTGGCTGCTTTTGTCTCACGCCCCAGTCAGAGGACCCTGTAGCCCCCAGCCAGGTCACACCTGCAGACCAGGGTCCAGCCCTGGCTCTCAGACCATCCTCCTCACATTCCCCACAGCTGCTCTGCTCCCAGGATCCAGCCATTCAGGGCAGGGGCAGCTGCCACCAGGCTCCTGTGCTTACCTGGGTTGAGGTGCTGGTGTCCAGGGAGGTGACATGTC
Source organism: Cuculus canorus (assembly GCF_017976375.1). NCBI lineage: Eukaryota > Metazoa > Chordata > Aves > Cuculiformes > Cuculidae > Cuculus > Cuculus canorus. The sequence continues at coordinate 8,262,902 of NC_071417.1, forward strand.
CAGCAGCCCTCCAGCTGGGTTTTTATAGCCTCCAGATAGAGACAGAGCCCAGGAGAGCATTACTGAAACCCCTAACTCAGCACATGGAGGGGAGGAGCGACTGGGCAGAACAAAGGCGACGCTGCAGAGAAGCTGATGAGCCGGGACACCATGGCTCTCACTCCCACAGCCCACGGGGTACAGACTGTGACCCCCAGCCTCACAGCAACAGAGCTGGGGCATCATCCCTTGGGTCAGATGGTGCTCCTGCCACATGCTCTATTCTAGCGTGTGGTGGGGCTGGGAGCATGTCCCCCAGCTCTGTGAGCACTGGAGGCTCCATGCCTCAACTGGAAGCACTGGGAGGTTTTCTCACTTGCATTTCTGGGAAGCAGATGGGAACACACCTCTCTACTCGTGACAGCACCTGCTCTCCCTGCTAGGACAGAGCAGCTCTCCCAAAAGACGGGGCAGCTCTTTTGCAGGTTGAGTACAAAGCAACCACAGAGCTTCATAACAAGAGAGGATCAGGGGCTCGGGGAAGCCAGAGGCAAGTTTGCAAAGAGGGACTAAAGATGCAGATCCAGACTTAGGGAGTGCTGCAGCAGCCTCCACCTGCAGGGACCTGGAAAGAACCTGCTGCAACCACACTTTGGGTACCAAAATACCTTCAAGCTTTGGTCCCAGTGATTCACCCATCAAATTATTGTGCTGGGATCATGCAGTGCTCCAAGAGCCAGGCCCCTTGCAAAGGCACCCGCACTGCCCGTGGGAGTGGGGAGCAGTGGGGCAGCAGCAAATGGAAGCTGTTGGGCAGGGTGGTAAAATCTGCGCTCCCACTTAGTGCTGTGTTTTGGGACAACATTTGCTGAGTGGCTGAGCTGGAGCATCCTCCTTTGTGTAGCCACAGCCCTGGACACTGCGGGGGAGGCAGAGCACCGCAGCCGAGGGGGGCTCCCATGCATCCATGTGCTTCTGGCTGCAGTGGGAATGCTCTGGCTGATCCAAATATCAACACCCCCCATCAAATATGTGTTTGGCACAAATTGCCTCCAGATTCTTGCCGTGGCCTGAGCTAAACTCAGCTTGCTTCCAACCACCATCCAGGTGATCACAGCTCGCTTGCTCTCTGCAACGTGTCCTGACACCAAGAGGTGGTTGTGTGGAGCCAGGGCTGCAGCTGGGGGAGCGCACAGTGCTCCTCAGTGCCAGGGACAGGACGCGGCAGCAGGAACTCTGTATGTAGCAGGACTCACCGGGGCAGAACAAACCACGATGCCTGCGCGTGGCAGGGCCGGGCTGGGTCAGCTCCAGCCATCTGCTCGGGCGGTGAGGCTTGGGCAACTCTGCTGTGTTTGAGCTGTGCATCCCGCATGTCCCACCGTGCTGGGGCGAGGTGGGGCTGGTGCAGGATGGGATGGTGCAGCCAGGGGCTTTCCAAAGCTCCTGCATGCAGTGGTAGGGATGACAGTGGGGAGGACAGAGATTTTTTGTCTAGGCGGACTCAGGAATTGCCAAGGATAATATCCCTGGAATATCCCTGATGCCAGCCCTTCCACAGCACCACCTCAGGGAATATCACTGGGCTGCTAAGTCCTCAGATTAAAGGACAAAGCAGCGTGAGGGAGCTGTCAGAAACAGAGCTTGATCCCTCTGAGGTCGGTTTGCCAAAGGTGATGGGAGCTGGGGGGAAAGCAGAGCCCCATGGAGTGGCCATGGGGTGGTTAACGCCAAGGAGCCACAGGCAAGGCAGCACTTAAATAACCCACCCTGGCTCTAAGAGGAAAAGAATGGAGGATAGGATAGAAATCTGTCTACCAGACATGAAAATAAACATAAATTGAAAGCCATGGATCACAAAAGTCTTCCCATCATCAAGGTGAGGGACCAGCCTGTGCCTGAGGAAAACAGGGCAGCACCCACACCTGGCCATGCGTGTGGGCATTGCAGGGAAAAAAAAGGAGGGACCAGTAAATGCTTTTTGTTTGAGATTTTGGGCAATGGTCCAGAGGGCGCAGCTGGGTTCCACCACTGCTGGCTGACACTTCGAACTTGAGGGGAACGAAAGACGACAGCAAAGCTGAAGTCTCTGAACTCTTTGAACGCACAGTCTTGGGTGTTTTGCTGCTGCCAGCGATGAAGAGTGAGCCCAGAAGTGCTGGATGCTGCGGGAGGTGAAGGGTATTAGGAAGTACGGAGAGAAGTGTGTAGATATTTACCTAATGAACAAGATCACAGCAGGCAAATCGGGAAAGCAGCTGATCAGAGGCTGGGTGGGAGTGAGGGGAAGGTCCACCCAGTGCCACCCGATGTGGAGAACAGTCGTGGGGTGTAGGAGACACAGCACCACAGGCTGAGCCACTGTGGGGACCTGTGCCCAGCATGTCCCCAGCCAGCCACCCCACAACACTCTGTCACGCAGACAGCACTTGACGCTCTGAGACCCCAAGAGGGTTTGGTACCCTGCAGTGTGGAGGTGGAAGAGGATGGATGGTATAGAATGAGGAGAGCACAGATTAAATGGAGTGAAACTCAGCTAACATCCATGGCAGTGGACACAGTGAGCAGGAGAACACCACTTTCAGAGGTTGAGACGATTTGGAAAGTGTCAGCTTTGACTACATATAATTTGGGGGAAAAGAACCAAACTCTTGAAGCATTTCAAATCATTTCATTCTTGCGTCCTGGCATCTCAGGCATTTGTGGGTACGGAGTGGTGCTTAAAGCCTGAGGTTTGGTGTTTAGGGGGGAGAAATGAGCACAGCACAGCCATGGGGCTGAGGACCCATGGCCAAGGGGCTGGGTATAATGCAGCCATGGGGTTGGGTATAATGCAGCCATGGGGTTGGGTATAATGCAGCCATGGGGCTGGGCAGGATGCATCCATGGGGCTGAGTATGATGCACTATGGGGCTGGGCACCACGCAGCCATAGGTCTGGGCATGATGCACCATGGGGCACTGGACTGGTGCCCCCTCCCTGGCGGCAGCGGCGCCGGAGCTGGGTGCCCACATGAGTCTGGGTGCTGAGGGCTGGGGAGGGCCGCGTGCCAGCGGCAGCGGGGCCGTGCGAGGGCTATATATGCGCTGTCGGAGTGGCCGCACGTGGGGCAGCGGGTGCTGCTGCACACTGCAAAGTGGCACGGTCAGGTCTTCTGTTGTGCCATGGGCACAAAGGAAAGTGCTGGGTTCAGCAGCTGGGCATGGGGCTGGGGAGAGGCTTCCAGCTCGCCCAGCGCTTTGCAGGATGTGATGACTGGGCGGCTGCGCAGACACTGATGAGCTGGCAATTCCTTTGTGCACCCGCCCGGGAATCTGCCCTTGCCAGGCTATAAAGTGGGGGCCTCACTGCGCCCCGAAACACAAGCCCGCTCACTCCAACAAGAAGCAGCAGCTGCCCAGGTAAGAGAAAACAGTCTCCGGGCACCGGGCTGCAGCTGGACCCGAGGCAGGGAGAGGGAAACGCAGGGTCTCAGTCGTGGCCACCACTGTGGTCACCATGTCTGGGAGCACCGTGGTGCTCAGCATCCCACTGCTCTCCACTCACCTGGCAGCTGCTGGTGACACTCATTTGTGGGGCCACCAGCATGGCGCCTACTGGAGGGCTTCATGCAAACTGGGCTGTCTCCTTCCCACCCCTTCATATGCTGTCCCCGTACCCAACTGGGCTCCCAGGAGCACCCCATGTGGGATGGCCCCTGCACCCAGTGTAGTGTTCAGGCCCCAGCTGGGCCAGGAAGAGCGAGGAGTAGGTGGGCAGCAGTGTTCAGGGCTGCCCTGGGCACCCCTGCAGTGGTGGGACCATGCTCAGGACTCTCCTGGCCACAGAAGGAGAGTATGGACTTCCCACAGTCCTCCTGGTGAAGGCAGGATCCTCCACCTGTCGCTGCTGAAGAACCTCCCAAACAGCTCCTCTCCCAGCCCCACCACCCCATTGCTGATCTCCCCTTCCCAAAGCAACCATCCCCAGGGCAGGGCAAGGGTCCAGCCAGGTGGTGGGTGCCCACGACCATGCAACCACTCTAACCTGCTGCCGGCATCTGGTGCCCTGACCCAGACTTGAGCCCAACACCACGATGTCTGAGACCACAAAACCCGCTGCTCCTGGCCAAGCTGTGGAGGAGAAGGAGAAGGCGGTGCCAGCTCCAGCTCCATCCCTCGACCCTGCTCCCGTCGCAAACAGCAAGGGTGAGGAACCCTCCACAGAAGCCTTCAGGGTAAGCCCTGCAGCTCCCCACGCGCAGCGATGCTGTCTGGGGGTGAGGGATGGTGGCAGCATCTCTAGGGCAGTCAGCAGGAGGAGATCGCTTGTCCCACAGGGAAGGACCCTTCTCTGAGAGCAGAAGGAGAGCACAGATGATGCCATCCCTCCCTGCTGTGTCCCTCCTGGGCAGCAGCTTCCTAGGTGCAGGATTTGGGCAGCCACTCGCGGAGCTGCTGCAGTAGGGATGTTCCAGGTGCCTCATGGCTGGGATGGCTCACTGGAGACCACAGGCTTTGGAAATGTTCTCTCCTGAGTCATAGCACTGGGGCTGAGTGCTGCCATCCACTCCCTCTGGTTGTCCTCCAGAGGCAGGGGTCCTGTGGGGCTGAGGGGGTTGGAGGAGGAGGCTGCGGGTGGCAGGGCTGGCACCGAAACGCTGTCATGGTGCTGGGGCAGCGTGCCACTGATGTGGCGCAGCGGGGCTGGGGACAAGGGGGGTCCCACGAAACTTCTGAAAGCCATGGTGTGGATGCAGCTCCTGGAAAAACAGTTCCTTCCTGGTGTGGTTGGCGCCTGACTCAGGAGACGTGGCTTTGCAGCAGCAAAACTTGGAGCTGGATGAGGCCATCTCAGAGCAGCAATGGCTCCTGGGGGCACCTTTCCATGCTCAGCCCATGTCCAGACAAGGCAGCTCCTGCACAGAGCCCAGCTTGGTGGGCCTGGCCACCAGACCTGAAAAGCTGCAGGAAGGCTTGGAGAGCTGAGTAGGACATGCAGAGTGGTGGGGTCATGCACGTAGTGTCCATGCAGGGACACGCACCACCACACTGCCCTGTCCAAGCATGCCTGTCCCTGTCCGAGCCTTTTCCTCTGTCTCCAGATCGTCGTCTTTGAGCAGGAGAACTTCCAGGGCAGGCAGATGGAGTTCACCACCGAGTGCCCAAACCTGGGGGACCGCGGCTTCGATCGGGTGCGCAGTGTCATCGTCATCTCTGGACCGTAAGTGACCCCAACCACAGAGGGGACCGTGTCCCTGGAAGTACTCTGGGGGGGTGGGGACACAGTCCAGTGGAGCAGCCTGTGGGCACAGCCTGATGTGTAGAGACACTTCGCTGTGACCTGGGCGGAGAGCGGAGCAGGGCCAGTGTGGGAGCAGAGCTGGAGATCCCAGGTGTCCTTCGAGGAGGGCAGGATGGCCCGGGCTGATGGGAGGGACACCAAGGGCATTTGTAAAGCAGAGGGCACTAGAGACAAACTGAAGGTTGAGGAAAGTTGTCCATTACATCTCCTACCTGAAGCTGTCCATGGGATGCAGGAGACCTGTAGATTTTAGAGAAGCACAGGTGAAACGAGACAGGTGCTTTGGGCCAAGCTGGTGGCCAGGGCCACCACAGGGACAAGGCTGGAGCAGCTTGAGGAAGGCAGGCAGGCAGCTCCACGTGCCATCCTGTGCCCAGGCAGCTCAGCAGGGATAAAGAGGCCAGGAAGGCGCCATGGGAACAGTCAACACAGGCAAGGACAGAAGTGATTGTCAATCTAGATGATAACTGCACTGAGAGGTGATCTTTGAGTTGAAAGAGCATCTCACTGTGGCCATGCTGGTCAGGGAAGGCAGCCTGGTGGCCGTGGGACAGCAGAGGGAGGCTGGCAGTGCTACGGGGAGGATGCATGAGACACAGTTTGCCTTGAGGGACTGCGCAAAGTGACCTGTGGTCACCTTGAATGACACCATGTAGCAGCGATGACAACTTTTTAGTTAGGAATGCAGAATATCCAACTCTTCTTGAAACAGAAGAGAGATGGAACAGCCCCAAAGGAGCTCAGGTGTGGTGCCTGGGAAGCTGCACCAGATATAGAGAGGGGAAAATTTGGAGACCAGGGTATTTAAGGGTCGTTAGGGTCCTAAATGCTCGGTGGCACTGGTGAGACTGTGCCCCAAAGCTTACTAAGGGAAAGACAAAAACAAAACCAGCCAAGCTCAGCCTTTGAAGTCAGCGCAAGGTCACTGTTCCTGTGGTACTCGAACACATCTCCTGCCAGTAGGAAAATACCCATTGGCATCTGCAGAAATAGCCCCATTTCGCAGGGAAATTGGAAGCAGTAAATGCAGGGCTGTTGTGGTGTTGAAGGCTTGTGGAGCCCTGAGCCTGTGACATTCACAGCACCTTGTGGCATTTTTAAAGAGGTGGCCTTTCAGCTGAATAAACCCCAAGAGCCCGTCCCCTGGTCATGGGATGAATGCCAGAGCTGGCTGAGGCTGCTGTAGCGGAGCATGCAGCGTGCAGGATTAGACAGCACAGGCAGCCCTGACCCGCGCTCGGGGATGCGAGAGGGAAAACTGTCCAAGTCCTGGGATAACATAGGGACCACTCTCTGGGGTGCAGCATGCAGGGCTCCTCAGCTGCTTAGAGTCCCACCGCTGAGGCAGAGGAGCATTGCATATACGCTGGTGTATGCTGCCAGCCTTGGATGAGTGCACCAGCGAGCGCTTGGCTGAGAGCCTGAAGGCTCAGTGCTTCACAGCCAGCAGGAGCAGGGGAGTCCTCCTCCCCCTGGACTCGGCACTGGCGAGGCTGCACCTCAAATCCCTGGATTCGGTTTTGGGCCCCTCCCTACAAGAAGGACGTTGAGGGTCTGGAGTGTGTCCAGAGACAGAGAAAGGAGCTGGGGAAGCTGCTGGAGGACAAGGGTTATGAGAAGCAGCGGAGGGAGCTGGGGCTGTTTATCCTGGAGGAAAGGAGGCTGATGGGAGACCTTGTCGTTCTCTACAACTCCCTGAAAGGAGGTTGGAGCGAGGTGGGTGCTGCTCTCTTCTCCCAGGTAGCAAGGGACAGGATGAGAGGAAATGGCCTTAAATTGTGCCAGGGGAGTTAGATTGGATAATAGGACACATTTCTTCACTTGAAAGGGTTCTCAGGCACTGGAACAGCTGCGCAGAGTAGTGGTGGTGCCCTCATCCCTGGAGGGGTTTATTAAAAGATGGGTGGATGAAGTGCTCAGGGATCTGGTTTAGTAGTGGACAGGTATGGTGGGACTCAATGATCTCCAAGGTCTTTTTGAACCAAACAGCTGTGTGATTCCATGGCAGCTGCCAGCCCTGTGTACCTGCTCCTGGAGAAAGGTGGGAGCAGGATGGTGGGGCCAGCCCTGAAACTTGCAGCCTTTTTGGGTGCTGAGAGCCTGGTGCCAGCACCCTACATGCTGGCGGAGCAGGAAAGGAGCTGCTGGGTGGCATCTGACATGCTGTTTGTCCTCCCCCTCTCCCCAGCTGGGTGGCCTATGAGCAGGCCAACATGCGCGGAGAGATGTTCATCCTGGAGAAGGGCGAGTACCCTCGTTGGGACACCTGGTCTAGCAGCTACCGGAGCGACTGCTTCATGTCCATGCGTCCCATCAAAATGGTGAGTGATCCAGGAGCCCAAAGCACCAGCACTTTCTGGCCAGGGCTGTGACAATGCTACCCGATGTCCCATTGCAGCAAGCTCAGAGGCTTCAGCTGCATCTTCCATCTATCTTCCCCAGGAGGCTGAGGACCACAAAATCTCCCTGTACGAGTCTGCTGACTTCAAGGGCAACAAGATGGAAATCCAGGAGGATGATGTGCCCAGCCTCTGGGCTTACGGCTTCTGTGACCGTGTGGGCAGCGTGCAGGTGCCCAGTGGAACGTAAGCTGGGATGGGGTGGCAGCTGCTTCCTGCCAGAATCCCCGTCCTCCCCTGCGCCCCAGCTCAGTGCCCGCTGGTCCTGAGCACCTGCAGGGAGCTCTTGGGCAGCCGGCAAGCACCATATGGCTGGTTTTGGTGGTATAGCCCATCACCCAGAGGGTCCCACCCAGCACATGGGAGACAGGGCACTGTGCTGGCTTCTCAAGAGTGCGTTGGCCATGGCATCGCTGCCCGTAGCGGCCGAACCCGCTCAGGTGCCCTCTGTTTGCTTTTCCCACAGCTGGGTCGGGTACCAATATCCTGGCTACAGAGGCTACCAGTACCTCTTTGAGACCGGAGACTTCCGACACTGGAACGAGTGGTCTGCCTTCCAGCCCCAGATCCAGTCCATACGCCGCATCCGGGACATGCAGTGGGACCAGAAGGGCACCTTCGTCACCCCTGACGCGCCCTCCGACTGAGTGTGCCGCCTGCTAGCTCGGCCCCGTGGGGCACCCCCGCCTCCCCCCGCGCTCGCCTGCTCAGCACTTTCCTTGTACATTGCACATTCCCTGGATGTATCCCACCTCGTGAGGCAAATTAAAAACCCCAGAAGACGAGAGCTGCTCGGGAGGTTCATGAGCGCGGCCACACGCGAGAACTCTGCTTTGCCGTCCCGTTTGAGCCCCATGTGGGACACGTGGAGGGGGGAGGTGGGTTTAGCCTGGAGAAAAGGAGGCTGAGGGGAGACCTCATCACTGCCTACAACTGCCTGAGAGGAGGTTGGAGCGAGGCGGGTGCTGGGCTCTGCTCCCAAGGGATAGGACAAGAGGGAATGGCCTCAAAGTGCACCAGGGAAGGTTCAGATTGGACAGCTGGAAAAATATCTTCATGGAAAGGGTTCTCAGGCCCTGGTAGAGGCTGTCAGAGAGGTGGTGGAGTCTCCGTCCCTGGAGGGGGTTAAAGAGTGGGCAGATGAGGTGCTCAGGGATCTGGTTTAGTGGTGGACAGAGACGGTTGGACTCGATGATCTCAAAGCTCTTTTCCAACCAAACAATTCTGTGATTCTATGATTGTCCCATTGGAACCGCTCTCAGGCAGGGGCTGCAGTGGGGGCACTGGGGAACGTGGAGCAGGAATGGGGAAGGGGGTGACAGGCAGACACAGGCAGACAGACAGACAGCAGCACGCATAGACACACAGACACAGGCATGTGCAGACACACAGATGCGCAGAGACAGACGTGCAGACACGGGCACGTTCAGACGGACAGACACAGTGATGTACAGACAGATGTGCGGACAGACATGAGCACATGCAGTCAGACACGCACAGACAGACATACAGACATGGGCACACGCAGACAGAGAGACAGATGGACACAGGCACGCACAGACAGATGTGGGCACACACAGACAGACGCAGGCATGCACAGACACACGGAGACGGGCACATGCTGACAGAGAGATGGACATGGGCACGTGCAGACAGACAGACAGACACAGGTACACTCAGACAGACAGACACATCCACACATAGACAGACAGACACGGGCACGCTCAGACAGACAGGCACATGTCGACAGATGGACATGGACACACTCAGACAGACAGACAGACACAGGCACGCGAAGACAGACAGACGGGCACATATCGACAGACAGACACTGGCACACGCAGACAGGCTGACACGAGCACGCACAGACACACGGACACGGGCAGGCGCGCACAGACACACGGACACGAGCACGCACAGACATACAGCCCCGGGCACGCGCAGACAGATAGACAGACACAGACACGGGCACGCCCCTCCCGCTCTCCCGCATGCGCACTGGGGCGGTGTCGGGGATCCCGGCCCCCCCCCCGTGACGTCGCCGCGTCCCGCGCCGCTCCGGGCAGGACGGGGGGAACGGCACCGGCGCGGTGAGAGCGGGCGGCGCTCGGGGATGCGCGGGGCATGCGGGGGGCTCGGGGCTCGCTCGGGGCTCGGGGGATGCTCGGGGCTTGGTTCCCGGTGCGTGGGGGATGCTTGGTACTGGGTGCCCGGTGCGCAGGGGCTGCGGGATGCTCGGGGCTGGGTGCGTGGAGGATGCTCGGGGGATGCTGGGTGCGTGGGGGATGCTCGGTGCGCAGGGTGCGCGGGTTGCCTGGTGCGTGGGGAATGCGGGATGCTTGGTGCTCGGTGCGTGGAAGATGCTCGGGAATCGATGCTGGGTGCGTGCAAGGCTTGCGGGGTGCCCGGTGCGCCGGAGATGCGGGGTGCTCGGTTCTCTGTACGTGAGGGATGCTCGGTGTTCGGTGCGTGGAGGATGCTCAGTGCCCGGTCCATGAGGGATGTGGGGTGCTCGGTGTGTGAGGGGTGCTCGGTGCTGGGTGTTTGGGGGATGCTCAGTGCTGGGTGCCCAGTGTGGGGGTCTGCGGGGTGCCCGATGCATGAGGGATGGTCAGTACGGGGTTCCTGCTGCCTAGGGGATGCTGGGTGCTGGGTGCTCAGTGCCTGAGGGATGCTCAGTGCTGGGCACACAGGGAACACTGGGCAATGCAGGCTGCACACACAGTGCGTGGAGCTCAGTGCTTGGTGCCCAGCACATAGTGCAGGGTGCTCCATGTACCCCTTTTTCCCCCGTCTTTCCTGCTTTTCCAGCACGCTCCTCTCACCCTTGGCACCCTTTTGGGAGCCCAGCACCAGGCTGTGCCCTCCTTCACCCATGTATCCTGTACAGAACAGTCATGTGGTGGACACGCTGCCCATCAGGAGGTACCCACAGACCAGGGCTGTCTGTCTGTCCGTCCATCCAGGCACGCGGGGCCTGACTCTGCCCTCCTTGGCTGGGGCAAGCGTGGCTGCCTGTGCCACAGTGCACTGGGCAAGCAGTGGGGGGCTGTGCCTGCAGGTCTTGCTCAGCATTAACCTCAACTTCTTAGGACAGAGGGGTTTTGCAGCTGCAGCTCCTGTGGAGTGGCTGTGGAGTGCTCATCTTGGGGCCAGGGGGCTGCAGGCAGGCTCCTGAGCGGCTGCATTGGTGCCAGCCTGCCCAAAACACCATTCTCCCTGCTCTGCCTGGCTGTCACCGCATCGCTGCCCTGCACGTGGTGGGGGTGTGAGATCCATGCTATTTCTGTAGCAAGATCAAGTTCCTTGGGACTTGTGGCCGGAGTTGCAGTCCGTGGCACTGCTGGCGGTGTGGTCGCGCTGCTGGCAGCAGCGTGAGCTGGGCCACGGGCTTCCATGGGAAGGGTATGGTTTGCATTGTGCGCGCCTTTGTTCTGTCTCTTGCTGTGTTTATTTGCGTGCTCAATCTGTGTCCAAAAAACATCTCGCAGCTTGAAACCTCCTCACACATCTTCCTCTGCAAGTCAGAGCCCGGCCCCACCAGCTGTTGAGTCTGCGGGTGGTGGAGTCTCCCTCTGCACAGCTGCTCTGCTCGCTCAGGCTCGGGTACCGAGCAAGGGTGAGTGGAGACATTCAAATGATTTGTGCGAACAGGTTTCCAAATTTGACATTGCTTTTCTGGGAATGCTGCAGCGCGCTCGCGGGGAGCTTGTCAAGCGCCAACGCAAGGTTCAAATGTTTCCTCTGAGCGGGGTTTTGTAACAGTGTGCCTGACTGCAGCTCGTGCTCAGCGGCTGCGTGCGTGTGTGGCACCCAGCCGGGAACAGGGATGCTGCGCTGCCCGCAGAGAGAGCCAAGGGTCTGCAGGGCGCTCATGCAGCAAAGGCAGCCCCTGAAATTAGGGGGCGATTTCCAGCACTGACCTCTGTAACTGCCCAAAGGTCCATGTGTGAACCTGCAGGGGTGGAGTTTGAGGAAGCGGCTCATGGATCTTGCTGATGCATGGATGAACGCCCTCCCAGCAGCCTGGTGTTTTGGTCCAGAGCACTGAGCTTTCTCTGTTCCTGCGAGTTGCTTTTGGGCCTCTATGTGTGTGCTCAGGGGGTTGTGCTGCTCCTGCAGCTCTGTATTTCCCAGAAGACCGGAGTGTCACTGCTAGAACCCAGCTGTGAGAGCCAACTTCCATGCCTTGGTGTTTGGTGGCAAATCAGCTGAGATGGGGCAGCCACCACCGTGCTTTGGGTCCCCTCTGCCAAGCTGGAAGCCCCTCATCTCGGGCGAGCAGCACTGTGTTCCATGGTGGCAGCTGAGCTGGTCATGGTGCCACATGGGTTCTTCGTGGCATCTCCTGGACATCACGTGGCAGGGGGATAAGGGCAGGATTCTGCCCTCCACGCTGGCACTGTTGAGATGTCCCAGGCTGGGTGCATGGAGGCAGGAACTGCTGTGGAGTCTCTCCAGGATGCAATTTGCTGGTGGGCTCAGCAGAAGGATGAGCCAAGCTCACTGCTGTTTTCTGCCTGTGGGTTTTAAAAACGGTATTAGTAATTTCTGTCGCTATTTTAGGAAGATGCTTCCAGAGGCGGTTTGTATTACAGATACACTGCGCCTGCAGGGGCTGTGCGGGATGGCAGAAGTGCCATGAGCTGCAGTGACTGTCAAGAACAGTTCTGGAGAGAGAAAACAAACACCCAGCAGGTGGTTTCATTTGGCACCGTACAGATGCGTCTTCTGACCAAGTTGTGATGCATTTAGGAAATCTCAGCATCAGCAGAGCGGGTTTCTCTTTGGATTTTGCAGCTCAGCAAGTGTGCAGGCCAGTGGGGGAAGCATTCCTTGCTGTCCTCTGCCTGCTTTATTTCACACTATTTTACAAGCCTTTACTGTGCACAGTACTCCTAAACCCCTGTCTGCTCCCAGTATCGAAAAGGTTCTCCTCAAATAAACCCGCTGTAGAAGTGAATGATGCTTTTTGGCCCCTTTTTCATCCCCAGTCCATCCATTCTGGCTGGTCTTGCAGTGCGTGCGCAGGCAGGGCTGCAGGCTGAGTGATGCTGCTCGTAGAAGAGGTGCAGGGTGCAGGACGTCCCACCACGGAGCCTCCCTTGGCGCCTTGCAGGGTCTGCAAACAAGAACCGCTGAGAGCAGCAGTGGGTTGCTCAATCCTCCGCACTCGGAAATGAAGCAAGCAGCTGGTTCCCATTGTGTGTTCCCAGATGAGTGAACCCAAACTGAGACCAGGGAATCCACAAGTGGCTACAGGGTCGAGGTGCTTCTCCATGGAGGAATGACTGCTGTGTAGTCAGTTCTGGAGCCGCTGCAATCCGCAGGCTGCTGTAGTAGGACAGGGAGAAGCAGCTGGGTTTTTTCCAGTGCTTCTGTTCCTTCTTGACATTGGAGGTGGATCCTGCAGGGTCAGAGACCATTTCTGGCAGCGGTTGCACCCGGATACTCTGCAAGAGGGGTGGGAGAGCACCCAGACCCCTGCTCTCCAGGACAGCTGTGCTCACAGCTGGCTGAGGGCCATCACTGCTGGATGGCACGCAGAGGAAAGCAGGGCATACAGAGGAGAGAGGGCATGCAGAGGGTGGAAGGCATGCAGTGGCAGCCCTAAGTGGCCCAGGATTTGCAGATGTAAATGGCAGCAGGGAACCCAGAGCTCATAGCTGGGTTTCTGAAGACAAGAACTGAGCCGTGAAGCACTCGGATGTTCTGTTCAGGGTGATTTGTCTTACGGAGCAGCCATGCAGCGCACAGAGTAGCACAACTGGGAAGGACACAATTCCTTTTCTTCCATCCGTAGTTTCACAAGAAGAGCTTCTCCCACATCAAGGCTTGGTGGGAAGTCGTTGCACATCCTCACTGGGGGCATGAATGTGCATGAGTTTTATGTCCTATTGAGTGGGAGACCACGTATTCACCACTGAAATAGGTGCTGGGCAGCATTCTGTGCCCTTCCCCAAGTCACTGGCTTTATGAAAATGCCAGATGCTCACCCTTGTGGCAGCTGAGCCAGACTGGGTCGTGGTGGAAGACCGGGTACCCCAGGGCTGTGCTGTGCCAGGAGCCACAGGAGGCGAGGCAAAGATGTGCAGCGAGGGCTGTGGGAAATGGGGTGCAGCATCATTTCTTGCTCGCCTCGCTGCCTCTGGGGTGTGCAGGTCGCCCTCCTGCCCACATTACCCTCTCCTCAGCGCCTGCGGCTGCGTGATGTTGCTGCATGAGGAAATAAAATATTTTGATTTTGTTTCATAAGCAAATTTGAGGTTTTGGGGTTTCTCTTGCAGAAACAAACTTTTATTTGCAAATCACGATCTTTGTGCGTACAACAATGGAGCTTGTTGAGACTTAGAGTTTGGCACGTGGATTTGGAAAGTATTTTTTTGAAGATATTTAGTATTTTTCCTAGCAGTTCCTCTGCCTTCTGCTTCTCCCTGTTGTATGGAGAGCTTTGACCTGCCACATTCACGTGGGGAATCTTTGTTCATTTTCGGGAGGGAAGAGTTGTGTTTGCACTAAGCATGGAGACTGAACACGGAGGCTGCAAACTCTGACTCCCCCCACTGTGCAGCGCTCCCGTGCCCCTCTCCAGTGGGGTTCCCCGGGACCTACCCTGGGCCAGGGGTGAGGCTTGGAGAGATCCTGAGGTGGAGGAACAGCTCTTTGCATCCCAAGACCCCCTTCGTCCAGTGCTGTGGAGGAAGCAGGGTGGTGGAGGGAGCCACTGATCAGGGTGCAAGTGTGGGAGTGTGTCTGTCTGTCACTGTTGTCTGTCTGTCACTTCTGTGCTGGCTTTGCCTTAGTCTTTGTCCCCATGAGGCAGCGAATGCAGAGTAATTAAGAAAAGGTAAAGCTCTGTGAATTGAAGCTGCAGGTTGATTAATAGTCAGGAGCATCCCTTTGAAGTGCAGAGCTCTTGTCCTGTTTTGGCACAAGCGCTTCCAGAGCAAAGACTGAACTGATCTTAGGATATTAGAAAAAAAATCTTTACCAAAACAGAGGTGAAGCACTGGCAGAGGCTGCCCAGGGCACGTGGAGTCTCCATCCCTGGAGGGGTTCAAAAACCGTGTAGGTGTGGCGCTTTGGGACACGGTTCAGCAGCCACAGTGGGGTTGGGCTGGTGGTTGGACTGGATGAGCTTAGAGGTGTGTCCAACCTTAATGATTTGATGATTCTATGATCTTCCAGGTGGCCCCAACCATTGCTGGAGGGTCACAGAGACCCCTCCTACTCCTGCCTGTCCCTCGCAGCCCACAGCGTGGACCGGCGGGTGGGTCTCCCTTCCCCACCTGTACCCCCTCTCTCAGCTCAGTCTCTCCCGACCATGCTCTGTGAGCCAAGAGCGGGACATGGTGTGTCCCTTCCCTCCTGACTTTTCCAGAGCTTTGCTGGGGTTGCTGGCTTGTGCCACGTCACTGGGGTGGCCGTCTCCATTGCCACCTTCTGCCAGCAGCTTTCACTTTGGGCATTTCATAATTAATAAACCAGTTTGAGAGGAATGCTGTCATCTCACAGAGAGGTTGGCACAAGTGGATACTGTGGTTTCCATCACCGGATGCTAAAATGCCATTGCTGTGCTTGGAACCAGAGGCGGGCGGAGTGGAGATGCTGTGAATTGGTGGGATTTTTGTTATTTGGGGAACATTGTAGCATTGAACAGGATAATAAAATGGTTTTCTAATCATAACAGCCTTGAGGCAATAAACAAACAGTACATTTGTGCTGTGAAACGTCTGTCAATTCTTTGTTGATGTGATTTAGACCCTGCTAAAGCAGGCTGGCACGCTCTGCGTGCATCCCTGGCCAGGCTTTCTGGGGATGCTGTGCCTGGGTGCTCGGCTGGGAACACACTTTGTGGTTCAGAGCTTCTACCTCGCAGGCTTTTCTGGGCAAGAAAGGTGGTATTTGAAGCTGATGTGTGCTGCCTTAATCCCTGAGACATCAGATTCTGTTTGTTTGTTTTTCTAGATCCTCAGCAGGGAAAATAAATTCCCCCATGTCACCCCCAGAAGGAGGGGTTTGTGTTTTGGGAGAGAACTGGTCTTGTATGAACCTCGCTTGCCCTTGCAGGTCCAAGCCAGCGACCTCTGGGCTGCAGGAATGGGGTGGTTGTGGTGGTGTTGAGGAGCAGGAGCTGCACCATGGTGGTGGGCTGTGCCGTGGGACTATCGTGCCGAGCTGCTGGGGTGGCTTCTGCATCTGAGCATTGCTGCTGGAGCCACCAGTAGAAGGTGAAGAGGGGATGTTCGGGAGCCAGCATCATTGCAGCAGCTCTGGCTGGTGCATCGTGTTGGGTGCACTCAAATGAAAGGCAGCGGGGCAGGACCTGCGTGCCCTGCAGCTGCTGTGGAGGTGAGCTGAGACGGATGGATGGGTGCAAAGATGCAGGCTTGAACACCCTCTGTGTGGTCTGGGTGCTGAGATGAGTGCCTAAACATCTGCTCTTGCAGCCTTTTAACTATTGCTTCCCATTTCACTTGGGATGGTGTCAGCAGTGCAAATGCAAACCACGGTGCTGTTTGTTCTCTTTGGCAATGTTCAAAGGGAAACAACCCTGAATGCACTAAAATGAATGTATTTTTACTGGCCTTGGCTCCTGATTCCTCTACATATGCCTGGGTTTGTGGCCTGCAGTGCATCTTTAGCTTAATAAGTCATAGAATCATAGAATAGTTAGGGTTGAAAGGGACCTTAAAGATCATCTAGTTCCAACTCCCCTGCTATGGGCAGGGACATCCCACTAAATCAGGCTGCCCAAGGCCCCATCCAACCTGGTCTTGAACACCTCCAGGGATGGGGCAGCCACAACCTCCGTGGGCAACCTGTTCCAGTGTCTCACCACTCTCATGGTGAAGAAATTCTTCCTAATGTCCAGTCTAAATCTGACCCTCTCCAGTTTATACCCGTTCACCCTCATCCTATCCCCATGAAACTTTTCAAATAGCCCCTCTCCAGCTTTCCTGTAGGCCCCCTTCAGGTACTGGAAGGTCGCTATAAGATCTCCTCTGAGCCTTCTCCAGGCTGAACAAGTCCAACTCTCTCAGCCTGTCCTCGTATGATTGTCCTCGTATGAACAGTCATAACTGTTCTGCTGTTACGTTGCTGTTCTTGAAACTTGGGGGTCTGAAAGCAACCTCTTTTTGGTTTTGAGTGCTGTAGGTGCTGTTGAACTGTTTTGTTTCATTGCGCGGAGAAGTGGCCTCTTCTTTCACCACCCAGAGCCTCAGGCTGTTGCTCGCCTCCAGCAGAGGTTTCCTCAAAGCTCCTGCTCTGCTGTGAGCACCTCCAGTATCAATTGTCGTGGGCAGCAAACAGCAGCATAGGTTGGACTCTGCTCCTGCAGGCTGGCCATTCCCACAGGGACCGATCCTCGCTGCTGGAGGAGCAGGTGAGCACGAGCTGTGGGTTGTGCAGTGGGGCTGACGCTGCTTTTGGGCAAACCTCAACCTGTGCCATCGCCTCGGCTGCCTCCGCGGGTGCGCAGCAGGAGGCAGAGGTTGGTGCTGGCTCCACGCTCACTGACCTCATGGGAAATGTTTTCAAATGCGTTGTTCAGCTTTCACTCTAGCTGCTTTGAAACTGAAATGGAGAAACACCCCGTGAGTCTGCGTGCCAGCAGCCCATCCCTTCCTGCTCCTCGCCCTCAGCCCCAACTGGCTCTTCCCAGCTTTCCTCTCCTGGGGCTCATTTGGCCCCTTTGCTGTTTGCTGCTGCCTCCTCAGGATGGGAGCATCTCCGTCCTGCTAAAAGAGATGCTTTGGAGTCCTTGGGGGTTTTGAAACACACATTGAATTGCAACCAGGAGAGCACATCTGCATTTGGCTGCAGAAGGGCTTTGCCTGAGCTCAGGTTGATTCGGCAGCAGTTGCCCTCAAGCACGCTGTGTTTATTTTTATGTTGCGTGCCGTGTGTGAATTGACTGGAGACTATCAATTAAGCGATTACATTTTGCTGATTTGTAAAGAGGCGAGCTTGATATGTTGGAATATTTTTTTGCTGACCACAGCTTCTGCTGCTGTTCCACCGCAAAGACAACTGCAGTTCCTCATCCTTTTATTCAGCAGCAACAATTTGAGCTAAAATTTTCCAGGCCACACCTCTGTCTTTTGGGGAAGTTGTAGTTAATAACCATAATTTCTGGGACTGGTTTAAAGTAAAATGCATTTTTTGATGATATTGAGCTCCTTGTAGCAACTGGGTTGGCTGTTTGCTTGTAACACTTTGCTGCTTTTAAATAATGGGCTTAAGGCATTGCTTCATCACTGCAGATTGTGCACGGCTTCTTCACTCCAGCAGCCTTGGCTGTACCAACACTGCACTGAGCTGCTCTCTGGGTGCACCAATAACGTACTGAGCCGCTCTCTGGCTGCCCCAACACTGCGCTGAGCCGATCTCTGGGTGCACCAACACCGTGCTGAGCCGCTCTCTGGGTGCACCAACACCGTGCTGAGCTGCTCTCTGTCAGTGGTGGTGGCTTGCCTGTTTCACAGCCGCAGATGAAGGAGGTTGTGGAGGCTGCAATTGTTTGGTGCTCACTGTTGGTGCTCAGTCAGCCGTGGTGTCCACCTGGCTGATGCAGCAGCCATATGTTTGCATGCCATGGCCCCACACTGCGGTGGGAGGAGTCAGGAAGGAAGTTTGCAAGCGTGTTTGTATATGTGTCTGTCTGTGTGTGCACAGGCAAAAGCGGGAGCCGTTTCCGGAGCAGGGTATCTCAGGGCCAAGCTGTTAAACCACCTCCGCTCTGTGCACTGTATCATTTGTGACACTGCAGAAGCGCATTTGGGGATGCAACTGATGCTGCACAAACCTCATCCATCTCATGGTCAATGGAGACCAGGCTAGGGTCAAGCAGAAAGCCTTGCAGAGAAGGAGGGTGATGCGTGCACCACAGATAAGTGCTTGCAAAGTTCCTGCTGGGTGGAGTTTCCCTCTGGTTTCTCATTAGTGCTGAAGTAGAGGGGCTGCGTGACGTTGGGTGGCAGCTGGGCAGGAGAGGAGGAGACTCTTGGGTGGCTGGAATAACAATTAGTGACCGTACTTGAAATGTTCTCGAAAACATCCTCTGAGCCTGAGATGCTGTTGTGCGTCAAGGAGGAGCCAACTGCGGGAAGGACCTGGCTGCAGCGGCCCCATGACAAGCCCGTGGTGCTGCACACGCTGTGAGCCTCGGAGTGAAGTGCCATCCACCTGCCCTGGATGGATCCTGGCCCATCCGCGTGCTCTGCTGGCCCCGGACAGCAGCTTTGCTTGGAAACATGCTGGGACGCGTGCCCTGTGCTGCTGCCCTCCCCTGCCTGAAGGAGGGTGTCCTACCTACTGCGCTACTGGTAGGACGCAGGCAGGACTCCTGCACTGGTGCAGTCACTGGGATGCTCTGTGCTTGCAGGACAGCTTCAACCGAGGCGGTGTGGGCTCCTCAGGATGAGTGCCATCCTTGGGAGTGCAGGGATTGTGTCATTGTGGGAAATCAGACATCCAGACTGATGCTGGGGAGGGACTTGGTTCCCTCCGTGTTGTGAGGGGCTGGTGCTGCTGCCTTGGCAGGTGGTGAGGCTGGAGACTGCTTGGTTCCTTGGGTTGGAGCCAGGGAGGTCCTGGTAGCGTGGGCATCTCCTAGTTTAGAAGTTGGCATCCCTGTGACCCCAACTGGAGGCACGAGTGTGACCTGCAGACCTGGGGACGCCCCTTCTCTTGCTGTTACTGGTTTGGGGACACTGACCATAGTCTGATTCTTGCCCGATTTCAGCATTTGCACCAGTGCCTGCAGCGGGTGCATCTGGAGCGGCTTCCTCTGGGATGGGCTGTTACGCCGGTTGCAATGGAAGCGTGCCATGATCGGACTGCCGTCCCTTGGGTTTTAAGCATCCCAGCTGCTCCAGTTCCCCTGAGGCTTCTCCCTTCCAAGAGGCTTCATTTCCTAAGCGAGCAGCCGCCTTCCTGCTTCCCTCGGTTTCTCATTCTGTCTGAGCCCTGGGAACACTGCCGTGGTGGAGCAGTGCTGATGGCCGAGCTGCAGGCATCTGGCTGCCACTGCCGGCCGTGAGCCGCAACCACCTTTCCCCTGGGCTTGGAGGGAGGCTGTGGGCAGGAGGGATGCGTGTGGCAAGGGAGGTTGCCAAGGAGGAGAACATCTCGTCACTGTCCACAGATGTCTGTAATAAACAAATCGACGCTATGGCTTTTTTTCCCCATTAGGTATTTTTGCGGCCACCTGCGTTTCAGCATGAAGCTCAGCTAGCAGCAAAATGAACATACTGGGGGAAGGTAAGTGCGTAAGGATTGCGGCACCAGAGCGGTTGGTTCCCCTGTGACGCTGGTGAGCATTTCGTATGCCTGTGCACACTGCCACTGATGCCCCGTTAATGTTGTATTGCCTTCACAAGCTGACGAGAAACGGTTTAAGCCTTGTTTACACTGATGTGTGATCAGCATGCAAAATAAGGAAGGCTTCTGCCTGTAGGACCTCTTGTGTCCTTGTTTGTCACTGCTCTGCTGTCACTTCCCCACCAGCTCCTATGCTCCCCCGCACTCTCTGCTTGGTACCCTGATCGCAGTTGGGGATGGAGTCACTGGTTGTGGGTCACAGCCCGTCCCTGTCCTGCAGTGTCCAAGGTGCATTTGGAGGATTCAGCCCAAGGTCGGCTGCTGGCGCTTTGATCTCTGCTCCCTGTCACCAGCTGCAGTGGTGCCATGATGTTGGAGAAGCCCCTGAGAGCCCCGTAATTCCTGCCGGAGTGGGAAGCTCCCAGAGCCAACTTGGGCATCTGAAGGACTCAAAGGTTGTCTCTGATCAGACATCTGTGCTGCCTAATTATGCCATGATATTTTCCTGTGGAGGGAATTACCTACCCGCATTCTCTCATAGACTAATTAGCCCCATAAATTTGGGGGAATTCTTAGTGGAGGGCGCACAAAGGAACTGAAAATAAGCTGGGGCTGTTTGTGGTTGCTTGGCTGCGCAGGGATGCTTGGTCAGCCCACCCAGTGGGGTAATCCCACCACTGTTTGTTCTGCTTCAGCCTGCTGAGTGCCCACGCGGGAGACAGAGCGGGGCTGCTCTGCTGAAGGGAGCACTGGGGTACAGCAGCAGGGAGAGTCCAGAGCAGGAAGGGAGAAGCTGTGCTCCCCAACAGCCATGGAGCACCTCTCCTATGAGGACAGGCTGAGAGAGTTGGGGTTGTTCAGCCTGGGGAAGAGAAGGCTCCAGGGAGATCTTAGAGCAGCTTCCAGTACTGAAAGGGGCTCCAGGAAACCTGGGAAGGGGCTCTTGATCACGGAGGGCGGGGATAGGATGAGAAGGAATGGTTTTGAGCTGAAAGAGGGGAGATTGAGATGAGATCTTTGGGAGAAATGTTTTGCTGTGAGGCTGGGGAGGCCCTGGCCCAGGTTGCCCAGAGCAGTGGTGCTGCCCCATCCCTGGAGGGGTTCCAGGCCAGGTTGGATGGGGCTCGGAGCCCCTGATCCAGTGGGAGGTGTCCCTGCCCATGGCAGGGGATTGGAACTGGATGGGCTTTGAGGTCCTTTCCAACTCAAAGCATTCCACGATTCTCTGATTCCTGGTGCTGCCAGAGCAGGGTTGGTACCGGTACCACAGGCTCTCCCCAGCCTCCTCCTTTGCCCAACAAACTGAGGGAATGCTTTTGTTCTTCTCTGGCGGCACTCAGACCGGAGCTGCTGGGAGCATCTTAGTGGGAAATGTTCACTGTAAGCCGTTTTTGCGAAGAACAGAGCACTTCTGTGCTCCCAGCCTCCTTTTTAAACTGCAGATCTTTCCTGCTAATTAGCCTGTCTTGGTCTACATAGCCCTAATTATTCCATTTGGCCTTAAATCCTGACTGCTCCAGCTACGATGTGTTCAAATGGATCTTGTGGCATTTGCAATTATTTTTAGGGTGAACTTTTGAATATATTTACATAACTAAATCAGATCAAGATAGCAGGAAGAGGCAGATGAGCCCTTTTCTTTTTAACGCTGAAAAAAAATGCCAGAACTGTTTGTTGTTCCCTCTGATTTACATCTAAACAAATGGGCCTGCATTTGACTTTTTGACTTGTCTGTGGTATGTGGGCATGCATTTGAAATGGTTTAACCTTAACCAAGCGGTGGGTCAGGATGTTAACAGCGGTGCTGAATTGCCACAAAAGTACTTTTGGTGGTGATGATCCTTTGCTGCTGGGATGGGAAACGCATGCCTGGCGGGGCAGAGGCACTGCCTCGTGTCCTGGCAATCTGATGGTTTAAACACAAGTGGATAAAAGCGCAGTGAGTGGATGGTAAGCGGGTGACCTGGTGAGCAGTTGACCACCATTCCAGGTAGGTGGAGTGGAATGTCAGGGGTTGGAAGGGAAACGGAGCAAGCCCTCCAGCATCTGGTTGCTTGTGGGGCTGGCTCTGGTGGCAGGTAGGGCAGGGAGGCTGCCTGGCTCTGGGGCAGCTCCCCTGCTTGCTCCCTGCCGCAAAGGGGCTTTGCACCACCCGCTGCTGAATGTTCTCTTTCACGGAGAGATTCGAGAGGAGAAAAACGTATTTTCTGAAGCAGTTCTTTGGACTGTCAACAAAACAAAACGCATGGACGCCCCGTTCCTTCCACTCTATTCAGCTCCCACCCCAGCCACATAACCACAAAGGACTTGAAATCCCTGGGTGAGCCCAGGGGAGGGATTGCAAAACCTGTGCTCACAAATGGAGCAGAAAGGGGGAGGGTGTGAGAAGCAGTGCCAGCGTTCCCAGGAGTCCCTCCCAGGGAGACGGCACAGCAGGGGACTTGCAGAAACTGCTGCCTTCCTGCTGGGGATCCTAGCGAGAGGCAGAAACCCCCAAAAGCCTTAATGCCAGATGAAGCCTTCAAGGATTTTTGCATAAGGTCAGTCTCTGGAGGAAGGGCATTTAACGCTGACTGTCTGTTACTGTTAGCCTTCAGGTGGTTTAGTATCTCAAAGCGTTTCATTCGAATGGGTAACAGCTTCTCCTGACTCAAACCCTGGAAATTTGCATGAGGTGCTTTTGTTTTTCTCTTATTTCAGCTTTTCCCCCTCCCCTGTAACTGAAAATGCAGGAAGGCGGCAGGTGGCAGAGAAAAGTGAGAGGACAGTGGTGTGCTGAGCTTGGTTCTGGAAGGAAGGAGAATTGCAGGGTGGGTTTGGGCTTTGTCTGAGATGGAAGAGACTCTCAGTAAAGATTTCTATAGGGATGGACATTAGTACTCATGGTCTCCCCTCTCTGAAACATTCCTGGAGCTTTATTGCAGCTGTAAACCTGTGTTTCTGGGTACAGAAACACTCCAGAAATAATCTCTTTGGGTGTGCTCTGAGATTGACTCTAATTACCTCCTGGGTAGAAGGCACCTACTGCACAATTAGAAGTTGCTGATAAGTGAAAGAGATGATGAAAGCCTGGAAATGGTGTCAGCATCCTGAAAGACAAGGGAGCCAGGCTGGATGCTGAGATGTTGTAGGAGCTGGGCAGGATTGTGGATCCTGCTCCTCTGACCTTGCTGTGTTTTTCTTGCAGATGCCCGTTGGGTTGAACACTTGCTAGCGGAAAGCTGAAGCGTGGTCGCCAGCCTGTGCGGAGAAGAACAGAATGCGGGTCACCATGAGGAGGGTGTTACTGGTAGTGGGCTCGGTGGTCGCCCTGATGGTGACTCTGCACCTCGGCCAGCAGGTCCTGGAGTGCCAGCAGGTCCTAAGCGAGAGGAGGCACAGGCTGATGAGACCTGAAAACGAGGAGCTGGTCATGATGGACTCCAACCACGTCGAGTACCGTTACAGCAAGGAGATGCCCTTGATCTTCATTGGCGGGGTCCCTCGGAGCGGCACAACACTGATGAGGGCTATGCTCGATGCCCACCCTGAGGTGCGCTGCGGAGAGGAGACTCGCATCATCCCCCGCGTGCTGGCGATGCGGCAGGCCTGGTCCAAATCGGGGCGAGAGAAGATGCGCCTGGATGAAGCGGGGGTGACGGACCAAGTTTTGGATGCCGCTATGCAGGCCTTTATACTGGAAGTGATTGCCAAGCACGGCGAGCCAGCCAGGTATTTGTGTAACAAGGACCCCTTCACGCTGAAGTCTTCTGTCTACCTGTCCAGGCTGTTCCCCAATTCCAAATTCCTCTTGATGGTTCGAGATGGCCGAGCTTCGGTCCATTCTATGATCACACGGAAAGTGACGATCGCGGGCTTCGACCTGAACAGCTACCGAGACTGCCTGACCAAGTGGAACAAAGCCATCGAGGTGATGTACTCACAGTGCTTGGAGATTGGGCGGTCCCGGTGCCTGCCCGTCTACTACGAGCAGCTGGTTCTGCACCCCGAGCAGTCCATGCAGGCCATCATGAAGTTCCTGGACATCTCCTGGAGCGACACGGTGCTGCACCACGAGGAGCTGATAGGGAAGCCTGGTGGAGTGTCGCTTTCCAAGTGAGTGTCTCAGCTCTTGCCTTGGCTTTTTGAGGAGCATTTTCATTCCTCGAAGCAGGCAAGGCTAAAACTGGGGGCAAAGATGCACTGCCTGTGGTTATGTATGCTTTTTCAGGGGCAGAGGTAGCAGCACATTCAGTTTTGCTGCATTAGGTCTCGTGTTTCTAAGTAGAAGGTGGCTTGAGTGCTATCAATCTGTTGTACCCAACACAGCAGCTTGTCAGGCGTGGATTTTAGGAGCAGGTGACTGCTTCATTCATCTGTCTTGACAGTGCAGAAATTGTTTTGTTCTCTAATTTGAACAGAACTCCTTGCTCTCAAGTGAGAGCTCCTTAATGCCTCTCTTCTCCACTCCTCTCTTCAAATACCTCCTTACTGCGAGTAGTTTTGCTGCTAATGAATGGCTTTTGGTGGCGAGCAGCAATTCTTGCTGGGTTTGATGCTGATATTGCAGAATAAGAGAAATAATACCTGCTCGGTGGAGACACACCCCAGCACTCCCTCCTTGCTGGCTGTCTCCGAGTGCCAGGAGGGTGCTTGCCTTCTCCCACCTTCTTCTTCTCTTTTTTTCTTTATTTCCTAAATGGAGGCTTAAGTCTAACGAGGCAGTGGTGTAAGGGAACCCTACAAGCGCTCTGTATAAAGTGCTCATGCTCGAGTGGTGAAGGAGGCTGTGGATGCAGAACTGCTCTGTTTCTCCAGGATGGCTGTGGGTGTGCGGCCAGGCTTTGCTTCTCTCTGTGCTGAGACACTGTTCTGGACAAGGTTGTGCTGCCTGTGCCGTAGCAGTCAATAACTGGGATGCTCTCGCAAGGCTCGGGCTCCGCAGCCTCTGTGCATGTTTGTCCCTCTCAGGACACTGCGTGCCATGCAGGGTGTGGTTTACTTTGGCTGGAGTCAAGCAGGAGGTTGCTCACCCCAGGCCAGCGTCCCACCGAGCACAGGGTGCAAAGGAGGGGCTGTACCTGTGAGAAGCTTGTTCCTCAGGGTGTGGAGGGCAGGGAGCGTGGCCAGCAGGGAGCACATCCCAGTGCCCATACCCCAGGCAGACCAGGATGGCAGCTGTGGTGTAGTTTAGAGAGGTGTGGGCACCTTTGATGGCTGAAGCAATCATTTCCCCAGGGCTTTTAGCACTATTTGCTCAGCATAAACCTTGCCAAGGTTGCGTAAACAGAGAAGGGTTTGGACTTTCAGTGGAGTTGTGTGGTTTATCTGTTCTACAGACCACATGTCTTTGATTATTTTGCTGTAATGAGCAGAGGTGTCCTGATAACACCTCAACCCCCATGCAGGATGGATCCACTCGTACAGGGGGACTCAGCCTCTGGGGCTGTGGAAACCCTTGCCAGGATCTGCTCGCCCAGAGCAGGGCTGTGAGGGGAAAGGGGCTGCCTCGCTATGCCTCGTGCTGGCTCTGCCCCAAGGGGGACTCAGAGGGTGCTGAGCGTTTGCACCGCATGGATGTCTGGGGCATTGGGAGCAAAATGCTGAGTTGGCAATGAACCTAGCTGCAGGCTGCTCTGTCTGAGCCCAGTACGGGTGTGAAATCCAACTTTAGTGTCTTGTTTTGGTTTTTTTCTTTATTATTTTTCCCCAGGATAGAAAGATCAACAGACCAGGTTATCAAGCCGGTGAACATGGAGGCGTTATCTAAATGGATCGGGCATATCCCAGGGGATGTGCTGCAGGACATGGCCCACATTGCACCGATGCTCGCCAGGCTTGGCTACGATCCCTATGCCAACCCGCCCAACTACGGCCACCCCGACCCCTTAGTTGTCAACAACACGCACAGAGTGAGTGTCGCGGCCACGGGGAGGGAATGGTGCTGTGGGTCTCCACACCCCATTGCCCTCTGGAGCAGAAGAAGCTGCTGAACCAAATCAGGAAAGAGCAGGGGAGCAACAAAACGCTCTCTTCCTTTCGGGAGACTGTGAAGAACAGATGTGCTGTTACACTGAGTTGATTTCCAAGCAGACGCATGCAGTAGATCGAGTCTGGCGTGGCTCAAACTGGTGATGTTCCCTGTGATTTTGTGGTGGTTTCGTTTCTGCTGTTGTGGCAGATACAGACTTGTCCCTCCCTGACCCAGCCCTGCTCTCCAGCCGAGGCGTGGGAGTTCCTAGGGTGTGCTGATGTTCTGGATAACATCACAGCTGTAGGCACTAGATATGCCGGTCTGGTCCCAGGAGAGCACACAGAATGTGCTGTGTCCGTGTGTCGCTCACCAGCCACTCCCATGGTCCCATGAGGAATGCGATTGGAGGCGAGTAATGCATTTGGGCAAAACGAGAAGACTTTTTTTTTTTAGAATATTGACTCACGTTCCAGGAGCAGTGCTGGAAGGAAGAAGCGGCAGAGCCACAGGCAGCAGTTACTAAACACAGGGAGTTTCTCATGCTTTGGGGTGGACTAGTTCCTCCCAGCCTGAGGCTGGACCCTGCAGCCCCCTCAGCTTTGCATGTGCTGCCCGTGACGGTGCCCTTGGGTGAAGTGTCCCTTGTCATGCTGGTGGGAGCAGGGGAATGCCTGCGGTACGACCGGTCCCCGTGCGGATCATGAGCAGGCAGGCAAGTAGCAGCACTGACCTAGGAGGCTGGAAGAGCTTCCCTGGAGCTGGTCCGTGCTTCAAGTGCTCTGATCTCTAACAGCTCCTCCTTGCTTTCTCTGCTTGCTGAGATCTGTTCTAGAACGTGGGTGATTTAGGTGAACACCTGCCCTGGGCAGGATTAGAGACTTTGGCTCATTGATATGGGTCTTTCACTGCTTCTTAGGGTGAATTTGAAGAAATGGCATGATGGTAAAGATTGAAACACTCTCCCCTCCCAGGCTAAGAGAAGGAACCATAAAACTGCTTGTGCTGGTTCCCTGTCCCAGCAGGATGCCGCTCCCTCTCTTTGCTTGCAGTCAAGAAAGAGCAAACCTTCTTTTGTCCTAGTATAACACCACAACATAGAACAAACAAACACCCATCAGGGTATTTCATTTGGTTCAGGGGTGCTGGGACACAGGATGCAGTCAATGACGTGGACTTCATAGAGCCACTACCCAGAAGGGTCACTCTGCTTTTCTCTTTTCTATAGGTTTTAAAAGGGGATTATAAAACGCCAGCCAATTTGAAAGGTCATCTGCAGGTAAGAGTCTGCTGTCCCTATGAGCAATTTGCCCTGTTTTGTTAATCATGGGTGTCTTGTCCCTTGCTCCCTCTTATCGGCCTTTGCAGGCTGAGCAGCCAACTGTGAGATATGTCGTTGCTCCAGCATGGGGATCCATGGGGATGATGTGCCTTTCCTTCCTGTTGTGCACCACGCTCACCCTCCCATGCTTTCGGTTTTGATGTTCTGTATATTCTGTGCTCCACAGACACTGCTCATTCACCTCTGCCACCTCCTTCATGGTCTGCTCGTGTTTATGGTTTCATGATGTGGCGTTCTGTGTTCACTCGTTAGACACTTGAGTTCTTCATTCTCTTACTTCCCACTTTGCTGTCTGTTCTTAAAGTTTCCCTTGTCCTGGGTCTTGGCTGCCTTTAGGGAAGCATAGCTTACCTGATTAACAGGTTACACATAGGTCTTCCAGTTCTTGTCCTTAGGTGATTCTGTTCAGGTGTCGAGAATACACTCTGGATTTCCCTCCCTAAAAAAGCAGTGCATGAAAACAACTAATAACTACATTTTGTAATGCAGAGCAGGCTCCAACAGCCATTGCACATACAGTTTGAAAAGGAAAAACAACTTCTTGGCTCTCCAGAAAGCTCTGTCTACACAGTATGGAGATGCAGTAGGCTGGTTTTGATCGAAGGTGCCAGGTTTTACCTGCGCACCATATGGTCTCTCACTGTATCACCAGTGTCAGGTGAGACAATGCAGAGCCCAAGCCCGGACTGAGGAAGCTGAGCTGCTGGTGAAGTGGCTTTCGGTGCTAGAGGAGTCACTGGTGATTCCCCAAGGTTTGCCTTGGTTTGTGTTGAGCGAATGGTAGCAAAGCAAGAGCTGCAGTCTCATGGCTGCGGCTCCTGGCTGCTGGTTCTCTGTCCTGCTGTCTGTGTCCTAACCGTTTCCTTTTCTTCCTGCTGGGAGCACAGCGGGAGTGTTTTGAATTACAGATGGTGGCTTAAAGCTGACCCTTTTGTGTCTGGGTTTTTCTAGGTGACTCAGAACACATCATCTTCTCACTAAGAAAATTAATGATTTCCAGGTAAGATCTTGTAGTTCATTTTGGGACTCAGGCAAATCTGCCTGCATTGCTCCGGGTTAGCATTTTGCTTGTGTAATTTCTTGTGCTTGTGGATTAGCTGGGCTGCTCCAGGCACACTCATTATGCGAATGATCTCCTTCACAGTCACTTTAGTTTTTCAGAACAATACTGTTACGTGAAACGATTTGTCAGAAATTCTTTTTCTGAGCTCTGGAAACAGGCTGGCTCCAGCAAAATCAAAATCGGTCACTTGGGAGAATTCTTACTGACTGTTCCCCTGGGGAGCACAGAAACGGGATGTGGAAATGTGTAGATGAGCTGAATTGCTGCCCAGATGTGTTCTAGGACGTGCTGTGGACCCGTGGAAGGGAGGATAAAGCAGTTGCATCTGCTGTCAGTTTGGAAAAACAGAGCTGCTACCCTGGGTTTCTGCTCCAGATACAATTGTTGATATGTTGGATGTTTTTTCTGTCTCTCTTTTTAGCTGGCCTTCACACTAAAGCATAAAATGCCATTTTTCTTACTAAAAATGACCCTTTAAAAACTAATTTAGTAAAGCCTTTTTACCCCAAATATACAAATCCCAGTGAAAATACTCGTGAGAGCCCTTTTCTCCCTGCTACCCCATATGCTCCCCGGTGGTCCTTGTCACCTGGACTGTAAGATAATTTTGTGTAGCCAAAGGGATCCTGCAGAGGAGGAGGTGGACAGTTCTTACTGCAAGAAGTATCTATTAGAATAAAAATGACTTGAAGTCAGAGCTGGATCAGAACACCTAACTTACTGGATGCACACAGGGCCTCTGCTTTGAGCATCCCTGGAGGTGTTCAAGGCCAGGTTGGATGAGGCTTTGAGCAACCTGATCCAGTGGGAGGTGTCCCTGCCCATGGCAGGGAGTTGGAACTGGATGGGCTTTGAGGTCCCTTCCAATCCAACTCATTCCAGGATTCTGTGCAATTCTGTAATTTCTATATAAAGGCAGTATATTGTGCTAAAAAAAATATCAGAAGCATTGAGTGAGAATAGGAGTTGTGTGCCCGTATTCCCAGAGCTCGCACTCTACAGCTTCCTCACAAGGGAAAGGAGGAGTGGGTGCTGAGCTCTTCCCTCTGGACCCAAGGGAATGGCAGAAAAATGCAGCAGAGGAGGGTTAGGCTGGATGTTAGGAAGAGGTTCTTCCCCCAGAGGGTGGTGGAGCACTGGAACAGCTCTCAGGGAAGCAGTCATGATGCCAAGCCTGACAATATTCCAGCAGCATTTGGCCAACACCCTCAGCCACACAGTGTGAATGTTGGGGTTGTCTTGTGCAGGGACAGGAGGTGGAAGGGGCCCACAGGGATCATTAAGTCCAACTCAGGATATTCCATGATTCTATGATCCTGCTCCTGAGTCTCTTTCTCTCTTCCAGAATGCTGCAAATGGCCTTTTGTTGTCCAACAAAGAAGAGTTTGCAATGGCACCAGTGGAAATCGGTTATCCAAGCATATTGCTTGCTAATACTATTGCCAAAATGACTGCTCCACGAGGAATGTATTTGCATTTATTTGCAAAGGCCAAACGTTTGACAGGCTGGATCCCCGTTGTCCGCTGTCTCCGAGCGCTCCGTGGTGGAAGCACCTGTGGGAATCCGCACCAGAGGGAGTTGGCGTGCAGCCGGAGGAGATGCCGTGTGCTGTGGCCAGAGGACTCATTAGGTCGCGTGTAGATGTCCGTGACACCGTTCTCTCATGGCAGGATCAGCGATCGCTGCCCTGACCCTGTCAAGCCCTTGTCATGCGAGTGACCCCCTCCCCGTCCCAGCCCTTCACTGTGACTTACAGAGGCTATTGCAGAGTTAATATATGAGCCCGCCCCCCTCCCCGCCTCCTTCCTTTGTTGCACATCATTAAACTATTGTTTTAATATTGTATTAATGGGAAAAGGCTGCCCAGGGAGGTGGTTGAGTCACCTTCCCTAGAGGGGTTTAAAAGGCAAGTAGATGTTGTACTTGAGGACGTGGTATGGTGGTAGACTTAGCAGAGCTGGATCGATGGTTAGACTCAATAATCTTGAAGGTCTTTTCCAATCAAAACCATTCTGTGATTCCATGGTTTCAATCTAGGATGGGGTCTGATGTGATTGAGAGGAGCCCTGCGGAGAAGCTCTTGAGTGCTGGTGGAGGAGGAGCTCGACATGAGCCGGCAATGTGTGCTCTCAGCACAGAAAGCCAACTGTGTCCTGGGCTGCATCCAAAGCAGTGAGGGAGGGGATTCTGCCCCTCTTCTCCACCCTGTGAGACCGCACCTGAAGTCCTGTGTCCAATTCTGGAGTCCCCAGCATAAGAAGGACATGGAACTGTCGGAACAGGTCCAGAGGAGGGTATGGAGATGCTCAGCCCAGCACTGAGGCTCGCCCCCCACCACCAGCTCACAGTTGCTGGGTGTCTTCAGACCTTCAGGCACAAAGAGAGAGGAGGGTCAGGCAGTGCTGTGCTCTCTGCAATAAGGGAACAGCCCTAAAACACGAATGGCGAGCTCCAAGCTACTGTCTAGGGGTTGCTTTCCTCCAGAGAGCAGCAGCTGCTGCAGATGCTGCACCGACCTCAGTGCATGGCAGAGTCGGGGGTTCAAAACATGCACAAAGCTGGGGCTGCATTTGCTGAACTCAGAGCATGATGCAGCTCATGGAGATGACTCAAGGGCTGGAGCACCTCCCATACAGGACAGGCTGAAAGACTTGGGGTTGTTCAGCCTGGAGAAGAGAAGGCTGTGGGGAGACCGTAGAGCAGCTTCCAGTGCTGAAAGGGACTGCAGGAAAGCTGAGGAGAGGCTCTTGATCAGGGAGTGCAGGGAGAGGATGAGGGGGAACGGTTTTGAGCTGAAAGAGGGGAGATTGAGATGAGATTTTAGGCAGAAATGTTTTCCTGTGAGGGTGGGGAGGCCCTGGCCCAGGTTGCCCAGAGCAGTGGTGTTGCCCCATCCCTGGAGGTGTTCCAGGCCAGGTTGGATGGGGCTTGGAGCCCCTGATCCAGTGGGAGGTGACCCTGCCCATGGCAGGCGGTGGAACTGGGCGGACTCAGGTCCTTTCCAACTCCCTCTGTGGCTCCGCCCCCCTCGCTGCTCCTGGGGGACCTAGCCCCACCCCCCCCAACCATAGAGGAGCGGCTGCCCACGAGCCCCCGCTACGGCCGCTACGGCCTGCTCTATGGTTTGTGGGCGGGGTTTTGAGCGGCACCTGACCGGAAGAAAGCGGTTCAGTTCCGGGCGGTGGCGGCGCAGGCAGGAGAGGGACTGGGCTGGGGAGAGCGGGATTCCCGTAAGGGTGGTGGATTGTGTGTGGGCCGGAGGAGCCTCACATGGTCAGGGGGTGCCCGTAGGCCTGCGGGGTGCTCACGGGATCAGAGTTGCCCGTGTGTGAGCCAGGGGGTGCCTACAGGGCCGGGGGAGTCCCCGCAGGGCCCAGGAGGCCGACAAGGCCCGGGGGCTCTGCAGAGCCAGGGGGTGCCCGCAGGGCCGAGGGTACCCGTGTGGGGGGCAGGGAGTACCCGCGAGGCCAGGGGTTGCCTACAGGACCAGTGGGTGTCTGTGGAGTCGGAGAGGTTCCCGTGTGTGGGCCAAGAGGTCCCGCAGGACCAGAGGGTGCCCACAGGACCGGGAGTCTCTGTGTGTGAGCGTAGGGGTGCCCGCAGGACCAGGGGGTCCCCACAGGGCCAGGGGTCTCTGTGAGCCGAGGAGTACTTGCAGGTCTAGGGAGTCCCCACAAAACCAGAGAGTGCCCACGTGTGGGCTGGGGCTTTTCACAGGATCAAGGACCAGAGAGTGCCTGCAGGGCCAGGGGATTCCCTGCAGGACCCAGAAGTCCCTTAGGGGCCACTTTTACCCACAGGACAAGGGGGTTCCCTGCAGAACCAGGGGTTTCCTGCAGAGCCAGGCTGACCCACAGGACCAGGGGTCACCGCAGGGCCAAGGAGTACCCGCAGGACCAGAGGATCCCTGTAGAGCTGAAGGTTGCCTGCAGCCACCATGTCAATGTCACACCTGTATGGCACCGATGGGGATGATGGTGTGGAGATGGAGAACTTTGAGGTATCAGACTGGGACCTGCAGAACGAATTCAACCCCCACCGGCAGCGCCACCGGCAAAGCAAGGAGGAGGCCACCTACGGTATCTGGGCAGAGCGTGACTCGGATGAGGAGCGGCCCAGCTTTGGCGGCAAGCGGTATGAGCTGGGTGTGGGCGGGGGGAAGGGACGTGCAGGCCAAGCTGCAGTTCAGGTGGTCCCTGGGGGTGCCTTGCCTTGTGGGGCCATGGGGCCTATGTGGTGCCTCCATTTTGTGGCAGTTTTCAGGATGTAAAGGTCCTCCTGAGCAACCTAGCCTGGGACAGCAGGGCTGCCTGTTGGGACTTCTCTTTAAAATTTGGGAGCTGGCCTCTTGTCCCAGGTAACAGGGGATAGGACAAGGGGGAATGGCCTCAAGTTCTGCCAGGGGAAGTTCAGACTGGACAACAGAAAAGAATTTTTCACAGAAAGGGTCATTGGGCACTGGCAGAGGCTTCCCAGAGAGGTGGTTGTCTCTATCCCTGGAGGCATTTAAAAGACGGGTAGATGAAATGCTCAGGGACATGGTTTAGTGGTTGATAGGAATGGTTGGACTCCATGATCTAGAGGTCTTTTTGAATCTAGTGATTCTGTGATTCTGTTTTATGACTTTGCCTGTGCAAGTGTGTCACAGGGAAAAGAACACTTGTTTTAGGGGCACAAAGATGAACCAAGAGGCAGAGCACCTCGCGTACAATGACAGGCTGATACTTAAGTTGTTCAGTCTGGGGAAGAGAAGACCCCAGGGAGACCTTAGAGTAGCTTCCTGTACTGAAAGGGGTTCCAAGGAAAGCCCCTTGGAAAGGAAGAGGCTCTTGATCAGGGAGTGCAGGGAGAGGATGAGGGGGGAACAGTTTTGAGCTGAAAGAGGGGAGATTGAGATGAGATCTTAGGCAGAAATGTTTTGCTGTGAGGGTGGGGAGGCCCTGACCCAGGTTGCCCAGAGCAGTGGTGGCTGTCCCATCCCTGGAGGTGTTCCAGGCCAGGTTGGATGGGGCTTGGAGCAACCTGAGCCAGTGGGGGTTGGAACTGGATGGGCTTTGAGGTTGCTTCCAGCCCAAACCATTCCATGATTCTGTGATTCCTCTGTGATTTCCAACAAAAACAGTGATAAACTGTTGCTCTGTTTTTAAGATTTCACTTTAAGGAGGTGTTAGGGCATAGCAGTCCCCAGGCATGTGTAGGAATGTGCACTGGTCCACTGAAACAGAATTCACTCACAGGTCTTGTTTTGATGTAGCTCTAGGGATTACTCGGCCCCTGTGAACTTCATCAGCGCTGGGCTGAAAAAGTCAGCGGCTGAGGATATGTCAGAAGAAGACTCTGATGAAGATGAAAAGCCTGTTAAGCAGGAGGAAATCCCTAAAGAGTTTGTGCCGAAGAAGTTAAAAACAGTGAGTTATCCAGGAATTGTCTGATGTGTTTATGAAACTTTGACTGTAGTTAATAAGCAATGACAGCACACTAAAGGAAGAGAGAAATAATTAGAATAAGAGAACCACGTGTGGCAGCATGCCTGTTATGGGAGGGGTTTTCTCTGTCTTTTGTATCTGTTCTCATGTATCATCATGTGTCCTTGGGAATATCTGTCCTTTTAGGTCCTTTTATCTTCCTTAATATTTCTTTTGGTCTATTGAGATTAAAATAAAGGAATGCCCATGGTTTACTGCCTTTCAAAGACTTCTTTTTTTTCAGTCTCACAGAACACCATTGTAGGTGTGTTGTAAGCTAACGATCAAACTTTTCTTTTCAGTTACCAGGCACAGAAAGAATCAGGAATCGGTTTTCACCTAAAGCCAGTGGTAGAGCCTAGTAGCTGTCAGCTTGTCAGTCTAGGCTTGTCAGGATGTTCCTTTTCTATCTGAAAAAGACATTAATGGCAAGCAGCATACACGGATGCACAAGCAGCTCTCTGATGTAAATGTGCTGTGTGGCATGGTGACAACTGAATCGCTTCTGGGAATAACATTTTTGATCAAAATTATAAAGAGCGTGGTTATTATGATGCCTTAAAAAGGTTGTTTGGTTTTTTTTGTGTTTTGTTTTAACAGGGTGGTAATTTCAAGCCAAGTCAGAAAGGCTTTGTAGGAGGGACAAAATCTTTCGTGGATTTTGGCAGCTGGGAGAGACACACTAAAGGAATTGGACAGAAGCTTCTCCAGAAGATGGGTTACGTCCCTGGAAGAGGTCTCGGAAAGAATGCTCAAGGTACTGTAATTGCGTGGTTGGTTGTTTATTGTTAGTTAGTAATTTGGAGAAGAGATTGAATTCTATGAAGAACTGCCTTACAACTTCATTCCTGTTTTCTTGTGTCTCTTACAAGTGATCTGGGTCCTCATGATATGATTCAGTTGTTTCAATTACGAGAGGCCGATCTTACGCTCTTGGCATTTTGCAAGAGCAAAAGAGAAAAAGGGAGGTAAATTCCAAAGGTGGTCAGCTCACAGAAAAAGATGTTGTTGTGTGTTGTAGAATAAAAAAGCAGTGAAATGCAAATGTGAATAATAGTGAGCTTTGGGTTTTTTGATGTGTGCTGGAATGTAATGATTTTATAGCCAATAAGAAATGAGTAAAGTGGTAGAAGACACTGTAGCGGTAGGGGTGGAATACGGGGCTGGATGTATTGGTGTAAGAAAAGTACTGTAAGGTGTAAGATGTACTGTAAGAAAAGCACTCACTATTCTCTCTTGGTCAATCAACTGTTCTTTGTGATCTAACTGTTGTCCTCTTAGGTATCATCAATCCGATTGAGGCCAAACAGAGAAAAGGCAAAGGAGCTGTTGGGGCATATGGCTCCGAAAGAACCAGCCAGTCTTTGCAAGACTTCCCTGTTGTGGACTCAGAAGAAGAAGCTGAAGAGGTATTTATATTATTCCTGGTGTATCTGTTTCCCTCTTGTCTTGTGTGTACAAAATTCAGTTCAAATGTCAGCTTCTATGTCAGAGCAAACTGTTTGAGCTCATTTTAGGTAAGAAGCTAAAGACATAGCACGTGAAGTCCATTTAGGCACATTACTCTTGTCACTGTGATGTTTTTTTTGTTGTTTCTGGCTCACTTGTTCCAGTAGTCTTGCTAGAACCTCATCTTCAAACAGGCCCCTCAGATAAATAGCCTTTGTTTTTGTCTAAAGGAAAAGAAAAATCAGAAACATACACTAGTGTTGTGAATATGGTGGTTGACTGGACCACAGCATCTGAGCCAGTTTATCACTGGGCTTTACTGCTTTCCCAGTTATTTTGCTGCTCAGCATTCTTCGTTGATCTGATGGTTATTTTCCTGCAGAAAATAGAGGCTGATTTTGTGCGTGACAAAAAGGAGCAACCACAACTCCTCCTTTGTTTTTTTGTTTAGGAATTTCAAAAAGAGCTCAGTCAGTGGCGGAAAGATCCGAATGGAGGCAAGAAAAAGCCCAAATACAGCTATAAGACAGTAGAAGAACTGAAAGCCAAAGGCAGGATCAACAAGCAGCTCTCAACCCCTCAGAAGGAGATATCTCAAGTCAAGGTAAGGTTGATAATCCAAGAGGCGGCATCTCTGGGAAAGAGTTTGCCCACTTTGGTTTGTGGGTGCTTTTTAGTCACCTTAATAGAAGCCAGTTTCAAGAACTGCCTGTCTGTAGCATCATGAAAATCTGAGGCTCATCACTGAATCATGTATGAGACTGCCATGTCACTTAGGACATTGGATTAGGTTCTAAGCAACTTCCTTGGCCTTGGGAAAATGCAAATTAGCTTAAAAATAACCGCTTGTAGAGTTACTCAGTGAAATGATAAAACCAAGATCAGACTCCTCCTACTCTGATTCCAAACTGTTTCTTATTCATTCTAACTCTTCGTGTCTGGAGCGGGCCTTTTGAGAGGCAATCCCCAGCTGCCTTGTTCAGAATACTGGTGCATATTAGTAGCCTCCAGGAGTAATTAATGTACTTAGAAATCTGCAATTTTCAATCAAAGTTAGGGATTTCCTTACTTTTTAAACATGAGATGCAATTTGTTTTTTAAGACGTGTTTGTTCTTGTTTGTTGGAAGGTTATAGACATGACGGGCCGGGAACAAAAGGTTTATTACAGCTACAGTCAAATTAGCCATAAGCACAATATCCCAGATAACAATCCTCAGCAGCCACTGGGCAAAGACTCCAAGCTCCAAGGCTTTGCTTTGCCTGAACTGGAGCACAACCTCCAACTTCTTATCAGCATCACGGAGCAGGAGATCATCCAGAGCGACCGGCAGCTGCAGTATGAGAGAGACATGGTTGTCAACCTGACCCATGAAATACAGAAGATGTCTGAAGTTCTCTCACATGAGGAGAAGGCAATTAGTAATCTCAGCAAGGTGCTGGAGATGGTGGAAGAGTGTGAGAGACGGATGCAGCCCGGCTGTGAAAACCCCTTAACTTTGGATGAGTGTGCGAAGATTTTTGAAACGCTTCAGGACAAGTACTATGAAGAGTACCGAATGTCTGATCGGGTAGACCTGGCAGTAGCAATCGTCTATCCTCTCATGAAAGATTACTTCAAGAACTGGGATCCTCTCAAGGTGTGTGTATGTTTGATTTATTTCTTTGACTCCCCCGTACTCCTCATCCCAAATCCCTGATCGGTCTGGAGAGGAAGAAACAAAACAAACCAAAATCCCACTGCACTCACTGTGAGACTTTTTCTATGACTGAAGGCTACTGATCTGCAAAGTGGCTAGCACTTTAGGAGCTTGTAGTGTTAAAATCACTTTTTGTGGGTGTTGAGAAGAAAAAGTAGACTGAACCTAAGTGTCTAGTTCTTGTTTGTTAGCAAAAGCAGGAGAGCTCTGTCTTTCAGGTAGTCAGGTATGCGCTGTCTGTTCATAATGCCATGTAGGCTGTGATAGGCAAGAGTCTGAATTCTCTCTGTACACCTGAAAGAGTTCAGGCTATTCTATTTCCCTTCCCAGAGATATGTTAAATCCAGAAAGTAGGATTTTCGCATCTTGTGGCGCTTGACACTTCATGGCTGCACGCTCCCGGCTTGCCCTTTGAGTGGGTGAGAAAGCTGCCTGTAGCTGAGCGTACCATCAGCCTGCTCTTTGTAGATACCAGCTGAGGTTAATGAAAAAGGATAAAGGCCACGCATGTCTTTTCATTTCCAGGACTGCACGTACGGCACAGAGATCATAGCCAAGTGGAAGAACCTTTTGGAAAATGATCAGCTGTTATCGCATGGTGGGCAGGATCTGTCAACAGATGCTTTTCACAGGTAAAGAGCAAATGAGTTGTACTTTGCGCAGCATCTTCAAGTGCTGCTTCCTCTGGGATGGAAAAGAACAGCTACAAGCATGCTTTCCAGATGATTCTCTTGATGTGTCTGTTAAAAATCCATCTGTCAGCTCTATAAAAAGAAGTAGCTTTTAAATAACAGTTATCATTTGGTTTATTTAGGCCTGGGGCTATGGCTTTAAGCTTAAACTTTGATATATTTATGGGGTTTTTTTCCAGACTGATGTGGGAAATCTGGATGCCATATGTCAGAAACATAGTGGCGCAGTGGCAGCCGAGGAACTGTGGATCCATGGTGGATTTCTTGGATAGCTGGGTAAACGTTGTTCCTATCTGGATACTGGAAAACATTCTGGATCAGCTTATCTTCCCCAAGCTACAGAAAGAGGTAAGATGAGAGGGCTACCTTAGGGCGTTGCATTATGGCTGTTCTTGTGTGTGGTAAACTGCTAACGGATGGACCTTTTCTGTCTTACCTCAAGGTTGAAAGCTGGAATCCTTTGACAGACACAGTCCCAATCCATTCGTGGATCCATCCCTGGCTTCCCCTGATGCAGGCACGATTGGAGCCGCTGTATTCTCCCATCCGAAACAAGCTGGCGAACGCACTGCAAAAGTGGCATCCCAGTGACTCCTCGGCCAAACTTATCCTTCAGCCCTGGAAAGATGTGTTCACCCCTGGGTCGTGGGAGGCTTTCATGGTCAAAAACATTGTGCCTAAACTAGGTGAGACAGGCCAAACAATGCTGACTTTCTGGAACATACTGGTTGCCGCCTTCATCCTTGCACCTAGGAAAGATAATGGGTTAACATGGTTGCCAGTGTTATTTTAAAGAACATTATTAGCAAGTAAGTTTCTCAGTTTAGCAGCTAATTGTAATAGCTGGAAATGGAAGCACACTGTTTTGGTGGCAGGAATAGCCAAACAGTTTAAAGATCCCAAATGTCTCTTGGGGTAATGTGCAATAGAAGTCCTCCTCAGATCAGATGTATTGCTAATGAAATAGGTCAATGCACTGTTAAAACTGTGAGTCAGGTTCTTTTCTAACTTTTCTTTCCCTTTCCCCAGGAATGTGTTTGAATGAACTCATCATAAACCCTCACCAGCAGCATATGGACGCCTTCTACTGGGTGATTGACTGGGAGGGGATGATTTCTGTCTCCAGTCTTGTTGGGCTGCTGGAGAAACACTTCTTCCCGAAGTGGCTGCAGGTGAGAAACTATTAAGGCTGAGTAAAGAGGCTTGATTCACTGGGAAGTGTTTTAGTGACTGCTGCCTGGAAATCGCTGCACCAGTGCTGAAATGGTTAAACTGCCAAATGGGGTGATTTCCACTCTTAGCTCCATACACATCAGAAGAGACTGGTTCCTAGTACTGTCACAATCCTGTCTCTTACTGAAAGCTCAGTAATAAACAAGTTAAATAATAAGGACCGTAGTCCATGAACGTATCTGTCCTCATACATGTGATCTGTCCTGTTTCGCAGGTGCTGTGCTCGTGGCTTAGTAACAGCCCCAACTATGAAGAGATTACCAAGTGGTACTTGGGTTGGAAATCCATGTTCTCAGACCAAGTGTTAGCGCATCCATCCATCAAAGACAAATTTAATGAAGCTCTTGATATCATGAATCGGGCTGTCTCTTCCAGTGTTGGTAGGTGGCTTATGGTGGTGGCTCCGCTTGCTGTGATGGCAGTACAGCAACGCTTGGTTCTTGTGAGTCTATATTTAGGCATGGCCCTGCTAATTGGCTTTGGAGCAGTGAAATTCAAAGTGTTTTGCCTTGCTGTGTCCATAAATAACACCTGCAAAGTGCTGCATAATAATTGTCTATGCTTCATTGAAGCAGAAACAGTTTTTTGGTGATGGGCTGCCTATGCCATTAAACAGCTCATTCTCTTACAGTCTTGACAGATTAGAGTGTACAAGGTCGACACAAAAAATTGAGGCTGTCTGTAGCTTTTTATTTAACAAATTAAGAAAATCAGCTATGATTCTCTTCACAACAGCTCCCTTCTGAGCTGACCCACGGCTGCACACGGTGCTGCCAACATTCAGAGCATTTCCACAGGTCATTTTCTGGAAGGCTGTTGAGGATCTCCAGCAGGTTGTTTTCACATCTTCTACCAACAACAAATGGGCTCCTTTGAGCACTGATGGGATCTTTGGGAAGAGGAGGCCAGGTCTGGCAAACAGGGTGGGGGCTGAACCACAGGGATGTTGTTGTGAACTAAAAAAGGGCTTCACAGACAGAGCGCTGCAGGCTGGCACGTTGTCTTGATGTGAACTCACTGTTCACTCTTGCACACCGACATTTTCTGACTGAGAGTAAGAAAATCTCTCTATTTGAACACATGTCCACTTGTACTGAGTGAAGCGATTGAGCTGAGGCCTGTCTCGCTGTGACAGGTCAGCACATGTTCTAGAACCATCTCTTTGTCACTCCCATCCCATTCTTGTTTCCCAAGCTGTTGGGTCAGTCTCATTTTTTTTTTTGTGTTGGACCTGGTATTTTATGCCAGTCAGTGAGAGACCATTGTTTAAAGATGTTTATTTCCATCATGGGGTGTTTTTAATTTATGGTGAGATGCTGGTGGTTCTCTGTAGCTTACAGCAGTGCCCTTTCCTTCCACGTGACTCTCCCTGTCACCTAGAAGAGAGGGCTAGGGATTCATTATGAATTAAACTGTTTTAAAAGAGGCGGCTGTGCCTGAGGGAGCAGCATCTGAAATTTGCACTGTTCCTTTCCTGTGCTCCTCTTGCCTGCTTGCTGTACAGTGTGATGGAGAATCTGCATCAGAAACACAGAGGATTCCTTGAGGCCCTTTCTAAGGGTTATGGTTATTTCTGTGATTAAATGATACAAATATAGGCAAGCGTTGCAGAAAGGAGTTGAGAAACTTGTAGCATGAGTAGTCACGCAGCCAAGAAGTGAACTGGGGGCTGACAGTGAAAGCGCTCCTGATGCAATGCAGCACCATTCTTCGCCTGGTTATGCAATAGTCGCTGTTTGTAACCCAGCAGTGGTGTGTGGAGACCACACACTAGGTTTCTGCTTTGAGGTGTACTTTGTTGCTGTTCTTTTTTTTGTTCACATTTTCCCTTTACCAGTAGCAGCGCAGCATCCTCCTCTCCTGCGCATGCTCAGGTAAATTGGGGATTGTACAAAATCCTATTGCTTCTGTTGTAGTTCTTAAATTCACCTCACTAGTCTGTGTTCTGTTATTGTTAACAGCATGAAACCTAATCAATTAGAATGGGTAAAAAGGACTCAGAACATTACAGGTTCACTTTACTGTGTCCTTGACTGGTGTTTACTCAAACCTTCCACCAGAAACGAGCCAGGACCTTGTTTTCACGTGTCTTGTCTCTCTCAAACAGGTGGTTACATGCAACCAGGTGCTCGAGAGAACATCGCCTACCTTACTCACACCGAGCGGAGGAAAGACTTCCAGTACGAAGCCATGCAGGAGCGCCGGGAGGCTGAGAACATGGCCCAGCGTGGCATTGGCATGGCTGCCAGCTCTGTGCCCATGAACTTTAAGGACCTAATTCAGACGAAAGCGGAGGAGCACAACATTGTTTTCATGCCTGTGATTGGAAAGCGGCATGAAGGGAAACAGTTGTATACGTTTGGACGGATCGTCATTTACATTGACAGAGGTGTTGTGTTTGTGCAAGGAGAAAAGACCTGGGTGCCAACATCTCTCCAGAGTCTCATTGACATGGCAAAGTGAGGCTTCGAACTGGGCAGACCATCTTGTTAAAGTTCTAAGTGTAACTGTCTTAGAATAAAAAAGTTACAGATTTGTAAATAGAGTGAAATTGGACCTGTATGCCAGGATTTCTTCCTTAGAAGAGCTATTCAGGTTCTGTCAACAGATGAAATTACACGAGGAAGTCTCTTAAGGGAAGAATGAGCAGAGCAGTTTTGATGGTTGTGCAACTGCTGCCGGTGACAGAGGTTTATCAGCTCACTTGGAAGGGACTGTTGCGAATGAGTTTTTATAGAACTTCTATTTGCATAAAAGTGTGACTAAGAACAGAGCTCGATGATAAGGTCCTGTTCTTACTACATGGAAGAACAGGTTTTAATTGATGCAAAGTGTTTTGCACAGGGGCTGGGGGTGCAATAAGGTAAGGGAGGCCCTTAAGTATAGCATGGAGCACCTTTGCTTCCCAAACTCTTTCTCAGGGAGGAGTCTGTGTGCAGCTGGATGCAATCCTAGTCCTAGACTTGGTCAGCAGTTTATGGCCAAGGGCTGCAGAGGGCAAGGATTACATGGGCACACCCAATTCTCTCTGTCACTTAGCTAGGATATCAGAGTTCCCTTGTGCTTCACTTGCCTTCTCTCTGGGTGTCACATCCTGCCAACTGGTGCCAGATCTCAGCTTGCTCCAAAGTCTGAATCTGAGGCAGGCTTTAATTAAATCAGTTCCTTTTAGTGGAATGAGTACAAGTCAAAGCACAGCTTCACCTTTTATTAAACAATAAAGATACAAAAATATCCCATCACCCTCAGTGTTCAGGTGCTACCGTTTTTTGGCAGAGATTGATAACGCAGTCAGTGCTTGAGCTTCATCTGAGATGCACAGAGGCTGCTGTGGGAAGAGACTCAGCCCCATGGTCCCCCTGCCCCCGCAGAGTACAGTCAGGACTCCACGGCAGAAGTATTGCACCCACCAGCTCTGTCTTCCTTCCTGATGATCTCCACATCGTCGCAATCTGGGTACGTTGGCTCCTCCACAAAGTCCCAGACCTCAGGGGAGAGTTCCTTCAGTTTTTGCAAGGGAAACCAGTGGACCGAGGTGTCGTTAAAGGTGTCCAGGTACCGAGGGTGGTCAGGGAGCGCCACCTCCTCTGTCCCTTTCAAGACCTAAAGAGCATGTGGGGAAAAATGTTATGTATGATGCAGAAGAGCTTTTCTGCAAATAAGAGTCTGTGACAATGAGGGGGCAGCGTTGTTAACTCAACCCCGTGTGTGCAGCACGTTCTGCAGCTCGTGTAGAATGATCTTAAAGTGATCTGTTTTGTAATGGTCAGGAAACAAGGTTTTAAAAATAACCACCCTCTCTTTCCTTTTGCAATTTATTTCCTTTCTTATCAAAAGGTGCATTGTCAAACAACGTTAAAAACTAGTGACAGTACCTTCGCTATGTAAGAGTAATCTCTCTCCAGTATTCGTGGCAAGAGTCTGGAAGAACACAAGAGAACCAGCTTTAGACACGAAATTCTGTGAACTCAAGACTACTTTTTTGAGCAAGCAGAGGGGACAGAAAAGGCAGGAGGGGACTAATGACAGCAAACAGGACAGCAAGTGCCAGGGGAGGGTTAGGTTGAACATAGGAAAAGGTTCTTCCCTCAGAGGGTGGTGGAGCACTGGAAGGGAAGCAGTCACAGCAGCAAGCCTGCCAATATTCCAGCAGCACTTGGACAACACCCTCAGCCAAATGGTGTGAATGGTGGGGTTGTCCAGTACAGGGACAGGAGTTGGACTTGGTAATTCTTGTGGGTCTCTTCCAACTCAGGACATTCTATGACTTTAAACTTAAAATAAACAAAATGCAGAAATCCTTGCCAAAAGCAATACAAAAAAGAAGTAAAGGAGGCAAGGAGAGGAAAACACTGTTGGAGACACCAGAACCTTCCTCAGTGGCGGCTGCACGCACCTTTCCTCAGTTCCTTTAAAGCTGTTCCCGATGATGACCATTTTGGACAGTGCCTCTGCAGACCAGTTCCTCCACAGGAGGTTGTTGTACAGGGCTTTCCCGCAGTGCACCATGTAAAACAGGGTGGCCGATCCCTCCACGGCGTGTTTCCCCTCCTGCACGTGAACAAATGTTTCCCATTACAGCTGGATGGTGCCCCCCAGCCCCACCGCCTCCCCAGACCCCGAGCCAGATTGGCCTCAAGAGCCCTCACAGCACCAGT
Organism: Cuculus canorus; assembly: GCF_017976375.1. Lineage (NCBI taxonomy): Eukaryota > Metazoa > Chordata > Aves > Cuculiformes > Cuculidae > Cuculus > Cuculus canorus. Next base: position 8,306,441 of record NC_071417.1, read on the forward strand.
GCTGGGGCCTGGAAGCCCTGTGACCCCCAGAGATGGGGCTCAGTCCCCCAGGAACCCCGCTCACCTCATTGTCCGTGAGCAGCTGCAGCCCCAGCTGCTCCAGCACAGCTGCCTCCTGGGCTGAGAAGACTGGGTCAAACAGGGCACACTGCCCAGGGGGCACCTGCAGGGAGAATTGTGACCATGGGTGGGAGCCAGGGCCATGGGGATCCCCGGATTCCCCCCTCCGGTGCTCACCCGCAGTTCCTCCAGCAGCAGCAGCAGGAAGGCAAGCTGGTCCCGAGCAGCAGGGCTTGTACTGAACCGCCCCAGCCCGTAGCAGACACAGCGGGTGGGTGGCTCCGCACTGCCATCCAGCGGGGCCTGAACTGCTCCTGCGGGCACGGAAAGAGTCAGGGGCGGCAGGAGAGGTGGAGAAGGGGGTGAAGGGGAAGAAGACAGGGCAAAGAGGGAGAAAAGGGGGCAAAAAGAGAAGAAAGGGGGGCGAAGATGCTCAGGGACATAGGCTGGACTTGATGATCTAAGAGCTCTTTTCTGACCTAGTGATTCTGTGAAGGAGGGGAAAAGGGGAGAAGATGGGGCAAAGAGGAAGAAAACGGGGCAAAAGAGGAGAATAAAGAGAAGGGAACCAAGGGGGACAAAGGGCATAAAGGGAGACAAGAGCGAGAAGGGACGAAGGGGAGGATAAGGGGGGATGAAAGTGGGCGAAGGGGGACAAGGGTGAGAAGGGGGGCAGGGGGGTGAAGGGGAGGAGAAGAGGGTGAAAATATGGCAAAGAAGAAAAGAGGAGAAAGGGACTAAGGGGGACAGGAAGGACGAAGAGGGAGAAGGAGAAAAGAGAAGGGGCGTAGGGGCTGCCCCGCACGCACCGGCGCTCGCGGTCCAGAAGCCGCAGCTCAGCAGATCGTCCCTGCGGGGAGAGCGCGGCGTGAGCGCGACCCGGCAGCGCCGCGGCGGGGACAGGCGGGGCGGCGCCGGGCACTCACCGCGCCTCCCGCAGCCGCCGCACGATCGCGCCACTCTCCTCCTCGTCGAAGTCCTCCTCCCTGCCCGCCCGGCCTCGCCGGCGCCTCCTCCTCCTCCCGCCCGCTGCGCGCCACCCTCCCGCCTCCGCCGCCATGTGCAGCGCCGCGGGGCGTGGTCATGTGACCCGGTCGTGTGACCAGTTCCACAGCCGCGCACTCGTGTCGGATCATGTGACTGATCATGTGACCAGAGCGCCCGGATGCGACCAGTGATCAGATCACGTGACCGATGCTCGCGCCTATCCGGAAGCGCCGGGCGCGTTGCTGGATCATGTGACGCGGTCATGTGACCGGCGGCCGCGGAAGTGGCGGCGGCTCCTGCCGCTCTCAGCCGGTGTCCCCACGCCCATGGCCCGGCCCGCCGCGCCGGAGCCCGCCTCAACGCCATGGTGAGCCCCCTGCCTCCCCCGCACCGGCCTTGCTGCTGCGCGTTTAGAGCCACGGAGTGGTTTGGGCTGGAAGAGACCTTAAACCCTGCTCAGTGCCACCCCCTGCCATGGGCAGGGACACCTCCCACTGGATCAGGGGCTCCAAGCTCCATCCAACCTGGCCTGGAACACCTCCAGGGATGGGCAGCCACCACTGGGCAACCTGGGCCAGGACCTCCCCACCCTCACAGCAAAACATTGTTTCCTAAGAGCTCATCTAATCTCCCCTCTTTCAGCTCAAAACCATTCCCTCTCATCCTATCCCTACCCTCTCTGTCCAAGAGCCCCTCCTCAGGTTTCCTGGAGCCCCTTTCAGTACTGGAAGCTGCCGTAAGGTCTCCCGAGAGTCTTCTCTCCAGATTGAATAACCCCAACTCTTTCAACCTGTCCTTCATTCAACAGTTCCATATCCTTCTTATTTTGGGGATTCCACAACTGAACATAGGACTCCACGTAGGCTGTTGGTTCTGGTGAGGAAATGCTTCCTCTCAACCCCTGTGCAGGAGCCTAGAGGCAGGGAGCAGTGCCCCCAGTGCTGGGGCTACCAGGCTCCATTTCTCTGTGGTGAACCAGTCCAGGGATGAAGTGAGCCTGTACAAAGTGGAATTCAGCCTCTTTTACATCACCAGATAGGCACTTGCGCTCATCAGTTTCACCTCTTGAGTGGCCTTCTGCCTTGTTTCAGACCTTGTTTGTAGTGATGGGATGAAGGGAAACAGTTTTAAGCTGAAAGAAGGGTGATTTAAATGAGATCTTGGGAATAAATGTTTTCCTGTGAGCGTGGGGAGGCCCAGGTTGCCCAGGCAAGTGGTGGCTGCCCCATCCCTGGAGGTGTTCAAGGCTAGGTTGGATGGAGCTTGGAGCCCCTGATCCAGTGGGAGGTGTCCCTGCCCATTGCAGGGGGTGAAACAGGATGGACTTTGAGGTCCCTTCCAACCCAAACCATTCCATAACTCTATGACTTCTCTTTCTTCTGGGAAGGTCTTGTGTGCGAATCTTGTAATGAGCCCCTTCCTAGAAGGAGCAGATAAAAAGCATTATAAGTGCATACATCTTTGACAGGAAGAGCTGAGTAACATCGCAGTGTAGGCTGCCTTCTTCAGGAAGCCTCCCTCTTGCACTCCCGGAGGTCTGTGGTCTGCAGGCAGCAGTGCAATTAGAGCAGCCAGCCATGGGAGCAGCTTGGACTGCATGTGGTTCATGCTTAATGATAGTGATTCCTTGTGCTCAGGGTAAGAGAATGTCTCGCGAGTCTGATTCTCCTTCCTCATTTCTTAGCTGCAGGGTTATAGAATCTACCTAAACCCGCTAAATTGGTCAAATTTAATAGCATTTTTAGTGCTGTTTTCATGTCTAAACTTGTTGTGATTGTGCAGAACAATGTCTCTTTTCCTTTGCAATAGCTTCTTTATTGCTCTACCTGAAATAATAGAAAGAAGAGGGAGAGGCGTAACAGTTTTTGAACATGCAATCATTAATCATTTCTACCTGCTTTTTTTTAGGTGGAATTACTTTTTCCTTTATGATGGTTCAAAGGTTAAGGAAGAAGGAGATCCTACAAGTGCTGGGATTTGCTACTTTTATCCTTCTCAGGTAATGTCTGCCTTTATTTTGGTCCCTGTAGAGGAGTCAGTGCTGATAATTCTGGTTGAGGGCTGGCCAGGCTTCCCGGTAGAGCTCTGAGGTTAGTTCCTGTTTAGTGTACACAAAGGCTTTGAGAAAACTAATGCAGCTAAAACCCAGCAGAGTGGAGCAGTGCTGAACCAGGCAGGGTGCTTGGAAATCCTTGGGCATGGGAGGCTAGGCATGGTGGAGTTGGCCTCTGCTCCTTCACTGTGGATTCTGGTTGTCTAGCAGAGTCAGAGTCTGTTCTGGTGATGGGAATAAATGCATGTGTGGGATAAAAGTGCCCCTAAATAAGCTCGAGCCCCTTGCACTGCCTTAAAGAAGCAATCCAGTTATTTTTTTTTCCCCAGAAATTTGTCTGTGCTACTGCATTTCATTGAGGTTGGAAAAAACCTTTAAGCTCATCCAGTCCCAACTGTCAGCCCAACCCCACTGTGCCTACTACATCGTGTCCTGAAGTGCCACATCTACACATTTTTTGAAACCTTTCAGGGATGGAGACTCCACCACTGCCCTGGGCAGCCTCTGCCAGTGCTTCACTACTTTTTTGGTGAAGATTTTTTTTCTAATACCTGGTATAAACTTGCCCTGGTACAACTTCAGGCCATTTCCTCTCATCCTGTCTCTTGTTACTTGGGAGAAGAGCCGAGCACTCGCCTCACTGTGACCTCCTTTCAGGAGCTGCAGAGAGCAATGAGGTCTCCCCTCAGTCTCCTCTTCTCCAGACTAAACAACCCCAGGTCCCTCAGCTGCTCCCAGAACCCCTGGGCTCCAAACCCTTCCCCAGCTCAGTTGCCAATCGTTGGACACACTCTAGCCCTTCAATGTCCTTCTTGTACTGAGGGGCCCCAAACTGAGCACACTTGATTTATAATTGAATTGAACTTAAAATCAGCTTTTATTTATACCTGAATACACTACTGTTTGGTTTTGAGGTCTTTCTTCCCCTCTTTCCTTGACAGACTCTCCCCGACCAGCAGGAACTGCTGTGTGGACAGATTGCTGGAGTGGTGCACTGCCTGACCGAGATTTCTGGAGTTCCTCCAAGTCTTATTCGCCTGAGGAAGCTCAAGTTTGCAGTTGTAGTGGATGGAGACTACCTGTGGGTGAGTTCAGGAGATCTGGAAGCAGTCGCACAGCAGAAACAACGAGAGAGTCTGAGCCGCTGTATCCAACAAAGAGGGCTGTTTTTCTTCAGGGCGTGGGCTGCACACAGTCAGACCTGGGGAGACTGAGGGCTGGGGCTTATGCACAACTTTTCATTGCAAGGTTACTTAAATTTTGGTCGTGGCAGCCTACACAGTGTGTCATGCAGTGCTCCAGGCTTGGGGAAGAGCAGCTGGAAAGCTGCCTGGCAGAGAAGGGCCTGGGGGTGTTGGTTGACAGTGACTAAGCAGGAGCCAGCAGTGGCCTAGGTGGCCAAAAAGGCCACCAGTGTCCCGGCTTGTATCAGAAACAGGGTGGCCAGCAGGAGCAGGGAAGGGATTGTGCCCCCATCCTTGGCATTGGGGAGGCCGCACCTTGAATCCTGGATTCAGTGCTGGGCCCCTCACTACAAGAAGGGCGCTGAGGGGCTGGGAACAGAGCTGGGGAAGGGGCTGGAGCCCAGGGGTTATGAGGAGTGGCTGAGGGACCTGGGGCTGTTTAGCCTGGAGAAGAGACTGAGAAGAGACCTCATTGCTCTCTACAACTCCCTGAAAGGAGGTTGGAGCGAGGTGGGTGCTGGGCTTTCAAGTGACAGGGAATAGGATGAGAGGGAATGGTCTCAAGTTGCGCTAGCATAGGTTCAGATTGGACATCAGGAAAAATTTCATCACCAAAAGGGTTCTCAGTCCCTGGCAAAGGCTGCCAGGGAAGTGGTGAAGTCCCCATCGCTGGAGGATTTTAAAAGATGGGTGGATGAGGTGCTCAGGGATCTGGTTTAGGTGTGGACAGGGACAGTTGGACTCAATGATCTCAAAGGTCTTTTGCAATTAAATGGCAGGCACTTCAGCCATTCTGTAAAAAGGTTCACATCCCTCATTTGTGTGTCCACAGCCAACGATGTGCCTGGCAATGGCTGTAAAGCGCCGAGCTCTGTTATTTGTATCCGTGGGTCAGTGGCAATGGTTGGAAACAGGATTCCTTGTGCTGCAGTATAGGACTCGGTCTCACCATTCTTTTCTTCTAACGCTTGATATTCCCTGCTGTCAATAGATGTGTAGTATAGAGAGAGGCGTGTGACAAAAATGCCCCAAACCATACCCTGGAAACTGGGCTGATACCAGTCAGACCTGTTTAATTGGCAGTGCTGTTCAGGCTCTCCAGGCTCTCTCCAAGGAAAGAAGGCCTGGTGCTTCTGTTTCCCTTAGCAACTAGAAAACTGAATGAAGCATCTTTATCACTGTAAATAACAAGTTAATTAGAGTATTAGTTTCAGGAAACCGTTCTCAGCTATTAGAGCACTGAGCTAGGTCATGTAATGTGGGAAGGGAGTGTCTCTAAAGCGCTGGGTTTCTGATATCATTTATTTATCCTGTCTGTGCCAGGGTTCTTCTGTATGTGTTTCTGAATTTCCTTTTCATATGACTTGTGAATCCGGGGGTTGCTTCCTGCCACTGAGCTGCTTGCACGCCTTTGACACTCATCTGAAAGCGATAAGAGTTGTTCTCACCTGCTGTGCCTGGGTTTTCTCAGTAAACATTCTTCATTCATGTCTTTCCATATTGCAGGTTCTGGGCTGTGCGGTCGAGCTCCCTGATGTCAGCTGTCGACGGTTTCTGGAGCAGCTGATCAGCCTCTTCACCTTCTACAATGGACCTGTGCACCGTGCGTACATGGTAATTAAAAACCAGCAGCCGGGATGTTTCTGTGTGGGAGGAGATCTTAAACACTTCCCAGACTGGCCAAGTTGTGCCCAGGCCCACATGCGTTGGCGTATTCCCTCACACTCTCTTCCTGCTTGCAAGGCTCACAGCAAAATCAGAGAGCAAAGAACTGGGACCTGGGAAAGTGTACAGGCCCATCATACAACCATTAAGTTTGTAAAAGACCTTTAAGATCACCCAGTTATCAGCCCAACCCCACCGTGCCTGCTAAACCATCCCTCTAGTTGCACTGAGGAGGTGTGGGTATCTACTGGAAGTTCCCTACGTGTTCAGTCTAAAGCAGTTTGCTCTCCATATCCTCTTCCTTCTTATCCTCACAAGATTTGCTGCTTGCAGGTACTGTCCCAGATCGATTGCATCCAGCCATCCCGAATGCATCAAGGCCTGTGCAGTGATGGCTGTGTCCGTTTTCGTTGTCTGCAGGCATTTTCTCAGGAGGAACTGAGTAGGCAGTGGGACAGATATATTGAACACATCCAGAAAAACACCAGTGACCTGCACAAGATTTTCAATTCTCTCTGGAATCTGGACAAAACCAAGGTAAAAGCCTGTCCTCTAGCTCCAGAGATGCCTTAGTACCAACACTTTTGTGTTTGTTTGCTGCTGTGAGCATTTTCCAGGGTTCTCTGACCTAGCTTGTGGTTCTCCTTGCTTAGGTGGACCCTCTGCTTTTACTGAAAGCAACTCTCATCTTGCAGACTTGCCAGCGGTCTCCCCATGTCTTGGCAGGCTGCATCCTCTACAAAGGCTTGTAAGTAACCAGATGTTGCCCAAAGGGTTAACCTGCACGTTAAATCTGCCCCTTCCCAGGCTGTGATCCCAAAGCACATCCAGAAGCTATGCACGAAGGGCTTGGTTTTGGCAGGAAGGTTAATGCTTCAGGCAAGGTAGAATCGTAGAATCGTAGAATCGTTAAAGTTGAAAAAGACCTCTGAGGTCATCCAGTGCAACACCCCCATGCCTGTCTGATGGCACATTTCTGATAATGAAGGATAGATGGTTGCGTTTGTTTATCAATAAGAGAAACGGAAGCTTAAAGAAGTTCAGCGTTTGGGTTTCAGTAGTAGTTTGCTGTCTTTGATATCCAACAGGATGTTAAGACTGAACTTAGGCTTTTTAGGTGGAAGTCACCAAGAAAATAAAAGACATGAATATTATTCATTCCCCTTAGCGCTCTCTTTGCAGTCTTGCAAATACAGGGCTCTTATGTCTGAATGTATGATTATGTTTTTTACTGTCTTGGTGGCCAGGATCATGGTCTGTGCTGGTAGCAAGAGTGCAAAAGAATGATCAGATTGCTCCAAGCCCCATCCAACTTAGTCTGAACACCTCCAGGGGTGGGGCAGCCACGATGTCTCTGGATTGCCCTCACAGTAAATATTTCTTCCTAATATCTATTCTGTGAACTCTGAATCTTTCTACAGCACTGCAGAGGGCTTTGTACTTGAGTTAAGCTTCTCTTTCTGCAGAGTCTTTTGGAGAATCTCCATAATGTGGATCTCAACAAGATGTAAATGGGAAGAACAAGAATACCTTTGGAAGCCCTGTCTGAGGGGCCTGTGCTGCAGTACTTTCAGTGCTAGTCTTTCCAAATCTTCTCAACCACTCGTAGCTCTTCATGGGGTAGCAGAAAGCCTGGATTGGTCAAAGCTGCAGAGGCCCAGCTGCCATAAGAGTAGTCTATCTTGGGTCTTGACTCAGCAAAACCAGATTTGTTGACCAAAAGCAAACGCCAGCAAATGGTTTGCCTGAGTTTGGAGTGAAACTGACCCCAAGAAAAGAAGAAAACGAGAGTCCTGATGGTCCCTCAGTTTGTGTTTCTGCTGTGTGTGGGATACTAGCTCCAGCCCATGTCTGGGGCTGGCAGGACTGAGAGAGGTGGGTGTGGTGGAACCCTAGAGACTGCCCCAGAGACAGCCTGGCTGTGAAATGGGGCCCTATGGGCTCTGTCTGTCCTGATGCACTGGACGATGTGAGTCTCTGAGCATCAGGAAACAATGCTCTGCTCATGGATGACTTTGTTTCGTCCCTTCAGCATTGTGAGCACGCAGCTGCCACCTCCTCTCACTGCCAAAGTTCTCCTCCAAGGCAATGAGTCTCCAGGCCAGGTATGTTGCTAACCACATTCCCTGCATGCAGATCACCCCTTGTAAGGCTGTGGGCCGGAAGCTCTTGTCACGTAGATCTTCCATGCGCTGTAACTGGGAAGGACTAAAACTGATGATGATAATAGAAGTTTTTATTAGCTATGACTGAGTAAAGTTTCAAGACCTCTGTGCTAGGGATTAGCTTTTTATTCAGTCTTTAAATTACTGAATTCATGAGTTCTCATCCTTGTGACGTGTCAATTAGCTTTTTACCGAAGTTTAGTGCTAAATATGCAAAATAAATGTCTGAAAGAGACAGAGATGTCAATTCCTTTTGCCATTAAAACCTGTCAAAAGTAATTATTTATGTGGTGCAAGGTCTTCTACAAAAAAAGCCACCAAGATCCAGATATGAAGAAGGCCTCTGCTCTTACTCTGATTCACTGAACCAAGTTTTTGGGCCCTGAGTAGGCAGGAATGGCCCATTGTGGCATTTGTCCTTGCTTTCAGGTGTATTTTGGTTCTTGGGACTTTGAGGACTACCTAAGGAACGAATCACCGCCCAGCATGGTGAACCAGCCACAGCAACTGCTGAAGGGGATGGTCTGGGGTCTGCTGTAGTCACAGGGAGGCTGAGGAGGCTGGAAGAGCTGCCCTGGTGGCACTGATGGCAAGTGTTGAGTCACGCCACAGAGCTGATTCTTGGCTTTTCTTTCAGAGTGAGCCTGGAGGTGAGGAGCAGCGGGAGCCTGGTGAGCATCCAGCTGCAGAGTACTGGTTGCCAAGTGCACAGCAGCAGCATATGGGCAACCATCTGGGGTTGCATCTTCTGCAGTGAGAGCATGGGCTCTTTCTCTGGGTTTCACGTCAGAGCTCTTGCTGGATGCAGGAGTTTATCCCACGGGGTGTTCCTGCCACTAGTCAGCATGTGCCAGTGGGTGTTATGTCATCAGAACTAGTTCCTTCCTTTGGCTAAGCAAAAGAGTTTGCTCTTTTGGGTTTAATTGTCATTTCTGCAGATTCCCAATGTGCCTGCTTTCATCCCAGTTACCCATGAGCCTACTTAGCCACTGACTGAGCCCTGGAAACAGATGGCTGATGCTTTCAGTCCAAACCTTCAGTCATCGTTTTTAAGCATTGGTTTATAGATAGTCTGCCAGGGTGGTTAGAAGAAAACGTTAAAGAGAGAATTTAATTGTGTGAGGTATTAAGTGTAGGAGGAAGATGGGAAAATGCTGCTTAGTCAGACGTGGTTGGTTTTTCATGGCCCAGGGTACAGGATGATAGCTTGCCTTCTCCTCCTCCTTTGGGCTGATGGAGTCTGGCTTCTCTTCTTTATGCTGGGCTGTGTTAATTTAATCCTCAAACCTCCATTGCTCTTGCAGATTCTCCCTTGCCGCAGGGTGTCCGTGTCATCCCTGTATTCCTAACAGAAGATGAAGTCTCGGTGCTCCGAGACTTTCCAGTGGAGTGGATGACTAGGTGAGAGATCAATCTGATGCTTAGAGAGTCTTTTGCAGCAAGGGAGCTAACCCGTGGCACTGCATCCTCGCTGGCCATTGTTACTGCTCTCTCTGATAGTCACTCAGACTCTGTCATCTTGGCTGTTCAAGCTGCCTGAGGTCTTTCAGTCTGGATAGAATTTATGCTGTCTTTATCTCTGTTGTGAAGCAGTCCAAGGCAGGAGTGTTTTCCAAGACTAACTGTGTCCTTCTGTTTCTCAGCTCACAGCGCCACTTAAAGCCTTTGTGCTTTCTGAATAAGGGAGCGATGCTCCCAGGAGCCTGCAGTGTGAGAGGCCCATGCTTTTCATCTGTGTTAGACTTTAACCCATCCTCTTCTGAGATCGATGCTCTTTGTAGCAGAGAATAGATCAGCTATTAAACACTACTAAGAGGTGGTAGAATTATTAGGCAAGTAATAGCTCCAAATAGGTCCTAGTTTAATTAGTTTTTTTTTCTCCTGCCAGGTCATCTGTGTCCCCAGCAAGCCCTAGAGGAGAGAAGAATGCTCTCTACTCCCAGGTAGTTTCAGAATCAACAGGAGTTCAGGAAAACGAAGACCTGAATAACATCTCTGTGCAGGAAGTCCCTCAGCAAGCTTCAAGCACAGCTGCACCAGAAGTTGCTGTGCAATCGGAAAGCCTTGCAAACACCGATCTTTTGAAGGGCTTCCCCGAAACAGAAGAAAAAGCATCCTTCCCATCAGAGAGAGACATGAAACAGCTGCCAAGCCCATCCACCCTCCATGCAGCTGAAGATGCTGAAACTACAGGTCCGTATCTGGAAGGCCTTTGCTTTCCCAGCCCTAACACCCAGACGCAGGAGAGTCAGAGCATGGGGAAATGCCTTGTGGACTCTGATGTTGAGCAACACAGTTTCCAAAGTTACGCAGCCAGTGGCAGTCCAGCTATTTGCTCTCCTACCCAAGAGTTGAGCAGAAGGAAGGCAAGTGAACAAGGGACTCTTAGCCAAAATAGCATCTCTGAAGAAAGCAACGGTGCAGCTGGTGCCATTATGCAGGGTTTGGATTGTCTGGCCACTGCTGTACAGTCAGAGCTCCAAAGCAAGAGTCGGCTGCCAGCTGGAGAGGTTCAGGAGAGTCTGCCCAGTCACCCAGCAGAGAACGCACACTGTCCTAGGAGCGAGGAAAGTGACTGGCTGCCTCAGGAGGACAGTCTGGGAGCCCGGGAATCAGGCAAACAATGCAAACCAGTTAAGATGTGCTTGTACGTTCACTGCATTAAGGGGCTTGTGCTGTCCCTGCTGGCTGAAGATCCCCTCCGAGAGAACCAGAGCTCCATTGAAGATGTGGTAAGTAGGAAAGCTCTTCCACACCTATAGATGCGGTCACTGCTGGATGGGGACGACAAGGGTTACAACTGAAAAGCGAGCATTTTATTGCACTTCCCATCTCTTCTTCACCTCTTCTGTGTTGTGCAAGGCAAAGCCGTTTGGCTGCAGGTTCATCACCACAACCAAAGCTATGTGGGAGGCTGTTTGCAAACGTCAGGCAGCGAACCTGAGAGGTGAGAGCGTTGTCTCACAGACAACTCCTGTCTCCTGTTGTCTGTCGGTGCCAGCACTGGAGCAGAACGTGTAGGTGTGACCGTCAGACAGCCCTGCACACTGCCAAAGGCCAGGGCTGCATTTGGGATTTGTGGGAAACCGCAAGAGTGTTGTAGTGATTTTGGTGAGCCAAGGTTTGTTCTCTGTTTAACCTCTGCTTTTCCTCACTCTGGAAGCTCAGAGAGACATGTCTGGCAGCAAGTCCCTGAGGTGTCTCCTTTCTAGGTGAAAGTCTGGCTGTCTGCGTCCCCAGCCTGCTCTCCCTGGCACTGTGCTCCAGGGCTGGAAGCGAAGGGAGCCATTTGGATGCTCGGAATAGGTGCTGTACCAGAGCTTTCCCAAATGAGGCTGCTGCGAGACTTGCTTTGGTGCACAGGCGCCCCTGCCAAGCATTGTGGTGCCACTAATGGGGCTGCGGGGGAAGGATGCGCTGGCCCCCAGTGTTTCCCGGTGAAGCATTAGTCTGTAGAGCTGCTGCCTGGCCTCTGCCTCTCTACCAGGGAGCTGAGTCAAAGCTGCAGAGCCCTCTTTGATATTCCAGTTGCCATAGGAACAACCTAATTCCTTTAACCGCCAGACTGGAAGGTGCAGGGAAGCTCAGACTGATGCTGGCTCCTAGCATTAACAGAGCCTCAAGGTTACTCCTTTTCTTTCTAAGCTCTGGGATGTGGAGGTTGTGTCTGTGACCACCCTGATGCCACCTCCGTTCAGCACAGGAGGACTGGTGTGTGCAGGAAGGGGTTGCTGCAAAGACAGCAGAGGCCAGGAGATGCAGCCTTGGCCTTTTGCACCAGGCGTGGCCGATTGCTGTGTCCTTTTTTGGCTCATTTTGAACAGGCAGCTGTACAACATCTCCTGCTCTACCACATCATCTCCATCAAGGGCGAAAGGGAGAGATACAGAGATACAGTGTGTGTTATCTCTTAGGAGAGATGCCCTGTGTGTCCCATCATCCTCGGAGAAAGAGCACTGTTCGAGGAGGTAGAGCCAGGCTCTGCTGCTGGTGTCATGGTGAATTTGAGGTGTAACCTCAGCTTGTCTGTTCCTTTGTTTATCTGTGGGTTAAAAATGACCCTCAGATCTCAGGGATGTCAAAGCTGAGTTGTAATTAATGTTTCTTGAATGCTTTGAGGCCCCTGAATGGCACCAAAGAAGGGTAAAATATGCTACTTGTGCTGCTGAGAGCATCGGGCAGTCCCACTCATCCCTGTGAGAGGGTGGTTTCCAATCCAGGCTTTCCCTGCAGAGCAGGAGACTTTGGAGGCTTTTGGGCTCGCTTCCCACTGCTCTTTAGGTCTTATCCCTTCATTTCCCTGTGCAGAAAAGAAAATCTGTTCTGTGAGCAAGGGGGTCAAGGGTAGGGCAGGCACTGCCATCCTGCTGAATAGAGGCTTGATCCTTTCTGTGGCGGAGGAAAGCACACAGCAGGCTGGGGGATTAGGGAGTTAATCTTCCCAGCAGTGCCGGGGGGCCCTCAGCCCTGCCTGAGCTCTGCCTGCTGCCTGGGAGCCTCAGTGCGGCCAGGGCTGCTGGGCTCCTCACAGTCCAGTTGGGAAGGCAGCCTGGCCAGACACTCTGTGCAGAGGCTGGGCACCTGTTGGAAGATTTCCTCGTGTTTAGAAGGTGCTGCAGGAAACATCAGACAGTTAAATCCAGCCCAAGCATGTAAAGCTTCATCCTAGGTTGTACTGCCTGCCTGCTCTAATAAGGGCTGGTAAGTGAAGGAATATTCCTTGCTGTGGCTAAAAGCCATGGTCAGGATGTAAAATTGAGCCCTGGAGAGTAATGTTTGATGGTAAATTAATGGAATCTTGCGTTTTCCTGTAATTAATAGCATCAGGTGGTTTAATGGCTTATTTTCAGGTTGGAGTGCCCTTTACTGAGTCCCAGTGTCGCTGACTTGTGAGCTGGGACTCATCTCCTTTCCTCTGTATCTGAGTTTCCCAGCTGTGCCTGGGCAGCAGTGCATGGAGGGGTCCAGTCCCTTTGGCATTGACCTCGGTCACTCAGGCTCCCTCCACTCCCTCCTTGGAAGTCCAGGCAAACTGGGCATCAGCTCTCACACTTGGCTTTTTTTTTTGCCCTGTCTGCAGTACCACAGCAGTCTGGCTTCTCTGAATGGCCTCGAGGTTCATCTGAGGGAGACGCTGCCCAAAGACTCTTCTTCTTCAGTCAAGACAACTTACAGCTTCACTCACTATGACTGCGTTCAGAACGTACTCACAGGTAAGCCTTCATCTTCTGGAACAGCAGCCATGTCAGATTGGGGAATAAGGAGGAGAACAGGGTTTATGGTAACCCTTTCTCATGTTTCATGCATCTTCTCAGAAGCATTGTTTACTATAACTCTTACAAAATACCCTGGATATAAGGCCCTGTTGAGGAAGCTTTGTCTTTTGTGAGTTTATAACCTGCTGAAGGCTTGTTGATCGCTTTATTTGGATGAGAACCAGAGGCTGCTGCGAGATGAAGCAGTTGCCAAGGTTGCTTTGCTCAGAAAGGTGTTGCTTGGGGTTTTGTTAAGGGCTAGGTCTGAGGACAGGGCTTGACATCCTCTTCAAACGTGCCCTTCCTCATGACTTTATTCACCCTGCTGTGATGCCTTTTGTCCTGCAGTACAGCAGTGTTTGTCAGTCTTTTCTGGGTATGAGAGGCAGGAATTTGGAACAGGTGGCAGCCAGCAGTTTGGAGGCTGCTGTCCTGGATTGATGGGTAGACCATCGACATGCAGAAAGCCCCATATATTGCTCCAGTTCATTCTACTGTTTCCCTTTTTCTGGTGGCCTCACAGGCAGTGTCCCATCTCTTTCACAGCTTAGAAGTGCTTTAGGGAAAGAGAGAAACCCCAGTGATTTAGTTAAGCCATATCTTAGGCCTTATTGTCGCTCCTCTGATATGTGTGCATGCGGAGGGGTTACACCAGGCTAGTGGCTGAGCACGCTGCGAGCTGCTGACTAATTTAATTGAGGTCACACTGGGGTTTAGTGTGTCTCTGTTCTGTAGATACTCAGGGCCTGTGGGAGAGGCTTTTTCCTGCTCAGCAAAAGGGGGCACACTCCTCTGCAGAGCAGGCTTTTAACCCACACCCTTTACTCCTGTCCTGCAGCCAACCTACCCCCCACCCTTGGCCCCCTGGATCGGCAGTTCCTGAGAGCCGCTACGCTAATCCACTCTGACTTCAGCCACCTTCCAACTGCTTCAGAAATCTTAATCAGGTAAGGTGTGCTTAGAACTCCCTCCTCTTCCAGGCACAGGAGTGCTGTGGGGCACACAGAACAGGCAGAAGGGGGGAGCCCCTTTTCTAAGGCTGGCTGAGGTTTGGCAGGATTTTAATCACACTGAGGTCATTAACCAAGGGTCAATCGAGTGTCCTTATTCCTTGAAGTTTGCTCTTAAGATGTAGGCTACTTCATATTCTGCCTATAGTGTGATCTGGGCATTGAGACGCTAGAATGGAACCAAGGCGAGTGAATGAAGATATAATGCTAGAATATTGCCAGTTCCTGGCACCATAAGGTTCTAAGACACAGTTTTAAATATAGCTGTTCCTAATAAATTTGTGTCTCGGCTGGGAGCCAAAAGCACCCAGAATTGGCAACCTAGATTTTGTTTTCTTGCATAGCTTATTGGGTTGGAAACACACTGTAATGTGCGTGACAAACTCAATTGTAATGCACCAAGCAAGATGGTCTTATCACAGCCACGGCTAAAGCTGATCTTGTTGCTACAGCATTCCCCCCCGCGTTTCTGGAGCTGATCTTGGGGAGGATGGTTTTGTTGTGAGTGCACAGAGATTCTGCTTGCCTGGCTGTGCTTGTTTGTCCAAAACATGATGAAATAAAGATGCTCCTGGGATTACACTGTTTCACTTCGCTGACACAGCTTGCCAAGGGAATGTGAATCATACACTTCAGTGCTGGAGAATTCCTTGTTTAGCATTAGTTGGACTGGCTCCTTAAATCTTGTGCCGGCTAAGCTGGCGTAGTCTGTGCTGCCCCCAAAAAAGCAACTCCATGTGTGAATCAGACTGAGTAACACGATGACTAAAACTGCTTTCCTTTATGGAAAGTTGTCACGGGAGGGTGTCAGCAAACATATCAGTTGCTGCTTTCCTCTGTCAGGGAGGAATGTAGAGTCCTTTGCTTTGCTCCCTGCCAGCCATCTCGCAGGTAAATAAAAGTGGTGGCTTTTTAATCAACAACTTGAGCCTTAATGTTTACAATACCTGACTGGCGTCCAAGCTGTGTCACATACAGACTTGTGTTGTTCCTTCTGTGAGGGTGCTGTGCTGCGATTTGAAGCAGTGCACCCTAGAACGGGTGTTAGGAGTATTGAACTACCAGCTCTTGATACACTGGGCTGGCCATGTGCCTGGGTGCTGATGCTATTGAGCAGGTCCCCGAGGATAAGACATACAATGCTTTCCCTTTTAGGATGCCAGGACCCTTGAAAAGGAGGGTCTAGTTGTCTGTGGCCTTCTGGCCATACATTAGAGGGGTTTGGTGCCCAGTTTAGCTCTGTGTTCCCTTGCTCTGCTGAGAGAGACCTGAAAGTCACTCTGTTGAGCTGGATGCCACAAGCATCCAATGCCCAGCCTGGTGAATTGAAGGGGATCTTGCACAAATCTGTAAATTCTGACCACTGCCTTCTCTCCTGCCCTGCTAGGAATGCCTCCACAGCTGTGTATGCCTGTCGGAACCCCATCCAGGAAACCTACTTCCAGCAGCTGGGTGCTCCACTCCGCAACTCAGGTGTTCCCAACCCTCATGACAGTGCGTTCAGCTTGCCAAGCAAGGCCAAGCAAAAGCTGCTGAAGCATGGAGTGAACCTGCTTTGAACAGATGCAGGGAGGCAACGTCCATGCTGAGAGTGAGTTCCTCTCCATAAGTGACTTCTCAAAGCCATTTATTCCATCAGAGGCACAAGGCTCTGTGCTAAGCCTATGGGCTCTCCAGCCTGCCTTGCCCTGAGAACAGGGCTCTCTTACTGCCCTGTTCCTGCAGCACATTTTGTTGTTAGCACTTACCAAAGACTGAAGAGAGAAAATAGCTGTGTTGGGATGCTTGGTTTACATTGTCTGTGGAACTATTCGTGGTGCTCTGCCACCACAGGCAGAGTCTCCTTGAGTGCCTTAACGTAAAGTAAAACATATTCTTGCTCTAAGCTACACAGCCACCAGGCTGCTGGGCAGTACTGGCATTCAGAGATATTAGTCAGACACTGCATCTGCCTGGAGTTCTGTGCCTACGCTTGCCCTGGTCAGACTTGGGCTTTATTTATACCTCTTAATCTATACAAACGATCCCCTGCCACGACATAATGCTTTACCTTGATTAACAGAGCTTGCATGTTCTCAGACTAACTGGAATAGAACAAGTGCTGCAAAACTCATAATCCTCCTCCAGGAGTTGTCAGGAGGGTTTTGTACTGGATCTGCGAGATCCTTGTCCCTTCATGCGTGCCTGATGGGGGATTGTGCAGCATGGCGCTGCCTTCCCTGGTGCCCACCAACGCCACTGTAACCTGCAGCCTCTCACACGGGCTGTGGAGGTGGTGGCATGGATGCACTGCACCTCCTGCCAGCTCCTAAGCTTCTGCTTCCTCCCTTCCCTCTTGTTTCAGGACCTTGTTTTGCCTTCTTGATCTAACTGCTCAATTTGTTTTCGCTGCATTGATGGAAAGGGCAAGTGGGAGCCCCTTAAGCTAATGGGACCAAAGAGGCTTTGTAGCCCCTGGGCAGCTCTTCCCTTTCTGCTAGAACAGATGACGTGTCCCCTCTCAGCACTGGCTGGGGGCTGAGCAGTGATGACAGCTTAGACCTGAGTGAGGGACACCTGTGTCCGACTGTGCTGTAGGTTTCAAAGCCTGCTGCTGTTATACACACATCACTGTGACAATAAAAGAGTCTCCAAGGCTCATCCAAATGCTCTATGTCAGCAGCCACAGTCCAACGCACTTCTTCTTGTCTCGTTTGTGACTCGTGGCGTGAGGGTTTGGGGCTGGATGACCTGTTACCCATAATTAGCTCCATGCCAAGAATGAGTTCCTGCAGTGGTGGGGTTGGACGGGGAGTGCCTGTTACTTCGATCACTCCTGCAAAATAGCTGCTTGTCAGCATCCTTAGGAGATGGCCAAGATCGATGCATTACTGGCTTTGCTGTGAATGGTGAGCAGGCTTGTGTTAGCATGGCACCCCCAGGAGCTGGACACAGGAAAGTCACCATTGTCACAGCTTCTTGTTCCACTCTGACAGCAGACAAGGTCCAAGGTGACTCTGCCATTGCAGGGCTCCTCTGCAGCCCTTGCCTGGGAAATTTGGTGGAGTCCAGAGGAAGAGGCACCTGCCTGCTCGGGTGGTGGCTGTGCATGGATTACCGTCTGGCTTCCAGCTCTGGCAGCTGAGGAGGTGTTTCAGCAGCAGGAGAGCTGCATGGTGCTGCTCCTGGGGCCTGTTGTGAAACTGCTCTGCACTGAAGTGCTCTCTGTCAGCTGATGGCTGGGCAGATGTGAAACCTCACTGGAAAGCCTGAGCTATAGCCATCCAGGAGAGCTCCTGCCTCAGTCATCCCATCCTCGTCGGGAAACAGTTGTTAGTCGCCTTCCCTGGAGGTTTTTAAGGAACAGGTGGATGAAGTGCTTAGGGACATGGTTTAGGGAGTGTTAGGAATGGTTGGACTCGATGATCCAGTGGGTCCTTTCCAACCTTGTGATTCTGTGATTCTGTGATTCATACATATGTGGAAAGGGAAGATTATGGCACCCTTTCCCTGAGCTATGGGGCAAGGTGCTTTGGTTCTGAGTGCAGCACAGACAGGCACTGTGTAGGTGAGGGATGAAGTGGTGGGAGAAAGCAGGAGGAAGGATGGTTGTGTGTTCCAGCCCTCTTGTGATGCTCTGGGTTCCTCTGATGTGCTGAGCTCGCTCTGTTAGATGCTGCTCTGCCTGTCTCCTCTCCGCACGCTCAGCAGCCCTGTTCCAGGTTCCTTCTGCAGGCAAGGAAGCCTCGGACTGCCAGAAATGCAGCGAGAGAGTAGGCAGGGCTGCGAGGCAGCTCCAGACTACTCGCTCCCCCAGGGGAGATCCTGCTGGGTGTTTAGGGAAGTGGTCTTGCTCTATCAGGAAACATGAAGAAGTAGAAGAAAAAGCCTGAGAGGGACAGGAGGGCGTTTTGGCACAGCAGCAAAGCACAAAATAGATGCTTTTGCCTGCTGTCATTGGGATTCTTCCGCTACAATCTGCTGTGCCATCTGTCTGCAGTGGAACAGCTGGGGCGACTTCATTCCCTGTTGCTTCTTGGCCTGCAGCTGGCCACCAAGACCTATTTTTGTCCTTTGATCATTAAGAGGAAACTTGTCTTTGGGGTAGCACAGCAAAGAGCTCCAGACCCTTGACTTAATGGCTGTGTTGTACAGACTATGTTTAAAAACTGGTCATTTCAAGTATAAGAAGATGAGGAGCAGCTGCTGCCCATGCTGTGTCATGTGTGAGCATGTGAGAGTGATTCTAGTGAGGGCCTCGGGCCTCATGCTGAGTAATTTCTGTGCTCAGGGTGATGTTGGGCACTGGCTTTTGGGGAACTGGGCAGGAATTGAGTGGCAGCCCAGCACCCTCGGCCCTAGAGCTGCTCCTGATGAAGCTGCCTGTGATGTATTAGTGCAGGCAGCTGGAAGCATCTTCCAAAATGGTTTCTTTGAAGACTCCCCAGCAGCTGGTGGCCCTGCTGCAGAACCTGTGTGTTTCTCCCCACCAGGGGGCTAGTGGGGTAAGCAGGACCCAACTCCAGTGTTCTGCTTAGCCCTGGGTTAGTCACACCAGCGGCAGAGCCTGTTCTGTTTTCAGCACAACTGTTTATTGATAATCTTTGCTTATCCACTGTATGAATGTTACCGAACTGTAAGACAGTTACCAAGCCAGCCTGCTTCCTCAGGGTCTCGGTCCAGGTAGTCAATGTGTGTAGAAATCATGCACTTCAGATATTCTGTAACAAGACAGGTGTAAAAAATATCTTGGATGTATTTGAAATAGTTGCCTTATCTTGCAATCCAATCGCTGAAAAACCTGTAAAGAACTCATAAGGGAACGGGGGCTGCGTTCCCTCCCTGGCAGGGCACGAAGGTCCACAGAGCCGTGCCAAGACCACAGAGCCCGGCACAGGCGCTTCCCAACCAGAGGCACAAGGACAGCAGTGAGCACCCCCAACATGCTGTGCTTCACGGGCAGCACATACAGTAGCTCTGTACCCCCAAAATCACCAAACAAACCTTGGATGCTGGGCAGCTGCAGGAAAACCATGGGGGCTGCTGGGCAGGCAGGACTCGTGGGGAGGGGAGAGCCCGTTCCTTGGGTGGCAGAACCAAACACTCCTGCCATTGGAAGCCTTCCCTTTGCTGTCAGGTACGTGCGCGCTGCCTCTCTCTACACTCACCCTGGCTCCAGGAAAGGAGATGGAGCAGCAGAAGGAAGCCTGAGCTCCTTTCTTCCCTGGCCTTTGTCTACAGACAAGCAAAAGCCCTACTGCGCACTCACAAACAGAGTCCCTGCCCCTGCAGGGGCTTCCCGGCTTGGGCTGTGAAAACCAAAGGTTGCAGATAAAGCAAGGAGAGGATTTAGGCAATTGATAACACAAGGCAATTGATAATTGTGATAACCTTGGTCAGATTAAAGAGCAGGGCTGGATGTGTGCTGCACTCTCGATGGGGCATATGGTGGGGCTTGCTGGGGCTGGGGGCAGCCCTGGAGCTGGCATCGCGCTCTTCTCCCTGCCCGTGTGGCAAAAAGGTTTCTCAAGGCAGGAGGGTTTTGGGATCCCAGCTGGCATATGAGGGAGGAAGCCGGAGCCCCTGGGCTCGTGGTGCAAGAGCTCTCTGCAGGCAGAGCGCTGCCCAGCCTGAGCAGCCCCTGCCTCGTGGATGCATTTCACCCGCTTGCAGCCCCCAGTGTCCATCCGTCTGTCTGTCCACCTGGGGACTGTAGCCAGAGACATGTTGAGCGCAGTGCTGGGCTGTGTGGCTGGTTTTTGGTGTGTGGTGGTGGTGTTTTGATGACCACGAGAAGGTTTACATTATTACATTCAAATGAACACCCTTGGTTTGGTTACTCTACTTCTGAACACCGCAAAACACAGTAGCAACATAACACGGATGAGGGTGGCGCGGCAGCTAAACCACAGAGGGAAGGCGATGCGCTGTTGTGTCGGAAAATAACCCTAACGTTGGAAGGAAGGAGATGGGCGTTGATACACGTTGCAGTTTCCATTTACAAGAGCCCCCAGGAGGGAGGACCTCAAGGCCGTGTGCTGGGAGGAAGCTTCCCATGCGGCAGGTGTCCACATGCGGCACTGGACCCGCCACCCGCCCGCCGGCTGCCCTTGAACTCCTGACACAGGGCAGCGCCATCATCGTCCTGGGGCGAAGATAAAGTCGAGGGCTTGGCGCTCTGCAGCAGCGACGTTGGGGTGCCACAGGTCCACCATGAAGACCACGCGGGGACCCTCCTCCGGGGAACCTGGTAGGACGCAAGCATGGATTGAGGTTGTGCTCCCATGGAGGACACTGGGGGCTGCTGCCTGCACTGGGCAGTGGGGAGGCGCCTGCTAAGTGCAAAACCAGTAAATCCCTAAACTGCTGCTTACTGGGAGCCTAGTGCCTCCAGTAGCCGGCACAAGGCATAGTGTTCACTGCTAGAGCTCCGGATTTACTTTGGGCAAGCAGACCCAAAGGTTTCACAGGGGAGCAGGCATGCTGCGGAGCTCGCCCGCCTTGCAGCTGCATCTCAGAGCTGAGCAGGGAGCTGCTGCCGTGCTCTTCCAGCCTTCCCAGCTCCACATATCTGCACTGAGCTTCCCAATTCCACAGCAGGGTTGATGTGAGAGCAACAGCTTTTGTTCTCCCACTCTCTTTGTACGCTCCCCTGTGTAAAACAGCTCTGCTCGATGCTTTTATGCCACTGGTGACTAATGCTGTTTAATCTGGGAGAGCTGAAGTGGAACAGACTCCATCAGTGATGGAGAGAGGCAACCAAACAGGCTGGTGTGAAGCTTTTCTCCTTGCATGGGAGACAAAGGCGCTACTAGCATGTCAGCTCTGAGCTGCTGCCTTGCAACAGAGCCACAGCAGCTGGCAGCCCTGCTGTGAGCAAGGGCGAGAGGATGCTGAGGCTGTCAGCATCGAAGCCGGGGCCACCCTGCAACACTCTGGGGGATGGGGAAAACCTTTCCATGCCGGCTCCCAGGGCAGGGAGAGGATCCCTGGGCTGGACTGGCAGAGCTGCAAGCAAGTAAGAATCAGAGCACTGGGATGGGCTGAGGAGGGTCTCCATGGGACAACAGGCGCTGGGATGCTCCAGCAGCCTGAAGCAGAGGAAGCATTCATGATGGGTGAGCCCCACCACACCAGTAATAGGGCTATGGCCCTCCCTGGTGCAAGCCAAGGGCAGCAGTGGTGTAATCATTCAGCCTCCAGTCCTGGAGGTGCCTTGGCAGGAGAAGGGACTGTGCTACTCGTGACCCTGCTGCTCAGTCCTCCCAGGGTCCCCCAGTGCTGATGTCGGAGCAAGATGAGGCTGCGAGGCCTCGCGTTGTGCTTACCTTCATGAAACGCCGTGTGTAGGAAGGAATCGTCGAAGAGCAGACAGCGTCCTTCAGCCCAGCACTGAGGCTCGCCCCCCACCACCAGCTCACAGTTGCTGGGTGTCTTCAGACCTTCAGGCACAAAATGAGAGGAGGGTCAGGCAGTGCTGTGCTCTCTGCAATAAGGGAGCAGCCCTAAAACACGAATGGCGAGCTCCAAGCTGCTGCCGAGGCGTTGCTTTCCTCCAGAGAGCAGCAGCTGCTGCAGATGCTGCACCGACCTCAGTGCATGGCAGAGTCGGGGGTTCAAAACATGCACAAAGCTGGCGCTGCATTTGCGAGCTGAACTCAGAGCACAATGCAGCTCATGGAGATGCTCTGAGGGCTGGAGCACCTTCCATGAGAGGACAGGCTGAAGGAGTTGGGTTTCTTCAGCCTGGAGAAGAGAAGGCTGTGGGGAGACCGTAGAGCAGCTTCCAGCACTGAAAGGGGCTCTAGGAAAGCTGGGGAGGGGCTCTTGATCAGGGAGTGAGGGATGGGATGAGGGGATACAGTTTTGAGCTGACAGAGGGGAGACTGAGATGAGATCTTAGGAAGAAATTCTTCATAATGAGGATGGGGAGGCCCTGGCCCAGGTTGCCCAGAGCAGTGGTGGCTGCCCCATCCCTGGAGGTGTTCAAGGCCAGGTTGGATGGGGCTTGGAGCAACTGATCCAGTGAGAGGCATCCCTGCCCGTGGCAGGGGAACTGGATGGGCTTTAAGGTCCCTCCAACCCAAACCATTCTATGATTCAGCCCTTGCACTTCTCATTTCCAGCTGCTGTACTCCAGGAAGCTCAGCGCCACAGGCACTCCCTTTTGTATCAGGAACAGCTGCCAAGTCCCTGGAGCCCACAGACATGGGGTGTACGTAGGAAGCGAGTTTCCCAGTGCATTTTCTAGCTTCAGGAGCAAAGGCAGATTCTGCCCTCTCCTCCAGCTCTGCTGCAATTTCCCTGCCTACAGCGAGGCTGGGGTAGGAGGAAATACAGCACAGGGGCTTGAGAAATGGGCTCAATTCCTGGCTCTGCCACAATCTCCTCGTTTGACCTTGCATGGCTCAGCATCTGCCTTGTCACTTGGTCCAACACACAAGATGCTGCCCATCAGGTCCCCACCAGGCACCTGCAAGGACAGAAATTCAGAGGGAGGGTTGCAAAACCCTCCTGGGGAGGACGCTCTGTGAAAGCCACGTGAAGAAGGACAATCCTAGAAATAAAATGTTTTTTTTTTTCTAAAATACCAGCACAAGTCAGGCCGGTTGGACTAAGGTCGATCCCACCACTCCTTGCATCAGGAATTTCACTCCCCAGCATCCCAGAGGCTGCTGGAGCTGGTGCAGAGTCAACCTGCCCCGAGGATGCAGGAGAAAGGGGTCAGGGCTCACGTGGCTGCAAACCGTAACGATGCAGCAAATGAGCAGGAACGGATCACGGCAATGCCAACCCCAAGCAAGCACAGCAGAGCCTCCCAGCTGCCCAGGAGAGCCAGGAGCACAAAAAAGCCACTCTGCTTTTCTAATGCTTGTTTCAAAGCCTACAAAAAATCCAAAGCCATTTCCCTGCACAACGGCCTCAGCTGGAGACGCTCCAGCTGGAAAGGGGGAGCTGAGCAGCCGGGGGAGGTGACAGCCAGCAGCGCGCAGCCTTTCCATCGCATCCACACCCGAGGGATGCTGCCTTGTCCCTGGGAGGGGCAGAGCTGGTGCTGCGCTTGGCCCTGTGTGTTTAGCAGGGTTGGGGTAAATCCTAGGGAGCTACTCCTCAATCATAGAATCACAGAGTGGTTTGGGTTGGAAGGGACCTCAAAGTCCATCCAGTTCCATCCCCTGCCATGGGCAGGGACACCTCCCATTGGATCAGGGTGCTCAAAGACCCATCCAACCTGGCCTGGAACACTATGCTGATGGCTGTTCTGGCTTTTCAGAGCAAACTGGCCTGAAAGGGCTGGTTGTCTCTTAAATGAGACTTAAATGAGGCACCAGCACCGAGGCTGGGATGTCGGTGAGTGCAGGAACACCATCGGCGTGCCCCAGGCACGGTGCTGCCTCCTGGCCTCAGGGCCAGCAGCCATGGAGCAGATGGAACTGGGAAATGTGGAAGAACAAGGGAATGACCTGCATCGCTCATCTCCCCAGAGCATGCGTGCTCCAGCTGGAGGGCTGGCCTCGGCTCCACACTGCCCAGGCACAGTGATTTTGAGCCAGAATGGACCTTGCCTCACTGCCGTCCTTCCAGGAACCGCTCTCAGCCCTCTGCAGGGAGATCGCGTGTCCCCAGCACCCCAGAGAGAGGGGACAGCCGGTGGCCGAGCAGTGGGCTGCCTCTTGGCACCAGCAAGGGCAGGTCCCAGCTCCCCAGCTGCTCCCCAAGCCTTGGATCAGCTCTGAGGACTGATTCCCATTCTAAATAAATGGCCAGTCACCGCCTGAGTGTGTTTACCCAAGAGGAGTTGGCTGAACAAGCACATTTGGTGTTTGCCAGCAGGGCCCGTGCGGTGCCTCCCCCAGCATGATCTGCGCCACTTCCAGCGCGGCAGAGTCCCAACCATCTGTGCCGCGTGGGCTCTCCCCATCCCGAGCAGGAGCGCCGTTCCGCCAGCCCAGCGCTCACCCTGCACAGGGGATACCCCGGGGACCCCCACCCCTGATCTGGGGCAAAGGAGCATCTTTGCTCACGTCTGCCTGTGTCACCTGAAAGCTCAGGAGAAGGGGAGCTGCCGTAGGGGTGGCACCGGGACACAGCTTGGTCCCTGGAGCAGCACCTCAGGTTGCCCCTCATCCTGTGGTGGGAGGTGGGGTTGTTCAGAGACCCCTGTACAAAATCAGCCCTGTACCTTGCCCTGGCAAGAGCCCATGCCTCCAGGTCGGCAGAAAGAAGCAAAACGCTCCTGCTGCTGAACAAGGAATACGGGGGAGGTCGGGTACCCAGGGGGACTGAGCACCAGCCTCATCTGGAGAAGCTGCTGTCACCAAAGCCCCACAACCTCCCCAAGGCCAAAGCAGAGCAGGCACCTGAGCTGGCCCCGGGGCTGCAATGAATGCCTGAACTCAGAGAGCACAGGGTGCAAGAGGCTTTTCTGGGCTCCTGCATCCAGGCATGGCCATAACCCCCACAGCACCCACGGCGTGGAGGACACCGTGCCATGATGAACCACCCCGCCGGGCACTTACCTAGGTGGCAGCGGATGCGGATATTGGTGGGTCCATAGTGCTCGGCGATGACAGTGCCCGGGCTCAGCACCGAGATGCACGCGTTCCCAAAGACATTGTTGCCAATGCAGGTGCGAAGACTCCCGAGCAAGCGGTACGTCCGTGGGCATCTCCTGCAGTTCCTGGGCACGCACATGCCCTGGTTCACAAGGTAGAAGGTGAACCACTCCCCGCTGGGCGTGCTGTTCATTTTCCATCCTTGCGGGAGGCTGCAGTTTGAGAAAGCTTTGTAGAGGGTCTCAAACTCACACAGGATGGTCTGGAAGTTGCGCTCCAGCAACTCTACATCGTGCTTTTGAGCGTCCCTGGAGAAATAGGGCATGGTCGGCAAGTCTGGCAAGAAGAAGACTTCTGGCTTCTGGATGGACGGCCGGCTGTTGAGGTAGCGGCCCTGCTCGCGGATGCCCTTGTGGATCCTGCCCATGCCGGACCAAGAGTAGCGCTTGGCGTACTCCTGCAGGTTGTGGTAGAGTTTCTGGTTGAGCCCATCGTGGTGCGTACAGCGCACGCACTCGGGCGAGTGGCAGTAGACGTACCCGTTCTGCACGCCGTTGGCCTCGGCGCTCTGCATCAACGCGTTGACTGGGGCGTAGGCGCGGGGCTGCTCCCGCCCCACGTGGTAGCAGTACCACACGAAAAGGACTAGGAGGCAGGCAACGGCGGCGAGGGCAGTGGCGTCGCAGTCCCGGAAAGACTGAATACCAGTGGCGATGAAATCCCGGAGTCCATCCAAGGACCAGCTCCAGTCCATCAGCCACTCCAAAGACATGGTGGTGCAGCAGGTGGTGGGTGCGCGCAGGGGAGCCCGCCGGTCAGTCCTCGTGCTCCTCAGAGGCACCCACACCATGCAGCTCGGCCAGGGCAGGAGGGGAAGGGGCTGCCATGGGGAAGCAGAGCTGCGACTCTCCCCTGCACACCCGTGGGCTCTGCATCGGCGGCAGCAGCCGGCAGCTCCAGAGAAGGCTGCCCTGGGGATCCCAGTGCCGTGGGTCAGCAGTGACGCGCCCGGAGGGTCCTGGCTGGCACTCCTGGGCAGATCATCCCGAAAGCAGCACCGGAGGGAGGCTCTGGGGAAAGAAATCCAAAGGTGTTAGGGAGGAAGCTTCCCCCTGGGGTCCCTCTGGGGGTTCAGAGTGCAGCCAGGACTGCACAGAAAACTGGCTCCTTGCAGGAGGGTGATGGATGAGGAGCCCTCCATCATCCCATGCTGAGAAAAGCCCCATCCCTCCCAACAGCATCTTCTGCAACTATCCAAATCAAATAACGGGGTAATCCAGGCCCCTCCCAGGGCAACCATCTCCCCTCCTGCTCTTTCTCTCCTTTCTTTCCTCCTGTTGCTGCCTTATCGCGTCTGAAATCCAGCTGATAAGGCAGGAGCAAAGCTGGGAATAGATACTTAACAGCCCTATCTTGCAGCACATCAGTTTATCCCCTTGATCTAAATGCTCTGAAATGACTCTCCCTCCAGAGACTGAGCTGACAACCCCGAGCCTGCCCTGCAGCTCTGCCCTCTGGGGATGCACGAGCTTGGTGCTCATCCAGCCTGGTGAGGGCACGTTGGTGATGGTGGCACGTCGTGGTGGGCTTGTTTGATTTCACTAACCAAAGGTTACCAGCTCCAAGGTCACAGCACTGTCACAGCTCTTGGGCAAGCAGCTGGGCAAAGAGAAGATGCTTCAGGTCCTTGTGACAATCAGCAATGTTTGCTCGCCCCAAACTCCATCCCTGGGCACCTCTGAGCAGCAGGGGCAGGCAAGGCAATGGGTGAGAAAGAGTGGAGAAATATAAATGAGGTTGGGAAGCATGCTGCCAGGGTGGAAAGAGAGCCTTGTAATTACTGACGTGCAGCATTTAACGCAGCTGAACAGCAGAATCCACAAACCAGGTCTCCACACCAAGCAGATGCTCAGGCTGGGCATGTGTGGAAGGTCACAGCCTGCTCCAGAGCACCGAAAGCAGAGTGAAGGATACAGGTTCTCACCCGGTTCACCTGTGCTGCACCCAGACTGCACCTCCTGAGCAGTGTCAGCTGCTGCACAGCCCCACGCAGGGCAGGGCGGTGCAGGGTGGCAGGAACTGCAGGGCAAACAGCTCTCCACGCAGGAGGAGTGGAAAAAGGATCATACAGGTAACGGGGAGGGAGGAAGATGCTGTGGGTCGTCATCTGTAAGAGCACTGAACTGAAGGAGTAGGTTGGCTTTATCAGCCAGGGAAGCCTTCCCAACCCTCCCTGCCAAGGTCCTGCAGGCCGTTAATGAACGCGCATTTCCCTATTAATTGCCATGGGGATGCCCTTCAGCTGGTGGAGCCTTGGCGGGGACCTGACCCTGCAGCTGTGCACCTTGTGCAGGGCTGGGGATGCTGCCTTAAGGCAGTTCTACACCCCGGGGAGGGACACCCGCACAGCCAACCTCCCTTCATCCTACTTCCTTGTAGGACGCTGCCTGTGTGCCCCATCCCGGGATCTCCACGTGGCACGTCACAGCCTCCTGGGAATTCTACGCTAACTTTCCTCCATCCCCACCGGCTGGCATCCCTCCAGATGCACTGATTTCTCCAGCTCAGGCCTTGGCTCCCTGGGCGCAGCCGTGGAGCCGGTCCCAGGGGTGTTCCCCACAGCTGGCACGATTGCCCTGCGGTTCTCCCTGGCGCCCGTAAAGGCAGGCAGAGCCCTGATGTGATCTGTATTCTGGGCAGCTCTCACTCTGCCTCAGCCCTGCAGCCAGGCTCGTTCAGGAGCTCACAGACAACACAAGCGCACGGCAGGAGCCGAGCCGGGGGGTCCCCACAGCCTTAAGGTCCCCAAGCTGGAACCCCTCATGCCCCAGCAAGGGCGGCACAGCACAAACACAGCCCCACTGCTGCGCTGTTGACACCTGAAACAAAAAGAATGAGGGGGAAAGCAGCAGCGCAGTAAGAGATCAAAGCCCATGTGCAACCTTAGGGTTGCTGAGCCCTGGGCTGTGCGGGGATGCTTCGAGCAGACCCTTCTGCAGTGATTCAGCCCAGCAGCTGCCTCCTGCGCTGGCACGGGCAGCAAACCTGCCCAAACCTACCTTCTCTGTGCTGGTGGCAGCAGAGAAGGGCCCCAAATGCTGGCAGCACTCCTGGCAGACTCTACGTGGCCAGGACCTGCTGCCCACCGCCTTGGTGCCGCCAGCTTTGCAGCCCGGCTGCATGCAGCGCCGTGGCCCAGCGTAAAGCACCCCTGGCCCAAGATCCAAGAAAAAGCTCGCCAGCTGATAATAAACAGCAGAGTCAGCCCAGAAGAGTAGAAATCAATTCCACATCGCATTGAAGTTGTGCAGGACGTGGAGGCGAGCACCGTGCCAGGCAGCAGCGGTGTTACATAATGAAGGCAGAGAGGCTTCAATGCAGCAGAAAGTTGCATCCTGGTGGCTCCGTGGCAGCCCTGGCATCTCCTGGAGGAGGCAGGTTTTGCTCAGCCCAGCTGGGATCCCCAGGCCATGTGCCCCATGGTGACGAGAACACATGGCAGGGCTGTTCTCAGCCCGGCACTGGTGGTGTCGCCTTTGGGAGAGGTGCGAGGAGACTCCTCGGGACGCAGGAGCGCTGGGGTGAGGCAGGGCGCCGGCTGCTACTACAGAGCTGGATCAGGGCCAGGAAGCCGCAGGCGCTCGTGTCGCCCTTTCCTCTGGTGCCCTATCCCAGCAGTGTCACCCAGTGCGCTGGTCTTACCCAGTGTGACGGTGTCACGCAGCGTGGCAGCATCAGCTGGGATCACCGATGCATCACCCGGTGTGGCTGCAATACCCAGTGAGGTGACATCAGCTGGTGTCACCAGTGTGGTGGCATCACCGGGTGTGGTGGCATCAGCCAATGTGGCTACATCACCCGGTGTGGTGGCATTACCCAGTGTGGTGGCATCAGCTGAGGGTCACCGGTGTGGCTGCATCACCTGGTGTGGTGGCATCATCCAGTGTGGTGGCATCAGCTGGTGCTGTGGCATCACCCGCTGTGGCTGCATCACTTCGCAGGGCAGCATCACCTGGCATGGTGGCATCACCCGGTGTGATGGCATCACCTGGTGTGGCTGCATCATCTGGTGTCACTGGTGTGGCTGTATCACCCAGTGTGGCTCCATCACCTGGCACGGTGGCATCACCCAGTGTGGCTGCATCCCCCGGTGCCGTGGCATTCCCCGGCGTGGCTGCATCCCCCGGCGTGGCCGCGGTGCCCGCGGTGCCGGTGTCACCTCACCCCGCGTGGCAGTGCCACCCCCCGCGCCGCCGCCCCATCTCCCCCGCGATGCGACTCGATGCGATGCGATGAGACGCGGCGGTACCGACCTGCTGCCCTCCTCCGAGCCGTGCGGGGCCGCCGCTCCTCTCCTCTCCGCTCTCCTTTCGCCACCGAGGACCACAACTCCCAGCAACCCGGGCCCCCGCCCCCGCGCCCGCCCCTCGCCGCGGCCTCGGGGCGGTGCGCCCGCATCGCGCAGCCGGGCGGGGCGGGCGGAGGGGCTGCGGCACGGCGGGGGGGGTGTGATGGGGGGAGGGAGTGTGGGTGCCCCGGGGAGCGTCCATCGCGGCTGAAGGCACCCCTGGACCCAGGAGGGGGACACGAGTCCCTGGGACATAGGAATCTGGGGATGCAGCAACGGGGATGCAGGAGGTGCAGCGGGACTGGGAGATGTAGGGGGTGCAGAGGGACTGGGAGATGCAAGGGGTTCAGAGGCACCCGGGACGCAGGGGGTGCAGAAGGACCAGGAGATGCAGGGGGTGCAGAGGGACTGGGAGATGCAGGGAGTGCAGAGGCACCGGGAGGGATGCAGGGACACACACACGGGATGCCAGCTCTAAGGACACAGGCACTGGGGGCTGCAGCAGTCAGGATGCAGAGGATGCTGGCCCCACGAGTGGGAGCACACAGGGCTGCAGGCACCCAGGAGACAGGGTACTGGCTCCAGGGACAGGGGCACTTAGGGATGCAGCAGCCGGCATGTGCAGGCTGCTGGCTCCAGGGACGCAGATGCCCAAGGCTGCAGGCAGCTAGGGATGCAGCACCCAGAATGATTTGCTGATCCCCAAGGGGGCATGCATTTTGTTTGCCGGGGGCCAAGGAGCACCCAGGGAGGCGATGCCCAAGGTGCAGGGAGTCAAGGATGCCTCAGCAGGGATGTGAGGGTGTGCTGCAGCACCTGGGGTGGGAGGAGGCTGTTCCCATAGGTGCTGGCTGCCAGGATGCAGAGGATGCATCACCCAGTGTGGTGGCATCACCTGGTGTGACTGTGGAGGGCTGGGAGCAGCTGGGATGCAGCACCATGGATGCAGATGACTGGGGTGGCAGTCCCCAGGGATGTGGCACTCCTGGGGGTGGCATATGTGTGTGAGCCGCCCTATGCTCACACTCAGTCCCGGCCCCTCCAGTCAGGAGGGTCACTCGGTAAATGACAACCTGTCTGCTGGCATTTCTTGTCCCCTTTCCCACTGCTCCGAGGCACTTCCTTCCTCAGCTGTGGGCAGTGTCTGAGTTCCTCGGCTGTAGCAGCTTCAGCACCTGGGAGCTCCCATCCAGAGCCCGTGGGCAGTGGGTGCAGGAGCTGCCGAGCACACCTGTAGCTGTGTCTGAGAGCAGCAGCTCAGTGCTCGGAGCACAAAGACTGTAAATACAAGCTGCCCCACGCACACTTGGCTCCAGCTTGTTCAGCCAGCCCAAAGGGGCTGACAAAACATCCTGTTTCTAAGCTTACCTTGCATACATCCAGGCTTTGACCCCATAGAAGAGACAGGCTTTGCAGGTTGGCTGTAGATGAAGCAAAACTTTTAGCAATTTGGTGTGCCCCTTATTAACTCCTAAGAGCTGGTGGAGCAATAGTTGGTTTTGAGCCTTCTTGCTTCCTGCTTCTTGCTTTTCTCCTCCCCATTTCCTGTTGCCCTAAGTGAATACTGTCAAATCCAGGGCACCCAGGAGCCGGAATGTCACAGGTCCAGCTCTCCTTCCAGGGTTTCCCCTGGTGCCAGCTGAGCTGCTGTGCTGAGCGACTGCAGGCAGAGCCCTGGCAGCCCTGCCCGGTGGCAGAGTGCCACATGGAGCTGCGTGGGACACGTGTCACAGCTCCCAGCGCGGGGGAAGCCCTGCCTTGGTCTGCAGGTAGCAAGAGTGCATCCTCTCCTATCACAGCTCCAGGTGGGTTTTAGAGGTGAAATGCGAGCTGCTCTACTCAGCCCCTCAGGTATGTGTGCTCACTCCAGAGCAAATTCATCCTCAGCTGCTGCAGACCTCAGTTGCACCTTGTTTTCTTTCCTGGCCCCTTTTTGCCTCCTGCTGCTCTCCTGCGCTCCCACAAGCACCTTCCCCTCCCCAGCCCTCCTCTGTTTGCTCCTGCAGGGCCCTGGCAGCACTGCATGTTGCAGGGTGAAAGGAGGGTGAGTTTATTCCTTCCTGCTCTTTCCCAGATCCCTCTTAGCCTTAGCCTACACCTCCTGCCTGCTCTTGGCAGGCAGCTGCTCTTTCTGTTGGCAGTCGTGGAGTCTGCTGGCTCTGGCGCTGGATTCTGGACTCTCCCACCTTCTCTCCTCTCCGTCTGCCTTCTGCTCTCTGCTCCCCACTGGGCCCCTCCAGGCCCCGGTCTTTGTCTCCACTGCTCATCTCCTCTCTGCAGGATGAGCTGCCTCTCTCCTTCCTCTGCCTTTAGGATGTTGCCTGGTGCTCTTCACCCTTTAGCACAGCAAACTGCTTCTCAAGACAGCAAAGAGTGTGCTGTGCAGCTTTCCCACAGCTCTGGGGAGAGAGGGGCAATGGGAGATCTGAGGGATTCCCTGGAGTGCATTTCCCCAAGTAATGCCGAGCACATGACATGCAGCGCAGAGGTTTCTCGGGACACGTCCTGCACCACCCACGCCTGCCCCGTGCTGGGAATGCAGGGACCTGATGCCTTGCCCTGTGTTCTTCTGAGGGACCGGCAGGGATGCCAGGAGGGTTAACCCTGCTGCCAGCCTCCTCTTGGGTTTGTGCCTCTAGGTTCTTTCTCCACCCTATCAACTCCTCTCCTCCATCCTGGGTGATCCTCCAGGCTGGGGAGCTCTGTGTGAGCCCAGCACCGGGGCACCCATGCCACAGGGCTCCAGGCAGGGACAGCAAGGGTCTGGCAGGGGGCAAGAATGCCGTGGGAGCAGGCACAGGAACACTGAGCAGAAAGGCTGGGGGCAGCCCTGGGGTGTCACTTGGCACAGATCTGCCAGTGACACCCTGGAGGAGCCCCGTCTCTGTGGCAGCCTGCTGGCTCCTGCCATGCCTTCTCCCTCTTCCCAAGAGGCATTCCCGGGGCACATGCCACCAAGGGTCCTTCCCTGCGTGGCTGCCAGGGCTGCAGCCAAAACGGTGCTTGTGCTCTGCCAGGACCAGGATTTCCCAGAGCAGTTAGGCTGGAGTTGGGACAATGCTCCCGGAGGGGCCCTCCCTGAGCCAAGGAGATCCACACCACACGCGCTCCTGTTCTCTGAGTCCTGACAGACCAGCTTGTGCCCAGGCAATGGGCAGAATCCTCTGGGCATGGCTTTATCGCTTAGCTGCGCATTGCTGCATCAGCATTTCTGCCTCCTTTTGGCTTTCAGGGTGGGGAAAGGTGCAGCAAAATGGTCAGCAAACAGCCCTGTGAAACTGATGGGGAACCCAAGCTCCTGGGGCTGGGCAGAGCATCCCTGGTGTTTGGGAAGAGCATCCCTGGGGTTGGGCAGAGCATCCCTGGTGTTTGGGCAGAGCATCCCTGGTGTTTGGGCAGAGCATCCCTGGGCTTGGGCAGAGCATCCCTGGGGCTGGGCAGAGCATCCCTGGGGCTGGGCAGAGCATCCCTGGGGCTGAGCAGAGCATCCCTGGTGCTGGGCAGAGCATCCCTGGTGCTGGGCAGAGCATCCCTGGTGTTTGGGCAGAGCATCCCTGGGGCTGGGCAGAGATGCTCTGCCTCGCTGCTCAGTGATTCAGTGAGAAAAGAGGAGAAGGGTCCCTGCTGCTCCATTCCTGAGCTTGGTGGGTGGCTGCAGCGTTCCCTTGGCTACGTGACTGCCACGGGGACAAACAAGCTGCATCCTCCTGCCCATCGCAGGGGTGAGTTGTGTAAGGGCCGTGGCTGCTGCGCCCAGACAAAGCTTAGTCCACAGCACAAAGCACCAGGCCAGGGATTGGCTCCTGCTTTACGTCACTGAGGAGGAACGGCAGCATCAAGATTTTTTTTCCCTCCTTCATTTTAATTCTCTTCCAATCTCTGTCCAAAAATAGCCCAAGCTGCCTCCTCCGGGAATGCTCTGCATCAGAGCCTTGGCTCCTTCGCCCCCCTGTGCATTAGCCTGGCAGCTGCTAAACACAGCTATTATCCTATGTCACGGCATTACCTATTCTTTAAAGCACATTTCCAGAGTGCAGGATCATTTTATTGTTTCGAGCAGGGAGGTGCAGAGACCCTGGGTGTCCTGGCAGGGCGGTGGACACCCCGGGTGGGCTGCATGTCCCCATTCCTCCTTGCCAGCCTTTGCCACTGCCAGGGAAACCTGGCACTGGGGAATTCTATTTGCCCTGAGATTCCCAGCGCCTGCAGCATATTATCTGCCCCGATCCTGCTCCATGGCAAGGCAGTGACACCCGCCACCGTGGTCCCAGAGCGGGGCTGCGCTCAGGGGTTCCCACAGTCACCCAGAGGGTTCTCCCTAGGTGGGACCGTGTCCTGCACATGCCTCGTGCATTTTGTGCTCCCCAGGGATGTGACAGCGCTGTTCAGGGGAAAGCCTCCTACAGGCAAGGGGCAGGAGGCAGGATGAGTCCCTGCTAGAGCAGCTCAGCCTGGAAAGGCTCCCAGGAAGCCCAGGTGGATGGATTTTTCCCACCTAGTCCTGGGATCTTCCCTGAGCCAAGCCATTCCTCTCTTCCATGCAATCATAGTAGCGCAGGATGTGGCCAGTGTGGAGCTCCACAGGCAGTTTCCATCCATACGGTCGGGTCTTTTCCCACCAAGAAATTCTGTGATTCTATAATATTGTCCATGTGATTTTGGGGAGCATCTGTTCCCCAGCCAGCACGTGTCCCACAGGAGCAGCCAAGTGACAGCCACAGGTCTTCAGGGTGACCAGGACACGGGCAGGATGGGTCCCCAAGGCCCCCCTGCCCTGTGGGGCTGTGCTAATGGAGTTCCACCCAACCTTTTGCACAAGCTCTGTGACACAGTTAAGGGGGTCCCAGTGCCTCCGGACAGGACTTGGATCCCCACCCACCCCATCACTGCAGCTGGGCTGGCGCTGGTGATGCTTAGGGAAGGGGTGAGACTGGGTTCAGCGCCGTGCTGGCTCCCACAGGGCATCCCATGGAGGAGCAATATCCCCAGGGCTGTGCCGGCTCACCACGTATCCCAGCAGGGTTTGGCTGCCTTCATCCCATGGGAGCAGGAGGACTCTGTGTGTTTGCACCAGGGATTTGGCTCCTGGAAGATGTGCTCAGAGCCCAGCCAGAGGTGTGTGGGTACCACCCTGCAGCAAGGCGTGCAACACACGCTGCACTCCTGCTTTCTTGTGTTGCTGCCAAACCACAGCTCCACCTGTGGTCCGAGTCTCTGCAAACTTGTTTCACACACACAAAAATACCAAAGGTTATACTGAATGCTCGAGCTCCCCACGGAAGTGTTTTATCATGTTCAAAAATATTTAATCCCAGCAATTTTCACATTGTTCTTATAAAAACAGACAGGTATGAAGGGAAATGAAATGCTTAGTACATTTTTGGCACGTTTTTTTTTTTTTTCCTTTTTTTTTTTTTTTAACTTTTACAAATTACAAACACACATTCATTGTTTTTAAAGGAAAAAAAGAAACCCACCCTAATTCTGAGCTGTACACTGGAGAGATGCACTAACCATCCCAAATCTAAATCAGCATCCTGTGGTTAAAATTGCTGTTTTACAAGCCCCCAGCAGCCAAGGACACATCGGTGGTTTCACTGCTGTCCCCAGGGCCTGGCTGGAGAGGAGGTGGCCCTATGGAGTCCCTGTCCTCGCAGATAGAGGGAAGCCCCTCAGGTGTAGGGGTGAAGGCAGAGAAGGAGTGCAGGGGATGCTGAGGCTCAAACTGGGGTTTGCCTGCAGTGGGACCAGCGCTGATGGGCTGATTTCTGTCTGTTTTGCTCCTGTGCTGGAGCCCAGACACACTGCCTGCCTGCCTTTGCGTCCCCAATAAACCTCCAGCCCCTGCCCCTCTCCATCTCCCACCCCAGCAAGGTGCCAACCCCGAGGGGCTGCAGACCCACAGAGGTGCCGGGTGTCCCCGTCTCTGCCCACATGCCGAAGGAGGCAGAGGATCCTCCTGCAATGAACAGGGACCGCACAGCCAGGAGGAGGGAGCCCAGTCCATCCTGCTTACCCTGAGATGCTACTGGGGAGCAAGGGGTGACCTCTAGCCGTTAGTAGGACCAAGGTTTTCCTGGGAAGGGCCACGGTAAGAGTTACTAAAGAGGAATAACTGGTGTGAGCAAAGAGGCACCAGCTGCAGAGCTCCCCATCACTGCAGGGATGCTTCTCCCAGCTCTCCGGGGCCACTGGTTAATGCTTCTCCACCGAGCTCCGAGTCCTGGCTCGCTGCCTCTCCAGCACCCAAAGCAAAGCAGGAAAAGAAAGCAGCATCTACCTCTTGCGTGCCAGGCCATTCCCTGCTTCCCAGCGTGGCAAGCAGAGCTCTGCACCATCCAGCAGCTTTCCTGAGCCACGCTCTGCTTCCTCGAAGCAAGGACAGTCCCTGTGCTGGTGACAGTCCCCAAGCCCGCGGTTGCAGCTCCTGCTTAGGGCGAGGGGAGCTGGGAGCTGCAGGACGGGGAGGGCTGGCAGCACCCCTGGGACCCTGTGGCAAACCCTGCACCTACCTCAGCTCCAAGCAATCAACTGCAGGCTCTTGCAACGGAGACATTTTTAATTTTGAACAACATCAGAACTGCAAAATGATCGCCCCGCATGTCGTGTGTGGGCACCGGCGAGGGATGCGCTGCTGTGCTGGGACGGGGACTGCAGGTGCCCCCGTGGCCTCGCCAGGACGCAGCTCTGCCCTGGCTCCCGCTGCTGCCCGCGCCCGGGGCTCTGCAGCACGCCTATCGCAGTTTAAATAGAATAAATACAGTGAAGAAAACAGTAAAATCTTCAATAAAGAGGCAAAAGGAAAGACAACAGCAGGTCCAGGGGTCCAACCAAACTCCACGTGGTCTCTGGATTAGTTACTGAGGAAGTTCTATGAGAGCACATTAAGTTCGCAGCCGGAGACTCTCTTACTGCTGTCCTTATATTGAAACCTCGTATTCTCTTGTTTCCTGAAAGGAAGGAAAAGCCAGTTGAAGGCAGCAGCTGCATTTCAAGATAATCCTCCAAGGCACCAGGAGACACCTTGGCTGTTGTTTCGCTCCCGGGGAAGCTGTGCCCTCCCTGCCAGGACCCTGCAGCCCCTCTGCCTCCTGCTTCCCACCAGAGCCCACCTGGCCCCTTGGGGACGGAGCTTCTCATCCCATCACTCGCTGCTCCTGCAGCAGGACAGCTTGACTCACGCCCAGTAAAACCCACAATTCCCTGCCCAGGGAGGAAGAGGAGCAGCAGGACTCACCCCTGTCTCATAAATTGGATTGTCGAACTCCGTTTCTACTGTGATCTGACTGTAGGGGTGGGAGTACATGAGGGGCAGGCGGAGGCTGGAGTAGTACCGACACCTGTGGGGGAGATGCAGGAGTCACCAGGCTGCACAACATGACCTCAAAGCAAAGCATCACCACCCCCAGGATCCCTGAAGCTGGGGGTTCGTGCCCAGGTCCCCAGGATCACACCCAAGGCAAGCGGCTGGCGAGGACATGGTGATGCTGAGCCAGCCCTGGCCACAGAGCTCTGCCACTGGTCCCCCAGCCCGACCACATGCCCCACCTTGTGAGATAGATGTACGCTCCTCCCAGCAGCAAGGAGATGATCAGCACTGGGATGAAGATGGCTAAGGCCATATTTCCCCCCTCGAGCGATGTCTCTGCAGCAGCTTCTGCTACTAAAAGGACAACACCTGTTATGTTGGATTTGCAAATACCTTCTTATCCCATCACTGCCTCTGCTTCTCCCCTCCCTCCTCCCAGGAAGGCCAAGAGCATCCTGGCTTGGATCAGCCATGGTGTGGCCAGCAGGAGCAGGGAAGTGATTGTGCCCCCGGACTCGGCATTGGTGAGGCCACACCTTGAATCCTGGGTTCAATTTTGGGCCCCTCAGTACAATAAGGATATTGACGGGTTGAAGGGTGTCCAGAGAAGGGAGCAGAGCTGGGGAAGGGAGTTCTGGGAGCAGTGGTTCTGGGAGCGGCTGAGGGACCTGGGGCTGTTTAGTCTGGAGAAGAGGAGGCTGAGGGGAGACCTCATCACTCTCTGCAGCTCCTGAAAGGAGATTGTGGTGAGGTGAGTGCTGGTCTCTTCTCCCAAGTAAGAAGGGATGTGACAAGAGGAAATGGCCTCAAGTTGCACCAGGGGAAGATTAGGTTGGATATTAGGAAGAATTTATTTATGGAAGAGTAATGAAGAACTGGCAGAGGTTGCCCAAGGCAGTGGTGGAGTCTCCCTTCCTGGAGGCGTTCAAAAAACATGTAGTGTGGCACTTTGAGACACGGTTTAGTAGGCACAGTGGGGTTGGGCTGATGGTTGGACTGGATGAGCTTAGAGGTCTTTTCCAGCCTTAATGATTCCATGATTCTATGACTCCTGGGCTCCATGCAGGCTCCGGCTGAGGGCCCTGCACAGGGTTCATCCAGCAAATGCCTGTCACTCACCTTCCAGAGCATGTTCAAAGCTGTCTTGATTCACTGGAAGAGAAATGGAGAGATACTGGTACGTAACTGGGTGCTGGCAGGTGCGGGCTGCAAGGGAAGCCCAGGTCTGGGGTGTCCCTGTCCCATTTGGTCCCAAGCACCGCTGTAAACTTTCAGTTTTCAATAAGCTCTCGATCTCCACAAGCGCACGCATGGGACTGAGCAGGCTGGACAAGTGAGACACCAGCGGGACAGCTCTGCCTGGGATGGTGCTGCCCTCCAGAGAGCCCCACTGCCCCAGAGACAAGGTCTCCACTTATTCTCATTAAGCAGTAATTAAGAACTGCTTCCACAATAGGAAGCAACAAAGCAAGAAGAACAGGAGAACACCCAGGTCCACCCCACACCACCAGCACAGTGGCCAGAGGGTTTGCTCCCCCTCCCTGGGGCTGTAGGTCTCACTCAGCACAGATCCAGTAAAGCACCCGGGTCTCCAATGAGTTTAGCACCCAACTAGAGAACCATGGGGTGTCTGCAGCCAGACAAAGGTCCCTGGGCTGTCCCAGGCTGGGGACAGAGGCGTTGGCTGCCCTCTTGCCCCCCACTTTACCTTTGCAGATGGGTAGGGGTCCACTCCAGTGGGACGGCTGGCCCAGGATGCACTTGATGGTGACCTCCCCCATGAGTTCAAAGCCCTCGTAGCACATGAAGGTCAAGGACTCTCCTGGCAAGTAGAGGCGCTTATAAAGTATTTGGTAGCCGTTTTCTGGCAGTCCTGGATTATCACAGGCCAGCGACTCCTCAGCTGAAAGAGAACAAGTCACAAGGTGAGCTCCAGGGAGAGAAGGAGCCTGGGAGGCAGCAGGGAATCACCCAAGGTCTTACCCCACCCTGCTTTCAGGTAGGCCAAAGCTCTGCCCCACCCCATGCGGCTGGGGGAGATCTTGGCCACAGGAAAGGATTTGTGATCCATTGAGCAGAGAAACCAAGCTGTGGATTCTCTGGGATGGGGGCACACAAGAAAGCTGGGGAGGGACTTTTTACAAGGGCATGGAGTGATAGAACAAGGGGAATGGCTTTAAATTGGAAGAGGGAAGAGTTAGATTAGACATTAGGAAGAAATTCTTCACCATGAGGGTGGGGAGGCCCTGGCCCAGGTTGCCCAGAGCAGTGGTGGCTGCCCCATCTCTGGAGGTGTTCCAGCCCAGGTTGGATGGGGCTTGGAGCCCCTGATCCAGTGGGAGGTGTCCCTGCCCATGGCAGGGGATGAAACTGGATGGGCTATGAGGTCCCTCCCAAACCAAACTGTTCTATGATTCTACGGGTAAGCAGGAGAAACTGCCTGCACTTACAGACACAGTGGGGGAGCCGTGAAGTCCAGATGGGTGTCCCCGTCTCACGGCTGTAGCAGGTCAGCAGCGAGCTGCCCTCCAGCACGAAGCCGGGGTTGCACGTGTACTGAATGGTGGTCCCCACCAGCAGCACCGGGTCGGAGATGAGGCGGGTCGAGTGCTCCACCTCCCCCGGGTCTGTGCAGTACATAACTGGGGAAGAGAGGCCGTGTGAGAGGGGAGTCCCAGCACAATCATGGGGACAATATATGGACAACAAGACACTGCCTGGGGCACTTACTCTTTTCACAGAAGGGGGGGTCACTGCTCCAGCTGAGGTCCCACTGGCAGGTGAGGGTGTCACTCCCCACAATGTCATAGCCCGGGTCGCACTGGTAGGTGATCTTGGCACCTCTCACCAGCTCCGTGTGCGATGTGGTCTTCCAGCCATTCTGGATCTCAGGTAGGTCGGAGCAGGAGTCGTTGCGGGACACCTCTGCAGCCAAGAGAGATGCTGGCTGTCACCCACCGAGCGAGAGCCCACGGCACAGCCCTCCTCAGAGCTGCTGCACACGGACACAGAGCTCTTCACTGTGTCCCTCCCCAAGAGCTCTTGAGCCCTGTGTACAGCTACAGCCCAGCCTGGTGGCATCCCCCGGGCAGAGGGAAGGGGCAGAAGGACAGCAGTAACTGGGCTCTTTCAAGCCACCCCAGCCCTGACCCTAAAAGCAAGTGGAAGGCTGTGCTGATGAAAACAAGACAGTGTTTTTGCTGAGCTCAGGACAAAAAGAGCAACCTGAGAGCACCAGGCTCAGCTCTGGCTGCAGGCAAGGATGAGGAGCCGTGCTCTGTGATCACAGCACGGCTGCTTTGCTCTGGTGAGGGGTTTCTGCCCTGCTCTCCCCAGCCCCGTGCCTGCTGAGCGTGGCTGCGTGTGCTGCAGTGCACAGAGCAGGGGACCTGCAGCCTCACAGGTGATCTGCATTGCGGCTTGCTCTGTTTGTTGTAACCAGAGCTGTCAGCTGTGGAAGGAAAACATGCTTGGAAGAAGGCTGCCAGGGAAAGACAGGAGTGGAGGCAGGCAGCGAGACCACAGGCAGCCGTGGGGAAGAAGTGCCCTTCCCAGTCCTTGTCCCTTCCTTGAGCATCAGCCTCCCTGGTCTGGTGGACGCGGCTGCACCAAAGGGTGATGCAAACAGGCATCTCCAGGTGCAGCCTAAGCCACTGTGGAACAGGTTGCTGTGAGCTGGGAACATCCATCTCAGGAGCCCACGTGGGGATTGGCTTCAGTGATCTCTCCTAGGAGGACATCTCGTTGCAATGCCTCAGTACCATCAGCTTCATGGCCAACAGAGTGTGTGTGTGTGGATCCTACATAGCTATTTCCAGAGATTTCTTCCCCTGTTCTGCTCCGCAGTAGCACTGGGCCAGAAGAAGGCTGACAAGGACCAAAAATGCCCCTGCCTTCCTGCCAGTCTGGAAGAGGGGAGACATACAGGGACACCCCAAAACTGACTGACCCAGAGACCTGCAGTGGGGCTGGGGCTTTCTGCAGGAGCTCAGTATGATGTAGAGAGGAATGCCGGTGTCACAGCAATTCTCCCTGCTTCCAAACCCAGCACCTGGACAACTTGGTCTGGCTGAGTGTCAGTCCCTGCCTGCACTGCAGGGGATGCACCCAGTACCCTGCTCTCCCTACCTATGTAGTTCATGATGAATCCTTGCCCTTTTCCAAAGATGAGCCCAGCAGGATCTGAGTGGAACTGGATGGTGAGGTCAGGGCTGGAGGAGTAGAGCTTCTGGGGACCACTGCTGCCGACGTACTGCCCCAGGATGCGAGCGGTGAGCTCGTCCCCATCGTAAATTGTGAGGATGTCACTGTTGGTGAGGTTGAGGCTGGAAAAAGAGAGCTTGGTTAGAGGGCAGCTTGGGCAGGGAGCCCAGGCAGGATGCAGTGGTGTTGGGCTCAAGGGGCAGCAAGGTGACTGCCTGCCCCAGCACCGCAATGCAGCAAACTTATCTTGTGGCCAGTCCTCATCCCTGTTCCATCCCCATCCTCACCCAGGCTGGGCCAGTGCCGTGGCGCTGGTCCATCCCCAGCGGGGCAGCTGTGCTGGTTTTCAAGCAGCAGCCCCGCAACTAACCCTGACTCCATCCTCCCATACCAAGAGGTCCGGGTGGCTCAGGAGGGAGGGAGCCCTTGCACTGCGAAGGTGCCGGTGGCTCTATGGGGCAGTGTCCCATGATGAGGTGACACTGGCTTCCCTGTACCCCACCACATGGGAAAGGCCTGCACTACCTTTTGGCAGCTCTAGGGATGCAGTGGGATGGGGCTTTCCCTGTGCAGCACTGGGAGCTGGTGCTTCTTGAGGTTCAAAAAGGCCAAGTGCCAGGTCCTCCACTTAGGGCACAACAACCCCGTGCAGCGTTCCAGGCTTGGGGAAGAGCGTCTGGAAAGCTGCCTGGAAGAGGAAGACCTGAGAGTGCTGGTCAACAGCGGCTGAACATAAGCCAGCAGTGGCCCAGGTGGCCAAGAAGGCCAACAGTGTCCTGGCTTGGATCAGAAACAGTATGACCAGCATGAGCAGGGAGTGGATTCAGCCCCTGTTCTCAGTGCTGGCAAGGCTGCACCTCAAATCCTGGGTTGTTTTGGGCCCCTCACTACAAGGAGGACGTTGAGGGGCTGGAGCTCATCCAGAGAAGGGAATGAAGCCAGGGAAGGGTCTGGAAAACAAAGGTTGTGGGAGCAGATGAGGGACTTGGGGCTGTTTAGCCTGGAGAAAAGAAGGCTGAAGGGAGACCTCATCACTGTCTACAGATCCTTGAAAGGAGGTTGTGGTGAGGTGGGTGCTGGTCTTTTATCCCAAGCGATAGGACAAGAGGAAATGGCCTCAAGTTGCACCAGGGCAGGTTTAGGTTGGCTATCAGGAAGAATTCCTTCACCAAAAGGGTTCTGAGGCACTGGAACAGCTGCCCAGGGAGGTGGTGGAGTCCCCATCCCTGAAGAGGTTTCAAACAGGGGCAGATGAGGTGCTCAGGGATCTGGTTTAGTAGTGGACTGTTACAGTTGGACTCAAAGATCTTAAAGGTATTTTCCAACCAAGCAATTCTATGATTCCTCGGGAGCAGCACAGTCCCCACGGCCAGCAGAGAGCAGTGGCAGCTCAGAAATGGTGCCTGAGCTGGAGCTGCTGGGTAAGGATGGCTGGGATCCTGCCAGGCAGGCAGCAATCCCTGCTCCAGAGCCAGAGCCAGCACCGCAGCCTCCATCCACCCCCTTTGCAGCAGGGATGCGGCTGCCTCTTGAGCGGGAGGGGACAAGGGGCTCTCTGCTCTTTCCTTGCTCCCAG
This sequence comes from Cuculus canorus, assembly GCF_017976375.1. Taxonomy (NCBI): domain Eukaryota; kingdom Metazoa; phylum Chordata; class Aves; order Cuculiformes; family Cuculidae; genus Cuculus; species Cuculus canorus. The sequence goes on from NC_071417.1 coordinate 8,348,791, forward strand.
GCAAAGGGCAGATGATGGATGCTCATCCCGGGGAAACATTGCTGTGGGGCTGGCAGCTGTTTCTCTTGCCTTTCCAGCTGCCTGCTTGGTGCTGGTAGCAGCAGAGTAGGGGAAACCATCAGACAGACCCCAAGGATGGGCATGGAGATCATCTTCCCCCACTGACCCCTCTGCCTCACCCCATGTGCCAGCGAGGAGAGAGAAGAGAGCCCCTTGTCCCCTCCTGCTCAAGGGGCAGCTGCATCCCTACAGTGCCGGGGAGAAACACAGGAGAGGCTGGGGCAGAAAGGGACTGGGGCAAGGACACCACGTCCTCCCCTTTCTCCATGGGAAAGAGGGGTGATAGGGAGCACCAGGATGCTCCTGGCCCCACAGGAGGGGTCTCCATCAGGTTGGAGCCTGAAGCAACTTTCCTAGCCAGGCTTGGACTCCTGCACGCAGGCAGGATCCGACTGGCTGTGTTTCATAATACTCATGGGCTCAGGACACGCTCGGTCACCATGGGACCTGCCCATCTCATTCAGCCTTGTCTGGAGATGCCTGAGCCAATCCCCAAATGTTTTATTAAGAATGTTCTTGGAAGGCTCCCAGCTAATCCCCGTGGCAAGCTGACATTTGTAGTAAATCTCTGCTTTCTGTCAAACACGATTTTGCCGGTGACATTTATGTCTGACGACTTCAAATCACTTGGCCTCCAGATCTGCTCAGCTCGAAGCACCCACAAAGCCGGGAGAGATGCACTGGGAGCTCCAACTTGTGATTTTTACAGGAAGCTTTAAAGCATTTATGACTCTAAGCCCCTACTTGAAACATGCCCTCCTCTTCAAAACCCAGAATAGCATGGAAGGAGATTCCCTTTGCATTGGCAGCATAATCATGCCAAGGGCTCCCAGCCTGGCATCGAATCCCATATCCCTCTGACCCCTGCAAGTGCAGCGAAGGCTGCTGTGCCTGCCCATGCCTGGATGGTGCAGCTGGGCCCTTGCTGGGCAGCTCTGCCCCACAGCTCTCTGAGCCGTGCTGTTGAATGGTGCAGGAGCGAGCAGGCAGTCAGGAGAGCAATAGAAGCATTTTGTGAAGGCAAGTTGGTCCCATGAGAGAATGAAGGCAGGGCATGGAAGGGGGGGCTGGGCAGAGCCTCCCATTGCTCCTCACCCTCCCCTCAGTGCCTGGATCACATTCAGCCCAGAGACTTAAACTGTGGTTTCCAGCTTGTGGATGCCTCTAGGCTTCCCTAACCCTGCACAAACCAGCCTGTGGTGGTGCTGCATGTCACTCCTGTCACTCCAGCTGCAGGCTGCTGTGGCATCGCTCCCAGTGACTTTGCTCTGGAGGAGTTCAGAAGCTGTCTAGGGAGCAATTAACTACTGCAATGGATGCTGTAACAGTGCTTTGAACTCAGGCAGTAGCACTCGGCACTATCCTGGACCTCCCCGAGGGTACCCAGTACATCATAAGTGATGAAAAAAGCTCCGAGGGGGAAATGATCTGATCCCTGGGGCAGGGGGAGCAGGGATAGGGCAGCAAAGTGAGCTGAGCACTGGCAGGGCAGAGGCACACACCGAGGTCTCGACTACTCACAGCTGGATGTCCAAGAAGAGCCGCTTCTCCTCACCGACGTGGACCCTCCAGATGCAGTCCTCTCCCTCCGTGTAGGGCTCTGGCCAGTTGGGGGACAGGATCACCCCAGCCACAGCGGTCAGCTCTCCCCCACACATGGCTGCAGGAGTGAGAGGCAGGCAGGGCTCAAACAGGGTCCCTGGGGGGGTTGTGCCCGCTGCCCAAAATTGCCCCGTGGTGTGCGACTGACCTCGGCACAGCGGCTCCGTGTCATTCCAGTATGGGTCCCGCATGTTGATGCACTCGATGACGGCGGGGCCCTGCTCCAGGGAGTGCCCGGGGTCACATGTAAACTCCACAGTGGTGCCCAGGTTGTAGGTGGGGTCAGAGGTGGTGAAGTTCCCATTCTGGATGTAGGGTTCGTAGCAGTGGCCCCGCTCAAAGGCTGGAAGAGAAACCTCCCGTTAGCCCTTGGTACATGGAGCTGGCTGGGGGAGTGGGAATGGCAAGATCATGTGACAGGGAGGATTTGGTTGGACATTAGGCAAAGGTTCTTCACCCAGAGGGTGGTGGAGCACTGGAACAGCTCCCAGGGGAAGCAGTCACAGCACCAAGCCTGACAATATTCCTTGGTCCACACCCTTAGGCACACGGTGTATATGTTGGGGTCATCCTGTGCAGGAACAGGAGCTGGATTTGATAATTCTTGTGTGTCCCTTCCAACTCAGGGCATTCTACGATTCTACGCTCTTCACACCCTCAGCTCTGGGGCTTTGCTAGATAAGCCCTGGAATTTGCTGCTGTCCCAGGTAGAAACCCATCCTTCCATCCCCATTGTGCATGGATGGCGTCTTCCATGGTGTATTTTACAAGCAATTAGGATTAACAGCAGTTTAGCTGTCCTGAGCCATGCAGGCTTAACTGTACCTCACTTCCATTATGTATCAGCATCAGTAACGCACTCGCTGGGTTGCCGGTTGCTGTATTTGCTGAGCGATCTCCCCTGGGACTCCTGCACATTATTGAGCTTGCTCAGAGGTGTGGGGCTCCTGCAGGACTGATCCCAGCAGCAGGACGCACTTAAATGACAACTGGAGCAAATCTGTGTGAGCTGTCTAAGGCTTGTCCCCTGTCCTGACCCTGAAGGAGCTACTGGCTGGTCTGGAGGAAGGCAGCTTGGGGAGCAAGCCTTGCAGTGAGGGCAGGGGCCAGGACAGCCCCCGTCACTGCAGGCTCTGTAATTCTCACAGCGCTGGTGGCTTTTTCAACCTGAGTTTGGAGAGATTCCACCCCGCACACAGCACCCACTGACCAGGGCTGCTCTGCAGCAGGCACAGGAGGCGTGTTCTGCAGGCACCCAGCTCACTATCAAGCCTTTCTGTTGGAGTAAATGAGATTTCACTATCTCTTTTCCTATTTCTTGCTGGGCAAATGTATCCCCCAAAGCTATTCCACTCCCAGATGAGGATTGGGTTGCCCTGCATGAGCAGCACAGAGGCACAGCAGAGCTGGGGTCAGCCAAGACCCTTCCTACACCTATATCTCTGTTAATTGCCCAAATGTCCTGAGGCTCAGGGTAACAAAATGAGAGCACATCACCTTCAAAGCGTATGTTGAAAGCCGTAGCAGCCGCGGGCTCCTCTGCAAGGAAGTCGATCCTGATGGACGAGCCATCGCTGATGACCCCTTCGAAGGGCACACTGTCAGCACGCAGTGAGTCGTAGAGGATGGCGGACTGGTTTGTGTCCCCACTGTACACCACCATCCTGTGCAGGAGGACACAGCACGTTATATGGCAGATGCATCCTCATGTCCCCTCCCTGGAGCATCGCTTCCCCCCATTGTCAGCGCCCACTCTCCAATGCTCCCAGAATACAGCATTTTAAAGAACTTGTGCAAACAAGAACTCACCAACCAGATAAGTCTCTTTTAGAGTGTCATAAACAGAGGCTTTATTCTTTGATTTTACTACAAGCTGTAAACCTGCTTTATTGCCTGGTACCAGACTGAATGTTAATGCTCTTTAAACACAAGCATCAGCACCATAAGTGTGTGCTTTGTGTTAGGGATGCTGACAGCGTGGGAGTTGCAGCTTCTTGCGCTGTGCGGATGTGCAGTGCTGGGCACTGGGTGCTTGGGGGGAGGAAGAGGACAGGCATGACATAGCATACAGCATCACCTCGCAGCTAGAGGATTGGAAGACTAGCAAAATGCCCTGGCACAAAGCGCAAGGCCTCAGGATAGCAGGGACTGGTGCTCTGCGCCTGCCTTTTGTGGCTATTTTGGCTCAAAGACCTGTCTTTGCCTCCTGAGTGCTCGAACACTGAAATCAGGAACCTCCTCTTCTGCACCAGGACCTTTCTCCGCCCCCAGTCCTCAGCATCCTCTGGCTGGCAGCATCCTCCATGCTGTGCCCCAAGCTCAGGTCAGTGATGCCTCTCAGGACACCTGCAGCCCAGGCACTGGGAGGGCAGAAGACGCGAGGTGGGGGACATGAGACCAGTTTGGACCTTCCAAGCCTCACTATATTCAGTGCTCCACTCCTCACCTTGAGCAGAGCAAAGCTCTCACAGGGGGCAGAGAAACAGGCTCAGCACAGACTTCACCACCGGCCAGCAGCATGTGGGTACACAGAAGCTTCCAGAGCCTCACCTGTCTTTCTCAGTCAGCAGGAGCTTCTCAAAGTGCAGATGCAGCTTCTGGCCCACGGGGGCCCCGATCACCCACACGCAGTACATGCTGCTCGACTGGTTCCCCGTGTAGCTGGGCGAGAGGACGCGGCCGATGGTGGCATTGTGGACTGTCCCACCGCAGGGTGCTGCCAACACAGAGCACAGCACAACTGAGATGAGCAAAGAGACAGGACAAGGCAAGGCAGCAGGCATCTACAGCAAGGAGGATGAGCCCCTCCACTGATGCCTGTCCAGCTCTTCTCAGCAGTCTTTAATCATAGAATCTTGGAATGGTTTTGTTTGGAAGGGACCTCAAAGCCCACCCAGTTCCACCCCCTGCCATGCGCAGGGACACCTCCCACTGGATCAGGGGCTCCAAGCCCCATCCAACCTGGCCTGGAACCCCTCCAGGGATGGGGCAGCCACCACTGCTCTGGGCAACCTGGGCCAGGGCCTCCCCACCCTCACAGGAAAATATTTCTTCCCAAGATCTCATCTCAATCTCCCCTCTTTCAGCTCAAAACCATCCCTCTCATCCTGTTCCTTTCCTCCCTGACCAAGAGCCCCTCCCCAGCTTTCCTGGAGCCCTTTCAGTACTGGAAGCTGATCTAAGGTCTCCCCACACCCTTCTCTTCTCCAGGCTGAACAACCCCAACTCTCAGCCTGTCCTCATGCAGGAGGTGCTCCAGCTCTCTGAGCATCTCCGTGGCCTCCTCTGGACTTACTCTAACTCGAGAGCCTCTTGCTCAGCTTGACTTTGCTTTGTTTTATGTATATACATATATCCTCACACATATACGTAAAATCTGTAATTAATTTTCCCTTACCTGCCTAATTAGGAGGCAGATTCTGCCTCCGCTGATGTGAAAAGCTGCCATACCTCGGATTGCATTGTGCACAGAGCTGGGCTTTTGCCCTCTCCCAGGGCCGCATTTAACTCATGATACAAAGAAAGCAATTGTAATTTTGTTCTCTTTGGGGCTTCTCGTTTTTCTCAGCGCTGAGTCTAACTAACTAGGAGGGTACCTGAACAGATTGGCTCTGGACTGCTCCAGTGTGGCCTCGACGCGTTGATGCATGTGAGCACCCTGGGACCCTGCAGCTCGTAGCCCAGGTGACAGTGAAAATGAGCAATTCCACCCGAGTGCAAATCCATCACGGTGACATCTCCAAAGTCAGGTCTCCGTGGAAAGTTGCAGCTCAGCATAAACACTGGAGCAAGAAAACACATTTCAGAGTTTAGGGCTTGTCTGCTCTGAGCCATCCCATAGTCAGGGCAAAGCAGCAAGGATGTGCTGGATGTGCCCATGGTGCCACAGACAGACCCTGCGGTCAAGCGCGAGTCACAGAGCACCAACAAACTACCAAGCTGCTGCATCTCCACCTGTTACTTCTTTCTCCCAGACCCAGTTTCTATTTTAAAAAGAATTCACTTGAACTCATCTATTTTTCATAGCGCTTCAAGGAAAAAATAGATTTACAGTCTGAGTCGGTACAGGAGGAGCTGCTGCATGGGGACAGAAATGGGGCAAGGTGGGGTAAGGAGCACAGCGGGTGCCTGGGTTGGGAAATCAGTGCCTCTTGAACCCTCTGCCCCAGGCATGACACAAGCTGCTACCCACCCCCACTCCAGCTGATGCTCTGAGCTCAGGCATGCAGTGAAACAGGAGCCCAACTGGTCCATGAAAACAGAACCTGGCATCCTTCCACCCCTGCAGCCCCACGCGACTGATCATGGAATGGTTTGGGTTGGAAGGGACTTCAAAGCCCATCCAGTCCCATCCCCTGTCATGGGAAGGGAGATCTCCCACTGGATCAGGGGCTCCAAGCCCCATCCAACCTGGCCTGGAACATCTCCAGGGATGGCGCAGCCACCACTGCTCTGGGCAACCTGGGCCAGGGCCTCCCCACCCTCACAGGAAAGCATTTCTTCCTAAGATCTCATCTCAATCTCCCCTCTTTTCAGCTGAAAGCCATTCCCCCTTGTTCTCTCCCTGCACTCCCTGATCAAGAGCCCCTCCCCAGTTTTCCTGGAGCCCCTTTCAGTACTGATATCCCATCCCACCCCTCCTTTTGCGTCCACAGCAGGGAGGCACCCACCCTGGTAGTGGAGCTGGAAGGTCCCCACCACCTCATCCTGGAAGGTGCGGAAGTAGACGGAGATGGTGTTGGTGGGGCTGCGGATCACCTGGCCCTCCACCAGCAGGGTCTGGTTGGCCAGGACCACCAGGGAATCGCCATCCACCCCACGGATGGAGAGCACCTCCCCATCTGACAGGTTCACGCTCTTCACCTGGGTGGAAAGAGAGATCAGTGAGCTGCAGGCAAACATCGGGGTCCTTGTGGAGTTCTGGTTGAGGGGTCATATCTCAGCCCCAAAGACCCAGAGAGCCTTGCACCATTGCAGCCTTCCCTTTGCACCACTCCAAGCAGCAGGGTCTCGTTGCAGACAGGAGCTGCTTGTTCAGCTATGCCAGAGCAGTCTGTGCCCTGCACGAGCCTGAGGGACCCCCGTGACCGCTGACCTCTTCTCCATCCCCTGGGACAGCAAGCACAGGCAGCTGGAGCTGCTCACTGGAGACACATTTAAAGCTGGATGCTCCTGCACAGCACAAGTTGACCCACATTTAGGTCCCTCTTGAAACAGCATTCACGCAGGCGGGTAGACAGGGTGAGAGTCAGGAGGAAGAATCATTGGTCAGGGGGGCAGCAGGGCACCAACTCCACCTGCATCCAGCCTGGGAGCAGACCTGCACCTCGAGGCACCACGGCACGAAGGAGTTCGGCACAGATCTGCAACCAAACAAGGGCCTTTTCCTAGGACTCAGCGTACACCCCGTGCACCAGGCATCCTCCCTGGGATCCCTCATCCACACCAGGGAGCGCACGGGGAGTCACACAGCAAATGTGCCTAATGAGCAGTCCCAAAAGGCTTTAATTATTATTTGGAAATAGCTGAAAAGTAACCTCACATTTGCATTTCAAGTCCATTTAGCTTAATAAATAACCTCGTATTTCAGAAGAAAGATGCTCATCAGATCACTTGTTTCCTTCAGTGTGTGAGGACCAAGGCTCTATATTTAGCACATGCCGCAGCCTTAGCCTGTAATTGCGAGCGCTCCTGAGGATGTTGTGACTAGAAGGATTTGCTGCTGTTTTCACAACCACGTCCATCTACCCCACCCTGCACACGAGGCACAGCTGTACCCAGCTCTGGTGCTGCACACAGAGCCACCCAAAGGGCTCGGCATCCTTGGACCTGCTGGAAGAAGCTAGATTTCCTCTGGAGAGACAAACCCCAACCCCACTGGGTAAATTCTTGCCTGCCTCGAAGGTCTGTAAGCTCTGAATGGTTCCTGGAAAAGCCCAGTCCTTGCTGCAGGGCTGGGTTGAGCAGCTCCCAGGCTGGGTCAGAGCATGCCAGGGTCCACTTTGACACATGGTTTTAACCCGGGATGAGCTGATTTTGCCTTGTTTCGCAGCAGGGAGTCTCTGGTTCGCACTTGCAGGGAAAAGCAGACCTCGGTCCTCATGGTCAGAAACAAGGGGCAAGCGTGTGCCCTGTCCCCCGACCTGCCCCAGATCAATTCTTCTCCAGGTTTTGTCCTGAAAACCTGCCTTTCCAGCACAGCATCTACATCCATTGTGCATGGTGGGCTGGCTAAGATCTAATTATTAATAAATGGGATTAATTAAATGTTATTGGGGATGAGTTATTTGGATCCAGGGATGCTAGCTGGGCTATGTCCAATGCTAACGACTTCCCCCCAGCTCCCACTGGGGCAGAGTTCTGCTTCCTGAGCCAGGGCTGAATCACTGCAAAGATGCTTCCAGGATGTTTCTAACACATTTTGTTCTGAAATCACTCAAAGACAAACTTGCTTCCCAGCTAACTTCCTCCGGTGATGGATGACTAACAACAAACACATTAGGTAGCACCGAACCACAACAGCAAATTAGGAAGAGAAACAGTCAGTAACGACCCCCGCCCCCCTCCCCTGAGCAGCTGATTGCTCTCCAGCCCCAGCTCTGCTGCTGGGAAGGGGGTTCAGAGGAGCAGCTCAAGCAGGCAGAGCTCAGCAGCATCTCCTCAGCCCTTCACGGGATGCCATGGGGTTGGGGCAATGCTCGGCTCTGCAGTCAACCTCCACCCCCTGCAAATCCAGGCTTGGAGAAGCCTAAAGTAGGGATGCTGTTGCACAGGACCCATGCCAGTAAGGCAAGCAGGCATCCTCAGAGGACCCTGTCCACTCTGGAGTTACCGGCGGGTCCAGACGGATGCAGCCAAGGCCCATCAGCCACTGCGAGGGACCATATGCGAGTCCTTGTCAGAGACTGCAGAGGACAGGTTCTTACTTTAATCAAAGACTGCACCAATGTCAGCTCCTAAAGAGTCTGTTGGGAAGACAGGAGGGATTCTCGGTTCAGGCTGCCAGCCTTGCTCACCCACTAGAAAAATCTCTTTAGGGAAATTCTATTTCCTGCCAAGAAGATTCAAGAATTTTAAAGATAACTATAATTTAACTAAGCATTCAGAGAGCGGGCTGCTCTGCATCTCCCAGGGGCTGAGGCACAGGGATGCTGCAAGGGATCAACAAGCCAAGCAGGTACCCTGGGCTCTCACCCAGCTCTGGGCAGCCCCCAGCACTGGGCAGGTTTGCTGGCAGCCCTTCCCGAAACCATGCCTGACATCCGCTCCTCACCAAAGACAGATTTCCCTTACAGCAAGCAAAGCTCTGGCTCCTAAGGGTGCACAGGAAGGAAGAAGAGGGTCCTTGTGGCCTCCTGAACGACTCCAAGTGCTGTGAAGGAGCAGTCCCAAGCCTCTGCTCCCCAAATCTCTATTTCAAGGCAGGGCTGCAACACCACAGACATTTCTGCCACCCCTGGTCTCTCCCATGGTCCTTGTATTGAGGGTGAGCACCTTCCCATCCCAGCGGCTTCTCTTTTCCCTTGCAGATGTCTCTAACAAAATTTGCAGAGGTAATAGGCAGCACTTCAACTTCAGTTGCTCTGCCCTTCTTGTGCTGCATGCTGAACCCTAGGGAAACCTTCCTTCATGCTCTCCAGGACCACCTTCCTCACATCCAGCCCCCAGTGGGACCTGTCAAGACCACACACCACTCAGAAGAGGTGAACGCACCAGCCCAGACTCCACACAGAGCCCATCCAGACCCGCTCCTCGGGCCACCCCACCACAGAGCGACACCAAGCCTGCACAGTTCCACCACCCACCCCAGCCAGCCTTCTCACAAACCAGCATCCCTGAGCAGGTCCAGCCTCCAGAGCTTCCAGCTCAGCCACAGCAAACCCACGTGAAACAAAAGAACTCCCCCATGGGACACCTCTGCATCCCACCAGCCTGACAAGAGAGCTCAGCTCCACTCCTCCTCACCCAGCAAGGTCTCCTCTGCTCATCTCTAACACAGGAGTTGTAAATTAAATCCAAATCACTTAAATGTTAACCAATTATCCACATGACGGTAAGGCAGCTGAGGAAGTTGCCCCGCGTTACTGCCTGATGTAATTAGCCCGGAGCCACTGAGGCTCGCAGAGCTCGCACATGTGAAATAATTAACAAAAGCGGTGGAAGGGAGTCTGTCAGCATCGGGTCAAACAAGTGGGAGCAGCAGGGAGGTACTGACCATCCCACCTGGCTTTGGCATGGGCATTGCTCCCAGCCAGGCTGGCTCACTGGGGAGGAGCAGCGGTACCCACCGGCTGTCAGCAGCTCCAGCTGGAGCATTCCTTACTCCACTTAGAACTATAGAACGTCCCGAGGCGGAGGGGACCCACAAGGATCATCGAATCCAACTCCTGCCTCAGCATAGCACAACCCCAACGTTCACACCTTGTGTCTGAAGGTGTTGGCCAAAGGCTTGACATCATGACTGCTTCCCTGGGAGCTGTTCCAGTGCTCCACCATCCTCTGGGGAAGAACCTGCTCCTAATGCCCAACCTAACCCTCCCCTGGTACATCTTCCTGCAGTTCCCTCTGGTCCAGAGAGAAGAGCTCAGCACTTGCTCCTCCTCCTCCTCCCCTCGTGAGGAAGCAAACACAGACAATGCTCCTGCACTGTGCTGTATGCCTCTTCCATGGGCTCATCAGCACGAAACATGTGTGACATCTCCTGCACGGATTAAAGAGATGGAGTAAATCCATTGTGTCTCGCTTGCCATGAACGCTATTTCCAGCTACCTTAGGACATAAATCATGCTGATGCTGCTGCCTATATGCTTAAAAAGCTTTCTGCAGATCTCGCTGCCGGCAGTGGTTGCTGGAGCACATCAATCTTTGCCCGTGGGCACCTGTGAAGGTGCCCTGGGGTGCAGGGCAAGGTCTGGCAGCTCCCTTCCCTCCTCATCCAGTCTCTGCTGAGCTGCTGCCCACCCTGGGGCCGGGTACGGGCAGGCTTGGAGCTGCACTCAGCCACAGGCAGCAGCTCCGGGGCACTCAGCATTGCTGCCTGCAGCCCCAGCACCCATCCTCCTCCAGCTCCCACCAGTGCCCATCCAGCCGGGGTAGCTCAGGGCTGAGCAAAGCAATGCAGGCACCTCAAGGGCTGTTGCTGGACGGGTGCATTCTGCACGTTCAACCAGCTACAGATGAGGCCGTGACCAGCCAGTGCAGACCTGCTGTTGTGAGTTAATTTGTTTGAAGGACTCAGAAGCATCAGCAAAGCGAAATGCAAAGCTCGGAGGGGTAGAGAGGCTAATTTTATGCTCCATTAAAATCTCAGCTCACAATGGAGTGAGGTCAGGAGTGGTGTCACCTGATGGATTATGGACAGAGGCGAATTTACAGCGGAGCAGCCCATCTTTAGCACCCTGTGGATTTGGGGAGACAGAGTTACTGCCATGGAAAAGTGTCTGAGATGCACACACATTGCAGGGCTCACCCTGCGCTGCTGCTGCCTGGCTCTGCCGGCTCCCAGTGCAACCTCCTCTGCGGGGCTCATTTCCACGGTGGCTGCTACACCACGGAGGTCAGTCCCTCCTGCCCTCCAGAGGGACAGCAGGAACAAGCTCACTGGGACTACTACTCTTTTTAATGCACGTTCTTAATTACCTGGATTGAAAGTTAATGGATTTTCATTGGATACAAACGGTGACATGGGGGAAAAGGCAAGAATGAGAAAGGTTTGCACACCAGAGCACAGAGATTGTGGACCGATGAAATGCTCAAGGTCCCTGCCCCGCTCCCACCCTCATCAGGCTATGGGATGCAGCGTTTTGAGAAGAGCTGACCAGGCACGTCTGCACGGGCCAGACACTGCTGAGCCATGGCGATCCCCACACCGATGTGCTTCTTACCTGGAGCTCGACGCCGTAGCCTGTGTAGACCGTGACATTGTAGGTGCACTCCAGGTAGCTATGCAGGGGCAGCGGGGGGTAGTCCGTGGAGTCGATGTAGCCCTCGGGTTCATGGAAACTCATGCTGCAGAGGACTGGGAGGAACAAGCATCAACCACTGCCCCCGGGGAACGGCTCACTTGCAGCTCCCTCCCACGCCTGGGTGCTCCCACTGCCCTAAACCTCAGCACCCCGATCCCTGCTCCAGCAGCCAACCCTGCTGAAGTGCAGAAGGTTTTAGGCAGCCCCACAAACCCACCAGCAAACCCCTGCTCCCCACCAGCAAACCCCTGCTCCCCACCAGCTGCCGTGACCCCACTACCATGTTCCCCAGCGCTGTGCGGGCAGCGCGGCTCACCTGGTGTGGGCTCTGTGGTTATGACAGTGGTGGTGATGATGGTGGACGTGGTGGTTTCTTGGCTTTCTTCTGATGCAGAGCCATGCATCTCACTCTCCACACTGTTTGTCCGGTTCACGGCAGCGTTGGCAGGAGCCACGGTTGGAGCCTCACTGGCATCGCCCCCACCATCGGGGAAGAGCCGAGGGACCACCGGCGGCAGGGTGGATGGAGAGATCTGCAGTGCAGGGTGGCTGGTGGTGGCCCAGGGCAGCTCAGGGGGGCTCTGCTCCACATTCCCCATCCCAGCTGCTGCCTCTGCCGGTGCACGTGGCTCCTGGAAAGCATCAGGGAGCCCAGAGCCCAGCGGGTTGGCTGGGGTGACAGCCCTGGGGGGCCCTGGCAGGGTGGGCTTGGGCCGCAGGTGCTTCCTTGCGGTATTTACTTTCTTTAGAGTAGGTGGCTTTTTCTTAACAGGGAAAGTTTGTTTGGCATCAGCGTTGGGGGCGGCAGTGGGTGTTTGCAGGATGCGGCTCCGCACCATCAGTGTAGTCTCTGCTGCTGGATCGATGCCATCCTCCCCGGCTGGCAGCAGGTTGAGGGCAGTGGCATGACCGAGCTTCCCGGCTCCACCAGCAGAACCTATGGTGTGACTGAGCTTCCCAGCTCTGCCAGTTAAACCCATGGTGTGATCGAGCTCTCCAGCTCCACCAGCTGAACCCGTGGCATGCCCAAGCTCCCCGGCTCTTCTGGCTGAACCCGGGGCATGCCCAAGCTCCCTGGTTCTGCTGGCCAAACCCGTGGCATGCTCAAGCTCCCTGGTTCTGCTGGCCGAACCCGTGGCGTGCTCAAGCTCCCCAGCTCCACCAGCCATCTTCTCCACCTGCTCATCCACAGCGAGAGGGTCTGGGCTGGAGGGGACCAGCGCTGCTCCTGATCCGCTGTCTGCAAAAAAAATGAGGAAAAGTGGGATTTGGGCAATTCTGGGCACGAAATTACAGCTGTGCTGGTGGCATGAAATCAGCCCCTCAGGGAGCTGTGGCTGATTGAATGCCTGCTGCTCTCCCAAATGGGCCCATTACGGGAAAGCAATAACGAGTCTGCGCTGATTCCCTGAAAGCTAGGCTTCTGCTATAACTCAGTGGCCTTATCTCACCGTTTTAGAGCTGCTAGTTAGTGTCTTTATCTAGATGTCACTTGTTAAGGGAGATTCACCCGCTCCTGCTGAGTCCGTTGCTCTGGCTCGGCCGCAGTGAAAAGCCTTTATTTTTGCAATGGTCATCAGCAAATACGGCAGTTTCAAAGCAGCAGATCAGGTTGGGTCTCTTTGCCACTGTTGTCCCCACACTGCTGCCTGGTGGGGAACAGATGCCGATTAACCAGCTTCTTTCAGCCTCCCTCTGCAAAACACCATCCACTTCTGCAAATTCTCTCCTTAGGCACCACTAACCTTTTGTGCTGGGCAGAGCAATGCACAGGAGAGAAAAAGTAATCAAAGCCACACCGCCGCTGCTTTGACCGGGGAGTTTAATTGCATGCAATACAGATTTATTCACCACCAATGGGTCTGATTGGGCTGTGGTTCATGGTGAAAACAAGCTGCGAGCAGTGCCAAGGCTCTGTGAAATGCTGCAGAAAGCTCCGAGAGGCAGACAGTCAACATTTTCCATGGAAACAGCAGTTGTCAGGGAAGGTGTTTAATGCACGGTACTTAAAGACCGTAATTCCAGTCCCCTCAGTTCCCCTGGGAGGGTTTGGAGTCTGAGATTCCAAGTGGGGTCCCCGTCCTCAGCGTGGGTGGGTGCCTGGTTGGGCACGGGGTGACATCTGTGAGTCCCCAGCCCTGCTGCTGTCCCAGGGCTCCCTGGGTGCACACTCCCCTCTGCGACTGCAAACGGAGACACTGACCTGCTCTGAAACACGCTTTGAGCTGCTATGGAATGCCTGCGGGATGTGCATCTGCCACAGTGCCGGATCTCTGCGGGATCAGGGACTGGAGCAGCAATCAGTGTTTCTTTCCCAAATAGACTCCAGCAAAGCACAATAAACCTCTGGCTCACTCAGGACACTTCATTGCAATTAGCGTCGCAGGTATTTTAAACAAAAGCACAACGCTTACGTTAAATTTAACTTGGGCTTTTTTTTTGCATTTCAAATTCTACTAATTGAGGTAGGACTGGGATGAAAAGGAAGAAAGGAGCTTTTGGACTTGAAACCTTAAACACAAGGACACTGCAGGGTGACTGCGTGGGGGAGTACAGTTCCCCGGGAGCCCAACCGCCCTTTATATTGCCCTGTGATTTTAATGCCTTTCAACTCTTGCTTCTGACGCCTTAACATTAATTTGACTGTTGCGCAGCTGGGGAGCTCCATGCTGGGCACACCGCAGTGCAGTGCGGCACAGCACCACTCCGGCACAGCAGCGCAGTGGTTCAGCTGGTTTAGCTCAGCACCACTGGGTCAGCAACAGGAGCAGGAGTTGTAGGCGATCTTGAATCCACCTCATTGCTGATGCCACTCAGCGCGGCTGCTTGTGATGCTGCTCCCGATCCCCAGCCCTGCTGCACCTCCCCATGGGTTTGTGCCCATCCAGTTGTTGCCTCTCATTCCACCTTTAAGCGCTGATCCTGGAAACACTTGGGTACCTGCTCTGCTTTCCGCAGAGGTGTGCGCCCATTCGTAGGTGTCTTGCACGCGTTAACACTCAGCCCCTGAGTTATTTGGATGTGCGGGATCAGGGGCTTCCCAGAACTTGGGCTCATTCAGCCCATAAGGTGAGGGCACACACCCGTATGGACCCAGAACACTGGCACTATCATCTCCACATGTGCCAGGGAGAAAAGAGACCCGCAGTGGCAACGGGGTGGCAGAGCCTGGCCTTGGATGCTCCAGTGGCCCCTGGCAGCTCCATTTATAACAAAACAGCTCTCTTTTTGCTGCAGGATCAGCAGTGGTCACTGCCTCAAACAGTCTGGTCACCGTCAGTGACTGCACTGTGGGATGGGGCGGCCGGTGCCTGCAGGGCAGGAATCATAGAATCATTGGGTTGGAAATGACCTTTGAGATCATTGAGTCCAAGCAAGGAGAAATGGGCACAAGCAGCTCCTGCAGAGGGAAACAAGGAGCTGACTTCACTTCATCATCTGGAAAAATGAAGAAGTTTCTGGTGAGAACTGAAGATAGGGGAACACGACAGGGAAAAGCAAAAGCTGGGAGACTCTGCTTGACAAATGGAGTTTCCAAAACCCATTTGTGTGAGGCTGGAGATGTATTTTTGTCCAGGTCTGTGCAGTGAGTGCACTGCAGGGGTGTAAGAGCACTCCCCACCACTACAATCAAGCCCACCTCTCCTCTCGATGGGCTGTACCAGATCCATCCCTGAGCCACTGCTTCTTGGTTGCCGAGAGTCCTTGCATTGCCTGGGTTGGTTCCTAGCTCTGGGTCCCCAGGACAGTCAGGGCTGTGCCTTCACCCACCCCACGCCACTGCTCCCTGCTCTCAGCTGGCCAAGTCGCAGACACAGGTGCAGAGAAGCCAATCCCAGCTACCCAGGGCTTCCTGGGCTCTTCTGTTACGCTTCCCATGACTTAAAAAAATTTATTCTTTAATTAGTAGTGGCTCAGAAATTCATTAGCTGATTCCCTTAGCACATTAGGAGACATTTCACACACATTATCTGCAACCACTGACTTGTGTTGGCTCTGAATAATCTCACCCAGCTCTATCTGGGGAAGCTGGGTGCCTCAGTGTCCCCATGCATGGTGCTGGTGGGGTGGCTCAGGAGGCCTAGAACCCTCTGCTCGTTTCTGAGTGACTCTGCTTCCCTCTCCATTCCACCTCTGAGCTAAGCCTGGCCTCCATGGGCATCCTGCCACACGGCAATGAGCACCTTGCCATGCGGCGCTGGGGAAAAATTGGTCCCCAGGGCAGTGCCAGCATCAACCCTCCTTCCTGACAAGCTTTGTAGGGCTCTTGCGTGCTTTAGTCTTTGTCTCCCAGCCCAAGTCCAGTAAAGGCAGCCAGGAGCTGCTCTCCCGCTGCTGCTGGTCTGGCTGTAGCTCAGCTCATCAGTTTTAGTACTCGGCAGCAAAAACATTTCTCCATCACAGGAGAAGATGGTTGTGTCTGACAAGGAGGAGATGACAACCCCAGAAAGTGAGGGAAGAAGGCTTGATGGCTGATGGAAGACGTTGGGACACCATCTCACAGTGGGACAGCTGGGGTGCTCCTGCAGGAACCCGAGTCCTTAAAACTGATGCGTTATCACAAACAGCAAAACAGCCTCCCTAGGTTATTTGTCATCCCAACTCTAATTCTTAACGCATGTTGCCATTAAACCATATTTTATGCTTTCAGAAAGTTGACTAATTCCTTATTAGATCTTTTGCCAGGATGCATTTAAACAGTTCTGCCCTTAACAAAGCATGAAATAAAACACTCTGTACAGTGACTCTGTAATGAGATACTTAACATGCTTTAGTTTGTAAAGGGCAAATGTCTAATTCAGGGAAGCCAACGTAGCCAGGCTGGAGCAGGGAGATGGAGGCACAGGGGGGCCCTGGCATCAATGATTAATAAGGGCACATTCCACGTTGCCAGAAAGAAGTGATTAATGATCTTAACCCCCAAAAGCAGAGCTGTGCTCCAGCGTGTCCCTGCGATGCAGGCTGCCAGCCCTGCCACTGCCTCCCTGGCACTGCCAGAGCCCGATCCCACTCCACACGTGCTGGTGCTGCTCCATGGCCCCAGCACAGCCCTGTGCCCGCTCCCCTCCCTCGGGAAGGAGCCTGTCAGCACCCATCCTGGAAAGGAAGCACCAGCTCTTCCCTCCTGGGGGGCAGAGGCTCCTGCACATGGAGGAGATGTTGCTGCCTGCAGCAACGAGTTCCCATCCCACGGCATTTCCAAAGCGAGCAAGGCTTTAGGAAAAGTAAAGAACAGGTGAAGCAGAGCACAGCATCCTCACCCTTAAGGAAGGATTGCAGTAGGTTTCCACATTTGACATTAGGACAACAGTGAACTTTAGTGAGGTGCTTTCCATACCAATATAAATGCAAAGAGCTCTTCTCCCACCCCCAAGAACTATGGGGTAATCACAGCGAGGAACTTGGCTGGGACCTGGGGCAGGCAGAGCAGGACCCTTCCCAGCTGCCAAAATGCATCCCGTTCAGTACAAGAGATCAATCCAGAGACACTGAGGTGGTAGAAGAGAAATGATCACATTTGACCTTGATCTAATCTGCTAACCCATCTCCGGAGGAAGTAAATGCTATCAAGACATACAAGGGATTTATCTTATGTCTTGATCAGGAACACTCTGCAGGCAGTTTGAGACTGGAAAGGCTTCTCTAAATCCACAAAAGCCTCTAGAGTGGCCCTCGAAGTCCTTGTTCTCCTCAGGCACAGTATGACACGTGGGGCTCTGGGCTCTGTGCTCTGCACAGGCGACTGCTCCTGCAAGACGGGACAGAAATGTCCAGGAGAGTTTGGAGCACAAATGACCTTAATGCAAAACGACGACTCATCTTCAGGTCTATTCTGGGATCTGCCTAGATACCGGCATGTAAACACCAAGGAAGGAAGCTCGGCTCTGGGGAGGATGTCTCCAACCAGCTTTTACTCCCCCACAATTTATACTTAGCTGCCGTCGGAAGCGCTCTCTCCTCTGCAGGGCACGGGTGCCAAGCACGCCGTGCTGCGCGTGGGAGCGTGCAGGCTGCACATCGGCCAGGGCTGGGAGCAGGGACACACCCCAGAGCTGGGGTGATGGCACGGGGCACTCGAGAAATGGTAGGGCAGGAGAGGTGGCAAGGCAGAGCAAGCAGGTTCTCGGGGTGCTGCTATGGCACCCCTCACCCAGAACCAGCACTGCCCTGGGTGCTTGCAGGACACCAGCCACGCGCCTGCCTGAGCAGCACTGTCAGCTGCTCATGGAGGGTCCTTGGCCCCAAATGTATTCTTAAATAGATTTAAACAAGTACAAATCACAGAATCATTAAGGTTGGAAAAGACCTCTAAGCTCATCCAGTCCAACCCCACCGTGCTGACTAAACCATGTCCCAAAGTGCCACGTCTACCTGTTTTTTGAACCCCTCCAAGGATGGAGACTCCTGCACTGCCTGGGGCAGCCTCTGCCAGCACTTCATCATCTTTTTGGTAAAGAAATTTTTCCTAATATCCGCTATAAACCTCCATTGGTGCAACTTGAGGCCATTTCCTCTCATCCTATCACTTGTTACTTGGGAGCAAAGCCCAGCACCCACTACACCACAACTCCCTTTCAGGGAGCTGCAGAGAGTGATGAGGTCTCCCCTCAGCCTCCTCTTCTCCAGGATAAACAGCCCCAAATGCCACAGCCGCTCCTAACACACTTGTGCTTGTACAAATGCCTCCTTTAAATTTGCTCTCAGCAAGAAAAATCAATGACTTCAAAGACCACTGTAACGGTTGTCTGTGCTTTCTTCCCCACGCAATCCTTCTGCCCATACAAAGAACAACTAATTGCTTTGGCAATATTTTTGCAGGTGCAAACAGTCTGTGTTTTGCCATTTAGGATGGTTTTATCTCACTCTTTTGGAGAATTTTGTTTTCCTGCCAGAAATGAACCTTCTCATTGCCTGTGATCTACATGCAAGCAGAGAACATCTTGGGTTGTGGCCTGGAATTTGCTCTGCTAGCCCAGGTGCATTAACGGAGCGAACTACAATGTGTTAAGCAAATGAATGAATGAGACTGTGAGGCCAGGCGAATGAAAGAAAACTAATTAAACATGAGCTCAAGCTCCCCCCTTTGCCACAATTTCATACACTATCAGCTCTTGTTCTCCATCAAAGCGAAATAAGCTTTTTAGCGTTGCCTCTCACCAAGCAGATTGCCTGTGTGCTGCTCAGGGCAGGGACACGGTCTGGTCAGGCAGTTCGTTGCTGCCTGGTGGCCACAGTGCATGTTCCGACTGAGGGGGGCCCAGCTGCACTCCTGGGGCACCCCTAGACTCTGCCTTTGACCCCGTGTAGCACAGTGGGGAGATGTAACTTTGAGGTTTTGGATGCTGAATTTGCAGACAAACCCTGTGCTGGAACCCATGGAGCCCATGTGCCCCATTTCAGAGCCACGCTGCAGTCACGTCATTCCCACAGAAGGCTCAACTCCAGGCACACACGGTTGCCTTTTCAGCCCCAAAGCTTCATTCCCATAAGATAGGGTCCCCAGGACTCCCTGCAGCCCCAGTCAGGGAGACAGGATCACATCCTGCAGATGTGGCCAGCGATGGCAAACACTCCTGTGCTGCTCCAGAGGTGCCGTGGCTGGAGAGATCCAGGCAAATCTGATTGCTGCCGATATCTCAGCCAGAGAGGTTTAGAGGAATTAGAGAACTGCAAATGCTTGATAAAAGGATGCTGAAATAATCATAGGGAACTCATTTTGCTGCTGTGCTCCTGAAAGAGCTAAACCATGAGTAGCTGTATAGCTGGGTTCCCATTACTAATGCCGATGCTATCGCTGCCTTGCTGCGAGCACATGATCCCGGGCTGCCGGAGGATGGCGGCTTGATTGCTCGAGTTCAGTAGTTACCGTCCTGAAGGTTTTAGTGATCTGATTAAACCAGAAAAGCTGAGAAGCTTATATGGATGCTATTAATGGCGGTGTTCAGCCCCTGTGCTCTGCCTGTGTGACGGGCTTAGGCGGATTGTGCTGGGAATGGCTAATCCTGCCCAGAGATACTTCTGCTGCCGGCGCCTCACCCGAACCCTCTCTGAGTTCTGGGACTGATCCTGCACCCCCTGGCACCCCAGAATCTGCACGTCTCCAGCTCTGGGGGGCTGCCCCACTCAGGGACTTTTCTAAGTGAGGATTTTTCTAAGTCCAGGGATGCTGCAAGGAGGTCCACCAGTCCGTGCCGTGTCGCTCCATGCCAGGCTGCCTGCAGCACGTCAGCCTGCATGGGCACAGCCAGTGGGACACACTGGCTGCTCAGGAGCAGGGAGGCACCGTGGTGCCTGCCCCAGGGACATCTGTGAAGACCACAGCCTCTGCATCCACAGGGTCAGTCAAGGGTGGTGGCTGACTGCGGCAGGGGAGGAGACTCTTTGGGGAGTGGGTTCCTGGCGCTTGGCAGATGGTATCGCCTTGGTAGAGAACCTGTGTTCAAGGATGCTCTGTGCTGGCAGAGCTACTCCTCCAAACCAGCTGGGGACACACAATTCCCTTCAAAAGATTCTGCCTTGATTTATCTGTGGAGTACAGTTCAGTTTTTTATTGTGTTCCCTGCCTTGAATGAGGTTCTCTGAAGGGTGAGATGGATGGCACAGCGGGGACCGAGGCAGCGAGGAGAGGGGACTGAGCAGAGCAATGAACCCCAGCAGATGGTTCATCTCGGCCTTGTCACGGGCTCCATCGGCAGGTGAAACGGGGCGATCAATAGCCATAATGAGCATAACTGCCTCTGTGCACTGGCCAGTGTTGCTCCTGTGACGTGAAGGATGAGCTCTGAAGCAGAGCCTGCCTCTGCTCCCGGGCTCGGCTGAGCGAAATGCCAAGGTGGGGTGATTTGGGCAGGTCTCCAGAGCCATACTCTCCCTCAGCACCGAGCTGGGCGAGCCCTGGGGTGCCCTGGAAGGTGTTTGCCACCCTTCTGTGCTGGGGCTCCCTGTGCCCATCAAAGCTGCTGATGCGGCCACACCAGTCCTGCTGTTAACGAAGGAGCCATCAGCCTCCGCTGCAGCCTGGGGTGTCAGGATGCTGCAGCCACTTTGATTAGACCACATCTGTCTTCCCAAAGATAATTGTCTTATCGCCCCAAAGCCTGCGGTGCGTGCAGGCACAAGGGTGATCTGAAGCCCACGACAGTGTGCGAGCAGACAAAGGAGCAGGCTGAATCCCCGGAATTCCCAGTACCCACTAGGATGATGGAGTGTCAGAAGATGCTGCCATTTGGCACAAGAGGAGAAACGGGATCACGCATGCATGGAGAGATGTGAACACTTGCACAGAGCTACTGCACCAGCTGCAGCGTGAGTACCTGTAGGCAACCATGCCTGGTCCGGAGAGCTTGATTCCTGCCTGTAGGCAGAGGCAGGGCTGAGTCTGGCAGCACAGGCAGTACTGCCCACACTGCTGCCCTCGCTGCCAGGCTGGTGGACATGCAGAGCTCCTGTCCCCGTCCTCCTTCTGCCCTCCAACCCGGCCCTCTGCCCACCGTGGCAGCTAAGGAAGGCGTGCATTGCTATTTACATCCCAAACTTCCTCCTGCGAGTTCATACAGGGCTGATGCAGATAAAAGAGGGATGTTGAGGTCTGTCTGTGATGCAACCCATGTTGATGGAGAACCGCGTGGGTGGGCAGGGGCAGCGGGGCGGGGGCAGTGCACATCGTGTTTTCCCAGGATCTCCATCCCACATCAATCTCCAGCACACGGTTTCATCATCAGGGAGAAGAAAGACAGAGGGCTTGAGTGTGAACCAAGGATGTGAAAAAAAAAGCAGGTTAGGTCCATCAAAACACTCCAGTGGGATGGACTGGAAATGGTTTGGTTTGGTTTCAGATTTAGGAAGATTTTTTGCCTTAAATCTTGAAGAGCAGAAAACCCTGAATCAAAACAGTCTTTCACTTTCAAAATGTCAGAACAGACCGATAGAGCCTGAATAGCCACGTGTCTCCAAACAAGAGATTTGAAACCTGTCTTTTCTGTGGTTCCAATTTCAGCAAATTAAGTTTTTCCAACAGTAAAAGAAGTTTTCCTCAAGCACATCTTGGCAGTTCCACCTCTAAGCAAATAAAATAGTAGCGGTCTGATCACCAGTGAGTCATCCATGTGGGAGCACAGATAAAAGCAGCCAGAGCATTATCTGCCCATCGTATCGGGTGTTTCTGAGCCGCTCTCCTGCGTGAAGGCTGTTTCATACCACCTGGCAAGGCGGGAGCAGGAAGGCTCGTGGATGGCTTTCATCCAAACGTTCCTACAGCAGTCAGAGAATAGAAAATAACTCTTTGATAGTTTGGTGCTCAGCACAAGGGATGGAGGAGCAGTGCCCGTCCCCAGGTCCTCTTGCTCCATAGGGGTGACAGGCCAGGAGTGTAGGGAGCCCTGAGACTCCGGTACTCCATCCCACTTGCTGGGAAGATGTGGATGTAGTGCGTTGAAGGGTGGTAGGAGTGCTCTGCAGTGATTCCCGGTGCTTGTGCAAAGCAGGTTGCTCTTAAAAATGAATGCTGGGGTGCAGCGGGGTGCTCTGGGGTGCAGTGGGGTGTGAAGGGCCCCAGCTGCCTGTGGATGATGGAGCCGGCCAGATTCTCTTCCCCAAAGCTGTCCCATGAGCAATTAATAGGAGATAATTCAGAAGAAGAGAGATGCCCAGGCTTTGCTGAGGAGAAGGCTATGTCAGAGGTCAACGATTTTCAGGACCCATCTGTGTCCCGATCCTGCGGGCATCTGGATGTCCTTCCTGTGCAGATTCCAGGTGCCGCATCTTCTGCATCACGGGTTTGTAACCAGCACCTTTCCTTGCTGCTTTGATCCCACCCTGGATCTTGGGGCTGTGCTTGGCTCTGTGCCGCGTTCAGGCCAGGAACCCAGCTCAGCGCTGGAGCTCCTGGGGCAGGATGGGGTCAGGGTGATTTTTTTCCTTCCATTTCCATGGCTTTCCTGATGCCCCAGAGAATCCCTTACCCTGGGGAGTTTCCGAACTGCTTTAAAATGCTGTTAAATTGGCCATGTGCAGGGGTTTATTTATGCTCCTAGGACTGTGGTCTGAATATTTCATTTAAAAAATTTACATCTGTGTCACTATCCACGCTCACATATGGTTGCCATGGAAACCTCTCATTACCGGCACGGATGCTGACAGTGGTGCCCAGCCTGAGGAGCCGTGGCCGGGAAGGACCAGGCTCTCCTCACTGCCCGCCTGCCCGCAACTCCTGTGCCCGGTGGTTTTGTCAGTAAAGGCAAACAAAAGGAAAGACATTTCACTGGTGTCTGCTGCCCATGGTCAGAGCAGGGTTTGATAAGATGCTTGGGGACCTGCAGTGCTGGCAGGGGACACCGGGCTGGGACAGGGTCCCAGGTGGCAGCAGGCACCCGTGCCCATGCATGGCTTCAGCTCTGGGCTGAGATTGATGGAAAAGCTCCAAGGAGTGGCCATGGACAAGGGTTTTTTTTTTTTTTTGTCATGGATGGGAACAGTAAGTTTGGGTTCTGCAGCTCCAACAATGAAAAATGCTCCTTTAAATGTGGAGAATCCACACCACCTGTGCCTGACTCGCTTTGCTCAGGAGCAGAGATGCTTCCAGGACTATGCGAGTTAAACTCGCAAACCTCTCCCCATCCTGTGCTCTGGAGAAGCTCCTAACTGCTCTAATGATCCGCAGCAGTCTGACAGATGCCCGGATATCACACACTTCTCCAAGCTATAAGGAAAATGGATTTTCCTCCCCAGTGCTGCTTCACAGAGCTGGAATCAATGAGACTTTGACTCTCAGGCATTTGTTTTGGCCATGCCAGCTTGGCGCAAGCACCTGCAGCTCTCGTGGCTTTGGGAGGACCTGCTGAATCTCCCCTTTGCTCTGGAAGAACCTGCCTATGGGTCCTTATGATGCCCCAGCCCAACTGTGCCCTGAGCATCAGCGTCCTGGCACCCCTTCCTTCCCCAGCATCACCCCTGGCAGAGCTCCCTGTCCCCAGGGATGAACCCAACCCACACTGGGAAGTGCCCAACACCTTTCCAAAGGGATGCAAGCACCTGCGAACGCAACTCACACTGGGAAACACCCAACGCCTTCCCAAAAGAATGCACGCACCGCAAACCAGGTTGCTGCTCAGCTGCAGGAGGAGCAGCAGCAGCTAACGAGGAAAGGGATTTAAAGAGGCTCATCCAATTACGGAGGAATCAAGAGATTTACAGCATGGAAACGATATGACCTGCCGTGTGCTGACTTGTCCCAGCTCGGTACCACCACTGCTGCCACCTGAGCTGATGGGTGTGAATAATTATCCTGGTATTTCAGCAGAGATACACGAGCTGGTGGGGACCACAGAGAAGGAGAGTAAAGCCATTAGCGATAGTGGCACTTTGATGCAGATGTTAATTTGAATTTGCAGCAGTTTTTTATAATTTCAGATGTAAGGAAGAAATGATCCCTGCCTTGTTATGGGCAGATAGGCCTGTCTGAAATGAATTAGCAGGGTGGTTTCAAGGAGTAATACATTTTTTTTTGAAAGCAGAGCCTCACTAGGTGTAAATTGAAAGTTTCCCGCAGAGTTTTCCAATCTTCCTGGTGAGTCCCCAGTGCCAAACCTCCAGCCTTGGCCAGATGTGCCCCAACTGGGCCTCAAACACAGACACCTGGGGTGGGGGAGACCTGCCGTGCCCCTGCTCCCTCTTGTCCTCTGCTGCCGCGTTGCCTCAGGTGTCCCTGCTCTGAAGGGGGTTGGGTTTGTCACATGGATGAAAGAGCAAAGACAAATCGATCCTGTGGCTCTCCTGGGCTCTATATCCAGGATGCTCATTCTTCAGGGTCTGCCTGGAGAGAGGAAATTGAGTAGTTTGGCATCTTCTCAGGCTACAAATTGAACTCCTGGAAGAGAAGCTCCTTCTTTCTCCACCAATCATCCAGCCTAGTTGTCTATATCAGGGTATAAAATTAAATGGGTTCCTAAAGAGAGAGTATATTTAGATACAAAAAGCCCATTCTAATCAGCTATCTGAGACTAAAATAATTAATTTCCCATCACTGTTAAGATGCAGTGGAGCAGATCTTGAGAAGCGAGTGCTGCGATTAACTCTTTGGGAGCAGATCAGCCCTGTGAAAAGCAGCTCAGGCCCAGCTCTGCGCTGTGATACCGTGGGGGCTCCTGCCAGCTTCTGCCCCGGCCAAGCTGTGTTCAGCTTCACCCCTGTCACGCCAGGGCAGCGCCTGAAGACTCATGTGCTGCTCTGCCCTGTCACTCACTGCCTCTTGGGTGATGGCAGGGATGCAGGAACCCTGTCAGGGATGCAGAAGCCCCATCAGGGATGCAGGAACTCCAGCAGGGATGCAGAAGCCCCGGCAGGGATGCAGGAGACCTGGCAGGGATGCAGCCCAGGTTTCAGCAGTTCTGCTGCAGGTGGGAAATTGCTTTTGGGGAGCACCTCTGAAAGGTGTCCCTCAGTTGTGAACATCCACACTGCTGCACTGCAACCCAGCAGGACACTGTGCTTGTGTCCCCGCTGTCCTTACCTTGGCCAAGACAGGCACCAGGCTAGGAGATGGAGACTAGGCATCCCACCAGGCACACCAGAACCACACAAGCTGGCATCTGGGTTTAGTAAAAACTCCCTGCATCTGGGGACAGCTGGGAAACAATTAAAGATACGCAGCCATAAAACATCTGGAGAGACAAAGTTTAGTCTAATTATAATAGATGGCTATTTCACTGCCTAGCTATAAATCATTCATGCTCTCACTTCCAGGCAGTGACATCCATGGATTATCTGACTTCTTCAAACTCTTCTCCTGTTGTTCTACCTGTCGAATGTGTTCACGGCTTGGTTTGATTTGATTTCCACTCCAGAGTGGGAAATATGAAGTGACAATATAACGTTAGAGATCCAGATGACCAGAACAGCCCTGTGCTCGTCATGCAGCATCGCTGCCCTGCACTCCTCGGGCTGGGGGAGCTCCTGCATCGACTGCAAGGCATGGCTAGAGCTGAGCTGTCTTTTGCCAAATCTGCTTGGCAAGGCTTTATATTTCTTTCACAAGATGTAACAGGAATCGCAGCGCGGCTCCAGTCCAAGCTCCTGAGAGAGCAGGTACAGGCAATCTCCTTGGGGTCATAAATATATTTTTTTTGAGGTACCCAAAAAGATGTTCTTGGGCATCTGTGCATGAGATTTGGAGCCCACCAGATCCTGGTCACTTTCTTGGGGTGCAGAGGTGCCTCAGAGCAATGAGGGCACCACAGGAGCAGCCTGGCAGAGTGATAGGTGCTGGTTTTTGCTGTCCCCACCTAATGCACTTCCTACCGTGTGGATGTGGCACCTGGTGATCGCACCATGCTCTGGGCAGAGCTGGAGAAGCTCATTGCAAGGGAAGGGGGGCACCGCTGGGGATTCCTTGTACCCCAGGCTGTGCCTTTGTCCCCTGCATCCCCAGTCCCCCATGCATGGCCCATTTCTCCCTCTCCAGGGACAAAGTGGGGTCAGTGTGTCCATGTAGGCCACATCTCCCTAAAGGACCTGCCCCGGTGAGAAGAAACTCTCATCCAAGCAGTGCTTTTCTTTGCATTTTCTTCCTTCACAGAGGCCGTGCAGAAACCTGCTCACCTGCTGCCTGCGACTGCACCGCGCCCTTGAACAGACCCCGTTGTACTCCTCGGAAATGATGTGGCTCTGGCATCTAATGAGTCCTGACAGATTGCCAACGGTTCCGCTGCCAGCGATCAGAAAGGCAGGAAAACGGTTGGGTTACTGATGTTTGTGGTCATTACAGTGATCGGTCTCCATCGATTGTGGGGACGGTCTGTGCTGCAGAGGCTGTTAGTAACTAGGGCAAAGCCAGTGCTCCCCATTCCCGTGCTGGCTGCCAACCTAGAGAAGTGGAGTGATCACAGCTCAAAACCATCCGTAGACGAGGGACAGGACCCGCTCTGCTCCCAAACACTGTTTAACAGCTTGGAACACCACTAGGCAGATGTGATGCAGTTTGTCAGCCAGTCACCTCCTCCATTCCTTAGCATTTTCCCTCTAAAGAAAGAAATAAACTGCACTTCAGCTGCCAGACCCTCATTATGTCAAAACAATCGTGGGTTTGGCAGCAGAGCTGCTCCCTGGGCCGCCAGCACAGCCCGCTGCTCACCTCCATACGTCACCACACATCCAGCCTTGCTGTGGATGCACCACCACATTGTGCTGGCTTACTTGTTCAGAAATCAGCCTGTTTCTGGACAACATCTGGCTGAAGAAATATAAAATACTATTTTTTTTAATAGGCTTTTTTATTTTTCTTCTTAAAAGCAGAGTTGTTCTGCTCGGGGCTGGCACCAGCTTTGCCATCCTGCCCCACCCTGGATCCACCCTTGCAGGGCAGCCAGGCTGCTGCTGTGTCTCTCAGCTCTCGTATGGTTTTCAGCGACGCTATGTTTTATATAATTAATTGTCAGCTGTATCAGTCATCAGTGATTTGTGTTTTAAAGATGGCCTGGCAGAACTAATTCCATTTCTGCACTGTGTTGTGCTGGATGATGATAACCTATGTACGGCTTCTCCCACAGAGCCTAATGACGAGCCGCTGCATTTTGTTTTAATTAATGCAGATAGCTAATATATTTTCATTAGCCATTAGGATGTCAAGAGAGAAGCACGGTCCTCCTGCATGGTGAGCAGCAGTGGTGTCTCCCCACTCAGGGCAGCGTGCAGCCCCAAGCCCTGCCCGGTCCCCTCTGCGCCCACGTGCACCCGTACAGCACCAGCTGGGAAGGCACAGGGCAGTTTCCTACCAGCCTGATATCGGTAGCATCACAGAATGGTTTGGTATGGAAGAGACCTCAAAGCCCACCCAGTCCCACCCCCTGCCACGGGCAGGGACACCTCCCACTGGATCAGGGGCTCCAAGCCCCATCCAACCTGGCCTGGAACCCCTCCAGGGATGGGGCAGCCACCACTGCTCTGGGCACCCTGGGCCAGGGCCTCCCCACCCTCACAGCAAAACATTTCTACCTAAAATGTCATCTCAATCTCCCCTCTTCCAGCTTAAAACCATTCCCCCTCATCCTATCCCTGCCCTCCCTGACCAACAGACCCTCCCCAGCTTTCCTGGAGCCCCTTTCAGCACAGGAAGCTGCTCTAAGGTCTCCCCACAGCATTCTGTTCTCCAGGCTGAACAACTCCAACTCTCTCAGCCTGTCCTCATACAGGAGATGTTCCAGCCCTTGGATCATCTCTGTGGCCTCCTCTGGACTCACTCCAATAGCTCCATGTCCTTCCTGTGCTGAGAATTCCAGAACCGAACGCAGGGCTCCAGGTACTATAGAGCAGAGCAGCAGAATCCCCTCTCTCGCCCCGCTGTCCCCGCTGCTTTGGATGCAGACAAGGACAGGGTTGGCTTCAAACCCTTGGAAAAATGAATTTACTCGTGTTGCCTGCGGGTACAGTGCCTGCAGGGCAAGAGCTCTCTGTGGGGCCAGGCACTGTGCTTTCTCTGAGACAAAGCCTTTCTTGGGGTCCCCCCTCCCTCCACCGCAGGAGGACATGCAATTATAAGGCACGTTTTTAATTCTTTGAAATTTCGAACAATTAAGCTGGCTCCCTGGTATTTTGATGAAAGCAGCCCCTTGTTCCCTGAGGAACTAACAGCCTTCCTTGACCTCTGCTCTATTATTCCATTTGATTGATCTTAATTATATTGAAAAGGATAATGACAGTTATTGTGGGGGTGCGAGTACATTGGGAACAAAGATGCCAGGCTCTTTGTTGAGAGCGTATGAAGGCTGCTTGGGCAGCGATTGTGGGCACGGCTGCTGTGCCCAGCTAATGAGCCTGACAAGGTGCAGGACGCCTGGTCCTCTGCTCCCAGTGCCACTGCCTGGGCACCACCCAGGAAATCCAGTATTCCCCCAAAACAGAGCAGCAGAAGGCTAAAAGTGTATCATAAAAAAAACAAAGATGCCTTGGTCCTCTGGCTGGACCATGGCAAGCAGCAGAGACAGTGTCTCTGCCTCTCCCGTCATGCCTCACAGCAGATGCTCGCTGGAAGTAACTCCCTGCTGTTCTCCTCTGCATCCTGCCCTGCATGGAGATGCCTCACCATCCTCTGCACCCGTGCAGAGGCTCCATCTGGTTCCCAGCTCCAGGCAATGGGTGCTGTGCCCCCACAGGGGCTTCACTGCCCCTCAGGCATAGGAGCAGGTACAGGGATGCTGAAGAGGAGCTTGAAAACACTCCTCCCTTTTAAGGGACCTGGTAATAACCCCTTCCCCCACCTCCAAGAATTCCTGAAATAGAAAAATCAGAAAACAGAAATGTGTAAATGATCACCTGGTTTGTTCATTAATCACAGATGGATGGAGTTAAATAAGAAAGCCCTTAAATGCCTGCCCTTGAGGTTCACTTCTACCTCATTGCTCTCTGCAGCTCCCTGAAAGGAGGATGTGGCAAGGTGGGTGCTGGTCTTTTCTCCTGAGTAACAAGGGATAGGACAAGAGGAAACGGCTTCAAGTTGCACCAGGGGAGGTTCAGATTGGATATAAGGGAATGTTTCTTTACCAAAGCAGTGGTGAAGTATTGGAAGAGGCTGCCCAGGACAATGGTGGAGTTTCCAACCCTGGAGGGATCCTAAAACCGTATAGCTGTTGTACTTTGGGACATGGTTCAGCAGGCGCGGTGGGGCTGGTCTGACAGTTGGACTGGATGAGCTTAGGGGTCTTTTCCAACCTTAGTGATTTGATGATTCTGCCACAAGCTGTGTCTCGGGGAGGATGCGCTGGGAAGCGGGGTGCTGGCAGCTCAGGGCTGGAACTGGCTGTGCTGTGGGAGCACTGAGCTCTCCTTGGGGATGGCTCTTCAGTTAGCAGCTTCTCTGCTCCCATCCAAACAGCTTTAGCATTGTGTGACACCAGAGCGGCACTCAACAAGCCTCTCTAGAAGGGCTTTGATATTGGAATCGGTGTGTGGAGAGAGGGGCTTTGTCAGATGTTCCTCATATATTCCTGTAAAACACGCATGTCACGTTGCTGATGCCTGTGCGTGTTTCCTGGTGATGTTGTTATTTTTGACACACCCTGCTGACTGAGGAATGCAGAGAGAGAGAACCTGACTCTGTTCTTCCCAGCAGGTAACGAATCAGCAAATTATAAAAAGCAGTGTGTCGTCCAGCTTGGGTAAGGGCTTTTTGTACTGCTGCTATTGTTTAGGATCCTACAGAGTAATTGTAATTTTTAATATCCTTTTGGTAGCGTTGTAGTATGATTAAAATAGGCACATTGGAGAGATAAATCTGGTTTTAAAGATTGCCTTTTTGACATGCAATATTAAGTGCTCAGGGAAGGATGAGGAACTGCTGGAGGGGACCTGGGCTGTCCCGGGCTGAGGACAATCCCTCCAGACCCTGCTGTGAGGGCAGTCAGCAGCTGCAGAGCTGCTGAGGCTCAGACTCCACTCTCTGCTCCCTGTAAACTTATGGCTCAGCACCTCCACGGGTGTCACTGTCACCCAAATGATGGTCACATCCTGTGGCTGCTGGTGCTCAGCTCGAACCTGCAAGGTGCAGCACGGTTTCTGGAGTCAGGAGACCATAGGGTTGGTCTGTTTGCTCATGAGAAACACAACAGCTGATTCAAGGGAGCAGGAAGAGCGGCAGCAGGTTCAACATCAACTTGTGCAAAGCATTTTCCACCAGGGAATGCTCTGGGCTGTATCTGGGAAGCAGCGCTGGGGGCTTGGGAAGGAACTGTTCAAAGCTGAGGGCCTTCTTCAGAGTTGACTCCAACTCTGCGCTCATAGACCTGAATGTGAGCAAACCATTGCCTTCGCTTATTCCTTCAGGCTTCTTGTTTCGACCAAAGCTGTGATGCTGTAAAATTAAGAGAAAAACTTTGCTTGTGAGGTTGGTTTGATGGCTGTGAAGCAGAAATGTGGAAAAACACAGCCCCTGCCCATGGAAGCCAGCGTGGATTGGATAATGTGAGTCACTCGGATGTTATTTGCAATGACTCAATTCAATTTGTGCGGTTGGGTAACAATGTACCGATGAGCGATAATGAGTTGCAACGCCCTGCACTGCATCCCGCTGGCAGAACTGGGCGGTTTGCACCATGGAGCATCTCCCAGCGTGTTTCACCATCAGCAGCTGACCCGAGCTGCCTGCAGCCTAGCACCGCGCTCTTCTCATTGATGTGCCCATGTTTCTGCTGCGTTGGTTTTCCCTCATTGATTTGCAAGAGCTGCGTCCTCACAGCATGGACAGCCACTGAGGTGGTGCTGGGTCTGCAAATAGGCTGTCTTGCTAATTCCTGAGGCTGGCAAATTGTTGGGGTTTTTTTTCTTCCAGTTCCAAGTGTAATGTTGAGGCACGCACGGTTTTTGAGCCTGCAGGAAATGTTGGACGCTTTGCTCAGGTGAGCAAAGTGAGCTGCTGGTTCTGCCATTGCTTGGCTCCAAGGGAACTGCTCCATGCAGGTTTTCGGCACATACAAGACCAGCCAAAGCTTGTAGGAGATGAGCACGGATGCTGACATCTACCAGAGCCATTCAGCTGTGTCAGGTGGGCCCTAGCTCAGAGCTGTGGCGGCTTCTGTCTAGGACTCAACTGCAGCGATGCTGGAGAACCAGCATCACAGCTTGTCTTTCACTGCAGAGACTTTAGATAAGCCCCAACTAGAGCAAAGAAAACTGCTTTCTAATTTAGATGATGTAAAAGACATTTTGCAGTGGAAAAGCTAAAAAGATTTGCCTCTGGGGGAGCAGGCTGATAGTCCCCTGTGTCTCTGTCAGGAGAGGTTGCAGCTGCAAGGTCTCTTGTTTTGCTGCACTCTTCCCTCCCTACCTTTCCTAATGAATTCCAAGAAAGACTGAATGCATTCCTAAATGGGAACACAGCCTGTGTCCTTCACAGTCATCTACACAATAAAGACAGCCATTTCACCGCTGCCAGGCATGGGCTCCTCTGTGTACTGGAAACAAAAGCTGAAAAGCAGCCTTTATATTTTTTTTTTTATTAGATATCTTGAAAAGTTTGCTTTTAATTGAAATTGCCTCACTGATTTCATCTGAGTGTCAGCTCCAGCCCCTTATGGGGGAGCAGCTCCAGCTCCTCACAGAGGCAAGGGCTGCACAGATCCTTAGCCTCTCCTGGGAGGTGTGGATCAAAGGGCCCAGGAGAAGCAGGAACCTGTGATTTTTAGGATGCTGCACTGGGTTAGGAGACCAAAAGCTGTTTTTGCTCTTCATGCAAGAAGCAGTGCTATTGCCCAGCAAATGCCAAAAAGCTTAGCTTCCCGGAGGAGGGCAGTGGTGTTGCCAGCCTGGGACCAAGGCCAGGGATCAGAGAATCCTGGAACGAGTTGGATTGGGAGGGACCTCAAAGCGCATCCAGTTCCACCCCCTACCATGGGTAGGGACATCTTCCCCTGGATCAGGGGCTCTGAGCCCCATCCAATCTGCCCTTGAACACCTCCAGGGATGGGGCATCCAGTTATTACCCCAAAGCCACAGTCATCCACCAACACCATCTGCCCCTGGAGGCACCGATGGATGCCTCATCCCCCCCCCCATGGGGCGCTGGCTCCCATGCTGCTTCAAGCACTGTGTGTGCGTGCAAAGAGACTGCATTTAATTCGGGTTTTTAGAGAATGAATGAGGAAAAAAAGGATTATTGGGGTAATTTTCTTTTTGGGAAATTCTGGCATCAAGACAAATTGAAATATTTCCACGCAGGCTGGGGACTGAATCTTGGATAAAAATAAAGCGGGAGGTGGCAGCACCTTCCCGATTACATTAGCTCCATTCATCTGCCCACTGACACTGCAGCCGTTTCGCTGGCAGCGTACAAAGGCATCAGAAGCTACGTTTCCCTTCGCTATTTCTCAAATATATTTATTCTGAGAGATGTTTGTGGAGGTACATCGTGTGCCTCAGGCAGAGGATTAATTCCGAACTGTCACCTCGCTTTCTGACGGGTTTGTAAATTCTGCTCTGTTGATTTGTACTCTCAGTAAATTGATAAAATCCTCTTTCCAAAACTTAATACACCATTAAGAGCTCACCAGAGTTTTAGACCTCATTGGTTCAGATATTTATGTAAATATAGTGTCCGTCAGCAAGTTAAGAATTGCTGCATGAATAATCTGGATGGATAAGGGTGAAGGGAACCAGGTTGTCTGATGGGGCTGTGTGCTCTGAAAAGCAGGTTTTCTGTGTCCTGAGATGCTGGGGTTTGGGACGGCTTTGCAGGTGGGAAGCTGCTTTGGGCAGAATCTGCCCCTCTGCACCAGAGCTGTCTAACCCTGATGGTGTGGGATAGGTTTGATGTCTCTAAAGCATTGCATCCCACGCCAGGCCAGCCTGGGTACCCGGCTGACAGAGCCACGCACACCCCTAATAGCAATGCAGCACTTGGATCATGTTTCTAATGTCATTAGTACATTCCGCTCCTCTTATTTAAAATCATTCCCTCATTTGTATCCTGTGCAATGAGGGGAAGGACAGCTGATGTGTCCAAGCAGACATCTGCTCAGTTGTATTTGCAGAGCTCCTTGCTGTGGGCAGAGATGCTGCCAGTGTGGTGGGAGCACTGGGAGACCATTAGGGCTCATGCAAGAGTAGTCCTTCAGTTTAGGGACTTGGTATCTTTGCAAATGGAAGTTTAGGACCGTCAGGAATAGCCTGATCATTACTGAAATTGCATTTAAATCACCATCAGAAAACACAAGCCCAGTTCCTGTGTGTTGTCATGCTGCCCCGTTGTCGGGGAAGAGCAGTGGGGCTGCAGGAGGAGGGCCTATTGGAAGTGATGTCCTCCTGTATTGTCCCCCAGCCACCGATCTACCCGAGTTGAAGGCTCTCATCCACAAAATGTTGACATGCTCCATTAATCCACCCTAAACAGTCAGATGGAGATCATCTCTGGAATTTTAAATATTTTCAGCTGCTCTGACTAGCTCTGAAACACCATGAATTGACCAGTTTCCAGAAAATTCCCTCACTCTCCCCTTGAGTTTTTCCTCTCTCATCAGTGCCTGGATGCTTGGAATAATTTCATATCTTCATCAGTTGATTGCTCTGCTCGCAGTACTGCACTGAGCCCAATACTGAGTGCCACAAGACCTTGCAGGGGACTTCTCCAGCTGGCTCTGCCACCCCCTTTCCTTCCCTGTCCAGAGAAGATCATTCCCACCGGCACCTGCCTGCTCTGCCCCAGCTCGCCGTGGCACTGCCAGGTCCCACAGTAATTCCCTTGTCACCGGGCTGAAGCGCATCAATGAAACTCCCCATCACCCTGGGAAGCGCAGTTGCTGACCCTTTCTGGGGTCACCCCTGCAGAACCACATCTCCTGAGCACAGCTGGTGGTGACACAGATCCTTGCTTTGGCATGTAATGCACAAGTGTGTGAGACAGCGAGACGGACAAAGATGAAAATCCTTTTTTGCCAAGCAGATTACAGTGTTCCGGAATCAGTCCCACAGATATTGCTTCTGTTGCACTTGAATTTTTGGATGCCTTTGCATTTGGCACCAAATTTCCTTTCCAGACTAAGGCTTTACATTTGGAATAGCACCTCCAGAGCTGGGTTTAGTGGCCAGACTGCTCCTACATTCCCTCCCTGCTGCTGCCAGGAGCTTGGCTTTCAGTTGCATAAAGTTTCCTTGTACCTTCCTGCTCAGCCATCTGTCCTGGAATGCTGATGTCCTTTTCCTTTCTGCATCCCTCACTCCTGCCAGAGGGGATGCAAAGCCCCTGCCCCTGGGGGAGTTGTTTCGTTCACCAGGGGGTTCCCTTCTACTGGGGCTGGGAAAAGGGAGAAAGATCTGGACAAACTGTGCTTGTCCCTGTGCAACACAGACTTGGAAATCTCAGCAGAGCTTCCTTGCTTTGCATCAGGAAAGCTCCTGGTTCAGTCAGCACTTGAGTTCCTTTTGTTCGGCTGCTTTTCTGGGTGCTCCCCAGGGAAGGAAAAAGGAAAAGATGGGGCTGTGCTCTCTGCCCACACTCTGAGCGCTTCAGCCTCAGCTCCACCACAGCCATGAATTTTAACAAGCAAAAGAAGAACTGAGAGGAAAGCAGCTTCTTAGCACAACGGGAACACAGTCTCCCCTGAGCAAAGATGCTCCAGTATGGGGATGGTGCTATTTCTGTGTGCCCCCAGCCATGTGGGGACACAGTGCTGCAGCGCAGGGTCTCCTGTCACACCCCCTCTCCACCCATCTTGGGATGAGCGCCCACGGAGCAGAATTCGGGCTCCCCCTGCTCACTCCCCTGCAGGCAAGGAGTGGGCCACTCAGCTGGAGCCCTGCTTTTACAAATCAGTGCAACTCCAGCGGCTCTAGCAGCGTGATGCTAACTCGCAGCAACACGCTTCAAAGGGTTTGTTATTCCACATCCATGTCATCTAAGAAAGACGTTAGGCCAGAAATAGTGTCTTCTCGAAAGTGCGGGAGGAGCACTACCTGTCTGTGCCAGCTTCTAAAGGTCCCAGCAGTTCCTTGCTGATGATCCACACCCCAATTTTGGGGGTCCCAGGCCTGTCAGGACACACAGAGCTGTGTCAGGACACAGGCACTGGCTGTGACTGCTTGAGCATCCCCCAGCTGCAGGGACCATGGCTATGGATTCAAGTAGAAGATAGCAATGCTTGCGCTTCTTTATCAAGCCTGTGCCAAAGCCTCTGCTAGAAATCCACAACGCTTCACTCTCTGTGACTAAAAATGAGTTTCAGCTGTTTCCCAGCTTTGCCTCTTCTAATTCAGGCTCTGGTCAGTGTCTCCCGTTTCCCAGCTCTGTGGATCGCCTCCAATTTCTGAAATCTGTACAGATGAAGCCTGAGAAATAACAGGGCTCAGTAACAAGGGGGTCGCTGCAAGTTTCCAAAGCTCATTTATTCCTCCTCTTCACTTTCCCAGTGGTGCAGTTGCTGTAGCAGGTGAGCTGCCTGTCCTGCCCAAGCTGCTCTGCTTCCTTCGGGACAGCCACTGAAAAGTGTGGGGTGCAGAAGGTCCCTGAGCAAGCGTCCGTCTGTCCTGGGCTTTCCTTTCCTGCTGGGGCAAGACTGCAGCAGGCATCTTCGCTGGAGGAGGATGCAGATCAGAGCGGACCACAGGGCTGTGCAAGAACATCCTCAACAACCTGTCTGTTAACAAGCTGTGAAAAGAGACAGACGGGCAGGTATCTGGTGGCCTGTCCTCTGAAACGAAGGACACCTTCCTCCAGCAGAAAAGGACCACTGTTTGCAAAGCATTTCTCTTTTGCTTCATCGAAGCTCATGCAGACTGAGTTACTCAGACACTGAGTTGGACTTCGGGCTGCAGTGAGAACAGCTGAGGCACCTACATCACACGGGTCTCCTCCGTGCATCCACGTGCACATCAGCATGAAAAATGATCTTGTGAAACGAGTCATTTTGGGAAGGGCTCTGGGAAGCTGTGGAACAGTTACGAGCAGCAGCTAAGCTGCAGGAACCCAAGTCAGACTGACACCAAACCCTCCCTCATCCCACTGCAGCCTCCCCAGAGCCTTCCTGACACTTATGATTTGCTCTCCACCTCAGCAGGGCAGCAGCATGCAGCACAGTCCTGTGCCCAGGGCGTCACAGCACTGCTGCACAGCCTGGCTGGAGATGTCCCAGGCTTCAGCTGGGATCACAGAGCTCCAGCTCTGTTGCGTCCAGGGTTTTTACCTTAGAACAAGTTAAAGATCATTCTGCCTCTCTTTGAATCACGTAGTCTGCCAAATACCTTTCCCTTTGAGTCAGCAGAGGGAACAGTGCTCCCCGCTGCATGGTGGGTGCTGTGGGGTGGGCAGTGGGGCTCCCTGCCCTCCTGCACCTCTCTGGCGGGGTTGGATGACTCTGGCTGGTGTGGCTGCATGTGCACAACCTCCCTCTGAGAGCAGCCGTGGAACAGCAGCTTCACTGGGCTCTGCCTGTGCCCTCCCCGAAGGGACATCGATCCTGACGCAGCACAAACACAAGGACTTTGAAGCACTGTTGTTTGCAGCCCTGCTGCCCCCAGAAGAGAGAGAACCCCTCCTTGGGACACCTTCCTCCCTTCTGCCGCCCTAAGGCCACGGCCGGAGGGACAGCAGGACCCCATTCCCACCGCCACGGGTGCTGGCACCAGCTGCACCCTGGTGCTCTTGA
The DNA here is from genome assembly GCF_017976375.1 of Cuculus canorus. Taxonomy (NCBI): domain Eukaryota; kingdom Metazoa; phylum Chordata; class Aves; order Cuculiformes; family Cuculidae; genus Cuculus; species Cuculus canorus. Next base: position 8,385,536 of record NC_071417.1, read on the forward strand.
GCTGCAATCTGCTGGAAACGTCATCTTTGGCCCAGATACCGCTTCGCTAATGAAGGGGAATGGCCGGATATCACCAATGGCACCGCGTTCGATACCAGCGGGGTTCATCCTGGCGCTTGTTCTGCTGAAGCCCCGAAGGCGAGCAGGGTGCTGGGCCCTTGTCAGGGTGCCCAGATGGGCAGAGTGATCCCCTCGCAGACCTGCTGGGTCTCTTGGACTGATGTGAGGACACGGTCCTGCCTTGCCAGGCACAGGGTGGTTAAAGACACGGAGCTATCTTGCTGCTGAATACGGCAATTTCATACCCCTGACAAGAGTGTAAATCCATCCCGATGGACTGGAAAATTGGAAAGCCAGCGCTCAGGCTGTATTTTCTATAGACATCTATTTGAACTCCCCAAAGATACATTTATTGGCGGGTTCCAGTCCCAGCCATGTAACTGCACGTTATGCTAATTAAAATATAGCCTATGTTTTGTAACAGGATTTCCTTGGAGCACATTTGAGTGTTCAGCCACACTTTCAAATATTTGAAAAACTAAAATCACATCAAGTAAATAACTTTGGGATTGCTCACAGAATGTTAGGGTGGTTTTTTTTTTTCCCAAAGCCCACTGGAACTGGCTGTACTCATTGCGATGACGGAGGGATGTAAAATACACTGATTTTGGAAGCTGCTTGTAGTCTAGATCAAAAGCTGTGTGTTATATTTAATCATATAGAGCTCATTTCATTAAAAAAAACCAACCTGTTTGTACAAAATGGGATATGGAAGTATCACAGCGCTCAGCTGTGACCCCAAATACCTTTGGAAACAACCCTGCCCTCTGGCAGGATGTGCTGGTCTCACACCAGGCACTTTTAACACCTGCATCACCCAAGCAGTGATGACCCACCACACCTCGGTGTGTGCCACCTCATCTAGGATGTATTATCTATTAATTTCTGAACCCAGCAGAAGCTGACATAGAGATTTATACATCCATATGTTCTGCACTTCCCTTTTTACACGGTTTGCTTTTATAAGACTTCTGTGAGGCATTCGGTATGGCAAGTGAGCGCAGTTAGCTTAATTGGTCTGCAGTCTGCCCTTCCAGCCCCAAACACTTGTGTCAAATTCCCCACTGCCAGAGGAGTTAAAAAATATATAGAAGGAAACATTTGTGATGCTGTAACATCCACAAAATGTACATTTTAAATAGCACCTTTATGTATTCATAGTGTCAGAAATAGGGACAATTAGAGGGCTAAGAGATATTGATTTCATTTGCTTCTGATCCAGACTTTCCTCATTCTTTCTGCTAAGGAGGAGAGGAGGAAGAGGAAACGTTTATTATGGCCTCTGATACCTCCCCATCAGATAAATTCCACTCCCCGTTAGCTCTGGCCGCACAACCCGCTGGCAGCCTGACTGCGTGCTATTATCTCATTCCTTGAGATGATACCGCTCGGGGTGCTGCTGATTGCAGCGAGAGCACAGCGCTCACTTGTTGCAGCCCTCACTGAGCCCACGCTCTGTTTTTCCTCCCTGCTGGACACACCTGATTTTCGGGAACAATTCTCCCATGGTGCTGCACTCACCACGAAGCCAGGTGGAACCTCTGTGGCTTGTTATCCTGTGGTGGCAACCAGCCTGGAGGTGCTCAAACACCTTGGAAGAAAGAAAGGGGAGCGCAGATGATGGGACTACGAAGGAGCTGGATGCTCAGCACCACCCGGGGTGGCGTTTCTGATCCTGGCACTGCAAGAAGGATTTACCAGTCTCATCACAACCTCTAGTGGACATGAATCCGCATGGTCATCACCACATCAAACGGGATATCTTTAGAAACTCTATCTCTAAAGAGGGGGTTCTGGATGCATCCCTGCCATCCCCAGCAATCAGGCTTTGCCCAGCTTTGGTCCTGGCCTAAACCCACCTGGGCAGCGATGCCACCCTCCTCTGCCCACCAGTGCCAGACTGGATATAGCCTGCCCACACCCACATAATGCTAAATATCCGTCCTGATGTCCGTGCTCCTCGCACGCTGCCCAGAGCCTCCTGGCACAAGTCCTTGGGAAGGGATGCTCCTGTGCTGCCTGTTCTGCTGCGGTGCTCGATGCTGGTGGGCGGGTGTAAGCGGATGTTCGGAGGAGAGGCTTTCACACCTCCTCTCTGTTGATTTAAATGGTTCCGCAAGAGCAAAGCACCAAAAAGCCAGCAGCTGAGCAACCGAACAGCGTAAGTCATGTGAAATTAGTTGTTTCTTTAAAGAACGAACTGAAAGAGCAGGCAGATGGAGCACAACGAACAATCTCTCTGCAGGCTCTGATCCTGCTCCCCCTCACAGTTTGAGAGCAGCGGGGCTTGCTAATCTGGGCCCTGGCTGTGACCTCCTGTGAGCAGAATGACAAGCCTTTTCCCCAGGCACAGGCAGAGCTGCCACGTGGCCACTGGCTCCAGGGCTGCGTGTGCAGGAGTTTGGGATTTTACAGCAATAATTCACCGAACCTCATAAAGGGTCAACTATTTATCAGCTCCCTCTCTGCCAAGAAAAGAGGAGTTTGAAACGCTGCGTTCTCGTACCCTGAGATTCATGACAGATTGTGCTTGTCATAAGGGCTAAATCCTGTTCCTGAAGAGCAGGGCTGCCTGCTGGTGCTCCCAATGGGTGCTCGGGATTGGGACACCCCTCCTTGGAATCATACAATCATGGAATGGTTTGGATTGGAAAGGACCTTAAAGATCATCCACTTCCAAACCCCTGCCATGGTGGGGGGGGGGGGGGGGGTGTCCCCTTCCTCCAAGGTATGAGGCAGCAGAGCTGTGAGCCCCATCCTGGGCCCAGCACTCAACTTGGTTGGTTTGCCCAGCTGCCCCAGACCCCCTCAGGGCAGCACAGAGCCTGGTGCTGTATGCACATCTCCTCACCAGTGGCCTGGACAAGAGCGTTTGTGTAACACATTGGATAAAAGGGTATTTCTGTTTGTTCTGCTGCTGAAACAGGATGCCAGCGTTTGTGGATAGAGACTTCGCGTCAGATTCCTTCCCATGTATGTGCATGGCCATACACAGAGCACAAACCCATGTAGCTGAGAGAGAAAATGCTGTAATCTACGCCCATTTCTGTTTTGTTACCCAGAAAGGATAGATTCTGTAATATAATCTCAGTATGAAAGCTGGGTAAACCAAAAAGTCAAAGTCTCTCAATGCAATCTGGATTTGAGAGCAGAAATGAAAGCCCATCAGGCAGCATTGCACAGCACTCCTAAGAGCAGGAGCTGTTAATCTTTGCTCAAACCACACCACTGGCCCCGGAGGTCGGTCTCCCAGACCCTGCACAAACACTGCAGCACAAGCAGACATCGGCCTCTCCCCTTCTCCCTCTGATCAATCCGCATCGGTAACCACAGCCAGCAGCGCACCAAACCCCATCTGCTTCATCCTCACAGCCTTCCAGCTAGGAAAGACCGGGAGCAGCACAGATTTAGCAGTCTCTAAGCACCCTGCTAGTTTGCAACGACTTCGTCAAGTCACCCGCAGACGGGTCCTGAAGCCTGTTCACAGTCTGTCATCGCAGCAGGATGACAGGGGGAAAGGGAGAAGGAGTGGATTTGCGTGGAGATGTGAAACACGTGGAATGAACATGCGGCCCCTGGGTAAACACTCACCACCCCATCGCACCCAAGCTGGTGGGATAGGAACACCAACGGAGACCTGGCACCGGGGACTGGGGACACCGTGGGTTGAGGACACCAGCGGCTGAGGCTGGAGATGCCATGGGGCTGCGGATACTGGGAGTGGGAACACTGGAGGAGCTGGAAACATTACCGGCTGGGGACACCAAGGGCTGGGGGCACTAGAGGGTTGGGGACACCAGGAATGGAGATATGAGGGGGCCAGGGATACTGGGAGCTGGGAACGCCGGAGGGCTGGGACATTGGAAGCAGGGATACTGGGGGACTGCAGATACTGGGGGGCTGGGACACTGGGCTGCTCTCCCTGATGGAGGAAGGCAGAGGGTCCAGGACGTCTCCCTGTTAGCTCACGACTTCCCATTAGGACATGGTCCCCGTTAGCCCACAGCTCCTGATTAGCACACAGCTCCTGTTAGGACACAGTCCCCGTTAGCCCACGGCTCCCCGTTAGGACGCACTCCCTGTCAGCCCACGGCTCCCCGTTAGGACACAGTCCCCGTTAGCCCACGGCTCCCCGTTAGGACGCACTCCCTGTCAGCCCACGGCTCCCCGTTAGCCCACGGCTCCCCGATACGATGCAGTCCCCGTCAGCCCACGGCTCCCCGTTAGCCCACGGCTCCCAATTAGGACGCAGTCCCCGTTATCCCACGGCTCCCCGATACGATGCAGTCCCTGTCAGCCCACGGCTCCCCGTTACCCCGCGGTTCCCGTTCGGACCGGCCCGGCGGTGGGAGCTGTCCGCGGTGCTGAACCGCCGCTGTCCCGCCGGGCCCCTCTCCCGGTGCCGTTACCGGTGCCGTTACCGGTGCCTCTACCGGTGCTGTTACCGGTGCTTTTCCCAGCGCCGTTCACACCAGCGCCGTTCCCAGTGCCGCTCCCTGTGCCGTTCCCGGTACCGGCGCTGCGCTCTCCCGGCAATACCAGAAGTTTCGGCTCGGCCCGGGGAGCAGCAGAACCGGAGATTCCCGCTCAAGGGTGGGGGGGCGGCACCGCAGGTTCCAGCACCCCTTCCCAGTCCCACTCCCCCTTCACCGGTCACGACTGCATAAACACCATCACCCGCCGCCCCCCCGCCCCCGCCCGGCCGGTGCCCCCGGGATCCCCGCTTACCCGGGCGCGGGGCCGCGGGGCTGGCGAGCAGCAGGGCGAGCAGGCAGAGCCCGCGGGGCCCCGGCATCGTGCGGCGGCGGCGGCGGAGCCTCCGCGGGGCTGCGAGCCGAGCTGAGCCGAGCGGGGCCGGGCCGGGGGCGGGGGCTGGGCTGGGGCTGGGGCTGGGGATGGAGCTGCTGCCGGAGCCGGAGCGGGGGAGGGTGGAGAGGAGAGGGGCGGGGAAGGGCGCCGGCAGCCGCTCCAGCCCCGCCCGCGGCTCCCCCGGTTCGCGCCAGCCCCATCGACCCCCTGCTCTTCCCCTGCCTGGGGTCCCTCAACCCCTCCAACCCTCTGCTCTTTCCCCGGGCCCCAACGACCCCCTGCCCTGCCCCACCCGGGGCTCCCCCAGCCGCCCCGCCCCCCTGCTCTTTCCCTGCCGGGGCTCCCCGAGCCCCCCCGCTCACCTCGGTCCCACCAAAGCCCTGCTCTTCCCCGCCTGGGATTCCCCTGCCCCCTCCAGTTTGCTCCAGTCCTACTGATCCTCTGCTTTTCCTCTGCCTGGGCTCCCCCAGCTGCTCCAACCCCCTGGTCTTCCCTGCCCGGGGCTCCCCCATTCCCCTCCCCCCCCCCCCCCCCCCCCCGGTTTGACCTAACCCCCCGGACCTCTCTTCTTCCATTGCTGGGGCTCCCCCAGTCCCCCTACCCCAGCTCGTCCGAGACTCACCCACCTCCTTCTCTCCCCCTGCCAGGGCTCCCCCAGTTCACCCCAGTGCCCTGACCCACTGCTCTTCCCCTTCCAGGGCTCCCGCAGCCACAACACCCACACCACCTCCCCCCAGCCTCCCTGGTCCCACAGTTCTTCCCAGTTCCCCTGCTCCCCCTTCTCCCCCTGTCTCCAGGAGCCCCAGTGCCCCCCAACATGAGCCGCGCTCCCCACTGCAGGCCTAATCTGTGCCCAGTTTCTTGTATCACATTGTCCCTTGTCCGTGAGTTCCCCATAGCACCCTCTCAGCATTCCAAACCCCTCAGCATCCCAACACGCCGTCAGCCCCCGCAGACCCTCTCAGAATCCCAAGCCCCCTTCAGCACTTCAAGTCCCCCTCAGCACCCAAAGCCCCTCTCAATATTCCAACCCCCTCTCAGCACCCCAAAGTTCTTCAACATCCCAACTCGCTCTTGGCATCCCAAACTCCTCGCAGCACCCCGAGACCCTCTCAGCACCCCAAGCCCTTCTTGCCTTTCAGCTCAAGCCCTCAGCCTTGCCTCCCTCGCTCCCCTCGGGCTCCCCCAAAGCAGGGCAGTGGTGCCGTGCGAGGGGCAGACGCAGCCCCCACGGCCCCCTTGGGTCACTGAGGCATCAGAATCTGGTCCTGCTGCTGCAGCCAGTGAAGCCAGGCTGAGAGGGAGCTGCACGCTGCAGCCTGATCAGCTGTGGTGGCGGCGTGATGGGCTCTGGGCACGTTCATGGCTGGTGGAAGCTGCACAGGCTTCCCTGCCCTGTAACGCGGGGCTGGCACCATGGCCATCGGTGAGCACCCGAGTCTCCTCAGCACTGCTGCAAAAGAAGCAACGCACACCCACTCAACACCCCAGACCAGAGTTCCACCACTCCTTCGCCTGTGGGTAGGACCGTGGGTTTGATGGAACTCCCTGCCCAGCCTGGTCCTGCTCCACCCTGGGCCACCCGCAGCCGCAGTAAGCTGAGAGCTTCCAGCAGGGCTCTCCTGAGCCCGTCAGAGCGCACGGCGTAATTACACTGACTTTGATAAGAACAGGAATGGAGGCTTCTTCCTCTTGAAATCCCAAATCCTACTTTGAAATGTTTACTGTAAATCACTTTGCGGTGAGAGCTGCCTGGTCCTCCCAGCCACTCTGCCTGTCAACTCAAATAGCCCGAACAATATCACAAAGCACAGCACTAGTGTCAAACACCACAAGATCAAGGCCAGCCTGCCCCCAAACAGCCAGTTTGTTGACGCTGCCATCTAAGAAGTCCCTGCTACCTTTGAGAGACCAATTACACTGATTCTGTTACCTCAGCAACAATAATCACATACTGGAATTGCTGCAAATGCCAAGCAGAGCACATGGAGTCAAGAACCTGTCCAGACATGGGGACTGATCCTGCTGCTTTTTCTCCCTGCTGCAGAGTTCCATCGATGCGAGGAGAAGCAGCAGCCAGGAGATTTTTGAGGAGTGTGAGGCTGTGCAGGCGGAAGGGTCATTTGCATTCCCTGTGTCACTCCTGGCTGCTGCCAGCTGGGAGCAGTTGGGCAGCAGGCGAGAGAAGGACAAAATAAGAAAGGGAGAGAAATCACTGAGAGGTGCAGTATGTTATTTAACACTGTCATTTTCATATACAAAGTGGGATTCTCTTGCTCAGAGGTTTAATTTTGTCTAACAAAGCTATCTGCAGCAGAGCGAGCACAGCCTGCTCTGGTCCCCACTCTGCTCCATCCCCAGCTTCCCTCCTGACCTGCTGTTATTAAAGATAAAAGTTGCCTCTCATTTAGCAGTTTTCCTTGAGTGATTTTCATTGCGTTCATCTGCATTGTAGTAAACTCCTAAGATAGCCAGATAATAGCATCAGCACCATGGTAACAGGCAGGGAAAAAAGAACAAACGCTGGGTTTGTGTGGTAGAAATGCCCGCTAAGTGGCAAAAGTTGTTAGTGATGGAGAGGGAACAGTTAAGCTCAAGCCTTGGCTCATCAGCTAGGATTAGGGAGTCCAGCTGGGCCCAGCTCCCAACCCACACAGCACCTCAGAAGCCCTGGACATCACATCTGGAACCAGCTGGGGTTTGCTGATGCTGTGCAGAGAGATGGTGGGGCTCTTGGGGCATGTTTCCCAACTCCCTGCACCAGGAAAGGCCAGTGGCTGCTGGGGACAGTGCTGCTCAGTGAGTCTGGGGGCTGCACAGAGGTGCTTGGGTCCTCAGAGGCTTCACTGTGGTCTTGGATGAGCTGGGAGGCAGCGGGGAGGAGGGACTGTGTGCAGGGGAGATGCCATGTGGGGCAGGATGCGCCATGGGATGTGCTCCCCATAGCTGGTGTGTAACAGGGTGATTTGAATAATTTTCCTCCTGCAGCCTCCCCGCACAGCCAGCACGAAGCCTAATGGCCTGTGAAATTTCAGTCTGAGGAACAACGGCACTGTGCACGGCGGGGAAACCAGCAGCCTCGGTGCTCCCTGGGTCACTGCGCTCCTGTGGTCCCTGCCTGTACACTGGGACCTGTGGCTGGGACCCTCCACCCTGAGCCCCCTCCAGTCAGATGGGCCTCCTCAGGACTGTGCATCACAGTGCATTGTCATGCATCACCACACATCGCCATGCATCACCATGCATCATCGCACACCACCGCTCATCGCCATGCATTGCCATGCATCACTGCACATCGCCATACATTGCTGCATGCCACCATGCATCGCCATGCACCAGCACACATCGCCATGCATCACCATGCATCACTACACATCACTGCACATCACTGTGCATTGCCATGCGCCACTGTGCACCACTGCACATCAATGTGCATTGCCATGCATCATCGCACACTACCGTTCATCGCCATGCATCACTGCACATTACCATGCATTGCTGCGTGCCACCATGCATCGCCATGCCCCAGCACATATCGCCATGCATCACCATGCATCGCTACACATCACTGCACCTCATTGTGCAGTGCCATGTGCCACCGTGCACCGCTGCACATCACCATGCATTGCCATGCATCACCATGCATCACTGCACATCATCGCACATCGCCATGCATTGCCGTGCGTCACCATACATCACCGTATACACAGCCCGGCTGCATTTAGGGAGTGCTGCCGACAGGAGCAGGCGAGACAGTGGCTCCAGGAGCACCAGGGCCGGCAGCCACAGGGGTGTGTGCAAGAAAAAGAGATATTGTTATTGCTCCTTGGGCCACACTCAAGGCTGGAGATGTTTGCGTGGTCAGAAGGCATTTGCAAAGAAATAAAGAGCAGCATCTCCTGGGGCCACTTTAGTGGGCATTGCTCTAATTAGCACCATGTTCATCGGCAGTTACCTCAGACCTTTGATTAAGAGTGAAGAAAATCAATAAGCACACTAAAAATTCAGATAAGTTTCACAGCTAATTTTAATTTCACATTTTAATCTTGTATTAATGTCAATCTTAATTACCATAATTAAGTCAGATGTGACTTAGCAAGAGAAGCTTGAAGATAAGACGTTACAAGAAAGACAGTGCCTTTCTGGTGAGCAGACAAGCGCTGCTCACTGCGCTTTGGGATTCGGCTGATGCTGGCGTCAGGCTGTGGCTGCTGGGTGTCAGAGAGCAGAGGGCTTGCACGTCAGAGCCCAGGGCACTGCGCTTCCCCACACCTCCCCTTGTCTGGCATTTGTCCTCTGTGTTGCCAGCAAGAGCCTGAATCCCTCAGACTTGCTTTGCCCCTGCTTTGGACTGCCCGAATCCCCACTTGCCTCACAGCTGCCACCCTCTCCTTGGCACACGGGAGCGAAGGGAGGTGTGAACCCCACTGTGCTGGCCATGCCTGCACTTAGCTTGTCACAGCTGGTGAGATCCATGAGCTCCAAACCGCCCGGAAAATCAATCTCTCATTTATTTTCCTGATGGTGCTGCAGCAGCCCATTGCTGCTGCATTTGTTCTGCAGTTACACCTATCGATAGCCATCCGGCTCAGCTCCCTGCACCTCACAGGGCTCCATCCAGCCTATGCATCACCTAAGGATCCTTCGGACACATCCTTCTCATGGGAAGCATCCCACAGCCCAGCATCACCTGCCCACAGTGGGTAGGGCTGCCCTGAGGCCATCGGAGCCCCCCAGCACCTTGCAGGTGGCTGCTGCTGCGGCTGTGGGCAGAGGCCAGGCTGCCACACGGCACAGGAGGGGCACAGACATGGGGCGAGGCTGGCTGCTGCGCTGAAACCTGCGTGTGCAGGAGCAGGGGTGAAGAAAGACGTGATCTGTGTGTCTGCACACCTTGGGGCTGGCCACCCCTGGCTGGGCAGGGAGGTTTTTTCCTGCGGTGTTTGCCAGCATCCTCGCAGGTTTTGCTCTCCCCTAACTAGTAGCCTTGCCGAGTACTCAGCCTGCAAAAGCACTCACAAGCTGACTCCTGTGCTCTGAAGCTTTCTAGCTCACCTGAGAGGCTGGAACCCTTGGCTGATTTTATGGATAGTGACACATCTCTGGGTCCTGGTTCCTAGCCCTGAGGGTGTCCTCTCCAAGGACAGCCAGGTCCTTCCCAAGCCGAGGCCAGAGCATCGCTACTGGCAGCCCACCAGCGGTGCTGGGTGGGTGGGGATGCACCAGCTGCAGCCGAGCAGGGATGCAGAGAGCAAACTGACATCAGCTGTGCCCCAGCAACACATATCAGGAGTCCATAGCCACAGTGGCACCTCCAGTGCTGCAGGAAGGAGCTTTCCTGGTCTGGGTACAGCTGTTTCTTCTGATGAGCTGAGATCGCTACCCTGAGCTACCAGAACCCTCTTGGATGAGCATCTTACAGCTTAAATGTTGGGTGCAGATCCTTTTCTCCAGAGCCTGCATAAAGAGGGCAGGGGCTCAGAGCAACAGCAGCAAGGTGGGTTTTCCCTGGTGTTTGTGGGGTACTGAGGCCCCAGTGTATGTGTGGGGCGGAGGGCAGCCCTGGCCGCGAGAGGGGGATGGAGATGCCAGAAGGACAGATCCCAACTGGTCTGCGCCTAGGGCTCCTGGATCCAGACCTGTGCTGAGCTGCCCCGAAGTGCTTGAGGGCTCCTGTTCGGAACTCAACCTTGTACTGCTGCTCTCTGATGTGAAGGAGGGCTCCTGTGAGGGCACCCAGGGGCAGGTGTGGGGCACCAATCTCCTGCCCCCCCCATCCAAGCACATATGGGGGCGGCCTCCTCCCTGCAGCTTTCTTGGTAAGCTTCCACCCCCTCCTCCACGGTGCCCAGAGAGGCTTTAATGGCAGGAGGAAGCGGAAAAACAGCCTCGGCTTTAGAGTTAGAAGCTGAGGTCTCCTGTAGCGAAGCTGAATGGTGGCTCTGAGGAGCAGTCTCCAGGCTCTGCTGGCTGGGGGGCATCGCTGCTCCCAGGGCAGAAAAGGCCTTTGTCCTGCAGAGATGGCAGAGCCACTTCAGCTTTTGGCTTTCAAAGCAAGCTGCCTCCCTGCTCTGCCTTACAAACGCCAGCGCTGAATGGGGGGTTTCAGTCCCAGGCCAGGCTCCGTTCCAGCCCCTTTGAGCGGGCACAGCTGGGGGCCCTTTCAGGAGGGAAGTCCTTGTTCCTTGTCGACAGAAGAAGACTTTGCACAGCTCAAAAATAGGCTCTCTATTGCCCATTGGGGTCTGGAGGGGGCTGAGAGAAACAAACCCGCTGTGGGGATGGCAGGTAGCGGCGTCCCTGCAAAGTGGGAAGAAAGCGACCCTGCAGGCAGCCTGCCTGGGATGCTGGGTGGCCTGGGCTCTGGGCAGCTCCTTGGCCAAGCACTGGTCAGGGTTGAGCAGCTGTGACCTGTAGCATCACGTCTGAACCCCACCTCTGCATCCTTTAGTGATGCAATGCCCCTGTAGGGGCAATTGGTCGCAGCACGGCTGCACAGAGACAGAGACCTTGTGGCTCTGAGGGAGACATCCCATCGTCAGAGCAAAAGCTTTCATCATGCAGCAGGGATGAAGCCTGGGAGCTTCTACCTGAGCCCATGGTACCTTAATTCCCCAGCCATAAATCAGAACATTGTCTGATCCTCTATGCATAATTCATTGCTTAATTAACTAAGGCTCCTCACAGCAGCACCCAGAGAGGCTCACACCCCCTTCAGGCATGGCAGCTCCCTCCAATTTGTGGTTAACAGGCTCTTTACCAAGGCAATAATGCTGTTCTGGTTGCCATTTCCATAACTCATTGCTGTGCTGTGCTCTCCAGAAGTTTTAAAGACTTTTTAGTTGTGATTTTCAGTTTTTTGCTCTGCCAGAATTTGCATTAGGGGAGACTCTAGTCTGAGCTCTTCACTGCCTGTGAATCACTGAGTGGTTTGGGTTAGAAGGAACCTTGAAGCCCATCCAGTTCCTCCCCCTGCCATGGGCAGGGACACCTCCCACTGGATCAGGTTGCTCCATCCAACCTGGCCTTGAACGCCTCCAGGAATGGGGCAGCCACCACTGCTCCGGGCAACCTGAGCCACACTCATTGTGAAGAATTTCTTCCTAAGACCTCATCTCAATCTCCCCTCTTTCAGCTGAAAACCATTCCTTCTCATCCTATCCCTGCACTCCCTGATCAAAACCCCTCCCCAGCTCCCCTGGAGCCCCTTTCAGCACTGGAAGCTGCTCTAAGGTCTCCCCACAACCTTCTCTTTTCCCAGGCTGAACACCTCAATGCTTTCATCCTGTCCTTGTATGGGAGGTGCTCCAGCCCTCGGATCATCTCCATGGTCTCCTCTGGACTCATGAAAGCAGAGGGGCAGAATTCGTTTCCTTTCCCTGTTGGTCCCACTTTTAATTTTGCACTGATGTTGTGCATTTATTTCAGCCCCAGTTTTCTCAAAGCTCTTCTCGCCCCTCCCCTCTCCAGCAAGGCAAACCTCTCACCACCCAGCAAGGCTTCCAGGTGCTTTGATCCGAGAGTCGTGGGGCTGGATCTTTGCAGGGGTAGGCAGCACTCTGGTATTTCTCTTCCTGATGAAGCCCAGTACTGACAGTCTCAAGGACCTCGAGAAAACTGCCTTCTACGCATCACCAGCTGCCAAAAAATATTTATTCTCTTGAGGCTTCCTACCTGGGCCTCCGTTTCTGTATTCATTTCAGAATCTGTATTCATGCCAGGACACTGCTGGTATTTACTCATCGTGTCCCATATAAATTGCAAGGTAAGTTACTCTGAGCCAGCTACTGTTACTGATAGGGAAAACTGAATTTGTAAATTCATGAGTACACAGAATTACATCGTCCTCACTAGCACTTTTTCCTGGAAGAACAAAAAAATTCCATTAAAAGTTCATTTTTGAGCGAGGCACAGTGCTATGGCTTTAGTGCAATCTCCAGAAAAGTGTTTTCTTTGCCTCTGCACTATTTTACACTTACTGTACTCTGTTCATCATCTCCGGGAAGATGTCCTGGCTCTCTCACTTACACCAGCATCTCCATATGCTTTTCAGGGTCCCTTTTCAGGGCACAGCACCAGCGCTCAGTACCTCGAGCTGGGCAGGAATGCCATAGGAAAGGCTTGAAGTGTCTGTGGGATGGGCTGAGTGCCACCTGCAGACCTTGGGCCCTGAGCATTGACCAGAGATAAATATTTTTCATCCAATGGGTCCAAATAACTTCCCCACAGGGATTTTGAAAGCGCTCTCAGAGGAGCTGATGCAATCAGCATCTCTCCGTGATGCTGATTGGGAATAAGCCCTGAGATGGCAGAGCAACTGGAGGGAGCAGGCAAGCACTGCCACGGCACCAGCGCCTGGGCAGGTGAGCGCAGCCGCTGAGACGATAAAGTAAAAGGAACGGTGAAATGAGGGAAGCAGGAAAAAGAAGGGAAGAGGAGATTACAATTAGCACCAGTAACCATGGCATTCTGAAACCCACGGTTTGTCAAATAGCTGATTGTAATCTTTGAAGAGATTATGCATTTGATGGAGGAAGGTACGTGAATTGCTGTTATAGGTTGTTGTAATGTATTTGATGTGGTATCAAGCAGTATTCTCATGAAAAGCAGCAGGATGCAGTATCAACGCAGTGCATCTTAAGTGGGTTAAGAACCGGCTCATTGACAGATCTCGGAGAAAAGCAACGAGGAATCGTCTTCAAATGGAGGAATTATTAATGAGTCCGTTAAGAACTGGTGCTTAGCTCTGCTTCTGCTTCACATTCTCACTTATGATCTGCAGGTAAATGTAAAATCACTAGCGATTAGATTTACAAGAGGGAGATTAGCAGGCTGGTTAATTTGTGTGGAGACGTGCAGTCATACGGCACAACCCAGATCGCAGTGCAGGATGAATTATGAAACTAAATGTACTTTAGCCAGTCAAGTGTTAAATCCTGTGCCACGAGAGAGCTTTGGGATGGGAGAGCTCTGCACTGGGCAGCAGTGGAAGGGATTTCGAGGTCCAAGGGACTGATGAGTCCTTCTGCAATGGCAAAAAAAAGCAGTTGGCATCCTTTAAGTCAGAGAAACCCCTTTAGAAACGGCAGCTCCTCCAGCTGTTCGGGTACCTTTTTATCTCCAAAGGGAGAAAGGAATGATGCTTTAGTTAATCACAGCTTTGCAGAGAGGCCATGGCAGCCCTCACCCTCATGCACAGCAGATTCCCAATGGGCTCTGTGCCTCAGCCAGCAGCAAATCTGTGAGCTAGTAAGGACATACTCGCCTGCTCTGGGCATCACCCAGGGAGCCAGCAGCTTCAGTCTGGGTGACACGGGGAGCAGGACAGTGGCACTGAGTGACAATGAGTGGTCTTGCCTTGGTGGAGTGACAGCATTTCCCTCCCAGCCCACTGGTGGCAGCCCTGTGGATACTTCCCAAAGCCCTGCGGCTGGTTTTCTCTGCAGGGGCTGTTTGCTCTCTTTGTGGGGTAAAGGCGATTTGTTCTAAAGCTCTTTTAATGAAAAAAAAAAAAAAGAAAAAAAAAAAGGAATAATCCATACTGTGCTGCTTTGCTCTGACCCGTCCTCCAAGCTGTGATGCTTTAATTGATTAGCTTGTAAGAGCTTGGCAGCAGAGCCGGTGCTTTGTTGGTAGTGTTTCCGCAGCTCCCGCAGGTGGAAAGCTATTAACTGCCTCCAGACCCGTGCCTCTGCCTGAAAAGTGCTTTTGGGCGGATGCTTTTCGTGGTTTTCAGAGAAAAGCCACTAAAAGTGTGGCTGGGTCTGTGTATGTGTTCTGCCTCCAGTGAGGAGGTCCGGGTGCGTCCCATGCCCAGTGCCACCCTCACCCACGGTCCTGCAGCGCATTAGGGTTACATGGATACAGCCTATTTATTCCAAGAGATCTTAGCAAAATAATAACAGTTCACTTGTGCAGAGCTATTATCAAGGCTTGCTCTAACTTCATGCTGCCAAGTGTGTCAATATGATGAGGGGCTGGTAATAAAGCTACCAGCAGTCACTAAGTGCTGCTGCAGAAATGCCTCATCTCAAATAGCAGTACTTTGGCTCTCCAGCACCTGCTCGGAGTCCTGTGAACAGGGATTTGTCAAGGCTGAAAGGTTCAGTGTTGGTTCCCGGTACTTTGTGCACCTGGTTATGGGCTCCAGCAGCTTTCATACGCAACACAACCCGATCCTGCGTGTCCCCCTGCCCATGGAAGGGGGTGGAATTGGATGGGCTTTAAGGTGCCTTCCAACCCAAACCATTCCATGATTCTGTGAAGTGAGGGGCTGGACATAGCACTTGAGAAGTCACAAGAGCCGGAAAGAGGATGAAAGAAGTTAAAAATCTAATCCTTGAGTCATTCAAATGGAACAGCACCTGGGCAGCTGTGGCGTGCTGGGTGCTGGCGTGCATAGCTCAGCTCACTCGAACCGCACAGCAGGGAGCCATAAAGTGTCTTTGCGACAAAGCACCTTTTGCAAAGCTGCCTCTCAAAATTCACTTCCACAAGGAAGCTGAGCCACATGAACTGTGGGTTCTCAGCCTCCAAGTTGCAAGCTCTTCTACCCCCAGGCTAAGGGCACAGTCCGAATGATCATGGAATGATAGAATGGCTCTGTGTTCCCAGCAGGATCTGGCCCCAGCTCAGTGCAGGCGTTTGTTCTGAGCAACTTGGAAGCTGGGAAGCGTAGCTCTGCCACCGCGCTGGCTCCGGCACCCTGCGGCATCAACTGGCACATGAAAGCGTTGAAGCCTCAGCTCCATGGTCCTTCCCTGTTCTCAGAGGGTTTCAGCACCTGGGGAGGCTCCGTGGGGATCCAGGCATGATTTCGAAAGGCAGAAGAGAAGCTGAGGAGGAAGGAAGAGCAGGCAGACTTGGAAAAAACATGTGTGGGGCCCTGGCAGGGCTTCGGCATCGCAGTGTGTGTGTGCATGTGCATTCACACGGTGAGAGATGTAGCGCAAACTGAAATGAGATTAGCTAATGTACTGCAAACACAAACCATCTAGGAAGGAAATATCTCTCTCCAACAAATGCAAATCTTTCCGCCCAGTTTACTGCATAATGTTGCCCATTAACCCCTGCACCCTGCCTGCTGGGGAGGGGAGGCAGGTAAATGCTTGTTCAGAGAATGGTCCCTCGGTTGAAAGTAACCGAGCGTTGTTCACTGCAGCTCTGGCACATTGCAAGCAGCGCTTGTGCCACTCTGAAAGGACGTGCCTCTTCAAGGCACACGCTTCACAGGTTCCAAGAGCTGCCAGCCCTGCCTGTGTGCTGCCTGCAGCCCTCACCCACTGAGAGCTCATGTCTGCAGCCTGCATCTAGGGACAGGAGCACGCGTAGTTTCTCCAGGCACATCTCACGGGGAGAGAGGCCATGGTGCTTCGCAGGATGGCAGCCAGCTGCCCTGGAGGCAGAGCCGAAAGGCTGCGGAGTCGGTGTGCTGCCGCCGATAACCAGTTATGTCCCTCAGCGCCTCTGTTACAATGAGCACAAAGCCACGTGTTTTCAGATGCTGCTCTTGGCCAGGCTTGAGATGCTTGGCAGAGAGAAGTAGTTGTCATGGAAGGGGCTTTTGCAGGCTGCAGGCTTGCTTTTAACCCTCGGGATGTACAAGCCCCAGAGCAGAAAGGTCTCTGCAGACACATAGCTGTGCTTGTAACTTTGATGATGGTGACAATTGCAATAGGAGAGATTAGTTTTTCTTCTCTCTTTTATGTACACATGTTCCACAAGACGGCAAGCTCTTTGTAGAGCAGAGTAAGGGCTCTGTACCAGTGTTAAACACCTCCATGCCTACATCTCTCTGCATGGGAAGAGAGCAGTTGTAGTATTGAAGTTGCTTGCATCCAGGTACAATCGGATTCACGCTGGCTTAACTTCAGGGCTCGCTCCTTGGCCCACCCTGTGGCCAAGCCTCTCCAGCCAGCTCAGAGAAACCATGTGCAGAGTTTCTGCACACGTTCTTGCTGCAGACACCCCGCTCCTCAGCCTGCCGCTGCTGCCTTGAGCGCCCGGCAATCAATACTGCCTTCTCTGCCTGTCATGCTCGGCTGTCCTCAAACCTCGTTTGGCTACAGGAGGAAACCACTTCCACCTTCCGAGGCAGTGCCAGCTGCCCAGATCCTGGTGCTGCCCTTGCTGGAGGCTGCATCGCACCAGGCAAGGGCTCGGGGCACCCCAGGGGTGTCTGCGGTCGCATTGGTAGCAAACCCCTGCAGCTCTATTCATACATAGCTTTATTATGGCCATATTTCAAGGCAAGGGGTGGGGGACCATTGCAGAGGAAGGACGTTAGCTGGTAGTGGCATGGGCACACGGCCACCGCCCACTCGCTGTGAGTGACCTTGTCCCACTGAGCACAGACCGAGGCACCTCCCTGGGATGATTTCAGCCCATTTCTGATCAGGAGATGTCCTGGTACCACAGCCTGCTATGAGGGCTGGGAATCCCAAAGCCCCTGACTGAGCAAGAGACTGGAGCAGAGGATGCGGGGACACAAGCAGGCCCTACAAGGGGAATGTCCCCAGTGATGGCATCCCTCCCCGCCAAGGAAAACAAGTGATGTGCGGCTCCAGCTGCTTGCCAGCCCAGTGAGTTTGGTTGCCTGTCAGGGAAACACAATGGCATTATGTACAGTTTGTAATCCATTCTGCAATGCCGTGTCCAAAGAGCTCAGCATCCCCATGCAGCTCCTACCCTGCTGCCAATGTTGCTTAAGCAGTTTCCAGTTGCATCTGATTACTGTGCAAGGCAACTACTGCGATTGCCAGCTGAATGACACGAGTGCGCTCAACGGCAGCTCAGCTTTGGCCTCTGGGGAGATGTCCTGCCCAGGCCTCTTGCCCTGAGATTGCATCGAAGCACGTAGCTGCACAGGCTGTGGCTCAGACAGGGCTGGGAGATAGGCTTTGCACTGATGAGTGGCTGGGAAAGCAGGGAAGGAGTGATGTCTGCAGGTTAAAGGGAGGTCATGCTGTTGCAGGGATGACTGCTGAGCTGCCCAGAGCGGCTGCGGGGTTAATAGAATAAACCAGTGGAATTTGTAAAACATTCTTGAGACTCCAAGAGATCAGTTTGGGCTTTGTGTTTGGCAGTAGAAGCAAATGCTGTACCACTTTCCCCTGACCTGGTGCTTAGGATGACTTAGGGAGGGCTATTTTTGACCCCCAGGAGGTTCTTATATACCTTAGCGAAGCTCTGTGGGGTCAGGCGTGCTGCACGCCACCCGGGGTCTGTGTGTGCTCACTGGCTCCAAGCCCTGCATGATCCGATGCTGATGATGCCCTTCCCATGAAATGCCCACCGGGTGTGTTCTGCACTTTTATATCATTACCAGCTGCGAGTGAAGGTGTGAAGTTGGGGACACATGTCTGGAGAGCTTAAAATCATCATACATTGACCAGTCTTTTGCAGAATCCTCACACAGGAACTGTGTGAAGTGGTGTTAGGTGGGAACAACTGACTGCAAAGAGATTGTCCCGGGGCTGCGTCTGGCCACGGACTTCAGCCGTTCTTGGGGTAGGTGCCCTCAAAGCATGGAATGGTAATGTTTTTACTGGTGCTGTTACTAGAATTCTCACAGCACCAGGGTGTCCCGAGCTGGCTTTCTCCCCCTTGTTTCAGGTAACGACACCCACTGACCATGCAGAAACAGCTCTGCTCTGGGGCAGCCTGGTAGTGGATGTCTCTCTCAGATATCTCCAGGAATAATGATGTCCTGCTGATATTCACATGGCATCACTGTGCCTCCTCTGAAAAGTCGCCCTTGTTTTCAGAAAATCACCTCTGTAGGCTTTCTCTCTCTCCTTGTGAGTGTGTTTATCCAGCCCAAAGCCCAGCGTGGTCACAGGAAGACAAGGCTGCAGCCCTGCGTGCCTCGTGGTGGGCAGAGCTCAGGAGCCTGGCACAGCAGCCCCGCTCCCCCGTGGGCTGAAGGGACACGATCTGCCCAGCCCCCCTGAGCCCAGTGAGTTAACAACATTGTGGAGGATTTAAAATTGAAGGAGCCTCCTGACGGCCCTCATGTAGATCTAATAATTTACTATAACTGCTTTTATGGCAGACTGTAAAAATCTAAACTAAGCCTGGGAATTGTCAGAGCAACCCACATGGAGTTGAATTTCTGCATAACCACAATTTTTTAGGCTCCAGAGCCGTTTCTTGGAAAGTCTCAGTCCCCAAGTCCCTGAGATGTTATGGGGACCAGCCCTGCCAAGGGCTTCCCTGCAGGAAAGTCCTTTCGCTTGTGTGAGCACAGTTTTGCATCAGTGCTGCTGCCCAAACCCTGAGACGTTCAGTGGGCTTCCTCGGTACTGGTGATGGGTGGTTGATTGATTGATTGATGGGGTTACTGGTGCAGTTGGAGCAGGAGATCTCAAGAAGTCTGAACAATTCTATGATCCTAAACGTTCCCGGATCAAATCTGGAGGCAGCCAGAAGGAGCCTCCTGACGGCCCTCACCTTGCACCCTCCAGACCATCTTCCTGCTGTCCCCAGCCTCTCCCCAAGGACCAGCATCCCAGGAGAGGCAGAGAAGGATTTTTTTTTCCCAGGTCTGAGTTCTCCAGGCCTTTCTGTGTGGCACAGAGAGAGTATTGCCGGTCTCTGGAGGGTGACATTAAGCACTGAGGTAATTCTGCCTCTGAGAGCTAACCCCGAGCAGTACTTACTGCAATTACTCTGAGTGCCACCGGATGATACTCAGTAATTACACGGTTCTTTCATCTGGGGATCTCTGAGCTCTTACTGATCAATTAATTAAGCTTTGCAGCAGGCTTTTGCCACAGCGCAGGATGCCACTGGATCGATAATCCCTCTCCAGAGACTTGGTGGCTCCAAATGGTGCAACTGTGCCAGTGAGGCTCGAACTCAGGGCCAGAGGGCAGGAGAGAGATGGGGATTGCAGAGGATGAGCTCATGAAAAGCTCATGGCTGAGAAGCACCAGAGAAAACAGTTGGAGTCCCTGGCTTTTCTCCCAAGAAGGAAGGAAAACATTGGGCATTTTGTTGGCTCTTTTGTTTGTTTGCTTGGGCTATGCCTGCAAAAGTCCCTCTGAGCCTAAGCCTGATCTAAGCTTGATCCCAATTCTGATCTCACAGCTCCGAGCAGCACCGTGTTCACAAATCCCTTTCTGAACATCTCGCTGCCCGTAGTCAGTGGGGTGCAGTTCTTGCAGCTCCCCTGAGCCACTGATATCTCTTCTCCACCCTGCAAAGGCTTCATCCACCCACTGCCAGGGACCACTGGGAGAAGGGGAAGTGCTGAGCCACTCCTCATCATCCTCACAGCCCCAAGACAAGCTGTTTACTTCAAAAGCTTTGGGCACAACATAAACTGCTGCCGTTTGGAGGAGTCCTGGCAGGAGCTTCACTGTTAGCACAGATTGTAAATCTCCTCCTAACGAGCAGCCTGGTTTAGCCCAAGTCTGGATTTATAAATATGGATAAGATGGAAAGCAGCAGTTCCCTTCGGGGCACACAGAAGTGGAAATCGCATGTTCTCCACCCAGAAATGCACCTTTACATCACTTACTGCCAGGAGGAGAAAACTCCCCAAGTTCAGGTTATTTTTGGTACCTGGGGAAAGTCTTTATCGGTCTCTTGGTGTTTGTCTTTTGGACAGCTGAATAAATCACCCTGTGGCAGTAGCTCTAAGGCTGGTGTTGGGGTAAAGATGCTTTCCTGGGAGGCTGGGCAGGAAGAAGGCTGCCAAAAGCTGTGGTTCCGTGGCAGCTCCATCACCCTCCCTGGCAGCCACTGAAGGATGGGTTTAGGCGGAGAACACAGTGGATTCTGCCCCTGGTTGGGATGCTTGTGGGGCTGAGCCTAAGTAGATATGGGAGTTTCTGGGGTGTCGGGATCCAGCCATGGGCCAGCTGCAAGTCCACAGGGTTTCTTGGTTTTTAGTACAATGGTCTTTTCCTCCCAGAGCTGTGCTATGTTAAACTAAATGACCCATCTGGGGAGTTCTCTCTCTTTACAGAATCACAGAATGGTTTTAGTTGGAAAAGGTCTTTCAGATCATCGAGTCCAACCATCGATCCATCCCTGCTAAATCCGCCACCAGACCACGTCCACAAGTATGACATCTACCAGTCTTTTAAACCCCTCCAGGGTTGGTGACTCAACCACCTCGCTGGGCAGCCCATGCCAATGCTTGACGACCTTCTCAGTAAAGAAATTCTTCCTAATATCCAACCTTTTCCATTGCATTGCTGCAATATCAGCTCTTCAGAAATGCAAGACTGAAAGCCAAGGTGAAACGGGTGCAGAAACTGTCCTTCATCAGGACGCCAAAGCTATTTCACAACTTGGAACTAAATTCAAGCGTTTGCAGCCCGTCCCTGCTAGAAGAGCTGCAGGATGGATCGTCCCTAATCCAACTCACTGCTGAAAATCACCAATCACAGGCAGAGAAATGTTTCCCCAGCCACGTCCCCACTGCTCAGCCGAGCTGCTCTCATTCGCCTCCTGCTATGGCCAAAAGAGGATGTATCATTTCTCAGCCTGACATCATTTTCCTGGCTGCCCTCAGCAGACATATCCTCTCCCCTGCAATACCTGGCTGGCAGAGCCATGGCACTGTGCTTCCCTGCTGAGCCCGTGGCTCCCAGCCTCTCTGCCTGGCACTGATGGGAGACAGTCGATCACAATGACCAGGAATAGGAGGCAGAGTGGTTTTTAGGGGCTGTGCTGGAAGTGGCTCAGCTTTTGCTTGCCCTGCTATGGTGCCCTGAGCGCTTGGCTGTCCTTCCTTCCAAGCAACCTTTCAGCCCAGATGGAGAGCACCATAAGGAGTTTTGTTTCCTTCCCAAAACACACGGCACATTCTCTGCCTGTCTAACAAGGTGTCTGCGCAGGGCTGCACTACGTGGTGCAAGGCACAATCGGCTCTGCAGGAATCATTCATGTTCCTTCCCTCAGGCTCTGCGGTGGGGAGCGATGGGGAGCTCTCTGCCCCCGCATGCCACGTGTTCAGCTGGAGCAGAGCCCCACATCTTGCACTCAGGGACGCATTGTGGATTCATGGCATGCTGTGCCCAGAAGGCACCGTGCATCTGCCCTGCAGCAAACATGGTGCCATCCTGCACAGAGAGTGCAGGGGATAACTCAGCTACACCAGCATCAGCCTCAGGGGCAATGCGGTGAAGGGCTGTGGGAAAACGGCAGCAGGGTCTGGCGAGGACCACCTGGATGCGTGGCTGCTACCTGGCCACCCTCTCATTGGCGCCAGCACAGCATGGAGGAGGCTTTGGAGCTGAGGGGTAGGTCTGGGACACAGCTCAGCTGGGAATGCTCAACTCTACCTGGAGCTCATTATTGAGAGCCTTAAAAAGAGCTGGGGCTGCATTTCCCAGGAGGCTGTTGGTGTGGAGATGGCTGCAGGTGGAGGATGGCTGGGCTGATGCTGTGAAAATGGTATGTAGCTGTGTGCTAGCAGGGCTGGCTTGTGAGAGGGTTTCTTTCACAGAGCCCCACTCAGGGCTTGGTATTCTCCATGTGTCCTGGTGTTGGGTGCCAAAGCCCAGCTCTCTGCAGCAGGAAGGGGAGATTTGTCAGCGGAGCTGGGCTTTCCACCTTACTTTGCAGCAATACCCTTGTGCTCACTGGAGTCTCTGGTCCTTTGGTGGGTAAATGAGGGAGGGTTTGCAGAATGCCACCCTCCCCAGGAACACTGTAGCAGGGCAGGAGCCCTGGCTGCTTTCCTCGTGCATGCTGGAAGGTCTAGCACAGGTAGGGAAGGTCCCTGGAGCAAACTCGGGCTGACCGTGTCTGCTACCCACACTGCATGACCTCTCTGGGCAGCACGCACAGCAGGGCTGCTTGTGAAAGCGAGATAAGGCTGAAGGACACAGCCTCCGCTGCAGTAGAAAACAAGTGGTTTGAGGCAGGAGAACAAATGGTTTGAGGCAGCTAAAAAGAATCAGTCTCTTATGGTGCTGCGGGCTCTGATCTTGCCAAAAGCATGAAGGATGGGGGTGGGGAGAGGGTCTGGAAGGGGGGTGGCAGTGGAGATGCCCAGGCACTGGGGTGAGGACACAGGAGGGAGCTGCCAGCTGGGATTGCTCCAGCACTTAAGCTAACTTCATGTTTTCTGCTATGAAACACAGCCATGATTTCTGCGTTACAAGTGTGATTGCTTGCAACAGCATGAAATTACAGCCAGAACTGATCAGCCTGGCAGCAAATAAGGGAAGCTGTCAAGTGTGGTAGTGTGTTATTACACAGAGGGATCAGAAGGAAGGAGGCTGGAAGCCCCCAGGCAAACCAGCTCTAGGACAAGCCACTTCTTCAGGCTATCTCAGAGGGATGGTTGTGCTCCTGGGGCGATGGCTCTGCTTGCTGCGCAGGATTAGACCTGGCAGTGATGGAGATGGGGAGGCCAGAGAGGGCTGGGTAAGATGTGCACTCAGAAAGGCTCAGATTTGGAATAAACGTGTGTCCAAAGCATCCTTAGTTTCTCACTAGCGGGAGCTCCAGCTCTGCGTGCCCTGGTTCTAATGATTTTGTGTTAATCAGCAAAGAATTAGAAGGGGGACAATGGAGGGGGGAAAAGTGGGGGAAGGCAAAGTGGGGCAGGAGGGGAAAGAAGGGCAGAAGGGGTAGAAGAAGGGGATGGAGGAGGCAGAACAGGGCAAAAGAGAAGGAGGCAGCATGGAGGCAGAAGGAGGGCATAGGGGAGAAGGGGGTGAGGAAGGCGGCATTCTGCTGCCAGAGGTGACAGCTTGTTGTACTGGAGTGCCATCTCTATGCTTGAACATTCATGCTTATGTCATACCCATTTGCTCACAGCATGGATATCTGACAAGGTGATGATCCAATATGGAAGTGGGAGGTATTTATTTTTTTTCTTTCTGGGATCATGTTTATTTTCTTGGCGTGCTTCAAGAATTTCTGCTGTAGGGGTGCAGAGGATCAGCAGGTTGTCCCACGGGTACCTGGATGTGGGTTTGAGCAGGAAGCCAGGGTTAAAGACTCAGTGCGAGCAGTCCCAGAGCAGAGACTGACTCTTTGTCACTGCTGCGCTTTTGCCTATCCAAGATGCTCTGGGGTTCTTGGCCTTGGTGGACCAGAGACACTATTTTATCATAGTTTCATAGAATGGTTTGGATTGGAAGAGAATTCACAGCCCATCCAGCCTGCTATGGGCAGGGACACCTCCACTGGATCAGTTGCTCCAAGCCCCATCCAACCTGGCCTTGAACACCTCCAGGGATGGGGCAGCCCCCACTGCTCTGAGTAACCTGGGCCAGGGCCTCCCCACCCTCATTATGAAGAATTTCTTCCCAATGCTTAATCTAAATCTTTCCCCTTCCAGTTTAAAGCCATTCCCTCTCATCCTGTCCCTGCTCTCCTTGATCAAGAGCCCCTCCCCAGCTTTCCTGGAGCCCCTTTCAGCACTGGAAGCTGCTTTAAGGTCTCCCCGGATCCTTCTCTTCTCCAGGCTGAACAACCCCAACTCTCTCAGCCTGTTCTTGTATGGGAGATCTCAACTTTGATTTACCCAAGTTTGCTTGGTCTTGAAACAAAAAGCTGAAGGGAAAGCAAGAGCTTGAGCAGGGAAAGGCTCTTGGCTATATGAGAAGGAAGATTTTGCAGTCTCCAGCTGTAGGATCCGGGACTGCATTAGTATTGACCTCAGGTATGGCAAGCTGCAGAAATTTCCTCACTCAGCACACGGCCTCGACTCTAAATCTTCCCTAATGCTGCGTGCATCGATAGCACCTGCCTTGCAGGAGTGTTTAGGGGCTTGATTAATCAATGTCGGCAAAAATGCATTTGTGCCTGGAGATGAACAATGCTCTGTCAGTAGGAAATGCTACTGTGGTTGCTAATTGTGTGTCATGCACAAACATGGCATCTGTAATCATCTTGTGCAAAACAAATGTTCTGCTGAGCAGGATTCCAGCTCCTCTTGGGGAAGGAATTAGAGGGGCCGCCTCTGAGCTGGGCAGGGGGAAATAAAGGTCTCCTTGCCCTTCTGCCTGGGCACCAGGCTTTGTGCATGTGGGAATACAGCAGTGAGGGAGCACTAGCTGTTCCCTGAGGAGGAGTTAATGCAGTAGCATGGCACTGTGCAGGGCAGGAGAGAAAAAATGATGTGCACCAATCTCTTGTGCAAGAGCACCCCTGAGCAGCATTCTCCATTCTTGCTATCGGTGAGGTCCTTGCACTGTAGCTCTGCCCCAGCACAGCACCTTGGCCCCCCATGGGGCCGATATCAGGAAGAACAGAAGATGGTTGCAAAGTCTTGTGCCACTTGCAGGAATGAATGATCCAGGAAAAATGCAGTCTCTTTCCTTTTGTGGGCTCCAAACTGCTTTGGTTTTCATAGGCTTTTTTTCTGCAAGCAAGCAGAGCCAAAACGAGGGTGAAATCAGCACTGTCTTCCCCCAGGAGTTCTTTCTCTTTAGGCTTCACTTGATGTTATAATGATCCAATCAATCTCAGGAGGCTCCAAATACTTATTAATTAATGCAATGATTGGGTGATTTGGCCATCATTGCAGCTGTCTGTCACAGGGAGAAAGAAAAGCGTATTCCTTGTTTTTTCTAATGCCTGGCTGTCTTCTGGCATGCTGCTCCTCCACTGCAGAACACAATGTAAAAGCAGGGTGAGTCACAGTCAAGGATTTGTATTCAATATCAGTTCAGATTACATTAGCTTTGCCTAATGCCTTAGCAATAAAGTGCCTCTTCATTGTATAGCTGCAATTTATTTCAGCTCCTGGGTTGGTACAGAGCAAACATCAGTCATGCTGCAACACGTGTGCCCTGCCATGGGAGCAAGCGGTGAATGTTTGCTGGTCTCGGAGATGGTGGAAGATGCAGCCTGAAGGCTGGCTATTGTGCTGCCTCACCTCCTGCTCCTGGCAGGAGCTTTGTGACGGCGTCTACTGCTGCCCAGCATGCTCTGATGGCAAACAGGCTCTTTGACAAGGGCAGTTTTTAAAGCCATCAATTGGAAGCCAAGACAGAGATGTCTATGGAGACGAGCAGCCAGGGAGTGTCACACTGAGGATGCATGAGGCAAGAGCCCTCGTTATCCACTTGTACAGCCATAAACCTGCCCAGTGCTGCAGGTTGGCTGGCTATTTCAAATAGGAGGCTGCCTGGAAGTATTTGCTCTTCTCTCAGGTGAGGGGTGTTACTCCAGCTCAGCACTGGTGCTGGATGCTTTGCTCCAGAAGCAGTTTCTTTAATCCCCTCGTAGCAAGCTGCAGGACCTAGAGCTGCATTTCAGCCCTTTGCTTCCCCAGAGCCACGTTCCCCCAAGGTGCACAGGCTGCAAGCTCTGCTTTACGGCAGCGATCAAGGGCTTCGGCTAGGGTCTGAAGCCATTTGAGTCCCCAGAGATCTGCTTTCCCAGCAGCCTGGCTTGGCTGCATGGGCTCTGCAGGAGTGACAGGTCCCTGAGCTGATGGAGTTCAGGTCATTCCCCTGCTGCAAACGCTGCTTTCTCCACTCTGGCCAGTGTTGCCTTGGCTCAGGGCGCCTTTCCCTAGCTCTTCTTCCCTGTGGGCGAGTGCCTTTTTTGCAGAATAAAAGGCATGCAGGAAAAAAAAAAAAAAAAAAAGAGGCAGCAAAGACTGCTGAAAACACAGTTAATTCTGTGTTTCTGCACTGGCTGCAGATGCTTGGCAAAGGTTTCTTGTGCTGGGACTTTGGCAGCTCAGCGCTGCCAGCAGAGCTGAGAGGAAGGGCGAGGGGACAGCCAGGATTTCTTTTTTTAGTGGGAAGGCAAAGGTCTAGGAAAATGCAGCATTTTTCTTTATGTCCTTATGAGACCCCATGATGATTCACGTGGGCAGTAGTGAGTGCGAGTCTTATCTTTACTTGATGACTTCTTGATGCTAGGGTGGAACACCTTGGAGGAGGCAGGTCCACAAAGAACCCTGTGGAGCACTTCTGCAAAGCCCTGGCTCTGGTGAGAGGAGGGCTGAGCAAGTCATCAATGATTCATAAACCTCCCCTGTGCAGGGCAGAGGTCCCCATTCTGCCTCGCACAGACACACCCAGTTTGTCAAAAGGAAACTGGCCTCCGTCTCACTCAAAGAAGCTGCCAAAGATCCTCCTTATTGCTGAAGAAACACCCCCTCCGCACATCCTGCTGTGTTGTGGTAGGTGTTGCATCTCATTTTGTTTGTTTGTCACCCAGCCAAGAAGCAGGAGTGATGCTGTGTCTGCACACAGCTACCAAACACAAATAGCAAGGCGTGAGTAATCGCAGCCAAGCTCTCTGCGGGCGTCCCCTGACCTGGAAACCATCCACGGAGGCTGTTTGGTGAATAACTACAAATGTCAAAGCCACCCACCTCAAAGGGGAGCCCGATGCTGCGTGGTTCACCAGGTGGTGACACAAAATCCCACGCAACAGGGAGAGTCATGGAATTGTGGAATGGCCTGAGTTGGAAGGGACCCACAATGATCATAGAGTCCACCTCCTGTCCCTGCACTGGAAAACTCAACAGTCACACTGTGGGGCTGAGGGTATTGGACAAATGCTGCTGGAATATTGTCAGCCTTGGTGCTGTGACTGCTTCCCTGAGAGCTGTTCCAGTGCTCCACCACCCTCTGGGGAAGAACCTTTGCCTAATGTCCACCCTAAACCTCCACTGGCACATCTTCCTGCCATTCCCTCCAGTCCTAAATGAAGAGATGAAGACCTTGACTGCCGGACTGGGCTGGATGGATGGCCCTGGGCTGGGGTTGTTAAAGCCAGCACTCGCTGAATACTGCGATCTCTCCTAATTAGCGTGTGCAGTGCTAAGATTGCGATGCTTGCGCTAACGGTGTCCCTGGGGGCTGGGTCCCTGGGCAGACTGCTGGTGTCAGCAGGCAGGGAACAAAGCTGTCCTACTCGTACACTGCGCTGAGCTGGTAATGATGCTGAAGGTGATATAGAATTGCTGAGAACACCTCAGGCTTGCACCCCTGTGGTTGCAAGCAGGACTGGATTGTTGCTAGCACCGGGTGCTGCAGTGGCAGCTGGTGCATGCCCAGCCTGGGGTGAGGATGCTCCTCACTGGTCTGCTCTGGTTGCCAAGACACATCTCCAGGGGATGCAGTCTTGCCTCCCATGCATCTCTGCCTTCCCCTGGAGGGTGTCTTGACCACCCGTGACACACCAGTATGTGCCAGTGAGGCAGCCCTGGGGAGAGCTGCAAGGACTGAATAGGGCTGGGAGTTCTCCCAGTGCTTCCTGGGCTGTTGTAGCTGATGGGAAGGGCAGTGGGGATCCCCGAGCAGCTGCACTGCCCCGATCTCCTTACCAACACAGCGTTATTCCCTCTAAGGAGCTTAATCCGTGGGGCCTGATGCTAAACCTATTAGCAGTGCCTGGAATCTGAGCAGTTTGCTGCGGAAGGTGCCAGTGCCGAGGGCACTTCTGCAGGATTCAGAAACAGATTGAGCTCTCTGACACGCTTGCTGTCTTGCAAGGTTTGGGTGCCACTGGTAAGCAGCTCAAGAGCTGTGTTTGAGACCACTGGTGAGAGGGGAGGGTCTGGGTTACGTGGTAAAGAATGTGTTTTAATGCAATGCAAGGTGAAGCTGCAGTCTACAGACAGCAAATATGGGCCATGCATGCAAACTGGGAGCCTGTGTCCCAGAAAATGTGATGTTTCACATTATCAAATGTAAAAATAATTTGGAGGCTATAGGAAAAAGCAACTTGACAGGCAGTCTTCGAGCTGCACTTTGTGATATGCTTTGACACTTACCTCCATGCTGGAGCAAACAGCCCCAATGGAGCTGCGGCATGTGGCCAGGGATGGTTTTGCCTTTGCAGGATGAAGAGGAACATCTCGGGCAGGTCTGGGAGCTGTGGTTAATTAAAGAGGGGTTTGGGCAAACAGGATGGAGTGAATAAAAGAGGTAGGAAAACTGTTTGAGGTCTTGGAAAAATGCCTCTGGGAAGTGGAGGAAAGCATGGTCCGTGTGGTTTAGCAAAAGGAGGATCCAGAGGTGCCTTGAATCCACTGTGAAAAGCCTTTCTTGGGATAAAGTGGGCTCTGAAAGGGCCCTTCAACAGGGAAAGCATAACAAGAACTGATGACTGGAAGCTGGAGCCAAACACACTTTAATTAGAACAAAGGACACATTTCTAATAGTGAGGGAAATTAACCGCTGGAACCAACTGCTGAGGGGAAGTGGTACTTTCTCCATTTCTTGAAGTTTTCACATTAAGATGGGATGTTTTTTCCAAGAACCTTTACTGAAGTACAAGTGACTGGGCTCCATCCAGCAGTGGAGGAATTTAATTGCCAGTACTCAAAGTTCTGCCCAGACCCTGCAGAATTCCTCCATGTAACTGTGTTTTGAGGCTGGTGGAATCTCTCAGGTAAAACAAAGTTCAAGTCATCACTATGGGCTTGGAGAGATGAAGTGTTTCCCAGCATGGTCCCCATCCTCAGCCAAGCCAGGACTGCTGGTCCTGCCGGTGTCCCTGTTTTTACATGTGACACTCACGGAGCATTTCCGATGGTGCCCTGTATAAAATTTGAAGTTAGAGAGCTGTCTGGATGGAGCGCCAGGGTCTCTGCTCTGTGTGATGGGGCTGCAGCTCCTTGGTGCAAAACGACCTGGGGCTCTCCTTGCAGACCTCTGTATATATAAATATATACCTATCTATGCATCCTGATGGGCAGCTGCTCCTCAGCCGTGCTGAGGGGGCTCCAGCAGTGCCAGGAGCTGAGGGGGTGCAGGTAGGGGCTGGCAGCATGCAGGAGCCTGGGGATGTGGTGAGATGCTGCTGCAAAGGCCATGCTCGATGCAAAGCCATCCCTGTGTGTAGTTGGTGTCAAAGAGCTTAACTTTCCCTGTGAGCCAGGGCTGATCTGGGCAGAGAAGTCAGTCAGAGCCACTCCACAGAGCCACGGTCCTGTAATTACTCTGTGATTAAATAAAAACATAATTCCTTCAACACCTCCGCACTCTTGCTTTATTGCAGGAGAGCCCGCACAAGGAATTAATATTTAAATAATGGCTTTCCTCCCCAGGAGCAGACTCCAAACCAGGCAGGAATATGTTAATGCTCTGTCCTGTGTATGGGATGAGCAGCTCCTTGCTATGGGACTGGGACAGAGAGGGCTGCAGTGCAATTCCCCAGTAATTGGTATCTCCACCACTTCTATCTCCTCTGGATGTGGTCGAGGGGTCCCCGCAGGCAGAGCCTGTGCATGCAGACCCCCAAAGCACTGCCCAGGCACGTCTGTGCTGTCGGCTGGTGCAAGGTACCTTTCTCAGCGCAGTGCCAGCTCATGCCAGGTTGGAAACCACCCAGTAATTTTTGCAGATCAGACGTAAGCTTAATGACCGGAGGATTGCAGAGAATTTCAGCTGCTAGCTGCACTGATTTTCTAAGCTGCCCATCTTTTTATATCACCAGATGCCAGCTAAGCGTACCTTGTGAAGAATAGTCTCTCCCTGCAAAGGGCTACGCCATTTCCAACCTCTTTATTAAACTGAGCATAATTCTGTGCGATAGAAATGGAAGAGAAGACCCCAGTAAGCAGGACTAGCCATTTCCTCAAGTTCCTGATCTCCTTGGTTACAGCAATCCCACGCAACATGTGATACCAATACAGTTTTGGAGACCAGGCTGTCAGCAGCAGCTCCTCGGTGAGAGAGTTCGAACCCCAAGTTTGATATATTCTCCATCTCAATGACCCCAAGTTTGATATATTCTCCATCTCAATGTCTCCCACTGAATTGTCCCACCGCACAGGACCTCGAGGCTTTGGTGATGGTTCTGGAAGGATGCCCTGCAGCAGAAGGTAGCGTGCAGTCACACACAGTTTTGCAGAGCTAATGGTTTTGGTGCAATCCCAATTACTACCAGCTGAAACTGCAAGTGTTGAGTGGGGTTGGGTTTTGTTTGACCTCAGCGGTGTCAGAGAAGAGTATTGGTTTGGACAAAAGCAGCTTTATGTGCACATCTCTGCAGAGTCTGCTCTTCCATGGCCATGGCAGGAAAACTGTGATGGGCTCGGCTCTTCCCAAGGGGGTGGGAGCTATGTGTGTGACACCTCTGGAGACACTCCCACAGAGCCCCTGCGCTCCAGTGTGAGGGTTTGGTTTGAATTGATTTTGTCCATTCTTGCTGCTCCTGAATTCAGACCAGGCTTTGCTCAGAGGCCACTGTTCTCCAGTGCCTCTTCAGCAGTGTCCTTGTGCTGTGCACCGGCTGCAGGCAGCACTCGCAGCCAGGTGAGACTTGGGAATCTGTTAAGATTTCACAGAATTCGTGTTTAATGTCTCTTGATAGAGATTTTGTTTATTTTTAACATTGGAGTTATCTATAGCCAAACCCAGCCTAAACCTGAGGCCAGGGGATGGTACGGGAGAGGGATCCTGTGAGTGCATGAAACCGGAGGTGCAGGGAAGAGCAGTGACTGGTGCAGGACATCTCTCAGCTGCCTCCCCACAAGGGAAAAGAGTTTCCCCTGAGCAAAACATGCTCTGATTTCCAGGAGATGCACACAGACCCCTTATCCCTGGACCGGGGCAGGGAGATGAGCTGCAGCCTCCTCCTTGGCCCGCACCAGAAGGGTTTTCAGTGCAGAATCTCAAAGCCAGTGGCTCCTTCCCTGCAGCTTTGCTGTTAGGCAGGGATTTAGGCTAAGCCCAGCAGGAGAAGGAGCCAAAAGCTGTCCTGTAACAAGTTTCCCAAGGCCTCAAGAGCAGCAGGAGGACCTGGCCCTGCAAAGTCAAAGTGGTCACCCCTGCCCAGCTGCTAATGCTCCTAATCTGCTTGAAACCCCAGGGGATTTGCCTGCTGGGCTGAGAGGAACAGCCTGTGTCGTGCCCTGTGTGAGTGACAGTACCACCGCCCCAGCAAGCAGGGAGTAGGGGAGCCTGGCCAAAGGGCTGTGGGGTCACCCAGCAATCGCTCATCATCACAGCGCCGTGGCACAGCGGAGCTATCGCGCGGCAGTGAGGGCAGGAGGCCACGGCTGCCGGGGGAGTGCCCTGCATGTTTCTCAGTTAATCTCTATAAAAGTGAAAGCCAGAACTTCTCTCCTCCCTCCCGCGCCCTCTCTTGCTATGGTAATTTAGCAGTATTAGCACCGGTTAGGAAATCGGCTTTGGGAAACGCAGCCTGAGTGGTACCAGCACAGAGATCTCTCCGGAGCTGGGATCCCTCAGCTGTGCCCCCTGGGACCATCTCTGGCCATGCCCATCCCTCACAGAGACAAACCCAGCTCCGGGATGCTCAGCACAGCCCAAAGAGCAGGATGGGGTATTTTGCAGGTAGGAGCATCAGAGGAGGAATCAAAGTCCTGTGCAAGGCATCCAAGGCTGCTACTCTCAGGAGAGAGTTGGGATTGTTCAGCCTGGAGAAGAGAAGGCTGCAGGAAGACCTTAGACCAGCTTCCAAGACTGAAAGAGGCTTCAGGAAAGCTGGGGAGGGGCTTTTTACAAGGATGTGGAGTGACAGTACAAACGGAATGGCTTTAAATTGGAAGGGGGAACATTTAGATGAGACATTAGAAAGAAATTTTTTATTATGAGAGTGGGGAGACCCTATCCCAGGTTGCCCAGGGAAGTGGTGGCTGCCCCATCCCTGAAGGTGTTTGAAGTTGGATGGCCAGACTGGATGGGGCTTTGAGCAACCTCATCCAGTGGAAGGTGTCCTGCCCATGGCAGAGGCTTGGAATTGGATGGGCTTTGAGATCCCTTCCAACTCAATCCATTCCGTGGTTCTATAAATAGGAGTTTTCTGGCAGGAAATGCCTTGGTAGCATCATTGCAGAAGCAGTTCCTCCAGCATTATTGGCCTCATCCTTGACGTGAAGCTGGGTGCTATTAATAGGGAGCTGTGCGCACCATGGATGCACCAGCCTGGGCCAGAGTGGAGCTCACTGGCTCCATCCTCCTGCCCAACTCCTGGAGAACATCCTGTCCGTGCCCCACATTTCCACTTGCCACACTAATTATAATCACCGCATAATTCCTGAGCAACCTCCCTGCTGTGCTGTATTATTCATCGGGAAGCAGACAGACTCGCGCAGCCCAGACAAGCTGCTCTGAGGTATTAACAAGGCAAAGGATTAATTGGCTGGTGGGAGCTGCCAAACAGAGGATGCACTGCAGTTACACCTGGCGTGGGATCAGGCACAGGGCTCAGTTTGCCTCACCCCTCACCCAGCACCTCCAGTGAAGTGCGGCAGGGTGATGTTCTGAGCGCTGGTGCCTCAGGGAGGTGTAGGTGTGGTGTTGCTCTCAAGGAGACGCAGCTCCAGGACAGTGTTGCCCTGATGCTCTATAAGCAAATGCTTTATTCGGTCCTGCTTCCCCTCCGAGGCTGTGCGGAGCTGGGAAATGGCCTTGCTGCAGCATCATCGATGCCTGAACCAGCAGCTCCCTGCCCCTTTCCATGTTCCCTCTGGGCAGCCACTGCAGCACCTTGCAACTGGGGAACAAGCGCCGGTCACAGGGCTCCCTATCTCCTTCCTAAAAACAGCCCTTATGAGAGGGCAGTGTGCTATTCTGCTGCAAAATGTAAAACAGCAGGTGCTCAGAGGTTTTTCTTACCCTCCAACCCAGCGTTGGGTAGAGGGTCTGCCCTGGGAGCTGCAGGGTGCTCGCAGGACCAGGAGATGGAGGCAAGTGACCCTTCGTTAGCTGGGTTCGTCACATAGCTGCCATCTCCTGTGAGCTGAGCAACTTAAATCCAAGTAGAGGCTATTTTCCATGTTGACCTTGCATCCATAATATGCCCCCGGCACCTCGTGCTGCTGATGCTGGCTCGGCCGTGTCACGCAGGGCACGGCAGCCCCGCGTGCGTGCAAGGGATCACTGTCACGCCAACGCACGCACAGCCAACCTGTGCCAAGCCATTAGTAACACAATCCACTGGCTGGTCAGAGCCTTCTGTAGCTATGGTAATGAACCACCATAATTCACAATTATAATGTCAAATTTAAACCTAGGGCTTGTGCAAAAAGATAAAAATATCTCTTTGCTCGTGGGATCTCAGTATTATTTGCTTAGCTATATTGGAAGCTAAATGCGCTCGATAGCATCAAGCGATTGCTCTGAGATTAAACACTTCTCTTCTGTTTATGCACGTTTCGCCCTTTTATAGTTTTATTAAAATGCTGGCTGCACTTTCAATTAAGCAAATCCATTTTGCAATTGTAAGCACATTTCGTATGAATAAATAATTTAATTTGCAGGGTGTTTTGGGCTCAGAACCACAATTGGCAACGTCAATGCAAAGATGCTTGAAGGGTGCAGAGCTGGCAACCCCCACTAAGGCGCTCTTGCAGCAGAGAGGAGGTAGGCATTACCATTCCTGATGGGTCGGTGGGTAGGAATGTCAGCACAAAGCCCTTGAGGTCTTTCCTGGATGCACACCTTCACACGACTGGTCTGCACCACCGGCTCTGCCAGCCGCCCTTCACACCAGGGAGCTCGTGGGGTGGGAGGGAACCTCATCGACATTGCTTGCAGCTCCCCTTCCCACGCACCTTCATCCCCTGCGTTGTCGTAAGCTATCTATCATGGTAATAATCCATGACCTCTTTCATCTGAGGATCCCAAAGCCCTCTGCAAATATTAATTAATTATCAAAGCTGCACAGCTTGCTCTCTGTGAAACTCGCAGTCATCATTTCAAGGAATCTCACATGCAAAAAAAAAAAAAATCTGTCTGTTTTCTGCCATTTCTTAACCTCCAAATGTTGCTTTATTGGCACTTGCCGTAAAGCACATGTTCAGGTTTTTAACACGTTTCTCCGGATCCCAGCCTGCACTCCGTAGGTCCCAGTGCTGGTGTACGGCTGCGAGCCCCAGCCCCGGGCACCCCAGCAGCCATGAGAGCAAGCCCTGCTCCTCCTCGCCAGTACCTCTTCTCAGCAGCATGAGCCCTGTGTCACCAGGGCTGTCCGTCTGTCCTGTATCCTGCTTTTTTTGTATAGTGCTGTGCTTGAAAGTTTCCAGTGCAATCGCACTTTTGCTGCGAAGCTTTGGCAAAGCAGAATGGTTTTCTCCTGTAGGATGGCAGCTGACAAAGCTTGTGCGGCTGGAAAGTAATGAAAATGGACAGATACCAAACCCCATGACCTTTGTCTTTAAATAAAATAAAACAAGATTTTGAGCTATTTTTAACATACCAGCAAAAAAAAATTAAAAAGGCAGAAGCGTGGTTGCCTCCGCTCATCACTTCAGGATCACAGCCACCTCTGAGAGCCCTGTTTCCCAAGGCACAGTTGTTGTGCCTTGGCCCTTCCAGGTTGAGAACATTAATATTCTTCTTTAAAATCCTTTTCAGCATCAACTGTTTGCCCCAGTTCTGGATTTTGCAGTTGCTCCTGTAAGTGATGTCTGGGTGGGTTGAATTTGTCTTGCCGATGCTGAAGCTCTGCAAGAGGAATGCAAATGAACCTCAGAGTAGTGATTTTCTTCTGCTGGGTTTATTTTTTTTCTCTTTACAAACCTCCCACTACTCCAGGTTCCTTCATGCCAGCACGTTGCTCTGGGAAGGTTCCTATTGTAGAAATTTCCCTCCCCAGCTGCTTTGTACGAGCACAAAGACCTTTTCCTCACAGAACCCAGCGATGCTTGGAGGTAGGGACATCCTGAAAGGCACACGGAACGCATGTCAGCAGTTCAGTCTTGCTTAGCATCATCACCACCCTCGGCCTCTGAAGCCTGATCTACAAACCCTGTGTGGACGAGGTGTCCTTTTGCAGTTCATTTTTAATCTCACCTCAAAGCAACGCATAAATTGCTCATCATTTAGTGGTTGTAGCCAAATGATCCCTTTGACGACGAGCCTTTGATTGGGAATTACTACAGCCGTGGGTTCGCTGAACGTTAAGCTCTCGCTACTTAAACTCGCAAAAGAAAAGCAGGTTTATGTGTAATACACTGACTTCTTTTTCTTCCTTTTGCTTTGCAGGACACAAAGGAAATTGCGTTGTCACTTGGAATGGCTTTGCACATCCTTTAACAGCAAACCAGGGAAAAATGATGCTTGGACTGGAGCTTTTCAGGCTGAGTCCAGAGAATTGTTTGCCCTTGAAGCAGCCCAGGCAGGAGAGGAGAGCAATGCTCACGGGCAGCAAGAAGAAGCCATCCATCAGTGCTGGCCTGCGATAAATACCACACATGTACAGCACGGGGTGTGAAAATGCCCATTCCTGAATGCGCAGGAGACAAGTAACCGATGGTCAGGTCAGTCAGGTTTAGAACCACAGCAGTTTATAGCCTGGAGTAGGAGGACAAGAGTTATTCTCTTCGCCCCTGTATTTTAGCCACATTTACCCACTTTCAGCACAAGAGCTTTGCCATTTGTAGCTATGAGGGATGGTGCGTGAGGGGAGGAAAGTGTGACTTTGGGAAGCAACCTGTGCCTCCACGCTAGTCAAAGTGGCTACAGTGAGTTTTGCTGCTGAGATACAGCTGTTGCTGTCCCAGACTGAGGCTGTGATGTGCTCTCACTTGAAGGGGAGATCCCTTTGCGGTTGTCCATGTCACCCTCGGAGAAGGGAGGGTGCTTCTAGCCCAGAGCCTGCCAGCATCCTTTAGCTGAGTGCACCGCAGAGCCTGGGTTGGGCTGGTGCTGCACCCACAGCTGCCTCCCACCCTCTCCCAGGAAGGCAGACACCGGTCCAGGGAAGGGTCTCCACATCAGAGAAGCACCAAGAAACTGAATTTGCCAAGTTTCTAATTAGCATAATTAAAGCATGCTCTTTTCTTCCAATGGATGTGCCTTTGGAGAGCCTTGATCAGAGAAATGATGTCTGTAAAGAGCTCCTTCGTTTGCAAGATGCTCATCATTCGGGATCAAGTGTCCAAAACCATCCTGCCACTGACTGCAGTACGAATGGAGCCTGGGCCTGGCTGGTCTCCTCCTAGCAGATGCTTTCCTTGGCACAACACGTCCATAACTGCTGGAAAATCGAATGCCAGAGCTGGTGAGGCCAGGCAATGCACAGTCCCGGCTGCAGAGGGTACCGGATCTGGCAAAATCCTAGGCTCCTCATCAGTGATGCCCTTAAAGGAGCTGGGGATCAGGGAGATGCTCTGTGGGCCCCTCCAGTGCTCTCAGGGAAGTCAAGAAACTCTATTTGTTGTACTTATGAGTTTATTAACCAGGTACGTGACCATCTTTTGCAACCCATACACTGTTTTTCACAGTGCTGGCATCTGGGATCACTCCACTTTGATCCATAACCCTGCTCAGTGGGGAGGCTGTGCACGTTCTCACTGCATCTCCACTGGGGACAGGACCTGGCAGAGCAGCTGGGGCTTCTGCAGGCTGATGGCTTCGACAGCCAGGAGGGGAGCGAGAAGCCTCCCCTCTGCCCACGCAGGCAGGGCTGGGCAGCACTTGGCTCCCGCCCCGCATGCGACAGGATTCAATTTCACGCCTATTGGATGCAGGGAGTTAATTCCCGATAGCTGCCACGCACGGAGCCTCTGCCATTTAAATGTCTCCCTTCTGAAAGGGATATATAATTGAAATTATTCTTCCTGCAGGTGATTCAACAGGCGTGGAAGCCTCCTCTTGCTCTCCTCAATGTTTGCCATTGTGGCTTGTCTCACACCCCAGCAGCTCTGACAGCAGCCAAGACCACCTTCATTAAAACAATTTGTCGGAGACCTTGAAACGGGCTTGGGCTAGGGAATTTGCTCTGTGAAGAGGTGAGCCAAGGATTTGTTGGCATGGCAGAGCTGGATAGAAAACAAAAATCACCCTTGTGCAGTCTTGGCCCACCTCCCTCCTCCCTGTGTGGATGGAGAACAGGGACTGTACCTCCAGGCTGTTTGGGACCACTAATTGTGAACTCCAGCCCCAAGTTCCCACCAGGTCTGGGACCAGCAATGCCCGCTCCTGCCTAGAGCATCCTCCCACCACCCAACTCCCACTCTGGCATGGGTACCAGCAGGGAGGAAGGTTGCCTGTGTGCCCACACCCCTTGGCTGAGAGGCATCACCTCGGGCTGCCAGGATGGTGGCAGGATTTGTGCTCCGTGCCCGGCTCCCTGCTGCTGCTTTTCTCCCGGCTCGGGGCTGAGCTACTGCAGATTCAAGACCATCTGTCAGATTTGGGAGTTTGTTTTATCAGGCTGAGTTTTATCCCTGCTGAAGTCCCACTAGGTTTCCTACATCAGCGCGATCCAGCCCGCACCCTCCTGCCGCGCTGGTGACAGTTGTGTGCCGTGCTCCGGAGAGGCTCCCCATAATCCCAGCCGAGCGGAGAGTGTGACAGCTAATCTGGTGAATAATTAACTTCACTGTGCACACACATGCCATCATGTCATGCTCACTGAGGGGGAGAGGTGTCCTAAAGTCAGGAAAAGGGCCCAGAGGAAGAGCTGGTGTCTTTGGGCTGAGGCTCAGCTTAGGCTGGCGCTCCTCTCTGCAGCCCCACTATCTGCTGCTGGGTTTAAAGCCCAGAGCTAAACAGAAATCAGCAAAGGACATGGTAGATGTGTGGCGTACAAAACAAGAGCCAAAGATGTAGTTAAGTGACCTCCCTACTGCGGGATCTGGTGGGTGGTGAGCAGGGCAGGACTGTCTCTGCTCTGGACACTCATGTGCCTCTGCATGGCTCCCAGTGTCTCTCTCAACATGAAAGGTCCAGAGTACGTATTACATGCATCATATATATTTTATATACTCTGTATTTTATATGTCTCTGTATTATAGAGGTGCTTGGTACGTGATCAAATAGCTGGTACGTTAGGAAAATACAGTATGATTATCCTCATTCTCTTTTCCAGTTCTTACTAAAGGCACTTTTGCTCGAACTGTTATAATTAATTTCTAGTTTTTCTTTTTTTTTTTTTTTTTGAGTGCATTTCCATGCAGGACTTTCCCATGTGTATCCAAAGAGGTAATTTTTACCGTACGCTCACTGATGGCCACCCCTGCATGTTAAGCAGAACTGCTGCAAAATGAAGCCGATACAACTATGCTTCGCTGGACAAGTAGTGATCGTTTCTAATAATTTAGAAGATGATCTGAGGGCTGGAGCATCTCCCATATGAGGACAGGCTGAGAGAGTTGGGGTTGTTCAGCCTGGAGAAGAGAAGGCTTCAGGGAGACCTCAGAGCAGCTTCCAGTGCTGAAAGGGGCTCCAGGAAAGGTGGGGAGGAGCTCTGGATCAGGGAGTGCAGGGAGAGGACAAGGGGGAACGATTTTGAGCTGAAAGAGGGGAGATTGAGATGAGATCTTGGGAAGAAATGTTTTGCTGTGAGGGTGGGGAGGCCCTGGCCCAGGTTGCCCAGAGCAGTGGTGCTGCCCCATCCCTGGAGGGGTTCCAGGCCAGGTTGGATGGGGCTTGGAGCCCCTGATCCAAGGGGCAGGGGGTGAAACTGGGTGGACATTACGATCCCTTCCAACTCATTCCATGATTCTATGAAATTGTAAGGGCGGACCATGTGTCATCTGAACGACGCAATCTGTGGATTTTCTTTTTTTCGTCTAAAAGCACAGAAGGGAGGACAGGCTTTTTGTACTCTATTTTTTTCCCTGTGCATTGCATTCTTTATGCAGATAGAACAGAGGAGATGTTTTTCCCTTAATTTGTGAAATTGCAGGGACTGCAATGACGGCACAACGCACTGTAGTTTGCCAGTTTCAAGGGGAAAAATAAAAGCTTTAAAAAGCCCCAAGCCATAGACATGCTGTCTTATTGGGGTTGCACAGAGCTCTGAGTGAGCTGAACGTGCTCACAGAAAGCACTGCAAAGACCCTGAGAAGGAGCCACGGTGGCAAAAGCTGGCACTTCCCTTCCCGAAGCAAAGTGCGTGTCCAGATAAACACTGGAAATAAATCATCTTAATTGCACGAGCAATGACACCCACCTACGACTGGTCAGGAGGAGTTTGGGTGAAGGACAAGTCCTTGCAACCAGGCCACGCCGCAGCTTGCTGTGTGGTGGATGTCTTGCTGTTGAGCTCTGAATCTATCCCAAGGAGACACCCATCCCTGCCCTCAGGAGCATGAAATCCACCTGGGGAGAAAGAATTGCTGCAAAGACCGAAGCACAGGGTGTCTTGGCCCCGTCATGATGCACAGCCCAAGGCCACCCACCCAGTTTGGTCCTCAACTGCTGTGTTACCTCTGCAGCACCCCACCGCCACAGGCAAGGGCAGCATCCCAGGGTACGGAAACAGCCAAGAAGGGCCAGAATCCGACCAATCCGCCAAACACACGTGGTGCCCAGCCAGGTGTGTGCTGGAGGCGGTGCTGAGGCACATAACAACCACAAAATGAAATAGAATGCATTGTTCTTGTTTCCAGGAATAACAGCATCATTCCAAACCCCAATTTTAAACCCATTAGAGTCAATTTCTACATTTGTTGTCTTCCTGAATGAGTCACACTTGGTGAAAAGGAGACCTGGAAGCACAGGGAATGTCACCTTGTGCAGAGCCACCTCCTGCCTGCCCGGCAGTGCGGAGCTGGCTGGGAGTGAGGAATTGCTGGGAATTGCTGACAGCCAATGGAGCAGGGGGAGGGAGGGTGAGCAAACTGCTGATGTGAACCCACATCCGAAGGGTTCGCATTAATCTGTGACGAGGAAAATGTCTCTTGCTGCAAGACTTTGCTTTATATTAGAAACGAATGCGAAGAACCCAAAAGGCCAAAGAAAATGCTGAAAACCACTCAATTCACCTTTTAAGCCAACACTGCAGAGGGTCCAAAAAGGTTGGCTAAATTGGTGTAAATGTCCCAGTTGAGCAAATTACTTCAAAATTACTGATGGAAAGAAGAGGTTGTTCACCTGTAGAATTTTGCCACAGATCTTTGGTAAAAGAGTAAGTTTGGAGCTATTCTAGGAAAGAA
The DNA here is from genome assembly GCF_017976375.1 of Cuculus canorus. Taxonomy (NCBI): domain Eukaryota; kingdom Metazoa; phylum Chordata; class Aves; order Cuculiformes; family Cuculidae; genus Cuculus; species Cuculus canorus. The sequence goes on from NC_071417.1 coordinate 8,426,205, forward strand.
AGCTGAGGCTGAAAGATCTTTTTGTGACTGCAGAGAGATGGAGAGGAATGAATTCAGCTCTGCACCACACTGCTTCCACGGACCTACTCGCTCTGCCAGGAAGGGAAAGACAAGAGGAGGCTCATATCAAAGAAGCAAATATTTTATTGTGTAAAAAGCAAGCACAGAGTGGAATTCAGGCTCCTTTCACCACACGCACCGCAGAGCTGCCTTGCACACCAGGGGGATGTGCCCAGATGTCCCAAACAGGCAGGAGTCATGAAACCATGTACGAATCTGTCTTCAAATATCTACAGAATTAGAAAAGCTTCGGAGAAAATCTCAACCACTGAAAACTAAAAATATAAAAGCAAAGCATGTAAAGAGAGATGCTCGGCGATGTGCAGCCTGGTTTGACCAGCCCTCTGGCTCTGCTGTTGGCTGGGTGTCACACCAAGACCCAAAAGCATCCTTTGTCGGATTTTTGAGCAGTGGGATGAGACTGCATTTGGGCTGCATTGTCTGGGTTACAAAGGTCTGGTGTGGCTCCAGCTCTTTACAGCGTGGCCTTTCCCTGGCCAATGTGGCATGTTCTTAGGCATCTCTGGCAGCCACTGGGTTTGAATTACAGCACCAACTCCTGAGTCAAACAACTGCAGGAGAACAAGAAAGTCCCTCGTCCCCGTGGCTGGCCCTGAGCGAAAGTGTAGGGAAAACAGGGCAGGGGTGTAAAGAAAAGCAGGGTATGTTTAAAAACAAAATAAAGCCTCATCATCTGTAAAACCATCTCATGGCTTTTGGGGAGGCACTTTCAGTCTCTGTTTAAATTATCCGATCAGAGAACTCTTCCAAAGCAGCAGGGAATGGGTTTGCCTGGTCACAGCTCCTCTCTCGGTGCAGTGTCGAGGTCGGTCGCTGCTGTTTAGTGAAACAAAGGCTGGAGAAACTGGGATGTTTCATTATGCAAATTGTGCTTCCTGGAAAGAAATGTTTTATTAACGCGCGTTTCCTTCTTGTGTTGGCTTAGTCAATTTGGTCACAGCTTGACATCCAATAAGTTAGTCTAAAGGCAGTGGTTTTACAAAATGTTTTTCTAATCTATTTTAAACACTTAATTACAGTTGTGGCGCATTCATTAGGGACTTTGCTTTCAAACCTGGATTGCAGCAATGAATCCTAATTCTCAAAGTGTCAGTTGCAATGCAGAGACCGGAGCCAAGTAGTTGTCAGAGGCAGTTGCTAACTATGAGAAGCACGCCTGATCCAGGCAGGACCCCCTGCTCCAGAGGTGCTGACCTCCAGCATCCACCCAAAGAAAACTGCCAGTTAACCAAACCAGCACAAGGCAGGGCTCAGGAGCATGTGGGTAGCGTGGTAGGAGCTGGGAGATATTATATTCTGGGAACCCGGAGGCTGGGAACCCCAGTGGACTCAGAGCTGGTGTTGTGGCCACCCTTGGTGGTGTTCTCAGCATCGGCAGTGTCCCCATTGCCCACCCCCACCACATTCCCCTCCTTGGGAACGCTCAGGGTCAGCACAGCAAACCCGCCACCATTTCTCTGAGCTAGTACCGGTCAGCAGCTCAGCATGTTTACCTTAGTCTTTTCCCAGATACTTCTTCATGATGCTGCTGACATCATCTTCCTTCCCTTCTGCCTCCGCTCGGCGGGTTGTGCCACTGCTCTGGGTGCCGGCTTTGCCACTGCACCCCTCCCCGTCCCCTCTCTGGGGCTGCGGCCGGCGCTTGATGCTATCAGTGCTCTGGGAGGAGAGGACAGAGCCAGAGGATGAGGAGGAGTCAGAGTGCTCCCCAGGGTCCTCATGGGGGGCTGGGCTGCCCTTGGCCATGCCCTTTGCCTCAGAGGATGCCGAGCTGCCCACTACAGCCTCATCCTGGAAGCGGACAGTGAGGGGCCGGTGGCCATCCTTTCTGTCTCTCCCAGGCTTGGCCAGGCTGCTGGTGGAGCGGGATTTGCGAATGGCTGGGAGGAAGTCGTCGAAGTCAACATTGGTTTTCCTCTCGAAGTTGAGGGTGGGTATTCTCCAGAGGAAGGGATTGCTCCCCTTCCCCTCACCCAGCCCTTCACTGGATGGCGAGCTCAGGAGCCCCCCAGGGCCCCTTTCCACCTCCACATCTTCCACCGATGGCTCCAGGCAGCTTCTCCAGGAGCTCAGCCTCAGCGGGCCCGTCGTCTCCATCCCCGCAGCTGGAGAGCTCGGCCGGTAGCCAGAGCCATCGAGGGTTTGCAGGAGGGAGTCGTAGGAGCCAAACTTTGATGTTCTTTTCAGCACTGGCGAGCGTGCCGGCTCGGCTGGCTCCGAGGCCATGCTCCGCAGGCTGGAGGAGCGCATAAGGCTGGCGCCTGCTCCTTCACCTTCCCCCAGCTGATTCCTGTCCAGCTTCCCCAGAGAATCCTCCGCTGCTGGGAAAGCTCGGGAGCGCCGCAGGGCTGCAGCGCCCGTGGTGCGGTAAATGGGGAGGGGAGAGGTGTCACCCAGTGCTGGGAGCCCTTGCTCCCGCTCCGCTCCCCGCTGCCGCCGCAGCTCCTCCACGTACTCAGAGAGGGCGGCTGATGAGCTAGGCACCGGCCCTGCCACCGGAGAGAGCCCTCTCCTCCTTGGCACCGTTGGAGACAGCGGGCTGGGGAACCTCCCGTCTGGAGCTGGGGAGCTCCCGCGCCTCAGCACCAATGGCGACGTCCCTCCTATCCTATCCCCAGGCTTTTTTGGGCTCTCCAGCTCTTCTTCATCTGCTGGAGGTTTTCCATAGTCCCGTCTTCTAGCACTGAGCAAGGGACTCCTCATCCTCCCCAGATCCACAGCATCGGCAGACCTGGCAGCGGTCTGGGAAGAAGTTGGCCGGCTCGTTGCTGGTTCCTTGATGTCTCTGCTCACCCTAAACAGTAGATATTTGTGTTAGTTTAAGCTGCATGGTTTCCAGTGCCTACAACATACATTTAGCAAGGACAAGGCTGAGCAACAAAAAGCTGGTATCGGCACGGTAGTCTCAGAATAAACTCCCGCTGCAGCATTGAGCAGATGGGCAATGCCCTAAGATTGTGTCTTAAATAACTCTCAGTCAGCCAACTCGGCTGAATCCACCACGTAGGGTGTGCGGCGTGAGTACCTTTAGCTCTACCAAACCAACATGGACCTCTGAATGTCTTTTTTCATTTTTTTACGACAGATTATAGCGATATGTAGGATTTACCTTATTTCTGTGAAAGACAGATTAGTCACTAAAATTTTATGAAACCAGCTCACAGAGCACCCCAAATGTTAACATTATTGCGGGTCCTGCTAGGGAAGAAAATCTATTGTGACCCACAAGAGGCAAAAAAAAGCCCAGGGGCCGCTTGTTCAAAAGCAATGGAAAAAAATGATGTGTGAGGATGGGACCTCACCCTGCAAACAAGGGCTGACAGAGGAACCATGTGGGTTCCACCTCTGCTCCCCAAAGAGGAGCTATACCGGCTGCTGTCACAGCAGGACGGCATCCCCAGAACACGCAGCCCTCACCCAGCAGGGTGACAGACAGCCTGCAAGGTTGGTTTAGCCAGAAACTGGTGCCGAAATGGGAATGGCAGAGGCTGAGCACAGGCGGCGTGTCGCTTTTGCCACCGGGATCGCAGCTTGTGCAGATGTGGAGAAGCAGGAAGGGAAATAACAACAATAATAATAATAATAACAACAATAAAAATAACAGTAATATGGCCTGCCCCTTTGTGCTGAAAGCAGAAGAGCACACAGCGGGGCTGTGGCAGGGACTGGCACATGGTACCAGCCGCCTGGGAGATGATGCCCAGTAGGAGCCTTGCTAGCCAGCTGTATTCTTAATTTAACTTCTGCTCCTCACCACAGGGCTGCAAGAGCTGCCCTGCAGTGACACCGGTCCCACCCCTGCACCAACTGCTCGCTGAGTGGGACAGGGATGGAGAGACATCGCAGCAGGAGCAGGGGATGGTCCTGCCTTCCCCCAAATTTCGCCTGTCCCTCAGCAAAGTGTTTGATGGCACTGAGAACTCACTCTGCTGGGACAAAAGCTTGGAAGCATCTCCTCAAGCACCGTAAGATGCCATTGCAGCACCTGTTAAGGGTCTGATGAGGCTTTGAGCAACCTGATCCAGTGGGAGGTGTCCCTGCCCATGGCAGTGGTTGGAACTGGATGGGCCTTAAGATCCCTTCCAACACAAACCATTCCATGTGTTCAGCCAAAGCCTCTCCCCAAGTGGACAGATCCTGGCACATCCTGGCTGCAAACAGGGCTCCTCTGTACCAAGCCTGTCCCCTTCCTTGTGCAGCCGGTTCACGGAGATGGGGAGGGGGCTGCAATCACCAATGCACTCAGTGTTACTGCTGACACTCTGCTCCCAGTGTGACATTTTACATGCCCCTCCTCCCCTAGAAGCATCTATGTTGGTTTGAAGGCCTAAAAAACTGGGGAGTTCGCCTGTTTCACTGTAGGGGAAGGCAAAGGACACCCATGAAACAAAGCAGGCACTCTGCAGAGCTGTGCGGTGCCTCTCCTTGGCACGTTGCTTTAGATCAATGATAGAAAAGAAAGATGCTTTCTATATGCTGCTCGCATGCAGACGCTTGCCGGTGAGACAGGGAGTGTAGGTGCCTGCAAGCGACGTCTTTTGACAAAGGCTGCACCCAGTGCTGGCTGCTGCCGGTGAATTATCCCCACTTGTGGGTCCCTTTGGCATCACTCAGCCAAGGGGAACTGGAATTTGCCTTAATGAGAAGGTTTCCAGCATGTAAATTTGTCTGAGAAAGAAAGGAGAAGGTAAAATGAAAGCGAAGGGTAAAGTAAAGGAGCAGAACCTAAATATAACTACATCTCTGGGAGGCCAGCATGCTTTGAGGTGCGGGAGCAGTGGTCAAGTTTTACATTGCCAGTAACGAAGCATCCTGCCCTGGGAATGCTGAGGTTGCCATGGGAACGGGGTGAGAGCAGATAATCCCAGCCACCACGCTGGACCCATTTAGACCAGGCTGCTCTGACCCGTGAAATAATTTACATGCCGAGATGAGTCGAAGACAATCTCCACGGCTGGGAAACGCAAGCGATTACAGAAGTGATGGGATAATAGAGTGGATTCAGGCACAGTCCAGAGCATAAAGATGCCCACCTGGTTCCAGCACTCACAGCCGTGCTGTGCACCCGTGGTTTATTACATGAGCCCAAACCATTTGATTATCCAATGCAAAATGAATTAACCAGAGATTTAATCTGCCTGGAGCACGACAACCTCCAGGGTTACCTTGCACCGCTGCACCCAGCACTGCTGAAGCCTCACAGCTGATTAATAGTTTGAGACATTTTGATAATGCTGGTTTTTAGGATCCTAAATCGCAAATTGCATCTTACCTAAATAGCTGATGTAATCCTTCCATGAGAATTTGTACAGAAATTGCTCCAATCACTCTCTACGTTCCCAAATAATATTGCAAACTGACTGCTGTGCAAGCGGCTTTCATAAATTAAACAGCCAGTTTCAATATTTTCCTTTGGTTTTTAGGGCTGAGATAAAAGTGAGCTGAGAAGGTAAGAAACACTAATGGGCTGTGAACACAGACAGTTTACACGCTGTTGTTTATTGTCCTGTTCAGCGTGACAGACAGTTACTATTTTCATGAAAACCTTTAGTGCTTGAATTGGAGTGAAAGCTGCAAACACAGCATTGTTTCTCCAGCTCCCATGACAGGCACAAGCCTGGCCACTAAAGCCACAGAGCCCCAAGGGTCATAGAATCATAGAATCACAGAATCATTAAGGTTAGAAAAGACAAATTAGATCATCCAGTCCAACCCCACCATGCCTGCTAAACCATGTCCCCAAATGTCATACCTATATGTTTTTTTAAGCCCTCCGGAGGTGGAGACTCCACCACTGCCCTGGGCAGCCTCCAGCACTTCACCACTCTTTCAGCAAAGAAATTTTTCCTAATATCCAGTCTAAACCTCCCCTGACACATCTTGAGGCCAATTCCTCTCATCCTATCACTTGTTATTGGGTTGAAGAGACCAGCACCCACCTCATTACATCCTTCTTTCAGGGAGCTGTAGAAGGCAATGAGATCTCCCCTCTTCTCCAGGCTGAACAATCCCAGGTCCCTCAGCTGCTCCTCACAAGACTTGTGCTCCAGACCCTTCACCAGCTCTCTTGCCCCAATGTGCAAACTACTGTGCTACTACAGCTACTGTGTGCCCCAATGTGTGCGAGGGCAGCACTCCTCTGGTGTCACAGCTGTGCTGAAATTACACCTCAGTTTCAATTAATTACTTTCTGCAAAAGGAGCCTGAGGGCCACAAGGTAATTTCTCCCATGCAACATGTTCCTGATGGAATAAGCCCAGAAGCCTGTGCTGGTGCTGCTGCATCGCACTGCAGTCCCATGTCACTGGTCAAGTTGTGCTGCTGCGGCTGCACTCCACACCACTGTACCAGCACCCCATCCTCATCATTTGTGTAACCGTAACCTATGTAACCATACCCAAAGAAACCCAAAATCATGGTTCATGTTCTCTTCGCTGTCCTCAAGCCTCCACTCGAGGCAGAGGAGGAGTACCTACAGCATCCTCTGCCCATTCTTAACTCCCACAGCTTGCAATAACCCTGGGGAGCCCTGACACAAGCTCTGCAGCTGGTCCAGGTCTCCTGCTCAGGCGATGGGCAAAGCATCAGGAGCTACCGAGCAAACCATCGCTCCTTGCCTCAGCATCAGAGAGTATTTTCTCCAGCCAAAGGCAAAAGCAGGGCCTGATGCAGAGCTCTGAAGGCATCTGTAAGCCAAACGGAGTTCTGCAATATGCCTTTCCCACCAAAGCAAATGACATACAACAATAATTAGTGAAGATTACATAGCAATTAACATGATTACAATTATGCTAGTTGAAACCATTTATACAATAAACTCCACACATGCACAGAAACACATGACCAGGGATGAAAGTGTGGCTCAGATGCTTTTCCCGGTAGCTCAAAAATAAAGCCAAGACAACTCCATTTCAGGGAGAGAGAAGATACTTCTATCAGAAGAGGATTTTCTTGTCACTACAGAAGAGCTCCCAGTTCCCCATAAAATAATTTGCTTTCTGACACAATAACATTTAAAAATAAACATCTCAGATTCCCACCAGGCGTGGGACCCAGGCTCCTTCTTTATGGAAGCAGAAGGCAAAAGGATGCCAGGCTGATGCCAGGACTGCAGATGCCACAGGATGCAGGAACAGAGAGGCAGAGCCCTGTGCTGCAAGTCCATTTGCTGCTGCACCTCAGGATCAGCCCCTCTAACAGCTGGTAAGGGGCAGGATAAATGCATCAAGGACTTGGGGGTGCTGGTAGATGAGAAGCTCGACATGAGCCAGCAATGTGTGCTCACAGCCCAGAAACCAACCATGTCCTGGGCTGCATCCAAACCAGTGGGACCAGCAGGGTGAGGGAGGGGATTCTGCCCCTCTACTCTGCTCTCTGAGACCTCACCAGGAGCCCTGCATCCAGCTCTGGAGTCCCCAACGTAAGAAGGAGATGGAGCTGTTAGAGTGAGTCCAGAGGAGGGCACAGAGATGATCTGAGGTCTGGAGCACCTCCTGTACGAGGACAGGCTGAGAGAGTTGGGGTTGTTCATCCTGGAGAAGGGAAGGCTGCAGAAAGACATTGGAGCAGCTTCCAGTACTGAATGGGACTCCAGGAAACCTGGAAAGGGACTTTTTACAAGGGCATGGAGTGTCAGGGTGGCTTTAAATTGGAAGGGGGAAGATTTAGATGACACATTAGGAAGCAACTCTTTACAGTGAACGTGGGGAGGCCCTGGCCCGGGTTGCCCAGAGCAGTGGTGGCTGCCCCATCCCTGGAGGGGTTCAAGGTCGTGTTGGATGGGGCTTGGAGCAACCTGATGCAGTGGGAAGTGTCCCTGCCCATGGGTGCTGTATTTATTAAGGCTTAGCCCCGCTGGCCAACATTTTGTACAAGCATTTAAATAGAAGAGAATTAAAGAAAATGTTAATCAAATCTCTCATTCCTGTACACTACACTGACGATAACAGCCTTCTCTGCTCTCCTCTGGCTTTTGGCAGCTGTTTGTTCAGGAAATATCCCACATGTAGTGCTGAGAAATGAATGCTAGCAAGATTCATTTTTCATTACTGGGTGCTTGTGCAAGACAAAGGAATCTTAATAAGGAAGAGCTCGTTTCGCTGATCTCATTTTTATTACCTTACCAGCCTCATCGTCTGTTTGTTTGCATTTCATACAGCCTCTTCTCTCGTATTTCCATCTTTGATTAGCTGAAGCCAAACACAGCTATGACACCAGCATTTGCAATTTGCCTCTTTGTGACCCCCAGGACAGAGGCAGATTGTCACAGTCTTTCCAGGTTTAGGTAAAAAATTGCCTCTCACAATGGCACGGTCAGTCCAGCCCTTTTATTATGAATCCAGTGTATTTCAGCTCAGAAATACAATATTAGCCATAATTCCTGATTTGTTGCCATTCATTTATGAACACAGATGGGTCATTTGGACCAAAGACCCCTAAGCAATAGTGAAAGAGTGGTGAAGAATTGGACCAGGCTGCCCAGGGCAGTGGTGGAGTCCCTGTCACTCAGAAACCCTGTAGATCTGGCCCTTTGGAACATGGTTTAGTAGGCACGGTGGTTGGACTGGATGAGCTGAGAGGTCTTTTCCAACCTACAAAGGTTCTATGATACTGTAATATCCAAGAATTGCTTTCCTGATAGGTGCTGGGGTGGAGTGCAGGGAACCAGCAAGCTCAGCCATCTGCTCTCGGGTCACCCATCCATCACATCGCTGTGGGTCTCAGCCCTGCCCAAGTGCTCTTAAACCCTGCCTTGTATCAGCAATTGACTCCTTCAAACTGCTCCAGCAATGGCTCTGCTGCCAAGGGACTTGCTCTCCAGAAAATTAATTCTGGCAGTAGTTATTTTACTGTACAAAGCAGGGGAGTGCGGTGGGGACAGATCTCACCAGAATCAGAGCAGGGAGCTTAATACTAATGTCTGTGATGAAACAGCAGCCTGCAAACCCTATTAAACCCTACCTACTCCGAGCATCTCTCGACAGACCTGCACATGAACGGGGAGCAGGCAGGTGCCTCAGTGAGCTGTGCCGAGCAACAACCCAGCCTCTGCCCTGGTTCCCAGGAGGAAAAGTGAGTTAAACTCACTCATCCTGATACAGCATCCCTGGGAAAGCAGTACTGCAGGGAGCCCCGAGGCAAGGGCCGCAGGCACCAGTGCCACCAGGGCTGCAGGCAGGGGTACCACCAGCCCTGCCCACCCTGAATTTGGCTACTCGTCTTTCCTCCCTCCTGCGCTGCGGGCTGCCACCACTTCCCACCACAATGGGTGCTACAGATTGTGCATTATGTAAAAAGGTGAGCTTTTATTTGTTACAAAGCTACTGCTTCGCAGACTTTTGCATGCCAAGTCTCTTCCTCACATGAAGATGATTCTCTCTGGAGCCACTTCAGCTCCCAGCCCCAGGACTCAAAGCTCCATCTCTGCTCCCCCAAGCCTCTGAGAAGACCCGACACCCTCCTCTGTCCCCACTACCTCCCTTCTGAGATGCAGCCATCAGACCCAGAACTACTCAGACCTCAACCCATACAACTGCTTCACACCTGAAACACAAAGAACTGGTTTCTCTGTGACCCTGTGGTGTCAGGAGAGCTGTAAAACAGGGCATTTGTCTCTGTGCCAGAGGGTCCCTCTGACGTGCATCCATGCAAGGTGGTACCCGCTGAGCCCCGGGCAGCCCAGCCACTGAGCACCACAGGGCGGCTCTGTGGGAGCCAAGCCGAGCCAGTTTGGCCATGCAAATGCTTGGGCCACTCTCCAACTCCCTCACAGCCCTTTAGCATTACCGTCAAAAATTATCATGTTTTATATTAGAACTGTATAAATGCATACTGTTTCCTCAGCAGCGAAAAGCGAGCATATGGTGTACAAATCCTCAAATAGGCTGCATCGCCTCTTTAAATTATCTCCAGAGAATACATCAAGGGATATTATAGTGCTTGAAGCATGTTTTTGATGTAGCGTCTTTCATCTAGTGTTTCACTGATCCTGGCGTGGCAGCAACTACCTTCCTTGATTTGATGTTTTGACCTTAGAAACCATGAGTCCCCCGAGCTACTTTCTGCACATCCTGGAAGGAGCGCAGCCAAAATGCCTGCGATCCCTGGGCCAGCATCCGCAGCACCCCTCAGTGAGCCATGGGGGCATCCCTGTTCCCAGGAAGACACCAACCATTGTAGCAGTGCCACTGCAGTGCTCCTCGCTGTGCCGTGGGCTCTGTCACACTTAAAGGGTATGTCCAGAGCAGGGCAATGAAGATGGAGAAGGGTCTGGAGCACAAGAGTTATGAGGAGTGGCCAAGGGACTAAGGGTTATTTAGACTGGAGAAGTCCTCATCACTCTCTACAGCTCCATGAAAGGAGGTTGTAGTGAGATGGGTGTCGGTCTCTTCAACCAAGTAACAAGTGATAGGATAGGAGGAAAGAGACTCAAGTTTCTCCAGGGGAGGTTTAGACTGGATATTAGGAAAAAATTCTTTACCAAAAGAGTGGTGAAGCTGTGGAAGAGGCTGCCCAGGGCAGCGGTGGATTCTCCATCCATGAAGGTGATCAAAACCCATTTAGATGTGATGCTTTGGGACAGGGTTTAGTAGGCATAGGGGAGTTGGGCTGATGGTTCGACTGGATGAGCTTAGAGGTCTTTTCCAACCTTAACAATTCTATGATTCTATCAGACACTCATCTACCCTCCATGCACCCGCAAGATGCTGGAGCTGGCACCACGCGTCTGCAGTTTCCCTGAAGGAAAGCTGTGGCGGGTGCCGCTTCAGGGGGAGCAACCACATGTCTGTCACTCCTGAAGGGGGCCATGCCCTGGATGGGCTGGGGGTCCCTTACCTCAGGCCTTGGGTGCTACGGCTGCCAACGGACTGCACTGAGATGCTTCCAGCCACACTGGCACTGGCTGGGGAAGATCGGCTCACAGACGACCCCGGCCAGGACTTGATGCTCTCTGCAGGCTCCAGACTGAGCGTGGAGCTGATGATGGAGCAGGCATCCCTGCAGGGAGAGATGAGACCTCATTAGCTCTGCAAGTGAAGGCAGGAGAGCCAGTTTTTAGGGTTAGCCCAGGCACAGACCGAGGGCTCCTTCACAGCAACGGCAGCTCCAGCTGGTGGCTCTGCTTTGGCTCTATTGTGATACCAGCAGAGATTAGAAAAAACAAATATTTCCAGGCAATCTGGTCCTTGTGCCACTGCTGCTGCCATTAACTATTTCCCTCGTGTTTTTTATTAGTGCCCTGTAACCTGTGGACAGTGGGCAAGGAAACGCTTCTGCTGCCTGCAGTGCCCTAGGACCAGAGCTGCAGGGGCAGAGCCACTGAGACCCTGGGCACCCCACTGCGCCCTTTGCACCACTGGGCTCTCCCAGGGCCAGAGCTACCCCTACCCACCCACTGGGACCCCCCTGACCAGCTGCAGTAGATGGAATCCTTTAGGATCTCAGTTTTCCTTCAAAGTCATAGATCAGCTTCACATTCTCAAATTGCAGCCTAGAGAGATCACGATGCCTGGTTTAACCAAGGGACCTTACAGACAAGTGAGTGGCTCAAAGGGCATGCAAGGCACACAAAAGCAGCATATCCTGAAGCCCATCCGTGCCCAAGTGGATCATGGTGCCCCAGCAGACAGGCTAGTGGTCCATAACCCATTACACAACCCAGTGCAGGCTCCAAGCCTTCAGCCAGCAGCCCCCCAGGGCTCACTCACGTCTCTCTCCTGGAGCTCAATGACTCCCGCGCTGTCTGCACGCTGCGAAGGACACAAAGAAAGAGTCAGCTGTGGCACTGCCAATGCTTACATGGTCTACCTGATGCCACTGCATGAGTGTGATGAGATGAAAACTTCCCAGCCCAACTGTATCAAGCTGGTAGCTGGTATGATTGGAGCTGGGTTTTGCCTGAGCTGGGCGATGTACCCTCACAACAGCCCGAGCAGAGCTGCAGCAGGGACGGGGGCAGCAGCCAGCGGCCAGCATGGGTAAAGACCTCCTCACCTGCTCCCTGCACTGGTCAGACCCTGGGCTGCAAGAGTGCAAGAGCTGATGGAGCGTGTTCAGAGGAAGAAAACAACATTGGAGAGGGGTCTGGAGCACAAGTCTGATGAGGAGTGGCTAAGAGACCTGGGGCTGTTTAGGCTGGAGAGGAGGAGGATAAGAGGAGACCTCATCACTCTCTGTTGCTCCCTGAAAGGAGATTGGAGCAAGGTGAGTGCTGGTCTCTTCTCCCAAGCAACAAGTGATAGGATGAGAGGAAATGGCCTCAAGTTGCACCTGCGGAGGCTTAGATTGGATATTAGGAAAAGTTTCTTTACCAAAAGAGTGGTGATACATTCTGCCCAGGGCAGAAGTGGAGTCTCCATCTCTGGAGGTGATCAAAAACCATGTAGATGTGGCACTTTGGGACATAGTTTAGTAGGCACAGTGAGGTTGGGCTGGTGGTTGGACTGGATGAGCTTAGAGGTATTTTCCACCCTTAACGATTTTTTGCTCCTGTGGTTCTAGGGTCCCCGGTGCAGGCACCCCCATGGCAGAGGCGGGGGCTGTTGCAGCGTGTGCTGCATTTGAACTCCCAAAACACCTCAGGGTGAAGGGCAGGGAGCAAAACCCACCACTTTCCCTGCCCGCAGCAGCTTCAGTCCCTGCTGGGAAGCACTTCTCACCTCCTGCTAATGTGTCAATTGTATTAGAAATCACTTTTGTTTTACGAAGGAGTGAATTTCTGAGCTCACGGTTTCTATCTCACCCTTCTCTGGTTTAATCACTACATAAAGAAAATCTCTTCTCATGGCAGGGTGACAAGTACTTCTCTAGGGCTTTTTTTAAATGCATTTATCTATTTTGTCTCCATTTGTTGTGTAGCGGAGAAGAAAATTGGAGGGCCCTAGAAATAACACCTGAAAAAATTCGCTGGAATATATTCCTAGTAAAATCTTCCACCCAATCTGCCCAACTTCACTGGTTCCTCCAATCTCCAGCTCCTGTGGCTGAGCAAAGTGCAGGATATTCAATCTATAAATCCAGTACTGGGGCATCCACCGAAGGGCAGCAGCACACTTACTGCTTGGGTGGGAACCTGCTCTGTGAATGGGGCTATTTCCACTTACTTTGCATACTTTAAGCTGAGCCAAACTATCATTTTCAGGGTGACATTTATTCATGAAACCTTTCATTAACATGAAGATCTATGTTCATAAACGTGCTGCTGCAGCAAAACCATACAAGGATGCAGCCATGGCCACCATGGCATTGTCCTTGCACGGTGCAGTGTCTTCCACCACAAAGCATCTGAGCCTACCCCTCTGCAGCCCCCCCATCACCCAAAAGCCACCCACATCCTCCCAGTGCTCCTCACCTCTCAGCATCGCTCTCATCGCTGGAGCGCAGCTCCTCCAGGGCCACCTGCAGATCAGCAATGCGTCGGATGGAGGTGCCCAGATCTGCCTGGAGAACCTGCCGCACCGATGCCAGCTCCGCCAGCTGCTGCTCCTGCATGGACAGCATCAGGTTAGTGCCTCAACCCCAAACTGTGGAGCAGGAGAGGAAAGCATCTCTTAAAGGTCCTTCCACCCCAGTGCTCCCTGTGCCCCTCAGTTGCTGCCCATCCCTGCACCCTGCCGCATGCGCAATAGTTTGTATAATGCAAACTTCTTAAACAAGAAGAGGAGCAAATGAAACTGAACCAATCCATGACTGACCAGCAGCTTCCATAGCGGAAAAAGCTATGAGGAGATAAGCCAAAAGTCCTGAGCACAGGACAGAACGTAAGAAGCCACCAGCGATCACTGTGCAGACGCTGAATTGAACTCAGGGGACGGTGACCTTGGTTTGAGGCACACGGCTGCACCAGGACCTTGTCAAGTTGTACAAACAGCCTTCCTGGAGATAATTAGTACAGAGCACTGCTTTCCTAAGCCAGCCAGATCAGCCGCCAGGAAACATAGATGTGGCCCAGCCCAACCTCAAGTATAAAACCTAGAAAAGTAATAAAACAAACTTTGAAGAGAACAACAGTCTTGAGCTGGCTTCACCCTACACATCCCTCCCTGCAGCTGTAGCATAAAGTCTGAACAGTGAGTAGGGTGTATATCGCAACTGCTTTATGGTGCCCATGCTGTGATTTCAGTACACCACGATATTGCTCTGTTAAATCAAAATGTAACACCACTATATCAAATGAGTAAATCTGATATTAAATATTAACTCTCTCTCTGCACCCATGTAAAAGTAATCAGTGTGAGAGCATCGTATTCCTATTAGGGACAGGATAGGGCACAGGTTGTAGGGAGGCTTCCAGGCATTTCAGGGCTGCTCTTCCACTCTCACACACCACTTACCTGCTTGGAAACAAAGCCCCTTCCAGAAACACTGGAGCAGATAACAAAAACCAGAAACTCAATTCATAATTTAAGCTACAAGGAAGAAAAGCTGGACGAGCAGCACAGCGCAGATGGCACCACGGACCCAGCATCGCCTGTGGCTGGGCAGCCTCACAGCACCCCAAGGATGCTGATCTGGCTCTGCCCACCCACTGTGGCTGAGAACCACCACGTTCATTGGATTCCAAGTCCTTTCAGCTTGGAAGGAATCTTCTAACCCATCACACAGCTGAGAGAAAAGGAGCATGAGCGTGAGCTGCAAATTCAACTTGATTGAAGCTGCCAGCTGTAAAATTGCCATCTCAGTGGTGACAAGGTGAGAGATGATTTGCAGCGCAGGCTGCGACAGGCTGCAACGCAGGAGCCAGTGGGCTGTCAGGGTAAATAACGAAAGCCCTGGGATCACCGGGCATGCAGGCCCAAGGCAAAGAGCACCCCAGTTCATAGCAACAGTGAAAGAAATATCCCAGTCTGGGCTGCACAGCACCACAGTTGCTGCTGGAAATGCTCTGGTATTGGTAAAAACCTGAATGCTGGCAAGAAGCTTTCTGAAACTCAGCCTTTCTGAGCCCTTTGCATTTCCTCCCAGCTCAGGCAAACACAGAGGGTGGAATGGACCTGTTTTCTTGTAGGAAACTGCTCTAAGTCACAGAGCGATGGCCAAATGCCCAGGCAAGGGGAGGTGCTCTCACACCAGTGTCAGCCCTGCAAGCAGCCGAGGGCTCAAGAGGGGACACACAGTGAAACACTGACCCTTGACAGGGGGTGGAGGCACTGGTGCAGGTTGCCCAGATAAGTGGTGGCTGCTGGAGGTATTCAAGATTGGGTTGGATGGGTCTTTGAGCCCCCTCATCCAGCGGGAGGTGTCCCTGCCCATGGCAGGGGGGTAAAACTGGGTGGGCTTTAAGGTCTCTTCTAACCCCAACCATTCTGTGATTCTATGAAAAGCTCAAGGGGAGAAAGCCTCAGTCTTTGCCTGGCTACGTGCCTGTATTCAGCTATTTGCAACTGCAATATCAGGCAGTAAAACAACCACTAACAGCTAGATAAAAAGCTCAGCCCTTCAAACAAGCTGATAAGAGCCTCTATTGAACTAGTTCCTTGGCTTCAGGGTACAGCACAAATTAAACATAGTTCAGTGGCTGCATTTAATTCCTTTCTTTCCTTCTCCTACTATTGACCTGACAGTGACTGGCAGGGAGGCAGCGGGGCACACGGTGGTGTGCAACCCCTCCCAGGACCTCAACCCTGCTTCTTCTGGTTGGTGACAAATGAAATCTCCCGGGTATACCACACAGCAAACAGTGTGCCCTGGTGGCTGCTGGGGTCCCCCTAGCTGGATGGGTCCCGTGGGAGCCATGCTGTGGGAAAGAGAGGAGCTCAGGTCCTTTTGAGGATGCCCCAGTCCCTGGGCACCCACAGCCCATGGCACTCATGCTGCACAGCAGGGAGAATCCAGCAGCCTCAGGAGGGGCTGCACAGGGCACCGAGGTGTCTTTGGGGAGTGCATGGCCATGGGCTCTGCGTACTGTGAGTGACCTTGTGGTCCCCTGAGTGGCATTTTGAATGTGAGCCTGAAAATACCTGTTTCTTAATGGAGTTGACGCTGTTTAAGCACTGCAATGTTGCTAAATCTGACTCCTTCCAGCGGAGGTACTGTCACCACTGCCATCGCCCCAGGTACCTGGGCTGATTAAATGCAGAGGAAAGCACCAGCCACATTCAGAGAGCAATCTGGGGCGGCTCCACACTCACTCTCTGCTGAGTGACTTGCAGAAGCCTATGCAGAAAGTGGATTTTAGCTCTCAGGGCTCAGACATTATTGTAAAGTGAATTCTGGTGATTTAAATCTGCAGCAAGAGGATATGGGGAAGAGAAATGGTGCCGCTTGGTTTCTGTGCTCTGCCCTTCAGCATGGGCTCAGCGCATCTGCAGCTCAGTGAGGAGGAGGAGAAGGGGACGGCCAGCAGAGCTGCAGCCAGGCCGGGAGCAGAACAAGAGGAAAATCTTCTGAGTAAAGGTGCTGCTCAACATTTTGGGCTGAAATCAGAGCAAAATAAAAAGGTTTGTGCTTATAGAGCCACAGAGCAGACATGTCGATCATCCCCGAGCTCACAAAGACAGTGTGGTCATGTGGAGAAGGCTGCAAACCCCATGTCCCACCTGTCTTAGTGCTCAGTCCCAGACCTCGTGCACAGATGTACTTTAGATTTTACTCTGTACCATACTATTGTCTCAAGGACAGGAATAATTATGTCAATATAATTAAATTTCAAATTAAAAAAACCTGTCTTTGTAATATAAACTGTCAAGGATGGTCCCAGCACCAGGGCATTGTTGTCCCAGGAGCGATCAGACACCTTTGACTCACATTATTTCAATCTAAATGTAAATGCAAGCAGCTTTTCCCTTTTAATACAGCAAACAATCTGAGCTTTTACATCCTCACTCAGGATGAACTGGGAGTGTTGCTGGCTTTTTCTTCCCCCTGAGTGAAAAGAAGGGGGAAAAAGAGGAAATATATTGATTGAGGAAACTCTTGACCCACTTGCTCATGTGGCTCTGCTGGAGCAGGGGCACCACCTGGGAGAGAAACGCTGCCTGTAGCGGAGCGAGCAGTGGTGCACCTGCAGCAGTGCCTTCTCCTCATCCCATTGGACTCTGGGGCTGAGCTTGTACTCCCCCATCCCAGGCAGCAGCCAGGAGCCAAGGAAATCACCCAATAACAGAGGCGCTGGGCGACGGCATTGCTGCATCCCACCAGCATCTCCTGCCTCCGCAGAGCCCCACCTCACCCATGCATGAAGAAACCTGCTGTCCCCCCTTCCCTACATGTTGTGACTTGTTGGCCACAGCCAGAGCCAGCCACTGCCCTTCATCACGGACAAGGAACCACACACAGCACTGAACAAGAAGCTGCCAAGGACCAGACTGACAGGCCAGGGCTGGACCTGGGGGAGAATGTGGTGGTGGAAGGTGACTTAGACATCATTTTGCCTGCGTTACTCATTGCTAATGGCCCGTTAGCAATGCACTCCGTCAGCCTCTGCACTCCAGCTGGCACTGCTGATGGCGGGGATCCCGGATGGCTGCTGGGGTGGCTGCAATCAGAGGAGCCATGCTGATGAACGAAGCTTATAGAACAACAGCTGCCAGGGGAATGAGCCCTTTCTACCTAATCAGGGAGGGGGCAGAGCCCGGAGCAGCTGCCCTCATGCTGCAAAATGCCTAGGGAGTAAGGTAGCAATTTTCCAACTGTTTATGAGCTTTCTTCTTCTGCTACGCTTTAGCCTCCACAGGGATCTTGTATTTATTCCAGGGCAAACTGACTCGTAGGAGGAATTCATCCCTGACCCCACACACAGCGAGCCCATGACACACTGGGAGCCCCTCTGCACCTGTCCTGTTCAAAGCCCTTGCAGCCACCACCGCCCCTGCCCCTTTGCACCACCGCTCGCTCTTGCTGCAAGGACAGGTTGGAAAGGAAGGGATTTGCTGCAAACTTAGCAGCCACTTGGTGGGTGCCCAGACAAGAGAAAGCTGAGGGAGGGTTGGTGAAGGTGCAGCCCTGGGCACCGCAGTGCCTCGCTGCTGGCACGGCAGCAAGGCTGTCACCCAGCAGGCCACCAGCACCATGGCGAAAGAGGTCAAGACGAATGCAGGCTCCGCACCAGGCAAGGACAGCCAGCAAGGACAGGAGGAAACATGGGCTGGCAGCTCCTGGGGGGCTCCTGCTAGGGCGGCTGCCACCCCAATCTGTCCCTGCGCTGCTGGCAGGGGAACCCTCGCTGCTCACCATCTCCCCAAGCATTGCTGGGGCTTCCTCTTGCGCTTCACCAGTGGTTTTTTTCCAACAGGCAAGAAAAGATGCTCCATGTGCCATTGTTCAAGCCCTTACAGCCTGCGCTGGGGGAGCTCACCCACTGCAGGACCCACCTGGAAACAAGGGACACCTCAGCTGGCAGCTCCCTACCTCCCACCTCCATCCCCCTCTGCCTCTCCACATCCTGCCTTTACTCTCCTTCCTTCTCTGGAAAGGATTTTCTAAAACCTCTTTTTCTTAAGAATTTCTTTTTCATCTAATTTTGTCTCAGAAACATTTGAAGATAAGTTAAAAAAAGCAGAGCAAAACCAGGAGTGAAATAATTTATGGGACTATAAAGGATGCTGAGACAGACACCGCAGAGCATCCAGCACCACGTCCTCGTCGCTGTCTTTTGTTTTTGTTTGTGGTTCTGCTGTCACAACATAACCTTTGCAAGTTCCCATCCACCTGAAGAGAAGTGTAATCTAATTAGTCCAAGTTGGATTGCTCCTATTTGAATAATTGAGTGTACAGCTGCGGTATTCATCAATCATTATTAGTTTTAATTAAGTAATTAACTCACGACTTTTTCAGAAAGTTTGAAGTGACAAAATCTGGAGTGAGATGGGGCAAGCGGCTCTTTCTGCGCTTGTGAACACCGGCGCTCCTGGTAATTGGTGTAAGCAGCCCCAAGTGCTGATTATTGCCTGAAGAATTTACTTCTTTAATGGCAAACCAGCAATCACAGCCTGCTCTACGGCAGCCTTAATTAGCATGTATACGGTGGAGTTTTCACTTGCAGCTCCTCCATACCCCAACCTCACCTCTAAGGACTGGCTCCCTTTGATGATAATTGTTGTTACACTTCGCCAAAGTCATCAGCTTTTATAGAAAAGAGCAGCTTGAAGAGACCTACGCATGGGCGGTGCTGGGACAGAGGGCTGCGGGGACATCAGAAGGTTTGGCTGGGACCCTGCTGGGACATCAGAGCGTTTGGCTGGGTGGGAGTGCAGCATTCCCAGCTGGAGGCACAAACAGCCCCCACTTTGCTTCTCAAGTTCACTGAAAGCAGCAAAACCTAAATCTTTAAAGCTTGCAAATGGAAAAACAAACCCCCTAAAATCATAGAGATCAGAATGTAACGTGCTACAGCACTCAGGATTGTGGGGTGAGAACAGGGCTGCGCTACAAAGGAGATCCGCTATCACAAGAATGAGAAAAAAAAAGGTTATTTACACTGTGACTCTCACCTTGTTTTAAAAAGAAATGTGTGAAGAATATCTTCACACCTGTGCTTCAGTTTTCAGGAAAAAGAGTTAATTATTATGCTGATGAATTTCACAGCTTCACGAAAGAAAGCTAATTTTAAGATCGTGCCTGCAAGCCACCCCAGCATGGCCTTGGAGTGGCGGTGCATGTTTAGCAGAGCTGCATGTTGGTCCGGAGCAGCTGGAGGAGATGCAGCAGATCCAGCCAGCTCCCCAGCATCCACCTCTGCCAGTTGGGGCTTTGTCCCAGCAGGATCAGCTCCTGCTTTTCCCTGGGCAACCTAACAGTGCCCAGCCACAGCCCCACTGCCTAGTGGGAGGCACTCAGTGCTCCAGTCCCCTTCCCAGAGCCCCCTTCCCAGCCTCCAGCAGCTGCTTGTCTTCTCCTGTGAAATCCAAGCTGCAGAGGCAGCTCGGTCGCCAGCAGCACAGTCATAGGTCCTCCCTTTAAGCCTTTTAGCTATTGTTTGGCATGAACTAGAAGAATTACTATCTCAAAGGTGGAATTAGTCTATCCTGGCTTGTTAGCTGTTTGCATCTCCCTCCTCTGCTGCACAAACCCGCAGGTAAGCAGTGAGATGCTCTGCCAGAAGCTCTGGGAAAACAGCCCCATCAAGGCAAGGCATGGGGCAGGGTCCTCAAGGAGCATCCCTGCCTCTGCCCCAGTCCTGCCCCTGCCCTGAGCTTCCAGTGATGGCTGTGGACAGCCAGAGCAGCTGAGATGAGCCTTCTTGCACATACTTGTCTCCCTGATGCTTATGATGGACCATCTACCCATCTCCAGAGCAGTGAAGCCATGCCAGCACCCAGCACCCAGCACCACCCTGCCCTAACAGCAGTATCAGGAGGGAAATCCCACCGAGCTGCAGTGCTGACAGCTCACCACCCTACACCCCCAGGCCCACACGCCTGGTCCCAGGCCCTGCTCCATCCTCCCCTCCACCACATCGTGCAGCTTCTTCGGGGGACGCTTGTATCAGCACAAGCACAACTACGCTTACATAGATGATGAACGAGGAGACCAGGGCTTGTTTCTGAGTTCCCTAGGACTTGGTGTAATTTGGAAATCCATCTCTCACTTCTCGCTATGACTCAGTTTCTGCCATGGCCCAAGGGGGTCTTGCCTGTTAAGCTCTGGGTGTCAGCACAGCAGTTGAGAAACAAGGAGCTGTTGCAGGCTGGGATCCAGATTTATCCAAAGAGGAGCTCCAGCCACACCGAGGAAATTCAGTAAAAGCAACTGGAGCAAAGACAGAGACAACCTGGGCCAAGTACTACCCCCACCATTAGAAACATGCCTCCCTCGCTGGGATGGCACTGGGCTTGGAATGTGTTCAGAACCCATTCTTCCTACAAAATTCATAAGGCAGAGCCATCTGCCTGGCAGTCAGCTCTCCAGCTTCCATCTCTGCTTCCCGCTGGAGTTTCCCTGCTGCCTGCACATGGCTGAGTCTGCTCCCCACTGCCCAAAGCTGAGGCAAAAAGGATGGAGAGATGGGAGTAGTGATTCTGAGCCAGGCTGAAGGCATGGGGATAGGGGGACAGGATTTTCAATTGCCTCAAACAATGATAAATGTGAGCTGTGAGAATAAAATAACTACATACAGGCATCAGCTCTGACGATCGCAGCAAACAAGATGGGATTTCTCACTCAATCTGTACAATGAATTTGTCCCTTCTATGCATCACTTAAAGCCTGACAAAGCGTAGCAAGTCCACAACCTCACAACTGTTTATTTAAATGCATTTTAAAAAAATTGTTAGGTGCAGACCATGACTTAAGTAATGTTAAGTGAATAATTCATGCAGTATTTATAATTGATAGGGGATTTAACAGGAGCAGAGCCATAAATGGCTTTCTATTAACTATTGATGCTCTCTGCCAGCCTCTCGATGAGCACGGCTGGGCTCTGTGATCACAGCTCTCCAGCGATGTTTTATTTAAGCGCTGTTAAGAGTGCACACAGTCTGGGGGAATGCCTCTGCTCCCAGGGAACACTGCGATGCTCTGTGTGGCAGCTCCTGATGTGCCACTGTGGGCTCATGAGCCCGGTTCCCACAGAGAAATAGCCCTGCCCCGCAAGGAGAAACCTGGAGCTGGCGGGACATGTCTCGGCGAGCTCAGCACTGCAGGGCTCACCTGGCTCCTTCCTCCTGTCCCTGCCATGGCAGATGCCAGGTAACCCCAAATATCTGGGTGTCTGGAAACCAAGGCCCCTTAGCAGTGGCTAAAGAGTTTGTCTATTTATGGGGGTTTGTGTCTTATTCCAGGGAGGTGCCTCTCAAATCCCTTTCAGGCTTCTTTGCAAACTTCATTTGTGGGAACAGAAGCGTGCTAAGAAGACCAAGTATCTTACTACACCCATCATTCACATCCCTACATGAAACATTCAACAAGCTTCTAAAAATACAGGCACAAATACAGAAATACAGTTAAAAGAGCCCACCCGCATCCTACCAGACAGCGCATCTGTGTTCCAAAACATCGCATTTCTAACAAAGCTGCAGTGAACACACAGTTATCAAAGCAGCTGGAGCAATGTCTTGCTTGGCACCTGCAGGGAAAGCAGCAGGGTCTGGCCCTGGGATGCGATGCTGCAAGTGCAGCGGGCAGCCCTGCAGCCCAGGGAGTCACTCAGCACTCCCAGCGCTGGGCAAAGCAGCCAGCAAAGAGTCTCATTATAAAATCTCATGACTCTGAAGAGCAGCAATGGCTGCATGACTCCAGCCTAGCGGAGAGGCTCATTTTGTGCCCGGGTGAGGGTGTCCTGGCAGCCAGAGCTGCGTGCAAACATGTAAGATTCAGGGTGGAAGACCAAGGACAAAGCCTGCTCACAGCACAGGCAGAGGAGGTGGAATAATTCACACTAAAGCACCATTCCCTTCAGAAAGGCTGGCAGCCTCAGGGCAAAATAAATGCTGAAATCTCCTTGATTGTTAAATAAAAGATTATTGATAAAATAACTGCTTCTAATGTGGCTGTGGTGCCAGCAGAAATGCAATATCTTTCAATTACTGCTCGGAAGCACGGCTTTCCTTTTGTTTACTGGAAAAAAATAACATAAAAGAGTTGCTTGTACTGGACTGTAAGACGAAGGCAAATCTATTTTTGCAGTGCTTAAAATCCAGTTGGGGTTTTGCACGCGCAGAGCATGTTAGATGCTTGTCAGCTCTGTCTTGCCGTGCCACAGGGGAGCTATTTGGCCAGGGCTGGAATCACAGTGAGGAGCTGGTTCTTGGGCCAAGCCCTGGCATGACGAGCCATGCTTTCAGCATGTGGGGAGCCCAGGGAATTTCTGTTGTGCCAAGGGACCATGTGGCATCACCGCAGTTCTGCCTGACACGAGGAAAACTAGCACAAGGAGGTACAGGAATGACCTGCGCAGTTTCTTAGCATTTCTCAGAGCTGAGCAGGCAAAGCAATGTCCTCCTTGGAACAAAACACGGAGCAGAGAGACTGCCCAGGCTGTCAAGCACAGACATGGAGATATGAAACGCAATAACAGCTTTGGTTCAATGGTTTGGGGCTGTGCAGGGATGTGACACAATTCACTGCCCTTCCAAGCGTTCCACAGCTTTGCTTGCCAAAGCCAAGCCTGACACCTCAATGTTAAGAAGACCCAGGGCAGCCGTGGTGGGGCTGCCGGGAGACACGGTTTACCTGCTCGGAGGCCAGCGAACAGCAGATGGGGCAGCTCCATCTCCAAACACAGAGCACACAAAGCACAATGCCAAAGATTGCTTTTCTGGAAGCTTCAGGCCAGTCTTCAGGTTATGGAGAGGTAACCTACAGCAGCACTGACCCCACCCCATGGCAGCAACATCTCCTTACCAGCTCCACGCGCCGGCGGCTGGACTCCAGCTCCCTCTGCACCAGCTCATCCATGTCAGCCTTCATCTCCTCCATCCTCCTCTGGTAGTACCGGGTGCTTTCCTTCTCCCGCGCCTCCGACTCAGCCGCCTTCTCCAGCTCCTCACCCATCTTTATGATGCTGTCTCGCAAGCGCAACACCAGCACCTGGAGAGACAGCAAGGAGAGCACAAGGTGAAGCAAGTGTGATGGAGGTGAGGAGTTAAGAAGCTCTTCATGAGCATCAAGTACTCCCTCCCTGACCCGTGTACACGGACAGTCACTGCTATTATCATTATCAAGCATTGCCCTGGCGCCAGCAGCAGGTGCCTGCAGCGTGTGTGGACTCCAGTGACCTGCACCCAGCTCTGCACCCACCATCATCTCCAGTGGCCACACCACGTCCCCCAGGGCTCACACTGAGCCAGCTGCTGCTTTGAGAGCACAAGAGCATCTCTCTGTGTCTCTGCATCCCCTCTGCAAGCAATGAAGATGTGATACCTCAAAGCGCTTCATCTGCACAGCCTGGAAGTCCAGCTGGCTCTCCAGGTCGCGGATGCGGGCTTCCTGCCGGCTGACGATGGAACGCTCAGGTGGGCACTGCTCCAGCTGCACCACTCTTGCCTGTGCTGCCTGCAGCTGGGGGAGAACAGGCTGTGTTGGCACCTCCCAATCTCCTGACCCACGCTAACACCTCCTAGTCCCTTTCTCAGACCTCCCAGCAGTCCCATTCCCTGGTGTGGCATGCATCGAGGATCCTCACAACTCCTATGACAAAGTGGATGTGTAGGACCCGGCTTAGGCTGCCAGGCACTATGGAAAAGCATTGCCTGCTATGGCCTGAAGGACCCCCTGCTGTTGATACCACACAATAAATGCATGACTAATACGTATTTTTAATGAAAAAATCTGCCAGAAGATGACATGTGTCTGCATCTCTTTGCTTTTCTCTTCTCAGCAAACTCTTTGAGGACAGCAGGCGTAAAAAAATCACAATTTATCCCTATGTGGAAAGCTGCCTGGACCAAGTTGTTTCTTCAGCCATTACAACAGGCTCTCCAAAGCAAACTGCCCTTTTAGCGATCCTGGTACAAGTTTGGTTCAGACTTTTTATTTGACCAAGAAGCATGAGCATTTGTCTTTGTTTATCTGGCCTATCTCTAAAGTACCACCTGCTCCACCTCGGAGGGAGCGAGTCCTGCTGCTGGTTCCTGGGCAGCTGAGCTACAGTCGAGTAAAGCACTTAAGTTAATGGGATTACTCATGTGTTTAAAATTAAATCCATGCATTCCAGGAGGGTCAGTGCAGCAGGAGAGGCGAGACAGTGCAGCACCCACAGGTAGCCATCCTGGGATCAGCCCCATCCTGGGGTCCACTCCATCCTGGGGTCAGCCTCATCCCAGGGTCAGCCCCCTCCCAGGATCAGACCCCATCCCAGAGTCAGTCCCCGTCCCAGAGTCAGCTCTATCCCAACATCAGTCGTCATCCCAGGACCAGCCCCACCCCAGGGTCAGCCCCTATCCCAAGCTTGCTCAGCCCTATGGGGCATCTCTTGCCATGGAACCAGCAGTTCGGAAAAGGAGGAGGGAGAACTGGGGCTCTCCATCCTAAGAGCCTTGCCAGGGAAAGCTTTCTCCAGCCCAAGGTCATTGCCGGCAGAGCCCTACAGCCCATCCTGGCCGCAGGGTCAGGGCTGTAGGCACACAGCGGGCAAACAGTGGTTTCTGCACCGTGCTGCTCTCTGAGTCATGCACAATGCGTTGAGAGGAACCTGACAAATTACAAAGGAGAAATGGCTTTGCACCACCAGGGTGGACACTTGATGTGATTTCAGACAAGAACATGGCATCCACATCTGTCACCAGCAATGCACCAGGCACAGATGTCAGAGATGTCTGGATGCCCTTCGCTCCTCAGCCCCAGGTTGAGGTTCTACAGGCCAGGGAGGAATTACCTTCTCCTGAAGGCTCTGCTTTTCTTTCTTCACATCCTCCACCTGCGTCTGCAGATCCCGTATCTGAGCAATATCTGTTGCCGACTGCGGAAAGAGAAAGCACAGCAGTGGGAGCAGACCCGAGGGCATGTCCCTTGAGAAATGCAGTGCTGAAAGCTGTCTCATGCCTACACCTCCTACCATTACAACAGCAAGACCCTCCTGCCCTGGACTGAAGGAACTTAATTCTCCTGACTCAATGAACTTTCTTATTTTCACAACAAGTATTTGCAGCTCAGGATAGAAACCGTGCTGCCAGGGTCATTTCTGTCCTTGGGGTCCTTTCAGATCCAGACTCCCAGCTCCATAACAGCACTGCAAAGGGCACCAGCCTGTGAATTTGCAGTCTCATCAGCTTCTTCCTGCTCCACCAGGAGCCTTGGAGTCCCTCAGCTCAAGGCACAATCCTTTGGGAGCGCCTGCCTTAGTCTGGATATTGCACTGAAAGCCCAGGACTATCTGTCAGCGCTTCTTAAGCTCTGCAAGAGGAAGCAGTGAAAGAAAGAACAGAAAAGGATCCAGGCAGGGATACTATAGGATTTCCCAACTATTGAAACTAAAACCAATACACCTCTTGAAAGAATACTCAAAACTGTGGGTGAGAGGAGTTGTATCCATAGGTCTTTCCTTCCTCTCACCACAACATTTCAGGAAGGACATGGATCTGTTGGAGCAAGTCCAGAGGAGGCCACAGAGATGATGCTCCCAGGGCAGTGAATGCTGCTCATCCTCCACTGCCTCAGCTCCTACCTGGGCAATCAGGGCCTTGTGCTTCTCCATGAGCTCGTTCAGGTCCTCCTGGTCCTCATCTATGCGTTTCAGGAGGTCGGCTCTCTCATGCTGCAGCTGATACAGCTGCTCGTCCACCTGCAGGAGGACCGATGGGGCTGTTGGTTCAAGCATCCCATGGAGAACACAGCACCACCCAGACCGCAGCATCCTTTGGGGCGTGCTGCCACTAGCCTCACATCCCGTGCTTGCACCAGAAGAGGCAAAGGAAGCTCGTGTGTGTCTGTAGAGGAGGACTATGGGATGTCGTACCCTTACGCATCCATTCAGCCACTCGTGGGCTGTTGTTCCCAAAGAGGTTGGAGGATTTAGTAAATATGCTGATTATTG
This sequence comes from Cuculus canorus, assembly GCF_017976375.1. Classification (NCBI taxonomy): domain Eukaryota; kingdom Metazoa; phylum Chordata; class Aves; order Cuculiformes; family Cuculidae; genus Cuculus; species Cuculus canorus. The sequence continues at coordinate 8,452,696 of NC_071417.1, forward strand.
CCGATGTAGTACAAAATCTGATGTTTGCTATCAAAGACGAGGTCAGGGCCACCATCCCCACCACCGCATCCACATCTCCTCACCAGGGTCTTGTTTCTGTTGAGGGTCTCCAGCTCCACGTGCAAGTTCTCCAGCTCCGAGGCTGCCATCTGCTGGGACCTCTGGGCCTCCGCACACTTCGCTTCGCTTTCTTCCAACTGGGAAAAAAAGGAGGGAGATCATAATTAAAGGAGGTTTTGGTGTCTGCAGAAGCCATGTACTGATTATTCTGTTCCCCTTGCTGCACAGCCACGTCTATTTACACTTTCCTCCCAGAGCATTTTCCCCTGCTAACACTCATGGAAGCTCGACCTTTTAAAATCTGTGCTTCTTTTCAGCCCAGCTGCTCCTGGTTTACAGTGAAAAGGGCTTCTTCCTTGGCAGCTCCTGGCACATGTAACTGCAGATCCTGACACCACCAACCGTCCTGCTGAGCGTTGACATAAGCGCCTTGATCTGCACATCCACCCTCTGCCTTGGCACTGCCGTGGCGAGGTGGAGCTGGCATCATTAATTTGCAAAACTATGTGAATTACATGTAATTCCTGATTAGAGCAATTCATGATTTGGAGTTTGCAAATGGGCTTTTCATGTGGCATAAATTGCATTTGCAAATACATAAGAAATCTCACATTTCTAAATGCTAATTTGCTCTTATTTTTTTATAGCTCAGCCATTAAGATCACAATGATCTTAAGTGAGCTGCAAACATCTGGAAGATCATCATTCCAAAAACTCACACGGCCATGGTAGAGGAGATGATGTAGGCTGTACCTGAACATCCAGTTCTTTCCCTTGCTCGTTTGGGTTTATTTCTCTATGCAAAAGCAAAACCAGACCCCGCCACTTGCTGTTCATCTCCCATGGCTGGTCCTCACTCCCCTGCAGAGGATGCAAAGCTTCCAGGGGCAATGGGAGCCACTGCTCATTACATAGATTCATGGAATTGTTTGGATTGGAATGGACTTCAAAGCCCATCCAGTTCCAACCTCCTCCAATGGGCAGGGACACCTCCCCCTGGATCAGGGTGCTCAAAGCCACATTCAACCCAGCATTGAACACCTCTACCACTGAACAACAAACCATTCTGCAACAATATGATCTTTGGATCTCCAGCTAGTGACCACCAGAAGCTACTCACCATGGGAAATAAAAAGCTTTGGCAGCAGAGCAGCTTGAATCCTGCAAAACTGTTATTTAAAATGATGTGCCTGTGTCCAAACTCAGCCCTTGCTGATGGATTGTCTAGCTGGTCTATTCATCCATCTGCAGAGCCACTCTCACAGCCACACACTCAGGGTTCCCCTTTCTTCCACCAGCTGAAAAATAGCCTTTGTGTTTTGCAGAAAGCTTGGGCAGCTGTTGCCAAAATGGCCTGAGCAATAGCTGCTGGGAAGTGTTAAAGATTCTCAGTCCGACTGGCTGTTCAGTTTATGGCCAAGAGCTTTTCCCTTTTCCACCTGCCCAACTTCAGGCTTCTCCAGAAGGAACCCCATATTCAGCCAGTCCCTGGCACTAATCCTTCCCCTGCCATGATTACACTAAAACTCCACGACTGAATCAGACAGAAACACATCTCCAGGACCTCTTGTTAAATACCAGCTTCCATTTCACTTCATGCAATGGAATTTTCCCACTTTGGGAGAAGATATTGAAATCCCCCCCTGCCTCAAAAAAATGCATAATGTATGAACTTCTGAAGAGCATTAGTTTGCTGTGCTACACCATCTGTTAAATACCTGTGTAAAAATGGATGCTCCAGCCTTATTAAAAAACAATGCTCTACTTCTGGCCATATGGATTTTGATTAACAGAAATGTAGCGTTTTAGTAAACCTTTTATTCTTGTGGAGGTTTGTGGGCTGGTGGGAGGAAGCATTGGCTTTTGAGAAAGTCATCATGAATGCCATTATAAATCATTTACATTTAAAGGGCAGTGTAATCATGAGGCATTTTTAACACAAGCAGAGTCGCAGTGTTGGTAGCACAACAAAAACTCAATATCCCCCATATTAAGGCTTTCTGCTTTCCTTGTCCAAAGCATGAGACAGCTGGGAAAGACCACCCACCGAAGGAGCTGGGATGGTCTGCAAGGCACCACAGCCACGGGCAAGAGAAAGTAACATCCCGCATGAGCCCGCATCCCTGCAGGGATGAGGCTGCTTGGGGCACAAGGAGGTTTTCCTCTAGTGAGATAGGGCTGGATGCCACGGGGACAGACACGCTCGCCAGCATCACTGTGGCTTCCCTGGCTTCTCCTTCTGGTTCAGCATGGGGTGCTGTGACCAGCTCATGGACCTCGTGTCCCACCATGCAGGCACCTTGGGTACCCCACAGTGGGTGTTCACCCTAGAAGACTCTGAGAAAAGACCCTAGGTCGGACACCACGGGTCCTGTTTGCATCCTGCTGGAGAGACAAAGTGCAAAATGTAAGCCATGGATTTGCACAGAGTTGTTTTTTCTTCAGCCAAAGACTTTAGGGGATATTAAGCCCCTGAGGCTGCTGGCCCTGCACTCTCAGGCCTGGCTGCTCGGACCTTTGGATCAGCACGTGGAAGAGGTCACAGTACTGCCCACTTCACGAGTATGAGTGTAGGCACACGTTGGCCATGTTAAACCAAGCTCACCTTCCCCTTCTCCCCTGGTGCAGGTGGGAACAGCTGCTGCTCACAGATGTTATTTATGCAGAACTATTATCTGAATTATATATGGATGTTGTTGGAGTCACTCATGCCTCCCCATTAGTTTGTTTCCAGGGGAAATATACAGTACGGATTAATTACTGAGTGGTTTCAGAGGACCAGCATTATTAGCTCAGCCCTGGGATGCACTTGCACACCCAGCCTGGGGATGGATAGCCTCATGCCACCCCTGTCCCATGTCCCTGCAGGACCTCAACCTCCATCCAGGGCTGAGGCCACCTCTGGCTGGTGGCACAGTGGGCACGAGCGTGGCCCATGCAGACAGCCACTCGCTGTGTCACTCAGTGCTGGTTGCAAACCTGTCGTCTGCACTAAAACCATGGCGAATCCACTGTGATCTCTGCTCCTGCCTTACAGCATCCCTATGGCAACACCTCCCAATCCCAGCGCTGCTGGGGCTCTTTATTAGACAGATAGAAAGGCTGCAGAATAGAAGGTAATTAGCAGGGCTGGGGGGAGAAGGAAAAAAATACTTAGCCACTGTTGGCTTCATTACAGAGAAGTGCTGCTTACAAGGAGACCCTCATCAGCGCAAGAGGCGCTTCTCACCCTGGCCCGGGTGGTGGGATGCTCGCCCTGCGGGGTCACCGCTCACCCCATGCACAAGGAAAACCAGGAGATCATAGAATCACCAGGTTGGAAAAGACCTTTTGGATCACTGAGTCCAACCATTCCTAATCTGCCACTAAACGATGTCCCTGAGCACAAGTATTTCATGCAACTTCCCCTGGGCCGATGTAAAGGGGGATGCTCCAAGGGGCAGGGAGATGCCTGCTCACCCAAAGGCACCTACCTGCTTGCGAAGCCGCTCCAGCTCCTGGATGTCAGCGCTGGGCTCCGCAGGGGCCGCCAACAGCAGCTGGACATCAGCGAGAAGAGCACGCGTCCGCCGCAGGTCCCGCCGCAGCCGCTTCTCCACATCAAAGTCGCGGTGGCCAATCTGGGGAGGGGAGAGGGGGTGTCTTGAATGCTACTGCCCCACAGAAATGCTGTCTGACCATTCCATCCCACCCCAAGGCACTCCCCACAAAATTTGGGAATAGGGGATTATTTTGGTCATGCTGAAGTCATGATGCAGGAAGATATTAAATATCTATGAGTAGATAGCACAGTTTTCTCTTTTTATCCAATAAAACTAATTTAATAGTTAAATAAAAGGGAGAAAATGAATTACATAAACATCAAAACTAGCAGATTTCTCCAAAATGCCACATTTTTTCCCCACTAGAAATCTTTTCTTCTGAAAACATCAGCCCACTCCTAGTTTCCATCCGCAGTGAGCACCCCTGCGGCCAGAGGGACAGCCCGGATGCAGATCTGGGGACAAAAGCAGGCACTGTGGGTCCCCAGAGGCATACAGCCCTGTCGTCACCTACACCGGGCACTGTCACCCCCTGGGAAACTACCCTGGCTGAGGGGTAGGACCAGAGAAGGGCAGAGCCAGAAGATGTGGGTCCAGCATCTGTGCCGAGAGCCAGCACAGAAAATGCAAAAGAGTGAGGAAGGCAGGAGAGATTCAGCCCAAAGGAGAAAGAGAGGAAAAACTCTGATGAGAAAGGCTTCATTAGGAGTTATTTACACATCTCTAACAAAAGGCATCTGGAGTCCCCATCAGCCGCAGAGGGACGTAACCGATGCTGCCGCCTTCTGTGGGGGAGGCAGTGATCTCATGTACGTGGAAACCCAGCAGTGCTGGTGGAAAACAACTGCTGGGGGTTTTGGAGGCTCATCCCCACGCAGTTCAGTGCCACCGCATCGCTCTGAAGCCTTTTAAAGAAGGGAAGTAGGAAGCACCTTAAAAAAACCGAAACCCTCTATGCTTTCCCCCCTGAAGCTGAGAGCAACCATGGTTACAAGGATAAAAGAATTAGAAAAACACCAAATAAACAGTGATGTGGTTTCAGTGCTGGATTTCAGATCATATGAAGTACAAGAGCATTTTCCATTTAGTCTGCTCTCCACAGCTCTTCTTGGTTTGAACTCATCCTCCTGTTTTCTGTTCACTGGCTAAAATTAATTGTGCGGATGTGACCTTGTAACCTGGTTTAGAGCTGGCTGGCATTTGCTGGAACCAGAAATCGTTGGCATCTCCATTTCCTTAATTAGTTTCCTGGATTGGCTTTTTTTTTTCCCCCTGTTTTTTAATAAACTGCTCTGAAGCACCCTGGCCACTGTAAATCAGACAGCATTTATAACCACACTGCAGAGAAGCAGCTCTGTTATTATCCCTCCCATCACTACAGACTCTATCTTGGATGCCATTCAGCAGCATTTTCCTGTAGTTCAGGGTCCGCCTGCTGCCACAAAGGATGGATTTTGTGTCGTAAGTGGAAGCAGCAGGTACATCCGCTGTCTCCTACCATTGCAGACCAGTGTTTTTTGAGTTACAAAGCCTGGACTTCATTTAACAGCTGCCTCCAAGGCTCCAGCTGTATCTCACCCACAGTATAGCAATACCCACTATGCCACCTTCCCTTCCCCTCTCAGCAGGGGCTGGTGCTGCCTGGGCAGTTCTTAGGGACAGTCTCAGCCTTTCCTCAAGAGCCCCCCTGGCTTTTTCCAGCTCCTGCTGCTTCCTCATCCATCTTTGTTCTCCTCCACCGAACAAGAGGGACGTGTTGGATGGAGAGGTAGTTATAGTAAAATCTTGCTTTTATACAGCAAGGTTTATTCTGCCAGTTCCCAAAATGTTTTATAAGCTCGGAGCTGGGGGGTTATTATAGATAAGCCTCATCAGAGCATGTTGTGCCTACTTGAAATATGCCCACCATTCCAGTGTTGCACAGCTCCCACATTCATCCCATTTAATGAACACATGCAATTGCCAGGGCCAGTGAAATGCTGAAATCCAGCCAGCTTGTGCTGGAGAACATGTTTAATTACTGTAACTCCAGACACTCAGCTCCTCTTCTACACGTGCGAGGTGAGTTGCAATGTGAGGAGGGCTGTGCAAAGGCACAACCCCAGCCTTGCTGAGCTCCAGGGTGCCCTGGGGTGCAGCATCACCAGGAGGCAATTCTGAACACACTGGGCTGATACCGTTCCTCTGATACCCTCAGCCCCGGCAGCACCGTAGCACCAGGGCAGGGCAAGGTGGGACCTCATTTAGCAACCAGAGCTCCTTCAGCAGGAGCTGGTACAGGAGACAGCCACCAGGCCTGGCTGCTCAGCGATGCTAAGTGATGCCCAGGCTGATAAACACTGTTGAATGATGCTGCATTCAGTCCTTCGCCTTCTAATTTAATAGGGAGCAGCTGTGTGTGCTTTTCCCATTAGGTGCACTTCAATCACTGCCACAGACATATTAAAGAGTGAAAAAGGATGTGTTCAACAAATGTGTCTGGGACAGGATTCCTCTGCAAAGTGTGGAATCTGATAAAGTGCTTTTCTGGGCAGTTGGATGTGTTCCAGCATTAGTACTGAGTAGTCTGGCTCTCATGAAAATCCCAGCAAGAAGTGGATGCCTCCCCCCTGCTTGGATAACCCTCCTGGAGAAAAGCGCACCATTCCTGTCTGTGGGTCCTTGGTGGGACCGGTTGTCTCCTTGATGATGCCTGCTGTCTCCAAACCCCCCTGGCGCCTGGTGCCTGCTGCGGCACACGCTGCTGCTCTGACAGGCGGTGTTGGGAAGAGGTGAGGGCTGGAAGGCATCACAGCCAGCTGCGCACGTGTGAACAACCAGGCTGTTGCCCCCCCCGCCCCATGCATTCACACTCCCTCTCACATTTTGAGGCAGGGCACAGCTATCCAAGTGGCTTGGCCGGCTGGGAGGGAGCAGCAAGGAGAGCAGACACTGCTTCTCCCACCCCACAGCCCTGCTGGGCTGGCCCTGTGATGAACCCTGTCCTCTTACCTGCTCACACAGGGTGCCGATGAGCCCTTCCAGGTCCTGCTTCTCATGCAGTACCTTCTGCTTCTCCTCGTACTCCTGTTCCAGCTGCATCTCCAGCTGCCGGAGCTGTGTGTATAGGAGACAACCCCAGCCATGCTCAGAGCCTGGCCACCCTTTCCCAAAGCCTCACACCCTGGCAAGGCACAGCCACCACCACGGTGAGGATCTGGGTAGCTGGGCAGCCCCTGGGAGAGGGTGTGCACCAAAGGCTCCCATCACTGCAGCCGGTGCTGGGGACCAGGACTGGGCAAGAAGTCCCAAAGAGACATCCCTGCAGTTCTGGAGCAGTAACACAGGGCCTTCAGTGGAGGTAGAAGAGGACTTGGCTCTAATCCCTCCAGGTTTCCTCAAGGCATCCCATGACCACAAGCCAGGAAGACAGTGCTCTTCTTGCTCTGGCTCCTCACCAGCGAGAAGGTGGCATTGGCCTCACAAGGCAGGCTGTGCTATAAAAATAGGTTTTGTGCTGCTCCTGGGAGCAAAGGGAGCCTCAGAGCCATCACTGAGTGCAGGAGCCTGCATCCCTCTGCCTTTGCCCTTGCTCAAGCATTGCCATCCTGCAGGGCTGCAGCAACAGCAAGTGCTTTGCAGAAGAGGACTGGATCCGAGGCAGCATTGCAGAGCTGTGAAATGTCCAGCAGGTCCAGCTGGTGGTGGTGGTGGAAACATGTTAAATGTTAAAAAATCAAGGCAGCCCATTCCACAGCCTGTTCCTCCCCTCGGAAGCAGCTGCCTGGCTGTGCCTGCAGGAGCAGACGTGCCAGGCTGAGACCCTGGCGCAGCTCCCCGGTGCCTTCCCTGTCCCAACCGCCTCCTGCACCCACAGCTGCTGCTCAGAAACAGGGTTTAAAAAGGGAACTGGAGCAGGCTGCTAAATACCGGCTGCTCTCCAGAGTGTCTCTGCCATTTACTCATTTGGAAAATAACACTCAGGCCAGGCAGGGGGAGGGAGAGAAAGGATGCACGACACCCTGAGAAAGGATGAGTGCCACCTTTCAAGGCACTGCATCTCCTTTAGAAATGCGGGCAGCACCTTGCTGTGTGCACAGGGCAATGAAACAGAGACGGGCAGGGAGAACCCCGAGAGGAGCCCTGAGCAATGTGTCCTTGCGACCACCTGGGAGCTTCAGCAAAGGCTGGTGGAGAGGGGCAGAGAGCAGCGCTGAGCTGTTGCTGCACCATCCAGCAGATGGGGAGCACTGCAGGAAGGCTTTGCGGTGGGAAATGGCAGCACCTGCAGCCGGTGCAGCCCCCGAGCAGCCACCCCAGTACACAGAACCTTATGGCTCAGGATACAACTGCCTGCTGACAGGAGCAGGAGGAGCAGAGATTGCCTCGTTTGCCCTCCTATTTGTCCTGCCTTCCTAAAATAGCACATGCAAAGCCCCACCGACTGCTTCATTAAGCCTAAGCAATGTTAATTCACTATCGACAGCCAGGTACGCCCCAGGGCTAATGGGAACTGGCTGCTACCATGCAGCCCCGCATAAAACACCCTGGTGATTTCAGAGAAATTGGAATTCGTGTTTGTATGCCACCGATCTCACAGCCTTGTTGTAAGGGTGTTTTCTATTCATATCATCAAACACAGAGCCCTGGTTGTCTGGAGCTGGTGCCCTTGGTACGACACTGGTGTTACTGCGAGCACCATGTCCTTGTGCTTCATTGCACAAGGCTCTCCCCAGTGTCCCCAGTAGCTGGTCCAGCACAGCAGGGACTCATGGCTGACCCAGGCGTGCACCACAGGGCTGTGATGGGGCTGGCAGTGGAGAGGAAAACCCCAGGAATTGCTCCTCTCTGCATTGTGGACAAGGGGAGCTCAGGGGGAGCACCCAGCATTATGCCCCCACTCCCCAACACCAACCTACCCTCTTCTGGCAAGACTGCCTCACGTCCTCAAGCTCCTCATCCTTGTCCTCCAGCTCTTTCTGGTGAATCTGCTTCATCCGCTCTATCTCCAGCTCTAGCCTCTGATGGAGCTAAAAGATGAAAGCACAGCGGTTGCACATCACACTGGGAGGAGGAGGATGGTGTTGGTGCAGGCTTGTCGTGCCCATGTAGGGGTGAACATCCCCAGGGTACCCCAGGTAGGGGCTGCATTACCTGCTCCAGGTGATCGACAGCGGATGTTTGCCGCTCCAGCTCTTTCCGCTGCTCAGCAGCACTGGCCTCCAGGTCCCAAAGCTGCTTCTTGAGCGCAGGCGCAGTGCGGGCATCCAGGGCACTGGGGGTGCTGAGCTCCTGCACCCGGCTGGTCAGCATCGTCACCCGCTGTGCCAGACTGGCCACCTCCGCCTCCTTCTGCTGCTCAGCGGGGGCAAAGCAACGAGTCAGCTGAGCCTCAAACACAGGGAGAAGCCTTGCACATGCACTTTGCTCTTAAAACCCAGACTCTTTCCAACAGCATCACCAGAAATGCCCCCTTACCTGCACCAAGAGCCCCATCCCCACCATGACCCCTGAGGAACCCTTTCCCTCTTGGTTTGGGATACTCACTCCTGACCTCACTGCCTTCTCCCCATGGGCTGTCCCCCACGTGGGTTCCCTGCATCCCAAACTGCCTGAGGTGGTCGGCAGCTGCCTCACAGCTTTCCCTGCACCCCAGCCTGCCATGCCCTTGCCATTGTGGGGATTACGGTGGGTACCCAGTGCGGCATCGTCGCGCCGGGGCACAGACCTGTGGCTTCTTGCAGATGAGATTGTGAGTAGACAAGAAGAAAAGCACAAGTGTCTTCAATCAGAGTGAAGATGGGCCCAATTAAGTAAACCATGGGGTGGGCATCGCTTGTAAAAAGTGATCACCTTTCTTCTGGCAGAGGACAGTATCATTTAAATTCATCAGACACACCCTAGAACTGCACTAAGAGAAACTGGAATCAAGTTGCTGGGTTTGTGCCTGATTGCTTCTGCTATAACTGCAAAGATAATGGCTTCCCAAGAGCTGCTCTCAAATCTGGATATAATGCAACGGAGTTGGATGTTTTCCTCTTACCTCCAAGCTCTGCTGAAGTTTGCCCATCTCCCACCGGATGCTGGTGTTCTCCTGTGCCACTTTTTCCCGGAGGCTCTTCTCAAAGGCAGACTCCCCCAGGGCCTGGGCCAACTGCAGGTCAAATCTGAAGGAAGAAACACATGGCACCTCTACTGAGCGGGGCTGCGCGGTGGCACGGCTGCCTCCTGGCCAGGGGAGCTGCTCCGCACAGGCAGGGAGGCAGCCTCAGCTGGCAGCAAGCAGCTTCTCCTGCCACTGGACTGCGTGAGTGCTTTAAAGAGGACAAAATCTCCCCGGTCTGTTGTCTGCAAAGTGTTGCTATCATTTGGTGAATCTCTAATTACTCCACACAAGTGCCAGCCACGGGAAGCAGATGGTGTGGGGGAGCAGTGATGTGCACACGGGCAGTGACCAGGATGAAAGCGCAAAAACCTGCTGCAGTTGGCTGCTCCAGACCCAAACTATCCCAAAATACAGGGCGGCAGCCCCATGCTTCCCATCACCGTGGGCAGCTCTGTCCCTAGGGCCAGCCAGGACTTCACCACACCAAGGGTTTTGTTTCTGCTCAAGAAGTGTTGCTGCTTCAGAGCAATAATCCTCAGAGCTTCTCAGCATCTCTGGGTCAGAGCAAGCACAGCCCTCAGTCAGTGACTCAGCACAGGCACGCAGGGAATACCAGTGATAAGGGGTAAATTAAAAGAAACTATAAGCAATGGGTGATTTCCATGTTTTTTGTGCCTAGTTGGTCTTGGCATGCTATTTTTGGGCAGAAAACCTATTTCCTTTGTGGGTACCAAGAGAGAGCATCCATAAAACACTGGGTTCATTTCTTAGGCACAGGGCTCCTCTTCACCGCACTGGGTGCCTGGTTTGCTAGCAGTGTTCCCAGCGTGGGCACAACCATGATGCCACCGAGTGCTGCATTGGGAGTGATTTCTCTTATGGAAGCGTGTTTCAGTCACACAGCAATGGGATGTAAAAATAACCTCCTGGCTTGGAGTAACCTCCAGCAGTTGAAGTGGATGAAAATAGCAACCCTTCCAGGAATTCCCCACTCAAAGCCAGGCAGCGACCTCGCTGCACCTGAGCTTTGCGCTGCAGCAAAGCGATGCGCATCCCTGTCCCCTGCCCTCCCGCTGAACAGCCCCAGCTCTCTCAGGCTCTTCCATCAGCCTTACTTCTTCTGCCTCTTCTCCAGTTCATGGCTGCGGCTCTGCTGGCTCTCAGCAAGCACCCGCGCATCCTCCAGCTCACAGGCCAGCCGCCTGCACTGCCGCCGCAGCTGCTGGGATACCTTCTTGGCTGTCTCGCATGCTGCCTGCACCTCGCTGAGCTGTGGGCAGAGGAGGAGGTGAGTGGCAGAGGGACCCCACAGCCCACACAGCCCACAGCTACTTCCCACCCAGGGCTCAGCCCTGCTCTGGCACCAAGGGCTGGTTCACCTTTTGCCAGACAAGGATAAATTTAGATGCCCTGATCCTCAAGACTCCAGGCATGCTCCTGTGCCCTCCTGCTGAGTCAGAAAAGCTGCCCCAGGGGCAGATGCTTGATCCCATTTCTCCGTAAGAAAGCAATGCCTGGATCGAAGGAGCGGGATCCCCTCAAGGATTTGCATCGTGTTTAGGGCAGAGACGTTCAGAGCTTTCACCAGCCAGAGAATGGAGTCATCAAGCAATGACTTTAAATAAGCAAAATCTCGCATTAATGGAGCCTGTAATTTCAAACTAACTATCTGAAAGCAAATGGGCTGGTTTGCGTTACCCAAGCTCTTAAGAGAGGGTTGCTTTTCTTATTACTTTTTAATGTTCCATGAACAAAATTCATTTCTTTATTGTATCCTTATGGGAACTGACCTGACTCCCAGACACTGCTCAGGGAAGGACACTGGCTTTTTCCCTCCTCATGGGAAAGCTCGGGAGCTGCCAGCTCTTTACATCAGCAACTCTTTGCGCTACAGATGGTGGGAGCACAAGTCCAGTATCCAAAAGCCAGACCAACATCAAGACCCACCGCTGATGTTCCGGTGCAAAGGCAACATTTTAAGCTTTAAATGTAGCTCAAACTAGCAGAAAACAGCTGTTTTCCCCTGCTCAGCAAGAGTATCGGCAGCAAACAACTGCATTTCTAAGCCTGAGCCTTATGAAGCTTTGCCTGCCCCGGGAGCGAGGAGAAGACAACTCCAGCAGTAGCTCAACTCCTTGGTGTGACCCCTCCATGCACCCAGGACCAGCAGTGCTTGCCTTTTGCTCGAGCCCCGTCCTGGTGCCCAGCTCGGACGCCAGCCGCTCCTCCAGCTGTGCCAGCCGCTTCTGCAGGAAGGTGATCTCCATCTGCGCGCAGTCAAACCGCACTTGCCACTCATCCTCTGCAAATGGAGAGACCCAAAGACGCTGCGTGGGTGCTCAGGCCTGACCAGCCGTGCTAGGGTTGGGTGGACGAAAGGACTACAACACCGTGGCTCCCATAGGGCACAAATGCCAGCACTGAGCTCTTAGGGCACAGCTCTGCCTTGTGCATCCAAGGCTGCCCTGGCTCACATAGCACACATATCCCTGTCTTAGGCAAAGTACACATGCTCATTCCATTCTATCCCATCCCATCCCATCCCACACCACCTGTATCTCAGCAGCCTCCAAACCATGCTTCAAGCACATTTTGAGCCACCAAGGGTGCTGGGCAGTGTCAGCAAGTGCCAGCAGCGCCCTTAGGCAGAATCCCTGCCTACATTCGTGCAAGAGCCGGAGCTGTGTGCGACCAACCCATCGCTGCCAGATCCTGCCAGATGAGCAATGCAGGATGGTGGGGTGCCAAAATCACACTGGGGTGGCCACAGGGTGGAGGAGCAGAGCTGGCTGTGGGGCCAAGCCTCCGCCCACTGCAAGAGGCTTTGCTGCCCCACTGGGGTGGCTGTGCTGGATGTCTAAAGCATGCATTGCTCCTAAAGGGATGCCCCTACCTCCTCCAGAGCCACTTATCTTCATCTCACGCAACTGAACCAGCTGCTGGGCCTCTTCCAGCTGCTTTTCCACTGAGTCCAGTTTCTTCTGCACCTGGTCGTGTTTGCTCTGCAGAAGGAAGGGAGGGAGCAGCTCTACCTGGCTCCAGGGTTCAGCAAGGTTGCATCAAAGGTGCAGCATCACCACTAGTATGAGCCGATGGCTCGGGGCTCTCCTACCTGCAGCTCCTGCAGCTCACGGGCACACCGTAGCCTCTCTGCCCGCTCCCCATCCAGGAACTGGCAGGTGACATCACCCTTGTACCGCTCATCTGACAGCTCTGTCGTCAAGTCGATGATCTGGGGGAGCAACACAGAGTCAGGCTGGGCATCACCGTACATGCCAGCCTGGGGTTCCCCAACCAGCCCGCATCAACCCAAGTATCCTGACTGCTCTCATTTGGCAGCTGCCTGTGCTTAGGGGATGTGATGAGTGCACACCATCACTGACCAATGTCACCAGTGTGAATGCAGGTTCCCATGGGCAGTGCCCAGCATAGAGCAAGCGCTGCTGAGCCTGTGGCTGCACCCCTGTGGCAAGGGAGCTGCCCATGATGACCACACAGCCAGCACCAGCAACGCCTTGCACTGCCTGCATTTTATTCTGCATAATTCTAGCTGATTAGCATCAAGTTCCATTTAAAATAAGCAGCAGATGAACGAAGGGGGAAATTATTAATCTGGAGAATTAATTCCACTTCCCCCAAGGCAGAGGTGAAGAAGGTCCATCCTGCTCAGCCAGACAAGAGAGGGGCTGCAGAAGCAGCAGGGCCACGCAGGCTTCCAATGCTCCTTTACCCCTCTCTGACAGCATTTGAAGGCACTTCACATTTTACAAGCTTACTACACAAGCTCTTCAGGGGCTCCAAGAAGTTTAACTCGGGCAGTAAAACTCAACATGTTTCCTCCCCCTGGGGAGCCAGCATTTTTCTAGGTCTTTCCTGAAGCATTAGCCTCACACAGCAGTCCAGTCTCCGGAGTGTGATTTCATTTTCAACAGAGAGCTTAAGAAAAATCATCTTTAGATGCTTCCCAGTGGCTCCCTGGCCCTCAAGGCTGTTGGTACCATTAACGAGAGCTGCAGGGTTACACCCAACCACAGCTCAGCCACCCCTCGCGAGTGGCAAACGGTGCAGCACAGCGAGCTGGGTAAACCCAGTGTATTTATAGCAAACTTGGGAGCTCCTTCTCCTCCCTTGCTTAAAAAAAAAACAGCTGCCATCGCGCAGGAGTCTGTGTATCAGAGAGGGGGATTGCGCACAAGACCCGCAGCCAGCTGGGGATGCACATGGTCTCCAAAGTGCCTCCACACTGCCTGCCGAGCAGCTGCCACCTCCAGAGCACCATGCATGGTGGGGCAATGCTCAGAGCCGGAGGATGGGCAGGACACTTCTCCTGCTTGCCTCCTCTTCAGTATTAGCATTTAACAAAGTCATTTCTGTTGTCTGCAGAGATCTGCAAGCCTGGGAGTGTAATGAGAACGTGATACATCTGTATGTAATTTCCCATCCTAATTATACCCCTTTTGTCAGCACAACAGATGACATTCATGCTGTTTTCCAGCCTTGTGCGCCACACCGGTGGCAGCAGGAGATGATGACTGTCCTTGCTGAAGGGGGACATGAGGCTTTCCCTGGGGACACCCCCAGGAATGGCCTATTCCCAGCGCATCTGGACTGTTCTCTGAGTGCAGACCTCGGGAGGATTCGTCTCTCAGGCAGGCAGGTTCCCACCCAGCAGGGACCCTACAGTGATGCTGGCCTTGGGCACTGCATCCAGGCACCGCGGTGCACAGAGAACACCTCTGGCTGTGGTTACTCTGCCACTAGTTCAGCATTCCCCCCTGTCCAACCCTCTGTTGATCCCGGCTCCTCCTGCTGCGGTATAATTAGTGCTCATATTTAACCCAAGATGACTTAATTTCCAACTCAACCAAGCAGGGATGGGGCAGGGGCTTTTTTTTTTTTAGGTGCTACCTTGCTTTCCATGTTTTCTGCCGTCTGCCTGAGCTCGCTGCATGCCTGCTCGGATTTTTCCAGCTTTCTTCTCAGCGCTGCCAGCTCCTCCTAGGGAAGATTGCAAAAAAACACACATGGAGAGCTCCAGCATTCTCAATTTATTTATAAAAAAAAAAAAAAATCTTGTTTTCCGTTAAAAATAAGTCGGAGAGACATATCTACCTTATTAATAGAATTTACCAAGCAACTTTGAAGGCTGCTCACTGCAAATTGCCAGGACTACAGCTCCTGACATGAATTTCATCGGAGGGAACGTCAGCTTTGGTGTGCGTACAGAGCATATTTTAAACCTCAAAAGCCTGGGATGAGGAGCCAAACATCTGAATTTTGCTCATGGAGCATTCCTGGGGCCCTGGCAGGTTATCACAGAGCGGCTGCAAAGGCACATTGTTTTCTGTGATTCTTTTTCAGGCAGCCTGGCTGTAACGGCAGAAAGAGCTGCTCTGTGCAGCCTTGTCCTGCTTTGATGTTCAACACTGAGCAGAAGCAGAACGTGCAGAGTTGTGATAAAAACAGAGGTTAACGGTTGATGGGGCCTGATGGATCCCAAGTGGGTTTGGAGAAAGAAACAGAGGCTTGGGCAGCTTTTATTTCATCTGAACCAGCCTGAAAACCTCTTGTTGAAACCTTACTAAGGTAAGAGGAGGAGCGGGATGTCAAGGAAGACGGACTAAGAATTTAGTGCAGTCCTCAGACAGTGCAGAGGGGAGAAAGGTGTTTTTCCCGGGTCAGCAAATGCCCATTAACATCTGCATCACCAGCAGCAGCTCAGGTGGAAGGCAGAGTAGCTCTAGTGACAGTACAGAGCGGAGTCCTCTGTGTCAAGGATGTGTTTAGTCCTGGGATGGGGCTTCAGCTGCAGGGACATGGTGCATTTGCTGATGCCTCTCGAAGGAAGGAGAGTTATTTGTCCCTCCACAGCTCTGCAGAATGGAGTACTTTGGAGAAAAATTGCAGTGCTAAGAATAGGTGTTGACTTCTGTATGGTCAGTAAAGCAATTCAGTCCTGGCAGAAATGACATCCAGTTTGATGGCCCCACTAGCCAGAGCCCCTAAAGTATCCCTTCCCGTCCCATTTCATCCCATCCAACCCCATCCCATCACTTGGTGTGTACTTCTTTTGCACGGAGCTGCTCTTCTACGAGGTTAACACTGAGCAAGGGCCGCACGCGACTCAGCAGCTGCCACCACGGCCAGTGCCGGACCATCTGGAAGACCACCAGGTTCTTCTGGATGCAGCGGACAGCAAGGCGCTGGATCTGTAGGGAGACAAGACTGGCAGTCACTCTCACCTAGACACCAATAAGCCAGCCATGAAGGACCAGGCTGGGGCACCAGGCTGGAGAGAGATGAGGTGGAGGAGATCTGCATTGCAGGGGATGTCAGTGCATCACCTTATGGCTGACTACAGAGCAGGTCGCTCCAAAGGAGCAGCGATTTGGAATCTCTGGGTCATATCACAGCAACACTGAGCCCCTGCAGCAGCCTGAACCCATGCTTTGGTGGGCACTAGGCTATCCGTGACCCACAGGATGGATACCTTCAACCTCTTGAACTTCTGACGGCTGAGGAAGCCCTTGCAGGCAGCCTGGAGAAGGATCATCTTCTGGGCTACCAGCTTGTCACGCTGCTTCTCCAGTCTGGAGATGACCCCTGGCTTCAAGAAAACCTGGTAGCAAGCAACAAAGGTTACAAATCCTCAGGATGGGGTCTGAAACCTGTTCACAGACAGCAGGACTCTTTTCTGGCTAATACTCAGCAGTCTCCCCCAAGGGAGGAAAAGGCTGGAAGAGGACTCCAGCCTCCCCCAGGACCTGAAACACCAGGCTGGAAGAGGACTCCAGCCCTAACTGGCCAAATCCACGATGCACCTGTTTGCCCCATGCCATGCAGGCACCTGAGGTGGCCCCAAAACTGACCTCCCTGAGGGTACTCATGGGACAGCAAGAGGGAGCTGTGTCCAAGCTCCATCCCATCATTAAGCCCAGCAGCAGGGTGGCTGCGCGTCCAGGAGAGCACCTTCCTTTCACCCCTCCATCGCTGGAATGGAGTGTACGGGACTGCCCAGGTCCCCCTGACTCCCCAGTGATGGGCTGCTGGGCGCCCTTTGGGGTCACACTGTGCACACGCTGGCATTTGTTCCCGATCCCTGACTCCTCCATAGGCACCAACCGTCAGAAGAAGCTGCAAGTCCTCAAAGCTCACCCCTTGGACCACTGCTCATTTCCCACCTCCTGCATGGACAGCAGGGCTGCCTCTGCCAGAAACAGCATTTCTGACAGTATACCCCCCTTCCCCCTCAGATAACAACAAAGATGCCAGTTTACAATAGGAAAAACAAAATTAACCGCATCGTTTTCTTTAACTGAACTCATCAGAATGCCTCATAAACGATACAGATTTGCTGATGCCATCGAATTCAGGCCAGTATCGATCTCTCAGGGTAAGACATCTCTCGGTCATTGCCTGGCAAAGCTCTCGGGACATGGGGCCAATCACTCCTGAATATTGTGCCTCATTTGCATAATACAGCTTTCATAAAAACTGAATTACACTTGTGAAGCCGGTGGCATACTTAAAGAGCTGCGTTTTAAAGATGCCAAATTGAATCAAAGGACAATTCCAAGGAAACTCACTTCCTTGAGATAATGCTATGATTGCTCCACCACCTATTTGATTGTCTCATTAATGTCTGTATTAACTTCACAAGCCAGCGAGTTTTAGAAGCTAGGACAAAATCAATGCTCAAAGCGATGACAAAACTAACTCCTCTATAACAAGATGTGACTGGAGTTGCTCTTGCGCTATTGATTAAGTATAAGGGTTTCATAGTAGAGATAATTGCAAACTGCTCTGTGCAGGATAAAAGAAAGTTATTTTGCTCCTCAGAACTGTTTCACGAGTTCTTTATACGCTCTGAGAGCTGAAGGCAAGCATGCATGCAAAATGCATTTTCCTTTGTGATTGTCATGTTTAAGTTCAAATGCTGTTGCTGCGACAGCTCTCGCAGCTGCCTGGCTGCGCAGTGTTAACCCCAGCCCACCAAAACCATGAGCTGCCCAAGCCCCACGAGACATCAAAGGTAATTAGGAGCTTCAGTGCCATGAGGGGCCAGATTTCAACAATTAGGCACACAGTTTAGGCAGGGTAACAATTTCAAATGTGAATTAGGAGCCTTCTGCTTAGGTTTTCATCGAGGCTTGGTTTCTCAGCCCACCTGGGTGCCACGGAGAGCAGTGGAGGAGAGGTTTCCTTGCCAGTTTGGGAAGATTTGGGCAGCTTGCAGTGCCCAGCACAAGGCTGGCTGGGCCCTTACCCACCCAGAGCAAGAGGGAAGCAGAGACCAGAGCCATCATACCTGGCTACGTCCTATGGCAACACTCTTCTTCTCCAGATCCAGTGCCTGGAAGAGCTCCTCTATAGCCTGTGGAGAAGGAGCACACCACAGAGAAACACTTACACTCTGGTACAAGCATGCTGAAATGGGGCACAGGGAGCCCCAGTCCTTTTGAGATACAGTAAGGGTGCATCCAGCTTACATATACCAATCAGGGTTCCATCCAGCTGTGCCTTCCCTTCCTTCTCCCCATGCAAAACCACACCTGCTCAGCTTGAGAGCAGCCTCCAAAACTGCTGCACTGTCCCCAGTTTTTGGTGCAAGAAGGGCTTTCTGCACCAGAGGCTTTCAGCAGGATGGGGAGCGGAGAACTGTAGCAGTATGTAAGGTATCCCCCCTTTTGCTGCCATCCCTGATCTGGAAGGACCCCAGTGCATGGGTAGTTGCTAAAGGAAGGTGCTCAGGGAAAGGGAAGAGCTCATCGCAGTGCCATCCAGCCAGGGTCCAACTGCACTGCTCAGCTGCAACCTCCAGTGCTCCTCTCCTGCCCAGCTTGCTCAACGGTGGAGCTGAAAGCAGAGGGAGAGGCACCAACACCCCTGTTGAGCCCACCGGCGCAGAGCCAAGCCCTCACAGGGAGGCAAGCAGATTAGTCCTGAGCCATAAAAAAATCCTGAACTCAATTACGCTGAGTTTTGACCAACACAGAAATGTAACCACCAGCAATACCATGCATTTCTGCAAGGCAGCAAACATTATCAGGATGGATGGGTGATTTGAAAATCCCAAAACTACACAAACTGTAACAAAAATTCCCGGCTAATACTTCACTTTATACAATATCCTTCAGATGCCTCGCGCATCTGCTCCGCCAAGGACAAACCCAAATACTTCGGCACAGTTCTGGGAGAACATTGCTGACGTAGAAATGCTCCCCTAGCCCTTGCCACCCGCTGTGCTTGCGCTGGGGCGAGGCAGGGAGGGGGCATGTGAACGCATGGAAGTATGTGCCACAGTGTATGAAATTGTGCTGGAGTAAAGCTCCTGCAGTGCTGCTGGGACTGGAGCACGGGGCTGTGAAGGACCATCCCATCCCACAGCATCCCATTGCATCCCATCGCATCCACAACAGCAGGGCCAGCGCAAGCACAGGGTCGGTTGTTTCTGCACCATCACCCTCACTACCAACAAGCGTCTCTTGTGCTCCGGTGCCCGAGTTAACGCAGCATTCTCCAGCTAACAAAACCGCATGGCATCAAGCTCCGGGGAAGATGGGATTTTTCAAATCCCCTGCTTACACACTGCTGACGAGGCACCCTCTGGCTCCTGACAGCATTTAATAACAATATTGACCTGTACTGACTGTCAAACTTGCCTTATTAAATCCTAAGGTCTTAACTGAATTTGCACATGCTGGCTGGCAGTTTGCACAACAGAGCATGTGCCCACGTTTAATTCATCTCTTCTCGGCTCTTCCCAGCTCTCCATGCTTCTTGGCTCACTTATAGCCTGTTCCAGGGGCAGGAGTTCTCCCCTTTTGCTACAAATTTATTATGAAACAATTAAAACTGGCAAATCTCTGCCTTTATTCCTGAAGTTCTTTCATTTTCAGTCTTCGTGGGGCGAGGTGAGGAACCACTCTGGGCTCCTGCTTTGCAGGTATCTGAAAGTAGGTGATGCCCAGTTCATTTGGAACCTCCCCGTACTCTCTTAGGACCCTGACAACGCTGCCTGCCTTGTCCTCAGCCAGATGGTTTTAGGGGAGCTGGTGTGAAGGATGGGGCATCGCCAGGCCAGGCCAGAGCAATGCACAGATCCTGCCCTCCTGTTTGTGTCCTACCTTTCAAAACTTAGACACAAACAAAGACTTACCAGGCATGCAGCCAGAGCACTGGAGGATCGAGATATAACCCTCAGCAAGCAGGATTTTTAAAGCCATTTCCCCTTGAGTATTAAAAAGTAACAGTAAGAGGAGTCATTTCCAGGCTGTTTTCTCCAAGTCCTCTCCACGGTGCAATAATGTTGGCAAATGCAGCCCACGCCAGGCATGTTTACTGCCTCTGCACAAACAGTCCTTGGGGAGAAACACCAGGATGAAGAACAGAGCTTGGCTGCCCTGCCAGGAACAGCCACACTGGTTGCTGGAGGTCCCACATCACTCCGTGCTCAGGCTCATGCGGGAAGGGTGAAGAGAGACAGGATGCAAATCCACCCCCTGCAACACAGCGCTGCATGAGACTGCAGTCCTACTGCCAGGTCACTCCTGGTCATTGCTAGGAATCTCCTACGGCCCGGAGCCCTAACTCCCAGGCTGACCCTGCAGATTCCCAAACCCAATTTCCATCCCTTGGCAGCACTACAAACGCCGGTGTGCCAGCCTGAGCCTTACTGAACCTGTCTTTTCTCCTTCATCCCTAGTTCCCAAGGGCAGCATCGTGTTTAATTAAACCTCGGACCTGCACTGACAACCCTGCTACCAAAGCTTTTCAGCAGATGTGTGCTCCAACCCATGGTGAGTCCTGCAGCAACAGAGCAAAGGAACATCACCCACGGCTGTCGGCAAACACTGGAGCTCAGCAGCCCCCAGATCTGTGGGCGAGGACCCTACAACTGTAAAAGGACAACATCAGCAACACCGTGCACCTGAGTGAGGCAGAGACTGGAAAGCATCTCCTGTTCCAGGGCAGAGAGGTGCTGGCCATGATCCAGCTTGTCTGGAGAGAGTACAGCCAGTCACATGCAGGATACAGGCAATGCCAGTGCTGGAGCTGCCTGCAGGTAGCTCCAAGAATTGCTCCTCATTGCAAAGGAAGCCCTGACCATGCTGGGAAGGGCTGGAAGAACTCCACCACCAGCAGAGCCCTGTGTGAGGCTTTGAACCCTCGCTCTCCAGGCCAACCCTGGACATACCTTGCTCTCATCCGGCACCTCGTAGGCTGAGGTGTACTTCTTCATGACGTCAGGAGCCAGGACCTGGAAGCGCCTTCGGAACTGGGTAAGGAGCAGGCGATCTGCATACCCTGTGGGCAGATAAACATTTCTGGTGGGGGCTGCTGTGAAGGATGGCATGTCCTGCACACAGCATAAGGTATTGCAGGTGGTGGGGACCAAGAGGGTTGCCCTTAGCATAACGAAACCCCTGCAGCAAGGGCAGGGTGGGGAAGCAGTGGAGATGCACTGATGTTCAGACACCATCTCAGAGCTTTGTGTCATGCAGAAGGTGCTTGAGCTCTCCTGCGTGGGCCCCTCTCTGCCTGTCGTGGATGGTGACCGAGGTCAGTGTAGGTCTAGCCTGATGCATGGATGCTCCAAGGAGGACATGGAGGAACCCCACCAAGCTGCAGCCACCATGCTCAGGCTTTGCCACCCCGCAGCAAAACAGGCTGCAGGCCGGAGAGGGGCTCGGAACCCCTGCAAAAAACAGCAATAAGAACTTAGAGGCTTTCTGCAGCAGGGATGACAAGATGTAGATGATGAGCAAAGCGTGGAAGGGCTGAGTCGCCAGCAGGACAGCATTGGCAGGAGGAACTGGCACGGCACATGGAAGTGGTGCAGGGTTGGGCGTACCAATGCGGTGGAGACGCAGGGCATCCAGGAGCTGGTTCCCTTCCAGCTGGGCTCGCAGGGCCGGCACATTCAGCCACAGGGCTGTGTCGGGTGGTGCAGGGGGCCGAGGGTCCACCCCATCCATCTCTGTTCCCGGGAGGAGACAGTGGACAAAGTGCAGCTGGGACCGTCGGAGAAGGTTCATGAGCGCATCCTGCCAGGCAAACAGAGGTCAGGGGGGATGAAGAGAGGCAGCATGTGGTGATTCTGGGAAACACTCCCTGTTCATCCACTGCAGGGTGTCTGAGCAGGTACAGGAGTTATCCTCAGAGCCCTCAAAGCCCAGGTGCATGTTAGGAACAACAGCTTTGGTCAAAGGGGAGCCTGAGGTGCAGATCACAGATGCTGAGCAGGACCCTTTCTCCTAATGACCCACATTTCCACTCAACGGGCTACAAATCTTTCTCATGGTTGGGGTTCGCTGTGCGGCCATTTGCCAGAGATGGCCAGGACCGCAAAGTGGGATGGTCAAGGAGTCTACGGAGCCTGAGCCTCATCTCCCCAGGAGAGTTTAGGCACCTATTTACAGCGAAGATTAGCAGGAGCTTGGCACGTGCCCGGCATGAAGGGCTAGTCTCCACATCTGAGTGCTTAAGAGGATTAAGCAGCAGCACAGCAAGGTGCATGTGTAATCTGCTTTATGGTTTGTTTGCCTGGGATACTTTCCCTGAGCGATAGTGATGCTGGGGTGGCTTGTGGCCATCTGTGACCAGAGCAGCATCTTTGCCAAGAGCCCTGTAGGACGCAGAGCCACACCACTGCCCTCCAGCTCTGCAGCACAGGAGGTGTCTGTCGAGGGGTGCAGGACTCCCTGCTAAGAAGTGTGTCGAAGGCAGGATCTCAGTGTGGGTTCAGGATAAAAAAAGCGGCAGCACCCTGTCCTACAGCCACAGGTCTCGATGCCAGCACTCACCGCCTGCAGTTTGAGCTGAGCACACACTGATCTCTTCTTCACAGCTGCGAAGCTGCTTGCAAAGGTCTTCCTCACACAGCCGTTGCGGTGCAGGACTGCCTGGGAACGTCCCTCCAGCCCCGTCACGGCACGGCAGGCCAGCGGCACCCGCGAGCGTGGCAACACCAGCTCCTTCACGGTATCTCTGTCAAGGTGAGGAATGAGTGGTGGTGGCAGCACCAGGAAACCTCTGCTTCCCAACCCCTTCAACAAGGATGCAGTGCCTGGCACCCCAAATTCAGCATTGGTGCTGCTGCAGAGCACTCAAACATAGAGCAGAGCAGAATGACCCCACACACCCCCTGTTCCTCTCTGGTTTGGGCACCAAACTGTTCACTGCTGTTAAAACCTCCCTGAATTGAAGTGTGAAACAAAATGAACTGGGAGTGTTTGAGCAGAGAGTTAAAATCACCCCATGTGCGTAGATACCTGCAGCAGCTCAATTACATTTCAATTCCAATTCAGTGTACAAGCTTCCTCAAAATGGTGAGGAAAACCTAGGCGGTTGCTGCACAAAAAGATGTCCTCGGCTGGTGATGTCTTACAGCCCAAATCCATGCCAGATGCCCAACCCCATGGCACTGCAGAGCTGAGGACATCATGGGGTCTCAGTGATGCTCCCTCTCTTCCACGCCCACAGGAGAGCCCTCACTGAAACATCAGCATCCTGGATCTGCTGACTCAAAGAACGCAGACAGCTTTGATGGAAAGCTGTTCGCCGCAGCATTATTCACCAGCTCACTCTGTAGCGTCTACTGCAATCACAACGTGTACATCTGGCTGTCAGTCAGCCTGGGGGCTTGATGGCTGTAAGTCAAATGGTTTGACATCTGCTCCCCCAACCTTAACTGAGCTCTCAAGATTCCCACAAAGCTGGGTTGAAAGCTGTGGGATTTTTCTGGCTTCCTTGCAATTATCCCCCCAGGCAGAGATGGACTTGGGCAGTGCAACACCAGTGTTGGCAGGTAGCTCAGGCTGCCTCAAAGATGGGATCTGCTGGATTTTCCATCCCCTCCTTGTCCACCCAAAGCTGGATCAGCTCCATTCCCTGGGGTGTGCATTGGGCACAGGCAGGGAGCCCTCACAGCCAGAGCCAAGACTGATCTTGGCCAGGCTGTGGGTCTCTCCTCCTCACTGGGATGTCTCTCAACTCTCTGCTTTCTCCATCACGAAGCACCCCTTGGAGCTGGGACAGGTTTGCTATCTCCAGCCCCAGTTGAAGCAACACAACTTATGATGGGAGCTATCCCGAACCACTCTCATGGACATGGATATGACCACCAGCACCGTGGCAGATCAGCCTCACAGCACCCCCTCGTACTTACACCTTGGACCGCTGCAGCACCTGGATGGCGTTCTGTGCCGAGAGGTTGAGCTTGGCTTTGCTGACCCAACCTGTGAGGTCGTAGCGCACGGGGTCTGTGCCCAGCTGGTGGAAGATTTCAAAGTGCAGCGCCTGCTCACACCTGCGCATGTAGACATCCCCTGCACCAACATCCCAGAATCACCGGGAGAAGAAAAGCCCGAGAAGATATTTAATTTGCTGCATAGTTTCTTCTTTCAAAGTTAAATGGTGATGCCAAAGATAGGCAGTTGAGCTGATCCACACTTACCCTCCTGATCAGGTTCCTTCGTGGTGAAGTAGGAGCACAGACGGTCAAAGGCAGCACCATCCCCGGAGCCTGGGATCAGTACCTCCTCATCCAGGATCCAGAGCAGCCCCCTGCGATCAGCCCCTGGGCTGCCGGGCAGCGTCTGTGGCTGCCAAAGGGAGATGGCCTTTGGTGACAGGGAAGGAGGGCTACGAACAGCCAGCTCTAGCCACAGCCACACCAGCCTCCTCCCACCCTTCTCCCCACCACCTCTGCGTGCCCTGCCCCAGACCAGGGTCAGGAAACCTTCCTGGCTTCATCCAGCTCTTGACATTACTCCTGAGACCTCTGCAGTCACTAACTGATCCTGGAAAGGCCAGTGATCCCAGTTCTGCAGCCAGGCTGCGAGGGTTGCCCATGTTTCAGGACTTGAGTAAGAAGGATGATTGTATTTTAAGAAGCCAAAAAGGCCTTGGTTGATGCTATGAGAATCCCAGGGTGTTCTGTGCAAAAGACCATGGGGTCCCACTCTGCCTCTGAAATCCTCACTCTCCTGAGCACAAGGGTGCTTCAAGCACAGCCAGAGCAACCAACTCCCACCACGGCTATAGGGACAGGTTACCTGTGAGGAACCCAGGTCAATGATGGACAGCGTGGCCAGTGGTGAGCGCTCTGGAAGATCAAAAGACACCTCAACATTTTCCTGGAAAACATTATTTAAAAGCTTGCTTCAGTCATGGTCTGGCATCTGAAAGGCAAGAGGAGATCGGTTTGCACAGAACACGAGGAGGATGGTGAGGGCCTTCCTCCTACTCAGCTTTGCGGGGATCCGGCTCTAGCAGAGCAGCCACCAGAGACGCCTCTGCTGTGACACAGAGGCACAGCCACCTCTGCCCCCGCAGGCAGGGCTGTCGGTACCACCACCCCCGCCAGGCTTCTGCAGAGCTCTGTAGATGTCAGACAAGCTGCATAAATCACGGGTGTGATAATAACTGAAGATTTCATGAGAAAGCACCAAGAAAGCAATCCATTATTTAATTTGCAGCTTGCAGGCACTGTTTCCCTCCCTCAGCTGAGATCTTCTGGCTGTGAACCCCTGGCTGAGGGGCTCGTCCATCATCCACGGCTCCAGCATCCCATCCTGACACCCACATGCTGTGCCCTGGAGCATGGGATGCCCCCGGGAATGGAGGAAAAAGCACGGCTTGCTCTTGCTAGCGTGTGACCGGGGATGTTCAGCAGGAGCCATAGCTTTAATGTCTCTCCATGGTAACATGGTGAGATCTTGCTCAGGAATTCAAGTTTGCAGCCTGAACGTGCAAGTGGAAAGGAAAGCAGCAGCGCGGCCTGAGTTTCATCCTTCCAAAGGCGTGTGCCACCGTCACACACATGCATGACCCAGTTCTGCAATAAATGGGTCACTGGGGCTCGGGCTCACAAGCGCAGTCCTGTGGCTGATGGGGAAATGTCTTGCACAGGGGCAGCCATCCTGAGCTAACAACAAAGCCAAGACAAGGAGAGCCTGCTGAGCCCGCTGCCTTTTCAAGCTCAGCCAGTAACTGTGACATTCCTCACTCCTGAAGAGCCCATTTATACTCACCTGGTGCAAGTGATGCATGGGACTTCATCTATTTTCCAAGGACTAAAGGTACTAAAGTAATTTCTGCAAGCCTAGTAAGCTCACCTCTGCTTGTAGACTTTTAAGCAGCTTATTTCTGCAATAGTTTATCATTTTCCTTCTTATTTTCTGTTATTGTGCCAGAGGGAAAACTTGACTGCACAACACAGGGGTGCAAAGCCTCCAGCTTTTGTTCCAGGCTTGAGCTGGAACAAGCTGGCCCAAAGAGATGCCCAGACAGCCTGGCGTCTCTGGCACATTGGAAATACCCAAGAGGATCCATGACTGGGACAGAGGGGGGATAAGAGACCCAGCTCAAGGCTACTGCTCCATGTAAATACCTCATTTCTGCAACAGTCCCCTTATTAAAGCTACTGGATGTGTTATTCTGTCACACCACAGCACAGGGACCCATCAGGTCAAGGGCAATGCTGTCCCCAGGTGCTGGGAATCTGCTTCCCGGGATGCTGCTCCCAGCCCTCGCTCCTCACCTCTCTGTACCTCTCCATTTCCAAAACAAAGGTTTTCTCATAGAAGAGAGCCTGCAGACGCTCATGCACGTAGTTGTGGCAGAGCTCTTCAAAAGTTGCCGCTCGCTCAGCCCGCTGGTGCCGCGGGTTGTGAAACCCAGGAGTGTCCACCACTGCGATGGAGGCCATGGAGAGGTGCTGGGAGGAGAAAGACCTGGAGAAAAAGCCACACACACCAGGTTTTACTCACAGATGCACCTCAGCTCTCCCTTCAGAGGTGACACTGCCTTCTATTCGCAATGTGCACCACGTAGCAGTGACCAGCCCTGCATTTCCCATCTCCCACTCTCTCAGTGCCTCCTGTCAGGGAGCACCCACACCTCCTAACACGGTTCCTTCCTTGTCCCTTTTTCTTCATCCATTTCTTGATCAACTCAAGCTTAGCATCTCCTCCAAGCCTGGATGGAGATGCACGGAATGGGCTGCTCCAAACTGGCCTAACAAACATTAACGGTGGGGCGAGCTGATATGCTGCCTTTCCCATGTTTGGCCATAGTTCTGGCACCCTAATTATTAGAAGTACTACATCTTCATCCAAATGTATTAAGTTCAGTCGATGAGTTAATTTGAAAAGCAGCTAAACTGATATCTAAGGCCAACACTGAGGACAACGGGAGCATCCAAAGCCCCAGCGGCCGCACCGTCCCCTGCCACCTGCTACCTGCAGCATTTCTACAGGGAAAGCTGCCAATATTCAGCCCCTGAGGAAATCTCTACCAGGAACCACAGCCTGTAACGTGCGTGGTCTGAGAAGCAGACATCAAGGGGCTTCTTGGGAGAAAGACATGTTGTTTACTTCCTCTAATGTTGCTTGCAGGCGTTTCAGTATTTCAGATAAGGACAGCAGGGGAGTCTGTCCCCGGGAAACCTCTGAGAGAGTTTTTAATGAGCGCTTCTAAAGCAGCCATCGCATTGTGTTGTGTTACCAGCTGTGGTGCTGCCCCTTCTCCATCAGCCCCACCAGCAGGGCAGCTCGCTGCTGCTTCAGTGAGTTGAAAGGAGATGCTATTCTCCCCAGTGGCACCGAAGATGCCAGCAACTCCATGAAAGCACAGGGCTGAATGAAGAAACAGAAGCCTATTTATGAATGGCTTGCAGATTTTGATAGCAGCCCCCTCCTGTAGCCACAGTTGAAGAGATTCAAGTTCACCATCACTATCAACTCACTGAGGAAACGGCATTTTCTTGATGCGTTGAGACTCACCTCTTCACCTGAGTCACTGTTACAATGGTTTAATGGGCTTGAGTGGGCTGATGTGGAAAATAAAGTTGGGCAAAACAAAGCTACCTTTAAAGGGAAGAGGGGACACAAGACGCATCCCAAGCTAATGCTGTTATTTAGAAGAATCAGCAACATTTTGCTCCTCTGTCAGCCCTTTGAGTATCATCAGTAATTCCCTTTTGGAGCTTGGTTGCTAGGAATTACAATAAAAATACTCTGCAGGTTAAACAGCCGCAGGTTAAAGTAAACCCGGAGCAAAAACAAAGAGTATTTTGGGCACCAGCTTTTATATGGATGCTGACTTCAACAAGCTGAGTGGTGCATCAGAACCAAGAAACTGGAACAGTTTGGGGACCTGATCCTTAGCTCACTGTTAAATCATTGCTTTTTTCCTAGTAGATAATTTCAGGTAATATCCAGTGCATAAAAGGGGCTCCAGAAAAGCAAGGGAGGAACTCTTGATCAAGGAAGGCAGGGATAGGATGAGGGGGAAACTGTTTCCAGCTGTAAGAGGGGAGATTGAGATGAGCTCTCAGGAAGAAATGTTTCCTGTGAGGGTGGAGAGGCCCTGGCCCAGGTTGCCCAGAGCAGTGGTGGCTGCCCCATCCCTGGAGGGGTTCAAGGCCAGGTTGGATGGGGTTTGGAGACCCTGATCCAGTGGGAGGTGTCCAGGGGGTGGAACTGGCTGGGCTTTGAGGTCCCTTCATACCCAAACCATTCTGTGATTCTCTGAAGGAGCTATCATGCACAGACACCCCCAGTGCAGCGACCGTCTGCTACCTACCTGTTGATCAGGGAGACAACCGCAGCAAAGAGCTCTTCATAGAGACCCGAAGCCATTCCCTCTACGCATTCCACACCCGTCATCTTCGGCCCTGGCACAAGCAGAGAGAAGGGCAGGCAAAGCCACATCATTTATTTCCAGCCAAGTTCAGCCTACATGGTGCCATGCCGGTACCAGGGATTCCTTCTCTGGCTGGGCAGGATAACCTACCCAGCTCCCAGCCTCTGCCTGCAAGGCACAGCATCATTCTGGTTCCACAAGCAGTGCACATCCACCTGCTTGCCTTGAGCATCTCTAGTGCCCCCTGCCTAATGCGTGCTTAAGAAATAAAATTATTGCTGTGTTTGAGACCAGTTCTCCAAGTTCTTGCCTTGCAGAGGCCCAGCTGTAATTCTCCTGCCAAGGACTTGTTGGGTGTGGAAAGGCTGATGTTGAAGCCAGGAGATATCTCACACACCCTGCATGCTGGATCTGCCTCCGTGAACCAGATCCATCTATTAATTTGGGATTTATAGTGTTTCCGCAGCAGTTTGTCCTTCAGGAGCACAACTCTCCACTCTGTCCAGGTCTCCATGCAGGACGTGGGTGCACACAGCACAACACAGGCACAGATTCATTTGTGGAAACAGAGGAAGGATGCCCACCCCTGCTTTGAGATGGTTTCCCTCCTTTTCTAGGGAGAGCGTTTAGGCTACTTATCTGCCAGGGGCAATATCTGAATTTGCCTGACCTTCATGTGTCCCTAAGGATGGACAGGCAGGGTCAGCTGAGGGCTGCTCCAGGACAGAGCACAGTTAATGATATAATTAATATGAACAAGCTTAAATGAAGTGCACTGTCTGAAAAGGGTGCATTGCCTCTCCCTGCAGCATGCTTCCAGAGCATGGTATTTCCCTGTCACCCATAAATAAAGGAAAAAGGGTTGCAGGACCCTGGTACCTGCTGGAGTCTCCTCCTCCGGGGGTAGCTGGTGGCCTCGAGCTGTAACCTGCACCAGGATTTGCTTCAGGTGATGTTTGAAGACAGCGGTGGTGAGCTCCTCCAGGTCACAGCCCAGCACCTCTGCGGCGTTGCTCGCACATTCAAATTTCATGAACTGTTTCCTGCCAACTGGGGAGGGGGACATGGTGGGCATGAAGGGCTCAGGCAGAGCCAGCCTGAGTGGAGCTGAGCACAGCCTCGATATCTCCGGTTAGCATCCCTACCCACCGCCGTGTACAGCCCCCCAAAATCAAAAGCAAATAAAGCCAAAGTGGACCATCGTTTGCAACACGGGATGAGGAGGCAGGTGAGGTTGCTGTACCAGGGCATCCCAGTTTCCTTCCATCCCCTCAAAACTGCTGGATCAGCCCTTCCCTCGCATCCCTAACAGGCAATTCCAAGTAGGCACTGCCCTTTCTGACCCGATCACAGCAATAACCCTGCATAGCACAGCCTGGAAATGCCCTTTGGGCCAAGAGCTGGCCTGGGCAAAGCAGGCAGGAGCTGTGTCGGTGGACATGGAGAGGGGTTCTGTCCCCCAGCAGCACTTGGACACTTGGCTATAAATTAACCTGCATCAAAAGACCATTTCCACCTTAAAGGCAGGCCTGCTAGGATGAGTTTTAGCACTACCTCGCTGCCCACCTGCATAATATCACCAATTGAATGAAAAAGATTCTTCCTGTTTAAAGACCATCCGCAATCCCTTCTCCTTCAACAACAACTCTTGTATCCCTCTCTAAGTGCCAGACCCGGTCTGGTGGCCGGCCCTCCTCCTGCAGCGTGCCATACGTGGGGCTGCCCTCCCTGCGCCCAGGCTCCTCTTAACAACAGCTGTAAGGATTTTCTCAGCTTTGCAGGTCACTTATCATATTAAAGGCTGGCTGACTCGAGAAAGTTGACAGCTTTGTCCCTCAGGCAATCATTTAGTGTAAGAGGACCTCTTTTTTTTTGGTCAGAAGATAGTTCATATGAATGCTTTTGAACCTATATTCCCCACTATAATGCTCCTTTGGTGCTCAGAGCATCCCATCTCCCCAACAAGACTGAGCAGAGAGGAGTCTTGTTCCAAGGAGATGTTTTGAGGCAATTCAGAGCAAGTCAGGAACCAGGTAGACCTGGAACCTCCCCAGGCGGCTGCTGCCAGAACAGCAGCAATAACATCATGCATGTCAAGAGCTTCAGTGGAGAAAAGCAGCAGATGTGCTTATGGAATTTGATGGGATTATGAACCAATCCCTCAAAATCCTGGATCGCCTTCCTCAGCACCAGGAATGTTTGCTGTCCCTATCAACCCAAGAGCAGCACTTCTCCCAACGCCATCAGCAAACAAAGCTGGCACACATTGTTTACATCCGGCAACAGTGATTCCACCATAATGATTAAAATCAATAGGGATGCAATTGGCATAATAAATCTTTTTACAAATCCTGGACGGGAAGGTGCTGTGGAGGCAGCTGGCCAGTACATGCTGAGGACAGGCAGAAACAGGAGCAGATGAATGAAGTTGCCCAAAGACATCAGGGTAGTGCTGTAAGGTGGCGACTGATGAGGAGCTGGCACAGAGGCTAAAGGCTAAGGTAAGCCCTTATAACAGAGCTGGTAGCTGGTGGCAGGAGAGAGGGTGTGGGATGGAGAGCAGGAGATGGCAGATCCTGGCCAGCCCCATAGGGGACTGGGCCCCCCTGCTCCTGGCCAAGGTGTTGCACAAAGCAGCAAAAAGCTGCTTCCCCAGGGCTGAGATCCAAGAGGCTACTCGACAGCATCCAACAAGAGTCACCCCCCCACACCCCTCTTTGATCTATTCCCGTTATTATTTATTCTGACCAAAGGACTCCAACATCAAAGGCTGTGCTGAAGCAGACCGAGGAATTGCCTCCACAATCTGGGCTTTGATTTATTTTGTTTTCACTTGGGTTTGTATTCGCTGGCTGGACAGAGGCTGATTCCAGTCAGACAGAAGATCTCCGCACACTGCTGCATGCCCTGCCAGCCAGGCTCCTGCAGCCAGCATCCCACACTGCCAGCTCCAGCATCCCACGCTGCCACCTCCAGCATCCCACATTGCCAGCTCCAGCATCCCACGCTGCCACCTCCAGCATCCCACATTGCCAGCTCCAGCATCCCACGCTGCCACCTCCAGCATCCCACACTGCCAGCTCCAGCATCCCATGCTGCCACCTCCAGCATCCCACATTGCCAGCTCCAGCATCCCACGCTGCCACTTCCAGCATCACACACACATCATTTGGTTGGAAAAGACCTTTGAGATCATTGAGTCCAACCGTACCTGTCCACTACTAAACCAGATCCCTGAGCACCTCATCTACCGACCTTTTAAACTCCTCCCAGGGTGGCAATGCCACCATCTCCCTGGCAGCCTCTGCCAGTGCCTGAGAACCTTTTTAGTGAAGAATTTTTTTTCCTGATGCCTAATCTGAACCTGCCCTGGTGCAACTTGAGGCCATTTCCTCTCATCCTTTCACTTGTTACTTGGGAGAAGAGACCAGCATTCACCTCACCACAACCTCCTTTCCAGGAGCTGCAAAGAGTGATGAGGTCTCCCCTCAGCCTCCTTTTCTTTAGGCCAAACAGCCCAAGGTCCCTCAGCCACCTCTCATAACCCTTGTTCTCCAGCCCCTTCCCCAGCTCTATTTCCTTCTCTGGAGACACTGCAGCCCCTCAATGTCCTTCTTTTAGTGAGAAGGCCAAAACTGAACACAGGATTCAAGACTTTGTCAACCTGCCCTTTTTCTTCCACTTATTTTGCCATTAAAACATTTGCACTGCTAATGGGACAAATAAAAAAGCCCATTTGTTCCCTTTTATTACCCCAGGAGGGGACAGGGAGAGAGAGGAGGCTCCTCCTGGCTCGAATGGTTAATTTATTTGCCCTGTACTAAATTCTCGAGTCTATTCTCTGTTGACCCATTGCCTGATGTATGACATATCGAAGCCTATATATAACAAAGAGAAGAGCCGTGTAATAGCCTGATTAAAGAAATCTGCCATTCTGGCTGCATTTCCCTGACTGTTTGTAATAAAGATGTCAGAGAGCTGAACGGATGGTGCCATAACTCGATGCGTGGGGAGACAGCCTGCCCAGACCGGGGGCAGTGGTGGGGATCGTAAAAACCTCCACAAAGGAAAAGCAATGTCAGCAGGAACCAGACCCCAGAGCTTCCCCCAACCCCAACACCCCAACAAGCCTTCAGCAGCAGCCAGGATTCAGCCAGGACTCCACCTATTCCCAGCATTTTCTGCTCCTGCTGTCCCAGCTCTGAACCCCAGACCGTAGTTGGAATATGGAGGAAAACCAGCTCTCATGCTGACCCCTCGACACCCTGCTCACACGGGGCTGAATCTCCCTCCTGCTCCCTTTGCTGCGCATGAGTTGCTCAAAGCACATTTTCCAGCAAACCATCTCATTTTGGAGACCCAAGTGGGAAATCACAAATCTTTGCCCAATTTATGTTCCAAACCAGGATCCCCCTGTCCCAGGGGAGAGGTATAATTCGGTCTAAATCCTCTTGCCTGAGGGAAAGACATCTTAAGGACATCCTCCAGAGGCTTGTGGCTGGATGGTCACTGCACCAAGATCCATCCCCTAGAGACTGTGCCACCCTGGTTTAGGTGTTGCCCATGAAGCCATCAAACTTCATCAAGGCAAAACTACCCCTCTTGAGAGCTGCAACTCAAGAAGCACAGAGAGCCACCACCATACTGAAAATAAACCGTGCAAAATCAACTGTGCTTCTCTCTACAGTAAGAAAACCCACGTGCCAAAGAGCAAAAGGCTATAACAGAGTGAGAGACAGAAAAATTGGCAAGATGGAGAGGCCAGCTCTAATGCAATCCTTTCCAAGAATCATTTTGATGAATGATGTTGGAAAGCAGAGGAACTGTTCCCGGCAGGAGCGAGGTGTCTGCCACGCACTACCAGCACAGACCTACAGCAAAACCTGTGATTTAACTGCACCCAAAGTCGCTGTCGGGGCAGCAGCCCCAGGACAGCTGCTCTGCAAAGAGACAGCAAAGATAAAGCAGAGGCAGGGACTCCCTGTGCTGGGTCCTGCTCTGCCCTGTTCACCTCCAAAGTTAGCACGGCTGTTGCAGCCGGTGCCTGGGAACACACAAGCGGTTCTAGGCACCACGGACAAAGCAACAGTCACTGAGCTCTCCTTGTAAAGCTGTGTCCTCTACAGTCTACAGAATGTCAGGGAAAGGAGGAGCTGGAGCAGGCTCCCCACACACAGACGGATCTCTGGGCAAACTGCAAAGCAGGTACCTGAGAGCATCGCAAAGTGGAGTCACTGGGAGAGGAATGATCAGCATACGGCTTCGTGATGTTTCTTTATGCATTAACTGCCTGACCCCCTCTCCCAGTTGCAACCCACGCCCTGGTGGCAGCAGCACCACAGCTCCATCCCACCCACTGCGCTGCAGCCACCGGCACATCTTCCCCTCCGCAACAGTGACCACCCCAGGGACAGATTTATTTGTGACGGAAGGGAAACTCTGGTGCAGTGCTAATTATGGATACACTCTTCCCTCCTCCTTTTAGCAACAAGCGGCAATAAAAAATTAGGGTAAACCTGAGCATTGAGCTTGGATGGAAATAAGAACAAAGTGTCATTTCCACATCAATTAAGAAAAGGTCACTACATCTCAGAGGCTGTAAAAAGGAGCAATAATGCAGGTTTAAAGCTTTTTTCTCATCTCTGCTGGGAAAGTAATAAGTCAGCAGCGTCCACTCTTGATTGACATCTACACTCAGGATGCTGCATAATTAATGCCAATCAGATCCTGCCAGGTGCTCTTCCTCTTAGGTTTTGATGGATATCCCCATTATTGTACTTGGCTAAAAGGCTTGCAGCACTTCTGGAAACTTTTCCTTTCACAAAGCTAAAAGGGTGTTCATGGGGTTTCATCCCTGCTTCTCCTGCCAGCCCCATCTCCCTGCAGACCCTGGGGAGAGACAGCAGGGCACTGTACACCCCAGGCTCAGCCCCTCCTTCTGCTCCAGCTCTGGACCCACCCAGGCCTGTCTTACAAATTGCTCAGATGCCTCTCTTTTCTGTGTTTGAAACAGAGATGCTCATTCTTCTGCATCCTGAGGGCACAATGCTGCAGTGGTGGGGCTGTGCAGGACACAGCCTTGGTCACTGCAGCCTGCAGCTGCTGGAAGCTCAAGCATTGACTCCTTGCTGCTTGCTGGGGGTGTCCCCTACTAGACCCCCAGATCCCTTCTAGCTGCCTGGGCACTCCCACCCCTCCACCACCCACTCTGCTGTTGCAGGGGACCAGCCCCATCCCTGCAGCTGATGGGTGAGGGTAGTGGATGCAGGATGCTGTCCTGATGCTGCCGGTCTTAGCAGGGTTTAGGGATGCTTGGAGCTTTCCTTGCCTGAGCAGCAGCTCCAGCCCCCTCTCCTGCAGTTCTGCTCTTTGGGCTTTTCTCCATTTAAGTGGTTGAGGCTGGTGTTTTTGCAGAAGCCTCTGCTTGGTGCTCTGTGGGGTCCAGAAGACGCCCTGCTTGGCTCCCATCCACAGCACACGCACGCCCGCAGCTCCAGGAGGACTTTAGCGACTCGGAGCTACTGGAAACCCAGTCGCCTCTATTGAAGATGCGTGGTGGGAAGCCCGCAGAAAGCTATGCTTTATTTTTATTACAGTCAGCAAAACGGACAGCTTGAGAGCGAGCTGAATGCTGACC
This sequence comes from Cuculus canorus, assembly GCF_017976375.1. NCBI lineage: Eukaryota > Metazoa > Chordata > Aves > Cuculiformes > Cuculidae > Cuculus > Cuculus canorus. The sequence goes on from NC_071417.1 coordinate 8,487,671, forward strand.
CCCAGCTGCGCCCGAAACTTCCTTCCCGGTTAAAGAGGCAATGAATAAATGGAAATATGTAATATTCTGCAGCCCACAAAAGGAACTGGAAGCACTTAGGTGAATGGGTACCTAGGATGCCCTGCTGGCCTCCGGCTGTCAGGCTGCTTTCTCACAAAAAGAGCTGCTCTAACACGTTTCAAAGGCAATGGGAAATGCTGACACTGGGATGAAGCAGGCTTTTGAAATTCAACCTTTTCTTCTCCAAGTTTTTCTAGCTGCAAATGTATTTTCCACTCTCATCCAGAGATGGGCAGTGCAATTCCCTCCTGCTTTGTTTCCGGGCAAACTGAATTTGTGACAAGATGATAGGCATCAGCAGAAGAGAAAAAAAGGTGCATTTAACCTGCACTGGGGTACAGCAGCCGGAGCAGGGCGCGTGGAGGGGCCACTGTCAGGGGAAGGCAGTGGCGGAGGCTGCGACAGCGACTGCAGTGCCTGCCTGCTCTCCTGAATGCCAGGGAAAAAACAGTGATGAGGCTCCCTTTGGTGAGATTTCAAGGAGAGGATTCTGAATATACAACTTCAAAGTGCATGAAAGGGGAAGGGAAGAGATGGCTATCAGGAGACAGGTTTAACCGCATTAAAAGAGTCATCACCCCCACTGAGACTTTTGCTCCATCCAGCTTTGATCCATTTTTTATCCATATTTCCTTTCATTTCTCCCCTTTTGTTGATGCACGATGGGGGAATCAATACCAGAATGAGTGATGCTGAGACATGTTCTGGTTGTTAATCCCATACCTGAGTCTGCTCTGAAGCCACAAGCCCTGCCTGGGGCCTCTATCAACATTCCTAGTCATGCTGAAATAATTCAAAGAATCACAGAATAATTTTGGTTTGAAAAGACCTTTAAGATCATTGAGTCCAACCATTAGTCCAGACCTGCCAAGTCCACCACCAGACCATGACCCCACTCTACCCGTCTTTTAAACCCCTCCAGGGATGGTGACTCAACCACCTCCCTGGGCAGCCTCTTCCGATGCTTGACAACCCATTCTGTAAAGAAATTCCTCCTAATATCCAACCTTAACTTCCCCTGGGGCATCTTGAGGCCATTTCCCCTTGTAGTGTCTCTGGCTACGAGCGAGAAGAGACCAACTTCCACCTCACTACAACCTCCCCCTAGATAGTTTTAGACAGTGGACTCCCCTCAGCCTCCTCTTCTCCAGGCTAAACAGTCCCAGGTCCCTCAGCTGCTCCTCATAAAGCTTGGGCTCTAAACCCTAATTACAACAAGATTTGTCAAGTATAGCACTCGATTCACTTCTAGGCTGACTTGCAGGGTGCCTGTGACAGAAAGTTCAGCGCGTTTCAGCAAACCAAACTAGTTCACCCAGCAAACCCTCCGGGGCCAACAGAGTAACCGTCCCTCCATCCACTTTTGAGCTGGTCACTGTTAAAATGAGATGCGTCTCTACCATCTGCTCTCCTGCAAACTTTTGAAGCAGAAGGACTTTCATTCTTTTGCCAAGAGCCTTATCACACCCTGCAGCCTGAGACAGCAAGTTCATCGTTTTAAAAGTTGGAAGGGCATTAGGGGAAATGGCAATGGAGAAAGAAAGAGAACACCAGAAAGGAGAAAGAGAACTCACTGTAAGTTCTGACAGCATTCATCCTTTTAAAATAATTAATAAATGATTAATTGCATAAATTACCATAAGATGTGTTATGACATGTTGCAGAGACATTTATAAATGTCTATGGCTTAGTTTATAGCAGCCTTTATGCAGCCTTCATAAAGTGAAGTGTGTAAATCAATGTGGCTGTCTCTAAAATGGGTTAGAGCACACCTTAAAATAATTTATGAGGAATAAAGCAATTTCTATGTGCCTGTATTAACAAAGTCTTTATAAATACAATCTTCATCCAGACTCATCCTATTATAATTCAGTTACTGTATTGGGCACTCAAGAGATGATGGAATTATTGCTCCCTGAGGTCGTCCCTTTGCAGTGTCATTGGGGACGAAGTGCCAGCAAATGAGTTACCTACCCGTGTACTTCCCAAAGAGCAGGTACAAGGTGGCGCCTTGCAGCCACTGTCTTGTCTACCCATGGCTGGCAGAACAGATCCACTCCAGAAGCCTCCGCAGGGCAGGATGGCAGCACACAGCATCACTCAGCTCCCCCATGGGCAGCAAAGAGCTCAGAGCGACCACCCATGCAAAGCCTCTGGGCGAGCACCACTCCTGAATGCTTCTTGATGTGCAGCGCACCCAAGCACCAAAAATCTCTAGGACATGCTTTCTCACCCTCCTGAAAGCATCAGCACTGAGAGGAGGTATAAGGAAAGGAAAGGCAGAAGATTTTCTTACCTTTACAGGCGCCAGCAGCTCCCAGGTGGTAGATGCCAGCTAAGATGCGCCAGACAGCCGCCTGCTCCTCTGCCGTGATGCCCAGCGTGCCCATGGCAGCCCGGAGCTGAGTGAATGCCACCGAGGCTTTCTGCTTCTCCTCGGGCTGGAAAGAGATGGAAGGGGAAACATCGCTGCCTCTGTTGGAGAATCCTGGACTTCGACTATAGGGGGATATAGGGATATACTCAGAGGGAACCAAGTTGGACAGGAGTGTTGATCTTCTTGAGGGCAGGAAGGGTCTACAGAGGGATCCAGATAGGCTGGACTGTTGGACCGAGGCCAATTGCATGAGACTCAACAAGACCAAGTGCCGAGTCCTGCACTCGGGTCACAACAACCCTGTGCAGAGCTCCAGGCTTGGGGAAGAGCGGCTGGGAAGTCGTCCGGCAGACTAGGACCTTGGGTTGTTGGTCAACAGCGACTGAACATGAGCCAGCAGTGGCCCAGGTGGCCAAGAAGGCCACCAGCATCCTGGCTTGCAGAAGGAGGATCAAACCCCATCTCTAAACCCAAATTTGCTGCTGCATCAGCAGGATGAGGACCCGTGGTACCTCACTGTGCCCTCCACAAGAGCTGCTGCTCAAGCAGCCGATTCCTTTGGCCACCAGACCACAGCAGGAGCTCCTTGATGAAGATCAAATATTGAATTCATCAATAGATGATGTAACTGCGTATTGCTGTGATTCATTCCAGCACTTTGTCTCACAGGCAATCTGCCCAATCTTTGCAAACAGCTCTGACTAATAAGGAGATGGTGCTGGAAAGCAAATGCAATACTTCTATCCCCTAAAAATCACATTCTGGGCTCTCCAAGAAGATGCTTGCCCCCACCACCCAGGACCTGCTGCCACAGGGAAACATCAGGGATTGTTGGCCCTGGAGCAGCAGGCTCTGTCCTTGGGGTGGACTGGGGGCGTTCAAAACCTGAGCACAGATATCAAGCAGCATCCCACTGCCTGCAGCAGCATGGCTCCGGCATTTCTCCCTACCTTCGAGAATGGCTTGATCCCAAATGAGTTGCTCTCAGCCATCTGGTGCAAGTGCAGTGTTGTCCTGGAAGCAGTTACAGAAAATAAGACTCGCGCTCCTTCCTGTCCGCAGCCCTCCCCAAGCCCCCTGCTCTCTCCTCAGGGAACATTTCTGACTCCCACAGAGCCCCTTTGCCTTCACAGGAATGTCCAAGGGGCTCCATCAGGAAAGGCTCCTGCAGCTCAGCCCCACAGAGGGGGACGAAGCCAGCACCAGATGGGACAGGATCCTTTGCCCAAGGTACTGCTAGTGAACAGGCAAAAAAAAGCGCAGAAAATGCTCCTGTTTCCTAGAAAATGTCTAATATAGAAGTGTGTAAAAATCCCTGCAGCATCACTAATGTGATCACTCTCATAATCTCCTTGTTATCGGAGAGGTCTCAAAAATCACATTGCTGATGCAAACTTGGATATAAACTGCGAGAGAGCTCCTTGGTGATGAAGGTACCCATCAGCTGAGCATCCAGGTGAGGAGTGGACCCGCACACCCACCTCTGTGCCGCATCCAGCCCTGCCAGCATCAGGGCAAAGATGTTGAAGTTGCTCTCTCCGTGGGGCTGCTGAGCGACACGGCCCCTCTCCAGCAGCATGGTCTGGGAAGGAAGCAGAGGCAGATATGAGCAGCAGCCTCCAAACCCAACCATGCAGGGACAGCCTCTCAGCCCCGGCAGGGTGGCTGGTGTTCCAGGGCACCAGGCATCTAGGGGAGAGAGGGGACAGTCGAACCCACAGACAGGGAAATGCTACTGGGAGCTGTAAAGGAGGGGCTGGATCTCTCCTCCCAGGGCCATGGCTGGCTTTGAGGTTTTGAGATGTTGTCTTCTGCCCAGGGCCTTGTGCTGCAGGTTGTGCAAGCAAGAGCCAAGTAACACCCCAGGTGTGCACCAAGGGGTGACATTTCAGCACATGGGTGCAACACCCACGGTCCCTTTGCACCTCCAGAGGTCTGAGCAAGGTGATGGCCCTAGCAGAGATGCCACAGTCTCTAGATAAGCCATTGCCTGAGCTTGAGAAAAGCCTAGATCAGCTTCCAGCCTTGTCAAGGTTGTTCAATGCCAGCACCAACACCAGGAAAAAGCCCCTCCAGAGCCAAGGCTTCCAGTTGTGCTGTTCTCTCCATGAGAGATGGAACTGGTGGTCTGGAGAGCAAGTGTTCCCACAAGCACAGTCCCACTCCTGCACAAGGACAGCTATGCTGGACAATCAGCTCCCCACCAGTGCCCGAGACAGAGCAGAGGCAATGATGGTGTAGTACGGGAAGCACTGATGTTCCCCAGGACACCAGCTCAAGCTCTCTCCTCCATCAGAAGAGACCTGAGGCACAAGCAGCTCTGATTAAAGTGCCCTGATGTTGATGAAAGCCTCCAGACATTTCTGCTCAAGGCTGATGTGTAAGGTGCTGCTAATGAAATGCTGAATTATACATTTCCTCATAAACATTTCATTCCAGCGCTGTTCTCCCTGCCAGGGGAGGGGGTGATGGGATATGTGGGATTCCACCAAGCCACTGACAGGGCTCCTGCTCAGTTGTGATTTGGGGCATCTTTGGTCCAGGAGAAGCAGAGTAGAGCATCGCTCCTGTAGCCCTCCCAGGGCCACTGCCACTCTCACCCTCAGGCTGTTCACCGCTGTCATCCCAAGGACACCCAGTTTCAGCCACAGCCCTCCCACCTCACCAGGCAACAGGAGCAATGGGATACCTGCAGGTGAGCGGCGGTTATCTGGCCAGTGGCAGTGAAATCCAGTGACAGGACCATGGAGAAGCGCGTGGAGTTGATGTTACAGCCGGTGGTCACTGACCCAAAGGCTCCCAGGACTGTGAACATCGCCTGGATCTTCTCCACTGCAAAACCAGCACCAGCAGCACCATGAGCCTCCCTGCAGTGGCTGCAGCCCTGCATTGCTCCAGTGCTTGCTGAGAGAGAGACAGACCATGGTGCTGCACCAGTGCAGCCTCAGGGCTGCAACCAGGCTCTAGAGGAGGCTTCTCTTGCCTGCACCTCTGCCTGCTGCTTTTGGGGCTCTGTCCCAGCGCATGGGAACCTAGGACACCAGCTGAACATGAGGTTAGCATTCTGTACCATGAAAGCACACACGTTCTGGGGATGCTCCAGCCTGCCCACACCTCCACCCTCTTCCAGACCTTTCGTCAACACTCTGTAAGAGCATGATGTACCTGGAGTTCATCCAGACCTCCAAAATCCAAACCTGCCCTCTAAAGCTACTCATTGCTTAATAGCGCTTCCTCTCACGTCACCTGTAACTTGAGCAGATGGGAAAAGCACTGCCCCAAGCATGCAAGTAATTCCCTTCTGCTGCTTACTCGGGTGTTTATCAAAATAGCAAATCTGTTGGGTCTGGGACGGGTAAAAGGCAGCAGGACTCTCAGCCACACCACTCGCCTTTTTCCCAGGCGAAAAATGGCCCCAGCAGCTCATGACGTGCTTGCACAGGCACACAAAGCCACCCCATTGGGGCAGGAATCAGAATGGGAATGGGTGAAATGGAGGCCATCAGATGGTAACAGCTTCTCACTCGCATTTGCATGCGCTTCCCAGTCTCTTCTTGCCATCTCTGCCACCCTGCAGCCCCGCTGCATTGCTCCAGGGCTCACAGTGGCCACCCAGCCCCATACCTGAGACCCTGCCATCCACGCTGCCTGCCATGCCCACCAAGTACTCCAGGGCGCTCTGGCAGCATGTGGTCTTCCCAGCTCCGCTGCGTCCCAGGGGTACGATGGCCTGATCCTGCCGCTGCATCAGGAGGTTCCTGTAGGCTCTCTGTGCCACTGAGCAGATGTGCGCTGGCATGCTGTCCCGCTTCCCCTTAAACGCCTGTGGAGAGAGTGGGAGAGCACATCTCAAAATAGCCTCCATGTAGAGAAAGGAGCCTCCTTGAAGAGGTGTCACACTCATAGTGACAGTCTCTCCCAGACCACCCCCAAGATTCCCAGGAGAAGGAGAAAAGCCACCCAGCCCAACCAGGCTAGCGTTGCTGCACCAGCATCCAGGCAACCCACAGCAGGACCTGCTACAGCTTGGCTCATGAGCAAACATCACACCAGGCACTGCACGCTGGTACCATTCTCTCCCCAGCCTTGGCATGCCCAGACCACTCAGGGGATACAATCGTAGCAATTTTCTTCTGGAAACCATGAAAAATCTGTGCTGGGGGCAATGCCCAGCTAAAAGCATCCCTGGCTCTGAGCATGCACGTCCCCGAGTGTCCTCACAGCATCCCCACCTCTCAGTGTCTTCAAAGAATCCCTGATCCTGAGTGTCCTCAGACCATCCCTGGCCTTCAGTGTCCTCAAAGCACCCCTGGTCCTCAGCGTCCTCAGAGCATCCCTGGCTTTCAGTGTCCTTAAAGCATCCCTGGCCCTCACTGTCCTCAGAGCATCTCTCTTCCCAAGTGTCCTCAGAGCATCCCTGGCCTCAAGCGTCCTCAGAGCATCCCTGGTCCTCAGTGTTCTCAGAGCAACCCTGGTCCTCAGTGTCCTCAGAGCATCCCTGGCCTCAGGCGTCCTCAGAGCATCCCTGGTCCTCAGTGTTCTCACAGCAACCCTGGTCCTCAGTGGCCTCAGAGCATCTCCGTCCCTCAGAGGATCCCTGGCCACTTTGTTTCCCGGCCCAGAACCTCCCCAGCCCCGAGCATCCCTGCATCCCTGCATCCCCTCCCTGTGCAGTGACGGTCCCACGGTGCCACCTGCCGGCCCCGCACTGCCCGGCGCCCTCGGCCACTGTCCCACGCGGGTGGGTGACCGCTTCCCACGGGAAATGCCCCCGCTCACCTTCCCGGAGCTGCTGCTGGCAGCAAAGCTGGGTCTGATGGCCACCAGACCGGGTCCGGCGTAGGTGCAGGGCAGCCTGGACTGGTAGCGCTGCTGCAGTGTGTGCATCACGCTGCACTCGTTGAGACTGATGAGTGCAGCCAGATCCTCAGCGTAATCCAGGCTGGGGGGGTTTGTCTGCAAGAAGAGTGCCAGAGATGCCCCAAGGCTCTGCTAGGCTGTGTCAGACCCCGTCAGCACCCTGACACCTTTGTCCCATCCACCCTGGGACAAGGGCTGCTCTGGGTCTCGTCTTGCCTGGGTGCTGCCGTGCACCAGGTGCTGCAAGCTCGGCTCCCATCCTTGCACCAGGCAAACTCAAGGAGGGGGCTCACCCTCTGGATGCTGTCCTCGTCCACTTCGGTGACGCTGCCGTCTGCATCCCGGCGCACCCTCACCCTTCCCGCTGGCAGCTCAGGGGTCCCCACGTCCGGCTTCAGCTGCGTGGCTGCAACGAGAGACCGGTGAGTCCCCTCACAGCAGAGCCAACTGCAAGGTGGGGATCACAGTCCCCCTCCCGGTCCTGAGCGTCCCCAGTGTCCTCAGAGCATCCCTGGCCCACAGTGTCCTCAGAGCATCTCTAGCCACTTTTCTTCCCAGTCCAGAGCTTCCCCAGCCCCAGGCATTCCTTGTCCTGAGTGTCCTCAAGCATCCCTGGTCCCTTGTGTTCTCGAGCATCCCTTGTCCCAAATGTCCTTGAGCATCCCATGTCCTGAGTGCCCGTGGAACATTCCATGTCCCAAGTGTCCTCGGAGCATCCCATGTCCTGAGTGTTCCCAGATCATCCCCAGCCACTATGTTTCCAAGCCCCACCAGCCTCGAGTATCCTCTGGCCCTGTCCCCAGCCTCAAGTGTCCTCAGAGCACCCCCAGCCCTGAGCATGGGGCAGCAGCACAGCGCCAGAGCAGCACCCGGTGCCCTCCCTGCTCCTGACCCACAGCCAGGTTGGATACAGCTCTCAGCTTAGGGCAGAGAAAGGCAAGTTACCGAGTGTGAATCCATCCTTCTGGACAAGCCAGACCTTTTCCGCTTCATACCAAACGTCCCTCGGAACCTGTGGGAAGGAGAGAGGAAAACCGTGCAGCAGCCAGAGGAAAACTGAGCTGGACAAACATCATTTGCCTCTTGGACAGCAAGACTTCCAGCCAGAACCCCCGTCCAGCCCCTAAGCCACCTTTCCCCAGCCCAGCCCACATGAACAGGCAGAGCTACATGAAACCAGAAAAACGGCATCATTGCCTCGAGACGAGGGATAACAGCCCAGCAGGTCTGCGGACACTTTACCTGGTCTTTGTCCCTGCTCTTGCCTTCTTCGCTCTCTCCAGGTGCCTCTTTCCCCTCTCTCTGTTCTTCCTTCACCTTCCCCACCTCCTTTGCCACATCTTCAGTGTTTTCTTTGATCCCTCCCTGTTCCCTCTTGAGTTCCTCTGACTTGTTTGTAGTTTTTCCAGACTTCTTGATTTCCTGTGGTTCCTTCTTCCCACCTCCAACATCTTTCTTCATCTTCTCTGGCTCTTTCCTGGCCGGCCCCAGCTCCTTCTTGACTCTTGCCTTGACTGGAGGCTCCTTGTGACTTGTGAGTGCTCCCTTTTCCTTCTTGGTGCTCTCAGGACCTGTCCCCTTGGGTTTGTCCCCCTCTGTCACCGGGACTTTGCTGCCGTGCTGGGGGTCCTTGGTGGGTGCAGTGGCTGGAGCTGCAGGGCTGTCCCCCAGGGAAAGGTCCTTGGGGCTTTTCTCAGCACACGGTGACTTTGCTGCCTTGGGAGCCTCCAGGTGAGGGGTCTCCACCGGTTTGGTGGCAGCTGCTGCCGCACTGGGTGTAGGAGATTGGGCTTTGCTGGGGATGGCCCCTGACACGGCTTTCCTGGGCTCCTTGCATGGGGGGACCGGGACCTCTTTGCTGCCCTGCCGCTCCGCTTTTACCCCGTTCTGCAGCAGCTGCCCCTCGATGGCCACCTCTCCTCCAGCAACTGGGGTGTCCTTGGCTTGGGTCTCACTGTCCTCCCTTGCAGGCTGCCAAGCAAAGGAGAGGAGCAGGTCTGACAGGGACAAGGACAAAGGACCCAACCCCAGGAGTTGCAGCCTGCTGTAGGATGCTCATGCAGGACAGAGCCTGGTGGGACACGTGGTCGAGCCCTGGCCTGATTGCTTTGGGCAGTCAGTGGCTGTGGGTGCTGGCCCAGACCCGGCTGCAGGTCATAGTTGGTGGCATCCTCCTCCTTCTCCCTCTTGCTTGGCCACATCCCCTCCCTCCAACATCCATGTCTGGGTCACCGCTTAATGCCATGCTCTGGACACCTCACGCACTCCCCTTCCTGCACTGACTGAGCTGAACTGGAGAGTGTCATGCTCCACTTAATTACTCACCTTCCAATTAAGCAAGACAGGAATGGCAAGTAGCAATAACAAAGTCTCCAGCAGTAATTGCTCGATGCTAGGGCTGCACTTCCCTGCAGCTGACAGCATGCTGCAAGCCCGGGCCTCACCATCCAACCCATCTCATGCAAAAAAACCCCTCAGGATCCCACCTGGGACCAGCACCGTGGGGCTCCCCATATCCCCAGGAATGGCTTTGAGATGGGTACAGGCCGTGGGTACAGGGACATTTGGCCAGTACCAACACAAGACATGAGGTCCCTGCTCACCTCCTCTTTCAAGGTTGCTTTGGTCTCCTTCTTCAGCTTTGCTGCCTTGGCCTCCTTCTCAGTCTCCCGCACGAGCTGCTTGATGAACCCCCCGGGAATGACAGAGAGGAGCAGAGGGGGTGCAGATGGGGGTGGCCCCCGGTCCTCCTCCCGTATCTGTTTGCAGAAGCAGAGGCTGGGTTATGGGGCACAGTGTGGGTGCGGGAGCCCCTGCAAAGCCAGCCCCACAGGCACATTAGCAGCACGAGCACAGGAGCATAGAATCATGGAATAGTTTGGGATGGAAGGGACTTTAAAGCCCATCCAGTTCCCCCCTGTCACGGGCAGGGACGCCTTCCACTGGATCAGGGTGCTCCAAGCCCCATCCAACCTGGTCCCACCCTGCTCTGCCAATGGGACCAGCTGAGGCTGCAGGCATCCTGCAGGCTGCTGAGAGCACCAAGCTGGTTTGTGGATGCTGTGGCAAACAGGAAAAGCACCAAGAACAAAAGCCCCAAAGAGAAGCGCCGAGGTTTCTGCATGCCACCAAGGGCTGAGTGCAGCGAGGAGCCTGCGTGCGCTGCCAGCTCTGCTCAAAGCCCAGCAGCTCTGGCACAGCTGTCCTGGCTGCAGACAGTCAAGAAGTGGCTACAGGCATCACTGAGGCTGCACGCAGACCTGTGGGTCCCTCCATGCTGGGCCCCAAGCTGAAACCTGGCCCCACTTCCCACAGCTCCCATAGCAAAGGGCTTTTCCAGCCGTGTCACCGTGCAGCAGCGCCAGCACCAAGCCCTGCAGATCCCCACGAGGCTCAGCCTGGCAGCAAACCGCCAGCCCTAAACACTGGCAAAATCGCTCAAACCAGAACATTCAGGCTGCAAAGGTGCCCAAAGGAGCAACATGCGCAGTGAGGCGAGGGGACAGATGCCGAGCCGTGTGGCACCCCGGCTGCGGTGCATCCCCCTGCCCAGCACCGAGCCCACGAGCATCCAGCCCCAAAACACTGCTGGTGCCACCCCAGACCGAGACTTTCCTTCTGCTCCCAGAGCGCAAGGCGCGAAGAGATGGCCATGCCGGCGGTGAGGTGGGATGATGCTGCATGGAGAACCACAGGGCCACGGCGGGCACATGAGGCGGAGAGAGAGGAGAGAGTTAGCCAGGGGCTCCCACCAGCACTGGGGCTACAGAACCATCACCTCACCAGGCATCGCGCACGGCAGCTGCTGGAGTGCAGCAGCCCGGGCAGGATGAGGATGAGTTGTTTGGTGGTGCTGGGGAGGACATGGCCATATGCAGCCACCTCCAGTCCTTGGTGTGGCCCGATGAGGGGCCAGGAGGGGTGAGGAGGTGGGGGCACATGGTATTGGTAGCACTAGACTGGTGCTAGAACCCCACTGCCCTGGGCTGGGTGGCACGGGGTGCTGGTGGCACCAGGATGGTGTTAATGGCACTGGGATGGTGCTGGGACCCCAATGCTCTGGGCTGGGTAGGACATGGTGCTGGTGCACTGGGATGGTGCTGATGGCGCCAGGATGGTGCTGGGACCCCACTGCCCCAGGCTGGGTTGGACAGGGTGCTGGTGGCACCAGGATGGTGTTGATGGCACTAGGGCTGGGTGGGACCCCACTGCTCCAGGCTGGGTGGGACAGGGTGTTGATGGCACCAGGGCGGTGCTGGGACCCCACTGCCCCAGGCTGGGTGGCACAAGGCAGTGGTAGGAGCTTGTCCACACCACATTTCAGGCTGACCCCAGCTTCACCTGTCAGGATCATTCATGCAGCGAGCGGGTCGGGGCTCATCTGGCCCTGCCGCTCGCGCCAGCAACCTCATCTCCTTGTACAGTAAAGGGCAGGAGCACCAGGAGCGGCCAGGACCTGGCTGAGGAATGTCACTTGCCTTCTAGGGCGGCAGCTTCGGGTACCACGTGCCCTTAGTCCCGTTGGGCTGCCCCCCACACTGTCCCTCCATCACGGGGAAAAGCCAGCCCTGAACCACACAACCAGAGCCCAAAGCCTGGAGGGTGCTCATGGCAGGAACCCCGCACCCTCCAGCTGGAGCTGGGTCCTCAGTCCCAACTCTATGAATGGGGAAACTGAGGCACAGAGTGGGACATGCCTCGACCAAGCAAACAACATGGCATGAACAAGGGCTGAGGACCACCATCACCACTACTCTGTCTCCCTCGGCCCTGTTTGAGCCACAGCCATGTGGGTTTGGTTTCCACGCAGAGCCCAGCTGGGGACTCGCTCCTGCCGCCACCCAGGACCCACGGCCGCCCTGGGGAGCGCTAAGAGCCAAAGCCATCGAGGGGTCCCTGGCCATCATCCTGCACAGGGCACGGATCACCAACCCCATTCCCAACCCTGCTCCCGTCACAGCCCTCCCAAACACTTCTCCTCGGCACAGACTGGTGCCTGGAAGCCTCCCCCAAAGCCAGGGTTGCCGTTATCACCATCCATTCCCACCTAAAAATAGCCCTCAACACCGAGGGCCCCACAGCCTGGCTGCCAAAGCTCCCCAAAATCCCCATCGCACCCCAATGCTCGCCCCAAAGCCCCCGGAATGCACATACCTGGGTGGGGGGCTGTGGGCGCTGGGGAGCTGATGGCCCACACCGGCACCGGGCTCTGCTGCCAGGGTGGGATCCCAGCGAGCGGGAGAGCGAAGGCGGCGTGCGGCAGAGCAGCAGCAGCGGGGCAGCACGCGCCTCCCCCCGCCACCCCCTGCCTCGGCGGCAGCTGAGGTGACACATGTCACAGCTAAAAATAGTCACAGCGGTGGCACCGGGGCCTCGGCGGGGGAGAGATGGCACTGGGGGGCCCTCCTGTTCCCTGGCCTCTCTGCATCACCCAGACACGTGTGTGCCACCCGCGTCCTCCCTGGCACATATGTCTGTGCCCTCCCCGGTGCACAGCTGCTGTGGGGTGACATGGAATTTAGAAGGGTTTGGGTTGGAAGGGACCTCAAAGCCCATCCAGTCCCACCCCCTGCCACAGGCAGGGACACCTCCCACTGGCTCAGGGGCTCCGAGCCCCATCCAACCTGGCCTGGAACCCCTCCAGGGATGGGGCAGCACCACTGCTCTGGGCACCCTGGGCCACGGCCTCCCCACCCTTCACACAAGCCACCTGTGAGCAAGTGGGGCCTCCTGGGCTGCACCCCGGGAGTGCAGGTTGGAGTTCCGGCTCACTCAGAGTGCCCCAAATCCCTCCCACCAGCCCCAGCCCTGAGATGGGGGGAGCCAAGCTGGGGAGGGACCCGAGAGCAGCGCTCAAAATAGCCTCTCCTGTCGGTGGAAAGAAAAAGTCACCATGGCCCCAACGCCAACATGGTCAGCAGCCCGGCCAGGGCAGGTGGGGACGGAATGGGCAGCCGCCGTCCGCAGCCTCATCTCTCAGGGACAGAGCACACGGAGGGGCAGAAGGTGACCACGCAGGGTAGTGGGTCCTCCATCCCACCCAGCACCAGCATCCAACATGCAGCCAGGTCTGCAGGACATGGGATCAGGCCAAGTCCAGCTGCCAAGGTGAAACCCACCCTCTGCCGCTCCGGATCTCCCCCATCCATCCTATAATTCTATGACAAGAAACCATCCACACGAACAGCAGCTTCTCCAGCGAGTGAAGGGACTCACCTGTGCACGGAGCAGTGGGGACAGTGTGGGTGCAGGCGCTCGCCCAACAGCGCCGCGCGGGAAGGGGCAGGCGAGACAGAAAGAACCAGGCGGCAGCAGACACGCAAAGGACGGTTTTTATTGGGGTTCTCGTCGTATGAGAGCAGTTGTACTGACCAACACACAGAAGCAGCTTAGCTGTGCCAAAAGAATCCTTTTAAAAAAATAAGGGCGGAATTAACCAAGTGGGGCACCTCGGTCACAAACCGCCGAGGGCTGCGAACTCGGGGACAGTCTGTGTGAGCGGCACAACCGGCACGTGCAGCAGCATTCACCGGCACAGCCTCCTCTGCACAATAAATATGAAAAGAGCCAAGTACAGAAACAAAGAATGATTCTCATAGATACAATATCTAAAGTTATTTACAGATACTGGCTTTGCTTACCATTAAATTACACATTGAAAACAGGTTCTTTGTCAATATATCTCTATAATAGTAGCCTTTCGTGTGATTCTGCTCCTTTTTTTGTTTTAAGGACCGAATGTAGGCACTGAAACAGTGCTTGTAAGAACGCCTCTCCTAAGATGCTCGCGCTTTATTCTGTTTTTCAGAGTTGTCTTTATCTGCCATCTCACCTGATCTCTCCCTTTCCTTAAGGAGAAGTTGCCTGCAACAGCCAGAAGAGCCTCTTCCCAACCCTCCAACCAGACACACCTGTATCTACTTCTGCTCTCTTTTTTCCAGTCTGACATCCCAGAGAGCTACACAAACCCAGATAGATCCCAACTCCAGATGAACATCCAGCTTTCTGATCCCATCCCCAGGTTTTCTAACGCAGCCCTGTCTGGGCAGGTGTCAGATTTGCATCTCCAGGCTCAGCACTATCCCACTTAGCGCATATTTCTGGCAGGTGATGCCGAGAAACCATGATCCTACCGGCACCAGTACAGTTTCACACCCGCTACTCTCCCTCCCTCTGATGCTCTTGGGCAGAGCAACTCAAGACCACAGAGCAGTCTTGAGCCACAGGAAAAAAACACAATCAGGCAAGCATGAGAGGGGAAAGTGGAAAACAAGGCAAGAACTACTACGAGGGGAAAAGCAGGCACCCCTGCCCGACTTCAGACAGCGTCTCAAGAAGAGGCGGCTTCAGCACGTGCCTGGCAAAAGCCACATTTCACCCTCGAGCTGTCATTCGGTTTAGCCCTGAAGAGCACATACTTCGAGCTCCACCCCAGTGGAAATTAAAAGCATGTGCTGCAATACCTTCAGCGTCCCTCAAACTGCAGAGGCCACGACTGCAACTGGAATTATTTTTAGCAAATGAGTTATCTGATGAATTTCGGGCTATTTCTGTACCTTGCTGGGGAAGGAGGTGCCTGGTCAAGTTGCAGCTGTGCCTGGAGGTAGCAGCGCTCCAACAAACGCATCTGGCAGGCAGAGCGAACCCACTGGTTCTCTCTGTGCTGTGAAGGATGGCAGCAGGGCTGATCCTGCCCCACCGCTGCTCGTAGGCTGGGGGAGCGCAGGTTCACCTCAACACTCCAGGTGCCACGGAGGTCCAACTCCTCCTCCTCGGCTGCAGCGTGGGGGCAGCGAACAGTCCTGCACCATAAAAAACACCTCCAGTACACATTTTTGCAACCACTGATGCCCATTCTTCTCTGCTCTAAATCCAAACCAGCCCGACACAAGCCACTGCTCGGAGCAGAGCTGTACCAGCCCTGCTCCAGCATGCAGCTCCGCAGCCTCTCCAGGCTCGCCCTTCCACTCAGTCCTTACCCTTGGAATCAGAGCTTTGCAAATATCTGAGCTGACATCTGGTTTTTTTTCACAAGTCAAGCTGATTCCCTGCCCCAATTTGGGGTCATTAATTCTCATTAACCTCATGCAGACACATGTAAATAAAAGCCCGGTCTCCGGAATACCGAGGAATAAAGTGGAAATTTAGAAATCAAATCCAGGGGGTTTATTTGCAAGAGTTTTTCAGGGGTTTCAGCATTCACTGCACTTCAAGACAGCTCTGGCAGCACTTGGAAGTCACTATGCTCTCACAGAAGGATAAGCTAAATGGACTGACTGAAGCTATTTCGACTTTTATTATGAAAAACAGAATAAAGCTGACTGATCCCGCTTGAAAGGAACTGCCGTTTCTATACAGATGCAGAGCAGAAACTCTGTGGAATGTCAGAAGTTGGAGAAAACACGTATTTAATAAATAATATAAAATGCTTTTTTTTTGTTAAAATAGAAATCTCCGGTTTATCCCTACATAGCATAGCAACCTTTACGTAAACAAAATAAAGCTGAGTCTGTGATGATTAGTTTAACACAAAATAAAAATACAATTTGACAATAGTATTAAACCAGCCAATGTTCAATCCACACAATATGTACATCATGGAATAGAAATCAATAAAAACAAAAGTAGATTATCTTGAAATCCCTCAGACATTGGGATATACATATGTTCTCTGTATAGTTTAGATATCTTCCTTTTTTTTTTACAATATTAAAATTAATACTTTGCTTTTTCAAAATACGCTTTTCAGAGTTTTCTCTTTACTTTGCAGAATTGACTCGTTCCGTATATTAATCAACACAACTAGAATTATTTACTTTCTACTGTACACTTCAAAATAGTCCTTCCTCCATATACATTAAGAGTGTGAGCATTTCAGAGTTAAAGGATCTGCATTGCTGCCATCTGCCATGTGAGGAAGAGTGGAACCACTGTGCCATCGCCGGCACCCGCGGTATGTAGATACCTATGTGACAGCACAGAAGAATCTGGTCCTAGAAGTGACCAGCTGCCAGGAGAAGAGCAACACAGAGCTCCAGGTACTTCTATTTTCATCAGCTAATTTAACACAAAAGACATTAATGTGCAAGTTTGAGGCTTGGAGCAACCTGACCCAGTGGGAGGTGTCCCTGCCCCTGAGAATATCCAAGGAACTGGATGGGCTTTATAGTCCTTTCCAACCCAAACCATTCTACATTAAAGTCACCACACATACTGGGGGCTTGACCCAACATCGGCACCCTGAGCGGTTCTACTGGACATCACCAGCACCCACTTGTAAAAGATCACAACTGGGATAAACAGGATTGCTTTTGGCATCAGATGCACAAATTTTCCTATCATCTATGCATTGGACTGCAAACACCTGCATTTACACATGGGTGGGGAGGCCCTGGCCCAGGTTACCCAGAGCAGTGGTGGCTGTCCCATCCCTGGAGGTGTTCAAGGCCAGGCTGGATGGAGCTTGGAGCCCCTGATCCAGTGGGAGGTGTCCCTGCCCACAGCAGGGGGTGGGACTGGATGGGCTTTGAGGTCCCTTACAACCCAAACCATTCTGCGATTCTATGAATCTACATTAAAACCAAACCCAACACAATGATGGTATTTCTGTTTTTTCCCCTTGTTAGAAGTGGGAGAAGCACAACTCCTGCTGTGCTTTCAAAGCAGAGCTGTTGAAATTAAGGACAACTGGAAGGCGTCTAAGCTGAGGTGTCCCTCCTGGAGCTCCATGCCCTCACCCTGACACAGCCAGCACAGCACGGTCCCTACCTGCCAGGCTTCCCCTCCACACATCCAACTATTATTAGCGCACTCACAGTCTTTGTTTTTGAAGCCTATCGGGGAGGAACATACCGGGAATGTCAATGCAAGCTGGATCAACTCCAGTATTCACACCATCAAGGCTTATCTCACAGCAGCCGCTGAGCTGTAACTCGAGAGACTGCAGCCGCAGACACTGCTGGACCAGTGACAAGACATAAAGCTCAAACACAGCTTATACAAAGATTTTATACTTGGAAAACTGGATGGCCTAGACTTAGATGAAGGATGTAAAAAAAAACCTACTAAATGTTCCTTTAGCAGCTTCATGAATTGGCAAAATAATTACCAAATAAATATCAATAACAATTGCCCAAGTCATACCTGCAGAGATGGGACATCTCAGCTGAGACGCATCCAGGGAACACTGCAGAGCACTGGCCAAGCTCATGCCCAGCTTCAACAAGTTCCTCAGTCACACTCTGCTCGCAGCAGGAATAATTCACTTAAATTTCAACTCACAAAAGCTTGGTTTTGGCTAGAATTTGCTCTATTCCTATTCCTGAAGCAAGACATTCATTTACACCAACTCCCACACATCGAAACCACCACCCTACCTCAGACTGGAGGGAAAGGCAAAGGGAAAGCACATGGGACAGAGATGGAGCTCTCCTAAAAGTCACTGCGATCCTGAGCCCAGCTCTGCAGAAACCACTCAGCTTCCTGCACTCGCTTTCCAGGATCCAGTCTTACTGCTTGTACGTCAGAGACAAAGAATAATTAGACACTAATCTCCACAGCACCACAGGCATAGGGATGTGTCAGGGGAGTGTTTAATACGGCTCTCACTGACACGTAATTCTCTATTTGAAACATAAGAAACAATTCCTGTACATGCGTAAATCACCAGTACTGCTGATTTTTTTAAGAGGACTTCCAGATAATTTGTTTAAAAGCCCGTGTTTAATCATTCACTCAGCACTGTTGATGCCTGGAGCTCTAAGTTCTTTTATCTTTACTTCCCTCAATATTAAAAAAAAACAAACAAAAAAGAAGACTCCTACAAATGTGGTCAAAATCTGTAAAAGACAACGCCATGCCTTACACTCTGCGTTCAACAAGATTTCCTACACAAGCAGCTAAAGACCCTCCTGTAAAATAATACCGTCAAGAATCTCTGTCCAAGAAAAAGCTTCAGGAAATCTGGTACTGAACCAGCAACAATCAGCCCAGAGCAGTATCCAATATTTTGCTTTGGGGGGCAGAATTCCAGCTCTCCCCCCACACCAGAAGATCCAGTCCCTTCCACGCAGAACCTCGTTTGTAACTGGGATCCCAACATCCCCAAGGTGTGCGTGAGTTTTTGGCTACAGGAATCTCCTAACAGCGCTGCTGTAGGTGAGTCACAGATAAAAAGCTTTTATAAACTTTCCATAAATCAGCTGACTAAGGAAAAATAAGGATTATAGTTCTTTTCCTATTCCATTCCCCTTTGACACTGCCAAGCAGTGCTGACCTACAGCATGGCTCAGCTGCCATGTGTCTGCACAAGGGAATAAGGACCACACCAACCAGCATGTTCCAGGACCATCCCAGCACCGCTGCCCTTCAAAATGCACACATTTCTGTAAGTCAGTAAGCCTTCGTTTCATATAAAATCTATGGGTTCGAGGCACAATGTCCTAATTCCAGAGCTGTCCCTTCCCCTCCTCACAGACATCACTCTCCAGAATCCACGGAATCCTCATCAGAAACCGCAGAACTCTGCCGACAAGGACTAAGCATAAAAGAGAAGAATGGAACTGATAACTAAGAACAACTTACATGAGAACTAAAAGCAGCTTTTAGCACGTTCTGAGGGGTTTTTTTTTGCAAAACAAGAAGAAAAATAAGAGCATCGCACGGTATTGTAGGAAAAGCTCAACAACATCCAGTGCACAGCCAGCGCCAGTACATATTTTCTATTCTAAACCTCAGTAAAACACCACTACTGCTCCTTACAGAGGATGCTGAGATGCTAAACATCACTTACCAGTACGAATGATGGAGAAGCTGGAACTCTCTACACAGAGTAATTTGAAAAATAAACAGGGGGAAAATTATTAAAAGCTATCCCCTGGCTCACATGCAGTACTCTTCCTTTTAGGCGACACCAGACGATAAGACAGAGTTCAGACCGCTGTGAAAGCACGTGCTATGCAGAGTTACATCACTCCCACTTCTAGAAGCAAATACATCCAATTGCATTACAAGTGTGTTCAGGACAAACAAATGCTTTCAAAATAATTCTTCTATTTTTGCCGATTTATACCTTTTCTGCAAGGAAACGAGTCTAGAACTGTGTGGTTATCTGCTGGCAGCACACACTGGACAAACCGCACACAGGAGGTGGACAGAGGAAGCTGTCAGTGCAACTGCTGTTCCCATTTACGCAGATGCAATTCCCATTGTCTTTAGGGACCATGAAAGTTGCACCACCGCAACCGGGCAGAAAATATTCCCTAAGGTGTTTAGTGAATCAGAAAAAAGCCTAACTTAAGCTTTGGCCCATCTCTTACAAAACATCATGATAACCAGGGAAAGGCTGACTTCACAGGCTTAAAGTTTTCAGACATTTAAGGGATGATGTCTTTACTTTAGCAATGGTTTCCACATGACATGACTGATGTCTCAAGTAGAATTAATACAAATCTGGCATTTGATCAGCTCCCTTTGCCAGCTCCATCCTCAGAACTCTCAGACTGTTTTCAATGTGGGCAGTTTTGGACTCTCTAGGAAAGAAAATTAGAACTCCTTTTGCAAGCTGCGCCGTGTGATGTGCGCGTGAACCTCCTGGGCTGAGCTACGGTGACAGCCTGGGGTATCTACGCTATGAGAACACACTTGCTTAATGGTTTTTGTGTACAACAGAGAAGGATCCACATGTCCCACAACCGAAGAGTGATCCAGAATACGTACCGAGGCAGCCAGACATTGTAACCCAGTACATGCGCTAGAATGCATTGGATTTGAATAACTTCTTTTTAATATTTAAAAAGTGCAGTTGACCTGAAATGGAAAAGAACTGTCTTTATGTTCACTGTAAACTTGTCAAAAGGAATCTGCTCTTTAAAAACTGTGCTAAAATAGTCAATTTATACAACAGAGCACTAGATGAAGCTACCATAAATTCCTCTTCACCAATTATTACTCTATTGTGTCAGTTATAGTACTGCATATACGTAGAAGAAGCAAAACGGTGGTAGGTACTATTAGTGAGTACAACAAACCAAGTGAATAACTTGAGTTCAACGCTTCCATGAAGTAGCAATAACATTTAAACCACAGGACAGTTAGAATTCAGTACGTTGAAGTGCATAAGAGTCACACTGTTGATCATCAGCAGTATGGAGAAAGGTTATTATAAAGTCAGCAGTAATGGTTGGAAAGAACATGGCAACACGACAGATTAAAGGTTATCCAACATGGCAAGTCTGCAGCTCCTTCCACAGTTGAGGGTTTGTCGGTATCGCACACGCAAGTATAACCCCAGCCAGCAGTAACCATTTCAGTCTCCAAGCTTGGTACCCACCACACGTGGGTATTGCAGAGAAAACACTATCTTCCTTCCATCAGTAGTTCTGGAGTAACGGACCATGTCTGAGGCACCGCCAGGGTGCAAGAACGCATGGGAGCAATAGGCAGCCTCTATGTTTGGTAATTTCCACCACTGCTAGGAGCATGAATTCGCTTGCCATTGTTCCAGTCTTCACGACCTCCAGAAACAGAGTTCTGACATTATCCCATGCTGTAAACATCTAATTCTTCGTCTTCTAAGCACATCCCGCGTCCAGGATTGCACAAAGTAATTCATAAGGATTCTGTGAAACTCAACATGTCCACGAAGTAGCTTTCCCTAAGTGAACTTTGTTCCGTTTCTCCTACAGACCATTGCTATTCCTGTGGCTGAGCGGTGGTTTTGAAAGCTCTACAACTGTTGAGCGAGATTTATTGAGAAACTTTGGAGCCCGACGTAGCAACCTCTGGGCCTCAGTAAAAGCTTCTGTCAGCTCTTTTTTCCACTGAACAAATTCGGGGTCACTCTGAAAGAGATACAGAAGTAGTTTGGCACTTCATAGTAAACTGCCAGTAGCGTCTGGTCTCTTAAACACCACTTTAAGCAACTTAGTTTGATTTTCTGAAGAAATGAGTAACTGGATACAGAAAATGTGCAACCCTTTGCTTCTCTGTCACCCTGCCAAAGCCAGGCAAGGAGGCAGCAACTACAGCTGGTCAAGATCCTTGGAGGACTTGTGTTCTTCCTCCCTCACAAATACATTTGCTACCATGACCTAACTGCCACTGAGACACGTGCCAATGAGGCCTTCAAAGCCCACATAGGTTGAGAAGTTTTGAAGTTTTTATCTATTTATTAAACAGAACTAATTTTGGCCACTGAAATCTCGGACAGAAACTGGCATCACTGCAGGTTTCCTGCTTCAAAATACGAACATGATAAAAACTTCCCGGTTTTGCCTAGCTTTGCTTCGTAACGCAGCCTTAGTTAATCTATAACAGGAGGACTTGAAATACTTTTATCGTATGCAAACCAATCTGATTAGCAGGTATCGGAAAACAAGGGGCTTACCTCACACTGTAGGACAAACTGCTTCCCTCCTTTAATTCGCAGCAAGATGCATTTCTTATCTTTAATTTGTGTTTCTTCAACAGACACTATTTGTTCCATTGTCAGGAGGTTTTGCTGTGGCATTTGCAAAAAAAAGCAAAGAGATGATTCGAAATAAACTGCTGCCCATCAAATAAAGCCAGCATCTAAATTTTCTGGATGAGCTACATAAACCAAATGATGAACATCAACAGTCATCACACAAACATTTCTTTATTTCTGAGGACTAGGTCATGAGCTAAAGATAGATCATAAGGTAAGAGAGAGATATAGCGAGGGGCTTGGTTGTTCCAACAGAGACAATGAAACATCGGCTAAGATAGCCAGTAATGACAGCATGAAATAAGAATCTACAAAGAGGTGTGTCTACAAACAAAATAGTCACTGGTTTCCCTCCAGAGAGTTGCATATAATTTTATATATTTTCCAAGTATTACTGCTGTTTAAAAAAAAAGGACAATCTTACTCCTTCCAAGAGCTGAAAGTGAATATTTAAGCTCTCCAGACTTGCAAAGAAGCAACATACACAACAGTTTGCGCTAAAGCTTTCCCTACAGACTGAAGAGGAGAACAACGTTTGGAAATTCCCAAACCTCACTTGACTGAACATACAAATGATCTGCCTCGCACATGGTCACAGTTGGGCTAAACTAAAGGTACGATAGCATTTTGTCAGAAATAAAATGCTATAGCATTTATGACCTTACCAGTTTATGTTTTTTTGTATAAATAGTCCAGAGGTCCTAAATGAAAAACAACACCATGAACTACTAAATCCTTTTAAAAACATAACAACACAAAGTAAACAGGTTTCTCAAGAACTTTATGCTTCCTTAACGCAGTGTAGCTACCTATTAACTAAAGTGATACTCAAGATAAGTTACGCAAATCCACTGGTTGTTTACTTGGACAAAAACTCTACTTCCAAAGAAGGAATGCCCGAGTATGAGTTCTCGGATTTCCCTCAACATCCACGTGTCTTTCATGCCCTCAGAGGCTGCTGCTCTCCAGAGTAATCTCACTTACCCGTGACTCTCCTTCTCCTCGCCATTCAAGTCTATTTGGGAAGAGGTAAAAGTAACGCCTTTGCCACTGAGTCAGGAATGGGTTCCCCAATTTCAGCATGTATCCATGCATAATGCAATCCTTCCCAAGTGCGTAATCTAGAACAAGAGGAAACATCAGCCTGTAAACCAAGCTACTGCCTAAAAGCATTCTGCATATGTGCTGTGTTGAGAAAGGGCATAGGGCTGATCACAACGTGACTCCATGCGCTCTCACAAGGATTGCAACACCAATGCCATGTGTGCAGGTGCACACAGAGTCAATTCTGCCTTAATTATATGAGCTGATGCCGCTAGAGCGGAGTAACCAAGAGCAGAAGTGGGTTCCAGACGAAGTATCCTATTAACTATTAAAAAAATTGTACATCGCTAAGCAAAGTGACGTGAATTTTGGGGTTGTCCTATGCAGGGACAGGAGTTGGACTTGACGATCCTTGTGGGTCCCTGCCAACTCCAGATATCCTATGATTCTATGCAAGTTCAGAGTCTGAGATGCAACAAGAGAATTTTTCTGTACAGGACTTCCTGTTTGCCTTCCTGGCTTCTTCATCATGAACTCAAAACCCCCACACTCTTTTTCTAAGTATACGCCATAAACAAAAATGACGAAAGGCTGTAGACGATAATCTTTAAAAATGAGTACAAAAGATTTTCCAAAACATTATGTCATCAGATGGCATTTCGAAACATTAAGAAATGTCTGAAGAAACACGATACTGCCTAAATGAATTCTAACAATTACTGGTGAATGACAGTAATATGAGAGTCTGTTGCGGGGAACTTCAAACACATGAATTACTATCTAGCAGGAAAAGATGGAGAGAAGTGCATTTGACAGATTACCTTCTTCGTGGCCAAGCTGCTTATTTTTAGCCCTTTTTCTGGCCTCGATTTTATCTGTATCTGCATTTACTGCATCATAAACAGTTTCTGCTACTTCTTGCTGCCAGCGCTCCGATATTACCAGAGGGAAGTTCTTATACAATTCCTGGTCACTATCAAGCAACTTGCAAGAGAAAAACAACATAAAATCCAACATTTTAATAACTTATACTATCTTTATCCCCAATAGTTAATATATACCCATATAACAGAATTATTTTAAAATATATATTGATCTCCAACCTTACCAGAACAAAAAAGTGTGAACAAGAGGAAGCACAGATAATAATTGAAGCAAAGATGTTCATTTATACAAAGAGAGCAGGCCACCTGCTCAAAACTTGTTTGGTTTGATAGCTCTAAAAGCCTTACTTTGTTGCGTAATCGGTGCTACCAAAATGCCTAGTTGTATTAAAAACTTTCCCAGCACAAAATTTCCATGAATAAATGAAAAGATACCTTTTACACAACGATTCCTTCCATGCTTCCACAGCTTAATTTTACATTCTTAAAAATCAACCTTCGAAATTCAGCAGTGCATGCTGCAGACCTCAACTTTCCCGTTCCATAGATTTTTTTCTCACCTAATCCTTAACTACAGACTTAAACTGAATTGCAATGACAGAAACTAGAATTACTGGATCTTCAGGAAGGACTGTGTGTTGCTCAACACGGCCATACTCCGGGTTTAGCCACAAGGCACTTGGATACAGCACAATAAGTGATCAATGTTTTCCCTGTAAAATCATTAAATGTTTTTGTTTGCGGATGAGTTTAAACTCATTACAGCCACTCCTCAGCTGCTTCCATTTCTGACAATTGGAAGAGAAACCAAACTTTTCTTGCACAGAGAAGGCAGATCCCAAGTAAGAGACACACACCCCCCCCATTATTCTGAGCAAAACCAGTGTCTCCAGCCGCTGCTGCAGCACACAGCAGGAGCAGGTGTGGGATAGGAAAACCTTCCTGGATTCTTCTTCCGCAGCCAGGCCAGCCATACTCTGAGAAGATATTCTCCTTTTCAGAGCTCCATAGCTGTATCACAGTAGGAAAATATATGGTGGATCCAAAGGGAGAAGACTTCTCTGCAGTTCTTTGTAAGTAGCTTACAGGGACCCTTCACAGCATCCAAGCGAGATGGAAAGCCACGGGCATCCACTGGTGGCTTTCCAGTTTGTAACCTCAAAGAACATGTGTTCCTCTTGGTGTCACAGGACACTGTGCAGTATAAACATAATCCACAGGGGCAACGGAGGGGAGCAAGGCACTCAAACCCAGCGTCCTCACAGGCAGAGATGGTTCCTGACACCTTAATGGAAGCTCCGGCTGCAGCTGACTCAGAGGCATGAATTATTCAGTCCCTTCTTAAGGCTGTGACATCCTGGCAAAAACGCACAGCGAAGACTCTGTACATGATACCCCTCACTGACTCACAACTAAGAATAATTTCATCTTACAGACAGCCTGAACAAAGATTACGTAGAAGTGATCTGGTTATACCATTTACAGGCCTTGCTGAGAATATCTGATGCCCTCAATAAATAAAAAGACCACCTGGCTTCTCCTTGCAATATGTTCCTCTGCATTATGGCACTCCAGAATGGCAGGGAGCTGGAATCCTCTTAGACTAACACCGACACAGAAGACGTGGAGTCTTCTAGGCTGAAGAACATCCTGAGTTCTCTGCATTTCTCTTTAAACATGTAAAATCTCTTCTGTGCCAGCATCTGTAATTGCAGCTGGTGACACTGACAGACAGGATCCTTTTCAGGTACAGTCAGTACTGAACATGTGTTTTTGCTTATGAAGTTTGGAACAATTAGTTTCTCTCCTGACTCCCTTCTGCAATAACAAGAATAAAGGTTGATCTACTGAAGAAATGTCTGAGAAAAATAACAAACTGGGCAGACCCAAGACAAGCACTGATCCACCGATTGTCTCAAAGTGCCAGGGACGCTCCAGAAGAGGCGATGAACATGCAGGGTACATCACACCACCTCCACACCAGTCAGAAATGGCCCAGCAGCTTTAGCTTCTCATTTTTTTCCTTTGCATTGTTTTCATTTGATTTCGGATAAAACTGAGAGTTTCCTTTAACCCCTTTCTACCTCAGAAAGTTGTTACCATTAATACATTGTTTGAGTTTTCCACTGCGCTCTCTGACCAGGAGTGTGACGCTATTAAAATAAGGTTTCACTCAATTTACCCAAGCTACCAGAAAAAAAATACAATTTTTAAAACTACAGAATATTAAGTATTCCCGAAAATCTGAGGATATCCCAAAAGTTGAAATATTCTCTTATCTTTTGATAAGAAGGGAGGTCTCAGTCAATCTAAAAATCAAAACACAAGGAGTTGACAAAACCCAACAAACCAGCCCAAGCTACCTCTGCATACCTCTGGATTAAGTTTCCAAATGTGAATGCAATTCCTCGCACATTCAGTAGCCCCTGAAGTAAAGGAATGACACCCTCACACAAGAAGTTAAGCCCAGCAGTCACAGTGCCATTCTCTACCTATCATTTAAAGTTGTTTACCTTAATGCCTTTAGTGTCCTCTTCATCAAATGACCCAATATCAAAGGCATCTGCTGCATTTACTTCTCCCCGTGGAGGAATTAATGGTGGAGGATACTAGAAATTAAAAGCAGAATAATTAAAGACAAATTAATGGGCATTATTGAAATCCACTCTACGATGTATTTGGCCTTTTTAATTATCCCAGAAATCGCACGTGACTGTGTGAAAGTACGTTCCTTGAAATGAAAATTCAGTCCAAAGAAGCTCTCTACTCCTTTAATAAACAGCTCTCCAAAATTTAGGGGAAAAAACCTACAGTTTAGAGACAGCCGAGCAGCAGAAACCATGCAGTCATTTGACCTTGAAACAGCAATAATTCAGCACAACCAGTCAGGAAGAGTTGTAGTGATGAATATAGAGCAATTGTCTTCAGCAACCCTCCATGTATTTGTGCAAATGAGTACAAGTGACGGCGACTGGAACTCTGCCACTTTCTGACCGTTAACCTGCTTAGGCTTATTTTCTTTTTAGTGCTTTACCAAGTCATCAAAGGTTACTGTCTAAATCCTTTACCTTTTGTAAATAGACTTGCTGCCAATCAATGCCCTTGAAGAAAGGATGTTCTTTTACTTCTTGTGCACTGCAAAACAAAAGTAACTGAAGTTAACAAAATGAAGGAGCTTTTCAAAGGCATTTGAAAAATAAAAAGCCTTCAAAGGTCACATTTTATCACTTGAGAATACTGGGAAAATGCTTTTTTTTCAAGGAAAACAAAAGTCTTCCTACGTAAACAACAGGAGAGAAAACTTTTATATGGAAACATTGGAAATCGTGCTGTAGGTCTGGCAAGCAACTGCTCTTGTTTTGCTGTGATATTCCATCATTTCTAACAACAAACAATACCGTCTGTTGTCAGATGCCATACACTACTTCTAAGTTACAGCCTTATTCCACGTCATTTCATATTATACATATTTTATGGCAAAATAAGCAACTATTCTTGATAAGCCAAAGGCTGGAAAGGAATCTCAGGCATTATCACAGAGGTCTCCATGACAAACACCTCTCTGAATGTCTTGCTGGAACTGGGACCAGCCCAGTCTCAGGTGTGACTATCAATCCACTGTTATTACACACTGCCCAAGGTTTCTCAACAGTTATTTACTCCTCCCACGCTTCTCTCTCCTGGGCCTCACCAGAGGCACACACTGTCTTTTAAATAGGTGCTAACGACATTTTCAGTTAACAGCTATGAGCAAGGTAAGCTTGGCAGGAGCAAGCAGTGTTTTATAGTCGATAAACCAAAAAATGCCCTTTTCCTTAGAACTATGAAATGAAAAGGGTGCCTCTGGAAATAGAGGCAACCCAAAATGAAGACAGCTTTCAAAGTTTTCTGGTGGGTCTGGGCTTTATGTTCATAATTCCAGATACAATATAAGCGATAATTTTTAGCTATCAGTGAATCTGAGACAACTAACACGAATTCATGCCGAAACAGATCAGGCAAAACCATAAAAACAACACAGGGATGAAAAGTATGAACACCACCCAATGTAACCATGACTGCTGAGAACTCAGGGGACGTCTCTAATGACAGAAATGGTCCAAAAACTTGTCCAAAGCAAAGGAAGCTGAAATGCAATTCCATACAACAACACTTTTTAATGTTCTCTTTCCAGAATTAAAACCATCACAACAGGAAGCAGATTTTTACTTGAAATGAATTCATTCATATACAGAGAAGTGGAAATTTTTAGAGGCAGTGGTCCAAGGAGAAGCCAACACCTACCTTCTTCCTTGGCACCCAAGTCTCTTGCTAACATCTCGTTGCAGGAGCCCTTCCAAAAGGGACTTCAGTTCAGGAGAAAATGAATCTGGTAGCTCCACATTCTATGAAAAAAAGAAGTACAAAAAAGAGATGTTTAATTATCCAAGTAGTGTGATCTGCTTTCCCCACACAGGAGAGAGGCTTTTCTTTGATAGTGTTTGTAAACAACTCTCCCACGTGCAGATATAGCTTTCTCAAAAAGCAGGCTAGAGTTCCAGTTTTTAGAGGAAATGGGGCTTTACTAAAACAAGAGGAATGTAACCACGACTGTCATCGGGCTCCTTACCACGGTGAGCGTCATCCGGTCGATCTCATGCTTATCTTTGGTTTTGTGCTGTCTGAAAGGACTGTGACTGTAGAAATAAGAAAATGCACTGATAAATGTAAAGCCATAACATATCAGCTTATTTCAGCTGTGACAACCTCTGTAGCATCTTTATAGACTCATTCTTCCACCTCATCAATCCTGTCCTGCAGAACAATAAAACAAGCAGTAAAGCATTTAGCATTTACAATGAAAAACAAGGCTTTACACATGAGCATATTGTGGCTCCTAGCTACCACGAAAATACCAGCATATGATCTCTTCCAACTTTGTTTTCTTTTCTTACGACAAATAAGGAAGTGTATCCCTTCTGCTTTCAGTACAAGTGCATGTGGTGGACATCTAAATCAAATCCAGAGAAAAACAACTACTCAGATTCTTTAAGGACTGCACACAAGCATCCTTAAGGACTAACAAACCCAGGGAAGGCTGACCTAGTTGCTCCATATGAAGGCAATGCAAAGGGCTGGTTTATTCTTAAGTGCACTGGTATGTCCTTAAAGATGGTGTTCCAAATGCCTTACCAACCACATCTATGTCTCCCATAAACAAGAATGGTTTCATCTAACAAGAAAACCCTGAACGGCTCTCACAACAGATACTTAAAAACATGGATCTATATCCAGAGACTGAGTATTGCTCAGTCCTTTCCCTGCTGTTTTGAGTTTGAATTTACAATGCAGTACTTAAACAACAGCAGGAAAGCAAGCAGAAATATTTTAGTATGAGATTCTTTTAAGTTAGATTTAGGATATATTTCCTGTTTCTTAAGTTTTCTTCAGAACCCTGGGGGAAGGATATTTACTTATCAATACATTAATTAGCTATGACAAAGCATTTTGTCTTGCTACTAGGTAGCAGGTAACTGCATGTTAAAGATGCTCTTCTCTCTCCTCTTGGCAAACTCAAACCGTTGTGTCCTTCTACCTGCAAAACTCTTCAGTGAATGTTTAGAGACAGAGTACTGCTTGCGGCAGCATGCTGCTGTCCATACTTAGAAATGCTATTTCTTTGCAATTTAAACACTGTTTCTTTATTCACACACTTACATTTAGTCTATTTTGTTAACAAGTAACGTTAAATTGATAGAGCTCTATACCTCAATTGAGAGGTCACACACTTACTTTCCTTTTTGCAGTGTCTGGGATGGAGGTAAGAGCTTATAATTAATTATGTGTGAGGATACAGGATGATGTAACTAATGATCATTCCTTAAAGAGAAGCACTCTGAGAAGCCTAACAGTTGATTTCTGTTTTACCATTAACATGGAGGATGCTATATCAAACAAACACTGCCAATCAGAGCTTACTGAGTGTTCAAATAAATCCTTCATCTTAATAAATCTTACAGAGCTTCTTAAATTTACTGAGAAGGTAAGAGTTGACAAAGCTCTAGTTACCATATACTTTTGTACACGAATACAGGCCAAGCTTAGCAAATGGAGGCATCCACACATTAGAACTTACCCCAACACTACAGAAGGAAAAGCTGATTATCACACCAAAAAGGGAACAGCGCAGCAAAGAGTTTCACGGGAACAGAAGGTCTTAAGCATAAAATGAAGTCCATAATTTAACGGGGCTGCTAGTGTATTTCAACAATGAATACCATCACATCATTTAAAGTACTAACGACTGCCAAGAGATGAGTAAAATGCCTGTCAGTAGAAGTCAAAAGAGAGGACAGAGCATCTGCCTTCTTCACTGCCCCACACTGGTACCTATTAAAATGAGCAGGGCTAGTGTTTTGGAAGCAAAAGCAGTCTGGTTTAGTCTCACAGGCAGATGTGGTCTAAGTGGCAGAAATGGCAGTAAGATACCATTTCAGATAATATGTAGTACACTACACACTGGTATTTCAAGGGACAGAAAATGATGAGCCCTGGGCTAAAGAAAAAAGGCCCCCAAGACATGAAACTTCACTCACCCTCTCAGAAGTTTGAAAAGCATGCAGCCTAAGGAGAACCAGTCCGCACTGCTGTCGTACGCTGTTCCCTTCTGGAGCACCTCTGGAGCCATGTATCCATGCGTACCTCTGAGAAGCAGAAAGAGATAAAATCTTACTTACAACCAAAACTATCACTGGGGAAAGAAAAGGTGTTTTCTCAACCAGACAGCCATATTTTAAAAGAATTCATTTTAAACATGATTTTATTTTGCTTCTGCTTTGGCTGCACATACATATGCATGTTTTGTTTGGGTGTATCTACCGAGGAAATACCTTAAAACATAAACAACAGAAATCATTAGGCAAACTGAAGTGGGCACAGCAAGATGCAGCAGACTCAGTACCGGAGTCAGTCAGCAGCCTTCTGTCTAAGAGCAGAACACATCAGAGAGGTGGAAAGGTTGCACATTCCATTCCCTTGGCTTACAGGACGCAGGCAGGGCCCCTAATATTTCAGGCCAGATGATGCCAGCCCTGGGCCCTGCAAGACTGAGACCTGCTCATACTCAAAACCCCAGAAACAGGGCAAGCAGAGCTGCCTTCTGCTTTCTCGCTGCATTTCCCGTCTCTCCTCCCAGCTAACACTCTGTGCTGGATTTAACAACGAGACACCTCCTCCAGCAGTCAGCGCTGGTCACCACGAGAAAGCAGTCACCACATTCTGCTTCCACCCTTGATGTAATCAGAATGTATGAGCCTTTACAAGAAGCTACTGAATTGCAAATCTTTTAAGATACGACAGAATGAAGCTTTCCTTTCTGCATAAACTCTGAGATTAAATCAGGGCAAATGAGGACCTAAGAATAAAACGTGCCAGATAAGATAAGGAATCCAAGAAATTCAGATCCCAGTTATGACCTGATGCCAAGAGGCAGAAGGAACACAATTTGTCTCCAGTTCTACAAAGATCCAGCAAGGAAAAGATACAATAAATCCTGGGGTTTTTAGTCATATTCAGAATATTTAATTATCATTTAGGACAATTAAAACAATCTGGTACTTCAACTCAGTCAGGTTCCTATCTTCTCTTCTCTGAACAGTGAATCATCTCAAAATAATGTGTCATCTTACAGCCAAGCCTACACATCAGCTGCTACAACTGTGCAGGAAAACAGAAAGAGGAGACTCAAAATCCTTATTAGAGTATCCAGCATAGCTGTGTTATAAAGCAAGTCCCTGCCACGCAAGTGTTATTTTTTTTCCTTTAGGCAAAGTTAAGTTGTAAAGACATACAGGACTTATTTAGCAATAACGGTATCTGCAGCAAAGCTCCCGTAATACTTACACACTAGCATGTGGCTTCTTCTTGGAGAAATCACAAGCCAGCCCAAG
This sequence comes from Cuculus canorus, assembly GCF_017976375.1. Taxonomy (NCBI): domain Eukaryota; kingdom Metazoa; phylum Chordata; class Aves; order Cuculiformes; family Cuculidae; genus Cuculus; species Cuculus canorus. The sequence continues at coordinate 8,519,291 of NC_071417.1, forward strand.
GTCTGATATCCTCACGTGCCCATGTTCATCCAATAAGATATTTGCAGGCTGGAAATGCAGGCATAGAAAGGTTACTGCTTGGTATTTTTCAGATGATGGAACCTCACATTCACAGAACCCATACTTCGTGGTAATTGCTTTTTTTTTTTTTTAAACATCAATATACAGACACGCTCTAGATAAAACTGACGTCCTAACAGAGCACTACCATCGGTTCTAGAGGAGATTATGAAATACTGATGAATAACAGAAAAGAAAAAACAGCCAAGGTTGGAAACGGAAAGCACATGAACGAATAAATCTGTTTTGGCCTCAAGTCCACATTGCTTTTGGTTCTTTCAGAGAAAGGTCTGTGTGTAGTTCTTGCACCCTTTCCTTGCAATCCACACTGTGCTCTCTGGGCAGATTTTTACCCCCCACTTTTGTTGTCCCCTGGCTCATGGACACCTCTCTTGGAGCAGTCCTCAACTGCCCGAACGACAGTGAGACACCCTCGAGCAACTGCCCTCCTATGAGTCCCCCATCACACACACACTTCTTCCAAGGGTCTCAGAAATACAGGACATTCAATAAATAATGTCATTATGATGGTAAATGAGATGAATCCTGTACAGGATTCATTCTGACTCCAAGGAAGCATCTCTCAGGCCGGTTAAACTGAATAACAGCCTGGATTAGAACCATGTTAAAAAATGAATGGAAAATCAGTTAAAGATAAACAAATAATCTGTATTCTTCCAAAGAAAAGGCTTCAGGGAAGATGCTTCATTTAACTAACCAGTATCTCTCGTTTGTTTGCTGCTATCTAACAACCAGTTGTGTGAACACAGTCCCTACGTTAACAATTACCTTTAAATCTCTGTATACGACAAAGCGATTGTGCATATGTTCTAAACCCAGGATGATTTCAGTAGCATAAAACCTCATTTCTTTTTCGGAAAACACTCCATGCTGGGAGAGGTGGTAGTGCAAATCTCCTCCTAAAATGAGAAAAATTGAGATGCAATTAAAAGAACGGTAAAATCTTGCCTCCCGAGCAGACAGGATGATGGAGGGAGGGAACAGCATAGCATTCGTAGGTTATAGTGGAGCATACAGGAACCCAGACACACACTCTGCAAGTGTACGTGGTGAAAAGTTAATGAATAAATTAGAACAATATGAAACTCCGTTTTAAAAATACAATTACTTCATACACACTTGAATTCAGTGACAAATACAGCAACAGAACCTTAGTGCAAAAGATTTCCATAGGAAGAAAAACGCAGTTGCATATGTGGGTTTCTGGAGAACTCAACAGATTAGCAGACAGAAGAGCCCAGGTTGGAAGGGACCTCAAAAGGTCACCTGGGCCAAAATACTCAAATATTCTTGCTGGGGGTGTTTTCACACTTTCCTGATCAAAGAACAGCCAAAATACAATGCTCTGTGAGCTAATCCACACCATCAACACAGCAAGTTGCAACTATTCCTGGAGAACTGCTTCTGATCGAGCTACAGATTTAAAACAATCAAATCAGTTACACAACCCGTGAATGTGCCCCACAGATCAGATTGAAACAAGAATCTTCACTTGCAAAACACCAAAACCAAGCTCTTACTTACAGGATATGAGCTCTATTTCTCAACTAAATGTTGAGCTTTGCAATATGCCACACGCAGATGCATCCAACACCTTTAGGTGCTTACTGCAAGGCCACAGTCATGGTCGAGTCTAAGTCCCAAAAGTGCTGAGCATCCTTAGCAAATAAGGGCACTGCAGCATCTTCTCTCTCTTAGCTCTGCCAGTTTCTCTGTGTGTTCTCACAGAGTTATGCTAAGGCGTCTAGGTATAATTCCTTTCTTTCAAGGAATGCTTTCCCCACCTATTTTCTTTGCAGACCTCTTCACAGAGCACAAGTCTTATGAGGAGCGGCTGAGGGAACTGGGTTGTTTAGTCTGGAGAAGAGAAGGCTGAGGGGAGACCTCATCATTCTCTGCAGATCACTCAAAGGAGGTTGTGGCAAGGTGGGTTCTGGGTTCTTCTCCCAAGTAACAAGGCATAGGACAAGAAGGAATGGCTTCAAGTTGTGCCAGGGGAGGTTTAGATTGGTTATTAGGAAAAATATCTCCAGGAAAAGGGTTGTCAAACATTGGAAGAGGCTGCCCAGGGCAGCGGTGGAGTCACCGTCCCTGGAGGGGCTCAAAAAACATGTAGAAGTAGCACTTCAGGACATGGTTTAGCAGGTACAGTGGGGCTGGGCTGACAGTTGGACTGGATGAGCTTCGTGGTCTATTCCAACCTTAATGATTCTCTGATTCTGTGATAGTAGCCTTTCATTTTCATTCTGAAAGCTGTGTCCCCAGTTACCTCTTACGCTTCTCCACATGACGATGACCTCTTTAAGCTCCCAGTCCAGCAGGCCCTTCGATAATCTTTATTTCAATGTGTTAATGCTATAAGGTAACAGTGATTTTCCGGTCTGCTCTATGCATTCTCTAGTTTAGATCAATTTATCCTTCCTGCTCACAGGCTGACACTTCACACCTCAGTTCATTTTCCTTCATCTTCCTCATGATCCCAGCAAGTCCCTCTGCCAATATTTCTGTAATACTGTCGTTATCGGCATCAGCCTTGCTTACCATTCATCAGGTCCAGAATGAAACAGAGTTTGTCAGGGGTGTGGAAGGCATAGGTCATACAGACTATAAACGGACAGTCCTGGAAGGAAAGGACCAAAGAGTTCACGTCAGACAATAAGCGAAGAATTACTCAGAGAAGCTAAAAATACATATGATATTTTTCCTATAATATCTTGTCAATATTCATAGCAATTTTCTAAAGCAATTGGAAATTGTGTGTACCAATATCCACACTCTGAGTTTTCAATTAGAGGTCAGAGATCTGAGATTTTTCTCTCTCTTTTCAATATAAAAATAAAAAAACTATGGCAAGTTTAAGGCTTAAAACAATGCAGGCAGCATCCCTATCTTCTAAAGACTTTCAACTACGACAGCTAGAAATATTTAAGTGGGTTTGCAGTTGACTTACATGAAAGAGACACTAAAGCTAACAAGCTTTAGGCCAGCTCAGACAGAAATAAAGCTGTTCCATGCAGTGGAACACACGCGATTGCATGGCAATGTTCAGCTGTCAGAACACCGAGAACCTGAGTCACATCACATTCAGAATCCCAAAGGGAAGGTAGATTTTTCCCTCACCTATACATTACAAGCAGCTACAGTGGTAACACCCTGTCCACGCCGCCGAGCTCCCTGCAGAGCCGCGCAACCGCGGCAGGGAGGCGTTCTGCCACCCACTGCTGCCCTGCAGCCCTCCAGCAGCAGTGACAACAGATGATTAAAAGCAACAGAAATACACGAGGAAGGAAGTCACAACTGTGACGCGTCTAGAATGCACGGGAAGCAAGAACAGCAAGGGCCGGATTAGGCAAAACCCAGCTAATAAGTATTGTGGGGCACAGACCCCAGCACAGGGGTGGGCTACAGGGGGTCCAGTCCCACTTTCTGATTCACAAGGATGTTTAAGACAAGCAGGCATAAAATAATACAGCTGGAAAAGCACCTCTTCACTGACAGCATTTGGTGTGTTGGTACCTATTTAATGCAGACACAACATAAGACGCCGTGTTGGGCAGCTGGCAGACCCTCCTTTCTTCATTAGGCCTTTATTAGATGTAAGGGGCTAATTAATAGGGGTGGCTATTAACTTGTCGGCCCTTTCTCCAAAGCCACACGAAACCAGGGCTGTTCGGCTACTCTACAATGAAGTCTTAACGAGTGGCCGTGCTGTGGGAACAGCCTGGATGGCACGGTGATAGCGATGGACGATGACCTGACCCCAAAGCGCGGGGGCTGGCAGGAAGACCAGCTAAAAGGAGCTTAACTGCTGACAAGCCAGGACACCACACAGGAAGCACAAACGTGACCTAACGTGACTTAAACAATGTGTTAATTCTTGCGGTGCTGATAGTGAAAGGTCTGGGAATCTCTAACAGAAACCCACTTCCTTCCCAACGGAGAAGCAGCACAACAGGGTGGCCTTGGGCAGAGTAGAGGCCAGGGGACCCAGCTCGGGGTGCCGAGCAGGAAAGGGAGGGAACGGCAATGCCGTCCTCACCGACCAGGGCAGTTCGAGTTCATCCTTCCACGAAACCACGTCAGGCTGAAATACAAAGCTTTACAAACTCGACTGTAACCCCCAATGACTTCCACACCGGTTGACCTGATCCTGTGGCAACGTTCAGTCTTAACTGTATTTTATCATCTACAGTGCAAACACTAATTCCAAATACATCCCTGCAGAACACAGGCAGGGAAAACGCTTATTTGCTAAATGGTCCTAGAAATAAAGAGAATATAGGCAAAGCAATACAGCATCTAACAAAGAAACCACCTCTCCTCATAGACTCAGTGTTGCTCAGAACCGCTCCCTACCGTAGTTACCTCTTAAGTTCAGAGCAAAAGCTTTAGTAGAATTATTAACTTAATTTTCTGAATTAAGGGGGTAATTCAGAATTCACCCTCAAGCCAGCTTCCTAAAACCTATGAGCAACATAGTTACCCAGAAGGATTTAGTGATAGAACTTAATAACCATGCATCAAAAAATAAAAGGTTGTTTCTACACGGAGCATGTCTGTATTTTTATGGATCTCATTTTTTAAAAGAAAATAAATCTGCAAGTGTAAATGTGATGCATAATTCATTTAGTCTAAGCCTTCCTAATTTAATCACTACCTTCTCACCGTTTATCAGATGAGAAATTGTAGTACCGCAGTATTTTTGTGACACACAAACTACTGCAAAAGAGTATTTTCCAGATACAAAAACCCTATAGGTATTTTTTTTTTAAATGAAGCATAAAGCAAATCTCCCAAGGGAGTAATAGATTGCTGCAGTCAAGCTTCTGCTCTGAAAAAAAATAAGCAACAACGTGTGAATTAAGAATAGTTTGGAAAGTGTTCCTGACATGCAAACAATCCTGGATTAAGTCCAAAAACTTCCAGAAGAGAAATTACTGGCAATAAAATCACACAGAAGCAAAAAAATTCAGAGTAACTATAAAAAAACTGTAGGAATGTAATAATTTCAAGACATTAGCATGCTAGCAATGACTTTAGAAGGAAACATTTGATTCTGACTCTGAGAACTAAGCCTTCAAGCATGGCTGTAGGAGTGACAGCAAACAGGTAAAAAAATGTGTTCATAGCACAGAGCAGCTGCACAGCACCTTTAACCAAGAGGTGGCTCTGCCCTGACAGCTCTCGCTGAGGACGATGTGCAAGTCAGCGATGGAAGCAGGGAGCTGTTATCTGCCATGCCCACAGGTGTTCCCTCCAGTGAGTATCAAGATTTTGGAATGTATTGCATTTTTTTGAGTGAAATCGAGACTCCTACAAACCTCAGTTCAAAACAACGTACCTGGTCTCAGAAAAAAAAAAACACTTGATGATTGATCTCAGATGTTTACCATTCAGCCTGTCCACTTTTGCCATACCTCGTATTTATCAACCCTTGAGGGAATCTTGAATTCAATCTTTAGTCAAATTATCCCAAAAATAACCCGGTAAGAGCTTAACTGCCTGGTTTTTTCAGAACAAGAGAAACAGAAGACATAGTGGAGAGGAGCAACAGCCCTGCCAGGCCCCTGCTCTTGCAGAGTCTGCTGGAATGACACCCTTCTGCCCACGGGGAAAAAGATTCATTAAATAACTGCTTCCTTCCACAAACAGCATCTTTTGGTGGATTGTTTTACAGTCCATCAGCAGCGATGGGCTTGATGATTCCAATGTCCCAGTTCTTGAACGCCAGGCAAATACTGGGTATTACAGAAAATACATAATTCTTTTTCTTATAGCAGAAATTATTTCCCCTACTATGCTAAGAATATCAAAATGCATTTCAGCCTCCAGCCTGAACAGCTCTATGGGAGAAGTCGTCAGGGCTTGCATCTTACAGAAGAGGAAACCCAGACCTCAGGAACAGTTTGCCTGTGTTCCACCAACAAAGCAAATACATCAGAGGAGAATCCAGGTAATGGAGAGCCCACTTTTTGTCTCATCAGGCCACTCCAAGCAGCTCCCTGTGCTCTGCAGCGGTGTCCGTCAAACTCCTGAGCTGTGCTGATTCGAAACACGACCATGACAAGCTCCTCTCACACCACAGCCACGATGTACTCGACTTTGGGAGCTCCCTATTCAAGAAGTAGTTGTGAATGCCAGAATTTTAGACGGACTAACAAAAATGATTGCACAAACGTATGTGTAATCTGCACAGCTGTTATTACATGCTTTGCAGAGACATCTGGATTCCCAGTTAAATGACTAATTGTACTGTGATGAACTTACCAGTTCCATTTTGTTCCAGCAGCACATAAATCCTGTCGCTGGGGAAGGCACGCGCCATTCAATCCTAACAGCTTATACACAGGAATTAAATGAATTACCTTACTCTACTCTTTTCAAACCTTCTTAATTCTGCATATTCACAAGCGCTCCCGTTTCTTTTGCACCAGCAGGTGGATCTGACCTGAATGGGCAGCATTTTGTACGAAATCTCGCTTTACAAACTCTCTTTCAAATTTCTGAGAATCTAAAGAAGTTACGCTCCAATGAGCTGATGATCCTGAACAGAAACACCCAACTGGGTTCTCTCGCTGTTCTGTCGCTCAGTGACTCGCTGTGCGCTCTCACATAAGAAAACCAGCCCTGCCATTAGCAGCCTTGTGAGCAATTTTCGTTTTGAATCGCTAAACGTGAAAATTCACATTCAGCACTGGAGCAACAGAATCACAAACTCAAGTTAATAGGACAATTATTACTAATTTGCCTACATGTCTTGTCTAGACTCCACTCCAGAGCTTTACCCCACCAGCTCTCAAGACTCATGACACTTCTGGACAAGCTGCAACTTCTCTTTAGTGACAAAAGTTAATTTAAATGTCTAACTGACAAATCCAAATTGCTAATTTCACAGATAAAAGAGCAAAGAAGTGCTTTCCGGGCCTTTGTATATCTTTATGTTCAAGCCAAATGCAAATGTAATTCTGTGTTAAAGGAAAATCCCTGACTTTTAATTTCAGTGCCTGCCTGCCCTTCTGCAGGGAAAAGCTGAGGAGGGGAGTTTTCAGTGAAGGACACGAGAAGAAACATCTCATCCTTCCTTTAGAGCTTTGCAACAAGGAAAAAGTCCAACCCTACAAAGACACTTTGATGTGTAGCTTCCCTAGTTTCTGGTTTAGGATTTGCCTTCCCAGGGCATTTCTAACAGCAGAGGAAAAGGATCTGATAGGTAGGAAGGAAAGTTCAAAAGCTCATCTTCTAGGGATAAAGAAGCAGCTTTCCCGTTCTGCAAATCTGCACCAGAGAGGACCTCAAATGCATCATGAGGCTGAAAAGTACCAAGTGTAGTCTGATTCACAATGTTTCCTCTTGACAATAAAAGGGCGCTGTGTAGCAATTATAACTGTGTTTATATGTAAGCCCTGAAAAAAACATCTCCATTACATCGAGTCAAGTTCACAGAAGACAAGGGCCACCACAGCCCAAATAGTTCTCCTGCAGTGCCAAGTCTTGGACTATTGGTGGGTTTGAGACAACACACCTTGAAGCCTGCTCAGACCGATGGACTCCCCAAACAACAGAAGACAGCATGGATGCTGTGCACGCCCTTAAAGACAAAATAATGCTAAATGCATCACAAGTGAGATTTTGTTTTAAAAGAAACCCATATTTACTAACCCACCTGGGTCATGCAGAACCAAACCCAGGATTTCCCTAATGTCTGCCACCTTCTAAGCCAAGGCAGCAATCCTCCCGCACGGCAGACACTACACTATTTGCACACCTATCGTACAAGCCTAGAACAAAATCACGCAGGATTCTTTCTCTGGGATGAGAAAAGCAGATGCGTTTACATCGAGCTGCAAACTGGATGTTTAATTCATATATCACAACAGTCATGAGGAAAATTAACCTTTTTTTACCAGCACCACCTGTAACCATGGTGACACGAGCTGATTTCAAGTTTGGCTTAATGAGGCCAGTGTGCTCAGAAAGCTCTGGTACTCTGACGCCTGCTCTGAAGCCATCTGAGCACAATGTGCTGTGGCCACCGCCCAACTTCTCTTTTGCAGGTAACGATCATGGTCTGGTGAGACGAACGCCTCTTGGGTTGCTTTTTATGCACATTAGTGATACCAATAACTTCTACGCTAGACAGAAAAACGTACTTTGTACACTTTGATAGGTTCCTGGCTAAAGTACATAAAAAACCAAAATGGAAAAGCTGGATAAGCTAATGTCAGAGTCACAGGAAAGGGAGGACAAACAGGTCACTGAAATGCTCATTGCTGTAAGCACTCAAAGTGAAAAACAAGCTTGCTTTTCCATTCTCATTCCAGACATGTTGCTAGTATCAGGTGGAAGGTTCTGGGTGGGTTATCTTTTGCATGTCATACAGGAGAACTGATGGAATATTTATCATATGCCACAGCTTTTATATTATTTGCAATAAAAAAAGAATAACAAATCAGTGATACTTACTCCCGTACTGACAAGAGACAGCATAATTCTTTCATTTAAGGCTAATGTTTCTCCTTGCTTCATCTTGATTCTCTTCTTATCTAAACATTTCATTGCATACCTGAAAATATTAACCATTCAGAAAAAGCACCAGAAAAAAACCTCCTATACTCAGAATTATTCTCTAGCAGTAATGCCATGCATATTTACAGCATCCTGTAAGCAAGCTCTTTAAAGACAAACTTGGTACTAAAAGCATCATTACACAACTAAACAAGAAAACCTCACAGAATTAAAACATTCTCAACAGAATCTTCCTAGCAGAGAAATGTGCTTTAACAAATAATTCTGTGTCTAAATAACCACAGTGATACAAGAATTACACATCATACATTCATTTTTTCAATATCTACAAGCAAGGATTTGCAGCGTGAATTCAATAACAGAAACCCTCTTACGGTTCCATTTAATTTGAACAGTTTCAGCTCTACCAGGAAAGTAATAACTTGAACACACGCCAAGTTTTCTTTTTTACGAAAGAAAGGGTTTTCAATTCTCTACTGTCTGTATTAAACAAAGTAATAAGTGGTGCTCAAAAAAAGAAGGTCACCCTAACAACCATCAAACACCAGCAGGATATAATTAGTCTGTGGATAGTTTTTCAAACCGTTAGGTGAGCCTACGATGAGAGAACAGCTGAGAAGGACATGTGTACTCCTCCAGAGAAGGTTTCCAGACATGGGCAGCCACGGATTTTTAGGCCATTCGGTTTAAAATATGCTGAGGAAAACACCATCAATGCTCATCAACTGCCTACGCTGTGACAGCTCTGCACAGAAACAGGGCCTCGTATCACTTTCACTTTGTGCTCCCTGGAAAAGCCACGTCATTCCTCGCCATGCATGTGTGGGGAGTGGGGGAAGAGTGAGCGTGAACATACTGGAATTTTAAGTTTCCAAAACAAGGAATATATTCACGGCACGTGCTCTTGCTGAGAGCTCTGTAAACGGTGACTATAAATAACATTTCACACGCTACCCTTTATTTATACTTTGACACCACTGCTCAGAGTGAATGACTGGGGCCGTTTAAGGCTGACTGAAATCAAGGATCTCATTCTTCTATTGAGTTGCGTGCTCAAAAAGCACTGCCGTCCCTCCTGCTTTGGACTGCTTTCTGCATTGTGCTGCAGGCCCCTATTTAGATGTCCTTGAAGGAGGTGATGTGAAAGAAGCCTCAGGTGTATCTTGGTGGGTTAGTGCAACACCGATGGCATTTACCTTAGAGGGGTGGCTTCCCAAGCTCCTTGCAGGCAGTAAGTGCAGCAGAGGCAGCCATCTAGAGTGGACGGGATCTGGATTAGGGATGGGTAAACAGGTTTGGATTAAGAAAGAACTAAACCAAACCTCTACCCAGAAACTGAACCTAATCTAAAGTTTTGCTTCAAATTTGAAAAAAGGTTGGTTTTCCCACATTTCAGTTCCCTTTACTCTACTTATACTCGATAAAAACTGTCCTTTGCTTCCCTTTCTAGTGCCAAGGTTTATCCACCTCTTGCCAGAGCAAAATGAAAATGACTGGGAATGTGAGAACTACCTTGTCAGACTGAATGCCTACTTAGTGTGGCTCAAGCTAAATAATACATTTGGGTTTGTACATGGACAAATTACTGAATTGTACACGGGCAAGAATAAAGACAGTATTGTTAGTATCAGGATTAATATAAATGCTTCAGGTCACTGCAAAAATACTGAGCGTGATAGCGACATGAAGATGTCTCCCACTTGTTAATAGCTCAGAAGTTTATTATTATCAAGGATGCCAAGCACACACAACTGCCAGTGAAGCCGGCCGTAACCGCAGAGACTTGGCACTTCAAACATGCCACGCTTACTTAGAAGACAAAAGTGTAAGGATGGTCCCTTGGACTAAAATTGTTAGGAGAAAAGCAAGATGAAAGGGGTGGGGTGTAAATAAATAAATAGATATTGGGAACAAGTTGCTAAATCAATGCCCAGATGTTCAAAACTGAATGTTTTGAATTCTGCCTAGAAATTGAAATCCGGTGATCAGAAGTGTGTGAATGGTAAGACTAGAAAAATGCAGATAGGGCTGATTCTTGGAGTTCCTATCGAGAGCTCTGTTAAACAGAAGTTCAGCAGAGGAACTATTTTATTCCAAATGTACGCAAGGATCATTGCTTTCACCAGCGGAATGTGCTCATCGGGGCAGAAACTTCTGCAATTACACAAATTTAGAATTCCACATTCAGACTCTGCCCAGATCTGGCCCTACAGGTTGAACAGCACTGAGGTCACATTCCTGAGTCCTCCTCCAACGTTATATCAGCACCAGCTCCGTGACACACTTCTCTGCGAGAAGAGCAACAGAGGTAACCCCTCACACAATCGTCACAGCTTCCACAAGAACATCGCTCAGCAGAGTCAGGCTCCGATCCAGGAAATCATTTAAGCACATTCTTAATTTTCAATATATGTGCAGTCTCCATTCATTTTGACAAGAGCATTTAAATAAAGGATGTGCTTAAGAGCTCTGCTAGATTGAAGCCCCACCGCTTGGCAGGATTAAATATCAAGCTAAGCTTAAAGATGATCCAAAAATCAGAACCTCTTGGGATAAAATTTAGTTACAAAGAACTACACAGTAAAGCAACACTGCTTTCCAGTGACTTTGTAAGAAATGACTGCAAGGATTTCCTTACTAATTCAGATTTTACAATTACCTCTAAAAAAAGTGCGTATGTACTCACATTTTCCCAGTGTCTGCTTTTCTGCAACCATACACTTCACCAAATCCACCTCTTCCTATTATTCTATGTACACTAAAATCATTCATTGTCAGCTGCAAATGACAAAAAAAACAAAACAAAACCAGACTTGATTTTTCAGTATTAAAAAACTTGCTGTAAAAACATCCAAGTAATTAGTAGGTGGAATTCAAATAATTATTGTTGAGGAAATGGACTCAGCTTGCACCAGAGGAGGTTTAGATTGCATATCAGGAAAAATTTCTTTACTGAAAGAGTGGAAGAGGCTGCCCAGGGCAGCGGTGGAGTCTCCAAACCTGGAGGAGTTCAAACCGTGTAGATGTGGCACTTCGGGATATGTTTTAGCAGGCACAGTAGGGTTGGGCTGATGTTTGGACTGGATGATCTTTAAGGTCCCTTTCAATCCAAATCAGCCTATGATTCCATGATCCTATGATAGGATCATAGAATCTCCTCTTCTGTCTGAGAACAGAAGAGCAGTTCAGTAACATTCCCCGCCTTCCTTAACAAGGCTTTTCAGAAGCAGCATTCAAACCCTAATATTGTCTTTGCCGCATCAGCCTGTGACAACATAAATACGCACGGAGGTACTTACATGAATATTTAGCTCTACATTTTTCCATTGACAAAATCTTGTAAACTTGTCACTGTCAAAAAGAAGGTTTGAAAATTGTCTTAGACCACTGTGAATTATTACAGGAAATGTCAAAATTCTGGTGTTTAAAATAAAGTTTGCGCTAGGGTGTGTTGTGATATTTATTAAACGACAGCCTTCCTTTCAAACAATTGTAATCTTACCCCCACCAAGAAAAACAATTACTGGGCAGTACACGCTTAATATCTCACATTCTTCTAAGAGAAGATCTCAGATAACCTTATCCCTGTAACTCTAAGTGCTCAGCATGTCCTCACAGCTCTCCATCAGAGTTTTTAATTTTTAAAACAACTCAGTTTGGAACTAACAGACATTTAAATTGCGTAAAGAGAAAGATAATTCTAAGAAAACAGAGGCAGCTCATTTATGTTAATGAACCTCCGTATACTCCAAGGAACATTTTAAACTCATTTTATCTTCAAATAGGAAAAATGTCAATAATACCACAAGCTGTTGCCAAAAAATAGTTTCTCATTTCTCCATAAATAATTAAGTATTTGTGTTCAGAGTAAGAAATAATAGGTCGATGGAAGCGTTTCTACAATTATCTCAATTTGGCTGCAGCACATCACGATACTGGTTATTCAGTAGATTTGGCTGCTTTTGGATGAGAGCTGTGCTTCGCAGCCCCTGCCTGGAAGAGCAGCTCCATTAAGGGTAAGAGGGCTGCTCAGTTGAACCATTTCTCTGCCTCGTACACTCTACCAGACCTTCCCTGCCTAATTGCAAGGTGTCCACATACAAATCAGAACAACTGCATCTTTCAGTCACGTCCAGGGAAGCAGTGGATGCAACATCCCTGGAGGGGTTCAAGGCCAGGTTGGATGGGGCTTGGAGCCCTTGATCCAGTGGGAGGTGTCCTTGTCCATGGCAGGGGGTGGGACTGGATGGGCTTTAAGGTCCCTTCTAACTCAAACAATTCTATGATTCTAAGAACATAGTTCTGCTTTCTTAAACCTCTGAAATCAAACTGCAATCTACTAACAGTGCTATATAAAGCAATAACAAAATCTATCATCTTAACAACCTTTCCATCTTGACATTAATTATGATACACAACACAGCTACTCATTTGCTGATAATTAAATTAAATGAAGTTTATTCAACATTTTTAGCCTTATTTTACAGCAGTACTTGAGGGACCTGGCCTCCTGCTCCATCAGGTAGAAAGTCCAGACAATGTCATGCTCATACCTTTCCATAAATTTCTGAAATATTTTTCCTCGGAGACTATCGCAAATTTCTTCTATATATGGCTAAAAGGGTGAAAAAACACAATCAGTATTTAAGCGTACAACAAACTGATCATGCAATACCACCCATCACAGATATCTCACGCTGGCCCTACATAACCACAGCAAAGCATTCTCTTTAAAAGCTCCATGAAGCATTTCAGCTTCCCTCAGCCTTCAGAATCTGAGCAGGTGCCCTGAAGCCAAACACAAAATATTGTCATGAGCTAGAAAAGCTTAAATGTTTGCCTTGAGGGCTGTACCAAACCACAGCACCTGCCTGAGGACACGTCTGACAAACAACAACAGTACACTACTTTTTCCAAATATATTTAAACACAACACGCAGTCACTCCATCCTTTTGACGCTTCTCTCTTCTCTGTCCTTAGTAAGGAACCAGCATCTTAATTTAACCAGTGAGACTCTTTCTAGAGAGAAATGCTACCTCTCAATGGGTGAAGGCAGGCAGTGATCTCCCAACTCAATTAGCAGTGAGATATAACCGAAGCAATGGAGTTACCAATTTGTCAGTTCATCCAATTGCAATATGAAAACTTGCTCACAATCTGCATATTTTTGCACTATATAAAAATACATTCAGAAACGTTGAAGCTTTGAGCAACCTGATCCAGTGGGAGGTGTCCCTGCCCATGGCAGCGGCGTGGAAGTGGGTGGGCTTTGAGGTCCCTCCTGACCCAAACCATTCTATGATTAATTTGTAATTTTTATTTGACTTAGAAAAGCATTCTAATATCACTGTTAGCAAAGCCTAAGTCCCAGTACCATTTTATTCAGTCTCCTTAAATAACAGGTACAAAGTCACTTACTGTCAAAAAAGTGAAGAAAACTCTGAACTGTCTAAACTCACCTGAAAAAGGCTGGCTGGCACTTGTTTCTTGACTAAATGCGTTTGTACATGATCTACAGCTTGTTTGGAGAAAGGCTTTGGAAAAAGAAAAATAATGATTTCAAACAGTTGAAATGTAAGAAGTTTCATTAAGGTGCACAGTACTGTTGTTAAAGTTTTAACCATCTAAAAAATGCACACACGTCAGCATAAATGCAATATATTAAATACATTAAAGTACATTCTTGTGAAACATGCAGGATGATACAGTAAAACAGATAACCTAAAGCAGGAAAGTGGGAGAGGGGAAGGTGAGGAGGAGAAAGGTGAAGATAAAAGGGTTAGAAAATGCTCCTTTAGTGAATTCATGACAAATCCCGCACACACGGTCAGGTCCAGGGACAGAAAACGACAGGGACTTTCTACCGCTACAGAGCTGAGAATGCACGCTTGACAAAAACCTGCTTAAACCCTTCATCCAAAGAACCTAAAGAACCCTACTGCCGAGGTAAAACACACTGGAAATTTTCCTTTAGAAGAAGACTAAATGAAGCTGCTCAGTACAGATCAATAAGCCAAACCCTCAGGTGGGGGAAACATGCATTGTCATCAAGAAGTCTTAATTGTTCTCTGAATGACACAGCAGTTATTTAGAATTATCATCGTGTCAAGTAAGGTCAAGAGCAGTGGAAAACTGTAACAATACACACATGGGAACAGGACAGAAGCTCCTTCATGATGTACGTGTCATAAATCTGCCGACTTCGGGTTAGACGCTCATCCTCGGAATCCAGTTTCTCATATTCTTTTATCTGCAATAAAAAGAGAAGGATCCATTGGATGTGCACACTCCCAATGAATTTCCATTGATATGGTAAAAATAGGACTTTGGAGGAAGTTTTATTTTACCTTATTCTTTACTTAATTAAGACTTAAAGGAAAAACATCTGCAATACCATCATTATGGTTGATCTATGACTTCCCTCCTATCCTAGGATTTTTATGCAAGGAAACCAGTTTGCATAAAATTGCTACAAAGCTTTGTTTTCTTAAATCAGAAAGGGACTGAGCAGCCTGTTTCCTTCCACCTACCCTTTGCCAGAGCACAAACCTGTGCAGGGAAGTCAGAAGCAAACTGAGCGAGAGCAAGACGAGCGAACGTGCACAGCAACGTTGCCGAAGGTTTTCTTCCCCTGTGCTCTGCTCACGGATGGTGAGCGCTGACCCCGCTCCTCTAACACTCAAGAGCAGTGACCCTCTTCTCAGATTATTTCACTCGATGCACTGTACTACACACGCACATCACACTGTGCCCTTTTCCAAGCTCCCAGGGCTAGCAGAGGGGTTGAGATATTATCCAGGCAGCCCAACCACCGCAAGGGGACAGCCCTTGGCTGCTACCGCAGAGCCGAAGCATCCCACTCCAGGGCAATTACTGCACGCTAAGGACAGATGTCCAAGCAAGAATGCAAAGCACGTTTCAAAGTGTTCACCCAGCTCAGCCACACACTGAATGTGAACCCTAAAGACGGCTAGAAAGACAGTTTCACAAAATATACTGAGTTTCTTCAAGTGTGACATAGGAGGTCAGTGTGTTCCAGGTGAAGCAACAGCAATCACACCAGGGTAATTCACAGAACAAAACCAGAAAATCAGTTTAAAAAAAAAAATCTCACCAAGTCCAAGGGTCCTTTGGATCATATTTAGGGCAAGAGTTCACAGAATCATAGAATGGTTTGGGTGGGAAGGTACCTCAAAGCCCAGCCAGTTCCACCCCCTGCCATGGGCAGAGACGCCTCCCACTGGATCAGGGGCTCCAAGCCCCATCCAACCCGGCCTTGAACCCCTCCAGGGATGGGGCAGCCACCACTGCTCTGGGCAACCTGGGCCAGGGCATCCCCACCCTCACAGGAGAACAGTTCTTCCTAAGGTCTCATCTAAATCTGCCCTCTTGCAGCTGGAAAGCATTCCCCCTCATCCTATCCCTGCACTCCCTGATCAAGAGCCCCTCCCCGGCCTTCCTGTAGGTAGGAGTTCTTCCAGAACCGACAGAATGAAAAAAACCATACAAGACATTTAGAGAAAACTCTCAGCTCTCATTGCTGGACCCTCCTAGCATCAGCCTGTGAGGTCCCAGCATCCATTTGAACGTCAGCGTGCGGACTTGCTCTGGATGCCTACACTGACTCAAAAAAACCAGAGCAGAGTTAAAGCCCAGCTGAATTTCATTCATTGCCTGTCTGAGAAGGAACAGGCCATACCAGAGCCATCTGTACTGTCAGCCCACAGACTAAACCCTACACAAACCATGTATCAGAGCATCTCCTTCAAGGCAGTAAGAACATCCTGGCTGGCCCTCCAGGCAGAAGAAGTACTGCTCCGCTGCTCCTGCCAGCCACGTTTTAACAGCCAGAGCAGCACCAGGGTTGACAGAAAGTACATTTTTCAGGACTTTTAAAAGAAAAGACTTTTAAAGACATCTTTATGTCACAGTATGCTATGTCACAATATACTTTTCTTCCCTTTCATTCAGAGGCTGCTCCTTTTACGGGATGAGCTGTACATCACAGCTCTTGAACAGGTCTCCACGTGCCAAACCCAGGTCAATCTATCCTGGAAGGTAGAAAACTGTAATTAAACTCACTATTTTTCTAGCTGTAATCCTCTTGTTTGCTGACTACGATAAGGCAACAGTTCCACCACGATTTGCCATCTGTGACTACTTCCCCCTTGGTACCGATTTATAATTAAAATGATTCAAAACATCTTTGTGAAAGAAACATTTTTTAATTAATGCAATGCTGCAAAATAATTAGAAGCACAGGAGAAAGCCTAATGCGTATCACATTATCTTACTTGAACATAAACTCCTACTCTTCAATATCTGTTTCACTAAAGCACCTACCTGCACCCAAAGCAGAAGGGGCTCTCAAAACAGCCTCTTCTGCCCTGCTGGCACCAGGACAGCATCTCTCCCATCTGCACTTACAGTGGGCTTTGCAACCCAAATCCCTTTGCTTTAAAGAATTACAGAATAATTAAGGATGGAAAAGACTTCTAAGATCATCAACGCCAACCATCAACCCCACTGTGCCTGCTAAACCATGTCCCAAAGTGCCATATCTACACAGTTTTTTTTAACCCCTCTAGAAAAGAAGACTCTCCCGCTGCCCTGGGCAGCCCCTTCCAATGTTTCACCACTCTTTCAGGTAAGACATTTGTCCTATTATCCAACCTAAGCCTCCCCTGGTGCAACTTGAGGTCATTTCCTCTCATCCTATCACTTGTTACTTGGGAGAAGAGACCAGCACCCACCTCACCACAACCTCCTTTCCAAGAGCTGCAGACAGCGATGAGGTCTCCCCTCAGCCTCCTCTTCTCCAGGCTTAAACAATCCCAGGTCCCTCAGCCACTCCTCATGAGACTCGTGCTCTAGAACCTTTCCCAGCTCCGCTCCCTTCTCCGGACACGCTCCAACCCTTCAATGTCCTTCTTGTACTTAGGGACACAAAACTGAACTCAGTATTCAAGGTGTGGCCTCACTAGCACCGAGTACAGAGGCACAACCATCTCCCCGGTTCTGCTGGTCATGCTGCTTCTGATGCAACCCAGGATGCTGTTGGCCTTCTTGACCACCTGGGCCACTGCTGGCTCATGTTCAGCTGCTGTTGACCAGCACCCTCAGGTCCTTCTCTGCCAGGCAGCTTTCCAGCTGCTCTTCCCCAAGCCTGGAGCGCCTCACAGGGTTGTTGTGTCCCAAGTACAGGACTTGGCACTTGGCCTTGTTCAACCTCATCCCATTGGCCTCGGCCCAATTCTATTTGTAAAGGTTTGGAGAAGGGGACAGCAGGTGACAAAGTCACATATTCCCCGGCAACTCAGCTGGGAGAACGTCCTCCTGAACGCGCTGCCAGATGCCTCTCCTCACACAGGTGATGTGAAGAGACTACTGCTGGGATCACATTTAACATGTGTCCCTGACATATCACAAACTACTTTTACGAGTTCATTACACAGAACATTACTGCACCGTGCCAAAAAAGACACGGCGACAGGCAGAGCTGGGAGTGTCACCACTTATACTTGTCACCTGTCTCCCTCAGTATTGCTCCTGTCCCACAGAGAACGCACCATGTCAGCTTGCATTTCAACCCTTCCCTGGCAAACTCCAGCTCACCTCAACGAAAGTGTCTGACAAGGCATCTTTCAAAAACTGAAATCAGAACACATCAGTTTTTAAGCACCTAGAAGCACTTTTTCTTCTTTTTTCCCCCCTCTCTTTCTTTTAATTGAAACCGATCTGGATGAATCACTCAGTCAGTAAATGCTTGATTGTGACTTAAACTGCAGTAACATGAAATCCCTGGAGTAAGGAGCCCTTCTACATGAAGCAGTTTTTAACGTAGCAATGTACTCGAATTATCCTACATGTAATAAATGCAGTCAGCACATCAAATGTATGAAAAAAAGACAAGCTTCTGAATCGGCTGTCACAGAAGAAAACGCAATGAACCTCCCTTTAAATATCTTTAATGGGATCTTTCGAAAAGTACATGACAAAGCATTGAAATTCTTTTTAGGCAACACTTTGCTAATAACCTAAAAATACAATTTCAAATTGCTTCAGAGATAAAGAGGCAGCCAAAAATATCTCACTAAACAATCTTTTACAACACGCCTTTTTTGATTACTTATGAGAGCGGTATCTTCTGTGCATAAAAAGATGAAAACGATAGAAAAAAGATTTTTTATTGACAGCGAGTACCTAATTTGAGTGGGGAAACTGTGTATTGCTGAGTCTTTATCTCCGAACTGATAACCGGTTCAGCCTATTTTTTGCTGTTAGCCCACAAGCAAAAAAACATTTTATATCAGCAGCTTCCGAGTAATCCAGACAAGAGGTTATCTCGGGTAGCATTTCTAATTAATATTGAGCAATACAGGCAGAATTCGCAAAGCACGTGTGCCTGTTTTAACCGAAGCCAGCACCTACGACAGGATTAACCGCAGTTTTATATTTAGAATGTCACAAAAATAACAAGGAATGAATGGAGCGATGAGACTCATCAGGTTTCCGGAGCAGCCCTTGCAGGAGCGCTGCCGGGGCCCTCTCATCGAGGGAAGGCTGGGGAAGGACACGGCACGCTCCACTCGTGCTCTTCAGAAATATTAATCCCTCGGGATGCGTGCCTGCCTCAGGCACCACGCCTGTTTGTTTCTTTGTTGATTATCTCATGATAATGGAGAACAACTGACCTTATCGATCTAAAGCCATCTCCCCTGTCACGCTCTGCAGGATCCTCTTACCCATCTGCAGCGCTTGGCAGGGCTTTTCTGCATCCCCATCGCTGGGACTCCTGAGAAACCTCAAAGCCAGCGCCAGGCTCAGCTGTCCTTACATCCCCCATGCAATGCTGCGGACAGCTGAACTCTGTTGTCTTTTCTACAGATAAAACTATGTCAGAGAAGGCAAAGCCCTCCTCAGCTTCAACCCCTGCAGCACAGACCCCAAACTCAATCAGCGGCCACTTACCTCTTCGTAAAACTTGAGTTGAGGGACAGCTTCATCGATCTCATTCATGCAATAGTCTTTAAAAAGCAGAAATCCTGGAAAGAAAAGAGTAAAAAATATAAAATCACAGATAAAATGTATCATTTAACTTATAAGAAGGGATACAAACCCACCCTGGTAACATCATGGATCGCATACCTATCTAAGTACCCCCGATTGCCAGGGCTTAGCAATACAGATTATCAAGCAGCTCTGTTTTGAACAGAACAGCATCATAAACCTCTCTCACCTCCCATAGGTATGTGAAGCATATTCCAATTTCTGACTGCTGGGAGTTTCATGAGATGTTTTCACAATGCACTGAAATATCTCATTCCTCTTCACGGAGCACATTTGGTTTTTTTTTTTTCAGAGTAAAAACTGGCTGCTATTCATGTTTTGGTTTTTTTGAAACAGATTTACCTACTTTTTATTGATAAAAAATCCAACCTCTTCTGCATTCCAATTCTGGAGTTACTGGTTAATGTCACCTCTAATAGGGTTTACAGCACAATAAACTACATCGCGATCTTTATCACTCCTTTGCAAGTAATTGAAAACATGACTTCTGCAGCCTGCTGATGAGTATTTTCCATTATAAGCATTTTAATGCTCTGTTCCAAGCTTCATCTCACAGAAGGGCTTCATTTCATGGAAGTGCTGTCTTTACATCCACCTGAGTTGGTACCTCCTGCCCTTTCCCGGTGCCTCTTGGTGCCGCTCTGAGATATCTGCAAGACCCTTGGAGCTGTAAACGAATGAGCTCACAGTTCACTGCAGCAGGCAATATCTTCCCTTCTTTAGAATCACTGTGCACCCATTATTGGAGGTAAGACCACAAAAGCATAAACTAAACCAACAATACAAGCGAGAGAAGGCAGAGCAGCAAACACGAGGGCTGGCGCTGGCTGAGAACCGCTCCATCCTGCTTCCTCGCTCTGCTCCTTTGCCAACAGTGCAGCGCATCCAGATATAAAACACCCCTTTTTAACTTAAAACATAAATACATTTTTTACAAGAAACTTATTTTTTTTAATTAAACTGCAATTGTAATTTGAACTTACAACAAAATTCTACAACCCAAACAGGAGGACATCACTGTATGCTCAACAAAGAAATAAAGGGACCCTCCACACCGTCTCATGTTTTCCAGAGCCTCTTTACAAAGCTGCAAATCCACTCCACATACCCCATACCAACTTCACTGTCTTGTGTTCAGGGAAGCACTGAACTGTCAGTTATGAACATCACGTCCTTTCAACTCGCTATCACCTCATTTTATCAAAGAACTAAATAAGAAAGAAAACCACCAGCTGCCCAGAAGTGAAACCATCAGTCATAGAGGGACAAAGCAAGGCTAATTAGACAAAGAAAACCTTTAATTTATGTATAATGATATTAATCAGCTTCTTGGTAGCCCCTCTAGCTATATCTAGATCCCAAGTTACTTTTCCTATTGGAAGCGCTTGTTTACCTGGGATCCCCTGGGTTTATTTGGTCCCAGTCACAGAAAAGGGATTATAACCAAACAATTCCTATATTTCACTTTACTTATTCAGCTGATTACAATGAGATTTCAAAGATTATACAAACTGGGTTTGGTTCCTGCAATAAGGGCGAAATCTAATTACGAGATTCTCCAAACTTTCTAATTATTGTCAACAAAAAGAATCATTCATGAAACATTTTCTAAACAACTGCGCTTTTTCTGAAAGCAAACAAACAAACCAACCCCAAGTTTTCTATTCCTTAAAAGCAATTTGCAATTAGAGTGCTTTTTTTTCCGTCTCTTTTTATAAGGGCTTCTCTTAGTTCCTATTTTACTGGAAATGCTCTCAATAAGTTGCCTTTCCTTCTTGCAGGGGAGACCAGGGCGCAGCCTACGAGCAGCCCCTACAATCCCTGGGATGGAAACAGCAGCAGCAGCGAGCAAAATAATGCTGAATTGACTGAACTTTTATTTGGACAATGAACCAAAGACGATTACAGCCGTGTAATTAAGAGACTAAAGAGTGGCACAAACAGCGATGAATGCAGTGAAAGAAAAATCCCTGGCGTGGTCCCAGCTCCTGGCTGTTCACCAACAAAACCCACAAACAACAAAAAAAAAAAACAGCCCACAAAGACAACTGTGGGAGGAGTGTGAAAATATCCCAACACAAATTTGCAACAATGCCATGCCAAACATTTCAGCCCTGGTTAATATTTTCCAAACTTTTTAATTTAATTATTGTAGAGAAAGAAAAGGCTCGGAAGGCTGGAGGACAAGGAACAATAGCCGGCTTCTGCTGCCTGCCTTACCCAGCCTGCTTCTCCCCAAGCCTCTGGTTTAAACCACAGGGCTCTGCAAAAAAGTGAGAGATATCCAAACCAAGGAGTTAGAAACTTCTATAGATGATCCGATCTCTCCAGGGAGACCTCATAGCAGCCTTCCAGTACTGCTTATACACAAGTATAGACATCAGAAATGGGCCAAGAAGGCTCAAGTGAGTGCAGGCAGACAGAAAACACCATCTTTGGTATGGAAATCGCTTTGCTCTGTATTAAGGCTGAAAGAGTTGGGTTGCTCAGCCTGGAGAAGAGAAGGCTCCAGGGAGACCTTAGAGCAGCTTCCAGTACTGAAAGGGACTCCAGGAAAGCTGGGGAGGGGCTCTTCATCAGGGAGGGCAGGGAGAGGGCAAGGAGGAATGGTTTTAAGCTCAAAGAGAGCAGGTATAGATTAGATAGTCAGAACAAATGTTTTGCTGTGAGGATGGGGAGGCCCTGGCCCAGGTTGCCCAGAGCAGTGGTGGCTGCCCCATCCCTGGAGGGGTTCAAGGTCAGGTTGGATGGGGCTTGGAGCCCCTGATCCAGTGGGAGGTGTTCCTGCCCATGGCAGGGGGTGGAACTGGATGGGCTTTGAGGTCCCTTCCAACCCAAACCATTCCATGATTCTATGATTAATACAGTCATACTAAGTTACAGTCGTACTAAGTTACAGCCGTATGAATTAATACTGAGAAAGCGCTATTAGATTCCAGTGAGGATGAGCAGAATTCTAACAGAAGCATCTTAAAACGTATGATAAAAAAACAACCATTAAAAAATGCTTCAGTAAAACAAACTATAGCATGAAACATCTCAATGAAGTTACCAATCCTGAATTATTCACTAGGAGGACATCCAAGAGACATGTAAGCCCAATGCAGGGTGGTTCTCCCAGCACCCTGACAAGCAGCAGGAGACAATGTGGTCCTCAGCTCTGATGGGTGGACATCCCGCACAGACGGATCCCGCTCCTTGCCCTGGACATAGCTGTGTCTGTTACAGCAAGAGGTCACAGGGAAACTACCTCATAACCAGAAAAATGGTTAAGTGCTTTTTTTATTGTAATTTTTACAAGTTGCAAGAGGGGAAAAAATAACCACTTGAAAAGGTCAGTAGCGTTCAAGAAGAATATTATTCTAGCACTCGGGGAGTGTTTAACACATAAATTAGTGCATTGGCTTTCAGCAGCTATTCACCACTGTCTTTAACAAAAAATACCTTCCCTATTCAGAAACACTGTTTGATACCATTTATACCATTGATTTATGTCCATAGATCAAGAGATGCTGAATACGTACCTGCAGCTCATACCGCCATCAAAAAACCTGGGATTGCACACAGACTGACTTCCCTCAACGGAAAGGTTTTGAGTATTATTTTTTTTAAAAGATATGCTAGAACCCAACCATGAGAGGGATTCTGTTCCATAAGCTTTCCAGTTTAGAAAGTCAGACACGTGCTGCTTTGCAAATAAGCACCAGGTTATTTCACAGAATCACAGGGTGGGTTGGGTTGGAAGGGACCTCAAAGCCCATCCAGTCCCACCCCCTGCCATGGGCAGGGACACCTCCCACCGGATCAGGGGCTCCAAGGCCCATCCAACCTGGCCTGGAACCCCTCCAGGGATGGGGCAGCCACCACTGCTCTGGGCAACCTGGGCCAGGGCCTCCCCACCCTCACAGCAAAACATTTCTTCCTAATGTCTCATCTAAATCTGCCCTCTTTCAGCTGAAAATCATTCCCTCTCGTCCTCTCCCTGCCCTCCCTGATCAAGAGCCCCTCCCCAGCTTTCCTGGAGCCCCTTTCAGTACTGGAAGCTGCTCTAAGGTCTCCCTGGAGCCTTCTCTTCTCCAGGCTGAACAACTCCAACTTTCTCAGCCTGTCTTCATAGGGAAGGTGCTCCAGCCCTCAGATCACCTTCATAGCTCTCTTCTGGACTTGCTCCAACAGCTCCATGTCCTTCCTGTGCCGAGGATTCCAGAACTGGACACAGATGGGGTCTAAGAGTGGAGCAGAGGGGCAGAATCTGCTCCCTCGCCCTGCTGGTCCCACTGCTTTGGATGCAGCCCAGGACACAGTTGGTTTCTGGGCTGTGAGCGCACATTGCCACCTCACATTGAGCTCCTCATCCACCAATGCACCCACATCCTTCTCTTCAGGGCTGCTCTCAATCAATTCTTACAACTGGAACCTACGGATTCTGAACACCTCTGAGAACTTATTTCTAATGACGATGTGACGATGCCTGCACCAATCACTGAAATCCTGTGTGGTGGCTCCAGCACTGGGATAACACTTGAGAATGGACCTAGACAGCCAGCTGCAGAACTCATTACCCCTCCTGCAATGAAAGCAACCACTCATCCCATATGGGAGCCATGCCAGCAGCCTTGGGCAAAGGGGTCCAGGTGTTACAGCAGCCCTTTCCCTGCGCTGGGGAAACGACCTTCTTTCCCATGACGACATTCCACGTCTGACTGATGGGAATCAGGTTCTTCCGGAGTTTTGATACATCCTAATGCTCGGCTTGCATCAGGCAACCCTGAGTGCTGCTCTTCAAACTATGAGAAACACAGGCATCAGGGAAAATTTGACGGTGTCCAGCACTACATTTGTTGCATCTGGATAAGTGGAAGCTGAGTGAAGGAGTTCTTGTTAATTAATTGATAATCTTGCAATCAGTATCTGAAGCAAACAGGGGGATAGGGTGTCAAGTCAGGCATTTTCTTTGCCAAATTGAGAGCGATGCCAGACAGCAAAACAGAGGCAGCGCGATGCAGCCCTCCTGGCCCTGTCTGGACTGAGAGCTGCTCTTTTGCGCAGGTTCCATGTCGCTGGCTGAGGAGCAGCTGCATCCCACGGCCGTGCTGGGAAGCAGCTGGAGGAGGGGAATCGCTGCCACGGTGCCAGGAAGACGGGAGATCTGCAGGAAAACTTTATTTCCAAGGATGATTGATCTGAGGCTGATGTTAAAGGATGAGCAATGAAGAAGGATCTGGGGACTGCAAGAGGTTCGGAGGACAGAGATGTTATGGAAAAATCTTCAGGGAAACCAAGAAACAAAACTAGATTGCCAAGCAATGACAGCTGGTTTTAGTGACTTGTAACTACTCCGCTGAAGGTTTACAACGAAGGAAAACAGAATCAGAATCTCCACTACCCAGTTGAGAGCATTGGTCGAAAGGAGCTAAAACTCCTAAGTATAAAAAAAATTCAAACTTCCTCATTTAAGAAGTCCTATTCTACCTCTTTTACCCGTTTTTTTTTTTTGAATGATTGGCTTTAAAGTGTTAACTCTACAGCACAAACGCAAACACACTCCTCCCTTGCACTTGCAGCTTGTCTGACCACGTAACCCACATCCCCAGGTATCAGCACGCTTGAATCCTGGAATGGTTTGGGTTGGAAGGGACCTTAAAGCTCATCCAGTTCCAAACCCCCTGCCATGGGCAGGGACATCTCCCACTGAATCAGGCTGCTCAAAGCTTCATCCGGCCTGGCCTTGGACACCTTCAGGGATGGGGCAGCCACCACTGCTCTGGGCAAAAATCTTGAATCTTTAAATCTTTCAACTGCCCTGAATTCAAACAAATGCAAGTAGACTTCCACATTCTCCATGCTGAAAGCATTTCTGTTCTCACCTCTTGTTGTACCAACTGTTTCTGCACTTGGGCATAAAGAAAATCGCTTTTACTGCTGTTCTTAGATTGAGTGCAAAATTATTAGCCAGGAACTGTAGCTTTTAGATAATGGTAAAACTAATTGACAGGCACAGCACTGAATAAGTGACAGGAGCTTTAAGAAGTTCAAGGAGAACTGACGAAAAGCACAATAAGCACAGTTCACTCCACACAGGAAAATAAGACCAAGAACAGAAAGCAGGAATTTAAAAAATGATAGTGTTAAGCAACAGATAAAAGGAACCAGCAATTATTTATGAAATAAAGATGCTGACAGGTTTTGCTTTAAAGATTCTTCCTCCTATACTATGCAATTTCTGCAACAACCAGATCACTAGTTGTTAAGGGGGGGGAAAAGAGTTTTGAAAAGCTTTTTCTGATAACCCTGAAGTGATGAATGATGTCAACAATACATCCACGCAAGAGCCTCGGCTTCCCCAGTCTCCAGATATTATTCTTTTCCCATTATCTTTCTATGGGCAATCCCATACAGCTAAGCTTGCCAAATGCCATTAATTGCCCTAACTCCATTATCAAGACAAAACGCCTCTCCAGAAGGAATAAAGACGGCCCTTGAGGTTTGCAAATCAGTCTTAACCAGACACTCGTGAACAGGTAAGGATGGGGAGATCCAGAGAGCAACCAAACACCAAGGGATGTGGGTAAGAAAGTTGCACCTGCTTGAGTAAAGGAGCCATTCCCACAGCTGTCCCCAACCAGACAAGACCCATTTCATGACCCTCTTCAGTTGCCCCAGTTTGATGCAACCCAGTGCCTCCCAACAGCCACCCTCCGCTCTGCATCAAGACGATGCCGGCAGGATGTATGCACCCAGGCTCCATCTAAACCCCCCTCCCAAAAAGGCCTCCCAGCATGGGATTGCACAGCACTTTGAGACTAACAGAACCAGGCACTGCTGTGCCAAGATGGGCATATTTAAAAGCTACCTCTTTGTTACCAAAGTCTTTTTTAGCAAAGAAATAAAACCTGCAATGTAGAACCTTTCTCTTACAGTTTGAACAAAGAAACGCTGCCCTTTCCCCTCGCAGGGATTAAACTTGTCTTCTCATTTCACAGTTACTTGTAATTTTCCTGCCCTGCTATTAGTGCTATTAAAACAGGACGCATCGCCCCGTCAGCAGGTTCTGCTGGCGTCGAGTCACGCTCAGCCTGGACGGCTTCGCCAACGCTCACCAGCGCCACTGCAGCTCGAGCCGTGCTGCCAGCCAGCCAGAGGGCGAGTGCTGTCCTTCTGTCTCCTGCTACCGGCTAAAGGTCACCTCTGCATTCCTTACGCCGTATCCTGATCCTCACAACAATGTCAATTAACTGAGAGCACAGAGTAATAATAAAAAAGTTAATGAGGAAAACTCTGTAATAAAACAAACCTTGGAGAAAATTACTTACCTCATTCTAATTGAAATTTTATTAGTATCTGATTCAAATACCCTTTTAACAGGAGTAAATAAAAATGTTATTAAAGCAAACAGAAGTGACTAGGTAAGACAGCAGGGTTAAAAATAGAGACGTTTAGCCCTGATCTAAGTACTCACAATGCCACTGATTGAAAGGAAGCTGCAGCTATTTACAGCAGACCTGAACGTGGTCCAAAATGCTGATGTCGATTCTTTCGAGTAGGCAAAATAGCAAATTAGAAAATAAAAATATCAAGCTGTTTCCAACTCCTAACTAAACGTGCTGTGTATAAATACGGAATAATGAAAAACAAATAAGTAGCGACATCTGCACCAGAATCAGTGCGGGCTCATTTCCCATCGGCTGTGGCTGACGGCTCCGACTCCCAGGCAGAGAAAGCTTCAGTGTGAGCTTCCCCACACCAGTCTGCTCGGCAACACGCGCTGCTGGCTCTGCGAACCGAGCCACACAAGGATTTCTCCTCATTTGCAGCACTTCCAGGACTCTATCTTAAGTCCTTCCAAGACGTGATCTTTATTTGGTTGAATTCAGACAACAGCATAAAGAAGTAGAGGTGTGGTCTAGCAGAAGGTGTCCCTGGCCATGGCAGGAGGGGTTGGAACTGGATGATCTTTACGGTCCCTTCCAACTTAAACCATTCGATGATTCTATAAGTGAAAACAGAAGGACATCTGTGTGCGGTGTTACTCGGCCCCAGGAAAACCTCTATGCAGAACTGCCGAGGAAACTGCAGGACAGCACGCAGTAACGACAAAACCCAGCTAACACACCGCAGTGAAGTTATTGTGTGTGTACATTTAAACCCAGTCATTGGGGATTGTAAGCATCAGAAATGGCCCTCACTGGGCAGAAAGACTTTGTCACCTCTCACTGAAACGGTGCAGATTCGCTGTGTAATAGCCATGAGCTCTTCCCCAGTGCATCCCGCAGCCTCTGCGTGCCAGGGAGCCAGGATCACGAACAGGATCACACTCTTGTGAGACCTCATCTGGAATACTGTGTCAAGTTCTAGAATCCTCAACATAGGAAGGATATGGAGCTGTTGGAATGGGTCCAGAGGAGGCTACAAAGATGATGAGAAGGCTGGAGCACCTTCCCTACGAGGACAGGCTGAGAGAGTTGGGGTTGTTCAGCCTGGAAAAGAGAAGGCTCCGAGGAGACCTTAGAGCGACCTTCCAGTACCTGAAAGGGCTACAGGAAAGCTGGAGAGGGGTTATTCAGAAAGTCTTGTGGGGATAGGATCAGGGGAATGGGTATAAACTGGAGAGGGGCAGATTTAGACTGGACATTAGGACGAATTTCTTCACCATGACAGTGGTGACACGCTGGCACAGGTTGCCCAGGGAGGTTGTGGCTGCCCCTTCCTTGGAGGTGTTCCAGGCCAGGTTGGATGGGCCTTGGGCAGCCTGAGCCAGTGGGATGTCCCTGCCCATGGCAGGGGGATTGGAACTAGATAATCTTTAAGGCCCCTTCCAACCCAAACTATTCTATGATTCTATGATTAGCTTTTCTGCTGGAAGACTACTGTCCCACTCAATGTGCCACCTGATCTCTTATTTTATTGGTCTCAAGTAACCCAACAAGCCCATCACAGGTACTGATAACAGATCCAGGTCTCAGACACAGAACCTTAGGGGCAGAGGTCTGTGACTAAACCATACAAAAACTGCAATTCGAACGAGCCTGCAGTCATTACAGAACATCCAGTCAGTTCCAAACTGTGTTCTGTACAGTTTACCCACTCAGTTGCCATAGCACAGGATAATTAAGACCACCTAAAACCTCCAGAACTGAGAGAACCACACATTTTCTTGTTTGGGAACAAAGATATTTGCTACTACCAGGGAGAACTCGTCTGCGTAGGAATCACAGCTTTGGCTCAGTACAAAGCCACAAAAATCCTCACAGCCCAGAAGGCACCACAGATTTCACTGCTTTTCTTTCCAATTATGAGCTATTTGTCCTTAACCTATTTTTCCTAATAGAGCCTAATGTACATTGACTTTTCATTAAAAATAACACATCATAACAAATTAAAACATTTCCATGCATACAAAGCAGGGTAAAAGAACAAATTATCTTTTACAAGGTAGGACTTGCATACAATGGAGAGGAGAGCAGAATTATTTCCCTAGAACTGAATCAAATTGAGCTCCAAATTAGTCTGCAAGTTGCCAGGTAGCTTGTTTAATGATGCCTATAAATCATTATATGAAAATAAACTTTTGCTAAAAGGTTTCAAGTGTTTCAAAGAAAAATCCTTATTTCTAGGCAGATTTTTCATGAGGTTTTCACCCAGTGCAACCACAAACACTTGTTAAAACTCGGTCAGCCTTCTTCCCACATGCTGGAACTGTGCGTGTCTTGAACTCCTGCAGCACAAGGAGCTGAGGAGCTGCTGCCCCCTCTCCAGCTTAGACATAAGGGAGGGGTTTTGACACGATTCTGTGTCAAACCTCGATACAGGCTTATGAGGCAGGGGATCTTAAACAGCTGATGTACTGACTTACTGAGAGCGTTCCATTATTATTCGGCTTCGAGCCCAGAAGAGGAGTCTGGAGGAAAACACTCGAGGTGGATTACAGTCTGCATTTCAAATGAGAAGGCGCACGGTAAACACCCTTCCACGTCCTCTGACAGCAGCCAGGAGTTCAGTGCTTTCAAAGGACAGGACCTGTGGCTGTCAAGATGTCAAGTGGAGGCACACAATTCAAATGATAAAAGGATTTCTAAGGAAAAGAAGAATGTGCTCTATTTTTAACACGTAGCTGTAAATCATTAAAAGAAAAAGTTATGCCTGTGCTTCACCGACTGCAACTGCCACTGGATCTTTGCCTCAATCCTCCCCACCAGGTGTCATCTTAAGACCCTCATGAACTGTACCTCTGAATACTGAACCACGAACTGTACCTCTGAATATTGAATGTGCAATATGTCATTTTTTTTAAAGCCATGAAAAGAAGAGGATGGGGAAAACCAGTATTTGAACCACATTTACTCCATATCTTTCATATTTCAGTCTCCCTTAACGTGCAGAATTCCAGTGGACTAAAGGAGATCTATAGGTACATGGAAAATTCAAAGACATTCAACATAGCAAAGGTGACAATAAAGGGTTGTATGTAAGAAAAAAGTACCTCTAAGAGACTGAGGACCAATATCACTAAATAAAGATATGTAAATACACACTAATTTTTAAAGCACAACTAACTACAGAATTGAAGCATTTCATTTCAATCAGTTACAGCAAAGAATGGGATTGAATTCCTTCACTAAAGCTGGTCAAGAAACACAAAAAAATAATATTTTGTTCTTTTTTCACTTGTAAACAGAAGAAACTCCCATGGTGGCAAGAGCATCTACTAGCAAGCTATTACCAAGCTGACAAGTATTAGCAGCTTAAAAACATCATGAGGACTGTTATTTGCTGTATGGGCTCTTTCCCCACATCACAAGAATATTCAGTCCCTGTGAAGGATGAGAAAACTGTTCTTTTCTTGATCAGCATTTTCCCATTTTACAACTTCTTAAAATTACCTAATGCAAGCCCTTGATTACTGAAAACCTCACTATTTCTTCTGACATGCTCTAAGCTATGAAACCACTCACTGCTATGAATTATTTAACACCGGGAGATGCATTTCTTTTTCTTAGAAAGGGTTTTGATCCATGTGTGTTTTTTTTTTCTTGGGGAGAGGCGAGCGAAAGGATCATTTCATGAAGACCTGGAATAATTTCACAACAGCAGCGTGTTCTCAAGTTTCTGCTGCCAGTGTTCACCTTAGCAAGTACTGTTCCGTATCTTAACTACCAGAAAGAATCAAACTGTTCTGCAAGAGCATCTGTTGTAGTGTGGTTGAAATCAAAGCACAAAACCAGCAGTGTTCAGTTAGTAAATACACACAGCACTTCGGTAAAGAGGAGCAAAACCACTAAAACAACAGAGCACAGATGATTCTCCTACATGAGTTTTAAAGCTTTCTTCTGCTTAACTCTGTGCACTTGAAGAGAGAAGAGCTGAGAGCTGGAGGCTCAGAAACAGATGGCTCCACTTCTCGTCATTCCTTCCCCTTGTAATCAAAGAAATTATCGACAGAATTATCTAGAAGCATTAAGAAACCACTTTGCGTATTTCTGAGCCTACCACAGACACGCTCACATTAGAGAAGAGAATCTTAGAGAGGCACTGGCTGGTGCCGTCAGTGGAAAGAGGCAGGGAAGAGAGAAGCAACCACCCTGTAAGGTTACTGCTCTGCTCCTCTGGGTTGGAAGATTCAGAGCTCTGAGGAGTATGTCACTCACCTCCTGAAGTACACCAAACAATGTTCTGCAACAAGAATCTTGCAAATCTGGATCAATTCCCCAAGGTGGGGTTGCAAGTTATATTATGCATTATTCACTTATAGGGCAGATATTGGCCCAGAACAATAAAAGCATTTGAAACACTTGTACAGTGAATATCCACGTCCGTCTTCTGCTGTACAAATGAACCCACAAGATGAGTGATAGCCAGAGCTCTTCAGCTTCTCTGCTCTGCAACTTGCTAACTAGTCTATCTCTCAACAGCATCGCTGAAAAATTACACTCAACAGCTTCAGTGATGTAGATTCTACTGACTCTTCTGGTTCCCAAGCTTTTCTCTGTTCTTAATGAGTTATTCCACAGAGATGAATGAGCAGCACTGGCAGGACCAGAGAATTTGCTTTATTAGTAGTATGGAGCTATGCAGGTAAATCTCATTGAAGTTGTTAGCATGCCACATTACAGACCTGGAAAACTAGTATTTACCTATTTCACAGTGGTTTTCAGGGGTTTAATTGGGCTGTGAATTGTTTCGAGACGCGTTGATAAAAACTCCATGGGAGTGCAACTGTTTTGGAGTGACTGAGAAATTGCTGGCCAGGAGGAGGAAATCAAGATTGTGCACCATCCCTGCTGATACACAAGTACAGATACCAGAAATGGGATGAGAACACTCAAGCGAGTACAGGCAGACAGAAAACATCATCTTCGGTACAGAAACCACTTCGCACTGTATGGGAGAGGCTGAGAGAGTTGAGGTTGTTCAGCCTGGAGAAGAAAAGGCTGCAGTGAGACCTTAAAGCAGCTTCCAGTGCTAAAAGGGGCTGCAGGAAAGCTGGGGAGGGGTTCTTCATCAGGGACTGCAGGGACAGGACAAGGGGGAATGGCTTTCAGCTGAAAGAGGGGAGATTGAGAGGAGATCTTAGGGAGAAATGTTTTGCTGTGAGGGTGGGGAGGCCCTGGCCCAGGTTGCCCAGAGCAGTGGTGGCTGCCCCATCCCTGGAGGGGTTCCAGGCCAGGTTGGATGGGGCTTGGAGCCCCTGATCCGGTGGGAGATGTCCCTGCCCATGGCAGGTGGTGGGACTGGATGATTTCTAAGGTCCCTTCCAACCCAAACCATTCCATGATTCTATGAATCTAACCCCAAAACTGTACAATTGCACCGCTCTGCTAAAATAAAGACTATTTTTCCCCCATGACATAAATTTGCTGAGAATTATATTGTCTCTAAATGCTAATATAGATCGCCATGTGTACATTTTCCATTATGTGAAGTTCCAGATGACAGGATATATTTCTCCTATTTTAAAGCTCAGACTTAATCTGCAAGTTCAAAGGGAAATCACATAACTGAGTAACCTCAACCCCTGCACAAAGAAAGGTGTGGGAGCACAGCAGGCTGCATCTCAACAAAGAAATGCTCAATTATTTATGATCAGAGGAATAACCAACACGAATACATGTATTTTTTAGTGACTTTTGATATTATTTATCTCCGACACACAAGAGGAACTCTTCCTCAAAACTGCCTGCAGGTAAAACACATAAAATCTACAGCAGGAAATTTCGACAACATCCCTTAAAATGATCTTCAATGCAATTCCTGCACGTATTGCATTTATTTTACCACAAATTAAAGTATGTTGAAAGAAACGTAGCTCTCAGTAACATTCAAATTATGACATAAAAACTAGATCTGAAACCTAACATTAATTGGGTGAAAAAAATTGCACACAGCAAAAGAAACGGAGTTTTACACAAAGGCTCTAAGTGCCCATTTTCTCTCTTTCAGTGCCCACACACCAGTTTGGTACAAGAGGAGAATCGCTGCAAAGGAACGGCTCCGCTGTGAAATGTCTTACATTGATAGTTTCTGTTTCAGTTTATAATCACACAGTTTCCGACATCGACTTGCGGTTTGCTTTCGGTGTTGTTTTTAACTAATCACACGAACCGTGCAAGGCAAGCATGGGTTCACCAGATTCATGAAGGCCTCCTGTAGCCATCCACAGCCCAAGTTTTCAGTCTGAACTCGAATTGAAACTAAGAAGTGACACAAGAAAGAAGAAGATTGGTTTTCAAACGGTATTTTAAATAGACTTCTTTTGTTTGTATAGTTACTTCCTAATTTCCATGGTGTCTACTTCTGCGTGGTGGCTGCCTTTCCCAGGTCAGAAAAGCAACCCCAGAACACAATCACTTTAACAACCAAGCTGCCTTCTTGCTCTTACAGAGCACCCACCAAGAGAGCAACTATTTTTCATATCACGTGGTTGCACATCATTTAACATCAATATTCCAAAAGAGAGTGCAATTATCGCATGAACATTATCAAGAAAGAAGTCCAAGGTTGTGATGCTTTCAACCATTTGAGTCTTGGATCGGTAGACAATGTGCACCCTCAGCTGCCTTTGGCTCTACATACACTCTGGTTTTAGTGGAGGTTTTTGAGCAGCCCCTCCTGTTCACCACTGGTCTCTCCCCGTTAGGACAAAGGGCCTCAACCCATCCCAGACAGCAGCTCCAGACCCACCAGGACTGGCTAGAAGGGACTAGGAGCAAGATCTACTAATGATTTTGTCATCCCCTGTTCATTTAATAGCAAAAACTCAGGTGATTTTCTTAACTTCCAACCAAGTTTTATTGCTTTCGCTGTTATTTCCTCAGAGGACTATTTAATTAGTTCGGAATGCCAACGGCACATAGATCTTACATGTAAATTAAACAATAGCTTAAATAATGCTCTGGGGAGGTTCTCTTCCCAGCCTGTTATTTTTAGGTATCTCAGGGCGTGCTGTGCTACCACACTGGCAACAGAAAGAGGAAGAGCACGAATGTTTTTCTCAACAGATTTTAACTCAAGATTCATCTAATGATTAGCATCAAAATTCTGAAGTAAAGAAACATGATGGGTCCAGAAGTAGAGGAACAAGCAACAGAAAGCATGATTCACTGCCCTAAAAAACCTCTTTTCTCACCCTAGTTTGTTGGGTTGTTGGGTATTTTTCAACAGAAAGTTGTCACTCACAAAGCTGAAGGAAACAGCAGCCGGAACAGTCGGGAGCACATTTCCCTCTAACTGCAGAGGGGAGGCAGAAAAGTCCCTACCCACAGTTGTAGGTTGGCTGTGCAGAAGGAATGACACAAACCAAACGCTCGTCTGCTCTAGAAACTCAGCTGAAAAGCTACTGGAATATACATGAGCTGTAGTGCATGGGGAGCAGATAAGGAGCGAGAGAGCCCCTTAAGACATGTGTGTGTAGGAAGAAGCAATGATACAGATGGCAAAATGCTCACCCCGGCTTGGAAGACCTCCAGCTTGGAGCCCGCTGACTTAGGAGGATGTAAAAGACAGTTAAATGAATCACCCAAGAAAGATCATTCCTCATCACACAAAAGCGGATGGTAAATAGGAAAAAAAAAAAGTTTATAAAGTGTTAGGTGAACTACAAGGGGTTTTAATTGCTTCCTTTTACAAGTGTTAAATTTCAAGAAAATAAAACAGAAATTAGATCCGGCTTCAGAGGAAAGATTGCGAGCTCCTTACCACGCAAGGTGAAAAGCTCACATTGCAGAATAAGCAGCTGCTGACACAGCTAAAATATGCCCTATTCTCACCTTCCCCAAGCCCCAAACCCAACGGCTCTCTGTAACTGATGAGAAACAAAGTAGGTGTAGAAAAACTGCCACGTCCCACCAGCTTCCAAGCAGCCACCAGAGAATCCAAGGCCACACCGAACGCAGGAGCTGAAGCCGTAGGAAGCTATACCAGAATTTCTAAGCCAGCCTTACTCAGTGCCTGCCAAATAGATGCGATTTGTCAGAAAGTCCAGTGTCAGACATAAGAGTCACTGAACTATAACTGGCAAAAAAGTTTCCTTCCAGCATTTAACTTTAAAACCCACGATAATCCTGTTCTAAAGTAACATTATGACCTAATTCACTCCCTGTAACGCCTTGGCAGTTCCACTCGCTGCAGCGGATCCCAATCCACCCAGCAGCTCCACTTATATCAAAACCGCCCTCTGAAAGCAGCATTTTTACAAGCACGTCCATCCAGCAGCGCAAAGGAGCACGAGAAGAACTCCACGTGCAATTCCAATGCAGGTGAGATATGGAGTGGTTTCCACGTGTAAATCATGGATATCGGGATGCCAGAAAACGTCTCTTTTTCAAAAGCAAACACATAATCTGGCATTGTAGCAAACAGGATGTGGTAAAAAGAAAGCCAGCTAAAGGTGGTTACGCACTCCGCTTCGAGACAGGCTGTACTTCCCCATGAAGCTTCTGCTGTGGAGGAAGCAGCTTTTGCGGGAACAGCCGGCTGCTGGGCTATTAAGTGCTGCCAGAGCGTTTTTCTGGGTGGCTCTATTATCTTCATGTCCTCTGACTCATGAGGAGATTCTTAGAGAGTTCAAGACCATCCTGGAGCATCGCTCCTGCAAATAGCCACGTTTCAAGAGGGAAGAGCAACCGATTTGCCCATATGAAGAAAAACATGCAAATAGAGGACAGACACTTGTTTATGCAAATGTTATGAAGTCTCCAGGTCGTTTTAATCCCTGGAAGGGCTGCTGCCACTCTGCAGGCTGATGGAGTATATCCTGCTCTTATTTTGATCCTAAAGGGTTTTGGTTTCCCAGCCCATGCTGCTGTGCGTGTTCTGCAGTTGCACACCTGGGGGAGGTGTGAGGGAGGGAATTTGGGTCAGTCTTACAGCAAGACCTGGAAAGCACTGATCCTAAAAGGATTTAAGAGCTCCTTAGGGATAAACACTTGCAGCTGATAATATCAGCACCATAATTAGACATACTCCCAGGAAAACATCCAACAGGAACAACCCCATATACAACATCAGAGAGACTTGGATCAGACAACTGATCAAAGCCCCGGTTTTTACATTTGAAAGGAGGATACTGAAAACCAGAACAAAACAATGACCTGGAGATGTAAGAACTACCTGTGGTCTGGAAAAAATGCTTAACAGTCCTCACCTACGCTGCTTGGCAAAGGAAAAAACAGGTAGCTTGATGAAGTTTTGTAATTAGTACACAGGGAGAAAGCACTGCATACTAGATGGTGCTTTAACTCGAAAATAAAGGCATAAGAAGAGCAAGCAGCAAGGGGATGAACCAGCAGAATTGCAGCTCATGATCAGAGCCTCCTTTGACTCCGGTTGATTTAAACTCTTCTGAGCACGAGCTGCCTCCCACGCACATGCAAGTCCAGCCTTAGCTGTGGTCCCTCCACATCCCCACCACGCAGAGACAACAACAAGAGTAAAAAGGTGATTAAACTCTTAATTACCTCACCCTATTTATTCTCACAGACTTCTGCATAATGCTTGCCTAAAATTGAAGGTGCTTTACCACAAGCAGTTATGCTAATGTCTGGAAACGAAACTAATTTAATGGCAAAGAACAAGCTAGAAAACACAATAAAATTTAAATCATTAAATGAACCACTGCAGTAAAGAAATACAGTATTTTCCAGCGCAATGCAAAATCTTTTGTTCAAAACAGTCCTAGTTATCTTTAATCTTTTTTTTTTCTTCCATTCTAAACCCTTCTTCAGAAGAAACCAGCTTCAGAAGTAACCGAAACTCCAAAGTGGTCACAGAAGACCTCCTCGTTTCCAGGTAAGGGAGGGCAACTACTGCTATGACTGTACCAGGGGGCGAGGAGGAAAAACCTCTCTGCCCAGCTGTGAACTATGCATCTCAAGATGTGGGGGAGAAACTAATTTGTTAATGAAACACTGCACTCTAAAATTTAATCTAGGTTTGATGGCTACCAACATGGGGGAAAAAAGAAAGATAAAATTTGCCCAAGGTTACAGTTACCCATCTATAATTGCTATAAGTTAACAAAATAATCTTCACTGTTCTTTGCAACCATTTATTAATGAAAAGTATTTGATTATGTAAACAGAAATATCCATTACATCGTCCCGAATCAAACAGTTAAAGTCAGCCTGGGTTTGGCTGCTTAAAATTCCACTTATTTTGCAATTGCCATGCTACAGAACGTATTAACGATTCAGCACAGACATCTACGCTGAAGCCTATACTGGGAAATATCAGCACAAGCAAATGAGGTTTCTACACATTTACAGTGTAAAATTTCTGGCCAGAATAAAAAGTCGCAGTTCTTATGCACAGACTCCACTTCAACTGTAATACAATGGAAAGCTCCATGAGGCTTCTATAAACACACACTGTAAACTGGAGTTTCCACAACTGTCTTTGTAAAAAGCTATGAAATCCATTAATGACAATCCATGATACCATACATGAATACTACTTATCTAATCTGGCAATACTTAAAACTTTTACTCCGGAACAGTCTCATACCTACTGAGCTGCACATTTCCAGGTGCACAGGAAGGCTGGACATTCCTGCTCCAAACAGGGAGACAGACCAGCTAAAGCTCACCCAGCCTAAAGATGACCTCATCGCACCACTTTTGATCTCCTCAAGTCTCCCCAACCCACTTTAGGGCTTTGTCCCCATTTTTCAGCTGCACTGTCCTAGCAGGCATATGTCAACCCACTCCTCAAATGTACTGAACAAATGGTTCACGAGCCCCTCGAGATGCCCATTCCCCTGCTTTACAAACCATCCTACTACTAAACTGGTTTTATCCATATCCAGGCATTTTTTTTTATTCACTTGTTAAACCTCTGGAAAACTGACTAACCTCATTATTTCTGCAACAGCTCTTCTGTTTTTCAAGATTGTTCAACCTCACTTCTCTCTTTCAGAGCCTACGTAACACCCTGTTTCAATACTTCCTCGCAGGTCATATTTAGCAGACTGCTAAGTAAGGTCTGCTCATTCCCACTGCTCTTCCCTGGACTCTTTCCAGCTGGTCCATGTATATTTTGTAGTCCAGTGCCAGGACGGACACAATATTCTGCCAAAAGAGGATTACTTCACATGCCTCGCTGGCTACAATCCTGATTTTCTATTTGGCATGTGATGTAGCTGAGACAACACAGCCTATGGCTCACTGTAACAGCCAAATCCATTAAAAACATCTACTTGATCCACAGCTCTCTGTATTTCTGCCATTACTCCAGCAGAGATGTAGAAGACCCTGCTTGTTTTGACTGCATTGCATCTTTTCCAGATTTCCTTCTCCAGTTTATGGAGTTCTTTTGTAATGCTGTCCTTGTCCTTGTCCTTGGTGTGGTCACAGCCTTTCTCAGCATGCCCGCAGAATGCAGAGCTTCTTCATCCCAGCACTCACGCTGTTGACTGAAATGCTGTGTAATAAATGATCTCTGAAGCTATCGCTCAAAATCCTTGGATACATCCCTCTAGAATCACACAGAAGCACTGATAACTGTCCCTCCAGTCAATTCTCCCAACAGTATTGCCCCCTGCACACAGTAGCTTCACCCAGGCTACATTCCCCTGCCTTCCCAGCAAGAACACGATGTCAGACAGTCCAGACATCACGTACAGTATCTTTTCTACCACTGCTCCCTTATCAACAAGGCTTATTACCCTGCTGAGAAAAAGTAGTTTAACTGATGTGACACATTATATGCTGACAAGCCCATACCAAGTAATATAATTTTCTCATCAATGTTTCCAAATAATTTAATTATTTTTCCAGTAGTTTTCCAGAACACAAAGTTGACAGATTGCCTTGCTTCATCTTCTTCCCTCATTTCATTTTATTGAAGACCTTTGCCTAACTGAGTCCTGTCCCTATTCCAGTGTTCTTCAGACCATCTACAACACTGATTTTTCAGCAGTCATTACAGAGAAGTGGCAGGCAAGCCAACCTTAAAAATATTTACATGAGTAACGTTTTATTGAAATACGACTTACCGATTTTCTGATGAAAGATCTTGTCGAAGGTTAATTCACCCCTTTCCTCGAGGTATTTCTGCATAACACTGCGGATACTAAAAGAGAAAAAGAAAAGAAAAAGGAAGAGTTACTTAAAACTGCTTTTTTTAAACCAGACCTTTAACATACTTTGGAGAAAAGGATCACCAAAATAAAACAGCACTGTAAAAGACTCATGCGAAATATGACACCACTGCCCATCTGCTGCATCAACTCATAGGTTGATGCTCTATCTAAAACCACTAGAGTTCAGCCATTAACTGAATGGCTAGAGCTACAGCCATTAATATCAAGTCACAAACACAGAGAGATTGTCCCCATCCCTGAAAACATTCAGGGTCAGGTTGGATGGGGCTCTAAGCAACCTGCTCCGGTTAAAGAAGTCCCTGTTCCTGCGGGGGAGGTGGGGGTTGGATGACCTGTGAAGGTCTCTTCCAACCCAAGGCATTCGGCGATGCTATGAATTCACCGAATTGAACACTGCAAATTATTTGATGACAATTCAATCTTCACCTATGAATACCTTCGCAGACACCACCTTACCTGCCAGAAATTAACCTTATAGTCTCATACAGTGATTCTTAAGGACTTTTTAAAGGTTATTTGAGTCTGAGGTACACAAGAAAAATCACTTTTCCCCAACATAAATATTAATACTATCCAGTGTAGACTATTAGTAATATTAATACTTATTCCGTGTAGAAGAAAGAGAACTTTCACGCTTCCAGCTTAACATAGCAATAGGCTACGCCACACAGCATGATGTTGCTAGAATTCCTCTTCAAGAATCTATATTTATTAGGTAAGATTTGAAAATCCTGCAATTGAGCATAAATTGGGAAAAAAAAAGCAGAGATCAGTGGTGGCCCACAGTTCCCTTCCCTGCATGCCACTACAGAAGCAAAAACACAACAGAGGAGTTGTGCAGGCTTTCCCTGGTTTTGCCACATGGGGTTTTCAGCCCGATTCGGTATCTGCAGGTTGATGGAAAGCTGGCAGAGGGCTGCCATGGGGAGCTGGAGCACCCAGCGCTGAGTGGGTTTCCTCAAAACCAGAACCTCCCGGCAGAAGGACGCCGGCTGGACCAGCCAGAGCCCTGGGGTCACAGCACTTCCCCGGGACATCCCGTTCATGGCTTCCTTTCTTTATTCTTGCAACAGATTTTAGCTTGCATCATGTAAAATAAACGTACAAGTCAATCAAAGCTCCATCAGGCAGTTAACACTGCAAATGCCATATATCATTTGGAAAACAAGCCAATATAAGCTCCATTAG
The DNA here is from genome assembly GCF_017976375.1 of Cuculus canorus. Lineage (NCBI taxonomy): Eukaryota > Metazoa > Chordata > Aves > Cuculiformes > Cuculidae > Cuculus > Cuculus canorus. Next base: position 8,559,751 of record NC_071417.1, read on the forward strand.
GCCTCTAGCTTGGCTGCACTGCACTCAACATCTACTTTGCCTCATTTATAATCTCACAATCACTCATTTAAACCACATTAACAAAGATTTCCTTTATTTGTCAAGTAACCTCAATATTCATTTTAATATAATGCCTATAAAAATTTCATATGGGCAACAATACAAGCTCATTGATTTTAAAATCAATGCAGCCCAGCAGTGCTGTGCCTTGGTGAAACAACTGCATCGTTGGGGTATTACGGTAAAATTTCTGTTTCCAACCTTAAAATTGATATTTTCATACGTACTGTTTATTTTAATAAAAATAAACACAAATACCTGGTACAAAGTACTCGTACCCTAAATCATAGAATGGTTTGGGTTGGAACGGACCTCAAAGCCCATCCAGGTCCACCCCTGCCATGGGCAGGGACACCTCCCACTGGATCAGGGGCTCCAAACCCCATCCAATCTGGTCTGGAACACCCCCAGGGTGGCAACCTGGGCCAGGGCAAAATATTTCTGCCTAAAATCTCATCTCAATCTCTTCTCTTTCAGGTCAAAACCATTCTCCCTTGTCCTCTCCCTGCCCTCCCTGATCAAGAGCCTCTCCCCAGCTTTCCTGGAGCCCCTTTCAGTACTGGAAGCTGCTCTAAAGGTCTCCCTGGAGCCTTCTCTTCCCCAGGTCACAAACAGCCCGTACAAAGTACTCAAGCCCTAAATATGACTGTTAACCATCACTGAAATTTCTGCAGCAGGAAGACTGAGCCCTTGATCCTTGTAAAATGCGGATTTTGAACTAAGTCATGTCAGGAAAAAAATCACAAACCTACCTGTGAAACCCAGCACAAGAGGCTGGTTCTCATTGACAAATTTGAACATTGTCTAGAGAGAAAATCTTAGATTTCTGTGGTTATTTCTTACGCATTTTTTCCCTCAATGAACACGCAGTTGTGCAGGTTTGGGTGTTGAAGGCGCAGGCTCAGGGTGGGAGGCAGAGCTCAGCCCATAAAGCTGCAGCTCCCGGCCAAGGGCTAAGACCATCTCCAGTCCCATGCTTGCAGGGTCCACATCACCAGAGCTCCTGGAAAACCTCCCAAACACTAGCAAACACCTCTTCCCTTGCTTTTGAGGGAGGGAAGTATTTGTTCTCCTCCTCAAATGAAGACCTTGAGGCGTGAAGGCTGAATGACTTGACTAGAAAAAAGCCTAGAATAAAAGCCAACTGGAAGGCCCTAAACGCCAATCCAGGAAATCATTCTATTAATAGTTTTTATGTACATCCCAAAGCCCCACATGGAACACAGATTATGAACACTGTGATCCAAAGCGAGAACTCCGGAGGCCAACCACCACATCAAGTTAAACAAGAACTGGGAGGGCCAGACGCTGTTAATCAGGTTTCAGACTATAAATAATTCAGTGACAAACGCTAGTCTTTTTATTTGTTCATCAAAAACGAGGTCTACTCTCCATGTCTTTTTACAACCTAAATGAAATACTGATTTCAAATGAAGAGGAAGCAGTAAATAGAGATCGTGTTCTGTACTTGGGAAAAGCGAGGCAGTAAGATAAAATTTATCACGTAATTGACAGAATTGCAAAATTTGGCCGCCTGTTCTATGGGTAGATTTTAAAAAGAGACGTTCTAGCTTAACATTTTTAAAGTAGAGACTGTAAAACTTAATTCTTCTCTTAATTCCATAAAATGTTAGCACGTTGATGGCAAAATACCCCCAGCTGTACCGACCCTGTGCTGCAGCCGCGGCACTTCAGGACATGGTTTAGTAGGCACAGTGGTGTTGAGCTGATGGTTGGACTGGATGATCTTAGAGGTCTTTTCCAACCTTAATAGTTCTATGACCCCAGCATGCATTGCATCAGCCACGCAGCCTCCTCAGCAGCAGAGCAGAGGGGTCGGGGTGGCCAAAGCAGGGACACGGCTGGAGGCAGGTGGCAGCCTTCAATCTGGGAAGATTCAGCAGCTCTGCTCACCCGTGGGTCCTTCCCTCTGCATCGCTCTTCTCCCAGGCAGACCTTCCTCTCGCCTCACTGTGCTTTCAGGAGGACTACTTACTAATGGACACAATGTGCATCACCCATGACCACAAACTTCCCGCTCCTCAGCTCCTGGCTGACCCGAGTCCATCTCAGCGCCTGCACTTGGAGCACTCACGGGCAATGTCCCGTTCCCACTGACCACTAGACCATTAGTAACATAATAAGCCTTTTTAATAATAATGACATCAAGAAAGCTTTCCTCTTCTCTAACAAGTGCACTGCAAGAAATTACATAAACATATCTCAGTCTAGACAACGGGGGAAGATAATGAAAAATTTAACGTATGACTGAAGTGTCCAGGAAAACACTCCAATTGTGTAACGAACAAGTCTCTCCCGCGCTTCTCCTCCTTTCCCTTGACATCCAGTACTTCTAGTCGGACAGATAACATGTCAAAGGAACAAAACGTTTTTGCAGTGACGGAATCTGTAAAATGATCACAGATTATGGAAGCCCACACTGCATTCCAGCTTCTAAACAAGAGACTTTCACACCTGCAAAATCGTTTCTCCTTATCCACATGAATAAATAGGAATAAATTACATGGAGTGGATTATGACTAGCCAGAATAATCAACTTCTAATCCTCACACAGAGGTTAAAGGTAAAAAAACCACTGAGTTCAAAAGAAATGAAGCAGAATCCATGCATGTTCCAGAAGGATGGAAAATTGTAAAATGGAGCCTAGCACGATCAGAAAGGAAGGTTCCCTCTCTGCCTTTGCATACTGAATCATTAGTTGCCTTACATGTAAACAATCCGGGATTAAAAGACGCATTTCACACAAAAGCAGTCATTTCTGAAAAGCTTTCCATATCCAAATATGCTTTCAGCGCAAACAACGCACTAATGCAAGAAGCCGACTTTTTGCATAAGTTCATCTCAGTTCACAGTATGATCTACCTTAATAGCAACACTCAAAATACACAGAAACAAAAGCAGGCTAAAAATGAAATCCAGGGAGACTTCAGAAACAAAAGCATATCCGACTGTACTGTAGCAAAACCTTTTGGCCATATATTTTTTTATTTCAGAGAGGAAGAAAATAGCAAACAACAAAAATTTCAGCAATGCTCCGTTTGCTGTCCACATACCACAAGTTGACTGAAATAACAGGGTGAGTATATTTAGGGAAAATCAAAAGTCAGGCTTACTATTCTGTGAGAAACGCAATTTGGACCTCTTTGGATCCCCTTTGGATATCTCTTTGCTGGTTTAACCAGGACCAAATTGAAGTAGGTACTGGGGAGCACAGTGCAGTCCCTCCAGGGCACAGCAGCCCCTGTGCTGAGGTCAGAGAGAACAAACATAGCAGTGAGACAGCAAAGAAGTTTTGAGAGGGCTTTTTTTATTGCAAATAACAGGAGCCTCTCGATGTCCAGCAATGCAATGGTACCCACGTGGCTGATGTTGAGGAGTGCGGGGCAGCTGGATGCTGCAGCACAGCCACAGGCGCTCATCTCTTGTAGTCCCATGGGAGAAGCTACTCCTACAGAAAGAGTTTAACAAAAACCACCAGGCTTGTGAAGCAGCTCACTGCGTGCCGTCTGCCCAGCAGCAGGCAGAAAGATGACTATCTGCATCACCATCAAACTAGAAACACTCTGTGAACAGCACAGGTCACTCTAACCTGGTCAGAAAAGAGGTTTATTCCAAGCGTGAGCCGAACAATCTCCTAAAGGGAGCTTCGAGCTGTATCTTGAGGCTGTAGCTATCACAGCCAGCATCCTAGTCTTTCAGACTTGATCAAAGAAATCCACTAAAAAGCAACCTGCGTGGTTAAAATACATTCTGAAATTAAAAAGCTCTCGCTGTCTCCAAGCACACACGGTGGCACACAGCTTGACAGGAGACAGACAACAGCCACAGTGCCAAGGTCGGTACAGGCAGAAAATGTCTACTTGAAAAACCATCTTCTGCAAAACTAAGAAAATACATTATGTTCTTTAAACACAGCTGAGGACACGTGCACAGCAAGAGCACCGTTCATCTGCAATCCGCCCTCTCAGACAAGCCACACGAGAAGCAGCAAACCAGGAGGTCCCTTAGGGAGGAAACTCACCCTGGAGCCAAGATCTGTCCTTGGCTGCAGCCAGAGCCATGTGCCAGTGCCAACAGCAACAGTCGCTCCTGCTGCTCACCCCAAAACAGAGCAGTAATATTCTGTGACTGGAACAATAAGTGTACCTATCAAAAGAAATAAAACTTCTGCTGGGTGTATGAGCGTCTCTGCACCCACAGAGCCTGCTGGATAGCCACAGGCATCCAAGGGACAGTCCATCGGGCAGCCCAAGGGAGTAAAGGCAGCCGGGAGCACAACCACGATAGATGCAGGCATATGCAGAAACTACAAGTTACAGAGGAGAGTAAAATCGACAGCACTCATTTTGACATTTCCCATAAGTTCAGCTATTCATTTCAAAGATGCACGGATCTTGTCCCTGCAGGTTTGTCACACTAAATGATGCTGGATGAGGGGGAACAGCTTTAAGCTGAAAGAGAGCAGATATAGATTAGATAGTAGGATGAAATGTTTTGCTGTGAGGGTGGGGAGGCCCTGGCCCAGGTTGCCCAGAGCAGTGGTGGCTGCCCCATCCCTGGAGGTGTTCCAGGCCAGGTTGGATGGGGCTTGGAGCTCCTGATCCAGTGGGAGGTGTCCCTGCCCATGGCAGGGGGGTAGAACCGGGTGGGCTGTGAGGTCCCTTCCAACCCAAACTATTCTGTATTCTTTGAGTCTTTTGAAAGCATCTCACACCTCAGAAATGGAAAAGAGAGATGCGATGATATATACACATATACATACTATTCCTATTGGAAACAGATCAAGAAGTTACTCCCTATTGACTTTCTTACTACTGTATCTTAAAGGAGCTTTTAATTTTTGATCATAAAAGCACGGGTTTTTTTCTTGTAAATCAATACAAGTTCACATTTGCGGGACATTATCTACTGTGCAGAAGCACACGTCCACACCACAGCTGGAAAAAAGAGTTTGGCCCTACTGCAAGCATTGAAGAACCATACCCACTTAAACACACTAATACATTCATCTATAAGCTGAAACCAAAAAAGGAGAACAGAAAACCAAAACCAGAATGAAATGGCAGCTCTGCAGAGGCTGGCCTGAGCAAAGCAGAGTTCAGTATTTAATCCTACCAACATTTCCTGTATCATCTCGGGCAAGTCACAAATGTATCTGCCTCCATCCCTAGTCTGTAAAATAAAGCCATATTTCTTATTTTCCTCCTCTGTCACCAGGACAGGTAGCATCCTTCTGCCATGTATGTCCCATACTCAGCACACTGAGCTCCTGATGGCTCCTGGCACATCCATGAATCACTCCAATGCTAACAATTCTTGCAAGAAAACACTAGATATCCAGTAACTCAACCACCACTCCCTTTGACTGCCAGCCTTTCCCACTGCCCCTCACCGCCTTCCCACTCTCCACACTTCCAGCATTCCATTTCCACACTGGACAGTGACCTTCCATCTATTCTTGTCTGCTTTCCTCTCTTCCTTCTTCTTGTCACTCCCTATTCCCCCTTCCCTCGCTCATCCCAGTCTCACCTTGCTTTCCGCACTGTATTTATTATGCCCCCTCATCCCACCCAGCTTTCATCTCTGCTTTCTCCTTCTCATTCAGCACAGATACTCCATCCAGCCAATAGACACGGGGAAGTCTCATCAAGAAAACAAAGACCTCAGCTTGCCCGCAGTCAGAAAATAACTAAGCCCACTTAGACCCAATTTCAAACGAGAAAACCTGGAAGGCTGAAGGACGAGGCTACCAATGCACTGTTATTGACACAATTTCTCCTTCAAAGTATTTTTACAGAGGTTTTTGCAGAGTAGGAAAGAAAACTCGCATGAAAAGATGACAACGAGGAGAAGGAAAGAAGCATCACAACATAAAAAGTAGATATGTGTAAGTGATTACTAATGATGCTATTATTTTCCTGTAGTGTGTTCCTCACTGGCATGAAGCACCTCTCCAACTGAACAGAAAACTCCCCTGGAACGAGACTGTGACTGCAATGAGTCACTGGATCCCTGCCCCGCGTCAGCCTCGCACTGTGCTCTGGGGTGAAAGCCAAGGGCAGGCACTTGATGCGACCAATAAAAAAGAATTAGCTTCCCTCCAATCAGCTTTGCCTCCAAGAAGAGGCAAAAAAAAACAGTGAACGTATCACAAACCATTCAATTCCTTCCATTTTGCTTCCTCTCTGACTTGTACCCAGTTCAAAGTTCAGCAGAAGTTAAAGCTTCTCCAAACGGCTTTGTTCTCAGAAGCTTTTAAAGGTGTTTTACACATTGCAGCTTTTGATTGAGCAGTTGATAGGGCAAACTCCCACCATACAAAGCTAAGAAAGGACCCTTAGACCATCTGATCTGATATATCTATCACTTGTGAAATTCCACACTTGATGAGGAAACAAATCATTAGAAGACTAAAAAAACCCAGTTTCTGACAACAAAATAACATGGTAAAAATCACATTCCTTCTATTCTTTTACTTTTGAGCATATAATATTGCTAGAATACCCCTGGCAGCAATGTGATAACCAACTGACTTCATTATTTAATGGAGAAACAGAAGTGACCATTGGTGCTCCACTAAAGAGTGCACACGCTCATTCTACTCTTGCTCTTGCCAGCTGACAAATAAAGCAGTAACGAGTGAAACCAAGCAGTTTCACTTCTCTCCACAGCACAGCACATCCCCACAGAGCCTCAGCTGGGTGCATCCCCACACGCAGCCACAGCACCTGCAGCTTATTCCCAGCTATTCCTGCACTGGATGTCATACAGGACAAGAACAGGGTTCTGCCATTGTCTATCCCAAGTTCACCTGTTTTGATCTCGTTTTTTGTCTTTGCACACTATCTAAGCCCATGGACAAGTCATTTCACTGCAGTGAACTAATGATAGAATGGTTTGGGTGGGAAGGGACCTCAAAGCCCATCCAGTCCCACCTGCTGCCATGGGTGGGGACATCTCCCACTGGATCAGGGGCTCCAAGCCTCATCCAACCTGGCCTGGAACCCCTCCAGGGATGGGGCAGCCACCACTGCTCTGGGCAACCTGGGCCAGGGCCTCCCCACCCTCACAGCAAAACATTTCTTCCTAAGATCTCATCTCAACCTCCCCTCTTTCAGGTCAAAACCGTCCTCCCTTGTCCTGTCCCTGCCCTCCCTGATGAAGAGCCCCTCCGCAGCTTTCCTGGAGCCCCTTTCAGTACTGGAAGCTACTCTAAGGTCTCCCCAGAGCCTTCTCTTCTCCAGGCTGAACAACCCCAACTCTCTCAGCCTGTCCTCATACAGGAGGTGCTCCAGCCCTGGGATCATCTCCGTGTCCTCCTCTGCCCCCACTCCTCTTACAACGGTCAGGGATGGTTACCAGTATGTTCCACCCAAGAACCCTGTTTGCAGTGGAAGGGATCGCAGCTCGGCACTGGTTTCCCACAGCCCCGCTCTGGTGCATCTCATCCGGGAGATACTTGTGCGAATTATACTAACGGAGAAAGTTTACAACAAGGGAGCCAAAAGCAATATCTCTGGAGCGACGGTTTCAAAATACACACTCTTTTCATGTTCCTTGAGGATCATTTGCATAGCATTGCTGAAATCTGAAACTAACACAAAAGCTTCTAAGTACATGAATTTTTCAGAAATTATTACTGAACTGTAATGTCAAGGACTCACCCTTCCACCAGATGCTGCTACTGGGAAAGCACAAGAAAAACTGGACCAAAATCGCATCTCCTCCCTCCTGCTGCAATTAAGTAATGCGTCAATCATATTTTTTTAAACAAATACAACATTACTGAAGATAATCCAATTTATCTTAGTCTTTCCCTATCTATAAAACGTTTAGAACTTTCTTTACAAGTAGCACGCAAGTATAAACATTAACGGAGCTACTGAGAACTACCGCCAATGCTGACTGGAAAGTGCTATATTTGCCTGTGATTTATTTATTCATTTATAGTCTCAGGATGCAATTTTACAGAGACTTAAATGTTTATTTGCACTACCCACATCCATCATAAAGTTGCTAAAACTGGACCAAAGCTCCTGCCCCAAAGGCCTCTGAACTGAAAGCACGACAGGGTCGAGTACAACTCAAAGCAAGGGCAGAATGGCACACGGCCATTACAGCCAGAGCTTTTTTTTTTCCCCTTTATATAAGTGCATTTAAAACGTTTAGCAATGCAAGACTGATCAAAAGTGAAAACTGTTATGAAATATTTGGCCTAAAATCAGATCTTCTCAGGAATCTTTTAAAGAAGTTAACCAGAGCACACAATCCTCTCTGACAGGCAAGCATCCCTCCAGAGCCCCGCATCCCCAACGCTGCAGCGGCGAATCTCCTAAAGCACAATAAAAAAAAGCAGTGTAAAATTGTCTTCATTCATTTTTTGCTTCTCATCGTGCATTTTAACCTGGTGTTGTTTTAAGGTAAAAGTAAGGGAGATGTGAACAAAGTAATCGCAATTATTAAAATACTTTAGAAAGACGATTGGCAAAATTTGGGCGTTAAAAAATGCTGAAATCAATGAAACAATCCAAGGACTGATGAAGAGAGACATGGAATCGCTGAAATGTGAAAACGAACAGAACCTGATGGGGAAGTCAGGCTGGAGACTTGAGAAAAACAGCAGATGATGAGAAGGCTCAGAAAGCAAAGTCACCTCAGAGGCAGTATCTTGGTTATCCTTACATATATCCTTATCCTTACATATACACTTATCCTTATCCACCCAGGGCTGGGAATCCAAGCCAGCAAAGCCAAAACACTGAAGCTCAAGAGGGGTCTCCTCCCCTCAGGCTGGAAGCATTGAGTATTCTATTGGGTTCCCCAGCACCTTCTAATGTTCTAGGAGGACGTGGAAGGAGCTCTTTCCTCATCTCAGAGGTAGCAACTCCTCATGAGCGATGAGGAGCCATCCATTCCTACCTCCATACAGAGCTTTTACAACGCGTGGCACCCAACTGGTGCTTGCCTGGTGCAGTGTTTGACAAACGCCTCATTGAATTTCTCTCAGCGTTTAATGAAGGCTTTGATTTGCACAGCTCTACCAGATGCTGAGAAATCTGTCCTTTGCCCAGTTCTCTTCTCAACAGGACATGGCACACGCTGACAGGACAAATTCCTGACATGCTGGAAGGGGACTGGGTGCTTTCTATATGGAAGCGTTTGCTCCTAACACTCTCAAATTGTTATTTATTTATGCAAGCCATATTTATGTAGACGTTTATCCAGTATTGGAATGATTTGCTTGGAGAAAGCATGGAGTGAAGCTCTTTCTGTGGAAAACAGCTGTATTTTCTAAAGCTAGAAACTGCTGCTTTTACATCAATTTAGTTCAATTAAATGATGTTATTTGGTTTATGCACCTGGACCTGACGGCTCCTGATAGGATTTATTCTAATTTTATTAATTACAAAAAAAAAAATGTTATTATTGATAAGAAGATTAAACGAGGCCATTCCACATGATTTCACCAGAACAGAAATGAAGAGCTGCATCCGTTCATTTCCTGATGTTACTGTTCCATCATTTCACTCAAAACATTCCCTGCGGGAAGGTCCAGGCACTGAAAAGCCATCACACCTATAAAAGGAGTAATAGCTGAAAGGTTGATTAATTTTAGTGAAAGGACAAATCTGCCTGTAAGTATGTCCCAATGGAACACCAGGCGTGCTCCATGTGCTCAGCTGAGCTCTCACCAGGCGATGCACCCAGCCCTCGCCGCTGCTCCAGGTGAGTCCCAGCAGCACCCACAGCCCATCTGCACCCCAACGGGATGAATTTACCTATAACGCAACATTACGTCACGGAAGCTTTCCCAGAAAACACTCGTAGAAACATCCGTCTGTTTTTAGCACAGGAACAGAAGACTGCACACAGATGTCTTCCCAGATTACTCTCATTTACCTTTTTTCTTAATTAAGGTAATGACACCCAAGGGAAGATCAATGTTTCAAAACATAAGCTTCAGCCTTAGAGCATCCCCACAGGAGAGCTAATTGGAACATCTCCCTTAAGGCCAGATCTCTTTCCCGTGCCCAGAGATGCTCCAAGCACTGCACACTCCGGAGCTGAGACAGTCCAGGGTCTCCACTGCTCCTCAGAAGCTCAGAAAATCCAACTTCAGCTCCCGCACCTGCCAAACGTCCTATGTGTCATCATTTATTTTCTAACTGTCTTGACTTCTGATCTGTACGACACAGGCAGCAACGGCGCCCTTCTCCCAGCTTCTCACTCCCTGTCTGTCAAAGCTGGAAGCGCTTTGCAGCAGGACCTTCACCTTCCCATGCGCTTCCGTACTGGCCTGGCTGTCCCCGAGGTATCAGACACTGCGGTTACAACAACAAATGACCTGAATTCCCAAGCGAGAGGACACCCAGCTGGTGCAGAGAGCAGCATCCGCAGCAAACAGGAGCCCTCCTGCACAGCTCCTACCCAGACAGCCCATCTTCAGCCTAAAGCACATATTCTTCCTGCAAAGAAAGCGCTGTAGCACAAAGCCAAGCTGGGATAAATGCAACTAGACTCTGCTAGCAGCCCTAGTTTCCACGTGTATACTAAATTATTTGGAGAAAGCCATCTCTTTAATACCTTTCCTGCCAACACTTTCACTGACGGCCAAGTTCAGAGGCTGAATTTCTAAATAAAACTGAGTTTTTAACTGCTCCGTCATCTCTGCTCACCCTGAGCAGGACTAAGCTATTCTACAAGAAAAAAAACCAAATGTGCAAAATTTCTTGTAATGCTAGTTCAGCAAAAAACCCAAGATTTTTCCCCAATCCTTTAACAGTGACCATATAAATATTCAAACATGGCTTTTTACCCAACCAACATAATATACAAGATAAGCTTCAGTCCACACGCTTCATTCCTGAACGCGTAAACTGACCTTTGAAACACATACGTGACTGAATTGCACTAAACTAAATGAACAATGGCTTTCTTCACTGTAATTTAATAATTTAAGTAATGAAATCAAAAAATAGAAGGCTAGTCTGGATATCCTGCCGAACAGCGCTGTTGCTCAGGGGGCAGGGGGATACAAGGCAAGCGCAAGCGTCTCGGAAGCGCTCGGATTGGTATTTTTAGCACTTGAAAATGGGCAGGTGATCTGCCGTCTCACTGAGCTGAGAAGACTTTCACCATCTCAGAAATACAAGTTGCACCTACTAGATGTCAAAGCTTAAGGAAGAACACTTGCATGGATCGCATCTGTTCCAGTAGTTCACCACCTGCTTCAGGAAAAAGGCCCTGTGAACTCAGATCATCCGTTCAAGGGGACACTCTGACCTCAGAGAGTGCAAATCCACACCGCTTGCCTCCGAAACACACCTACATCAGGTTCACATACAGCTTTTATCCCAGTTCTCACCACGTATTCAGTCATCTCTAGCTCTCACCAAGCTGAACTTTCCTTTATTCCTTGCTTAAATGTTCAACTCAAACAGTGCAGTAAAGTATAGCTGCAAAATAACGCTTTAGTTCATAAAACCATTTCATTTCGAACCCTTTTTTCCTTCTGTAGTTTCACAAACTACACGTTGATGAAACCATTTTGAACAGTTTGATTGTCCTGCATGCTGGTTTTAATTCCTTAATTCAAATTTTTCAACTCAATATTTAGTAAGCCCCAGAAATGGTATAAAAATACCCGGAAACAATCTTGTAAATGTCAAACACAAACCTAAACTGCTTTGCAATTTTAGACAGCCAAGCTTAAGAAGTTCGACTGAAATAATTTAAAGCCATTTTTGCTACAAGCAGATGGAAGAGGTATCACCACCTTACGGAGCAAAAGTTACCAAGACACAAACTCATCTGAATTAGCCATTAGATCCTTAATCCTCTGTATCGTTGCCTGTTTAATTCTGCATTCATTGGCACCATTCCTGCACAAATCCCAGTAAACACATAAGCCTTTGCAAAATCCACCCAAGCCTACTTTTTTTTTTCCTGAAAACAGGAAAACAGCACTTTTGAGGGTTTCTACCATTTGCATTCAGACAGCGAGGAAGCAGCACAACACAGCACAAGGCTTCCTGGGGCCACTCCGTGCTCCAAACAACCTGCATATAAAGCAGAGGGGGGTTGGTATGGACATCCCTGATGACACCCTGCCCAGACCAACAACACACAAAGGCATTCCAGGTCCCACGCTTCCCATCCGGGATATGGGAATGCAAATGGGATGGAGGGAGACAAGACAGGAAACACTGTCAGTAAACACAACAAACACTGCATCAACACATCAAGCACCAGCAGATGAATTGCAGTCAAACTTCATAAGCTTCATAACAAGACAGTGTTTTAATGAGGGATTCAGGGGAGAGGGTTTGTAGAGCTGATGGCAAGGAACAGCGCGGAGCAAAGCAGGCAGTCACGGAGGGCATTGACGGGAGTTGGCAGCATCAGCCACCTGCAGCAGTTTCCAATGCCAGGACACGGAGCAAGAGATGCTCGGTGAGTTCAGTGCCACCTGCAGAAACCCAAACCTGAACAGCATGCTTGAAGCAACAGAGGCGGAGAAGCACCTGGAAAGACGCAAAGCGATGACAAGGAGCGTTATAGCAATGAACGTGCAAATTCCACGAGCAGTTGTCAGGAAAGTGTTCTTAAGACACCGACAGCAGAGAGACAGAGGAGTACTGGCCTGTAACTTAAGAGATGTTGCAGGAGTTCCGAAAGGTACAAGAACACACTGAAGTACACATCAAAAACAACTGAAATTCAGAGAATGACTACAGCAATGCCAAGAGAACAAAAGTGAAAAAGTAGGAAATAGAGAAGAGAGTAATGATGCTGAACTCCTAGCAGGAGATCTCGCTTGGATTTCGCCGGTATTCAGCACCATAAGAGGAAGAAAGCAAATCACAGATAGCTCAGGATGGAATTGGAAAAGAAAAAGCAAACTCCCCGCATTCCCTGAACCTCAACTAGAGTTTTAAACGGTTAGTTTGAATACTAGGTAAGAAAGCACAGAGCACATCACAGACTAAACTGTCCCAGTGAGATGCAACTGGGGTACCAGTGTGTTAGTCTTCACCTCTAGAGGTAAAGTAAAGGTGGGATAACTGAGGAAAATGTCATGTTATTAAGCCTGAGTTTCGAGAAACGTGATTTTTTTTCCCCCGTAGGATTCAGAGGAAGGCAAGAGACCAAATTAAAAAGGTTGGGAGAAAAATAAGAGTTAACTTGAAAGGAAGGCAATTACTGAAATAAACAGGTTAGAAAAGGAAAGATGAGATGAGAAATATCTACAACTGAAGCAAGAGAAGCAGGAGGGAAGCTTGGACAGATGCACGCTGTGTTTGGTTACCATGCCCTTGCTATTTGTACACCGAAAGCACCCTAAGCTTACGTGATGTTTATAGTAAGGAAGCTTTAATGTCAACTCTCCTGGCGAGGACGGCGCGGGGAGCAGTGCTGCACACAAGCCCTCTGCCAGCCCTGCACCCTCTCCAATCCCAGTTATCTGATTTCCGGGACCATTTTTCTCAACTTCACGTTATGCAAATTCTTTACTCAAAACAGAAGAAGCTGTAGGCAAATAAAAACAGCTGCTAGATAAAGGTTTCTCCCACTCCCTTTGACCAAAATAAGGAAATACACAATTTACATGGAAGAAGCGAAAAACATCAGAAATCTGCTGAATAACCTAAAAAAATCAGAGTGCAGTTCATTTACTGCGTTGTCCAAAACTTAAAACATTTGACGGTAATTCTGGAGCAAAAGACTAAGGTTTTGTATTTGCTTGTATTTCAATATACGTCGCCTTTGCCATTTTCAGCTCCTATTCCTGCAGGTCATTCAGCCCTTCACCGCCCTTCCTCCACCCATGCAAACCCACCAGCAAAACAGCTTGGAAGAAACAACCTAAAACTAAAAGACATCACAGCTTCCCCAGCTCTTGGCAAAGCTCTGAGGAACGAAAGGAGGAAATGCAGAAGGGAAGGAAAAGCAGATGACGGAGGATGGAAAAAGGCTTGTTTTGTTTTGGCATCTAAAAAAAACAACACGCTAAGCTTCTTCCTTAGGCACTCTTGTCTCATTAGTGTTTGCCGTCCTCTTTCTTCCCAAACTGTGATATTTAACGATTTCGGTACAAAAAGAGTCTGAGGATGCTTCATGTAAACTCAGCAATAATCAGCCCCACGGCCAATAAACTCTTCACCCTCGTAGTTTATTTGCTGCTAAGCCTTGGCCTGCAGCCTTGGAATTTATTCTGCCTGCACTACAGCTATTTCCTTGTAAACAGGAAGCCCCCTCAAATTTGCATTACAGTAAACGAGTTTACTTCATTTAGTGTCAGTCTTATCACAGAAAAATAAAACAGTGCCGACAGGTGAACCGGACTCCAGCAAAGAGCCAAATTAGAGGGCAAAACCTCTGTAGTATTTCTCCAAGAGATCCCGTCAGCAGCACAGGCTGTCGGTGGGTAGCGGTGCCCGCCGGAGATAAACTGACACCGAACGCATTCCAGCAAGGAGAGCGCTGCAATAAGGCAGAGACATTTATTTTCAAGCATGGATGTGATATTCCAGTGACCTTCCTGCTATCTGTCCCGGTGACAGCCAGGAGCCGAACGCAACGACGGCTGCTGACAGCCCGGCGTTACAAAGCTGCCACTCACACACACATACAGAGAAATAAAAACAGAATTATTTGGAAGAATTCTTGATTCTATAGAAGAGAGTGGCATTTTTTTTACTGTTACTATATCAACCTGCATTTAACCAGCCGATTTATATAAATGAATCGCTTTACCGGTGATACGGAATATTTAAGTATACACAACACGCTGTCTGTTTTAATGAGGGCGATCAAAAAAACCCAACCAGAAGCCAGCATGAAGACATCTGACACCAGAGTAACGGTCACAGTTTCCTCCTGTGTGAGGAAATCCCTGGCTTCAGTTAGAAGCTGAGAAGTTCAGTCATTTCGAGCAATCTAGAGCCGTTTGTGGTCCCAGGCTTAGGTAAGTCTCTGTTCTCATTTATGTCCACGCTTCCTCTCCTTCATCCGCTGAGCTGACACAGCCTCCGTCCCACGGCGCCCGGCACCACTTACAGCTGCAAACCTCTCCTTCTCTTAAGGCCTCTCACCTTCTTCAGAGCATGACAGTCCAGGGGGGATGGCAAACAATCTTTTTCCTTTAATATTTCATCAGCAAACAGGTTCTTCCACACTCAGCTCTAGGAACAGGGCCCTTCAGCCACCTAACCCTTCACCTTTCCTCCCACTCTGCCATACTTCCTCTTGCATCCTACAACCCTTTCCCACCCTGCAGAGCCAACTACAGGTGAAGCACCTCTCCGAGCTCACGGAAACTACCAAACCTCAACAAAACACGCAAACTGTGGAGAAGGAGAGCGCGGACCGCAGGTTCTGCAGGCCTCGTGCTGCGCTGTGAGGCTGTATTTGCACAAGGGGACGTTGGTCTGAGCAGCAGTATTTGGAGCCTCACGATGAGCGCCGATGGTGCTGTTATTTCTCAGGGCGTTAAAAGGGCTCCTTCCTTGCACAACCTCAGCATTCCCACCTTTCGCCTCCCCTGCACACCCTCAGCATTCCCACCTTTCGCCTCCCCAGAGGGACCATCTCCCTGCTGCAAACAGGCACATCACCACCACTGAGGACAGAAAGAGACATCACTAAAGCACTGATAAATAAATATAAAGCTACCAGCACCCCCAGGAAAGCACACCGCACTTCAGGATAACACTGTTATTTTATGGAAAAACAGCCACCTTCATTAGGCCAAGAAGCCATCCTCAACCGAACCTCAAAACAACCACCAAACTCCTTCCACCTGAGGTTTCACTGCCTCTGCACGGGGGATTAAACAGGCAACGCACACCCCTCGCTTTACCCTCACTGCGCTACCCCGAATCCGAGCGTAAAGGTAGAAAAACAAGGGAAGAAGTGAGAAGAGGGCTCGGTGCTCTTTGCCTGACAGCAAACAGCTCGGCTAGGCCACCGCCAGCTGCAAACTGCCTACACATTTTGCAGTAAATTCTGCTTTCATTTTTTCTGTTGCAATATTATGTTTGCTGGCTAAATCCTCGTTTTATACACAGAGCCATGAAATAGAGGGAACGCTCACTTTTAATGCCAGCAATAAATAAGCAAGTGATGCTCAGGTGATTTTATAAAGCATGCATAAGCAGGGACTGTCATTCAGCAGAAAAGCTGCTTTTACCACCAAACCCCAAGAAAATGCTCTCAGCCATGGCCAGACACCCAGTGAGATCCATGGAATCTCACAGTGATTGAGCCAGCCATGGGACTGAGACCTACACCCGTTCACTGCTGCACAGCACCACTGCTCCATGAGGTCACCCGTGAAGAAAACCCCTCTCCCAAGCGAAAGACTCTCTCTCCTTGAAGAAACACCTCTCTCCCAAGGGAAAAAACCTTTCCCTGGAGAAAGACCATTCTCCCAAGGGGACAAAAACCTCACTCCCAAGGGGAAGACCCTCTCCCAATGGAAAAAAAACCTCCCTCCTGAGCCTGTCCTTATTCCCTGCATCTCCCCACTCCGTTGTCAAACCCAATGAAGCATCACCAAAATAAAAAACAACAAACCCAGCTCTGCGGAATAAAACAGCAGGTTTCCACGGTTTTATTTAGCCCCCCCCTTCAAAGGATTCCTCACCTCCCACCCTCCTAGAATCCAGCATCAACTTTAGGACCAAACAAACACCAGGGCAGTGGGGTTTTTTCCCCTAGGAGAAGCAGGTGCCTGCAAATCTTTTGCTTAAGGAGCATTCCCCCGAAGTTGTGCATGTGCATCCCAGTCCTGCTCCCCTATCCTTTCTCCCCATCCCGCATCCCAGCTCTTCATCACGCATCCAGCTCCCTATCCCGCATCCCCATTCTGCAGCCCTGCACCCCCAGCTCCCCATCCTGCATCCCCGCTCCTCAGCCCAGCTCCCCAGCCCTGCATCCCTGCTCCCTATTCTGTATCCCAGCTCCCCATTCTGTATCCCAGCTCCCCATTCTGTATCCCTGCTCCCCATCCCGCATCCCCATCCCGCATCCCAGCTCCCTATTACGCATCCCAGCCTCGCATCCCGCATCCCAGCTCCCCATCCTATACCCTATGCTCGCTCCCCATCCCGCATCCCCGCTCCCCATCCCGCCCCGCCGGGCCCCGCCGCTCCCGGACCGTTATGTCCAGCCCGGTGGGGGGGGGGGGGGGGTGTTGTGCTGGCGGGACGCAGAGAGAGACAACCGCCGCTGCCGGGGCTGCGGGCGCCCGCGGTACCTGGGCTCGGGGAGGGTGATCTTCTTGCTGGCCCTGGCCGCCGGGGTGCTCTTGCTTTTCTCCATCGCCATCAGGTAGCTGACATCGGCCAGCACCGCCTCCAGGTCCGCCATGTTCCCGCGCTCCCGGGGCTGCAGATGGAGGCTCCGCCACCCCCGGAGGCGGCGGGGGTTGAGCACGGGAGGGCGAGCGGGCGGGGGCTCCCCCTGCACCGGCACCGGCTGCGCCTGTGCGAGAGGCGATGGGATATGGAAGGGGGTGGGGGGAGCCTCCGCCTCCCCCTCCCCGCTCGGGGTTCAAACCCACCGCAAGGGGAGGCAGGGAGGGAGGGACGGGGGAGCGGGGCGGCGAGGTCCCGGGCAGCGCCCAGCTCGGCGGCGGCAGCGGCCCCGGGGCTGCGCGGCCGCGGGCACGGAGAGGGGCGCCCGGCGGCCCGAGCGGCGCCCGCAAAACGCGGACATGGAGTGCGCCGGGGAGCGGAGCGGGGCGGGGAGAGGGGAGATGGGAGATGGGGGGAATGGGGAGGAGGGGAATGGGAAGGAGGGTTGGGGGGAGACGGGATCGGGGAAATGGAGAGGGGGATGGAGGGATGGGGGGGACGGGGTGGGGGGAAATGGGGAGGGGGATGGAGGGATGGGGGGACGGGGTGGGAGGACGTGGGGAGGGGGGAGGAAGGATGGGGGAGAGAGAAGGAAGGGGGGAATGGGGGGAGAGAGGAAGGGTGGAGGGACGGGATGGGGGATATGGGGGCTGGGGAGAGAGGAGAGATGGGGGATATGGGGGTTGGGGAGAGAGGAGAGATGGGGGATATGGGGGTTGGGGAGAGAGGAGAGATGGGGGATATGGGGGGATGGGGAGAGAGGAGGGTTGTGGGGAAGACAGGAGGGGTGAGGGAAGCCAGGAAGGATGGGGGGACCTGGGGCGGGTGGGGGAGAGAAGAGGGATGGGGGGAGCAGAGGAGGGATGGGGGAGCTGGGGTGGTGGAGGGAGAGGAGGGATTGGGGGAGACAGGAGGGATGGGGGGGATGGGGGAAGCTGGGGCAGGGGACAGAGTGAGGGGATTGGGGAGAGAGAGGAAGGATGGGGGGAAGGCAGGGGGAGAAAGGAGGGAAGGGTGAAGAGCCAGGGTAGGGAATGGGGGGGAAAGCCAGAGAAAGGGGAGCAGGGGCAAGGGGGGAACTGGGATGGGGGGCTGGGGAAGCTGGGGCAGGAGGGTAGAGGGGATGAACAGTGGCTGAGGTGACTGGGGCCCGCTGACCCCAAGGAAGTGGGGAGGCTGGGGCCGGAGCCCACGGATCCTGCAGAAGCAGGGAGGCTGACTCCTGGTGCAGCTCCTGGGGCTGGGGAGGCATTGAGCAAAGCCCCCCGCTGCTATGGGTTTCTGTATCTCCAGCAACCAAGGAGGTGAGCAGAGGGTCCTTGGTGTCTGCTTACCTCTGGGTCTGGGGGCTACGGGGGCTCCCCAGCGCCACTGAGAGCCAGGAGAATGGGAACACCAGAGCTGGGCTGGCACGGCACACATCCATCCATGGTGCTGCCAGCCACGCCGAGCCAAGGGTGCGATGGCCTGGCTATTCGTCAGCCTCGGCGCCGAGTCGGACACGTGTCTTTAAAATTAATTTCCTCACGGTTTATTGAAACACGATGTGCATAAGAAAAACTGGATAGGAATAAAGGCATCCGTATGGAACCCTGCTACTGCTCATCAAAACTCTTCTGCCGGTGCAAAACAAGGATCCACGCTGAATCCAAAGGGCCAACTGTGCCTGTGCCATCTGGGTGCTCCCGCGCATCCTTGGCTCCAGAGCAAAGCTCCTCGCTCGTATTCCTGGTTAAAAATCTAGTAGTAGCTCTACCACAGCCAAGCAGATATGCAGATTTCCACTTTTCTTTTCTGAATTTCGTCAAATATGTCATAAATAATTGGCTCAATGAAAGGCTAAGTCAATGACAAGTCTGAAGTTTAAAGCTCAGCTTGTTTTGAGCTCTTTTCAAGTGCCGCCACTCCTCCTTCCTACATCTTTATGAAAGTTAATGATCCGATTAAAGCTAGGTAGAGTATACAGCTGGAAGGATTTCACCGTGTGGCTCATTATGAACCATCTCAGAACCCGCTTTTTGTTGAAAATGTTAATTTAAACCAACGCTTTTCACCGGAACAGACCGGTTTCAGAAGGTTTCTCCTCCACAGGTGACATTCCTGATCACAGAGCGGTGCTGAGGCCTTGGGGTGTTCGAGCCAGAGGTGGGACGGAGCAGAGCAGGACGTGGGGCACATCCCGTTTGGAAGCTCAGTGTAAAGTTCCTCACCAGCCCTGTTTGCAGTTTTCACTGAGCTATGAGATGGAAAGGGATAGTTTTATCTTCATAAATCTGCAAGGAGCACCGGGTCTGGCTTGTGGGTCATGACGTGCTTCCCATCACTCCACAGGCTCAGTCCGGATGCAGCTCTCCCAAAAGAGAAAGCTTCTTGCAGTGCCTCTGCATGGGCTCTCGTTTTGCAGGGGTCGTGATGGGAAAGCTGTTACACGGAGGTGTGGTGATTTCGGCTGCCTTCCGTGATACGTCTCCTGCAGCCTTGCAGAGCAGTCTTGCTCAATCCTCCACACGGAAGGGCTCCCATTGCTGTCGGCGAAGCCATCCAGACACACATAGCAGTGCCTCCTCAGCAGTGCTTGCAGAATTACTCATGGAATAATAGAACCGTTTGGGTTGGAAGGGTCCTCAAAGCCCATCCAGTTCCACCCCCTGCCACGGGCAGGGACACCTCCCACTGGATCAGGTTGCTCAAAGCAGGGCTGGGGAAGCCACAGCTCCTCTAGACAACCTGTGCCAATGCCTCACCATCCTCACAGTAAAAAATTTCTTCCTGATATCTAATATAATCTCCCCTCTTTCAGCTAATTGTTGTCTACTTAGTTGTAAATACATGATGCTCTGTGCCGTAGCACACTGAGCTATCGGCTAAGGGAAGACCTGTGCTCTGCACCTCATCTGTAGAATGAATTTAGAGTTCTGACATGTCGTAATTTTGATGAGAAAGGCTGGTGTTGCCTAATGATGGATCCAAAACTGTTTGGCTCCAGCGTTAAAAGGAATAGTCTAATTTGTTTAACCAGAAGTAAACATTTGCAGCCATACCACGTCCTCAGCCTGTGGTAACACAAGGACACGGGTGCATTTTGCTGTCTTTTCCAAGGTGACAGCTATGTTGCAGCTCCTGCACCTTCTGTCCCTCACCACTTACAGACATCTCATGGAGAAAACTCATTTTTCATTTCCTGGAATGTAGACATGCAAAAGAAGATGGGAGGCTGTCAGCGCTGACCTGATGGTAGTGTTGCTAAACACCACCATCCTGATGTGACCGCACTGAGGAGAGGAGAAAGCAAACAGAAACCCATTACTGCCCACCTCGCCGAAGGAGGCCCTTTTGCTTTCTAAAATATTTAAATGACTGTACAGTGGTGATGAGAGCAATAATGGCCACAAAAAATGCCACTTAGCATTCATAATGTTCTCCTTTTTATTCCTGTGCCACAAATTTCACCCTTATTATCTGGATATTGTTGTAATGTACGCTTCAAAGGCATTCTTGGCGACAGTGTCTAGGAAGTCCTGTTTGGTGGTGGGTGCTGGTCTCTTCTCCCAAGGAACAAGTGATAGGATGAGAGGAAATGGCTTCAAGTTGTGCCAGAGGAGGCTTAGATTGGATATTAGGAAAAACTTCTTTACCGTAAGAGTAGTGAAGCCCTGGTAGAGGCTGCCCGGGGCAGTGGTGGAGTCTCCATCCCTGGAGGGGTTCAAAAAACCTGTAGATGTGGCGCTTGAGGACACGGTTTAGCAGGCACGGTGTGGGGTTGGTCTGACGGTTGGACTGGATGAGCCTAGAGGTCTTTTCCATACTTAACGATTCTAATACAGAAAGCTGGTTAAGAAACTTGATCTTTCTGCTGTTGTGTTTCTGTCGATGCCCCCGGGCACTGGCAGGAGAGGCACTGCTGGCTGGCAGAGTTCAAGCTTCCCTTCTTACACCCAGCTGGAGCTGTGCTGCATGGCAAGCGCAGGGGAGGTCTTTGCACTAATTCTCCTTTAGCAGCACGTAAAACTCACACATTTTGCAGTTTTATATTCAGGGGTCATTCACATGGGTGTTTTTTAACGATGGAGTGAATGCAAACCTGATTTTTTTTCCCTTGAAGCGGAAATGAAGAGACAGAACAGGTAGTGTCGGCATCTGTTGTGGGGAAGTTCAACCCCCGAAGTGCAAACCCACAGCTTTTCCTAGCATTTGTCTGTATCCCAGATTCAGTGTTTGTTTGTGTTGCAGGTGGGGTTTTGCTTTTTGGTTTGTGTGTTGTTTTATGCTTTGTTTGTTGGGTTCAGTGTTTGTAGTATTTATGGGTGTTTACAAACAGTGCTCTGTCTGTCTGTCTCTGTGTGTATTCCCCTTGGTAAACCCTGAATTAATCGATGCCATGATTAGTAGAGGTCAGAATATGATACACTCACACACGCTCTGAATGCATTTAAGTATCTCCTGACATTTCCGTGACTGCTGACTGATGCTGCTCAATCAATTTAAAAGTGTCTTGAGGCCTCTCTGGGCTCAAGTGCAGGGCTTTGCGTGCATCCGTTGCCGAGCCAAGAAACCCTGCCTCCTCCCTGGTGTTCCTTCCTTCCGCAGAGTGAGTTTCTCCTACCATCTGTAGAAGATTTAAATGTTTAATTTTGCACTGCTCTGCTTCAGAGGATGACAGATGATATTACTGGGAGTAATGAGTCTAAAGCTGATTTATTAGCGTGCTGTTATACTAACACCATCCCGTCAGGATGATGGTGCAAAACGGTTCCCCAGGACAAAGGTCCTGCTGCCCTCAAACCCCTGGCAAATCTGACAGTAAATAAGATCTCTGCTGCTATGCATAGCTACCACTAACAGCTCTTGGGGGGAATGTTCGCATAGAAGATTTTTAAATGTTATTTTAAAATATTTTTAATAATAATTCTGATGATATTTCTAATAATAAGTCTAATAATACACATAGTTTTGAGGTCAAGAGCATTAAGCAAAGTTTTGCTCAGTCCCCTCCATGGGTTGCTGCTGTCTACAAAGAGGGCAAAGCCAACAGCCAGAAACTCACTGTGTTCCTTGCTCCTCCTCAGCAGCACTGGTAGAAGATAATATATGTATCGGTGATTGATCACGATGGGATCTGACTCTCCGTGGCTTGTTTGTGTAATAGCCAAGCAGAGAGGTTATGTTTTGCTGCTTGCTGTACCTCTGGCACTGCTATCTGGGGTGCGACTGTGTTCTTGGCTGAAAAGGAGAGGGCAGAAATCTCTTCCCCACTCTGCCTCCTCTGAGCCCCTCTAGCCGAAGTGTTTTAAAGCAGCTTCTGACCACAGGGCTACCTGGAGGTACAGCACAAGAGCAGCAACTCCTGCTTAATGAGATTGTGTGAGGATTCATCAGTAAGCAATGGTGAAGTGCCCAGAGGACGGTAAGAGATAAATAAATGCAAACTATTCTTAGTGAAAATTATGCAATGGAAGCCCTCTCAGCCTGCTGTGTTTACCCAACCTTGCCCTGCAGCTGAGACAAGAAGGTGCAGAATCATTGCTCTCACGCTTGGCCATGCGGGACACAGTGGAAGGGAAAAGAAAATCCCAAGAAAATAGTCTCACACCCTGTCAGGCTTCCCCAATTCACTGGGCTCTGGCTGGCGTTGTCCTCTCTCCCCACTCACCCAGTGCAAAGCAAGGAGGGCATTCCTCTGCACCATCTGCACCCAGACTGAAGTTGCATCCCATCTCCTTTAATGCTACACTAATAAGCAGTGAGAGCCAATATGGAAAACTAATAGGGTAATTAATGGCCATTTCTGCTGCTGCCTTTACTCACTGACTATTCCAGAAGGAGCAATTTTACAGAAGACAGCCTCTGCCTTGGCAGCGCCACTGCGTTAGGCACCCTGGATCTCAGGAGGGGAATGAGTGCTGCAGCTCCAGCCTCCTGGAGGAACGCGATGGCTCCTTTGTCTCTCTGCAAATTCATCCAGCTTTCTCCAGAATACTCTTAACAAAGGTACTTGGGCTGCCTCTGATAGGTAACGCACTCGATGTGGTTTATGATGGAATCGTAGAACAGGTTGGGTTGGAAGGGACCTTAAAGCCCATCCAGTTCCAACCCCCTGCCATGGGCAGGGACACCTCCCACTGGATCAGGCTGCCCAAGGCCCATCCAACCTGGCCTGGAACCCCTCCAGGGATGGGGCAGCCACAGCTTCCCTGGGCAACCTGTTCCAGGGCCTCCCCACTCTCATAGCAAAGAAATTCCTCCTTCTGTCCAGTCTAAATCTGCCCCTCTCCAGTTTATACCCATTGCCCCTCATCCTATCACTCCAAGCCTTTGTAAACAGCCCCTCCCCAGGTTTCTTGTAGCTCCTTTCAGCACTGGAAGCTGCTCTAAGGTCTCCTCGGAGCCTCCTCTTTTCCAGGCTGAATAACCCCCACTCTCTCAGCCTGTCCTTGTATGGGTGATGCTCCAGCCCTCAGATCATCCTTGTAGCCTCCTCTGGACCCTTTCCAACAGCTCCATCTCCTTCTTATGTTGAGGATTCCAGAGCCAGACACAATATTCCAGATGAGGTCTCACAAGAGAGGAATAGAGGGGCAGAATCCCCTCCCCCAACCTGCTGGCCACGCTTCTTTTGATGCAGCCCAGGATACAGTTGGCATCATCATGTTCCTTTTTGTAACTAGCTGACATGATGAGGGTAAGTGCTAATTAGGAAACAAATGTCAATTAAATTCTCAAAAAATATTATTCATCATCCAACTTTTGTACTTGAATAGTCTGACTCGTAATAATAGTGTCCTCTGGGGATAGAGATAAGACCAGAGTTGAAAGCCTTGCTGTGTCTTAAGTCTTGCATGAGAAAACACAGGCACTAGAGGTACAGCTCCTTCAGTTTGCAATAGCATCACACCAGTGCTCTCACCACTATAATAAACATATCTTTCAGACATTTTCCTCTCCACATTTTCTTATCCTGACAAGGCACACAGAAATGTCCTGTTTACCATCTCTCCTTCTTCAGCCTGTGTCTCACTAGGCTACCGGTTCCTTACCAAGGCTGCTATTTTCTCCATGCCTGTCCAAGAGCGGTATAGCTGTGCCCCAGGTGTGCTCACGGAGTCTCCTGCGATTCCACCGGCTGCTTATTAAAACTTCCAAATGGTCCCACAGGGGCAATTTTTAGAAGAGTCTCACAGCCTGTCACAGCGGCAGCAGGTCGAGGAGGCTGTGCTGAGGGCACCAGGAAACCTCATCCTCTCTGCTCTGTGCAGTAGCAGTGCCTGGCTGGACTCCTGGCATGGCTTAATATTCCAGGAGGAAATATGTGTTCCTTTGAGATTGACAGAAATTATTTCAGCAGTAGTTTTTATGAAAACAAATCGTGAAGAAATAACGAATCTAATTCAGATGGTGGCAACATCAGAACGCATTCTTCTGGCCCCTCGCTAATTCAATTGCCAGCCACACAGGACATTCTCCAATACAGATCATCTCATAAAAACCGGAGCCCGAATCCTGGGTAGATGTTGATTTATGTGGCTACATTGGCTGTTATGGATGGCACCCCAGATATCTGGCCCTCAGCGGATCTCCTGCCACTCTGTTTTAACCAGGCTCACGCCCTAAAGACAAAGTCAGTCTGCAGTTCCAAAGTTACGTACATAAGTGATTTCTTCATTTCGGATTAAAAAAAAACCATTCCAATCCCAGCATCAGCGAGTGGGAAACTCAGGGCTGGCAAGAGGTAGAAGACATGAATTGATGTTTCAGCCCTCTTTCCCTCTATACAGTGAACTAAAAATGAACTTCCCATAGCATAAATAAATAGTCATGTGATGCAGGAATTCCTGCATTAAGTTAATTTGAAAAATGGCTGAATCCAAAGTGGTTAAATTTAAGCAGCTCAAACACACAAAGAGATGTTTTCTTTAAAAAGAAGGGCACTCTCTTTATGTAAGTACACTGTCCCCTCCTCTAGAGTGACTCTAGATTTTTAAGACCATCTTGCCACCCACTTGCACCCACCCTGTGGTCTCCTCCAAGGGTGGCTGCCCTGCACGAATTGTCACGGGGCAAGAGAGGACCGAGAGAAGTTCAAACCATTTTTGCACCTATATCTCCACCCTTAATTCTCCTTACAGCTTACAGTATGGACATAGCATCTCTCCCAGCCCCTGTTGGAGAGGCTCATTGCAGTCCTCTCTATTGGGTTAGAGATACCCGATGGGAGTCAGAAGTGGGGCAGTGACTCCCACAGACTTTGCCCCATCCTGGCGTTGCAGAGGACCTTCACTGTGTCCCTCTGCCCGCACCTTCCTTTGCCCAGCTCAGAGCTGACCCATCTTGCAAGAACTCCCTGGTTTAAAAACAACAGAGTACATTGTTACGGTTTAAAGCAAATAAACCCAATGAGAACTGCAACAGCAAATGCGTTAAAGCTCTGAAGAGTCCCCTTCCAGCACTGTACGAGAGAGCTAATATCAACTGGCATTAAGGAAGCATTTTCCCTGCACAGACTGATTAGACAAACAGATGCCAAGAGGGAACCGTTGAGCATTTGCTGTTCCGCAGTCTAGCTTGAATATAACTTGATAAAGGAAAAAAAACCCCAAAACAATCAATAATTAACTAATTTAGCTATACATTTTGAGGGATAGAAGGAGAAAACCCGACAACCGTGTAGATATTGAAATGGCAGATGTTAATTCAGATTCTGTCACAACATCTTGTGGAAAGTAAATCACACAACACCGAGAATAAAAGCCCTCATCTCCTGGGTGGTTTTGCTGCCCGTTGCAGGAATATATCAGAAGGACACAATTAACGCTGCCAGGCAGTGGGAGGACTCAGAGTAGTGGCAGCCCTGAGGCGATGCCGAACGCACCAGGCGCGGTGGGAGCAGGTTGGCAGCTGGAGGCTGCAGCACCGCTTCGCTGACATTCCCCTAGAGTGCCTGTGATGAGGCAGCCAAGCCAGCCTGCAAGAAAACCTTCAAAATATGCTCCTTGGAAACAATCCTAGTTACGTGGGAAATGCTTTCTAGTTATTTCTCTTCCCTAGCTTTTCATATTCGAAGTTTGCACACAAATTGGCATTTGCTGCCTGGCTGACCGTTCACCTGAATTCAATATTACACAAGTGGTCTCCACACTGGACCCAAAGTCACCGCAGTGCCAGCTGGAAGGTGCTTGGTGGCGGAAACAGGAGTCACAGTCCCCCATGATGAAGCTGCTCCAAACCGGTGCATCCCCAGTGCTGGATAAGTGCAGCGTGGCTCTCCCATGCTCTGACACCAGAAGCCATGCAACACCGAGAGCCAGGCATCAGCATCTCACCCAGAACTGGCACGTGGAGCTCCAACACCAGCATGCGTTCTTCCAGCAGTGTCAGGATGTCCCCTTTGGTCCAGCCTGGCAGCTCAGAGCGGAACCACGGCGTGCAGCTCAGCATCCTCCCCTGTGCACACAGCCCAAGGTGCTGCTGGCTTGGCCCTGCTCAGCCACTGACGTCTTGCTAGAGGCAGGAGAGCCTTCTGGCCATCAGGAGAGGACGCCTGATGCTTTGTGTCTGCAGCATCAGCCATCACACCCACAAATTAAAAAGGTGTGAAGAGGCACTCATTTCCATCAGCTGCAGATGAAAGAAGCAAGAAATGGGAAAGCCATGAAATGGGAATGCCCCCAGCCTGCTGCTCCTTGCTGCCTATGTCCCAGCCCTCCTTTCCTTCTACCTGGGCACTGCATCTAAAAACTACGTGGGAAAAGCCCTCCCTCCGAGGCTGCTCAGGAAACCAGAAGGGAAATCACACTGTTCTGCCTGAGCCAGCCTTTACGCTGTTAAATTTTCTACTTGGCTGCGTCGCTCTCTGTTTCAGTGAGAGAAAATAACTCTGCCTGCAAAATAGAACCAACCTGGTGCTTTCCATGACCCGTGATACTACTGCGGTGCCACAGGCTGCTCCTCCACCTCGGCCACCCTGTTCCAGAGCAGCCCAGGTGCTGCAGATCAAGTGCTCACACAGCAAACCTCATCAGAAACACAGAGTGAAGTGTCGGGAATTCACTGCCAGCTTGGGAACAAAATGTCATGGAGTTTATTTGTATTTCTGTCACATTAAAAGGGGCCCTTGTTTGAATTCCTCGCCCTTTAGCCTGGAGGAGAAGAATGGTAAAGATTGGTTCCTATTAATAGCCTCACATCCCACAAGATCCAAGCCTTGCAAGAAGCCATGAAAGACTGCGGCATCTGATTCTCTGAATAAATGAGGTAATTTTGGAAGAAGTTTGTGCTCAGCAGCCTCAATTACTGCCTTCTCCATTTTGGAAGGAGATGACAGTAATGACTTACTTTGGCATCGGTAGCATCCAGGTCCCAGAGGAGCTGCGTGGTGCCATTGTGCCTGGAGAGCCACCTGCACAGGCAGGTGTGCTGCCTCCAACCAAAACTCCCTGATCTTGCAGCAAACAGCCCCGGGTTTGGCACAGAGGAAGGGAAGGGGCACCCCAGCGAGCTGATGGGCTGGCAAAGGGGAGGCATGGCTCACTGAAGGGGCGCTGAGGGACCAGTGCTGGTGACAGGGCACAGAGATGCTCGGGACATCATCTGTACCACAGACAAAGCCAGCAGGGAGTGAGACCACGCAGTGTAGCTCTGGTCCTGCATCCTAACACGACAAAGTGACCAGGGACCTCCCTGCTGTGGGGAATGGCCAGGGGCTGCGGGCGGACTGGCCATTTCAGGGACATCTGCTGCTCAGCTGCAGGCATCTAACATCATCTCATAAGATGATTTTTCATCAGCTGTAGGATGGTGCAAAGGGAGGTCCCGCTGTCCCATCTTTGATTAGAGCCCACACGGGACACCATCCATAGGCAACCTGCCTCAGATTAGCAGGAGAGCAGGGAGGGATCTGTCCCCACATTGCAGCGCACATCCTGGCAACACACAGAATGATGTCAGCTTTCCCTTAAGCAGATTTTCAGCTCTAGGTGCCAGGTTTAATCCAGACACCAAAGGTATGTGTGGCACCAGGTGCCTCTGGCAGGCAGCGATGGCTGCGTCATCGCCCTGCGCATGGATGCTGGAGCCTGGGTTGCCCCTTGCGTGCCAGGCGTGAGGAGGCCACCACTGGCCATGCCATCCCTGGGATGCTGGTCCTGCCCTTGTGCCAGCACCCCAGTCCACGGCTGCAGGAAAGGTCCCCTGAGGAAAGGAGCCCACAATCACCACGACGCGAAGCTGTGTTCCTGCTGCACTGTGCATAACAATGATGCAGAGGGATTTGCAGGATCATAACCCATCCTATCTGCAGTCTCCATATGCTAAACTATTAATCTACCCTCTCAGTGCCCTTGTAAAGCAAACCAGTAAATTATTTCATTTCACAGCTGAGGAAACACGGTTCCAATGCGGCCACCTTGCCCAGGGGTGCACGGAGACTGTCCATGGATGGGGTTCATTGGCACATTGGGGCAGATTGCTGCGGTGTCCCAGGACAACCTGCCCAGGGAAAAAAAGGGGCAACTCACAGAGAGATTTGCATGTCAAAAAAAGCACAGTGAATAAACTGTCAGTGACCTCAAAAGCATCTTTCTGCTAAAGTGCATTCACGTGGATTTAGCATCTTCAGCTCAGCTTGACCCACTGGTGAAAAGCACCTCTCCTACAGGACAATTTAGTTTGTCCTCTAAGAGAAGCAGTCATTGCCATGCTCTGTACTTAGAGCAAATCAAGCCCAGATGGGTTGTAGGAAAGATGCTTGCTTCAATTAAACACTAAAAGCAATGAGCTCCTTTCTGCTTAGGTAGAGCAGAGAGGACTAAATGACTGCAAACCACACACAGGAAAATGCTATCTATTAATTACTGTTGTTGTGTAGGCACATGATTCGCAAACTCAACAAATAACACCCTTCGTGTTGTGTTTGCTGTGTGAGAGCTCCGGCATGGCAAACACTTTGCACACAGGTGTGCAGGCTGCTTAAACCAAGCATTGCAATCCCTTGCGCTCACCTCTCTCGTGTAACCAGGCTGTTCTAAGAGAATCACGACTTAATGGAGGTACCAAAATGCCACTACAGCGGCAACGGAATGGCAGCACGTGGCCCTGCTGCGGTCCTTGTGCTGGCATCCTTGTAGCAGCCACCATCCCTGCAGGAGGAGAGCTGCTGTCCTTCAGACACCAGACTGGTGTTGAAAATGACTTTAACAGTTAAAGCATCCTATTTCCCTGTTCAGCACGGCCTCTTCCTTTGGAGCTCATCTCGGCAGATAATGGACTTTGCCTTCTGACTTAATCTTCTGTAAATCTCTCTCGCTTAATTGCTTATCATCCGGAAACCTTGGAGTGAACCAGGGCAGACGCTCCCCTCCATGTGATAAAGCTGTCCTTTCCTCTCCTTCCCTGCCATGCTCTGCTGCCAGTGTGCACCCGGAGCACCCGCTCGCCTCCACCTGGAGCACATCCCAGCCAAACCCTGCGGTGGCACAAGCAGCACCAGCAGAGAGCAGGGGCTTGGTTTTCCATCTACTTCTCTAAAGATGCTTTCCATGAACAAAATCCCAGCAGGCTTTTCTAGCCATGCTTCCCGTAGCCGATGCTGCTGCGTTTGCTATCAGCCACTGCAGCTCTTGACCAGAATTGAGATCACAGCTGTCCCGCTCAGTCCCTGAAATGAAAGGGCTCTCTTCCACCCCCTGCCATGTCCCAGCTTCTTTCTACACTGAAAAAAAAAAAAGCAGAGGAAACCATCAGGAAGGCAGCGCACGAATGTGCTGGTTTAAGTCAGAGCCAGCAGGATTCAAACTGCCCCTCGCAGCACAAAGGCTGCCTGAGGTCTAACTCCAGGCACAAGCCTGAATCAAGAATTTGATGTTAATGGGAGCTGGTGTGTCTTTATATTAAAAATGCCTGTTATGGCAGCTGGGAGCAGCATTTTGTTCTCCTGGCTGTCGAAGGAGCAATCCCATCCTACAGAGGGAAGACGTCATGCAATGGGAAGGTTGCTAAGCAAGCGGTTCCCTCCTTATGATGCACGACTTCATTACTCGGCTCCCTAAATGGATGTTACATCTAAACGACATTTGCCTTAGAGCATACGAGCATCCCAAAAATAGTGTGTGCCTTTCTGTGTTATTTGTATGGGTTTCTGAAGAATGTCCCTATTGTCTGCTGGGTTTGCAGTGTCTGATGCTTGGAAAGCACTGCCTGCTGCTGCACAGAACCCTTTCGTGGTGGGTCAGCTGTGGTGCAGGAGGGATAGGGAGCCCCAAAGCGGCCGAGCCGTGCTTGGGGGTCCCACTGCCAGAGAGCTCTGCATGCAGGATCATGCAGGTGGACCGGCTATTGTGAGCTGGGGGGCATGGGATAGAATGGAGGTTTCTCTCTTACTTTGATATCTTTCTCTTTCTGCCTTGAATTTCTCCTTTCCTAACGCTTGGCTCGGTGTTTTTTCACAGGTCAAATGCTATGAATGGAGGACACAACCCGAAGGGCAGAGCCTCTCACCACTGCACCCCAGGGATGCTCGTAGACACGGCCCCGCTCCTGCATGAGCCTCTCACCGCTGCTTGACTCCTGACTCTTGCACAAGGCTCTCCCCTAAGGACCGAATCCTGCTCACACTGCACCTTCCAGACCCTCCAGCAGGAGCAGAGGCCGCACAGAGGTGGCAGAGGGAACCGCTACCCTTTCTCACCCCCAGGCACCCAGGTAAAGCCAACTCTGATGGGCTGCAGCCACTCACCGCGCACCCAGAGACCAGGAGAGCTCAGCTGCTCGCATGGCCATTTCATCTAAAATTGCATAAACTCAGCTCAGCACAGGCTGTCTTTATAGATGAACTGAAGCGTACAGAGAAAAAGGTACCGCACAAGCTCCCGCACGTTATGTAAGATACAAATAAAGAAATAAGAAAAAAAAAAAGTCATGTCCATCCTGGAGAGAGAAATTTGTTTTTCCTTTTTTCCCCTAGTTTCATAAGAACATCCACAGCAGCTGATCTTTGCAGCGCTCCCATAATCCGGTGATAGATTTTAATCCCATTATGTTGCCATGTGGTTGCTCGTAGTCCGCCTGGACTATGAGGAGCAGATGTTTCCTAATTGGCACTTCTGCTGCCCAGGAGTTTACATCACTGGAAATAGTTTCTTTGCCTTTCGTGTTGACATTGAAGCGAAACCCCACCACTGGTTTTTACAGCCTGAAATTATATAATGACTTTGGCTGCTCGTATTCCCATTACCCACCTGGAGCTGC
This sequence comes from Cuculus canorus, assembly GCF_017976375.1. NCBI lineage: Eukaryota > Metazoa > Chordata > Aves > Cuculiformes > Cuculidae > Cuculus > Cuculus canorus. The sequence continues at coordinate 8,591,430 of NC_071417.1, forward strand.
TATTTTCTGCACAAAGGCAGCAGTGCTGGTACCAGGTTGGAGCCCACAGATGCAATGGACGGGCCATGCCGCGTTTGCTGGTGATCGACAGGGTTTAATTGCTGGTTGCAATGAGATGAGGAAGCGATCAGGGCTGCCCTGGCCGCTCGCCTGAGGGAAAGACAACATTTCCTTTTTTCAGATGGATTTGGGTAAAGCCATTGGAGGCAAAGCCCCGTCCCACAGCACAGGATGGCACAAGGGTGTCTGCAGCCCCTGTGCTGGGGAACGAGGGCTGAATGCCGCAGCCCTGCGCAGGAGGATACTCACCCTCAGCAGGGGCCAGCTGGTTATTTCCCAGCACATACCTTTGGCTTTTCGTATTATTAAAGCGTTTTGGTTACGTCCTGAGTGTTTCATAATCAAACGCTGGGAAAAACACACTGAGCTGACTGCAGCGCATGGGGCAGGAGCAGCATGGCAAAGTCCTAACCGCTGCTCTAATCCCCTGATACATTTTAATCCCATTATGTCTCCATGTGGCTGTTTCCAATTCTGGCCTTTGAAGAAGTGATGTTTCTTAATTAGCATTTCAACTGGACAGGAGTTTTACTTGTTGAAAGCAGCCTAGGAAGCTCTAAAGCTTTCTTTCCTTCCTTTTTCTCCCTCTTTGACCTAATGCAAGGAACAAAAACAAGCAGTAGGAAAGCAAAAGGGAGCCTGGCATTCTGGACAAGAGCATCCATCACCTTGGGTCCCCAGCTCCCAGTGCAGAGCAGAGCCCTGGGTACCACGAGGTGACCAAAGGCGCATTTGTCTTGCTGGGACAAATTGTCTTTGCTGGACAGGACTTGGTATTACCCCTGCCTATAAATACCAGAGATTTCCTCTGCTGGCACGCACAGCCCCTGTAAGACGGGAGAAGCCGCACTCCAGGACGCGATGCCAGCGGGTCCTGAGCCAGCATCCAGCACCCATCAGTCCTGGCTTATTTCCTTCCCACTTCTAATCCTGCGTTTTGGCTGTAGCATTCAGAGCCTGAAATGGAAAAATTATTTGACCTTTCCGCACCCTTCACACATGAGTATTAAACACTGGTCACTACAAACAGAGGTGGTTGTAGAAAGCCAAGCCAGGAGGTTCTGCAGCATGGTGCCAGTGCCTGCTGTGCGCCCCAGCACCTCCATCCTGCCCCAGCTCCCAGCTGCTGGTAGGAACCCACCGCACAGCAGCTGCTTCTTCACCCCAGATGTTTTCTCTAATCAGAAGAGGGGGAAACCAAGGTAGCAGCAGCCGTCGGGAGCTCAGCATCCAGCTGCTCAGCCCCAGTGCTTCCCATCATGCCGGGGAGAGCAGAAACTCAGCATCCCTTGTCAAAGTGGGCAGAGGTTCAGCTGGACAAATAATCATAGAATCATAGGCTCATGGAATGGTTTGGGTTGGAAGGGACCTCAAAGCCCATCCAGTCCCACCCCCTGCCATGGGCAGGGACACCTCCCACTGGATCAGGGGCTCCAAGCCCCATCCAACCTGGCCTGGAACCCCTCCAGGGATGGGGCAGCCACCACTGCTCTGGGCACCCTGGGCCAGGGCCTCCCCTCCCTCACAGCAAAACATTTCTTCCTAAGATGTCATCTCAATTTCCCCTCTTTCAGCTGGAAACAGTTCCATTTCATCCTATCCCTGCCCTCCCTGATCAAGAGCCCCTCCCTAGTTTTCCTGTAGGAAATGCTGGGTTCTTTCACTCTTGTCCAAGCTTTCACTTTAATCAGAAGTGAGATTACTTCCCCCTCCACAAGAAAAAGCTGAGGATTGATAAATCACAAATCTGCCCTGAAACCCTCAAGACTTTAATAAGATATGCTGAGTTTCTGCTTATTTTTCCTTCCTTTCTTAAGCCTTCAGTATTTGTGGCTATGGTCTGTACATGCACAAACATGAGGCTAGAAATTTAATTTAAAGAAGAAAACAAAACATGGAAGCTAAGAATCTCATGTAATCGCTTGGCTCCAGAAGCTGGAGAATTAAATATGACAATAACAATAATTTTCAAAGGACAGAAATCTGTGAAACTCTCGGTAACCCCAGAACAGTTGGCAAGGCACGTTCAATACCCAAAGTATCCAGGCTGCAGATAAAGCTCCCCCCACTCTAAGGATAAATATTTCATATTTTTCAAGATTACTGTTTTTTAGCCAACGATTTCCCCTATCCTGGCGTGCAGGGCCTTTGCACTCTGTGCATGAGGGGGAATTTACCCAGGTGCTCAGAGTGAAGGCAAAGGAAAGTCAGTGGGAGCACAAGAGCCCTTTTTCACCTCTTTTCATTGCATTTTCTTCCTCCTCCCCACCAGCCAGCCCATGCCACAAAGGACAGGATCCCCCATCATTTCAAGGACAGACAACGGCTGATGCTCAAGCTGAAGAATAAGATGGCAAGAAAAAGGCACCTGAATCTCAGATGCAGTCTAGGTTTTACATTATTTTTGTTCTGGCATTAATTATTCTGTGGCAAATCGATGCAGTGCTTTCCCTGCAAGCAGCACCCGTTCTTCCACCTCCAGCCCACAGGCACAGCCTGGGCTCCCAGCACTCAGCAGGATTCACCTGCGGAGGTTCCCAAGGGATCCCCACCACCTACAGCTCCCACAAGCATCAGCCGTGCACCAGCGACCTCCATCCCAGGGGGCTGAAACCCAGTGTGGTTGGTGGCAGCAGGGTTTGAGCCCCCCCGTAGTAATTGCCGGGTGAAAAAAAAATTCCTTTGCCAGTTTGGAGAACAGCTTTAGCTCTCCCATCTATTGGCACGGCAGCAAAACCACCCACCCACCGGCAGAGCCGTGGGATTGCTGAAATACCACCAGCTCCCGCGGCTGACAGCACCCGCTGCTCCCCCCGCAGCGAGACCGGGGGACAGAGCGGGGAGAAGGTCCGAGAGACACAGTTTGGGGTGGCTGAGGGCACCGAGGAACTGCGGCCGTGCCAGGGGTGAGCGGTGGGCGGTAGGATAGCAACGTGCCAGATGGCACCACGGCAGCTCGCGTGGGATGGAGGCGATCTTGTGCTTTGGAATAAAATGTCTTTAAAAATGTAAAAGAGTTAAACCTAAATTCCCAGCGTCTTTCTGTCCGAGGCAGCGACGGCATCTGCTCAGCTGTGCCCGGGAGATGCGCCTCGTGGGTGACCGCGTCTCCCAAAACGCTGGGTTCAGTGATGATGTTTCCAATGGTGGCGAGTCCCCCCGAAGCCAAGGGTACGTCTGGCTCTGATTCATTGCCTTCACCCTCACACCCAGCCCTTGGTCCTCTACGCAGAGCTTTCAGCTTCGAGTGCCAAGCAGTGGCTCCTGCTCTTCTGCTGTCTGCACAGCCGAGCAGCCTCTTAGGCTCAGATTTCTCTTTCCCTCCCCAGGTTCTACCACTTTTACAGTTTCTCCACAAGCAAAATGGGATCAAAGGGAGGAAACATCCCAGAGGATGACACGGAGCCGGAGCAAGCAGCCCGCATTGCCTTCTGCAGCCCCACGCTGCTGAGTGGTGGATCCAACCCTCTGGGAAAGATATTAGAAGCTGAAAAATGATCGCTGTTGAGAGGAGAGCTCTGCAGCAAACAGCAGAGCCTGCGGCATTGCTGCTGCCAGAGCTGAACCCCAGCTTTCCCTTTTCCCATGGTGCAGCCACCCATTACCTGGGCTAGGGGCTGGTGGGGTGCCCTGTCCTCCACCCCCTCACCAGCCCCCCGGGGTGCCACGGCTGCACAGGGTGCAGCAGTTCTTCACACCATCACCTTCCAAGCACTGTGAGCAGCCACTGGGTGAGCTGGGTGGCAACCAGATCCCCATCAGGTCCTGACCACGCAGCAGCATCTGGTAGCTCCCATAGCATTTCCCTCAGGGTGATACAAGACCGGAGATTCAGCTCTGCCCCAGGGCCTGAGGATTGCAGGGATGGGCTCTCACCACTCAATGAGTCTCTGCTCACCATCCCCAGACCCAGCGTTCTACTTCTCTGAGCCAAGATCATCTCTCTGGGAAGCCTGGGAGATCTGCCCACCATTCTTGGGTTGTCTGCATTACTGGGCAGATGGCTTCGCATTTGTTATCTGCGTCTGCTTAAAATGTAACCAGATGGGGAAGCGGCTCTCTCCGGAGCTATCCCTACGCTTAGCACCCAGGAACAGCAGTGATGCTGGGAGGCTAACCATGGAATAACACCATTCCCACCCAAGAAGAGAGCTAGAGACCTGCCAGCAGCACATCCGAGCTCAGCCCCAGCCGGCAGCCGCTGTGCCTGGTGACACAGAGAGTGATGGAGCCACGCAGCCGTCCAGCTCCCATCCCTGTGTCTCAGGGCCCCTCTGCAGGCAGCAGGAGTAATGTGGGCAGTGGGGAATGTGCTGCTCTGCCCCACATTCTCCAGCCCGGCCAAGGATGACTGCGTACCAGGGCACAAGCGCAACACCTGGCAGTGCCGTTTGCAGGATGGGATGTGACTTCCTTTGGTGGGAGCAGGTTTTGGGGTTGAGGTTACCGGTGAGCAACCATGACTCAGAACCGGAGCAGCTGCTGAGTAACAGAAGCCCTCACTCAATCAGGAAAACACATCTCCTCCTACGTGAGCCCCTGCAGAAACCACCCTCTCTGCTGCGCCACCGGCTCCCCCAGCGAGTGCCGAACAGCCCACCCACCCATGCACAATGCCAGCGTGGGCACCAGGTCCTGCTCATGCCACAGCTGCTGCCTTCTTCTGGCTCAGGCCATAAAAACTTGGGGCCAGCAACCCTGAGTTCCATCCTGAGGAGGTGACGCTGCCAGGCAGGATCCTAGAGGATCAGGGCATCACTGCCCTTGCCACAGGCACCTGGCGCCCCTGATGCTCCGGGGAGCAGTCTGGGGGCAGAGAGCGGAAAAACCCACCTCAGCAGAGCTAAATCTGCATTGAGGTGACCTGAGGGCACCCACCTGAGCGCAACCAGCCATCAGATGAGGAAATTCCCTTGACAGGTCACAGATGAGCCACCTTGGAATGCATTCACATTTTCCTCTTCTACTTTCAGTGCTTTCCCCACCCGCCCAGGACCCTCCCAGCTGATCCCACCTGGGTTCTCTGGTACTCGAGGGGGCTGCAAGGACAGCAGTTCTCTGCTCCCCACCTCCTTGGTGATTTGAGCAGTTTGCACCCCTAGAAGATGCCATTTCCCACTGACGATTTACAGCCTAGGGGCAGCAGAACTCCCACAGCCACAGTACAGAGCAGAGGTGTCACTACTTTCATTAAAATCCCATTTTTCACAAGAAATTTTCCCATTTGCAATGACTCTGAACATTCCCTATGAAGGGAGAAGCACAGGTTTGTGCAGGGAAGTGTCGAGGCTCCGCGGCAGAGCGCTGCCAATGCACGACTCGCTGAGGAGCTGACATTTTGCAGCAACGCTTGGCAAATGATTAATTCAGATTGTCGCCTGGCAGAGCCGGGCTTTGCCAAACCGAGCTCAGTCATCTGAAATATGGAGGATTTAGGGGGCAAAACGCCATCCACCAGGGTGGTTCTGCGTGAGAGCTGATGGAGAGGAGGGCTGAGCATCCTCCATCTCCCCGCAATTCCTGTTTTTCCTGAAGTTCACACCAAAACACTGCAGCCAAGCAGCAACCTGAGACAGGAGTACGGTGGGTACTTGTGTGAAGGTGGCCAGGACATCGCAAAGGTGCTCAACACCAGGGCTGAGAAGTGTCCTCCTCTACCTGCACATCCACCCAGCTCCAGGGCTGCGGCCGCTAGCCCTGCACGCCCACAGCCATCCCGCATCGCCCAGCCTCAGCCATGCAGTCCCTGCCATGGTCACATCCTGCCAGCAGAGGGGACCCGGCTGGCTCAGCAGCTTCTGCACCACCTCTGCTGCTGCATTAAGCCCCGGCAGAGCCATGGAGCTGCGAGGACAGTGCCACCATCCCATTAAGCGCGGCCAGTGTCACTGTCCGGCTGAGCACGGCCAAGCACGCTGAGGCTGTAGTTCCTCTGCAGGAGCCAGCACTCAACAGCTGCTCAACTTTCCATGCAAGTAGCCAAAGCACTATTTAACATTCTTAATGCTAGATTAAAAGAGTATTGCTAGTTAAAGCTTATTATGCTTAATAATTAAAGCAATAATTGAGCTTGGAAGCAACTTAGCCAGGAGGGTGAATGCCTCCAGCCCTCGGTGCATCCACCCTGGCACCGCAGCACTTTGGGGACACTTGTGCATCAGGATGTGTGGCTGTAAAGGAGCCACTCACCCTTGGTAGTGCCTCCCCGGACAGGGTTGAGCCCCGCAGCCATCGTGGTCTGGCTGGACCCTTCACCATGGCACTGGTGTCAGAGGAGATGAGCAGTTCCCTTTCCTCCTGCTGAGCCCTCAGCTCACCTCCATCCCGTCCGTCAGCACCGAACGGTGAACATAGCGATGGCACCGAGTGGACAGCGAGGGTACGAAAAGGTGGTACAAAAAGGTGGTACGAAAAGGATTGTGGGCACAGCAATGGGTCCCTCTCCCTGCCTGGAAGCATGGGGTGAGGGTGGGTGCCCCACTGAAGGGGTCCCTCTGAGCCCCTAGGAATGAAGGGTCTAAAGTCAGGACTTTGAAACTCCAAGCTTTATTCAGTTGCTTCGGCAGCGGCGAGCGTCACACGGAGGGAGGCGGGAGGCGAGGCCATGGGGGGACAGTGGCAGCCGGGGGGAAGCTTGCTCCGCTCCCTGCACCCCGGCACAGGCTGGGGGCTTTAGTTGGTGGGGTGGTAAGCGCCGCGCTGGTGCCACTGCATGTCCCGGATGCGCCTGACCGACTGGATCTGGGGGTGTTGAGCGCCGAAATCTGAGCTGTCTTTGTAGTCCCCCTTTTCAAACAGGTACTGGTATCCCCTGTAGCCAGGGTACTGGTATCCCACCCACCTGCCAAGGCAAGCACGGGTGTCACGCACCATCACCGGGCCCAGGGGCTGGGACACAGCATGGCACGGCCAGGGCTGCGATGCTCCAGCATCTCCCAGGTCCCACCGCCCCCCTGGTACTCACGTGCCACTCTGCACCCGCACGGATGAGACCTTCTCCTGATAGCCGTGCGCGTGGAAGCTGGGCACATCGTCATCTATGATTTCAATCTTCTTGCCAGTGAAGCTGGGGTTTTCGTACAGCACGATCTTGTGCTCCTGGCTGTCCTGCAGCGGGGAGAGCAGAGATCGGGGGGCATCAGCAGCCGCCGGCACCTGAGGCTGGGCAGGGGGGCAGAGCCCAGGGCTGGGGGGGAACCAAGGCGAGGGGCTGCCACCATGTGCCACCACTCCCAGCGGTGCCAGGCGTGCTTCACATCCCTCCTTCCAGCTCAGAGAGCCAACACCCACACTGGCACTGCCAGACTTACCAGCAGACGTCCTCTGCTCTGGGGTCACCTGCCACTGCCCCCGTCCCCACGCGCCCTCTGCCCCCCACCGGCTCCCCGGGCCCCGAGGGCTGGGGCGAGGGTGCGCAGGAGGGGGTGCCCCTGCGCCCGCAGGGCTGGGGAGGGCAGGGGAAGACCGGGGAAGCCTTCTGGCTGCAGACCTTGGTCTGGCGGGTGGGTAGTGGCTGTCTGGGTGCTCTCACCACTTTGATGGGTCTCAGGGAAGTGATGCTGTCGCTTCTCCGGCTGTTGGTCCAGGAGTCCCAGCGGGGGTACTCCCCCTTCTCAAACACAAACTGCTCCCCTTTGCAGCTTGCCTGCTCGTAGCCCACCCAGCTGGAAGAGAGCAGGGGATGAGCTTCAGACCAGGCAGCGGCACAGAGACGAGCACCTTGGTACCAACCCCAGCAAACACCCTCAGGCTGAGCCCCTGGCTGTGCCCCCCGGCAGGGCGAAAACCCCTCTGCTCCCTAGTGGAAAATGGAAATGAGCAGAGTGCTGCCTGCTCAGGTGTTGGCAGTGGTGCCACGGTGGGAGTGGAGAGCTCTGCCTGCAGAGCGTGTCCTCGGTCCAGCGTGGAGCCCGGCACAACCAGTCCTGAGGCTCTGCTGGCAACCACACCACAGGCGTTGCTGCCGTGGATGCTCCAAGGTGGTGGCCCCCATCCTTGGTCCCTGGGGACCTGCAGAAGGATGGCATCACCCACAGGTCCTGGGTGGAGCTGTGCACACCACAGGAGTTGCTGGCATGGATGCTCCAAGGTGGTGACCACCCACTTTTGGTCCCTGGGTACCCACAGAAGAATGAGATTGCCCACACGTCCCGGATGGGGCTGTGCTTCTGCCAGGATGCTCCACAGCTGCCCTGTTGTTCCTGGGTGCAGCATCCTGCTCGCCGCAGGACGTAGGCAAGAAACTCACCCTGGAGATTCCCCAGGTGCTTTGCAGGGGTTCCCCATCGCTCCCCGCCTGGGAGCACAGCCCCTCTCCAAGAGCACACGCAGAGGTCACTGGGTGGATGGGGCATGCACCAATAAGGAAGGGCACTGGGGTAAAATGCCATAACCTGTGCCCATGCCCACCTGCCTCCAGCTCCCCTCCTGCTAAGCAGGGCTGTGCAGAAATGACACAACAGCATCAGCCAGGTGAAATCTGGGGTGCGGTTCAGGTGCCGGCAGCGAGGTTACCCCCTCCACATCCCAGCCCCTTCCTCCCTCCCAGGCACCACAGCAGCCCCCCAGCGCCCCTGGCACGTACGGTCCAGAGTGCACGAGGATGGAGCCCACTTTGTCCACGCCGGCTTCCTTCAGGTTGGGGCAGGCACCGCTGAGCTCATGGCAACGGCCCTGGAAGTTCTCCTGCTCAAAGATGGCAATCTGGAAGAGAGCAGGAGCCTCAGAGTGGAGCACGGCAAGTCTGGGGGGAGGACACACGGTCCCCAGCCACCAGCTCCACACAGCCCCATGTCTGCTGCAGCCCAGATCTTCCAATCTGGGAGGCCAGATCTCCCGACCTGGTGGCTCCCCAAAACCTGTCAGTGGATTTTAACCAGACTGCAACCAAGAACGAACATTTCCATGACTCTGAGCACACAGGTCTCACTCCAGGATGTCTGAAAGTTCCTGCCAGCACCAGCCCAGCACCCTGGTGCTCTTTGCAGAGTGATGCCCTCATTCACACCAGGCTTCAAGCAGCCCAGACTCTGGTTTGAGCATCGCAGCTGCCAGGCGGGACACAGCGAGCCGGGCACCCCGGGCACCCAGGAGAGGCACAAGGGCTGTCCCGGGGCCAAGCACTGCCGGCTCAGCACATGGATTAGCAGGGCAGCGGGAGGCAGAACTGCTGTGTCTGCAGGGCTGGTGGGAGATTAGGAGTTGATCCGTACCCACTCCACCCACACCAGGACCACAAACGCCAGCAAAATTCTGTGCATCTCCCACCTCACTCCCCGTTCCCTCGTCCACCCGCAAACAGCTCAGCACTGCAGCTGGCAATGCTCAACACTTGCTGTTCTGTTGCTCCCAGTCCAACCATGGCCCCAGAATATCCCAAGGAGTTGATTTTGGTCCTCAGCGAGGTTGAGGGTGCCCCAGTCTCACCACAAACTCAAGGAGAAGCCACACACTAACCTTGGAGCTGGCTTGCTGCTGCTTAGAGGCTGGCATTTGGTGCTCAGAAGCCATCATAAGCTGGGTTGTCCACTGCCTTGGAAAGAAAACTCAGAAGGTTGAAAGCTGCCACTGAGGGCACATCTGACATTGTGCTTGTGCCCCCCGTTCCTGTGTCCCCCATCTGTACCCCACAGCCCACTCGGCACTCAGTCGCTGGCTGCTCCTTGCTGCTGAGTTGCACAGAAAGGGGTACGGGACTCATAGCAGGGCAGAACCACATTCAGTCTGCAAGGACCAGCCTCTTTAAGGGCTGCTCAGCACCACAAACCTCCGGAGGCTCATGGAGGAGCCCAGGCAACAGTTCCAGCACTACATCACCCATGACTGGATCTGCAAAGGGTCTCCAGCCCAAAGCATGGGGACCTGTGAGCCCAGGGCAGTTCCAAGTTGGTTCCAGCAGAGCTCAGCCCCTGTGGCCAAGACTTTTCGCCTTGTTTGTGCTAAGCAAGGGACAGCTGAGGAGTCCCTGTCCCATTGAGGTGCCAGAAGAGCCTGATAGGGAGAAGCAGTGGGGCTCCCATTGCCCGCTTTGGCCATGTGTGTGCATGTGCAGGGTTCTGGAACAGCTGCCACTGCAAAGGACCTTCGTTCTCAAGCCCAGCAGGACCCTCCATATCTGAGCAGGCTCCAAAATAGGTGAAAACAGCTCATTCTCAATAAAATAACAACAGAGCCACTGTCGGGCAGCTATACTGAGCTGGCCACCTGGTTTGGGCTGCAGAGACAAGACTGTCTTCATGGCTCACCCCTGCGTACATGCATCCCACTGGCATCACCGCACCTCTGCCTGGTGCTGCGGGAGGAGGCAAGGACAAAAAAGAGGGCAATAGATAGAAAAGTCTTACCCGTTATACCAGTACCCGCTTGAGCCAGTGAAGGGCTGGGGACGAGAGGTGGAATTTATACCGAGCCACAGAAGAATAGTGCCAAAACTATTTACAAAATAGTTAAAGCATGAGTCAAAGAGAGAATCCTGGATTAAAACCCAATGAAAACCGAGGTCAGCTGATCGGCCGCAGCCTTTGTCTCCCCAAACACCAAGTCGGGGAGTTATTTCATTAGCTTTCACATTCGCGTCGCCCGCTTTGTTGGGTTTGTTAGCAAGGAGATTTGGAGTTTGCATGCATCAGCCAAAAACATGCCAAGACCCAGCTTGGCCCTTGCAAACAAAGCGCCCGCCAGCCCTGCTTCAGGAGTTTTGGAGCCAGAGACTTTATCCCACCAACAAACCATCGAGCTGCCCCATCACTGGAACCACCAAAAACTGCTGAAGTTGGCTCTTTCCGTGCATGATAAAACAAGCCTTCAAATAACTGGTAAGCGTCTGGCTTTGCCCATTTGCATCCCCGGCCAGGGAGCGCCCGTGCCCTACAGCCAGCGCTGCCGCACGGGACCCCGTGGGGCTCTTGGGCACCATGGGAGCCCCTTCCCGCTGACATCTCCCACGGCGGATCCTGGGCTTTGGGGGTGAACAGGGGCAGGATCCGGCGCTGGTGGCAGTGCCCAGGGAGCATCCTCAGAGCAGGGCCAGCCTGGGATGCGGGGACACCCGAGTGCTAGGGGTCGGGCTCCACTTCCAATAACACAGAACTGTTTGGGCCAGAAGGGACCTCAAAGCCCACCCAGTTCCACCCCTTGCCATGGGACACCTCCCACTGGATCAGGGTCTCCAAGCTCCATCCAACCTGGCCTTGAACCCCTCCAGGGACGGGGCAGCCACCACTGCTCTGGGCAACCTGGGCCAGGGCCTCCCCACCCTCACAGCAAAACATTTCTTCCTAAAATCTCATCTCAATCTCCCCTCTTTCAGTTTAAAAATATCCCCCGCCCTCCTGAGGCCTCTAAGAAGCATCTCAGCCCCACAGGGCAGCAGGAGCTGAGACCCCTCCATCCTGCCAGGGCCAATCCAAGGTCAGTAGCAGGGCCTCGCAGCCCAGGACACGTCCCCGTAGCTGGGCTGTACCTGGGCTGGCCCAGACAGCACCACATGGGATGGACTGAGGGTTACGGGCAGCAGCAAAAACCCTTTGCTGGTATTTTGCTGCCGGCTGACCCAGAATGGGATGTCAGGGCTGTGCATTGATTTTGGCTGTGGCAAACTGAGTTTCCTGCTGGTAGCAGGGGTATGATAACACAGCTACCAGTGCTGTAAAGCACCCACAGCCCCTTCTCAGCCACTGGAGAAGAAAGACCTGCCTTGTGGCCCAGCAAGTCTCACCCAGCATTAACGTGGCCCACGCCAGCTCTGTTCTGCACACATTCCTTGAGGGTTCCACAACACATCATAGAATGGTTTGGGTGGAAGGAACCTTAAAGCCCATCCAGTTCCACCCCCTGCCATGGGCAGGGACACCTCCCACTGGATCAGGGGCTCCAAGCCCCATCCAACCTGGCCTGGAACACCTCCAGGGATGGGGCAGCCACCACTGCTCTGGGAAACCTGGGCCAGGGCCTCCCCACCCTCACAGCAAAACATTTCTGCCTAAGATCTCATCTCAATCTCCCCTCTTTCAGCTTCAAACTCTTCCCCCACATCCTCTCCCTGCACTCCCTGATCAGAAACCCCTCCCCAGCATTCCTGGAGCCCCTTTCAGCACTGGAAGCTGCTCTAATGCCTCCCTGGAGCCTTCTCCAGGCTGAACAACCCCAACTCTCTCAGCCTGTCCTGGTATGGGAGGTGCTCCAGCCCTCGGATCACCTTTGTGGCCTCCTCTGCACTCGCTCCAGCAGATCCACATCCATCACAGATGTGCTCCAGCCCCCACCACCTCCCGGCACACCCAGAAGCTCCTCCCATGCCCAGGACAGCCACATACAGGGTCACAAGAAATCCCACCAGACCACGGATGATTTTTGTCAGGTGAGGTTTGCTAGCAAGTGCCTACAACGCTCTCAGCCCTCCCACCATCCTTCTCCACTCCCGTGCCTTCAGTTGCGGCACCACGGAAGGGTCCAGCCACTGCCCTCCCACTCTTCCTGGCTAATTCCCAGCGGTCCCCAACCCAGGACCCCCATGGACCTGTCCCTGTTCCCAGCGTAAGGCACATTCACTACCGCGGCTGCCGTCCGGCACTGCTCAGCCCCTCACGCACCCCAGTGAGTGTTAGACCTGGCGCTTGGCACGGCTGCAATTCCCTCCCCTGGGCTGTGCCAGCCTGGTTTTAGCTCAGCCGTGGGCAGCGGTGATGCAGCTGGCAGCCCCACAGACCGTCCTCGCAGCAGCTTTTGCTGCTCAGGGCTTTCATAGCCAGACCCAAAGAGAAGAAAAATCTCTGGAACAGCTGTTCAATGAGCAGGACAAAGTGCTTGGGCAGCCTCAAGTCTATCTTCCATCCCTGCCGCCAGCTCCGGTGGTCCCCACGCGTGGCCGCAGTGCCCCCAGGGCCAGGCTCTGCCCACACTGTGCACCAGCCTGCACAGCTGAGGGTGGTCACTGCTGGGATGCCCAGCACCCTACCCACATCCCGGGGGGACGTGGCCCAGATGGATCTCCAACCCCAAACTTTGCAACCAAAACTCTCTCTCGGAGAGAGTCCCCAGGCAGCAACAACCCCGGATGGTGGTGGGAAGCTTCCCTGGAGCAGGGCTGAGGATCCTGCAGGGTGCTGGGGGTGCTCACATCTCTCATTCTGTGTCCTTTGGGGTGCACAAGACCTGGTGGTGCTGTTCTTGACATCCCCACCGCTTTTGGGGCTGCCTGTGCCCCCAGGACCCCCCGGCCACCCTTTGGGCTGGACCCCGTCCTACAGCTGAGCAGGCAGGGCTGGGGAAAGCGGGAAAGGAGCCACAAGCAGAGCTCCCCAATTCCAGGAAGATACTGTGAGGAGGGGCAGAGTCACAAGAGAAACCCTTAGCAAGTGCCTTGTGAGCTGCACCAGCACAGAGCTCGCTCCTGCACTGCTCCAGTCGTACCAGCACCGCGACACAGGACCACGGGTGGTTGGGTTTGGGAAGCTGCAGCCTTTATGTAACACCGCAAATACTCGCTCTTTCCCTGCCTCTGCTCTGCCAGGGACATGCTGGGGATACCATCATGGCATCCATCCATGATCCAGCATCCTCGCATGGCAGCTTCACCTGCTGCAGACCCCCCAACCATCACCCCGACCCCATCCCCGGACCAGGCAGGCCCCTGGCAGCCTCCAGCTCAGAGTTTATTGAAGTTTTTTGCACAAAATAAACACCAAGGTCACAGCGTCAGCCGGTGGCATCGTGTCAGGCAGCCCCCGGGGCAGCGTGGGGCTGGGGCACCCCTCAGCTGTTCTCGAAGCAGCCCCGCTGGTGCCATTGCTGGTCCCGCACGCGGCGCACGGACTGGATGAGGGGCTGGTTGGCATCCCACTCGTTCCAGTGGCGGTACTCGCCCTTCTCGAAGACGTGCTGACGGCCCCGGTACCCGGGGTACTCGTAGCCCACCCACCTGCAAAGGATGGAGGTGATGCTCAGCAGCATCGTCCCAAGGCAGAGCGGGAGGGCAGCATCCCCACACCACCCCAGAAGCTGTGGCCGTGATGGTGGCTCTGCTCGCCACAGCCACACACGATGCTCTGCGGTGCTGCCCAGGGCCACAGCTCCGTTGGCACCAAGCATCACTGCCAAAACAAGGCTATGGTGGCAGAGCCTGAGGAAGAAGGTCATCATGCTGGGGGGGTGACGGACAGCCCGGAGCAGGGAAAGGACCACAGAATCTGGCCTCCACCACTCCTGCAGTGGTGTCCAGCTCTTTGGGACAGGACAAGGAGCCATCACACAGCGCCAGGGATGCTGCCCTGATCCCCATCATTGCCTGCGGGCCAGCGGAAGGTGGCAAGTGACACACTGGGCATGAGTGGCATCCTGGGGACAGCTGCCCTGCCCTGCTGTAATGACAGTGCCGGGCATCCCTGCTACCACCCCACAGTGCCGCGTGAAGGGACCTCATCAGAGAGTTTCCGCATGCCCCTAGTGCCACTGTCCTTACGTTCCGTTCAAGGCCCTGACGCTGGCCACGCGGTCCTGGAAGCCGTGGGCCCAGAGGCTGGGGACATCATCATCCACGATCTCCATCTTCCTTCCTGTGTAGCCTGCATTCTCAAAGAGGTGGATCTTGTGGTCAGGGCTGTCCTGAGGGGAAGCACGGGTCAGGGGTTGCTCTGCATAACCCTAACACCCCCTGACCCTCCCAGCCTGGAAGACCCCATTGCTGCCATCGTACTGCTAGTCCATGGGGATGCAGACCCTCCGGCAGAGGCACTACTCACGATCTGGAGGGGGCGGATGGACATCAGGCTGTCACTGTTGTGGCTGTTGGACCAGGAGTCCCAGCGAGGGTAGTCCCCCTTCTCCAGCACAAACTGCTCCCCGGCAAAGCCTTGCCGCTCAAAGCCCAGCCACCTGTGGGACCAGGGAGTCAAGAACGGCACAGCCACCCCAACACTGGACCAGCACCCCAGCACCAGGCAGTGCTGCTGCTCCCTGGGAGCAGGAGGCAGGGGATGCTCTCACTGAGGGCTTGTCCACCTTCTGCACCCTGGACTTACGGGCCAGCCTCCACCTGGATGGAGCCCACCTTCTCCAAGTCTTTCTCAATGATGTTGGGAAGCTCCTCCGTCAGCTCACATTTCTTCCCCTGGAAGTTCTCCAGCTCGTAGATCGTGATCTAAATCATGGAGAGATGCCGTTGGTGGCTGGTGCAGCCACTATGGGGAGAAAGAGCCCTGAGTCGCTGCAGGATCCCCCCTTGGCAAACAGAAGCAGCAGAGCAAAGTGCTCCAGCTGTATCCCCTCCATCCCTGCCACCCATGCCAACATCACTCTTCTCCTGCAGCAGAGCCAGATCCTGCCACGTGTGTGGCTCACAGACTTCATGTGGCTCCACTTCACTCAGGTATTGGCCAAAGATGTTTGCTCAGTAAAACACAGGCTGATATTTCATCCGTGACAGGCTGGAAGCAAGTTGACCGGTTCAAATACAGCATCAAAAAAGCAGAGGGTTTGTGTTAAGAGATCTCCAGGGCTGTAGGCTGTGGTCTCCTGCCCGCAAGCCTGGTCACCGTCCATCCTTTCCTTCTCGCTGCTCCCTCCAGATCCATTTGTTCCCTGGCTCTGGCCTGGAACAAGCTCATTTTCTGGTGTTTTCCTCTAAACCCTGTCTGGTGCAGAGACCGCAACACCTCCCCAGGACCTCCCTCTCCTGTCTGAGCTTTGGTGCTGAGCTGCAGGATGAGTTCGGGCCAGCATCAGTGGCCGGAGCGCAGCGAGTATGGGGACCAGTGGGGTCCGCCCAGCAGCCAGGCTGCACACGCGTGTAGCCAGACACCCCCAGACCCTGCCCCAAAGGGTAGCTAAAACCCCGGAGCCCAGGACAGACACCGCGTGATGGGGGGTATCAAGAGACAAAGGTGACAACCGTGGTCCTCAGGAAATTCTTTCCACCCCAAAGCCATCAGCAGCCCAAGCTCCCGGCACCTCTTTACCCACTTTGCAGGCTTTGCTCCCACTTCCAGCATTCCCAGCCAGGAGAGGTTTTGCCCAGCTTCCCGAGCTGCGGGAAGAACTGCAGCCATTGCAACACCTGCAGCTCATTTACCTCTGCCCAACCTATGAGTGCAAGAATTATAGCCTAAAAAATGCACAAGAAATTCCACTGCTCAAACCTACAGCCGATCCGTGCCGTGATAGGATAATTTCTCTCCCGGCTTAAAACGCTGCGCAGCTGCACACCAGACCGGCAGGTAAGTACTTGGCAGCCACAAACGCAGCGAGCAGCGTCTCCTCCTGCCAGGCAGCAGCAAGTCCTGCAGTCAAAACCTCCCTCCCAGCCCTCAGCCCCGCGCAGCTCAGCTCGAAGCGGATCAAATAGAGCACGGACACCAGCACGCTGCTGCCCTGGGAGGCCGGAGGCCACTTGCTTCCCCAGGACAACCTGCATTGCTTTGACACTGGTACCAGCTTTGTGTGCTGCAACACACGGGGACCGACAGAATCCCACAGAGTCCGTCTGTAACCAGTTGCCCCCAGTATACCTTGTAATTGCCACCTTGCTCACCAGCACCCTCCCCAGTCGCCATCTGCTCGGGGGGACTTTGCTGCTCCGTCATTGTGCCTGGAAAACCCAAATTGTTGGAGGTTAACACAGCATCGTTTTCATGCGAGGTATCAGCCTTTAAAGCGATTGCTTAAGCAGAAATAGATGAAGCTGGCACGGTAACAGGTAGCAAAACTTTATACAGCAGCTGTAAATCCCCAGGGACGTCCAGGCTAGAAGGAAGCGCTCCGTTATCCATGCCCCTCTCCCTCCTGCACACAGGCCCTGTATCCTCACCCAGGCATCACCTTGGGCTCAGAGAGCCCTTAATTAAACCAACCAACCTTCCAAGTGACACAGGATCCCTCTCTAACCCTGGGCAGCTCACCCAGTTGCTCATTAAACTCCTGTCCAAAAGCCCATCCCTTGTTTCCATCAGGAATTTGCCAGGTTCCAGCTTCCAGCTGTTGACATCTTTCCCCGCTAACGTAAAGGCTGGCAGCTCTCCCTTGCTCCCACAGCCCAGCGTCCCCAGGGGCATCAGACCTGGCAGCTGGAGCCACGTTGGCTGGTGGGACAGCAGCGAGAGCCTCCTCCTTGCTGTCCAGGAACATCTCACAACGTTCCTACTCGAATAGGAAACCCCGTCCAAACACGCCTCCCCCGTCTGCTCTCGCCACGCTAACGCAAAGGATTGCTGAGAGTTTAATAGGAGACGAATAAAAGAACCGGAGTTTGACTGGCATCCTTAATCAAAACCCTGCAGCATCACTTCTCGACAAGCATTAGCAAAACAGTCGCTATAACGAGACCTCGACGCAGATATGCTAATTCTTTTTTAAAGCCCTTTCCAGTCCAAGCAGTGGCACCGCTACCTCTCCCGGCGTGGTTCCGCTCTGCCGGCCGGCGCGGGCAGCCCTGCTATTTATGGGTTGCTTCTGAACAGAACAGCACATTATTTGGACGCTGATACAGCAGCTGTGTCTACTGAATTCCATCCATGAGATTTCATCTCAATAGCACGGGCTCGCAGCGCGCCATGGAAACGTTATTCAGATTTCTCCCGGCTGTCCCTTAAAAATGTGCCACTCGCTTTACAGAAGATTAACGTCAAAACTCACATCAGCACGTTCACGCCGCTTCTTGCCAGTTTCTCTGGAAAACTCTCCCATCAGCAGTTAACGAGGGGGTTCAGCCTAGAAACCAAGCACAGCGCAAAGCGAAAAAAACATGCTAAATATTTACAGCTTGTTTGGGCTCAAACACAAGACAAGACACGGGGTCGGTGTCAGCTCCCGGGAGCTCTGCTGGAAGCGCAGCGGGGAAGCTGGATGAGGCAGGTACCACGGCAAGAGAGCAAGGCTGGCACTCAAGCTTTGGATTCTCACCCAAGCTTTGACCCTTACCAGAAGCATTATCTCCATCACCTTCATTACATCTCAGTTCATCTCCCTACCCTGCCTGTTCACCACCTGCATCCACACTGCTCTGGGCTCAAAGAGACCAACAGGATCTTTCGGGAGCCAAGTGCCTAGTAGATGGGTTTACCCATCTTTACAGGTAAAGCATATTCCCAGGTGGGGGAAACACCACCATCCTTCTGCACCAGATGCCAAGCTGAGAGCTTTTTACTCTGCTGGTAGTGGGCTCGATTCCCTCTTAACACTAAGCTACAGTCAACCTACACACATTTCATTCTATTCCTGCAGAGTTTTCTACCTGCTCTGAGTGTGCCTCACCCTGAAACCAAGAACTAAACATGAAATATTTACCAAAGTTGCCAAAAAGCTACTCCACTTGGCCAGGGTGGGTGAACTTAGAATCATAGAATAGTTTGGGTCAGAAGGGACCTTAAAGATCACCTAGTTCCAACCCCCTACCATGGGCAGAGACATCCCACTAGATCAGGCTGCCCACAGAATCATCGAATAGTTTGGGTTGGATGGGACCTTAAAGATCAAACAAACTTGGAGTTTGTCTAATGGGCAGATGGCTGGAAAACTGTCCCATCCACGTCAGCACCCAGATGGAGCTCTGTGCCGCAATTTGCTGTATCATACCACACGCTGGAGCTGCTTATGGGAAGGCTCTTCATACCCATCCCTGCCGTACAGCCTTGCTGGCAGCTTTCCTGAGCCTCAGCCCCAGCACAAGCCGGGATGCACCCAAGCAGGGACAAGAGAGATTGTCTCCAACAGACTTTGCCACCGCTACCCATTGCTGCAGCTTCAGAAGGACAACACAAATCACCTCCAAAGGAGATTTGCCTTCTCCATCGCAGCCCATCCCTGGGATACTGCGCTGCTCCAACAAGTGGGAGTCAAGACGGGGTACGATAAGGGTCTTTGCAATGTAAAGCTGACCACGAAGTGCAGCTGGAAGCACAGTGCAGCTCAACAGCACCTGTTGTCACTGGTCAAACGAGATTTTGTACCTACAGAGACCCCAGCACAGACGGTGGTTTGATAGAGCCCATTTTCTATCGCAGTTCCTTTTCACACTTCATTCTTTTCTTCGAATACAGAACTACTTGGCTGTAAAATATGAAAGCATTTCTGGACAGGAGGACTCAAAGGACAGCATGGAATGAATTAATTTGTCTCTTTTACCAAACACAACAGCTTTGAAATACAGAGATTTTCTGACAAGCCCATTCCTTGCCAGCGTCCCCTTTGCCCTGCGTTCGGTAGCGGCTGCAGCGTCCATGGATCTTCCTTTCCCAAGCTCACATTGATAAGGCAAATGCAGAAACATGACAGAAGGGGCACTAGATCTCACTGATTTGTCTCCCTAACAGAACTCAACTTCCTTTTGCTGTCAGCCTCTTAAATCCCTTTGAGAAACGCTTATACTGTTAGAAAAGAGAGGTTTTTTTCTTAATATCTGCTTGCATTGTAATTGCATGGCATAATACACACAGACAGAATGTCTTTATTCCTTAGGAAGCCGTATAAAGTATTTCCTATGAGACAATTTATTTAGCGTGACCCATATTTACACGTTCTGTAAGGCTATGTGGAATGCTATAAACATGTTACCTATACAAAAGCCCTTTAAAAAACAGCTCGATACCACATTAATGTGGAAAGAGAAAAATCCATAAGCCATTAGACCTTGTCTCTCCTTCTCCAATCCCATGGGAAGAATCAAGTTATTTCAGATGGTATTTTTGCAAAAATACTTTGTGTCAAAAGGATGATGAGGAGAGGGAGGACCTGGTGGCCGGGACAGGCACAGGAGCGATGCTCAGCACCACCAGCTCTTTCCAACCCCACCATGGAAAGGATGCCCAGCATCCACCCTGTCCCCTCACTCCAGTGTAGGCAGAGCTAGGTTGGACCAGAGGTTCCTGGACTTTGTAGGTCCAGCTGAGGACTTGGAAGGTTGTATCCCCAAATCCACATTAAAGCCCCACAGTTTCGGCCCCAAGAGGTCTGTCTTCCTTAAAAGCCCACCTTTTTTACCTCTAATTCACCTGATGATGTAGAAAAAGCAACTGAGAGCTCTCATGAGCACAGAGCCGAGTTGATAAGAAAATAAACATTTGCTTTTCCTTCACAACGTTCCAATTTGGGGACCTCCAGATAGATTCTCCACCTCCGGCACTCATCCCTTGGGACCCAAGGGGCTGCAGGCTGCGGCTGCACCTACACCACGGGCTCGCACAAAGTGTCCTTCAGGAAGATGAAGACAGTGATCTCTGACCGACAGCATCTGCTCTGGGTGAGCACATCTATGGCAACACCACTGTGCTCTCACTAGCAGAGTTTGGTTCATTCCCAGGGGGAGCGTGGCCACAGCCATAACACCGCTGAGAACGCGTCTCCAGCCGTGCATCCTGGATGCACCTCCTGCAGAAGAGCCGCGCTGCATGGCAGCACGCTGAATCTCATAGAATCATAGAACAGTTTGGGTTGGAAGCAACCTTAAAGCCCATCCAGTTCCAACACCCCTGCCATGGGCAGGGACACCTCCCACTGGATCAGGGACTCCAAGCCCCATCCAACCTGGTCTTGAACACCTCTAAGGATGGGGCAGACACAGCTTCTCTGGGCAACCTGGGCCAGGCCCCCACCACATTCATCGTGAAGAAATTCCTCCTAATGTCTAGTCTAGATCTGCCCCTCTCCAGTTTATACCCATTCCCTCTCGTCCTATCACTACAAGCCTTTGTGAACAGCCCCTTCCCAGCTTTCCTGTAGCCCCTTCAGGTACTGGAAGGTTACTATAAGGCCTCCACTATCTCCTTGGAGGCTTCTCTTCTCCAGACTGAACAAGTTCAACTCTCTCAGCCTGTCCTCGTATGGGAGATGCTCCAGCCCTCTGATCATCTCTGTGGCCTCCTCTGGACTCGTTCCAACAGTTCCATATCCTTATTATGTTGAGGATTCCAGAACTGGGACCCCCCATTTCCCAGGAAAACAATCCATCCCAGGAGAAAGTGTGGCTTTACAACTTGGAGTTTGGTATCTGCAGTAAGTGATCATGAAACCCCTCCCTCCACAATGTCCGTGGAACACACGGCCCTCTCCTGGAATGATCACTCAACTGACTTGATGATTTCCCACAGACCAGAGGCAGCCAGGTCTGCGCTGGTGACCCTGCTCTCCTCTGACCGCAGTTGGGGAACCGCACACAGAGCCTGTTTGGGTTGGGACCACAGGAGTGCTGGATATGCAGTTCCTCTGGCTCCCCGGGATGAAGTTATCTGTGTCCCAAGGATGCTCTTGCTTCCCACACACAGAGACACCGAGGACAATTACACTGCAGTGCCAGCAACAGACTTTTCACAGTACGGGGAGAGACAGAAGTCCCTTTTGCCAGGGCACAGACTTTTAAAGCATTGTATTTAAAGCTGTTTAGACGACATTTGCCTCCCCTCTGAGCTATTTCAGTCTATCAGCTCTCTGTCCAACTCCCTGACATCCACCCACACTCTTGATTTAATGCCTCAAAGAGGAGGCACACTGGAGTGTTTGCACAAGTACTAAAGGTTAGAAACTGCTGCTGCTGCGCCAGGTGAAACGGCCGATTAACAGTCTGCATTTGTCAATCCGATCCAGTGCATTTAACGGTTTGGCAACGATTGTTTGGGAATAAATAATAGGGGGAAACAAACTTTTGTGTGGGCAGAAAGGTGTGGGGGTCAATTCCTACAGGGCTATGTTGTCAATGGGTGTCAGACCTCAAGGGCTGAAGGACAGACATGCTGCCTCTTGCTCTGCAGGAAATAAAACCAAAGCAAGGCTCTGAACAGCTACTCAAAGTAAAGGGCTTGGAACTACACGGACTTTAAAGAGGCGATTTGCAAACAGAAGAATAAAAAGGAAGAAATTCACAACTGGGGATTCCAAGTCACAGAATCACAGAACGGTTTGGGTCAGAAAGGACCTCAAAGCCCATCCAGTTCCACCCCCTTCCATGGGCAGGGACACCTCCCACTGGATCAGGGGCTCCAAGCCCCATCCAACCTGGCCTGGAACCCCTCCAGGGATGGGGCAGCCACTACTGCTCTGGGCACCCTGGGCCAGGGCCTCCCCACCCTCACAGCAAAACATTTCCTAAATATAAAAGAATATAAAAGTGTCCATCCCCCCAAGTGACAAACTAAAGCAGAGGGAGGAGTTCTGCTAACAACGAGAGAAGAGCAATCAGAAAAGAAGGATTTCTAAACCAAACAAACTACATACTTCCACTTTTAAAGACCATTACTCTACTGATGCTGTTTTTTAAGGAAGAAAAAACATCCAAGCAGCTGTTAGGGAAGGCATGAGGACACCGCACTCCTCGGGGGATGCCCGGATCCATATTGTGTTTGTGACACTCGGGACACCGTTAGGACAAGGGCTGAAACCTACTCTAAGGTAGGTCCCAGTAGTTGATCAAAAAGCATACCTGAACAAAAGTGCTGAAGCCAAGAGCTCGCTCCCATCTCCTATTCTCAGCAAAAACCCCAAAGGTGGCAACAAAAGTAAAAGCACAAAAAAAATTCAACAAGCATTATTTGGAATAAAAATAGAATTGTATAAAATGTATTACAGTACGTTCTATCATTTAAGAAGTAATAACATATTTATAGATCTTTTATTACATAGTGATAACCTGAAGAGAAGGAAGTCGATATTTAAATCCATGTACAACAAGGAAATGATAGAGCAGAAAAAAACACTTTCCCATTCAACACCATTCTAAAGATTCTTTTTAATTAGACATTTAAGCATTAAACATTTCTCGGTAGTAGGTTAAACTACTAAATACAGTAAGTTTCAGTGCATTGTCCAAGCAGATGTGGAAATGCAGACACATTCAA
The DNA here is from genome assembly GCF_017976375.1 of Cuculus canorus. NCBI lineage: Eukaryota > Metazoa > Chordata > Aves > Cuculiformes > Cuculidae > Cuculus > Cuculus canorus. Next base: position 8,614,304 of record NC_071417.1, read on the forward strand.
AGGGCTTTGTGGAAACCTAGTATTAATACCCTCAGTTTCCTCAAACACAGAGCAAACACTGCCAGTACGAAGTTTCTGACCTTCCTTTATTAGACCAAGAACCAGTAAACCCTCCAACTCTTGGCAAGGCGACACTGTCGACCGGCTGAACTCGAAAATCAAGCCTGTGTAAATATTCTCGTCAGCAGGGGGAATCTACCTGATTTCTAGACACTGTTTAAAGTAAGCCCCACGTCATCTGAGGAGGAAAAGCAATCAGCTTTCTTCTCTCAAACCTGCAAATGCTGCAGGTCCAGGCTGGCCAAAGCGTGCGCGTGTGTCACACGCAGCGTACGACTGATCGCACACCTTCAGTGCTGCCATAAAACAACCCCAAAAGACACATAGGCAAAGCTTATTTTAAGAGTCGCCTTTTCCACCATCATCTAAAGGAAAGGGAAGAAGAAAATATGTGCAACATTGTAAAATCCGCTAAGAGGAGCTCTTTAACAGTCTGGCCGGCCGCACCCACACGGAGGTCCACCTCCCACCACCCAGGGTTAAAAACCACATGGGATGAAATGCTCAGCAGAAATCTTGGGTGATTGTTTCTTAATCAGCAGCAAAAGGGGCTGCAAAACTCTAACAGTGACAACAGCTCTGATGAGAAATAGGCCAAAGCAGCAAGTAAAGATTTTTTTCTACGAAAGAGAAACATATTCATTCCATCACCACTAAGTACAGGGAGCTGCTATCAGAACTAAATCTGGGAGAGAGAGATTCACATATGGGACTTGCCTCCTGACATACTGCCGTTATCTCTCTCCCACAAGCAGACTGGGACTAAAAATCACCTCATCTGTGACTCCTTCGTGAGAAGAATTGGCACATGGTTTTGGCAGCTACAAGCTTGATAGACAGCAGACCAGGCATGGTGGTAACCCCATGGAAATCAAGCTTTCCGAAATGCTGATCATAAAAAAAAAAAAACAAAAAAGAAAAGGAAAATGAGTTCAAGTGCTGGTGCTTAATCTTTAATATTAGAGAAGCCCATCAGCAGGACACGGGAAGTGCAATGTGAGGAGCAGCATCTGCTCTGGCTCCAGCCCCACCACGACAGAGGCTCTGCCTGACCCCGCGCTACAAGAGGGCATCAGGGAGGAGGAGAGCGCTCTCGCCTCGCGTCGGCTGTCCACGCTGCTGCTTGCTCAGTCGAGCTGAGAGGAATACTGACGCCATATGATAACCTCCCTCGCTGGGCTACATGGTTAAATGTTTACTGAAAAGAGCACTTATTTGGGGAAAGAATAAAGTGTGTCTTCAATGGACATCTTGGTTGATGTTTCAGATTCTGTATTCAAAGATATTAACATATTTGAGATATTAGTGATATTCACCACACCCGTGTTATGCAGGAGATATCTATACAGCTATTATAACACCGGTCTTACCAAAAGAAGATTATATGAGCTGAGAAACTGAAGATCACATTTAGGTTATCCCACAAAATCAGCATAAAAATAAGAACTTAAACCTGGTATTTACAGATTAACAAATAGAGAAGTGGGACTGTCCAAACTGCTATTAAAGTGACATTCAACAATTATTAACTGGAACCCTGATATGAGTGTAACATCCTCCCTTTTCCCTTACTTTTTTTGATATAAAAACAGTATTTACATGTATTTTTTTTTTTAAAGAGAACTGGTTGACATTATTGCTTGATCCTTTTTAGGAAAGACATTCCAATGAAGCAATTATTTCACATGCTGACAAAACACAGAATATACCATTTCAAGAGTGACAAAAGTTAACGTTTTGTTCATCTAAAAATTATCCTCATCTGCTCGGTCAGCAGAAAACATGTAAATATAAGCCAATCAAAAATACATCTTACAAAAAAATAATCAAGTTTCCTTTTGCAGTATGGCAGTAAACATCATTTGTTCTTTCACTCTCACCTTCCACAAACTTCATTCTAAACAAGAGCTTACTATTATTTCCACCAAAAAAAACCAAAAAAAAAAGATAAATTTGATTAAAATTGTTATTTTCATAAACAAACACAAAGCCCAGCCTTACACCTGACGTGCCTACTGAAAGTCATACTTCTGCGGTGCTGAACACCTGCGTCGCAGTGCAGTCTCTGTTCAACAGTGAGGGGACTTTCCTGGTGCACAGCACTCCGAGATCAAACACTACAATTTTCCAAGACTTTCTGGAGCGCTAACTCCTTCCAGGCAAGTTTGAAGTGACCGCTCGCGCATCTCTGGATAGATACAGCTTTGTATTTGACTATGAATATTAAGCAGCTTTCTCCACAAAACAGGAAGGCACCATGCACATAGCAGTTGAGGCAGGAAGCAAACAGCAGCAACATGACGTGTGAATTTTAGGTTCAGATGAGTTAAGGCTTCTGTTAAACTTCTTTATCTTCATCTAGTTAGAATCACTATCTGGAAAGAGAGAACAGAAGCAACTGAAGTAACGATGTGACACGGTCAACAAAGCAGTCAGAGCCCTCTTGGCGTCTGTAACGGGAAAGCTCTTGTAGTGTATTGCTCTTGTAGTGTCATCTTGGCCTGGTCCAGTTTAAGGTGGTAAATGCCCAAGAGCTGCCCAGAGCACTGCTGAAACGGCACACATCAAGGTTTACAAACTGTGTGCAAGCCTTTTATTCAATGTTCTTGCTTGATGGAAGCACTACGAAGAGGCAGCACAAACAGACTGAGTGTTGTTACAATAAAATTGTCTGCAGAGAAGCACTGAAACTGCATCACCTGGGAATGAAAAACTCCACTCCTATGCTCTGCCTCACACAGAATTACTTGCCATTCCTGAGCAGACCTTTCAGAGTAAGTCTGCTTATATATTAATGCTTAGTGTGTCAGTATAACAACTCTGTAAGGAAACACTTTTATTTTAATCACTACGTACATTTGCTTAGCAAAGCCTCTCATTCTGTCGGGAGGTACCTTTTCAAACCTGATTCTCATAATGGCTCTGTCTCTTCTTTGATTTCAGCTCCTTCAGCCACTGAGGAGACTTTTCTTCTGACCTAAGATGGAAAAAAGACACTCTTTATTCCTTAATTATGACAACTCATTACAGAAACAAAAAAAATAGAAATATACCATTTCCTCTACAGCCTTGGGATGTCTATTTGTAACACTTTTTTCCCCCCACCAAAATAAGTACAAGCGTCTTCCTGGGACTGGTAGAAGCCTCTCACCTGTCCTCCTTCTCTACACTGGAGGGCAGCACTCTGCTGCCAGGAGTTCCAGGCTGCGGTTTAGGGGATTTAAAGAGCTGAGCAGAACTTATTTCCCCAGCACTCTCAGACTCCCGTCTTTTCCGCAGCTGGGCCTAAAAAAAAAAATCGAAATAAAGCATTGAGCTCCTTTTCAAGGCGGTACTCAGACTTTCGGAATGCAAACCAAACAATTCAGACTTATAAAAACAATCCCTGTTTGAATACAGTGAAGAGGTTCTTTATAAACCCACACAGTTTTGAAAGCACATTCACTATTGCAAAGCTGATTTTTTTTCCAGATCACTTAATATCTCTCGCCAACAGTTAAAAGTGAGGAAGGTAACTGCAAGGTTTGTCTACACATCACATCCACCCCCTCAAACAACACACAATGACACATCAGCAAAACGTCCTGGTTCTATTTCTAGAGAGATCTGAGCTGCTGAACCAGTCCGACTCTCATCAGCTGTGTTCTCCCTGTGTTCACCTTGAGAACAGAGTGGTCCATCCCTGGAAACACAGGAAGCCTCTGAGCGTGTACAGAAGACGTTCTCACAGTATGCTGAATCTTGTCTTCCTCATCAGAATCTTCCCGTTGCATAGTCTTCTTCTCTTCTAATTAATTGTTTAAAAAATAAAAGCAAAAGGGGGGAAAAAAAGTCAGCAGGCTTTTCACCTACACCTTTCTCCACGTCTCTTCCGATCGGAGATGTATTAACAGTAATATCACCGCACCACAGGATGGAGTTTAATGCTTCAATACAGATCAAAGCAACAAACATATGAAGTACTCGGTAACAAAAAGATTTCTTGCTGACAGAGATACGGGAGCAGAAGGTACTGCTAATTTAATCAGCGTTCCTGCCTCTGAACATTTCACGTTCCGTGATCAACTGAGATTAATTCAGATTGGAAGAGACATCTGGAAGCTATGAGGTCCAGCCCCTGCTCAAAGCAAGGCTTTGAAGCAAAGAGGCCGAGCAGCAGAAGTCTGCACACTACAGAGGTGGATGCAATGGGACAGGTGCCTTTACACGCACTGCGTCCTTGGCTGATAATTACACTCCAGCTCCCAGAACAGCATTTCTTACCAAGATAAGGCTTCAAAATAGTCTAGGTCTGTTAGACCTGCCCCAAAGCAACCACCATGCAGATAACAGTCAATTGATTCGGAGGCTACAAAAGACATCAGTTTGATCACACATTCTTCCCTATATTCATGAGCTTTAGGAGAAAGCAGAAACAGCAGGTCACAAACCTGACTTTTTTAATAGGTCCCTTCAGTTACAAAAACATCAGCAGCAACAGTCACGACTCCTCTGCTCAGAGGATACCAAGAGGATATCTGCAGCACATACCCCGTAGCACCAAAGTGCTGCAGGCACTAAATCATAGACCTATAATGACCATGTGCACTAAACCATTCATTCACATCGATGAGCAAGGATTTTCAATGCCTGACGCATTTCCCTATTGCATCCTAAGGAGAGGATGGGTCAGGAGGGGGACATTTGTAATAGAACACATTTGAAGGAGTTGATTTATTCTTACTTGGGCCTCTCTAGTCCTGTAGCACTTATAGATGCTAGAAAGAAAGAACATTTATGAGCACCTCTAGAATATGAACAATTGCAGTTACTCTTCACAATAACACACAGGCTTGGATATAGCATGCTCTGTAGAGCTTCTCACACATCCAACCACAGCAGTTTCTAAACTCACTATTTTCTCAGTGAACAAAATTCAGCAGCCAGAAGTGAGAGGGAATTGCACGGAAGATCTCCTCGGCCCTGGCCTCCCGTCAGTCTGGCTACCGCAGCTTCTTTCATTCCCAAAGCTCCAAGAAATGGAGGGGAAGTCTGGATTAGAAGATGACCCAGCGGTGGGAGAAGGAAACTTGTTACACCTTGATGCAATTTCAGGAATGTTCTACCATTTAGAAATCCCTGCCTTTACAACCAAGCTGATTACAGCTAATTATTTCACATAGTTGAGGGATACCTGTGGAATCTTTAAACATCCAGGTATTATCTGGTTCTTCCATCAACGAGAATCTGTTTTCAAACTCCTGCCCTCTACTTCTTCGAAGAGAGTGGGAAATAGGAGCCCGACGGCGCCTCTTTTTGCTGAGCTGTACACGAGTTTTCAGCGCACTGGAGTCCAGAATAGTGGTTTGCTACAAAAAGAAACAAAGCCTTTACTTTCAACCAGCCTGAAAGTAAGAGTCATCTCCTTCATAACAATCTCCCAAACTACTTCAACGCATGAACACATGCAGTGTAATTAAACTATGCATATTTACCTGATGATGATGATTATTATTGTAGCTACTTAAAACTATATTAAAGAGAATTTAGGATGAGGATATGCTACATTGTGCTAACTGAGTAGAACCTGGTTCTTAGTCTTCTGGGTCTTAGAGTGTTTTAAGAATTCAGACCTTATTAGCTAGTTAAGCAATTGAAGACTGGTATCTATAAAAAACAACTACACATAATTCTCTTGTAGTAAAGCACTGTAATTCCATAGAATCATAGACTGTTTTGAATTGAAAGGGGACTTAAAGATCACCCATTTCCAAACCCGCTGCCATGGGGGGGTTGTTCTTATGGGTTACCATCCACAGACATTTGAAGCCAATCAGAAGCAACAAGGAAACTGCAAGTGCCAGGTCACGGCACTTGGAAAATCTCTGTGCTCAGTCATTTCAAATACATCCATCCCTGTGCAGGATGGCCAGACAGTAGCATTTACAGACCAAAAGAAGGAGCTGGAAGTTATTTATTTAAAGCCATTTGTTGTTAGAGACTTGCCTGTAATCAGCAAACATCACTGAGCCTCCTCTTCTTCGGAAGATGTGGTTTTATTTGTTTTCGAGAAATTTCAGGTCAGGAATAAACTTCTCATTGAAACAGCACCTCGCCAGCTGTATTTAAAGCTATTACCATTTTAGAGAGATGCCTTCAGCTGTCCAGGTAACAGCACAATACCTGCATTACCTGAAGAACCACGCACGGGGACAAAATGCCATCTGAGTTACTAACACTGCCTTTACAGAGCAACAATGTGCAGCTGGGATGCCCTGCCAAAGGAGCGTTAACCGATTCCACAGCTCACGCAGCTAGGGATCTCAAAGCAACGGACCACCACACGTGGCCTCTGCTTCAGAGCCAGAAAGGCTGGGAGATGAGAGCAACGCGTCCTTTGGCAAAACACAGGCTTCTGCAGTTCCCCATAGATGACACCAGCAGTGAAGAAGGGAGCTGGCTGGGAGCCCTTTCGAAGAACCTACACAGAAGGCAGCTGTGATTTTAACAGTCAATTCTGCTGCACCAGACCAAACTGCCTTCAGCACAAACCTGCTTCCATCCTGCCTACGCTTCATGAAGCACTCTACTCGACAACTCAGAAGGCGTTAAGGCACTTTTGACAGGCAAGGCAGTGGATCTCAGACCTTCCTAGCAGCTGCAGGATCCACTTCAGCTGGGAATCTGGCACTTACCCATAGATCTGCCATTAGATACTGTATAATGATAAAAAGGTGCCCCGAGTCTCACTAAAGAAGAAGCAACAATTCCCAGATGCTGTATTGAAAAACTGCAGTTGTATTAGTGCTTTCAAAGAACAGTAAATCTCACCTACGTATGACCACAAATTACTGCTTTCACATCACCAACAAGATTTTGAAGTATAAAAAAAAGCCCTTTAAAATGCAATTGTAAGCTTCTACTAAAAGAGATCAACTGAAAAAGAAGAAAACTATTAGTAAATGTCTTTATAGCCTCAAATGTGCACGGCTTATAGCACAGCAGTCAGTACTGATTTGTGCTGTTTAATGATTTTTCCATGTTAATAGGGCCATTTAACTCTTCTCTTACAGCTCTCTGAAGAGCAGACGGAGAAAAAGCAGCTTTATTAAGCCACTGAGACATTATCCGAGGCCAGTAGCTTCTTGGGATCTCTTAGAACCTAAGCGTTACAGAAACTGGAAGATCTTTGTAGCTTTGACCTCAAAGATTTCAGGCAGGAAGTCAGCTGGGAAAATTCAGTGTGATAAAGAAAAGGCAGAGGAAGATTGAGTACAATATTTCCAGAAGATATTGCTTCACAGTGATGAACACAAGGAACAATACAGTTAATCTAGAAGAAGAACTGCAGTTTCCCATTACAGTAACTTACATCAATAAAAGAGAAATCAGTGGTCTTTTCATCAGGGTTGGTGTCTCCCAGAGGGGGTAAATCAGTCCCATCAGTAGAGTCCCTGTCAGTGCTGGAACGGTCCAAACTTGTGCTCCTTTGGTCTTTTGAGAAGTCATGGTGATCAACCAGGGAGGCAGGTTCCGTTTGAGAGGACAGTGAGGATGGGTGGCTATTTGGATGCTGCTTTCTCGTCGAAATGACATCATTTTCCGAGGAAGGGGATTCAGGCACAAAGCTGAAAATTAAGAAAATGAGATCTATGAGACTTCAGGGTAAGCAAATACATGCAAGTATAGTTCGGATCACACATACTCACAGATGATAAACAAAGGTAGAACTGAAACTGTGGCTACGAGTAACAGATGCATCTTTGGAGGCAGCCGGTACTGCCAGCAAGGCTGTGGATCACTTTCATTATCACAGCTTTTCATCCACTTGAATTTACCATGTATTGAATAATGTGAGTATGCAGATAAATGGCAGTGATTTGATTGTTAGGTGCTTTTATTGCTTGGGATTTCTCTTCTCCAGCAGAAAGACCCCTTCAAATGCATACACGAAAATGAGACAAGGGAACTAGCAAGCTGCTTGAAAGCCCTAAGCAATTTTCCCCTTCGATATATAACAGCAGCAGAACTTACACTTTGGCACTGTGCATGTCTGAAAGCATTTTCCAAACCAACTATTTTCCTAAAGAGCTTTTCTCTGATCTGAGGAGGAGCTGAAGTGAGAGGTGGGCAGCAGGTGGCAGCCCAGGGCTCTGGAAGCAGAGGCTTTCTGGGTACCTCGGGAAGAGCATCCAGGGCAGCAGGACCTGCTCTCCCAGTACTCCCAGAAATCCTCCCTTTGCCTGGACTAATAGAAATGAGCTGTAGTGTCAATGCCGAAAGCTGTATGCCGCTACACATCTCCCTTGGCCACATCGGTTGGAGCGTTCCTTTAAATAGCAGGAGAGTGTAGTCAACACAGAAGACCCTACTGTCAGTAAAAATAGAGCTGTCTTGCTTCTGATTTTAGAGACTTCTCATTTAAAAAATAAACCTAGTGTATTTAGGGAGTTTAGACTAGTTTTTCTCTGCTTAACAAGAGTCTTTTGTTACCAAGCACCTTTTCTTGAGCAAATATCTACGAAAACGGCTCTAAAACCAAAAAAATCAGGACCACATATGTATGAATATATGCCCACGTTTTAAATAATAGATCTTGGTATTTGGTACAGCCCACCCGATAGCGATCTTGGGAGGAAAAAAACACTTCGGAGTCTCCGGCGGAATAACAGCTTTCTATCCAGCAGCAGTGCATGGTACAATTTCCAGTCTGGCACAGCGAGCACTGCACAGAGGGTTCCCAGCACACAAGCAGAGCGAAAGCCTCTTCCCTCCTTCAGCAGTGGGCCCCAGGATAATTAAAAAATTGTACTAATGAGCTCCAGGGGGAAGGTTTTGTCTAGTATTCCTGCTTCAAATGATATCCGGTAGCTGCAGCGTTAGGCTTTAGATCCCCTAGAATATGGAAGAATGCAGAGACGAAGACAATCTGCAGACTTACCAGCTTTCATGGAAATTAAAATGTGTATTAAAAGGCTCCCGTCTGATTTGCATCTCGCCAGAAAGCCTCTTCCTTTCTACATCCTATGGTTTCATCAAATGCAAGTCAGTGCAATTTTTTCAAACTGCAGTTTTTTCAAACTGCACTGAGGATTTGAGAGTAAGCGAAGATGGAAATACAGATGAATTGATGGTTTTTATTTCACAAACTTTCCTAATGGATTCTCCTCCAGAATTCTTGCACAATTACAGATCCTCACACACCAAACACTGGGGAACAGCTCCTCATCAAACACTTCAAAGACAACTCAAGCACAAACACTGTTGTGCTGAGCGGATCCTTTCCATCTGAACAGCAAATCAGGGGGGAAATTCCTTTCAGAATAACAGTCAAATATTAACATTTAAAACATTTTCACTTCTCATTACTGAGATGTCTTACGCATCTTTTTTTCTTACTTCATTAGGTTTTATAAGCATATCCGTAAGGTACCAACAACATTCAGCAGGTATCATTTACAGATACCTGCTCCTCTGGGAAATTACCCTTGACGTGGCGCACACAAATAGCAGCAGAATGGTTATCCCAAATTATGCAATAAGCTAAGATCAACCTTCATTTTCAATGGCAATTAAATTTAAGTAGTTTTAGGCAAGACTGTGCTGAAGAGGCCACAAGGAATGCATTGCTTCATGTGGAATTAGGAGTCAAAAAGTGAAGGTATCTTCAGAGTAACACTGCTGAGGAGCCAGAATCAGAAGGCTGCTCTTGCCACTTGCTTCAGGCATCACACACAAAATAACGTCAATTTAAAATGCCCCCTTATATTGTGTAACTGCAGATTCCCATCTTTTACAGGTAGCTGACACCTTATTGTTTTCTTTTCCAACTCTTTGTTGTAATCTAGCTTCAAGGATTCGAAGAAATAAATAGCTAAAACTTTATGAAGTCAAAGCTGTACAGATCCATCATCTGAAATCCAGGCCAGGTTGGATGGGGCTTTGAGCAGCCTGATCCAGTGGGAGGTGTCCCTGCCCATCGTAGGGAGGTTGGAACTGGATATTTAGGCTCCCTTCCAATGCAAACTACCTATGATTCTATGATCCCTTTTACAAAAAGGAGAACCATTTTTCTTTATGATGACTGTTCTGATCTAGAAGTAAGAATTTTCTACACTGTCAACTTGGAAAAGCTTACTAAAGCACTCAAGAAAAAAATAAAAATAATACATTTTAAATAAGCTAAGAAAAACCCAATTAATGCCTCCAAATTAAACCATGTCCTTCTCCAAAGCCCACTGCAACCAGCCAAGAGCAGCCCCTTATGCTTATTCCAGCAGTGACTAAGTTCTAGACAAAAGCGATGCTGCCTCCACCTTCCCAGGAGCTCACTGAGGAAAAGGACCACATTTATCCTGGCACTATGTAGTCATGGCTTTTTATTTCATCACTCTCTTCCTCTCTCAACTTCAAATGGAGTTAATTCACAGGTGCATTAACTCCTAAAGGGGTTAAAATAATCGCTTCATGACTCAAATCCTATGAAATGCCAGGAACTGGAAGTTCCTCCAGCACAGCAACAGATGGTTTTGTCCCCACTGCTGCAGTGCTCCCCATTTGCCCCCCAGGTGCCCTCCTTGGACACAGGGCATGGTGCCTGTTCCACTGCACTCTGAGCCGTGGGTTCAGCTCATGGCCAGACACCGGCCAGGAGGGCGGACCGAGGTGTGTGCGGAATGCAACACTACGGGTCATACGGCTGGCAAGACAAAGAGCCTAAGGGAAGTGAGCCAGGCAAAACAGGAAAGCTGAATTATCAACACCTCCTGTAAGTTCCTGCCTCTGGGCCGAGCAGAGGAGGAGACAAAGAGCGCAGAGATGTGCTTGAGTCACCCATGGCGAGATGAGAAGAGTGTCTGCTCTCACCCTGGCTTCTACTCCTAAACAATAAACCGCAAACAGAATGCAGTTTCAGTATATTCCTGGAAGATTCCCATTAAAAGATTAATATTTAAAGTACTTTACTCTCATTCCTCTCCAAGTGCTGGAATTGATACACCAGTAATTGCCCTGAGATGAACAATCAGTCAAGATAGAGCAGAGCAAGGGGCGGCAAAATGCTGAAAAGTCACTATCCTGTCATCACCTCACTGTAAAAAATACTTCTTCCAGTGGAAACAAAATTCCAGGAGATTCAGTTCAATATTTCAATAATCCAGAATTATTAGGTGGAGCTTTTCTAATCAACAAGAATCCTCCAGGTTTGAAATAGCATTCACACGCTGCCTGGACTGGAGCTGAGACAAGCCCCTTTGTTAAGAAACGGTCTGGTCTGTAACTTACTGAGTCAAAGTTAATTTTACAGACGATGTGGATGTCACTTTTGGCATGTCACTTAGCTCACTGAACTTCAAACTGAAAGCTACCCTGATTTCATAAGCAATAAAGTATTTATAACACACACTTCTCAAGTATACAACACACCAAACATAACTGACATTAATGTCTGCTCTAAGATCCCAACAAATATAGCCTTAAAAAAACACCCAACCCAGATAAAATGCTATTTTCATGCCACATTGAGCAGATAAGACATTGGCTCAGACAGTGCAGATCAAGCTATAATTTACACAACAGGTGTAAGCTATAAAAAACCTCGCATTTTAATGCTCTAGGCTTATCTCATTACATCATTTTAATAGCAGAAAAGAATCAATAGCATCTTTTGTTCAACTGATATTGCACTTCATCCTCAACTTCACCACACTAATATGCCGCAGAGCTGGTGTGATGTGCACACCGCACCCCAGGGCTTATCAGGACAGATGAAGAGGTTCCCTATATATCATTCTGCCTTCGGAGCGGGTGCCTGGCATTCCAGCACCCATTTCCCATGGCTTTTTGCCGTCCACCTTATCTGGCAGCACAGCTTTTAAGTCAGTGCTAATTACAAGAAAAGAAAATGCTCAAGAAAAGGCGCTTAGTAACAATTTGGAAAAGATCGAAGGGATTAAAAACCATAAAATGACTCCCAAATCTCTTAAGTGCCTCCTATGTAACGATAACCAGACATGTCCTTATCTACCTGAGAGGGAGGAAATCAGACCATTTTAGCAAAATCTCCCCAGAACCCTAGCTGGGCCCATCAGAAGCACTTTCTAAATGTGAAAATGTCTAACAAACATATAAATACAAAGCCTAAGGAACAGTTTTACTACCCATGTTCATCTAGCAAAGTCATTTGCTGTACTTATTGAGGAAAAACTGTTTCTCCCATATCTTCCTTTGACCATTTTAGCACTAAAAAATAACATCTAGCTTGTGTTTCACTTGCTAGCAGACTTGTTAAATCTATTCCAGTCCAAGCTGGTTTTTGTCACTGCTTATAAAAGCGCTGATACTGCACTCTCCCTGCAGGATGGAGCTTAAACTCCAAACTTGATGACAACTTGCAGGTATTCAAGAAATATTTCTTTACCTATAGGCTAAAGAAAATGTATAGTCACTGAAAGTGTGCGTGTAACTTTAAACAAAACATAAATGTGCACACGTACACACCAAAACCAACGGCTTCTTCCCCTTACTCAGCTAAGTAAGAGCTTGTGTGCGTGGCAGAGGGACCCAAGTCACCCTTACCTGTCCCCACTGCGCCGCTGCTCCTTCCAGGTACCGTACTGGCTGTCGGGCTCCTGCACGAGCGTGTCTGTGTCCTTTGCTTCAGGGGGGTGTCTGGAGAAGCACTGCTTCAGCTGATCCTGCAACAGAACAATCACAGCGTTTCAGCATTCCTTTAGCCCTTGGCTAAATGATTAGCAGATTTTATTTGCTACAGTGATTACGAATTTACCAACTAAAGTCAGTCAACATAAAACTTGGAACGCTCTTAACCATGGAAACAGCTCTGAACGCAGAACAACAATTCTCTATAAAATAAGCAGCGTTTTTCTCAGCAAATAACTGGTTCTGGAGACTGGAATTGACTCTCTGTTTTTAGTAACTCCATTAACATCATTCTGATCTCAGACACAATTTCTAGAAGCACCTATGCAAACACAAAGAATTCTGCTGGGGGCTGCGTTGAATCTCCCCAAACACACAGAGGAAACATCAACTCTGAAAAATCAACTCTACAGCTCTGTTCTCAGATTTAATAAAAGGACTTTTTTTAGCTCATTCTGTGGAAAACATTCAAAATAAAAGGCATAAAGAAAGATGCATAAAGACACAGAGCAGAAAGTCTTTGACAGATTGATGTGTGCTAATGTAAAGTTCAACCACAATGTACAACGCAGAAGGACAGACCAGGGTGTTTTTCCTGTTTCTACTCCAAACTCTTATTCCTTACGTATTTTTATTTCATAGATCTGCTGTTTTTGTGAGGGAAGCATCACATCCGAGGACCCTTCCCTTCCAGGGGAGAGAAGTGGGTCAGCTGGATTTGCAGCAGACCAACACTAATACACCCTAGAATACAGCACTGCCACACCTTTTGTTTTGCAGTTGTACCAAGTTACGTGCTGAAGCTAAATAGTTAATAAAATAATACGTTGTGCGTAGATAATGAAATGTTGGGCCCCTTTTGCATTCATTATCCTGAACACACACAACTATGTCTTTCAGTCCAATATCAGCTTTGCTTATGAAGATCTCAGCAAACAGAAGATTACATTGTTTTCCACCTGTCCTAAACTTTTTCTCTCTTAAAATCACAAGGCAAAACAAAAAGCAACATTACCCACTCAGCTCTTTAAACCCACCTGTCAGAAACCACCGACACAACTATTTCACTTCAGGATGTACAAAGTACTGACTATATTCAATGAAATAGAAATCCTTAATATTAATGGAAAAAAAAAAAAAAGATTGCACATTTTCTTGTGTCCTTAATTTTGTAAACCTAAAGAATGCTGCCTTAACTTTATAAGAATATCGACATTAAGGATAATTCACCAACAGTAGTACCTGGCTACTGAGGAAGCCCTACAATGTTTGCATCTTTTGTAACCAGTTGGTTTGTTCCATTCTTACCTCAGCACGATCACTCCCTGCTGACAGAGTGGTCCATTTTAACGCTGAGCCAAATAAACAACAACAGGCTTCACTGTTTCTTCCAACTATTACAATGCACCATCACCAGACAAAGCAAAATTCTCTGTTTGCAACACTTAGATAAAACAGGGACTCAGTTTGTGAGTTACAAGAAACAGATGGTTCCTGCTTTTCATCTTCCAGATGTTCCCACATCCTGATAATTCACTGGCAGTAACTCTTACACTTCATATACAGATACATACATCTATGTCGAGGGGTTTCTTATGTTTTTCAGCCCACTCTAGGTATAAGTTTTATCCCCTGCACAAGGGGCACACCTCCAACAGCCAGAGGAGTGGTAGGGCAGAGCCTGGCATTTCTTAGACACCACCGGGCATTTCCTCCTGCTTGGTCTGAGCACAAGTTTTGTTTTCCACAAATTCCCTCTTTAGCTTCATGATTTCACGCTTTGCATCAAGGCAAAACTCACACTCCTGGGTTCAGCCTTCTGCTGTCACTTGGTGGCCACATAACCTTCACCAAATGGATTCACTTCTAGGGAAGGTGCTAACAAATGCAAATCATTTTCTCTCCTCCCTCCCTGCTGACGTGGTGACGAATTTATTTTTTTCAATCTCAATTTCACATTCTAAGATATTGCATTCTTATAATCAATACGAACAGAGTATTTATCAACTTCTGCCACTTTCTGCACAGAAAAAGTTGCATCCACGTTAAGAGCTGTAACTGCAGCACGTGGCGGTCTCTGTGGCAGCACACTCACCCCACAGCCCCAGTCCGATACTCCCGGGTACACCCTCTGCCCCAATCAGATGACCCAACAGACACAAGTCAACTACCCTTCTCAGTTGGAATCCAGTATTTCCCACTGGCTACCACTAAAGCACATTATTCAAACCAGGCTGGTTGAGTCTTTGAGCACCCTGATCCAGTGGGAGGTGTCCCTGCCCATGGCTGGGGATGGAACTAGGTGGGCTTTAAAGCCCCTTCCAACCCAAACCATTCTATGCTTCTATGATCTCTACGCACAGTGTATACTGAATTACTTGCAATTGCTCATGTTGCCTCTGATGAGACAATATAGTCCAGAAAGCTCAGAAATAGGAACAGCAGCAGCAGAAAAGCAACTTTGTGTGCTGCATTTAGGACTCATTGTTTACGGAAAGTGTAGTGTTATCATGAACACGATGGTTGCACGGAGAAAACATGCACAGTCCAGATAATACCATTCTGGCAGCAACCGGAAAAAAAATTTAGGTGCAAGTATATTGTTCACATGAAGGCTCAGTAACTCTTAATAAAAATTTATACTGCAAATCAAGTGATCAGCACATGTTCCTCAACTTCAGGCAATATTACTTGA
Organism: Cuculus canorus; assembly: GCF_017976375.1. NCBI lineage: Eukaryota > Metazoa > Chordata > Aves > Cuculiformes > Cuculidae > Cuculus > Cuculus canorus. The sequence continues at coordinate 8,629,698 of NC_071417.1, forward strand.
TGTAATAGGTATCTGAGCTTTGAGGTGTAGTTCTATAACCAAAATTGTACAATTGGCACCAAGACAATGATTTCAGACGCTAAAACCAGAATAAGCCTGAGAAAGAGATAACACTACTATTTCTGTAGACATTGTGAACTTAAATTCAATAAAATAAACTGAAAAGTCAAAATGTAAGGAATAAGACACTTCAAATTCTAAGACATTACTTTGTTATATTGAGTAATGCTGTGCATTTTGCTCCTGGAGGAAGCTGCATATTTCAGCAGACAACTGTGCATCTTCCCCTGGTGGCCTCTTTCAATCCATACTTTTTAACAGGCCAAAAGATCAGCTGGAAAAATCAACCTTTATTCAAGTCTATAAATCTCTCCTTAGGCCTAAACTACTTAAAAGACTCTGGATCCTATCAGCTGAGAAGAACCAGAGAGCATTGAAAGATGTGGGATAACCTGGTCAGCCAGCAGGGAGAGAAAAGGTCCCAAGGACAACCCCAACACGGAGAGGCAAGAGGAGCCGATGCTCTGCAAGCTTGGGGAGAAGATGTCATCTAGGGGAGAGAGGTGACACAGAAAAGCAATTTTTCCGTGTGTTGAAGGAGGAAGTGACAACACAAGCCATAAAGGTTATTCTTTCTAGCACATGATTATTAACAAGCACAAGGATGATGAGTTGCAGCTTTTCTTTTGAAGATCTCTTTTCTATCCTCTTCACTGCACTCTAGAAAGACTCAAGGCAATCTGGACACATGGAAGGTGTCGGAAAATCCATTCCCTTCCTATTCAAAATGCTTACTCTCAAGCATTTACTTTTAACAAACAGTAGAGCTAGTTTAAAACACAGAGGGATCATTTCCTCTATTTCCACCCTTTCCAGGCTTCACAGTCTCTGGGTAGCACTTCATCACTGCTATTAAACTTCTGAGTTTTTAAATACCAGTCAAAATGACACAAGTTCCGAGAACTACACATATGTACTGTTGTGTTGTAAACTAAAATCACATCATACGCATATATTTGCATTGCCTGGCATTAACATTTTATTTGGAACAGCTTGATGTTACAGACAAAGAGTGAATGAAGAACAAACTGCGATTGCAAACCAAAAGCTTTAAAATATAGGATTGAGCAAGAAAATGCTCTCCGTGAGAGACAATCACTCATCATGAGCTCAAGAAGCTTGGGCTAATACTTGTGGTCCATTCTCTTTTGTTATCCATCCCTCAGAGAAGGAACCAGGTTTGAAAGAAGATGTGCAACATGCAGAGCCAGGCCAGACACAGCCATTGCCTCGATAAACAGAATACTCCTGATACAGTAAGAAGAGACACTGCAAAGGAAAAAGCCAAAAAAAAAAAAAAAAAGAGGGGTCTGGTCTCTTCTTGGCACAGAAGATAAACACAAATTAGGAATTTTCTTATTTATAATCACAGAAAAATCTTGACAATCAATTAAATACTGCTCTCGATCCCCTATTCAAATGCTGTAATTCTCCACGCTTTGATCTTTAACTTTATAATTCTTACAACGGTAGCCAGGAAAAAATCAACTTAATTTTCATATAAAATAAAGCAGCCGAGCTGTAATGATTTGCCTCTAGTTCTTCTTCTAAAATGAGACATGATGATTATGCCTCTTTCAGTACTCCCTTGGAATTAAGCTGGCTTTGGCAGCAGTCCAGGACTGATTACTCCTGCAATTTCCAGTTCCTGAAAATGATGCACATACAATATTGGTCCTACCGGCAGAAAAATTAAACTGTAACTAAGAATGAATGCATACATTTACGTGAAAAACTCCTTTGCACTGATGTGAAATAAAGAGCTGGCGTATGAGGAATGCCAGCTGAAAGAGATCTCATGAGTCAGAACCTGTACAGTTTCAAAAATATCTTCGTTTGCAAAAAGAGACCGAGACATCAGACAGTGGAAACGACACCCCTTGGCTTGAAGTGCAAAACCCAAAGTTAAAATCTACTACATTTTCAGAGATAACCACACAAGGGAATTAATTTTTGCATTCAAACCTACTGGCATAAATGGAATAAGAATAGGTAACTGCACAATGGAATGAAGTTTTGCATTAACAAGGCAGATGGTCAAAACTCAAAGAGGAAAAATTTTGCTAATCCCTTGAAAAGCTTTTATTTTTTTCCTTTGTCTCTCTCTTTTTTTTTAATTAGAAGAAATCGGGATTGGTCAAACCATCCATATTCAGAAGTCCCCTGCCTCTTAAGGGTGATACTGCACTTAAGGGGAGTTTACAAGTCCTTAGAAATCCAGAAAACCATCCCAGTTGTTCCCCACAATATGCCAGAAAGATGGCAATACACCTTACTCTATTCAAATTGTATTCATTATTTCGTGGTTGACTCTGCTTTGAGCACAACACTAGGCTCAATGACCTCCTGAGGGTCTTTCTAACCTGAATTATTCCACAATTCTTCTAATGATTCTAAGGATTATTACTGAGATTATATAAGAAACTATACCATATATACTAAGAATATAAGAAACTACATATTTTGGACCTCTAACAGAATTATTGAGAACATAACACTGTATCAAACCCAAACCACCAACTAAAACCACCGCAAAAAGAGGCCTTAGGAACTCTACAACATTTCACAACCCATGTTATTTTCTAAGTACAGCAAACAGAAAGCCTAACTCCACGCAGTCAGCATCCTAGGGTTTCCATATCTACTTACTATCCGGCGAATTAGTGCTGCCCACAAGGAGTAAGTCATGGTTGCAGACCAAAGCTCCAGGGAGTTCCTAGCAACCAGGCGAGAAGATTTACCAACCCAGTCTTTAACCAAATTGTTGAAAGGAGTCACTGCCTCAAAGAAACGTCCCTGGCAGACGGCAGCACCTTCTGCCCCCCACCCCACCCTCCATGCTGCAGGGACAGATAAACACTTCCAGGAACTGCACATTTTCTTTCTGACCTCACTGATGAGGAAAGTTAGGAGACCTCCAATGCAGGCTCCACCCACAGGCATCTACTACGCATGAGGACAACTTCCTCAGCCCTCCCAAATCCCCTAGTTAGCTCAGCATCTTCAAACCAGGGAAGCACTTTTCAAACGCTGGAGACCAGCCTAAGAGCAGTGACAAAAGTAATAGGATGAATCGATCTCATAACCTCAAGGTCTTTATGTTACTGTCCAGGCCCTCTCCTCTGCTGCCAGCAGGAGAGGAGACCACAGGGAGCAGCCTTGGTGCCTTCTCTAGAGGAGCACCCTGCCTGCCCCCGTGCCCTTCAGGGAGAGGACAAGAAGGTTTAACGTGGCAAACCGAAGCCGCTGCTGGGGGACACTGCATCCAAAAGTACTCGCATAACATATTTAGCGCTGCTACCTCCTAAGGATCTGCACTGCTCTACTCAAAAGACCTTTAAATCATAAATGTTTAATTTCTCCATGTGCAGAGGAGTACGTACCAAGTCCCACGGCATAAAACGTTCCCATAAATGATATCAGCCACTACATCCTCGCTGTTGCTATGCAACCCAGGGCTGCCACAGTCATATGTGTTTCCTCTACCTCTTCCACCAGGATACAATAAGCAATAAACAATTATATCCTGAATGTTAAAAGCTGACAGTGTTTACCTAATGAAACGTTGGTTGTTTTTAGAGGGTGACTGGTTAACTGCCCACCTTTTCATAGATTCCCAGTGTGACGCACAGGCCTGAACCCTAACCCCTTCCCCTTGGAAAGGCATGGAAAAAATTACCGAAGAGCAGACTCACCTTTGCAGAAATAAGAGGAAAGGCAAATGTCCCTCCCAGCCCCAAATCCAAGGAGCAAACGCCAAGAGCAAGTTGTGAGCAGCTGGTACGAGGAGTAGCTGGGTGGAGAGAGCAGAGCACGTCCCAAGCTGCTGTATCCTATGTCCAGTGTTAGCTCAGCTGCTCTCCTTTAAAAAGCTTTGTCCCATGGCCTTACTGATACGGAACACAGCCTTGGTCTGAAAAGCTAAACTCTTCACTTCAATACTGTATTTGCGTTGAATTGAAACAAAGCTAAATTCATTTTATTTAACACCTGTCCCTTTGAAATGTTTGCATGCCTTCTATACAGTAAAAATATTTTCACCTTTATTAAAGCACCCGAACAGTGCAAATGATTTCACAAGCGGGTCAGTGCAGAGCTGGCAGGGATCCTCCTCCCCACACCAGCACAAACCGCTCACTGTAAACAGCAAAAAAAGAGCCAGAGGAAACCACTGCCAGCAAGTTCAATGATTTACTCAAGTTCAAACAGCATGGTCCCAGCAACACCTTTCCAGCCTAAACTTGAACTCCTAAGAGGCTGAACTATCACAGTTCCCCAAAACCCAGCATTTTCCACATCTTTTGAACATACAAAATGACTTCCCCTGCTTGCTGGTCTTCAGCTCATTGCTTCTCCTCCGTTAACGGACCCTTCTCGCAGAATCTCAGCTATGATGTGCCTCCAGGAACCAGGCCCAGCCAAGACACTCAGGATTTGAAAGGCAGTGGCACCAAAGGGACATCCCAAGCCTACTCAGAGTTGACTTTGGTCACAATAAAGAATGCGGCCAAATTTATCCAGATGAAGTTAGTTTTGCCAGGAATCTGGTTACCATCATGCAATGAAACCAACTCACTGCTTTGTGGTGACTCTCAGTGATGTCAACCTCCACGCCCCACTGAGGGTTTCAAAGACATTTTAGGGTTTGTCATTTTTAAACCCCAAAAGGAGAGCTGCTCTGACTTGCTGTGAACACTCACCACACACACAAACCATGCGGTTTCAGTGCAAGGCTGAAGACAGCAGAGGTTGAGTTGGTGTGCCAAAAGCAGACAAGAATCAAACTCTACAGACACATCTTGTTGGGACTGAGTGAGCCATGGCAGCACCTTCTCTGAGGAAGAAACCAGAGCAGAGCAAACAGTTGGGAACACCTTTATAGATCCCTCCTATATCAACATATTACATTTTCTTTGCAGTCTGAGGCAGCAAAAAAGAAATTAAACCCCAAGAATCCAAGCCCAGCAGGATGGGAGCCAGTCAGTCCATCAGGAGGAGTCTGAGCAGAACATTGCCGTCCCACCTCAGAGACTGAGGAACTCATTCCCAGAGGGCATATCCAACTCCATGAGCATTAATAGAAGTTGGCACTAGGAGCTGAACAGGATCTCTCATCTTCAACATTGCAAGCTACAAGCCAGAACATGACAATTTTACACTGTTATGCCAAGAAGGGAATATATTTGCTGGTTTTGAAAAGCTACTTGCTTGAAATCAACACCTCCTACTTGAAATACTTTATTTCACAGGTCTTCCGCACAGTTACTGTTTTTCCACATAAGACACAAGCTAAACTTCAAACAAACATTCCTAGGGAAAAAAAAAGGCTCTTTAGCTTAAAGTCTGGATTTAAAGATGTACAGAAAGCGATAGGATTTCTTGACAAGTGAATAACAAACAGGCAGACTTTGGGAACCTCACACGGCTCGTTTAAACAAAAATCTTAGACAATTTAGATGACGTTTGAGAAGAGGGCAGTCAAAATGCACAAAGGCCAATGAACACCACCAGTATTTCCTGAAACAATCACAATGGTATAAAATTTCAATAAAAATGGGTTGCCAGCATTGATTTGTGTTCAGGAAGGTTTTGTTTAATGCAGTTTATTTCCCTCTGAAAACTGCTATCGCTCTGTGCTTTAAAAAAAAAAATCAAAATAAGGTGAATGAGCACAAAATGTCCAGCTCTACATATATTTATGGTCTTTTCTTATGGTCTAAGAACACAGTAAAAATCAGCTCCTTGCAGCCAGCCCAAATAAAATCACAGAGTAAAGTTGTCTAAGTGATTATTCCCATCAAAATAACATGGGACGAACAAAGGCAGTCTACTAAATACCCATCACTACAGTTTTATGGCCCAGATTTACTCTGCCAGCTACGTTCATGGCCTGTTAAACCAAAGAAAAGTTATTAAGAATGAAAAAGCATGAACTGTTCCAGTATTGGCCCTTGTATCTTCATTAATTAAACTGAACAGCTTTAGTCCTCCCCCTAAAACAAGACAAACAACCCATTTTGAAAGCGTGCTTTCTGCAAACATGCTTCACACCACCATAACAGCTCTCTGGAATTTTAAAGATAAAAATCCATTCACTGATGGGATAAAAAAAAAATATTTAGAGAGCAATGCATTGTGCTTTTGGTGAATATTGGGGCAAAATAGTTCAGCAGCTGTTTGTTGTAGAGTCTATATAAAAACAGCTGAGCTCAGGATAAAAATGCCAACTTGTATTAATTTCTTTCTACAAGCAGTTTGCTGAAAGATGTTCACCAGAAGTGACAAATGTTTGCAGACAGACCTTGGGGTCCCAGAATCAATCACTTCTGTTCTATTTCAAAATCATCTCCCAAAGAATCCTGAATACCTCCGAGGCTTCCCGCAGCCTTGTTGTTCACGCCAGCAGTCTAAAAGCAGTTAAAGTTAGAAAGAAATGAGGTACCACGCTTTTTTAGCGATGTGATGGGACAGCTAAGGAACTGAACCACCACTCTGTTTGTATTGCAGGGCAACAAATTTGGAGACTCAGAACTAATGCTGGCTGTGAAACCAGACGCGACACCTACATTAGAAACATGACTGATATTACTATGATTAAAACCGAGACAATTCTTATTGAAAGCACTTCTGCTCTCCTCCCTGGAGGACAAGGTTGGATGGGGACTTGAGCAACCTGATCCAGTGGGAGGTGTCCCTGTCCATGGCAGGAGGTGGAACTGGATGGGCTTTGAGGTCCCTTCCAACCCCAACCATTTCATGGTTCTATCACAACAGACAGAGCTGATGATGAGACAAAAAATGGAAAAAGTCTCAATAAAAATGTGTGGGAGAAAAAACAACTTTAATTTAAAAAGCTTCACCAGAAAGTAAAGACTTCTGAGAGCTTAGCTACAGATTCCCAGGTCTGATATTAATATGCCAGAACAATAATGCCATGTAAATCGGTTCTGACATCATGTGTGTATGTTTTTCAGTGCACGGACCTGCAACAGCAGGGCCCCATCATGCCCGGGTGCTGCAGCCAGCGGGTTTCCTCAGCCCCTGGTGACACCTTTTTTCCTTAAATTAAATATGAGAACACTACATTACATCTATTTGTAGAAAATACTCTCAGAGCAATTAGATTCAGTGTCAGTGGAAACAAAAAGGAGAAATGACGAGCTGGGAAGATAAGGCTCAGGAACAGAGCACAAGGCAAAAGGGAGCAAGGAAGGAAAAGCTTGCTGGGAAACAGCAGCTGATGAGAAAAACAGTGTGCATAGGGGTTGTGCCATGAATGAAGGCAGGACAAATGACAGTGTGTTCCATTTCAATCAAGAAATTAATGGGAGCAAAAACCAGAAAATTTCTAATAATTTTAAAAGTCTTTTTCCCAACCGTCCAGTGCGGAATTTACCAGAGAAACTACTAAAAATAACAATTCTTCCTGCGATCCTCTTGATAATTTGCACATCTTAAGTTCTGACTGATGAAGTGTTGGTCTAAGAACTACAAGATAAATTAGCGCTAGCTCTCAGGCTCATTTTATCCCTTGCTTGGCTTGGCTTTTAAGGAATTCTTACAAACATGGCTGTTCTTTCTCTAGGTTCAGAACCAGATTGCCCTGTGTTAACCAGTTATTCATCGAGGTGTAACCCAAATCAAGAGAGAGGACAAATGGACACCATCATCACCTACAAGAAAGCTGGAGAGGGACTATTCATAAAGGCTTGCGGTGATAGGATGAGAGGGAACAGGTATAAACTGGAGAGGGGCAGATTTAGACTGGACATGAGGAAGAATTTCTTCACCTTGAGAGTGGTGAGGGACTGGAACAGGTTGCCAAGGGAACTAGATGATCTTTAAGGTCCCTTCCAACCCTAACTATTCTATGATTCTATCAATGCAGCGGAATGCACTTTTACACCCCCACTATCTTCAACTTCAGCGCAAGTTTACCCAAGATATCTTAAAGTGTGCTGGTTGACTTGAGTTTTGACAGGTTTCCTGCTCTTGTACAACACTAAGTTCTCAGCCACCAGTGACAGCAAAGAGCTGAACACCACCAGCTCTCGCCATGGCAGGCACGCAGCAGGAGGGGGGTCAGGAGCCAGCGAGCCCGGCCGGTCCTTGCTTAAAATCTGCATCGCTAAAAAGCCTCAACATGGAGCAACTGCTCTACCATGCATCCCTAAAGCAAACAAATCAGTTAATGATGAATTACAGGCTTTATACTAATTCCGTAGGTTCTTTATAGAAAACCGTCAGGACTGAGTCAAACCAGGATCCTGCTCCAGCCAGCTAAAACAATCACAGCTCAACGTCCCCGTTTGAAGTTGTTCTGCACAAGCCAATGGCCCAAACTTTCACAAGTGCCAAGACCTTAACTTTGAGCACAAGAGTTGGGTGCAAGTGAAACCAAATTCATGCCTAAAGCCAAGCCCATGCAGAATTCCAGCTGAATCTGAGGAACAGCATCTCCGGTGGCTGTCGCCAGTGAATTAACTGGAAAGGTCACCCTGCATCTCACCATTTCTGCTCTGTAAGCAGTGTAGTATAAGGAAAGTAGGACAGTTGCCCTCTGCGGGTTCCACATTTCCTTGTTGCAGTCCTCACTTCTTTTAAACAAGTTTTTAATTCAGATGGTTCTAATCAATTTAAGACACCAGCTTAAAAAAAGCGACCAAGAGAACTTCACCACCCTAACACTGTAACAGTGGTTACCAAATATTTATCTCTTCATTCTTGTGCTCACTCGACAATATTTTCTTTTCCACTACAGCCAAACAGGAGACGAATAGCAAGCTAGGACAAAAATGCTGTAACCATAACTGATAAAACGCCCTGGAAATAGCCCATACTCAAACACCACACCTGCCCAAGGAATGCAACTCTACCTTCCATCATTCAGTGAACAAATCCCCATGAGGCCACAGCAGAACTTTGTGCATTTACACCTCACAATGCTACAACCACTTGGCTCAAAGGAAAAACAACCAAAATCCCACAAACTGAAACATTTTAGCCAGTTCAGAGAGGAAGCTGCTCAGGATTTACCCAAGGTATGGAGGCTTTGGTCTCGATTCCATTCTAGTCAGCCACAGTACACACACTTCCCGTGGTGATATTCTGAAATTATCAGTTTCGAGTACAACTCAAATCAACAGTTCAGGCTCTTCTCCATGAAATCAAACAGATTCATTTATCATTTAACACACTATAACCAAAAACCCTTGTGACTCTGCAGTATTTGCTGCAACTCAAAACAATTGCTGTGGAATAATGGTTGCGAGGAGCATGGCAGCCCCCAGCCCTGATGCAAGAGCCCCCACCTCTTCCACCTGGGAAAGAGACTTCTCTTGACACAATTGGCACTTCCTCTACCTCTTTGCCATTTAATACAGACTACCTAAAAAAAAAAAAACAAACCTAGAGATTAGGAAAGGTATTTAATGGGAAAGCAGAAGCAGGGAGGGCCTCTGCATGGTGCACAGTTGCAGTGAACCCATGAAATTACACCCTGCCTTTGCCCCACTACATCCCTCCCAAGTCATGCAGGTCATACAACTTCAACTGCATGACAAAATACCAATTACACTGAGAAAACACACCTCCTTCTCAATAAAAGAAGATAATAATGATCATTTACCATTGCCTGCAGAGCAAGAGTGCTTGACTCTTTTTACAAATTGAGTTTCAGGCATTCTTTACTGCCAAATTACCAACGTTGATGTGCAAAGTCCTGCTGACCTGTGGTGTTTGACGTGACTGACCCAAGTGCAGTTTCAGAACAACTTTCCTCTTCTAGTTTTAGACAAATATTTGTCCTACCTTTCTCTGTTGCTTTAAAAAAGATCAATGACATTTTTTTCCATTCCAAAAACCTCGATTTACTGTGCTCACTGGCAAATGAAAATACCCACCTGTGCTGCAGAAAGAAACCAGCTGGGAGTAGACAGGCAGACACCACTCCCTGCAAGTGTTTGGGGGCATTATTTTTAAATTGGAAAGCAGACAGGATAGAGGGTTTGTTATTAGATAAAATCAAGGGGTTTGCATTGTATTCTCTACCTCAAGAGTCTCAAAAAGGCGCATAGCTTACAAGCTCAGGTGGCTCTGAACTGGTCTGCCTCTTCCTCAAAGAGGAAAACCTCTGCTGACTCCGCACTGAAAACCTTCGGAAGGACTCTCTGCTCCGGGATGCAAAGTGCCTGAAGGAGGAGGTTCGCTTGAAGGGAGTCCTGCTTCCACCTTCCCCGCTAGTCCGTTCATGAGCAACCGCAGTAGTGACTAAATTTAGTGCTTCCTGTAAGGATCTCCGCACTGTACCCATCCACTGGGTCATGTGAGTTTGTGCCACTGTCAGTTTGTCTCCAAGGTAATCCATTTTTCCAGCAGAGATGAGAAATCAATATTCAGTAGCAATAACTGTAAAATATATCCTCCTTAACAGCCCTGATCTTATTTCACAAAACAGATTCCACTTACAAAATATTTCAGCTAAGGTAAATAGCACTTACACTGTAACCACCAGCATATTTCTGTATTTAAATAACAAAAGATATGGGAGGTTGGAGATCGGTATTTGTCAAGTAGGAAAAAATAAAAGACTTTTCCTACTTACAATCAGATATCCAGAGTTCCATCAAAACATGTTTAATTCAGCCATGTTAAAGAGAGAAATCAAGGTTTAAATCCTGATACAGTCACTTGAAATCAGTCCATTAACAAGTACAGAATTAGTCTCTCACTGTCTCATTTCAGAGGTGGAAAAGCAACTCCCTTTTTAAGCCAAGTTTTTGTTTAACTGTAAATATCAAAAGGATAAAAAATATTGTATTCTTCTGGCTCGGCAGCTCTTCAGGTAACAGCACATTAAACAAAGTTCTGATGCTTCTGTGCAATCCATTTAGCAGCAAAATAATTAGGTCTTCTAAACAATAAATCCAAATTATTTCCTTCCCCCAAAACTCTGCAGGAAGGGATCAGCAGCGGCAGAATCCCCTCCTCACCAGTCTGTCCGTCTTCAGAACCATTCCACAAGGTTTCCCCCTCCAGAAGCGCAGCCCACAAGCTCTCGAGGCACGGTGAAGCTGAAGGGGAACCGCGTCCAGCCTGCTGCCGTCAAGACTGGACTTGCCGGCTGCTCGGAGCTGCCAAAAGATCTTCTGAATGACATCAGCTCCTCTGCTTCAAGGGGGGCTTCATAACGGAGGAATGCAGCTGGGAATGGCCAAACGCCGTACCAGTAGCCAGCACAGAGACTTTCCGCACGCCTGTTAAAGCCGCTGCACACGCCAGTTCCTCTCCTTATGGAATCTGAAAGCCGCTGGATCTCACAGCTGTTTGCGAGCTCACACAGCAAGGTCTGCCGTGCTCCCAACCGTCCCTGAACCAGGCACGAGAGGTTACACGCTGAAGAAAGCTGCCACTGCCTCCAGTATCCTATTCTCTCCTCCTTGACCCTGCCTTGCCTCTTCGGAAACAATGAGCTAGGTGAAATAGCCGCAGAGCTCTGCCTAAGGAAGGATCTGGGCTGGGCTTTATTATAGTACAGGCAGGGTTCCCATGGCAACCAAGGGAACAGCATCTGCTTGCTGCCTAAGCAGGAGGCGCACAGATCTATTGGAATGATTCATAGTTTGCCTATGTCACGTGTACTTACGGATTTTAACCCTTCCTTGGGAAAACAACAGCAACACGTCTGCCAGGGAATGTTTTACACCAACAGGCTTCCTATCCAGAGGGGGGCAGGTTAGGATAAACCCACCCCCCGTTCTCGCTGTCTGAGGGCGCACTCGGGCAGCACCAGCATCTATTACTGTGTTATTACATGATTTCCAAACTCAAACAAGACACTTTCAAGTTGGTGACTACAATATCGCTGCAAGATAATGATTAAACCAGAAGCTCAGAACAAAGCTGAACAGGTCTGACCATTTCAAGCAGGTTTTTTTCCACTTTCACACACTTTTAACAACTGTTGTAAGCAACGGTTCGCTGACAGTCCCTAATCCTGCTCCCTCCCCAACAGCCGGGAGACCACAGGGTCGGGACAGTCACCACAAAGGCTGGAACGGGTCAGGGTAACAAGAGGATCCCACAGATAACAGCCAGTAGCACCGGGCAGTCAGATGCCACCTGCCATGGAATTCCTGGACACAGCCCATGGAGGAGGACAGCAGAAATAAAGCTGAGGTTTTAAATCAATAAAAATCAGTAGTGTCCAAAATCAAGACGTGACTAGTTCAGAATGAGGGCAGACACCGGTAGGAAGGTAAGAAAGGCATGTTGAAAGCTGCTCACTTTCTGTTTATTCAAGGGATTTTTGTTGCTGTTGCTTAATTTGCCACACAAAGTCCCATGGTCTTGCATCATCGCCTCCTCCCCTAAACCCTTCAGGAAGAGATTTAATGGAATGAATAATTTCCAGGTGGTATTTTATGAAATGGCTCCCGCGTAAAGTTTTATTGTATCAGAAAAGTTACTTAGAAACGTGCATATAAGTAAAACATGCTCTGAAGAAATGAGGTGTCTTGCCTTTCAAGCACTGTTTTTAAGAGTTGAACTTCACCAACCTGTAACTTACCTCCAAGAAAAACTTCAGTGCCAAAACGCAGGTTTCCATATCTTATTGTTTCTGAATACCTTACATTTGTTTTGAACATTCTCAAAGTAGCAGTCTAATAAAGAAAGCTCAGTGTTAAAAGGGAATCCAGCCAACTGAGAAAAACCTTTTTTCATAGAATCACAGAACCAATAGCTTGGAAAAGACCTCTAAGCTCATCCAGTCCAACTGTCAGACCAGCACTACCCTCCCTGCTAAACCATGTCCTGAAGTGTCACAGCTACATGTATTTATAACCCCTCCAGGGATGGAGGCTCCACCACTGCCCTGGGCAGCCTCTGCCAATGCTTCACCACTCTTTCAGTAAAGAAATTTTCCCTAGTGTTTCATCTAAGCCCCCCTGGTGTAACTTGAGGCCATTTCCTCTTGTCCTATCACTTGTTACTTGGGAGAAGAGACCAACACTCATCTTCCTACAAACTCCTTTCAGGGATCTGCAGAGAGCGATGAGGTCTCCCCTCAGCCTCCTCTTCCCCAGACTAAACAACCCCGGTTCCCTCTGTCGTTCCTCATACGACTTTCCTGACATTGCTCATTTCCTTTTAAAGGGCTACAGAGTTGGGCGTTTCTTATATCTCTAAGTTAACATAAAAACTAAAGAAGTTATTCTGATAGAGGTAAGTACAATGCTTCACGAAGGACGGAGATCTTGCAACCAAGGTTGGAATTAAAGACTTTCTACACATTTTTATGCTGCTTAATCTAAGCGCTGCATTCCACACCTCTGTACATTTGCAAGTGCAGCTCTGTGCCTGTTGCAGCACAGAGATTCCTCACCAGCTACTCTGCCAGTTTAGATGGTTTCAGGCTTTGAGTTGCTGCCCCCCGAAATAGCATCAGAGCACTCTGGATGGTGGCTGTCACACGAGTCAGCAGTGCCTTCACCATAACAGGATGAACAGAGCAGAACTGAATTTTAACCAACCTTCTGGTATATCACCTTTCACAGAACAGGGGGGACGTGCGTAAGTACAGCTCGCTGCAAGAACTTCACATGCATACGTGACTTGAAGGAGCTGAAAATTCACTAGAGAACATATTCTATTTTTCTATTAGGTTGCCCCTAAAAAGAGTGAGATGTTATCCCCAATTTACCATTTTCACCCTCAGAAGTTCATTAAACTACTTGCTCGTTTGATTCTATCTGCAATACTAAATTTAGCATCTTCTGGCTACCACGTGAACATACTGCGAGGTAGTTAAGTACACTCAGCATCTACACTATTGCTTAGATTTACACTTCAATTAACATCATGGTAAAACATTTTAGAAGAAAATCACATGCGCCTTCACCAAATTCAAATGGTGGAGAATTTTTCCACCCCTTCAGCTGAAATGCAGTAAGTGACTGCATGTTCTCCTACCCGAGCTCCATATCAGCAGCTGCCGGGAGACTGACAGACTGCACAATCAAACTTAGTTTCCCTCAGAAAATCCATCTAAAAATACACGGGGTCCAGAAAAAATGGGCTCGGTGTTAAGAAAATGTGTAGTTACATAGAAGAATTGTCCTCAAAAATCCCTCTCACTGGACACTGCATAGAGTCACAATTCTACTCTTTTATTTAAGAAACGCTCAGAGAACCCCATTACATCATCCAACCAACACCCAGGAACACTTGAAATGTCTAAAGGACAGAGAAAAGCTGTAAGAAACTGAGTAACAAGCCATGTTTTGGGACTTTTCTGATTCAAGTTGACATTTCACCTGTATGAAAACCACAAATCACTATCAAAAATCATCTTGAAAGATGCATATCAACTCCTCAGTAGATTAAGGACTACACTGGCCATACAACAACACCAATTTCAAAGACCATGCTGCCTCAGACAAGGTCTCCTGCCTGTGGGTGTTCACACAATGCCCCGAGAAAGCCTGGGAAGCACAGTAACTCGTTCTCTCTCTTTCTTTTCTAAAGCTCCCCAGAAGATGATGCTCTATAGCACTCCACACAAATTTCCCAGCTGGAAAAAGCTCGCAACTGTATTTTAATTAAGTAACAGCATGTGGGTTACACACAGGCTCTATTTACTTCTCCTCTGGTGAATCCATGTACTTCTTTATAACCATTAGCCCACAGAACATTGCTCAAAACCCTGTAGATGCTCTCTAACTGTCTCCCTTCAGTCCAGCAGTCTTTCTGGCTGAGCAAGTGCTTGCTTCTGAACAAGAACAACACAAGAGGAACTTCAGCCCTTGAAAAACACTAGTGATTATCTCATGCTGCAGCCACTCTGGAGCTGTCAAGGGTCTGCAGTTTCAGAAAACAGAGCGCACACATTGCTAACCAGTACTGCATTACTAATTATCGCAGTAGCAAGTGGGACCTCGTTATTCAAACATCGCTGGATACTTTTATTCCACCTACAACTCGAAAAATACAACCCTGCAAAGAAGTAACAATCCCTGGTTTTCCCCTCATTCAGTAGGAACCAAAATTCTGTGGTTACATTATGTTCTCGAAAAGCTTCTTTCAGCTCATTTTGAGTTTTACCCATTATCAAATACCCCTGATTATGCTAATGACTATATGGGACTGGAAGGTCAAATTAAAAGACAGGCCTACATGTAGCCCAGCACATAATGCACACATCATGAGACACAGGCAGAACCTACAGCCTCATAAGGAACAGGAGCCATTCGAGTCCACAGGGTCTTTAGCAACAGCTGGGTCCTCCCACCACCACCTCTTCCAGCAGCACGAGCATGCATGGAACTAGGAAGGCAATCAAGGTACCAAAAGGATACTGAGGATTAATTTTCACCTAGACTGGATCCCTCAATGATCCTGTGTCAGCAAAGAAGGTGGGACATACATTAGTTTAAACTAACTGCGAAAATGATGTCTCTGCTTTGTGGAACCCTCAGTCAGAAGACTGTTCTCCTGATGTTTACCCACCTCATTCCCCAACACTCCACTTGAGTTAGCAATTATTAATAATTCATGCATTTCTTAAGTGTTTTCTGCAAGTCATCATCCCACATACAAATATCAGGATCGAGTACTTGCAAAGATCATGACAGCTTCAATTCCATCTCAGGCTTCTCTGTTTGTCCATCTCAATTACACTCGGTCTTCAGCAGCCACTGCAGAGCAAAGCCTGCCCTTGTAAGGCTGTTCTGCTCTTACATTCCACATCCCCTCTCTTTCAGTTTCATTAGTAAGAGAACTTAATTTAACCTGTTGTGTTTGACATTACAGACTATTTAAAGACGCAGCACTGTGCTGAGCTTAGTTGCATGGCTCCAGACTCAATTACGCCTTGGCTTCCTCAGACACTACAAAACAACTTAGCTTTTTTATGTGCTCCTTAATTTTGCCTCTGTATTCCCTACAGAGAATAGGAGAGGGCTCAATACGATTCACACCACAGCAGTCGCGTCGAAGCCTGCGGTCCAGACGATCCTTGCAGCAGGCTGGGCACCTTGTCTACAGCTCAGCATCTTTCAGATCTACCTTCCCCATCTGCTTCCAACACACTGGGCACCATGAGTTGTGACCAAGCTACCGCGTGTGCCTGTAATGGAATAAATTTATGCCACAGGTTCCAAAAAAAACTAACACCGCTGCATAAAGACTCGGAGACAACACAGGCCTTGCTTCCCTGCTGATTTTCACAAGTATCAGAGATACCATCACAATATAACCAACATGACATGGACTCTATGCCAACCAAAGAGGTTTGGTTCCTACTCCTTTGTCCCCATTTGCTGTACCTAACTCTCCCATCCCTTAAATCTGAGATTCCCCATGAAACTTAACACAGCCAAAGACAAAAGAGATTAGCTTTTTTATCTGGGCTTGGGTTTTGGTGGGGGGGGGTTTGTTCAGTTTTGTTTTCATGGCTGTACAATAAATACAATTCATTCAGATGCCACAATAACCACACTCAGTCTGCAGTCAAAAGAAATGGAAGAGAAAAAAAACCAAGAGTGGAATGGATGGAGTTTTTAGCACGAGGACTTTGTACAGTGCCTGTACACTGTGAAATCTCCTGCAACCTGGAACACTGGGTATCTCAATATTTACACTAAATATTTGTTTTCTCTTCCTACTTCAGTTTCCTAACCAAACTGAGCAAATTAAGCTCACGTATACAGTTTGAATTTATCCTTATTCAGAATTTGAGATGACTTGCATAGGCATTGACATTAAAGGTTCTCCCCTCATACAGAGCCAACTACAAAAGAGACTGAAATTTCTAGAATTCTTCCCTTAAATTAGTCTATTTTAAATGCCCTCAGAGGCCTCACAAATGAGCGAGCACAGAGAGACTGCTGCAGCAACAGGTTCTCGAGCAATGTTTCGGAAGCTTACACAAGCACACATTAACACAAGAGACTTTTAAAGAAAGATGCCAAAGTCCCTCATAAAGTATCTCATCAACGCAGCCTATGGTTGTTTTAGAAAAGCTTTATTTTTACAGAGGCAATAACAACCTCAGAGAAATGCTGATTTCTTGAAGTAATGCATTTTGATCGTGGGAAACAATTACATTTTGAAATTCAGTGCCAGTGGCTTTGCAGACAAGTACTTTAATTTAGTCCTCCAGATTGAAGAGCAAAATGAGATTTCCTGAAATTCATGCACCATAACTGCAAAAAGGCCAATGTAAATTTGCCTCTGAAATTTGAGTCTCATCTGATCTGGAACAGGACACAAGAATTCTTTCTTTATTATCCAGTCAAATTTGCTTCAGGACAACCCTCACCAGGCAACTAATCCGTGTCCTGTGAAGACATCACATTGCCCGCCACACAAGTGTCCACAGGGCCCATGGCTCATTAGGATAAATTCTGATCATGGTCTCATCTCCTGCCCTGAAACATAACAGAATGGCAGCAGCGCACACTCTCACAGATTGAATCCCTTTGAGAGCAGCTGCTGAAAACAGAAGTGATACCGCCCGCATGTTGCACATCTTTATTCCATGACTACCTTATTCTTTAGGTCCACCTAAGATATTACTACTTTTATTTGATAAATAACAGCCAAACTCTCCTGACTACCATCATGCTATCCTGCCTACTCTAGTTGAAACACCCATGGAACAGAGAAAATGATGATCCACAACAGCCTAACTCCCAAGCACGGGGCGTAGGGGAAGGCTTTATTCTCCTGCCTTGCTCTGTGCTAACCTGACAATCCTCTCAAAGCACAAAAAGCATTATAAAAATAATCCTGTTTTATGGCAAACACGGTAGAGTCCCCCTGTGCAGGGGCAGAAAAGCAACAAGAACATTGCTCTGCCACAGCAAGAGGCTTCAGGGAGGTAATTAGCAGCTTCCCTGCAGAACTATGGCACGGGTTTTGTCACTTCCCGATATAAATGAACATGCTTTGCCAAGGTTTCACAAACAAACAGCTCCGACACTTTGCACATATCTTCTTGAATGTCAGCTAAAAGAGAACAACAAAAAGGAACAAGGAAAGGCAAAGCAAGAAATAAATCCTTTCTCCCCATCTTGCACAGAAGGAGACTTGGTTAGCATACAGGGAGGACAAAATTGGCAGTAAAATCAAAAATATGTAAGAACAACAAAAACCCCACACTCCCCGGGTACAACTGTTGTCTTCCAGCATCACTGGAACGTTCCCAGTCAGGGAAAGGAACAGGTACAAGCATTCCCAGATCCATGTGTGGAGGGAAAGCAGACACACTGTTCCTTGAGCCTGGCGCTGGATGAACGCTGCCGCCAAACCGAGCCAAAGCTCAGGGCTGATAACAGAGTTGGCATAAGACAGAGCCTCCTTCCTCACCTGCAGTCCAAGTCCTGTCTCCCTTTTTCCCCATAGGAAACCAAACTTACATCCTGCAAAGGTCTGTGCAAGCAGCTTATCACCTGCCTGGGGAGCACGATGGACAATTTATTCACCCTAGTTTACGTGGTTTGTCTTGACTGTAGGTACGCCAGCCTGCTGACTCTGAACATATCCATCTGCAGTAAGGATGACTTGCAGTTAGAAGCATGAAAACAAGCAGAAAAACACACCTGGTGCTCAGGAAGCACAGGTTAAAATGGGCAGCTAGAAGAGAATTAGAGGATTCAGAAGTGAGTATGAGGGAGGTCCTTGACCCTCTAACTCCAACAAGGTGGCCAGAACATTAAAGGGGTAAACATCTCATACCCACCGAGTGGTAATTCATTAAAGCTGAAGCTTACACCTGGACGTGGATTCTCGTCTCGCCCTCGTCTTCTGACAAATAAAACATTCTCTGGAGCAGACAATGAGAATTGATCAACAACACTATGAGAACAGCATAAAACTGTTCAAATGTTCAGTGTGTAGCTGATTAAACTCCCGTGTGCAAGGCTCCAAACCATTCTCATATACAAAGTGCTACCACTTCTAATATCTTTTCTTCTTCAGTCCTTTAAAAACAGTGACCCACTCTGATCCATGAATTTGAAACACACAGACACCCACACACTTCAAACAAGCCAAAGATTAGGAATTTTGCTGGGACATCATCTTTTCCCCTCTCACGCAAGAACAACATTAGCGTACATAAAATGAAGCTTTTTATCAAGTTTTGCAATGTTTGCTAGAGAAGGTCAGATACCAAACATCTGATCTGCCTGCAAGTCCACCCCACAGCCCGACTCTTCTTCCTAGGAACACTCAGTCCCCAGCACACTCTGCTCTCATCCACATCCCCCTTGCTGCTACCGCTGCCCTGCCCAACATTTTATGGTATCACAGGGCTCACATCCATTCTTTAGATTAGGAACCTTTCAGGGTAGATTTTTCTAACTGTTCCTTCAAGATCCTGTACATGGCAATAATAACAAATAAACCAAACCCCACAGCAGGATCACTTCAGTAAGATAAAGTCCTGTACCTTATGTTCTCATTGAAGCACAGTCACATTTCAGTGCAATACTTACACTTCTTACAGATTTATATTAAAAAAAAATATATAACAGAAGGGGTAAGAACAGGAGAAAGCAGAGCACAGAGTCTTAAGCCTCAAATGCACTTGAAAGCTGTGCTTTCCTCTAAATTAACCAATATTAGAGAAAGCAGATGAGAAGAATAAAATATGTAAATCTGTATTCTTTGTTTTCCTTACAGAACTACAGTTGTGATAAAACACAATGCAATAGTAATTTTCATGACTGCACACTCCACATACGCGTTTATTCCTGCCAAAACGATTTTGCCATTGTTCTACCATGCTCATTTTTTATGGCATCAGTGAAAAAGTGCAGTTTCCTCTTTTCTTTTGTAATCAAAGTAGAAAGTCAGCCACCCTTCCCTCCGTACAAAATTCCACGCACGTTTACAGCAGTATTTAATTATGCCAAGATTAATAAAGATCTATAAACAAAGGCAATTGTGAAATATAGCTTTTAATCTATGTTTTAAATTTAAATGGTTCAAAAAACAATCCCCAGCAATAATGGCAACAACTGGAGTGCCAAAACAGTCCTCCTGAAAGTCCTTGTCCCCCAAACTCTGTTTCTCTTGGACTTAAGAGCGGTCCAATTAAACATCCCAGACATGCACCATTTTGTACCTTGAATTGTTTCAGTATAAAACAAAGCTACCAATGTTAGAACTGAGAGAGCAAGCTAAAAATACACTGTGTTGTTTGAAAGCCCACGGACACAATCATTCAGCACTTCCCTTCCATCTCAATGGAGGAGGGAAAACTGAAAAACAGAAACAGGAAATTCCTACAGCACAAAGATTCTGGAAAGTACTAAAAACGTTCTCTTTACATTTGTTTACGTCAAAAGGACCAAGCCAGGCAAAAGATGGATTCTTAGTTGTTTTCCATTTATACCAATAAAAATCCAGGATGAAGGTGGGTTTTGGTTGATAAACCACTACCATACAAATACAGGATATTCCTCCAATGCGGACTAAAAACCACAAACAAATGACCTGCAAGCTTAGCACCAAACTAAGCATTGGCTTCTGTATCACCTAAGAAAGATGCTATGGAAAACCAGGAGCTAATCTGACAGTAGGGGAGATATCCAATGTCAACAAGAAACAGTGTGAAACTCATCCGTAAGGGAAGGCAGCTATTTGCACAGTGAAATGAAAATATGAGCATGTAAACAAATACAAAGCAGGCTGAGCACCACATGCTCCCTGCAAACGTGCCCGAGCATTCTCAGAAGCAGTTCTGTTGTTTGGATCAAATACGCGATGGCAACGCACGACTGATTCAATTCTCCCTGAGGTCCCAATCTTCCATTAGGGAATGTCCCCAGCATGCCAGGCAGCCAGAGGGCTAAAGCTTCTGCCTGCAAAGGTTCCCTCGCACCAGGGATACAAAATCACAACCAGGGCTCTCACATTAAGTCCTATATGGGAACTGTTCTTTCTCCAGCACTTGATCCAATGGACTCTACACATTAAGCACAGGTAACTGCAAAACATCTTTAGCAGAGACTTCCTGAAGACAGAACGTGGCCTCAAATACCTCCAACTGCTACACTTATCACAAGGCAAAGAAGGGAAGTGAAGGGAAGTGAGTGAAAGAAAACAAGCATGAGAACACACTATTCCTGCTCAAAAAGATAATGGGAGGAAGAGGGGTTGGGAAACCTCTTGCTCCTGTAAGAGTAGGTCAAATTACATACAAACAAGAAAGGACAATCCGATATGAGGAGACACTCAAAGCATTTCCTTCTCATCAACTGACAAAGTTTTACTGTCATTTCAGATCCGCATACAAACAGTCGCCCAAACCCCTCCCCACCAGCACCCTTCTGCAAAGGCATCAAAACTCAACTTCTGGGATGATACCAGATTTGCTGATTTCACTCCAACTCCTTAAAAATTTCCCATGAAACTCTGATCCATCTCATTAAACGCAGTCTGAGCAGTTTTGCAGCCTTATAGCCCAGCCAGAGCTCACTCTCCATCGTCAGCCAGCCCCAGTCCGTAGGCTGGATGGGGTTTGTCATCCCCACTCTGTAACAGCAGGAATCCCCTTAGGCCACCAGAACTCTTTTCTTGTGCCCAGCTGAGCCTTCAGGGAAGCAGGATTTGGCCCCCACACACTACCTTTATTAAGCAGGTTCTAGCAGTCAGAAAATGTCTCCTCCAATCTCACAAGTTTTTGTGTTGCCTGGTAACGCTGCACCTAAAGTCGGGGCTGTCTCGGTGTGCTCCCAGCGCCAGGCAGCACCAGCAATTCCAAATGCAGCAAACACATGCAGCCCAACTTCAAGAAGTGACAGACAGACAGACTGCGCGCTGTGCTGGGGAACGGTATGTGCTCTGAAGAGTCAGATTTGGTGCAAAGCACGCTGCTCTCTTAATTCAGGCAGTAAATGCCAAGTTTACTATTCTTAACTAGCGCATTTCTGTCATCGCTGTCAAAGAGATAAAATACAGAACTTTATTACTGAATGCCTGGAGAAACTTGATGTTATTCCTTCTTCTCGCAGAGGGTGCTCAGGTCACCTCCAGCTACTGAAAGTTCAAACCTGGCTTTCGGAATTTGGAATCAAGAGAACAATCTGAAGGAAGAGCGTACTTTTTCGTGCAAGGGATTTCCTTCTTCAAAGAGCAGTAACAAGAAGGTAAAACTGCATCTTAAAATCATCTGGGCTGTTCTCAGCACAACCCCATGCTGCCAAATAACTGTCTGAACCACCTTCCCGCTGCACAGCTGGGAAGCGCCAAGTGCCAGGCTATGCTTTCTGTTTTCTCTCTACACTATTCCATGCATTTTTCATTTACATCAGCCACTTCTCCATTGCAAGAAGTAGAATAAATATCAAGTGTAAGTTTATACAACACATCCTTCACTCATTTTACCTTGCAACATATCATTTTTATGGAATAAGCAATGGCATGTATGGTGTGCATGCATGGTTCCATTATTTCTTGGACTCTGCTCCTACTGCCTCCTCCTGCCGATAGCTTGGCCACGCACAGCGCATCAGCCCCACATCACCCGATGGGAGAGTGCTGCACAACCACCCGGTGCTTCCAAGGCCCCCGGGATGTGGTCAGTGCCCAGCTACACCCGGTCAACACGCTCTACTGGAGCCCAGAGCGGTGGTGTGGTACAAGAACACCCCTGTGACTCTACAGAAGGCTGTATCTCATATCACTTATCTGGTTTGTTGTTACAGGTGTGGCTTTCGTTTGCATTTTTAAGATTAAGAGCATTATTTCCTGCTATGTCTGGAACTCTGTGGAGCTAAAAGGCTGATGTGCGGATATTCCTTCTGTGTTCTCAACTTGATTTTCTGTATTTCCTGTCCTGACCTGGGAAGCACTGTTGAATTAAGGAACAAAACCAGAAGTAACTTCAGTCTTATTCAACACCTACAGCCTCCAACCCCAGTAATCCAAACTTGCCAAACATGTACTGTGGTCAGCAAATACTCCATAGTGCCTTCCTTAGTGCAGCAGGTAGATATTAACCTTTAATTATGAAACACTAAACTAAATACCACATTTTTTCCGAGCTCCTTCCAGGCTTTAAAAGCAACTTAAGGTAAATCTGAAGAGAAGCTTTGCACTGCAGCAAAGTCCTGTCATAACTTGAGGAAAGGCCACTACAAAGGACTACTTTCACCATGCTCAAGCTGCTCTCTAAAATGCCATTTCCTTTCAGTACAGTAAACATGCGGTGGCTGTATGAACAACTCACAACTGCTGAAAGAACAGGAACAATAGTGGGAACTTGGCTGCCTCCCAGCATTAGCGACATGGACAACAGCTTGGGAGAGCAGGAACCAAGTCAAAACAACTTTAGATCAAAATATTAGTGGAGAGGCAGTGAAGTTACCTCTTTTTTGTATGTAGAAATAAGGTTTTACAACCCAATTTAGTCTCCTATGAGGAGCGCACTCGCTACTTCAGTCTCAAATAGAAGGGCAGGGGTGCAGGGGCAGTCTGTTCCCCAGCTCCAGCCACTCTGAGCCCAGAACAACACAGTCACGACCAAATAATTGCCAGGTCTACAAATGGTTACATCTTACTGAATGCAAAGCTTACTGCTCCGAGTTAACCTAGAATGCACTATTTCATAAAAGCATTTTATGGTAAATTAAACTTAATAGCACACCAAACTATCACAAACTGTCTTGGATTCCACACGGTTTCCCTTGCGCAAGCTTGGAAGCTGTGCGAGAGCAAGCAGCCTCCCACGGCTGAATAGCACTCCCTCGCGTTCTCTCAGGGAACGGGCTTCCTCCATCGGGTTTGTTTTGTTTTCTTGCTCTTAGCAATGACACAAAATTAGAATTCCTCTTGTACAGCAGCATTCAGGAGTTGGAAAATGCCTTTCTGAATAGATTTTTTCCCCTGTAACAGGGCTTCATTTACTCATGATCTGAAAGGCAGGTTTAGCTGCTGACATGGACACAGCAGATGGACCTCAGACACTTCCTGGGTGCGAGGGATTTTTAAGTCTTTGGAAAAAAATGCGTGCCTGAAATGGGATTGCCCCGGCATCAGAAGTAAATCCTGTAATAGAACAGCAGCAGACACTGTAGGAAATCCCTAGGCAGCACACACGATGGGAAGCAACACAGAGAGCCTTAAAGCAGGGATAACCAGGACTCGTGGCACGCAGGTTGATGATTAATGTTTCCTTTTGTCACCCACCAAAATGCTGTCGCAGTGACATGCCACAGCAGCATGGTTATTATTCCAGCTGCAACTTCCTTTGGAGTCACCCGATAAAGAGGTATCAAAACCACTCTTCAAAGAGAGCAACTATGATCTTGTCAAAACAAACTTCAGATTTTTAGTCAATCACAGCTCTTCATCAAGACCCGGGGACTTGAACTGACAACACAGCAACACAGCAGGAGGCTCAGCGCTCTGAGCCAGGTCCTTCACCAACCGTCAAAACCAGCCAGGACCATTCTGAAGGTGGCTCAGCAGAAGCAGCCACCAACATCACAGCTGGTTCCTGATCACGGTGCTAAAACCTGCACCCACAGTTCACATGCTGACCCCAGCCCTCCTCTCTCCACAGGTACTGCAGCACCCATCCGCAATCTGCCAGGGCTCCTATTTTTCCTTCAGCACCTATCCTGGAACAGATCCGGGTTCCCATCTCCTGCCAGCTCTGCCCCTACTGCAAGATATCTGGCCTCCACTCACCCAGATGGCTTATGTCACCTGATCCTACCTGTGACACAGATCATCATTTATCAGCGTGCTCCAACAGTAGCCTCAAATATATCAAAAACAAAATTACATCATCAAAACTGGGGCACCCCACAAAACATCCTGCGGCAGAGCAAGAATTGCTCACAACTTGGGGATGGCTAAGGACAGGAACAGAACCAACTGAGAGAGCTCCACTAGCGGCTGTATCCATGAGCAAGACAAAAAAACAAGCTGGTTACTGGACAAAGGGCATGACAAAGGAACAGGAAACCTCACTCCTGTGGCTGTATACCTGGTATGCTGACCAGCTCGATAGCGTGACCAATGCAAGCAGCTGGATAACAGATTATTGAGCTGCACTTAAAGGGCTTCTTATGCAAGTCAGACCTAAAGATGTCTTGTATCAGCTGCAGCAAAGCTCCTCACCAGCTGGAAAAAGAGATGATGAATACCCCACGTACGCTGGAAAATACTCAAATATAATAAATATAGCGCACAGTCACTGAAAGGCTGGCACTTGAATACCTCATTATGATAATGAACCAATTAAAGATGATTAAAAGATAGCAGCTAGGAGGAAGGTACATGGTAGACCACAGAAGGAAGTGATGACACGGAACATGGAGAGCTGATTCAGTCTCTGAATTTCAGCTGCTGAACTGCAGGCGACCACAATGCGTGTGGTGATCAGTGCACAGTGTTCCGCTTTACACTTATATGAGTGTTTGACCAAAGGGGCCTGAGAACCAAAACACAGCATGGAACTGAAAATATGATTAAAAGCAACTCAGTAAGTTTGGATTCCAGGCTGATGGAAGAGGCAGCAAGAGGGGTCAGTGCTGACACCAAATGGATGGTAAACACCCAGCCCTGAAAAAGTATTACTAGCAGTCTAGGGGAAAGAAAGCACAGGCTACAGCCAGAGGGACCTCAGGCAGTCCTGGCAGGGGCTGCAGAAAAATCTTTTCTCCCCTAGCACTGGCAAATGCTCAGTTGTACATCATACAGGTTATTTCTCACACCATCTGCAATCTGAAGAAGGATGGCTAGAGTGCTGGACACAGAAACCCACAAGCTTCAGAGAAATTTCTCCCAACAAAGAACCCATTTCTAGTCTGAAGAAACAATTTACTGACAGCAAACCAGACAGAGTGGTGTTAAAGTTCTGTTCTTTCCGCTCTCAAAGAAAGATCGATTTATTTGACCAAAACCAGACTGTGTTATCACACCAGCCAGGAAATCCTGGATTCTTGAACAGTCATCCTAAAGACTCCTAGAGGCTTTATGCAACAATCTGCAACACTCTATCTACACTCTCAGCCTCCCTCTTTTTTTAATTTCGGGGTTTTTTTGCTAGTTGGGCCAGTTGCAGCAATATTTCTCAGTAACTCGTTAGCCCATCTTCTGTCATCAAAAAGTCCATGCATAGTCGTCCCTAGGAACGTGTTTCTCAGTAATCCCCATTTCAGTGTTTAAAGAAAACTCCAACCAAAAGCGAGCTGCAGTATTCCATAGCCATACAGCATACCTCATCAAGAGTGCAAACGATCCAGGTTTGATAAGCTTGCTCTTCTCTATTACAACTCAAATTAAAAAGGGAGCTCAAGGTTGAATTACTGGGCAGAACTCCACTTGTATCTAACACAACCTACTGAAAAAAACATTTTGCCAGACACAAAGATTACTTTTCTGAAACTCAGTGCTGTGACTTAACCCCCTGAGCACAGGACACGGACTTGTTGGAGGCCAGTCATCACTTCACACAGTCAGGCAGACCACAGACTATGCTGTGCTTCAAAAATATTGGGAAGATTTCTTTCGACAACTCTCTGACCCATCATAATGATGAACATCCTGTTCAAAGACCAGAAGAGGAATCTAGCAGGTACCTAGCAGACAGCTAGCACCGAGTGTCCAACAACTCCACCACTGTGTAGGAGTAAAACAAATACACAGCAGAAGAGATGCAAGTTATCAATAGCTCAAAATATTTGCTTTAAAAATGGATTTCCATTATAATATTTTTTAATTAAGAGCTACAGCTTCTTCACGCATGTCTACTTAATGAATAAAATATCTTAGCTCCCCAAAACAGATTAAATAACACAAACCTTGACAACTAACCCTGACATCTCCGGTTTCTCCTGAATAAAAATAGAGAGAACTGATAAATATCTCCTTAGCAGCCTTCAGCTGTAACACCAACACAAAGTGACAAAAAGCACAGCTGCACTTTTCCCTTAACATTTAATTTTTTTATATATATTTAATATCATGGATGTCACAATTACCCTTTCAATATTTTCTTCCAGAAAGACAGCGTACAGTAATGAAGGCGCCTAAGAAACACTTCAAGGCCCCTAAAAGAGCTCATAAACACAGGAAATTCTTCACAATGAGGGTGGGGAGGCCCTGGCCCAGGTTGCCCAGAGCAGTGGTGGCTGCCCCATCCCTGGAGGTATCCCAGGCCAGGCTGGATGGGCCTTGGGCAGCCTGATCTAGTGGGATATTCCTGCCCATTGCAGGTGGTTGGAACTGGATGGGTTTTGAGGTCCTTACCAACCCAAACTATACTATGATTCTAAGTAATATACCTGTTTGTTCTGCTACAGACTCAAATTGCACAAAATGAGATCTTGTCCCAGTGATTTCTGGAGTGATCAAAAAGTTTGGTTTGGATTGTAATTTTTTTTTTTATCCCTAGCCTTATGGAAAATCACCAGATACACATGAAAGCAAAAGCACTGAGAGCTCTCTCTCAGACTTCTCACACTGGCAAATCACAACAAACATCCGCACCTGACAGGTCACGCTAATATTTTAATGTGCAATACAGAGAAAGCGTGCTTCTTAATCTAGTTAATCAAATAAAAACCTTCTGAAATCATAGAGTCAGAATAGTTTGGGTTGGAAGGGACCTTAAAGATCATCCAGTTCCAACTCTCCTGCCATGGGCAGGGACACATCTCACTAGATCAGGCTGCCCACGGCCCATCCAACCTGGATTTGAATGTCCAAAATCTTCCATGTTTTACAATATTACAGTCTCCAGCAGGAAAAGCTTTTAAAGAAAATACTCACTTCAAGTACCATTTTCTCTCTCAGTAGCAAAAACTTTACAGTAGGCAATCTTATCTTACTCCTGATCAAAGCAGAGACAGAGTAAAGACTGTAAAATTAAAGGAGGGACACCAACTCTTTGCTGGGGTTTCAAAACACACTAGTGAATACGGAAAGGTTTAGAGGGTCAGTGCTGATTATGTGCTGATTTACAGCTGAAAATGTTGCTAGATTAACGTCGAAAATACCACAAACAACCGAAAACTGATATTTGATTGGTACAGATTAAAATACTAAGTAATTCACTTCGAAGTCAGACAGTATCTGTTCGCAAAGGTTCTAAAGATCAATTTACCTTTTATAAATGTGAAAACATCAGACAAATAGCAATTGCTGTGCAAAAGTAACGCCCCAAAGCCAACAGCCCAGCACAGCCTGTTCCAAAGAGCTTTTCACTGAAGAGGGCCCTAAGGATTGTTTGATGAGGAAGTGCTCACCAAGATAAGCAAAACCTGCTAACACAGTCAAATCAAAAAGAAGCAAGGAACTGGAAAAATACAAGTTTGTAAAGCCATTGGCACTAGGCATTTCACTGAAATAGCAAGGAACAGCACTAGCAAGCAGCGAGGGAAGGGGCACTTCTGCTAGCAGGCGTCTGCAGAGTCAAAGATAGCTTTTAAATGAGTATTTCTAACATGCATTATGCAAACTGTGTCTAACCATCGCGGTTGTAAACAAAGAAGCAGTTCCAATTAATAAGAGAGTTATTTGAGGCACATTTAAGCAGGCTGCAGCTCCTGATTTTAAGCTAGTATTAAAGATAAAATAGACCTTCTCACCCAAAATAAATCCCAAGTTTAACGTTACTATTCAGAACAACCAGAAACTGCAAAGCAAAGCCATCACTATATTCTCAAGATTCCTGAGAACAGTTAAAAACATCCAACTCTGTAAGGGCAGTTTCACTAAAGAGTGCACTTACCCACAAATATTGCAGAAACTTCAGCAAACGTGGACAGTAATAATACTCCATCTTCCAAAGCATAAAGTTAAGGCAGAATCATCCTCGTTAAGAGTCTGCCTTTCCACTCCTCCCCGCCTCCAAAGCCAAAGTTAAAAGCAGACCGCAGCAATTAAAAGCAACATGAATAATGTACGGTGTCTGTTTATCCGGCCCCACGTCACCACGCTGAGCTCTGTGCCTTTAACAGATGCTGTGGCTACTTCTAAGCAGTAGCTGAGCTACGGGCACCATGTGACTTAACCACTTGTTATTTAGCATCTAACTGCTCTGACTTCTCCCATCTCGGTAATCCATAATGTGTTAGCCTAGAATTAATAATAGTACTTTGGGTTTTGCACTAAAAAGCTCTTCATCTGGAAGGAAAGAGAAGCTTCTAAACCCACTCTGTTTTCAGGCTGAGTTATGAAACACTCTCACCGCCAGCACAGTTGTCGGGGTTGCTGGCTGACCTTATTTTTCAGTAATGTACAAGAAAATGAGGAAAAAACCACACACGAAAGAAAAGCTCCTGCTTTTAGTATAAAAATGGCTTTTTTGAACAGGAAGAAATAGACACAGCAAAGTGGCTTTTTTCTAACCCCCTGGAATGTTACCAGCAAAGCAATATTACCAAAAAAGGAAGAAAGCCTGGGCCAACCGAGTTATTAACCAACACTGGGTCATCCTCCTCCTGGCTCTTAGAAAGAGGAAGCAGAGTTAGATGTGACCAAACAGTGATAGGTGTTTTGTGAAGAGTGATTTAGGAAATCATAACATTTCTATCTGTTCCTACTCTTCCGAGCTATGGCCTTTGTTTGGATGCAAAAAGGAAAGACAAGGGACAAGAGCCAGCCCAAGGAGGAGCCTGAGCATCTTTCCCCTCCCAGCACTGTGCAGGCTCTCACCTGTCCCAGGGGATGCCAACACGGAGGGGACACAGAACAGCTTCCAGGATTCCAGTCTCCTTTCCTTGAAATTTTGGTTCTGTGTGTTTAAGAAGAAATACCTCCCACTCTTCTAATCACCACCTGTAAGAACTTGCGCAGCAGACAAACACTTTTGATTTTCTTCCAGGCTGATTCAGTTTTTAGGCTCACAGAACAATTGGCACACGAGGATTTCCGAGTACATCAGTTCCCATCTGGGAAGAAGTGAGCCTTTACAGAATCTGAAGATGAGAAGACTCGCTTTTCATGGGCAGGTGAGAGACCCGTCACAGCCAGAACTGGAAACAACTGGTGAGGGATGACAAGCCAAACTATAAATTCATCTGCACATATTGATAAAATATTTATCTTCTCTCCGTCACAGTTCATTTGCAAAATATTTTTAAGAGCCAGCTAATGATTCCCTTAAACAAATCCTTCTCCACCCACACATCAGAGTCTCAAGTAAGCGTATCTTTTTGTGGATACTACTATGGATACTAGATTTTCCTCACCAAAGGAAAAGAACAGAAGTTAAACATCAAATAAATAAATAAAGTTAACCAGAGGCTGCAAAGTAATTCATGCCTACGTGGGTTTGGTACCAGAGTGTTCCGTTTTAACCAAACAGAGCAGCAGTTTTAGTTCTAAACCATAGCTGCACTCAAATTGCTCTGGTTCCAGACGAAAGCGCAGTCCCTCCAGCCCAACGCAACAAATGCAGTCACTTACACTGAGTCAATGAGCCACATGGCACATTCTTCAGTATTTTATTCATACAACTCCTATCAGTCTTGATGACTTAATCAGGAGTTGAGGTTTGTGACTGAGCATCAGAGAATTACGGACCTGTGTCAGCTGTGACGAAATCATTATGAGTTATGAAAGACATGACTTGAAAATGTCTTCTGGAACTCAAGCGGTGCAGCTCCAGTGCCATAAGGGAGCACAGAGTGCGGAGCAGCCCCGTACCTTTCAACAGGCTGCACAGAGAGCATTCTTATTTTACACAGAGTCACAACAGAGGCTCACAGTCCCTCAAAGTGCAGCCAAGATCTAAAGAAGAGACTTCTACAACAGTCCAAGGCATGGAGCCACGCAGACGTGCTCTCTGCCTGCGAGAGAGCGAGAGAGTTGCAGTCAGTTCTATGAATTAAAATGCCACTCGTCCATAGCAAACATAAGAACAATGTTATTCTTTTATGCCTCTACTGTGATGCACACGGAGCTAAAGCGCAACATAATGTACTTGGCTTCGTGAAGGAGGAAATATTTTTCAATGGGCAGAGAAAAGCTTTGCGTTCTCCACACTGTTAGGTCTAGAGATACAAACAAGAGTATTATTTATTCACATAAATTCTATTCTTTTCCTTAGTGCCTTACTAGGTGGAAATAGTTTCCTTTCTAGCAGAAACAGCTACATCAAAAGGTGAAAGGGGGGGGAATTTATGTTGGAATAGAGCATTTAAGCACTAAGCTACAATTAGCAGTAATATTTATAACACAGCCATTTGCTTGTTAAGAAATACTAACAAAGCTTACAATCTTTCTAACCCCGCCAAAACAGAAAGGCCAAAATATTCACATAAATCATAAATTCAAAGAATTCGCCTTGCTGTTCAGCTGTATTTTTATCACTCCTGCATCCTAGGAAGCAGAATTTGATCTCCAATCCTAACCTCAAGGACACAACAGCCTAGTGGACTCCTGCTGCGTAAGTCACTTCCTGAACATCTCAACAAAAAGCAGCCAAGAGAATGTTGAAACATCCAATTACACAAGCTGTCCTGGAAAATACGATTCAAGTAGTGGTTTGTTATCATGAGGAGATGGGAAATAACGCAACACACGCATATTAATTTAAGTTGGTTTGTTAAGTATCAAAGAACACAGGACGGTTCATTACAGTCCTCTAGCAGTGAGTGTGAATGCAAATGACTCTCTTATTCTATAAGAAAAGCAGCAAGTTGTCACTTCAAGCACTACAGTCTCATTGGGAAGAAAACGGTATCTTGAGTGACCAGCAAGATGTACTGTAGGGTATTACTTGTCATTCTGCACAAGAAAAAAAAAAAAACAAGTAATCACAACTAAACAGACAGATTAGAAACTGCTCTAAAGAAACAACAGCAGTTTTGTTTCCTTCTAATCCTCTTTCAAAGGTGCACTAAGCAAAACACAGCCGGCACTCCAGTTCAGAGGAAATCTGTCACTTCAAGGCAAT
This sequence comes from Cuculus canorus, assembly GCF_017976375.1. Lineage (NCBI taxonomy): Eukaryota > Metazoa > Chordata > Aves > Cuculiformes > Cuculidae > Cuculus > Cuculus canorus. Next base: position 8,661,682 of record NC_071417.1, read on the forward strand.
TCTCCTGCTGCTCTATGTTGACCTCTCATCTCAAACTCAAACACAACTACAATGCATCTCTCCACCAGAGGGAAGTATTGAATCATACAGATAAGAACAACGACAGCAAACCTCTGTATGTTCTCCAAAGGAAAATAAAGGTACTGACCTTGGGGCCAGAAGAAATGGTTTAATTTTACACAATCTTCCGTGATATCTATGTGGGGCTTTGGCAACCATGAAAGTATGGCGAGATTTCCACCTCCCAAACGCACGTAAAAAATCACTGCGCTGCACCTGTTCACTCAGTTCCTACGCACAAAGGCCAGAACGCCCTTCTGGCTACCACAGGACTGCAGAATAACAAATATACCGCAATTATGCCTTTCAAAGCACTACAAAGGAGTAAAGCACTCCAATCCTACCGAATTCCAGTGGATGCTGTACATGCATTTAGTGGGGCTGATGGCCTTCCTTCCCCTTCTCAGGCTACACTCGATGAAGTCAAAGGTTTATTCAGAGTAACCTCATGGTTAACAACCAAGCTGGGGAATAACAGATTTATCCAAGCACGCCACCTGAATCGTTCCATTATCCTAGCACTATTTCTGACAGCACTTCTCACCTATTTCCACCTTGTCAATGCCATCTTTACATATTTGCACTACAAGCTGATGGCATATAACGTTGAAGCGACTGATAATTGAATGACAATTGCCAGTTTAAGATGAACATTCAACTTGAAGTCTGGGTTAAGAATAGGAAAGACAAGCAGACACCAGCCCTTGGATACCTTCCATCAAGTTTGAAGACTAGAACTGGAACAATCCAAGCCTGTTTCCAAGACTGCCTATTCAGAACCTTGTTAACAAAATCCCTGTAAGTTTGTGGGTTCTCTTTTTCCTCACTAGAAGAGAAAAAAGAACTTGTTCAGTTCCTTGTTTTTTTAATCTTTTTGACTGTTCTCTGTTAAAGGGCTGTAAATAGCAGTGTGAGTAATCATAAACCCAGGACCTCTGCAGAGGGCAGTACAACTCAGTCACCACAGGAGTGTGCTCGCAGACTGAGGACAGACGGGATTTGACCTTGGGACAGTGTGGTGACATCTTGCAGTCACTCTCTCTTCATACAAGGTGAGGTGTTTTGAAAAGACATGGGACATTACAGTGTTGAAAACCTGCAAATATGTATGTATAAAGTTACAAAAGCGTTCACTTTGCAGTGACTACCATATTATTCCAGTGTGTCAAATCTGTTTTCCATCCACAAGGTTAAAAAATAGGCATTTGCAGACATTCAAAACAAGTCCTTCCTGTAAGGAAGGATCCCACTGGCAGCAGTAATGTCTCTCAAAATTGTAGAGTTCTGTGCTGCCGATGTGGCTTTCAAATCCTTTATTTTCCACATAAATATGAGATATTTCATTTACCGTGTAACTTTTGGAAGATCCAGATCTTTGCTTTGTATTTCAGAATATCTGGACATGGGATGCGATTTCCCAACACCAAATTTATCTGCACGATAAAGTCAAGAAATCCTTCTGCAACTTAGGAGAACATCACCCAACAGCTTTAAGTGGGAATTTACTCCAAAAGGATGCACATTAGAGACAAATTAGACTACCTAAACAAGTCAGCTCTTATTCTTCACTGTGTGAAAGAAAATTAGATCCATCGTTTTCCAGGTTATGACCTGGAGAAGTATTCTCTGCCAGTTAAATTCCCACTCCTTGGAAGACACATACTTTCTTTCACAGCTATTCAGGAAGAGGAAAACAGTGTTGAATGAAGTAATCCAGGCTGCACCTCCCTTCCCTCTCCCTTAGCCCTCCCCCAAGAACCTCCTCCAAAACAACGTACCATCCCATTATCCGTCCTTCTGTCCTTATAAAAACTGTGGCGGCTCCTCTGAGTAGAAACCAGAGAGAAGTTTGTTCCTTCTGTTTTGTCTGAACTCTGCTTGGTCCACTCTGTCCTAGAAGCCTGTTAAAATAAAGGTATGTATTGTTACTAATACACACAGACACACGTGTGTAAAATGCCCCTTTGAATGAAAGCAAAGAAAGTTCAAAGCGGAAAATGCAAAATCGATAGCATTATACCCATTGGCACCTCATGGGCTCTGTATTAGTGTGTTAACACATCACTGTGTTAAGTGAATCACCTGCACTTCACAGTCGGTATTGGCAGTGATCTCACAAAGAATTAAGGGCTCTGAACCCAGGAAAATATAAAAAAAACTCCTTCCTTCCGAAAAAAAAAACACCACAACTGAAAAATCCAACAAAAAACTCCACAAAGATCACTATTGACAACTTATAAAATAAACCCAAACTATTCCTTTTCCAATAATTAGAAAATTGCAGAGTTAAAACATTAACATCCAAGGTTCAGAGCATTAATAAAATCATATGAACATGTTTTTAAAGCTTGTCAAGCTCTCCATGGAAACATCAAGAAATATTTATACACTTGAAACAAAACTCTAGTCATCTAGTGCAACACAAATGCCTCAAGAAAATACAACCCAAAAAGAAATTAACTCTACCGAAAATAATGTCTCCACTCACTTGCTGCAGTCACAGCTGAAGAAAAGACAGAGACATAATAAAAGCTTCTCCCCACCTTCAATTTGAAGTAGAGAAAATGCTTGAATACCATTTCGGAATACCTTTTTATCCTCATGGAAGAAAGATTCTGACGGAGATGTCATCTTGTGTTTCCACCCACTAGCCACGCTCTCCAAGGGGAAGCTTTGCCTGCATCGGTTTAGATCCTTTCTTCCCCTTATTTCTTGCATAAGCAGCAGGTTGTCTTTTCCTTGGCGGCTCTTTTCCGAGTAGGATCGTTTTAAATCGGGGGGTGCACTTCCTAAACCAGATGTATAGGTCTTCCAACCAGTTTTACTTCTCACATTGGAAGAGTCCTTATTTGCACTGTCTTTGCTCGTCGTCACAGAGCTCCTCGCTACATTTTTGCTCCACTCGCCTTCTGGAGACACCTCCAAGAACTGCTCTTTTGTCACCAGTGTCTTCTGTAACAGGCCCTCATCCGTCTTTATGGACAACCTGGAAGCAAAATTAACCTCCAGCTTTTGCTCTGTACCAACTGTGTTTATAGGCTGTACCTTGTCAATGACAAACTGTGGACTTTGGCCTTTGGAAGTTAAGTTGACTTCTTCATCTTCATCAAGAATGAATGTTTTCTTCCTAGTGAAGTCCACTGGTGAATTTACAAATGTATCTGAAAAAAAGCTGCTAGGATTTCCCCAGTGAGGAGGGCTGAGCTTCCTGTCTTTAGGCTTTTGTTTATCAGGTTCAGTGCCACAGGATTCCAGCTTCTCTTTGCTCTTCTCACTTAGAATTGATTTCTCTGGCCTGTGGTACTCTTCTGCATGGTCACCTTGTTTGTTATTAATGGCATAGTCACCTGCTCCCTTCCATTCTTTCCAACTGTAGGAAGTTGGCCTATCTGACACATTTCTTTTGCTCTTTGATTTCTCCCTAATAAATAAACTGTGATCTTCGGAGAGCTTGTCTTGTATGCTACTGGCCTTCACCGATTCTTCTTTATATTCTGCCATAAGCGCATCAATATCGAGAATCTGGGATCTGTACCCATCCTCAGCCTTCCTTCCCGATAAATCATAATTTTTCTCACTGCTTTTCTGGGGAACCAGTTCACTGTTTGTACGTAACTGTGCAAAACGCAGGGGAGATCTGGGTTCATGGTAAGAGGAGACTTGCCTTCTACTACATCTGAGATCAGTTTGAGCTGTATTTTCCAGATCCTGTTTTAAGAGTAAAGTATCAACATCTATAATTTTCTCTTTAGAATGATCCAGACCTCTTTCATGAGGCTGGTGGTTTTCTTTCCTGGATGTATGAAAATTACCAAATGCAGTGTTTTTAGAAAAAATATCACCTTTGTCTTCTTCTTTGACCCAATCCTCACTAATATGCAATTCACGTAAGTCTTCTCTACAACTGGTACTCAGCATATTTTTATTTGGCTGCTGCAATAAAGGTTTGGACCTCCCAGGAAAAACACGGTCCAGATTAATTGTTGCTCCCTCACTTGAGCTAGAAACTGTATTGGTTTCACTTGTGCCAGGGGAACTAAAGCTTTTCTCTTGCTTGGTACCAGGAATCTGATAAGTCACTGCAAAATAAGTTGCCTTCGGCTCCAAGGCAGAACTCTGATTTTTCAAGTAATCATCATGACTGCCAAGAGCACTTTGGGTTGCCTCACTCCCTTCCACCCCTTCTTTGATTTTTTTGCTTCTCTTTTTAAGCCAACCCTCATCCAACTGCAATGAATCTGTCCGACTCAGTCTTTTGATATTCTCAGGACTGAGCCAGACAACTTCCTCTGTCTTGACAGAATCCTGAGGCAATGTCCTCCTTCTCCACCTCTCGGAAATCTTCAAGTCAGAAACACTACTTCTGGTTCTCCTGACCTTTTCTTCTGGATCTGTTACTCGGATTTTCTCACTGTTTTCACTAGCTGTGCTAGCTAAGCTAAAGCCTTGTTCTTTGCAAATTAAGTCTAGACTTTTCCTTAACCCAAAGACCGGTGATTCTTCTTTAACAGGTAGTGCTTTTGTGTCGGGATGGTTGCTACTGGAAGATTTACAAAATAGCCCGCTTGAAAGCACTGAAGATGACTGGACCCCATGTTTATCTACACCTGTTAAAACATCTTCATGATCCAAGTTGGTTCTGAAGTCATAGCTGTCTGTCCCACCTGCCCTGAAACTCCTATTCTCAGAAGAGCATTTCATCATATTAGACCTCTCTGCTTTATCCACAGAAGAGACTTCGCCCTTATCAGTATTAATTTCAGAATGTAGTTTGTTTACTTTTTCATTCACTCCCAAACACTTGGATTTGTTTGTAGAATAAGGTGTTTTCTCAGCTGTCAATATCGGATCGGTGTCAGTTTTATCAGCGTCTTTTTTCTGTTCAGGTAAAGTGCATTCACTGTAGAAAAAAACATTAGATTCTCTAAATGCAGACATGCTCGGAAAAGCTTTTGTGTCTCTACCTTCTAAAACAATCTTATCTTCTTTCAAGTAGGTAGTTTTACTACTCGCCTTAGCTGTCTGACCAGCATGTAAAACATCCCCATCACTTTTACTCTCTTTCACAGATGATTTTCTGGTTCTGAGTGTCATGGCCTTCTTTTCAGGAGCCATTGTAATGGCTTCACTAAGAGCTCTTTCACCACACGTCTGAAAGATTTCGTATCTCGGCTCTATTCTTTGGGAAATTAGAGAGTCTTCTGCAGTTTTAGGAGTGGGTTTTTCACCTTTCTCTACTAAAGACTTTTCCAAGAGAATTCTTGGAGTCATTTTCTTGTCTTCACTTAAAGAAGTTTTTCCTACATCTCTATGTTTTGATGGATCTGACTGCTTGTGATACTCTTTCTTTATACCAGTGGTTTCCTCTGCTTCTCCCATCCACGATCGTCTGTTGTGCCCCAAAGTCATCACATCGTGCTTTGCCTCAAGCTCAGTATTCACTCTCGGCGCAGAGTCTGCTCCAGGCTGATCAGCAGCCACATTATGCCTCTGGACATTATGGTCAAACATGGTAGCTCGGACAGTTTTAATGTAGGTCGTTTCAACAAGTTGGGTTGGCTTTAGTTTTTTTTCCAAGCTGCTTGTGAACGAGACTGTGTTTTCGCTTTGCTGAGCTAAATGTCGACCATCTCCAAGGAAGCTTCCATTCCGCTCTACCTGATTGGGTTTATTTGTTATTTTTACAATCTGCCGGGATTTCCATGGGTTCCCAGTAGTTTGTATTTCACTGGAGTCTGTGCCATGTGCAAGCTTGATCTCCTTACTCTGGAACAAGAAAACCCAACAGTAAGACAGTTTATTTAAAGATGTATAACAAAGTTTTAAAATAAACTTACTTGCGCCTACTCTGTACCACACAGCCTGCCCAAGTTAAACACATCCCTGTTCCCTGAACACCGAATTCACCGAGACAAAGCTAATCTAAGCAAGCACGTACCTCCACCTCCCGAATCTTGATTAATACAGAATTATTGCATAGTTTGAAAGGAAAAAAAAAATGTATGAAGTGTTGATATATAAGATATGCCTGAGTTTTTGAGCTCAGATTTCACAAGACATTTTAATCTGCAGTGAATTTATGCCCACACCACACTCCACAGAAGGCAACACACACAAAAGTAGTACAAACTTCAGAAGGTTCATGACCCCAGCTACCATAGAAACATTCATGAACGTTGATTTTGCCAGCCATACAGAAATTCAAGTTCAAAAGCAAAGCACAGAAAAGCATCGTAAGGTTATAGGCACCTTCAGAGGAAGCCTGCTCTCTCAGGAGACACTAAATACACTATACTTCATCAAAACTGTCTTTTTAAATAGAGCTGTTCAACTTACTAGACAGTTACATGGTCAGGAACTGCAAGAACATGAAGATCTGAATAAATCACAGCTGGAGCTGCTCAGCTACGAATAATGTTAAGTCTAAGCTGAAGTAAAAAGAGCGGAGGAATTAATATTTATTGCCAATTCCTTACTATTATCTACTTGCAGGAAGTACAACCAGCACCTGGGAAGCTGTTATCTTTAATAATGTTCACTGGAAAAGCATCACATGCAAATAATGAACCGAATCAAAGAACACTTCCCAGTCCTACAAGAGTTTCATTTTTCCTTTCAAGTTTTAAAATTTAAAACACCGGAATTGACTTAAGAATCTCTTTCAAAAACAGCTGAGGAATATCAGAAAATTAACACTACAGATATTTGCAAAGAAAGACCTTTAAACCTGGTCTATCTTCTTCCAGGCACAGCAAAGGAATTCTTTTAATCCTACTTCACTGTCAGGTTCTAAAAACACCACTTACCACTAACAGAAAGTGTTCTTTGTAAAACAAACTGATATCCTTTAAAATGAAACACAACTACAGAAACATTGTATTTAGGTGCCAGCTTCCTTACTATAAATCCCTATCTTAAACCTAGAGAGGAAAAAAAAAGTACAGCCATGAGAACTCACAAGAAGTACCTCTAAAATTACATTAAATCTCCACTACTAAAAATTGTCAACAGAGTGCTGCTTCAAAACAAAACGAGCCTAACAGCTTTTACAGCAAACCAAAACTTTCTCTAAAATACTGCAGTGTCCAAGTTAAATGTTATTGAGGAGAAACGTACAGCGCATATTTAATTAGGAGTTGTGACTTGGATGTAGAAATACACTACGCTAATGCCATGCTTAGAGACTGTAAAGGATAAACACTGCAAAAAGCACAACAGCCACTGGCATTTCACTCTGGTTTTTCACGCATTAGAAATCCCCTTAAAATAGTACATAAAATACTTTTCGCTCCATATCACTGCACGCATTTAAGAACACGCGTATTTAACTTTTTTAAAGCTCAACAGATGTGATACTCCCATACTTTATCAGCGTGTCCTAAAGATAGGCTTACACAAGCAAACCTATTAGGATTATGTCACTGTTAATGCTCTCAATGCCCATTTTAAAGGCACTGATTGATAAAGACACAAGGGAGGCAGGACAGCGCTCTCTGTCTTCTAAAGGCAAACCTAGCTGGAGATCACAGCAGCTCATGCCATTTGCTTACTTTTAGATTTTCTTGCATTTCACTGAGAGAGTCGTTTCTAGTTTCAGCAGATTTCGGAGGCTTCACTTCACTGCTCGAAGTTGGACTTGAAAACCTAAGACAAGAGAGTTCCATCACTACTTCTACTCCAGTTCCTTAGCAGGTACACTACCTACCAAAGCAGGCTGGTAGAAATTACCCAATAATTTATATTTCTTAAAGGAGAAACTTCACTACTTCATGTTGTAACTAACTGTATTTGGTGGCTTAATTGTATCTAGACCAAAGGATTGCTGTCTTTACTGGAACAGGGGTTTTTTTTTGGTGGTTTTGATCTGCATCAATTAGCAGACCTTGTATTACTGTAACATCGCTGCTCACTGCCACAGCTTAGGCAGAACAGACATCATAGATCTTTAGGCTTTAATATGACAACGAAACAACATTCCTGTCTGGCTGAAATCCTGATACTCTACATCACTGGTCAAAGATAAGGTAACCATTCTTCTGCTTTCTCACAAATATAGAAGCTTGAAGCCTGCAATGCTCACCTCCATTTCAAAATGAATCAAATTTTAAGTAACACACAATGGCCACAATATGAAAGCTTTGATTTTGGATGCTGTTATCGGGGTATATTTCATTCAATTGTCTTTTTGAGGGGTACAAAAAGGTGGGAAAGAGGTTCAAGAGTAATGGTATATAAATTAATTACATTTAGTGGAACCAAACCACGTAGTTATTTTACGGTACTGGAAAAGCAAAGTTTTACTGAATTAGATGAAGCTAAGGGGATTAAATACAATTTCTCTGCAACCTACATCTTTGTTAAGTCCGCAGAGAGTGGTCGTGATTGAAGTGACCTGCGTACATTTCCTGGCTTAACATCTGTATTCTCTGTTGTCAGTTCTTTGATCCTCTGCTGGATGTTCAGGCATCTGTTTTCCCTCTCAGCAGCTGACTGGAGAGGTTCTGTATCCATTGCGGTTACATGATTTTCTGAAGTAAACAAATTAATGTGTTTTTTAACACTGCCTCTTACGATATTGTTCTCTTTTTCCGAGGAAGCTGCAGGGCTTTCGCAGGCTAGAGACATGCAGGTTTCCTTCTGATCCATTTTTTTCCCCTCCTTATCAGTTCTGATTTCACTAGTGGTTTCATGGCTTCTTTCAGAACCACGCAAGTTCGTCATCACTTCTGGTTTTGTCTCAATTTGTTCACTTTTAGATTTAAGTTTTGTTTCCCATGCGTGTTTTCCATTATTTAGGATGCCAATGTCCTGACTGCTGCACTTCAAATTTATTTTAGAAGAACTGCCTTTATTAATTTCAGTTTCTTCAGTTTTTGGCCCCATTTCAGACTGATCATGACAGCCACTGTCAGTAAAAGAAATTATCGATGCATTCTCCTTGCTTTCCTGAGATGAACAAGTCTTCTTGCAAGACGAAAGATCTTTATGTTCAAACTTAGCTGTCAGGTCCATGGACAAAGGCCGTGGTTTTCTAGCCCAGGATTTCTCTGTAGGAGATTTTTCTTCAGAAGCTTCCCCAGCGCGATGCTTTTGATCTCGTAATGATTCCAGAAAAATAGCAGATACTGGTCTATGCTTTGGCCTTTGCTGCACATCAACAGATAAATCAACTTTATTGCTGATATTATTTGAATCATCACTGGTTTTCTCCCCTGGATGACCTTCATAAGCATCCTTTTTTTCACCAGTTTTGAGGGGGTTCCAAGAGACTGGTCTAAGACTGGAGGAAAGCGATACCTGCCTATGAAGGGATCCCTCAGGATTCCTGGATGTCTCAGATGGCTGAGACTGTTTCTCCAGCTTCACGTTGCACTGAAGCTCTTTTGTTTGCAGAACATTAAACACCCTGCGGTCCTCAGCTGCCCTTTTTTCCTGGGCCAGGCTTACCTTTGACTGCTCTGTACCCGCTGCCTCAAAAAGAATGACAGTATTCGCACTGGGACCAGTGTAGAAAGTCATATTGGTGACTACTTCACTGCCAGCCTTACTTTCATTTCCAATTATTTTCTGATCTACTAACGGAGGAACATTTCCACTCGGCACCTTAACAGATGATGTTTCTTCAGTGGCCTTTCTAATAAGACTACTTGATCTGAAAGCTGGAATAGGTGGTTTTACATTTGCAAAAGTATCCGATGATTTGTCTTTAGAAAAAGGTTTTGGGAAAAGTCTTGGCCTTGATCCTAGTGACGGCATCGTTGCAGATCTCAAAGTACTCCCAAACTTGTTCTTTTCTTCAAGAGTTAGAGATGCTGAAGCCTCCTTCGTCTTGTTACTTGCATCTGAAAGCACACTTACATACATACGGCGCGATTTATCCTCACTTCTGATTTCATTTAAGTCAGGGACTGTCGTCAAAGACGCCAAAGTAGAACTTATTTCCACTCTTGTTGCCATAGCTGTAATTACACATTCAACAGAACTGAAAAAATCCAACAAGGAAAAAGAATCTGCAAAAAAAAGAGAGGAAGTGCAAGTATTGATGTATGAACATCCAATAGTATCATTCTAATTTAAATTCATAAGGTAGCTAAACTCAGATTAAGGTGCCTTTCAGATACGCTGTTTACAGAGTGCATCACATAATGAAAGACGCACTGTTCCTCCAGCAAGAAACATGATTCATTGCTGAGGCCTAAAAACCAAAGAATAAGCCACAAAACCTATAAGAGCATCTGCACAGCCAGAAGTTCCCATTAGCTGAGTAAATTTCAAGCACTGAGATGCTTAAAAATAAAAGAATTAACTTCCTTTTTGAAGCAGACATCTCAGTGAAAAACATCAGCCCCTTTTATAACAGAGATAGATGGAAATAATAAATGCATATTCTACAAATCTCCAATAGGTTTGCTACACTTACCATAATCTGCATTTTCTGCTGCAACCAGTCTATATGACCCGATTCACTTCTCATAGTGAAAACAAGATCTTGGTTCTCCAAGATCACATTAAGAACAGGGGAAAGCAGCCACTGCAGCAATGTTGATCAGACCTGTCCTGCAAATAAACAAAGAGCATTTAGATTTAAGCAGGGCACATATCCAGATCCACACAGGCAATGCCACAGGAGACAAAAATCCTCAACTTCTTAAGGAAGAAAAAACAGCTCCCATTTTGAAATGTAAACCCGTAAGATTTAAACGGCACAAATCAAAAGAGAGTTTAATTTTCAGACAGTTAAGGAATCAGCAAAAAGCTACCCCCTAAAGCCTAAAAGGTGTAACTGCGGAGGGTCAATAATAGGTCTGCATAACAGAAAGACCCAATTTGAACACAGTTAAAAGCACATTTCAATGAGTACAGTTTGCAAATTCAAGTGTTGCCAATCGCTAGTTAAACACAGAGCTCAGCATTACTGTAATCTCAATTACTGCAATTTACTTTCTATTCTGAATCTCCTTTCAGCAGTATGTGAAGTGCTACCTGAGAAGCTGACCTTCAAACAGTTGATTTTCAATCAAAATATGACTTTTACCATGACAAAGCAGTTTTTCCGGCATCTGCCAACAAAGACAGGAGATTAGCTTTGGCTTTAATTATATTCTTACTGCTGAGAAGAGGGAAAAATCAGCATTTGGAATTTCAGCAAGAAGAAGTAACCTGAATTATTCCTAATAAGAAGCATATTTAAACTTTGTAGATGCAGGTGGCTATGCAAGCTTAGATGCATTTTTTTTTTTTCCTTTAAAAGCTGTCATACTTTCAATTTCTAAGAAATTCTGTATTTTAACAAATACTGTATTTCATAGTCATGCACTCTGTGGCTCGATTTTTTACAGCAAACTTCTTATCTAATTCTGGGCAGCCTTTGAAGGGACAGTCCTTGAACGCCTTTAACCTGACCTGTTTGGGTGTGTATTTACTGTACAAATACGCCTATTTATAGACTCTGTGGAATATGGACCCCCTGCATGTGAATATTTAAAAACCACAAACCACATACCATCACCTTCCTGCGTGTGCAGTCTGGAAAAATGCTTTATTTCATCCTCAGTCTCATCAAATAAAGTAACAACCCTCTGACACCAAAAACTGCAGAGCTTTATTTTTGTGTCTTTGCATTTCTGCTTTCCTCTCCCAGGCAGGCGAATGAACTCTGTTCACCTTGCCCCTTCCCTTTCATCTTTCAACCCACTTGAAATTCTGTCTTGACTACTTACACGCTATGCTAGTTCCTTCCCGGTCCACGACCTCTCCTTTCAAAATAGTCACTAACCCAATCAGCTTATAAGAATCAATCTCACACATCTTCATGAACTCTTCCTCCCTCTCCCACTCCTTATTCTAAATGCCATCAAAATCTGACATAAAAGCTCTTGCATTCCAAGGATGCAAAGGTTTTGTGAGGAGCACTTATAGACTAGAAGTTGAAGATCAACACTTGCTCTAATCAGGGTGACGCTAACAGGAAACATTGCAAAGCAATACATTAAGTGGAAAAGCAGCACCTGCCTCGCAGCACTTGAGAATATGCTCACTCGTATCATTTTGTAGTTCTTTTCCTTTGGAAAAGAAGAAGGGGCACAGAGCTTCTTAAATGGAATAAAACTTGATCCTCAACGGAACGCAAGGCAGCAAGTATACAATGTGGGATATAATCCTTGCTAACTGTACAGCTCATTTCTCCAGCCAACATTCCTAAAGCACAATTTACCCATTCTGATATTTGTTCCTTAGTGCTGTTACACTTCAGCTTTACAGGACACTGTTTTCTACACAAGCAAAGTCAGTTTTCAGGCTTTAAATTTCTGTTCCTCAGATACTCTACGTACGTGGCCCAGAACAGACAAGCGTTCAAAAGAGGAGAACAAAATAACCGAGGAATAAAACTATCACTCAGGTTTGGAAATTATAAAGCTCCTAGGACTTCAAAAAGCTACACACTTCAGATGAAGAGGAGTCATGTTATCGATATCACATATAGCATACGGCAGACATTGTGTCGTGGTTTTGAATGCACTTCTTGGGTTAGATAAACGGGCTTCTCTAATAAAATACTATCCTGCCAGGCTGGCGATGTACAAAATTGGGGCAATTTAAGAAAAATAAATCAACAGCAAACTAAATTGCATGAGAATTTTAGATGCTATTAATAGCTAGCGTTACTCCTGTAATCGTTCGGTTTTACTAAGTCCCTCACCAGCACCTACAACACGTTATTCCCTTCCCCTGACCCATCTCTGCTCAGGGACAGTTGGCCAAGCTGCACGAGCTGCCAGGGCCACCACGCTGCCCCACGCTGCCTTTACACATCCCCATTCCACTCAGCCAAGCATCCGAGCCACGCTATCACCTTCTCTGGGTACTATCACTCTTCGTGCTCCCTAAGCTTCGGTCCCACTCCCCTCGGCTGTTCCAGGGTGCACAAATAAACAGCACTGAAACAGCTTTTGGAGTTCTTCCTGCTTTTAATGAAAAGAATGGCTTGGCCTTCCCCTCTTGCCTTTCTTCTTCAGCTTCAAACCAGTTGCCATTGGGTTTTTTTTCGGCTAGCTGAGCCACTGCAGGGCGCTACAGAGATGCACACGCAAACATCACTCTAGGCTCCAACCCAGTCTTAAATTCTCAATGTCTTGAGGCATTGTTTGGATTTTTAATTAAACAATCCATCTTCACAAAGCTTATTAACATTGCTCATTAGAAAAGAAAGTGGATTATTCACTTCGCTGTTATTTTTGCAAAAAATCACACGAGAAGGGCTTCGTCCAAAACACGCCTTTAATATTTATAATTTGCCTGCCCTGCCTTACCCACCAGCGGCACATAACTATTATTTATGTTATTATTATGCCTTACAGTCTATCAGGACAACAGGAGCTGCAGCCTGCAGATAATTTTTGCACCACAAATCACACGATTATTGCCAACTTCCTCGCTCCTAAACAAGAACATTTTAAAAGACACAAAGCAAAATAATCTATAATCTGTCTCTGAATCTCACAGCAGATAAGCAAGCCCATCTGGCTTTTGTAAAGATGGAAAGATAACAACTCCACAGAGAAAATTTCTCTGCTATGGTAAAAAAAAAAAAAGCCTCAAACCACCCCAAAATCCAGTTTATTAAATTGAATAAATTGAAAACAAGCAGAAAGCTTGGCTCCAACAGGGAATAGCAGTGTCTGTTGATACTAAGAAAAGTACCAAATGAACACAAGGCTTTCCTTCTTTAGGTACAACTTCACCAGCAAATCTGCTACCTGTATAAAAAAAAAAATCATTCCTTTAGCGTGTAAATGGAGGAAGAAATTGGTATAACTCCACGTATCAGCAGCTTTTGCAAACAAGAGCTTTGATGATGACTATTATTTGTCTGTCCTGCAGGTTTTCACCATTATAGCAACCACAGGAGCCACTGAACACAAGTACAACAACCACACAGACACAAGACAACCAAGACTTATTTCATTCCTCCTGCAAAAAAGCATCCCCGCAGTTTTAAACATTTCAGTCCTGAAGTTTTTTTTTCTTCTTTTTTGTTTCTCCTTCCCCTCCTCACTGCTCAGACATCAATATCCACCTACAGCAATTCCTGGCCATTATCCTAAGCAAACCCCCTCTGCTGCTCCCTACAACACTGCAAGAGTTGCTGATAGGATCTGCCCTGCTAATTCTTATTTAATCCAATCACTCACTACGCACGTATGAAAAAAAGAACTTAACCATGTGTGCGAATACTGTCAAGAGCATCAGACTCGCTGACATGGAGGAAAAAAAAGACGCCCTCTTCAGAATCTTTTATAATTAAGTGGATCATGAAACTAATTCAGGGGGAAAAAGGTTTTTTTCTATTCTTGGATGTAAGCCTGATTCACGTTATTAGTACTGATATTTGCTGAAATGGGATCCATCAGTTGTATTGAAGAGGACAAACCGGGTCCCTCAAAGGAAAAGGTTAACAAAAATAGTGTCATAGTGGCTTTAAGTTTTAAAGCTACTCCTGGACAAATTCACTCACAAAGTAAGAACAAACAATAAAATGCATTTTAAATATCTTGTCCCAGATTCACAGTGAGTTCAATAGACAAGGGGCTTGTTCTGCTCCTCGATAACAAAATTAAAAGGTTGAGAACTAGAAATACGTATTCGAAATCTCACAGAACAGATATATTGTAACCTGCAAAACCCCACAGACCTTTCATATGAATATTCAGAGCATTAGAAAATTTTAAATACTCCTTTTCCATTCCTGTTTGAAGCCTCCAGGGATTTTTTAAAAGGACAGAGGACCGGTCTTCTGGATGCTACAGTCCAGTCTCAGCACAAGGACAAAATACTCCACTCTAACATTTTCTCTCATTGCAGGAAAAGATTAGCATTTCGTTAAAGAAAGCGCCCAACCTATAAATAGCAGCATTTACAAGCACTTGTAAATCTAATTGCTATTGCCAGTACAATTGCGTAACCATCATCACTTGTTAGAGCTTCACTGAGGTCTAGACACGCACTGCGGAACAGAAACGTTTCCAACTGTTCTTTTAATTGTGCTGACATCTCAGTCACAGAGTTAAGACTTTACACCTTGTATTTTAACACCCATTATTTGAAAAAATATTCCAACTCGTGTTAGAAGAGAGTTAGGAATAACAAATTAGAAAGCACTACAAGCAAGAAGCTTCAGTAATTCGAACTGGCTCCACACAGGCAATAACACTTACAGCAAGCTAACAATGCAATGATAAATACGCTGGAATGTCCGTGTAATGGACAATGTAAATCTAAGACAATATTCTTGATGTACCAGGACGATCAATTGATTGAGAACATAACTTATGTGAAAATAGGATTCAACAGGAAAATGCAACTGTCCATAACCAACATAGAGATGCACTGTGACAGCAGCTGGGAGGAGGGAGTCATCCTCCAAATTTCCTTCGATGTGCGAGACAAGGATCAGTCTGAAGGGAATGACTTGTTACACATCATCTTCCTCTCCCGCAGCAGTCAGCCCTGTGGAGTTCCCATAAAAGTGTGTGTGTCAGGTATAAAAAGTAACCAAACAGGATTAATCTACAAAAGTCAGTCACTCCTAGCGAGCAGTAACGTCGCTGGCCCATGTCTGCTCAGCAGCACATCTGCGTTCTCAACGGAGAGAAAAAGTTCTCTAGAAAACAGATTCAGAATCTCATCCTTTAAAAAATGCCCACTTTGATTCTGCATTATCAGCCTGCTTTTCCTGTTGCTCTTCCCTCTCAAGCAGCCCAGCTTCCACCACACAGCACTGACCAAAACAGTGCCTAACATTCTCCCTGTCCAAACCATTAGCTTCCAAGGGTTTTAAAGGAAGGATCATAGAATCATGGAATGGTTTGGGTCAGAAGGGACATCAAAGCCCAGCCAGTTCGAAGCCCCTCCCACTGGATCAGGAGCTCCAAACCCCATCCAACCTGGCCTTGAACCCCTCCAGGGATGGGGCAGCCACCACTGCTCTGGGCAACCTGGGCCAGAGCCTCCCCACCCTCA
Organism: Cuculus canorus; assembly: GCF_017976375.1. Classification (NCBI taxonomy): domain Eukaryota; kingdom Metazoa; phylum Chordata; class Aves; order Cuculiformes; family Cuculidae; genus Cuculus; species Cuculus canorus. The sequence continues at coordinate 8,677,762 of NC_071417.1, forward strand.
CAGCAAAACATTTCTTCCTAAAATCTCATCTCAATCTCCCTTCTTTCAGCTTAAAACCATTCCCCCTTGTCCTACCCCTGCACTCCCTGAACCCATGATTCTTCCTAGTAAAGACAAATCCCTCTAAATACCAGCTGTGACCATACTTTCCTCTGCATGGCCATCACATTTATTACCAATTACCGATTTTCAGGGTTTTCAGCTGAGAAAACTGCAAATAATTTCTGCACTGTGAGTTTTGGGGGCAATTACCACCATTCTTGACTTTTCTATCAAGACAAACTTTGTTAAAACCAGACTCTTGGCAAGGTTTTTTCCTCTTCCTACATCATTACCAGGGTGTTCTCCTCAAGAGACAGACCCACCAAGAGCACACAGGCTGAAAGAGCACGTTAGGCATTTCCTCTGACCTGTACAACTACCTCATTACATCTCATTCTTCCATAATTCCACCCTCCGCAACCCTCTCATTGACAGTTTCAGTGTAAACTCTTTCCTCTTCCAAGTTTCACAAAAGGTCTAATTTGTTTTGAAAGCCTCATGAGACCTAGCTAGAACAAACCCTAACCACAGAAAAGTGCTTTGAAATGTTGGTGAATCACCATTTTTTGGTACCAGATGCTGCACATTCTCACCCTCCTGAGTGAGTCACCTTTTATTTCCAGCTAGCATTCGGCATGAGGGATTCCACCCGGCTCATTAGTGGGTGGGTATTTTCAGAAAGCCCAACTCTTTTGACAGTTAAAAAAGAGAACAAAAGCAAAACCTTGATTTCTGCCAGCAGAGGATGACTTTCAGCAGGAATAACACGAATTACTGGCTGAAGCCTAAGAGTATGTTTGTGCAGAAGAGTGGTATTCCCAGCAGGCCTCAGAAAGCACTACTTTGCTTGCTTATGTCATCAAACATTTGTTTCTGTGGTCAGCTTCAACTCCTGTTAATATTCTTTTTAGGCATCATCCTTGTAAAAGCATTTCACCCACAAGCAATGCCTGCAAACAACTTCCCCCCCCTCCAGTTATATGCAGTTTAGCACGAAAAAAAACATTCCAGAAACAATCACGTTGCATACCAAATGAAATATTCATGATCAGGTTTGGCTACAAGCAAGAAAAATTGACTATGGAACTGAAAAAAGGAAAAAGTCAAACCAAGGCTCTTAGAGAAAAATGCTCAGTTGTTTCAGGTAGAACTCTGTTCCATATGCAGCTCCCAAAGGTTAACAGGGTTCCATTCTTGACACACAACAGCGGGTGGACACTAATTTGCAACCTGGCAAATTCCTTCTCAAAACTTTTCATATTCATTATATAGCTTCCTCCCGGTTAATCAGTAGGAACAACACGGTCTTGTTGCAGGAAGCTTAACTTGATTTTTTAATTGTATTTAAAATCACTTTTTATTAGAATAAGTGTTTTTCACAGATTCTAAAGGAACAGGATTAAATCCCTGGCTGTGTCTTTTTCATAGTCTTACGCCGCACATAATGAATATGATAGAATTAATCACACACTAATTTATTTATACCTCCCTCGAGTGTCTGGTCTCCACGACCTTGCTTTAGAAGAGGTGAAATTTGGTTCATTATTGTTTCAGAAATGCATCAAGGAGCTACTGATCCCTCTGACCTCAAGCAGATGGTGCTTTCACCCATCCCTTTTGAACTGAAGTCCACCAAAGTGAGGCAGGGCTGCATTTTCCCTAGAAGCTAGAACTTTGAGTGCCAATGCCCTCATTTCGCAGGCACACCATGGATGCAGCTGAGGGAGGCTAAGGAGATGGATGAGCCAGCTGTCTGCACACAGACAGAAACACAGGACTGGAAAAAACCTTTGGCATTCTTCCATTTGATACTCCGCTACAGAATACCATGTTCATTACCACCTTTCAACAGTAAAAAGACCTTAGAGACCACCCACACCTGAAAATATTTACTGTGATTGTGTGTACTTCTCATCTTCCAGGCAGGGAGGGAAGACAAAGGACAATTGCCTCCAATCTCGGAGCTGGCAGGGCACAGATATCACCAATGGATTTTCCGTTTCACTCACCACACTTGCTGCTATCTTCAGAGCTACCAGCTGCTGCAGATGCTCTAAAAGCAGGATGGTATTATTAGGACAGTTTCCTCCCAAAACACTGGTTAAAATTACATGGATGCTGATACTGGAACTACCTCATGGAGTGAATTTGAAGTTAAAATACCCCTCCCCCCTCCCCCCCCGAAAATCCTTGCGGTAAAACCTTGCAAAGCTCACCAGCCAAGATAGGGACAACCAAAGCTAATGAGAACTGCAGAAGGTGCCACAGTCCCATTGCCCCTGAGAAAGTGACCCCGAGTGGCATGCGAGTCAAAGTATCGGGTGAAACACATCCGTGGGCTTTGGTTTATCAAAAAGAAATCCTCCTACTTGCTACTTCTGCCTTCACAGAAGTACTGCCTGCAAGCAAAGCCTTCGGAAATAAACCTGGCATCACCCTCTGCAGCCAGGAAGGAATCTGAGGGAACAGATCATTTCATATAAACCAAGCTTCTGAAGGTCACCATAGCACAGAAATAGCGAGATGTGAGAAGACATTTCCTGCTTGCCTTTACATGTGGCAGGTGCTTTTGTGTCAGAAGGGACTGCAAAGAAGGACAAAGCCCATAATCCTCTGATCTTCCTCTTCAAATTCTAACAGGATTTCCAGTGCTGGAAAACACATTTGTGACCGGGCACAGTAAACCATCTTCAGAAAGTATAATCAGCTCACACTGTTCCGTGATTGACTTGGAATCGCTAGTGTTAATTTATAAACGCTCTGCTTTTTATACATTCACCTGATTGCTGGCAAAAGGGATTAAAGGCATTGCCGTACGGAGGAAAGAACAAAGTCGTTTCATCAAGACTAAGAAAAGCCAAGGCTGCTGGCTTGGACCATGCTGGGAGAACCCTTCAACAGCTTAATCATCTGAAGAAAACCTGAACCCCTAAACATGAGGACAAAGGAAATGGGGAAATGGAATGTGGGATAGAAAATCAAAAAGAATCGTGACAGATTAAGAATTATATCTGTGTGTGTATATGTATGTGCAACTTCTCTAACACAGAACACCTGGACAAAGCTAAGCTGCACAGTTCCCATCAGGAAGACAGCTCTCCTCCTGTTTTAATCCTCGGGATTTGTTCTCACCATGAAGGTTCAAAGGCGGCCGTCTCAGGCCACCATACAGCCACTGCCAACAGTTATTAAAGAGCGGCTACTAACTGACCCTGGGAAAATGTCTTGGGGGAAGACACCGTTTGCTGACAAGGCAGAGCGGAGCCAGACCTGTCGGGCAGAGAGGAGAACATCATCACTTGATTCCATAAAGTAGAGGTGTGGAGACACATGTACAGGCCAGTGCCGCAAGAAGGCCAAGAGCTGTGTAACCACCAGTCCCACATACGCCGAGGGCAGGGCAGTGACTAACAGCTGTATTTGAGGTCTAAGCATTTTGCCTCTGCAAAAAAAGGAGAGGATTTGCACCATATGAGTTTTATACCTGTTCTTGTCCTAAAGGACAGATGCTGAAGCTGCACAGCTATGAGAGAAGACTCATTCACAGAAAGCACGTGCCACCTACAGACAAAACACTTGGAACAAACATGCTGTAACAGCTGCTGCTGCTTCTAAGCTTTCATCTAACTGAAGAAATTTGCCATATATTCTTGTTACAAATGTTCACATCCTGCTTCAGCCCTTACAGTTGTATCATTTGATGTCTTCACTAGCTTATTTACAAGCTCTTTTCTTAAAAATAATGCCATAAAAAGCTCTGTGTTCAACACCTTTGAGTTTTGCTGCTAAGAACACATTTTCTTTCAATACAGCCAATACTGTCTAGCAGCAATTTCCCAATTCGGTCCACCATTCCACCTCTCAAATATGTCCGTTAGTGATAACAGAAGCACGTAGTTTAGCTTGGTCAATATTCACACCCAAAATACTTGTCCCAAGGACTACTCTAGAAATGAAGCGCAGCATTAAGGGAGAAACACATTTCAAACTCACCCTGCTCCAGACAGAGAGGGTGGACCAGATGATCTCCAGGAACGGACTACTCTGTTCCATGAACAAACAAACAATTTCTAAGCCTGCTCCTCAAAGTCATAGCAACTTTGTCTCAAGGATCAAGCTTGCCACAAAGCTGCACCAGGACAGTACCTATCGAAAGAAGATTGCGATATCTCACTGTTACCATCGGAAAAGACAAATGGTAGGACAGACTGACCAAGTTGGTGTTAACAACGCACAACAACTCCACCTGACTTCTCCCCATTCATGTGCCAAGGCAGGCAGGAGCAGCTTCCAAAAAGGCACAACCAGCAGCGATGCCGAGTGCTGACACTAGAGCAACGCCTTGCACCAAGCTTCATTTCTCAGAGTCAGCTCAGAATTACCACAGAACAGTACAAACGTTACAAAAAGCTGCAGGTGCTACCTAGCAAATTTTGACCAACCACGTTTCCAAGAGCTGAAAATAACAGCAGCAGCACAGATCACACTTAAGTGCCTTAGAAAGGGAGAAGCATCATCGTCCCAAGCCATGGGTCTGCAGGAACAGGGCTGACTGGCACTGCCAAGACAAACCCCAGCTTCACTGACAAGCTTCCTTTTGTGCACCAGCGGAAGCAGATCCCAACACGTCTCTCTTGGATGCATGAATACAGAGGAGTTTTTGTGGCTGATCCTCGTATAGGCGTGTTCCCCGTAACCCAAAAATATTTAAGGCAAAATAGAGGGAACAGTAGGATTGAGATTAGACTTGGGTTTAGATGATACTGGAATAGACTCAAAAGGGGCGGGGGGGAATTTTCCAGGGCACTCAGAAACAGCCTGACCACACTGAATATCTAACTTCAGCACCAGTTCTGGCAGACCAACGCCACACAACATGGAAAACACCACTCTCGTGGCTGTTTCACCCAGCACTACGCATGACGCAGGGTATGTTATTGGATAAACCCCCTCCTTTTCCCAGCCTGTTGCTTCTACAGCAGCAATTCAAGTGCTTTACCTAGAAGATGACCCATTTTTTAACAAGACAAATATTAACAATCCTCAACTGGATTAATTTTACTCTAGTTATGCCTGTCAGTCTACAGGTGGAGCCGCTATAACTCATTTAAATTCAAATGGACATGACTATCAGATTTACAATTTCCAGTCACTTCCCACAAATATTGAAAAAAAATACTAGATGAGCACAAGATGGGTGGATCTATTCCGAGTCAAATAAAACGTTAAAAAAGCAAAATATTTGGTGGCAATTATCATTCTCTGGGCCAAAATCCCTTATGTCAGCCTCTGCTCTATAAAACAATCACATACTTTGAAATTAATCTTTTTTCCTCTCAAGTGGTTAATTTGCAGACAGCTCTTTGATCTCTTGCTTGTATCCTCAGCACAGCATTAATTTGGGCAGAATAGAGTCCTGCAGCGGGGTGCTGCGTCCCATCAGGCATCGATAATCTGCTCCAAGCTGCGTACCCACAAACAAGGTGCTATGTCAGGAATGTTGTATGTACTAGAAAAGCCATCTCGATGATAAAGCTCCTGATTTTCCTTCAATGGTCACATCTAGTTTTTCACATATGCAGGAAATAGCCTAAGGTTCTTCCCCTACCGATGCAAACACCCATTTCAGAAACATCTCTGTTTTTCTCTAGTTTGTATGTATGGGGTTTTTTGTTATCCACTATCAGGTTGTCAGCAGCAATCCACAAAGGAGTTCCTCTTCCTCCAGAAGGAGTATGAATTGAACACAGCATCAGAGAGTCCTGAGTGACCATAAGGAACCAAAGCAGTGACACCACATGTCTTCTCATCTGTGAACAAAAGCACCTTTAAGCCATGAACTCTGGACGCACAAAGCCTGCATGTTAGTCATCATTTACTACTTTGTCCTTCAGAATCATAGAATCACCAGGTTGGAAAAGACCTCTGAGATGACATCAAGTCCAACCATACCCACCTGCCATGATGTTCTTACAGAGCTCGATTTTGCTGAATGAATTATTGGTCAACACACTAGAAGCTTTATGACTGCAAAACACTCCTCTCCCTACACGCTTGAGAAAGCACAGAAAGGGAATTAATGCCTATTAAATAGCAGACAACAGTTCAGACACTTGGAAAGTTAACATTTTTATTGAGGGGGCAGGAAAAAAAAAATATCAGAAGTGCAAACAAAACAGTAGTGAAATCCAAACCGTGGAGGCACCGAGGACCTGGAAGCGTCTGGCTGTGACCGAACACTTGTGTGGAACGCAGCCCTGCATCCCGCACACCATGCTAGCAGGAGCACAGAGGGGAGGCGAAGGAAAGCACAAGTGGCTACTGAAATAACGTTCATGAGCCTTAGCACAGAAGTGCGTTTTAACCACAAGTGAACAGTGGTTTTTCTAAACTTTCTGGTAAGTTTTAAGCACAGAAGCCACAAAAACCACTCTTAACACATCAAAAAGAAGATGAAAGAGTAACATAAAAACACTTAAAAGCAGATACTGTCAATAATAACAAACAGCTAGCATGGGCATATTTTGAAGTTCGTAAAAGTTAGCTGGAACAAGAGATCACAGGTATGTCCAGTTCACCCCAATGTGAGAACCTACACACAAGCACTTGCTTGACTGTGGGCATCCAGACTGGGAAGCTGTCCTCAAATCACAGCCACCTAATCACACTGACAGCAGCCCCGGTGCCTGATCCCAGTTCCTCAGGGCATACTCAAAGAGGGATTTTAGTAGCATTTTAGTAACCTGAGAATGGTCTCAGAGTGAATTTAAAAACATCTTTTCAAAGTTATAAGAAAGGTGGTTCCTTTGACTGAAGTCTGACCCAAAACAAAACCAGACTACATCTCCCAGCTCCCCACCTCCGCCCAGTCCTGCCCCAGAAAGCCACACCACAAAGCATGACTAACTGACCTGGGCTCACCTTCACTGTCAATACCACTGGATGCCTCTGGAAGGCACGAGACACGTTCATCACCTTTAATAGGCACGATAAGTCCTGCAGCTACTAGGGAATCTACTGAGCCGACTCCCTCGCTGGCCTTCTTGATGCAGATCTGCACGTTCAAGCAGTGGCACTATGCTGTCAGGAGAACAACGGGCAAATGACACTGGACCCAGAACTTCTGCTGGAGGAATCCCATCTGAATCAAATCAGTTACAGAACAAGAGCCATATCAATCCAAGGAGCTGAATGTTAGAGCCAAAGGCTTCTTGGGCTTCCTCAAGTCAAACTTGGGAAGTGAAACCAAAGAAATTCCTGAAGATGTTCTCAAAATGTTGGGTTTAGGTGTCCCTCCCTATTCACAGGATTTTTTCCATGCTCCCATCAGCAGCCGAGTCCTGGTGGAACCAGGATAATTAAGAGGATGCACAAGTGCAGATCTCCAGTATAGAATCGCCTCACAGTATTGAAGGAGCCAACATAAGCAGAAAATGGAACAGGCCACACGTTATAAAGGTTTTAAAGCAGCAAGAAAAATCCAGACTACAGCAGCCCTGACCAGGAGGCAGGCAGGAAAGCATAACTCACCTTGCCCCGAGAACTTGTGGGAGGGTATAAAGATGCTTCTAACTCATCAGGAGCAATACCACTGAGCTCAGCTTCCTGGTGTTATTACGAAAGACTTAACAGACATAAAAGCATTACCATTTCTAGCTCAAGCTGAACAGAAAAATACGGCGAGATCTTTAACCTCAAAGAAACTATTTTCAGCATTCATAAAAGCAGCATTTTGAAAGACTACTTTTTGCACACAGATAAACCATGAATTCAATCATTACAGCTGCTAGTCTACCCTAGCCTTTTATCCTGATACAAAGTGCCTTCAAGAGAGGAAAATAGGTATTTTATCTTAAACAAGGCTTCGGCCCCTCCATCGTGGTATCATTTCCTTGTATTTCAACTTCATGCATAAGCACCAGCACAACCGTGACACTATTTAAGCGAGTACCTCATGCAAAGAACTCGATATAAACTGAAATCTGCAGGCACATTTCTTGCACATGATTACAACAGGGCATACAAGAAAGCTTCTCCCAGCCCAAAACTAACCCTCAGTTCTCTGAGCAGAGAGCAAAGGCTCTGATGGAATCTGCAAGCACTGCAGAAGCAAAAGGAAGCACAATTCCAATATGTTTAACAACTGAATTAGCATAATGCTCACCACGCAGAAACGAGTTTCCCTGACCTTCTTGAAATGCTGATCTGTAACTATTGATGAGTCTTTCTCATGTGTACAGCGATTCAACCAGACTAAGGAAGAAGTCAAGAATACACCCATTCCCCTGCCAAATTCAGCAAGAATAGGTCAAACACACGGAAACATCTCCTGCAGCCCCCCAGAACTATGTAGTTTCTCTTTCCTACTAAGTAAAATTGTATTTAGGAGAGCAACAAAGGATCTGAAGTTGTACTAGAAACTCCACTGTAATCAAATCAATTCCCTTAATCTCTCCTGGGCAAGCAGTAACCAGAGAACTGCAGTGATTCGTAAAAAAATATTACTTCTGTGAAGAACGTAAACTGAACACAACAACAGTCAGTGAGAATCACAAGATACATGGATTCATACATGTTTTAGAGACACTTAATATTATTTGCATAAATCAAGACATCTGTTTTCTTGGACATAACTGTTACTGTAGGCTCGGACACTCAAAAGAAAACCCCCCCGTGTCACTTGTATGTGCACACTGCAAGAACAGGATGGTATTTAGATTAGCCTGCAACCACCGTGCTGCTTAAAACATTCTAAAGGCAGATTATATGAATATCTGACATTTAATGGTGCCAATATAATTAGAGCAGTGTTTGACTACAAATAAGAAAAATGACATTTCTTGCAAGGTCTCCAAGTAAAGGAAGGAGCCAGCTGAGCTGCACAACTTCAGCATAAATGCCTGTTTTAGAAAGGCATCTGTGCTCATTTTGTTCAATGAAGGATTCTGAGCGTTCTCATGAAAAAAATCAAACAGAATTACAGCGGCCAAAAATTCCAACCCCCTTTTAAATGTTTCATGGCTCTGCTGGGCCGAATGCTTTCGTTATGGATGAGACAGCTTTGTCCATCGAAAGCCTTGTATGGTCGAACATACTTCCAGCAGATAAACATCCCTCTTCAATTTTGGCACAACTCAATCCCTATCAAGAGTTCCGGATACTATGGGTGAACTGAAAAAGCAGTCAGATTTAATCCAAGCTGAAGTCTGAGCTCATTAAAATAGCGGCACAAAGACAAACTTAAATAGGAATTGCAATTTACGTCTGTCAAGTTCTCATCAAACTGTAAAATAAAGATCATCCTAGCTTTACAACAGTAGGAATAACAAGCTTTAGAGTCTCACATTTATTAATATCACCCGTTGAAAGGCACAGTATTCAACCAGTACTAAGATCAGAAAAAACAGCCACTACGAAAACATAAACAGAAGGGGCTGATGTGTATGGCAACAACACTGTATCAGCAAAAGCACACAAACACTCATGTTTTAATACATTTCACTAAAACACTGGCAGCGTTTTACCCTTAGAAACTGAGGGGTAAAATTGTTTTAGCTACTAGAATTACAAAAAGACTAACAAACCAAAGCATTAGCACCTTTGCTTCTTCACCTCTTTTCCAACATGCGAAATCTATGTATTTTAAACAACAAAATGCAGCATGTTTCTTTTTCTTCTATTTTGCCATCTGCCTTATTCACATCCAAGCACCACCTCAAAGTCGCCTGTTCCTGGGTTGGTCCAGCTCAAGCAGTGCTCGCTTCCCAGCGATGCCGGAGCTCTGCAGGCTTCGCTGCCGAACTGTAAGTGGGTCAAGCCAGCAGCCGGAGTTAACAGCCCACTCGGCTCATGGCAATGCTCTCCCCAGCCCCCAACCAAATTAAAGGGGCATTTTGACCTGGAAAAAAGACTTAGCTCTCCTACCACCCCACGTTAAAGCCTACGCTAATTCTATAAAATAAGACAAGTAACAATTACGCCCAAGCTAGAGCCATTCATCTGCTGCGTACACACTGCTGGAACACACAGGCATGCTTTTTCCCTTTAAGTGGAAACTATGTAGATCACAATTCAATTGCTGAAGGTTTGGTTATCTTTTTCTACTTGTTACAGCAAGCTAATGACCATCCTGACTCATAATTACTACAATAGTAAGAAGCTTTGAGTTCTCACACTGCTGCAAGCCCAACATTTATCTTCTTTTAAGCATACAACTGCTTTAACGTAGCCCAAAACTGAAAGTTTTGGCACTGAAGGCTGATAAGAACTTCTAATCAAGGGCTCTGTAAGCGGCTTTAAAGGACCCCTTAACGATTTCCCCCCTGCAGTGTTTAAGCACATGTTCATAGGACATGACTCAAACCAGAAACAAGCAATGTTTCAGATAATAATCCTCTGTAGTCCCAGACTGCTCCAATTGCATCACCACAATTGTACAAGCCTAGGAAAAAAATTCATTTCCTCTCCTCCAGCATGTTCTGTAGAGATGAAGAGTATAAATCTAAAATTCAGGTCCCGTTGTTTCAACATAATCACAAGGTATTAAAAACTGAAAATACCTATTAATCTCCTCTTTTTACAGTCGCATTGACAAATAACCCCGAAGAGTCTAGAATACCATTTGAAGCCTTTCTTGCCTGCTAAGTTCCAGCACTGCATATTTCCAGAACAGACCAAAGACGTGGGAAGCAAGAAAATAAGGCACCTTGACTTGAGAAAAGAATCTAAAGATTAAGTAATTTACGAAGTACGCTTCTTTTAAGAGTCCAGATTATTGAAGCCTAATTCTGAGGAAAATCATCATCCAGTAGACCTCACACCCCTTTCTGATCAAATGTTCACAGTAGCGCAAATTGATATCCAGCCATGAGATAAACATTATCGATTAACTTTAACCAATAGCTGCAAAAAGATAGAGTAGCCATCACACTAAATTCTGTGTGTTTTGCCAAAACTCAACACCCAGGTTTTCCCAATACTTTCTTTTCTATGCCACTTAACAGAGCCTAAGATATGGAAACCTGCTTCGCCCACCGAAACCCATTCAAGGCAAATAGTAAATGACCAGAGACAACTTCATTCACCTCTTTCAAACCAGCAAGTAGAGCATCTCCTCAAAATCAGCTCTTTAGTCACGTCTCGCTGGCAGCACGTACACGGGCAACGCAATAGCCAACGCCTGTCCAGTTCTAGGAAAAATCTGGACAGTCAACTCCTCAGAGCAGGTGCATCCAGAGTTTATCGAGCACGGTGTCTTCTAGTTAAACTGTTCAATCTACCAGGTCTGTAGTCATTCAGAAGGCTGTGATTAGGATTCAAGACTAGTTTGCTGCCAAGGGAATTCCACAGCCCTTCGATGCTATTATTCCAGTCTCTTTGGCTGCAAACTCAAGACAACCACGCGGTGGTTTGTACTGCAAAGCTTACTCCTGCAACCAGGGAGCCTTCATTTAAAGCAATTTCTGAGGCAAAAAGTTTGTGGCTTTTTCCATATGATGTCTTTGGGCGATTCCAACATACCAAACAAAAAGCACACCTAAAACATTGCGACATTCCCAGGTTCTAGTCACCCTTTTGCATCAAACACAAAGAAGTGATAGAGACTATGCTCACAGCATCACTGCAAGCTTCATGCCTGGGCTTGCAGGATTAAGGAGTTTACTTCAGTTCTCGCTTTTACAAACAGCCCACTGAATACAGCGTGGCCTCCTATTCCATGAACGTCCCTTTAAAGTATTGAACAGACAGAGCAGTGTCCTCCAAAAAGCTGCCGGCTACTTAAGAACAGAAGAAGGAGCCCCAAAGGGCTGTGCCTGTGTTAAGAAATAAAGTAATAAATTAGTAGAAAATCAAAGACATTAAGTACCTCCCTACACCCAACATCAGGTACATTCACCAAGCTATGAAAGCGAAAGACCTCCAACCAGCATTATTCGTATCCTCGAGCAGGAAAACCCCCTATAAAAAGAAATAACCTGAAAATAAGAAATTACGTTACCTGTAACTGGATGCAGAACATTTAAAACTTCATTTAGACGTGCATGCGCACACACACACTCCTTTGAGTAGTCGCGTTTTTAAATAACTACACAACTCAATGTGACAAACTCAAGCTTCCCCTGGCTTGTGAGCAGTGCCAAGTCATCAATCGCTGTGGAAATCTGAGAAAACATCCCAAGTCTTAGAGAAAAATCTTGATATATGAGACTTTTCAGTAAGAAACCAGTACAACTTTTAAACGCATGAGCAGCCAAAGGTATGAGAAGGGCAGTTTGCAGCCACAACTGCACCGTGCCCCTAACTGATATGCTAAGAGTAATCCTCTCAAATATGAGCCCGAGTCCTGTGTCCCTGATCTGCAGATGATTCCCCATGAGCACCGCTATGCTGAAAATTTTAAGACTATGGGAGGTTTTGTTACCACTATTTAAAATCTCATGGACAGGAGAAAAGTCACCAGGAGTTCCATCAACTTGATTCTGATGACACTTGGAAAAGCTACCAGAAAACTCAATGGTCAAAGACCAAATAAAGACTAATCCCAAGAAAAGGACTAGGCAGTGAAGGCAGCAATGCATTCTTCACCAAGGAGAAAGCACTCATTTTTTACTTCCCAGTAGCCAAGCACATGTGAAAGAGAAGGGAGGTGACAGGACTGGTTTCAAAATTATCTAGTAGCCAAAGAAACAGCAGCACTGAATGGAGCAGAGTCCAGGACAACACCCAATCAAAATCACAGAGCTGTGCAAAGAATCCCAGGAGGTGTTAATGCCAGAGCTCTCCATCTACCTTCCACCTGGGACCTCCTGGTTAGGACTTGCTTCTTTCACATGTGCTCTAAATCTGACCTTCTGTCCGTGGGGCAGTAAGGGCTGGCAAGCATTCAAACAAATCTTAAGAGTCTGAAGTTCCTTCTTTCAATAAGATCTATTTGCATGTCATAAGTGATTTTTTTTTTTTTTAACTTTGGGAGAAATCAGGCATCCTGAAGCACGTTACTGCTGCCAGGAGCCTGCGGACACACACAAGGGGCTCAGTCAGCATCCAAGGTGACAGAGCTGCGCATGGTTGGAAGCAGTATTAAAAATCCCAAAGAATCAAACAATAGCATCATCACCACTGCACACAGCTCTCAGTATGGCAAAGAGAAAAGGTAATAAATTGTTTAATTGCCAGATATTAACATTTTCCAAATACTTTGGAATCTAGTCAGTTAAGTATCCCAGTGAGGAGAAATGCCAATGGGTACTCTGCCCTTTTTCCCCCAGCCATAAGGCAGGCAGCCTCCAGAACTGCAGCGTGAGCACAAACCTCACTGACATTCATGTCGTTTATTACCCATCTATAAAGTGAGATAGTAAAAATGACAAACGTCAAGTATTCAACTCAGAAAACAGTCCTAGATTTTTAATTCTTCTAAAAAACTCATAGAGTCATAGAATAGTTTGGGTTGGAAGCGACCTTAAATATCATCTAGTTCCAATCCCCCTGCCATGGGCAGGGACACCTCCCACTGGATCAGGGGCTCCAAGAACCATCCAACCTGGCCTTGAACACCTCCAGGGATGGGGCAGCCACAGCTTCCCTGGGCAACCTGGGCCAGGGCCTCCCCACTCTCATGGTGAAGAAACTCCTCCTTATGTCTAGTCTAAATCTGCCCCTCTCCAGTTTATACCCATTGCCTCTAGCCCTATCACTACAAGCATTTGTGAACAGTCTCCCCCCAGCTCTTTGGTAGCCCCTTCAGCTACTGGAAGGTCACTTTTAGGTCTCCTCAGAGCCTTCTCTTCTCCAAGCTGAAGAACCGCAACTCTCTCTTTCCACGCTGTGACACTTTAGAGTCACAGTGCTCTCTGTCTTGCAGACATTGGACAAGAAACATTTAGTTCAGAACTAGCTCAGAGCATTGTCTGAAAGAGAACAGACTGAAGTTTATGGGTATATTTCCAACAAGCTATACACCTATCAAAAGTGAGTCACAGGCTACATCTTCTATTTAAATAGGATTCCTACTTCTTTATTCTAAAGTAGAAAGGCTTTCTAGATTTACTTGCTCATAAATAACTGAGTGTTATTAAAGAAAAAGTCATAGCACACGGTGAAGAAAATTCTACATTGAAAAAAAGCAAGAAAAGGTTTATAAATTCTTAAAAGATTTGTGGGAGGGGGGAAATTCTTTATGTGGAAGAAGCTGCCAGGCAACTTTATCAGCATTTCTGCCATGCACTGTCTGTTTCCCTACCACACCCTAAAAACACCACAGAAAAACAAAGAGAACCAATATTTTCATGTGGTTGTTAAAATGATGCAGAGCCTTCTAATTTATGGAAGGGAGACACTTAAAACACCAGCATCCTTCAGTTCTAGAAAAAAAAAAAAAGGTACCTCTGAAGCAGCTAAACAACTTCACAGTTACCCTAGAAACATAGTTTACCTCTTCAGCTTCCCATGAAAATTGCCTGCAATTACCACAACGGAGTAAAGCAGCTTTGACAAAATATCAGTTGCTACACATTGCAATTCCTTTAATGCAGAACCAGTGTTTTATCACAAGCAATGCTTTATCTCAAATAGAATGACATTACTAAACTCTGAAAAATCAAATCTGTAGACATAGTAAAAGGTTACGATATCTCTTAATGGTATAGAAAAGCTCTGCCATCTGCCAAGTGTGATTTCCCTTAATCCCATTCCCTACACAAATCAAAATCACATGGATTACGCCACAGAAATAGAAGTCAAGTCAATACCTGAATCCGCAAGATTAATCTCCTACCTTCCGAGGGGAGAAACGCAAGAACAGTAACAATGCTGCAAGCAGACTCGGGAAGGCAAAGCTTTTCACACAACTCAACGCGACACCACACAGGAAATAAAGTGATTTCACTGATTAACTGCACCCTTTCAGACTCCTGCTTTTGCTCCCGCCCAAATCCAAGCGCAGAACTCCATGCAAATTCAGGCAAATAGGAACCGACCTCCATGTGATCTTTTGCTTCAGCTATTTCCACCCATACGCGGAACTCCCACATCCCTCCATCCACATCTAAATAATCATTTTGAATTAGGAAGAAAAACAGACAAGTGGGTTGCATAACACAAAGGAGGAACACAAATCTGTCCACCCAAGCGTCAGGAATCCTTCTAAAACAATAACATACACACATGCACGGGCTGATACGCCAAAAAGCAAAGAGAGGCACACCTGCAACCAAAAAGAGCCAGCACGATGACCTTAAACTGGCACTTTATGCTTATCTAGAGAGCAGATACGTTCCCTAAAGTCCAAGGCATAAGAGAAGGCACATACCGCACTTGCTTAACGCCCGGGTCCCTCCTGCTGGCTGCTCCTAAGCCAAGTGGGAGTCAGCACGGCTGTAAACTCGTCAGGAATGGGGGTGTGGAGGAGCGGAGAATCTTTATTTGTACGTTTAAGAACGCCAAGCACATTATCATCACTAATCCAGAGGGGAACAGATAATAAGGCTTACGAGAGACCTTATTACCATGTACCAGTACATAAAGGGTGTCTGCCAAGGATGAAGACTCCTTTTTTTTTACCAGGAGTCACACAGAAAAGACAAGGGGTAATGGGTAGAAGTTGCCCTTGGGGATATTCTGATTGGATTCCAGAAGGAAATGTTTCCGCATGAGAAGAGTTAAACATTAGAATCGTCTCCCCAGGGAAGCGGTGGATTCCTCTGCACTGGGCACTTTTAAGGCTCAGCTCGACAGGGTGCTCAGCCATCTCACTTCAACTACAGATCACCTAAAAGGTTGGACCAGATGATCCCCAAGGTCCTTCCTACCTGGCGTTCCGTGTTCCTATGAATTGCAGTGCTTACAAAAGTCATCTTGGATTACAATAACAAGGCTCTGTTCTGCAGCGCTCGCCAGCAAAACGTTACCCAAAATCACAACAAAACTACCTAGAACAGCATAAACTCCATAAAATTAACAGCACGAAGGGCTTATCTTCCCCTTTGGAACTCAGAGCACAAGTAAAATTAAGAGCACAAAGGGGTTTTCTCCTCTTGTAACTCAGAGCACATACAAAATTAAGAGCACAAAAGGTGTTTTTCCTTTGGATCTCAGACCACTCATGAAATTAAGCATGAAGGGATGGTTCTCCTTTGTAAATCAGAGAGCACACATGAAATTATGAGCATGAAGGCATTCTACCCCTCTGTAACTCTGAGAGCACATACTAAATTAGGAGCATGAAGGGGTTTTATCCCTTTGGAACTTCGTACACACAAAACTAACAGCACAAAGGGGTTTTCATGTGTGCTTTGAGTTTCAAAGGAAAAAATTAGGAGCACGAAGGGGTTTTACCTCTTTGGAACTCAGAGCACACATGACACTAAAAGCACTAAAGGTTTTTTTGCCTTTGCAACTCAGAGTGCACACAAAATTAACACCATGAGGGGTTGTTTCTTTCCTTTATAACTTAGAGCATACATGAACTTATGAGCATGAAGCAGTTTTATCCCTTTGGAACTTAGCACAGACAACATGAACAGCATGGAGGGTTTTTTTTTTCCCTTTGGAACTCAGTGCACACATTAAATTAAGAGCACAAAGGGGTTTTATCCCTTTGGAACTTAAAGCATACATGAAATTAACAGCACGAAGGGGGTTTTATCCCATTTATAACTCAGGGCACACAAAATTGAGCGCATGAAGAGGTTTTTTTCCCCTATGTAACTCATGAGCACACACAAGATTATGAGCATGAAGGGTTTTTTTTTCCTTTGGAACTCGGTACACACAAAAATAGGAGCATGAAGAGGTTTTACCCCTTTGGAACTCAGAGAACACACAAAATGAACAGCACGAAAGGGGCTTTATCCTCCGTAACTGAGCGCAAAGGCACAAAATTAAGAGTAGGAAGGTCTTCTTTTTTTCCCTTTGAAACTTAGCACGCACAAAATGAACAGCACGAAGGCTTTCTTTGCTCCTTTTGGAACTCAGAGAACACACAAAACGAACAGCAGGAAGGGTGTTTTTGTCTCCTTTCCCACTCCCAGCACACACACCCCGAGCACCAAACCTCTCCCCTCGCCCTTGGCTCTGACGCAGTGAAAAACAAACCCCTCTTCGTCTCCCCCCTCCGGGCTGGCTATGAGGGGGGAATTCGCCCTCATAGCCAACCCGGGGGAAGACGGAGAGGGGATCCCTGGGCGAGTAAACCAGTGCCTCCCCTAGCCCAGTCGCTTGCGCCCCTCACCGTGGCTTCACTTACCCTGCCCGCCTACCGGTTGGTCCCTTAGAGACACAGAGCCGCCCCCCCCCCTCTTGGGGTTAAGGGGCTGTTGGGTGGGTGTAAAGGGAGGGGAAAGGGAAGGAGAGGCCGCACCGGGGCTGCCCCGCCCCGGGGCTGCGGGGAGGGATGGTCCAGCCCCCGTGGGAAGCGCCTCTTTTGTTGCCATGGTGACCGCGCGGCGTCGCGATTGGCCGAGGGATGAATGGGTTGGACGTGGCCCCGCCCCCTTTTCCCACCTGCCCCATTTAAGAGGCTTTAGCGGTGGCCACGCCCCCTTCCTCGCCATTGGATGAATGCTCTCGCGGCTGGCCACGCCCCCCCTCCTCGCCATTGGATGAATAGGCTCGCGCCCGGCTCCGCCCCCCTCTCCCACTGGCCCCTCCGAATGGGTTCGTGGGTGGCTCTGCCCCCTTTCCCGCCTGCCCCGAGCTGAGAGACTCCGGTTCGAGTCCCGCCTCTGGCTCGCTGCGAGTCATGTGGATCCTTCCACCTCGATTTCCTAAAGGACAGGGCCTGGATGAGGGCAGCCGCTCCACCGCTGCCCTTCCTCCTCCCCTAAAGAAAATATAACCTCCTGCCTCTTCCTCCCGCAGCCCGCCAAGGCTCCCCCAGCCCTGGGTGAGAGGAACCCCGGGCAGGGGTGAGCTTTCATGGAAGCATAGAATCGATGGTTGGAAAAGACTCTGGAGATCGTTGAATCCAACCATACCTGTCCCCTGCTAAACCAGATCCCTGAGCCCCTCCTCTGCCCGTGTCTTAAACCCCTCCAGGGATGGGGACTCCACCACCTCCCTGGGCAGCAGTTCCAGAGCATGAGAACCATTTCCTTGAAGAAATTTTTCCTGATGTCTAAACTGAACCTCTGCCACCACTGTTCAGGTCCTCCTAGGTCTTCCTTTCTGCCACTACTGTCAACCTCCTCCACTTTGGACTGCATAGAGGGATCCTCTCAGAGCCTCCCAGCTACTCCTGCAGCAGTGGCAGCTGCAGCCTTTGTGCTCAGTGCTCAAATGGCAGCCTGGAGGACACAGGACCCCAACCTAGAGTGCACATCTCCTTAGGGAGCATTTCTCCTCGTAGAATCATGGAATGGTTTGGGTCAGAAGGGAGCTCAAAGCCCATCCAGTTCCACCCCCTGCCATGGGCAGGGACACCTCCCACTGGATCAGGGGCTCCAAGCCCCATCCAACCTGGCCTGGAACACCTCCAGGGATGGGGCAGCCACCACTGCTCTGGGCAACCTGGGCCAGGGCCTCCCCTCCCTCACAGCAAAACATTTCTTCCTAATCTCTCATCTCAATCTCCCCTCTTGCAGGTCAAAACTGTTCCCCCTTAGTCCTGTCCCCTCACTCCCTGATCAAGAGCCCTTCCCCAGCTTTCCTGGAGCCCCTTTCAGTCCTGGAAGCTGCTGTAAGGTCTTCCTGCACCCTTCTCCAGGCTGAACAACCCCAACTTTCTCATCCTGTCTTCATATGGGAGGTGCTCCAGCCCTTGGATCATCTCCATGACCTCCTCTGGACTCGTTCCAACAGCTCCATGTCCTTCCTGTGCTCAGGACTCCAGAAATGAGACCGAAGGGTGTTTCTCCTTAGCCAGACACACACCCCCACCCCAAGGAATGGCATCCAAGTCACTGAATCTGCCCTCAGGCACCTCTGTGGCCCCTCCACCATCTCCAAGGAGATGCCACAGTTCTAGTGATTGAAATGCTCCAGATGCTGCTTTTTGTCATTACAAAGGTGTGGTTTTGTATGACAGGGAAGTCCAAAGTCCCCAAAGCCTGGCTCCTGCAGCAGGGCAGTGTGGTGGCTCGTGACTCACGGAGGGCGGGCAATGCCCACGCTGCAGCCTGGAGAGAAAGCAGGACCCGGCTGACAGCAGGTATCCCGGGGGAGCAGCTGAGGGACCTGGGGTTGTTTAGCCTGGAGAAGAGGAGGCTGAGGAGACCTCATCACTCTCTGCATCTTCCTGAAAGGAGGTTGTAGAGAAGTGGGTGTTGGTCTCTTCTTCCAAGTAACAAGGGATAGGTCAGGAAGGAAATCATCTCAAGTTGTGCCAGAGGAGGTTTATAATGGATATTAGGACAAATTTCTTTCCTGACAGAGTGGTGAAGCACTGGCAGTGGCTGCCCAGGGCAGTGGTGGAGTCTCCATTCCTGGAGAGGTTCAAAAACCGTGTAGATGTGGCACTTCAGGACACGGTTCAGCAGGCACAGTGGGGTTGGGCTGATGGTTGGACTTAGCTTAGAGGTCTTTTCCAACCTTAATGATTCTATGCAGGAGAAGGCAGCTCCACATCCTCACCCCAGCTCTGAGCAGGACCTCGGGAGGTCAGGCAGCAGGTCCCATGTCCCTGCTGTCAGTGGGGAACTTACCAATCTGCCATTCACCAGCCCTCAAGGGACCCAATTCAAAGCTCACCTCTTCTGCAGACGTCGGGGGTCTTGAGCAAATCAAGCTGATTGATCTCCCTGTGACCCGTTCCCAAACTGCAGGAGGAGGTGACACTTCCTTGGCATGCCTGAGCTATACGGGTGCACAGTAGCTGCCTCTTAGCAGGTGCATGGATGGGGGCCAGCAGAAAGGTTTCAGCAGCAAAAGCATCCAGCTTTGCAACAGCTGCAGGAATAAACCAGTGCGCCTCAATCCTCTGTCCCCACCCTTGTTGTATACACCCACATCCTATGTAAATTAAGATCCCTTTCCCACACAACCCCCCCTTGCTCCCAAATCAGGATAATAAATGTATTTTCCCCACCTTAGCAATCTTTTTATCTTCACCACACACACAAACACAAAGGGATTTCCAACTCCATGACTCATTTGCCTTTCTCTTTTCCAGAAACCAAGACATAACTCATCCGCTCATTCACCTGTCCCCCTCGGCACCCTCCCGGCAGCCTGGAAGCAGTCGCCTCCATGCCAGCACCCACCCTGCAGCTCACGCTGTTCTTGGCAGCTGGAACCTGCATGAAGGGAGCGATCCATGGCTCGGATCAGTGCCTCTGCAAAGAGACTGTTACTACTGCTTACATCTCTTTGAAGTGGTTCTCATTGCTCCCATGGCTTGGGAACCTCTGCTGTAGAAAAACCTCATGCGGTTTTCAGCAAGTAATGTGAAACAACAAAATTGCCTGATCAGTTATTCAGGAGCCGCTCTAATGGCAGCACCCTCCACAAAAGCACCTATATGCAGCGATGCAGGCAGAGGTGAGAGAACTGGCCAAGCCGGGCTCCGGAGGCTCCGTAGCCTCTGGGAGGCTGCATTCAAATGGACAACTTCAAGAAGAGCAGACTTGTTCCCAAGAAGCTACTGCCTCGTTTCCCACTGTCTGAGGAGGAACTTCTGTGTGCGTCTTTGCAAATGCCTGCGGAGATGAGACCTGGGAGCTTCAAAGCAGCCACAAAAGCTCTCGATGCTTCAAACCCTGGCAGGCAAGAGGCAGCAGCTGCACCTGCAGGACTGCAGGGTAGATGCAATTGGTGCAGATCAGGCCAGGTCTCCACTAGCCTCCAGAGCAAAGCTGGAGGGGCTGCATCTTCGCTTTCCATCAGCCTCTGTTGCCCTGGGGACATCCCAGCTATGTGGGAAAGGGAATGCAAAAGGAAAGTAGCGCAGATCCAGCACAGCGCGGGGAAGTGTGGGACCTGCAGTGCTGCTGTGGGGAGCTGGGTGCCCCACTGGCCACCACACTCAGCTCTCACACCCCAATTCCAGCTCTAGGCAGGAGATCTGCCATCCCACCACTGCCCACCACCATCCCACCGCTGCAGCTCCACTGGGCAAGGGCAGGACCTAGCACAGAATATGCTGCGGTGCCTCCAGGAAGGGTTTCTTCTCCCATGCTCTCTCACTACCTCCCTGTGTGAACCGTTCTCCCACTGTGTTTATCAGCAAATATTGGGCTAGAGTTAACCGTGATCTAAGGGCAGAGTTAAATGCAGAGTCCTGCTCTATCACCCCATGTATATAAATTAGAGCTGTAATTCCACTCCGCGATTTGGATGGCGATAGCAAAGAGATACTGCCAGGCGCATCTCACACAGGTATTTGAGCTTCAAACCTTTGGTTTATGATTTCACCAGAACCGTCAGTGCAATCATATGCAAGCAATATAAAGTGAACGAGTGCTTGTACTCAGAAAAAAAAAACAGCAGGGACCTCATCTCTGAGATGTTTTCATTTTCTCAACACAAACATTTTTTGCCATCAAGCCAACAAAAGGCTCTGCCTGACCAGTGCACCAGTTTACTAGCAGCTCATGGGTATCGCCACAGTTTCTCCTCTCTACCATGCAATTAGTCGGTGGGACCTTTACAGAATTAAACTAAGAATTGTACAGAACAGTGAATACCAGCAAAGGTTGCTGTACCAGCAGGGCTGCTCCAGTGTTCTGGTTCCTCTCGCATAGTCTGTCAGTGCCATGTAGTGGAGAAATGGGTTAATTGCATATGCCATGAGGAGCGCCTGCCAAACTGCAGTGGTCCTGTCTTGCAAACCTGAGGTCAGGAGATCCCAGATAAACGCCACTGCAGCTTGGAACAGCAGCTGGCCTGCTGCCTCTGTGGGGATGAAAGTCTGCTCCCATGTCACCTCTGCCGCCACAGCAGCCAGGCTCTGGGTGCAATGGCAAGATTCCCTCCTTTGTTCCAGCCGTAACAATCTCCATCTCTTCCTGCTGAGCAAGTTGCTCCTGTTACGAAGAGGTGGAGATGCATGCAAAACCATTTAATTTGGGTCTGGAGAACAAGCAGCTGCTCTTCTCAGGCCCACATTGGTTTGAAATGCTCTGGCCCTAAACAGTGGAGCACTTCAGTGTCCTGTCTTGCAGCCCTTCACAAAGTGAACGCTCCCATGAAAGCCAAATCTATCATCGAAGGTTCAAGATGAGGCCCCAGGAGGAACCAGCCAGGAGCTCACTGCACATCTCAGGCATTAAGTACTGCAAGAGGGTGCTCCACTGCCAGCTACAGATCATGCAAAAAAGGAAAGCAGAAAATCCTCCTACGCCCCATCACCACCATGGCAGGGGTCCTTAAAAGTTTCTTTTCCACCTCTTCATTTTCATCCACTGGGGAAATCAGTGTAGAGCTACACAGAGAGCACTAAATGCCCAGCTTAGAGCACAGCAGAGGGCACAGACCCACCACAACCTTCCCGGTGACCCTACTGCTTCAGTTTGACTCCTGATTTAAACAGGAGCAGGGCTGGGAGAAGGAACACAGGAGAGAGAGTCCTGATTTAAAGGGAAGAGTCTGTAAACCACACAGACACATGTCAGCCAGCTGGCTTTGACCATCATTCGCGCCCTTGCGAAGGCTGAGCTCCTCTGGGCGCTGAGCAGCCCTGGCTTGCCAGCCTGGGAAGGACAATACCTCTCCGGTGGGTGCGTGATGCCTTGCAGGATTATACTGTCAGCATCCACAAACTATTTCTTCCTCCAGAAAGGAGAAATCCAGCATGGCAAAGGTCACCAAACCTACTTTATCCCTCAGCTGCTGAAAGCAGCAAGAGCCAGAAATCCTCGACCAATAAAAACAAGGATAATTGAATATCAGATCTGTGCGTGTGATGCTTTTCAGTAGAACGGAGCTGTAAGATTGCACTGTAGTGAAGGTTTTATTGCAGCAGAGAGAAAAATCAGTGGGTGTGGAATTTTTGCCTATTATATAATCTCTGGCTAGTTTGCCTCTGCTGGTTTGGGCCGGGACACAGCACCCATCCTGCCCCGAGCCCTGCCCTGTGCTATCGGCGCCAGGCACATGGTCAGCTCTGGGGGGACTGTGGGGAGAACAAAGGAAAGCAGATTTCCTGGGAGTCTGTTTTTGTTTTCCGGAGCAAAAGAGTGACTCAGATTTCAGCTCACACTCCTGTAAGTCGGCCAACAACAACACGTTGTTACTCAAAGTGATAAGGGCGAGTATCTTTGTTCCATTTGCTAAAGTAATAAAAGCTCAAATACACTTGTCCACCCAACGGCCGGGTCAGTCATTAAAGCAGAGCCCACGCACTGAACCCCGAGAGCCCCTTGCACTGACAACACCATCTTATTCCCAAACAGCCTCCAGGAAGCTCCTCTGCAAATACGCTTCTGTCTAAACCACCACAGGTGATCCCAATTTATGCATTATTATAGCTGAGAGCTTTCTGATAAATATCGTGAATGCCTACATATTCTAACGCGGCTGCTAATTGTGTTGCATAAATGCTTTCACTTTCCGAGAAACTCCAGGAAAATAGCACTCTGCTTCCTTATGCTTAAGAAACGGCTTAACACACCCCTGTGCCTTTGTCTCCTGGAGCTGAGCTTGGTTTTCATGGCTGGGAGATACATCCAGAGATCACGGAAGATACCATAAGTACAAATTGCTCCGTCCCAGCCACCACACACAAATCCAGCAAACGGACACTCTAAATCCCTACTGCACGGACCTCTGGCCCTCAGCACTGCTGGGGTAGGGACACAAAGCCGTTAGCACGGCTTTGTGCTAATGCATCTTATCCTGCCATCGGGGTTAGTTAGCGGTGCCAGAGCAAACCCTGCTGTACTGGTGCAAAATGGGGCTATCCGTTGGATTTTCCCACATATCGCTGCACCCAGTTGTGAGTAAGACTTTGCATATTGGCTTTCTTTTCCCTGGAAACGGGCATCGCTGAAATACATGTTACAACATCTTAAACAAGCCAGACGTCGCTGGAGGTGTTAACAGGATGGAGCAGACCTCAGCAGAAGTAGATGTTTAGACGAGAAGGACTTTGTTTGAGCTGAGATTTAACATGTTCATGCATCCGTGTTAACAATGTGCTATAAATACTCCTGGTCCTTCCCGACTGTCGCAGCCACGGCGAGGGGCTGCGCAGGTGCCACATGCTGTGATGTTGTGGGGAGGGTGCGTTAGAAAAAGCACTGGCAACCACTCCGCTGGATTTGCCAACACAGCCCCTTGGCTGCCCCTTCATCCCCATCTGATCCCTCCTCATCCTCATGTGACACCGACACCGCCTCTTGGCTGCCCTGGCCATGTGCCACCTTAAACTGGTTTGTCCGCCGCAGTGCTGCATTCACATGGGCACACCAAGAGCTCCGACTCACACGGCCGAGGATCAAAACGGACCATGGAAAATACTGGGGATGTCACCACCTCGCCTGCCCCTGGGGGAGCTGCCACCCTCCAACACCAGCTGATGGGGAAGCATCTCCTCAAGAGCCCATGTCTGCAGCCCAGTGCCCAACGTTGGGAACAGTTGTTCTTCCTCCTGCCCATGTCTGCAGCCCAGTGCCCAACGTTG
The DNA here is from genome assembly GCF_017976375.1 of Cuculus canorus. Lineage (NCBI taxonomy): Eukaryota > Metazoa > Chordata > Aves > Cuculiformes > Cuculidae > Cuculus > Cuculus canorus. Next base: position 8,702,360 of record NC_071417.1, read on the forward strand.
GGAACAGTTGTTCTTCCTCCTGCCCATGTCTGCAGCCCAGTGCCCAACGTTGGGAACAGTTGTTCTTCCTCCTGCCCATGTCTGCAGCCCAGTGCCCAACATTGGGAGCAGTTGTTCTTCCTCCTGCCCGTGTCTGCAGCCCAGTGCCCAACGTTGGGAGCAGTTGTTCTTCCTCCAGCGGGTAGAAAGTTGCTACGGTTCAGGAATTTGCAGTTCTGAGAGACGTGTCAGTGGCTGTACCAACATAAGTGCACTTCAAAGCACAACCTCAGGATATCTGCTTCTGTGAGAAAGTATCCCGAGTTAAAAATGAATGAAATTCACTTTTAGGATCATTTGTTTTCCACCATCCTAACAGCAGGATTTTTGCCAGTCTCCCTGAGCCATAAATGCAGAACATTTCTCCTTTTGCACGCTGGGGACTTGGCCTCTAGTGATTACATTGCCAATTAATATCAAGTAATTAACACATTTGCAAGGGCTGGCTGAATCCCACCCTGACATTCTGCAAACTATGCGCGTTTGGGGAGTGTCTTCATCAGCCTTTTGAAGTTCTTAACTCTCAGTTCCCTGGCAATCAATTTGCCTGCACTAAAAACTGGTGCTGTGCCATTAGAGCAAACATGCTCCAAGAAACAAATATATTAAGGATTAATTAAATACCAGGTTTTGTTTAATTAAGCCTCTGCTTCTAAGTGTGTAGAGGCAGGAAGCTGGAGCTAGTGTACCATCTTGCTTTCACTTCTATCTCATTTTTAGAAATGCATTTCAACTTGGTGCTCTATGGCATACAGCATCCGGGCTGGTGGAAATGTTCTGCCTCCCCAGCACGAGCGCAGGAACCGAAGGTGGCTGACGGCATTGAGCACTCCAAGAGTCAAGGTTCACTTCTTCCCCACTCCCACGCACGACACTCTCCCAGGGAGAGCGCCGGAAGCCCTGGAGCACCCAAAGACCTTCTGGACTCTACAGGCACGACAGCTCCAAGCACAGGCACCCGTGAGTAGCTCGTCCTCCCGCTCTCCTCATCCTCCTTGTGTTTTTTAATGATAAACTCGTCACTCCTGTGACGCACTTACCTGCAGCCAGAAAGGCACCGCAGCCGGTCATATCGCTACCAGGTTAAAGGTCTAGAGATAGATCCAGGAACTACCAAGGCAAGCTACTGAGAGCGAGTCCAAGGTCATTTTACAGGCTGTTACGGAGAGCGCTCCCTTGCCTTCTGCACACCCAGGCTGTGTTAGAGGAGGATCACAGGCAGGAATAAAAAATCACCACCAGGTCCTGGCTCTGAGAGCAGCAGAGGCAAGGAGGTGTCTGCCCGGCTGCACAGGGCACCACCTTGGGCCACCGGTTGGCTGGACGCAGGAGACCAAGAGATGCAGTCAGGGAAGATGAGGACCACGATGCAGATGAAAGCCAGCACTGCAACAGGGGAGAGGTGCAAAAAGGAGATGAGGTGGCAGCAGGGTCTTGGGGAGAAAAGAGACTCAGCAGGAGCAAAGGAAGGCTCTGAAAGTTGGGAGAGAGAAAAAAATATAAATACTTCAAAAGGCAGTGGTTGCCGGTGATCCTGCGGCTTATGCTTCTCACCTGGCTGCCTCCGTGCCTCCAGGACCCAGAGCTCTGCTTGGCAGAGCAAAGCTGTTCTCCACCTCCTGCGGAGCAAAGGATGGGCTCTGGGACTGGGTGCATGTGGAGCTGCCACAGGGTCTGAGGTGGAGAAAAGGCGATCATGGAGCAGAGAAGCACCGGTCGAGCTCAGCGCGGGAGGATGTGGAGAGCTGCAGTTTCCCAGCACTGTTGCAACCAGCGTTTCCCCAGCCCAGTTGCAACCCCCAGCAACCCCTGCTCGCGGTGCCCGCTGCCCCAGGTCCCGGGTCCCCAACTGTGGAGCAGGGCCAGCACCGTGGTGTTCCCCCTCAGTGCTCACAGAAGCAGCATTTCTGAAGGTGGTGGTGCTGCCTCTCTAGAGTTCCCCACATTCACCGTCTCACCGGGGACTGTGCAGCCATAAAGAACCTCCAGGATTTTATTGATTTGAAAATACATTAACCATAGAGAATAGAGCTTTAATTCTTCTTTCTGAACAACAATAAGGAACACTTTACATAAAAAAAAAAAAAAAACAAAAACCAAAAGCATGGATAAAATAATATAAAACAGATATTATACCACAGTGTGGAATTCAAATAATCTAAGAACATTAGCAGCACTTCTACAAATATATTAAAAGCTATAGTGCTCATTAAGCTCAGATAGAGCAACTCCCAGAGACCCAAATGGCATCCAACATAGAAAAGCAGCAATTCAGTGTAGGGCAACAGAAAAGTCTAATGCAAACACATCAGATACATTCATAACCCTGCTGTTGAGAGGTAATCCTGCATCCTGCAGAGCTGGGGACGGTACCTGTCATCTCCCGACGGCTGCAGCAGGGCGACAGCCCGGCATCACCCGCTCACCCTGCCAAACACTCCAGAACACTCCTTAGCACTAGGGAAGTGACAATCACGGGTCTAATGTCACATCTGAGTGGGAAAAGTATTCATTAATTCTCTTTGGGGAAAAAAAGCTTCCTCCTTCCCTGGCTCCTGGGAATTTCCCTCCAAGAGGAGACTGAATTTCTGAGAGTTTAATTTCTTACATAGTCATGAAAATGATATTTTTAGTCGCACGGTGTCCAGGATTAGAATTTTCCATTTTTTTATCTTCCCTAGAAGTCACACTACTCTTAAATCTCCCATATACTTTTTGAGACCTCGTGCATAGTTTAAATTTTAGCATCGATTTACTTCTTAAAAAAAGGGATACACGGCGCTTTTAACCCCTTACAAAGAAGTTGATGTGAAGTGGCCTTTCTTCTAACCCTCTCCCATTTCAGCAGCGCTTCCTGCCCATCGCCTGCTCCGAAGAGGCTCTTGCCACCACTGACAGCTTGGGCAGTGGCTGCTCTCGCTGGGCAGAGGAGAACAGGAGCTTCTCCAGGAGACCCAAGGCTCTTTGCTGAGCCATTTGGTGGGACAGAGGCCGGGACACAAGCCACCTGCTCCGGATACAGCTGTGTGTGCAGGACTGGCCCCAGAGCCAACAGGACCACAGCCATCACCCCCAGACCAGAGGCTGCCACCTGCAGCTCCACCTTTGGCTCCCTGCTCAGCCTCCGTGTGCAAAATCCACTTAAAAAAAAGAAATTACTAAACTATGGAATGAGAATTTAAAGGTTTAATACGCTCATCACTAATCTCAAATCAGACACATATTAAAAGACTGTGATGGCTATTCCAACAACACACATTCTCCAGGAAATTAAGGATTCAGACAAAGTTTAAAAGAAATCCAAACACTCCAAGCTGTAGAAATGCATGGCTATGGCATCAAAACACTAACTTTGGCCCACGTTGCCACCGTAAAACATAAACTCGGAAAGTGTGACTGGGGATCAAACACACTTCAGGTGCCTTAATAAGCAATACAGATTTACTGCAGGGCAGGCAACAAGTATAATGACCTCAAAAGAAGATCATTGATGTGCACGAAAGAGTAGGCAGCAGTCAAATGGCATTTTATCTACTTCGGGGTATCAGAAATCTTGTAGAAGAATTTCTGAAAACTGGTTGTGGTAAGAGTTCCGATCCTTCCCTATTGCCCCAAACATCTTCACCTCATCTGTGAGTTGTGCTCTTTCACTATCAATTTGTGCTCACATGACAGTAAAATGCTGAAAATGTGCCCAGAACTGCTCAGTACTACTGGAAATACCCAAATGGAGCGAAAAATAGTTATGACAGTTGCTTTGACGCCACTGATGAACAGACTCAGAGGCTACCACCACTGGGCAGCAATGCCACGGCAGAGAGCAGCAAATTAAAATATTAGAAGATATTTTTAAAAGTAAACTTCCATGATGAGAATCCTGAAACTGTTCCCACACCCATTTGAGGACTGTTTGCCACAGCAGCTCCCAGTGCAGAGAATCAGCCAGTAAATGGGGAAAAAACAGAGAACGAGCCAGATAAAAACAAGCAAACAAATAAAGAAGAGAGAATAAGAAAGATCTCATCCCATAAATTACCCTTTGCCACCAGCCTGTCACAAGGCTTATATCTCCAAGGTGGAATTTAGGGATGGGTTCCCAAAAGAACTATGATTCCAAGCTACCACACCAGGAATAGTCCCTTCTCTTGATCTGGTCTTCACTTATCAGTGATGACTATTGATACCTGCGTTTGTACTGCTGGCTCTAGTTACAATAAAAGGTACATTGGGGGATGTTAAGGGATGTCTAAAGCGTTAGAGGCTGGATGAGAGCAGAACAGGGTGGCAGAAAGAAGTTCCCATGCGAAAAACAATCTCAGCCTTCATGAAAAATGTCAATAGCAAAGCAGTTCAGACTCAACACAGTCAGAGAAAAACTCCTATAAAAATCACATATTTAGGAACAAAGACAACACCTAAAACGTTTACATGAGTAACACTAAAAGAGATGGGTACCAAGAGTTATTCAGGAGGTTGCAGCAGCAGGAAGCTCAAACGCAGGAAGAGAACCCAAATAGGAACTCCCTCGGGGGAACACAGGGCCAGGGCACAAATATTGACTGTATTTAAACAGATCGAGATTATCTGTGAGCTGAGCAGCTCTGACAGAGGACAGAGTGAAAAGCCCACTCCTCTGCGGATGCTCAGTGCGGCTGCAGTGTGAGGTGAACAGCTCAGCCTATGAGCGTGTCCATCTCTCAGGCTCAGCTCTGGAGTGACCTGGAGCAGAGAACATTGGCCAGGGGCAAAGGGATGCAAATCTCGCCGTGTCCGGCGAAGGTTGCAGCAGTCTCGAGTGAGAAGGCACAGCAGCTCAAACCCCTGGTCCCACAGAGCAAAGAGCAGCAGGCTAAAGATAGTCCTCAGCTTGCAGTGCCGCTGCACGGGGTGGATCTCAGCTGCACAGAGCTGTTGGGATGAGACATTCCTCTCCCCTGAGGAGCCAGACAACATTACTGTATATGGGCAAGCATTCCCCTGCAACGGCTTCTCCCTCCGTGGTAAACAGGCAATCCTCCGGCTGCAGAGCCAGCAGAGATCCGTGCCATCCCGCAGGGCCACGGGGATTCACATTGTCAAAAACCCAGAACAGCGCATCCAGCAGAGGGGCAGAGCCAGGCAGGAGAGGCTGAAGCAGCAGAAGGTCTACAGACACCCGGACAATGAAGCCTTTCCCTAAATTTTACTAGCTTTTAACCACTGGACAGATCTCAAAGCCCCCAATGCCCATGTTGCTTCACTATGGGTCTCCAGGAGCCCATAAACCTGCTGGTCAGAGAGGGGTCAGCGAGGAGCAGAGCTTCTGAGGAGACTCAAAACTGAACTGCGACCACGTGTGGATAGGGGCCATGGAAGGGTAGAGCACAGGGACTATCACAGCCTATCCCTGGCCTCCAGATCCCACGCCTGGCAGCACGGCGAGGGTCCAGCAGGGTGGAACAGCACCATACACCAGTGCAGGGCCTGGAAACCATTCTCATCTTCTATCTGACATCTGTACGGGAACGCAAACCTGGACCTCCAAATTTAGACTCAAGTTGCCACAGGAATATTTGGGAACAGGTGGTTCGCACTGACTTTTGTCGAATTGGAGCAGAACTGTGTGTGGGGGCACTGCGTCCAGCAGAGCTGGTCGGGATGGGCACGAGTTTGGAGAGCAGATCAGCTCCACAAGCACTCCAAACAGCTCCTGTAATGCTCCCTTCCTGACCAAACGGTGTGATCAGCTGCGAAGGAGAATCACTTTAGTCCCAATTCAAATGACACACTATTTTCTTCGGACCGTTCTATATCTTGCCCTCCACACCAAGCCTCAATCCTACAACCAAGCGAATCCCACAGCCCTGCTCAACTCAAGCAGAGCTCTGCTCCCACAGACTCTACTCAGCACCACAGCTAAAACAAAGCTTTTTTTCATCACTTTTCCTCCTCTTATTTTTCTTCTTTACAAGTTTTAAAGTCAGAACTAAAATCAATCCAAGCTGAGGTAATGACAGTGGTTCTGCTCTGAGCTTCCTGTTGCTGCACCGGAACAATTCTCACAGTACAGGGACAGTGACAGACTGGCACATCATGGAATAGGTGCTATAGAAACCACACGGTTCTTAGAAGCAAAAGATTTCTTCTCCCCCTCAAAAAATAACCCACTTAATTCACATATTTTCTCTCTATACTTATATATATTATATATAGACACAATTTTCTGGTAAACATTTACAAGATATCGTAAAGAACATTGAAAAGATATACCTCCAGTTGCATAACGATGCACACTCACACACTTCAGTATACAAGGACAAACAGTAATGTACAATCAATAAATAAATACCTTTTCCCCCCAAGAATTTATTCAAAATAAACACTGCTATTGAGCGGCCCAGAGACACTCTCAGTTGATACAGACAGCAAATATTGTGCAGAATTTCTTGGCTGTTTTTCTTTAAAACCCAAGAAAAGAAAAACAGAAGCTTGAAAGATAAGTGTCAGTGATGTTGCTTGATAAGACTATACTGAAGCTGACCTCTTGGTTCTTGCTCCTCAGGAAGGGGAGGACAGAGCACTTCCCCTTCCCCTGAGGAGAAGGTGATGCAGGCAGACCATTACCTGTCCTAGGACCTCGGAGGAACAGGAACAGCCTGTTAAGGAGGGCATGAGCATTTTGCTCTGCTTTGTGGAAAGATGTAAGATTTGCAGGTAAACGGGCAGATTTGAAGCTCAAACACCTTTGTTTCCTGTGCTACTGCAGACTCTTTTAGAGATTCAGTGTAGGAAATTGCTTCCAAGAATTTCTTAGGCTGTTGGTACTCTTCTGTTTGTTGGATTATGAGCAATGAAAGCTTCTCTATCATTCTCACCCCCTGCTGCAGTCTCCTTCTCCAAAGGATTCAGTATATCCTACTGCTTCCTGGTTTTCCCAGCTGCAGCCTCTGTCTCCCAGTGCTGCAGAACGATGAACTGATCTGCTCAGAAACTGCAAATCGCTTCCCCGCACCCTGCAGAACATTTCTGAAGCAGCAGGTTTCTTTCCTGCAGATTTATGTCTTTTTTTTTCTGCAAGCAACATCCAACACATGCCACAAGTAAATACAAAACACAGTCAGCACAGACAGATGTTGCACAAAGGAGAAGGGAAGGGCCCCTTTTCCCTTCTGGTGAGCAGCGCTCTGACAGCAAGAGAAGAGCAGGGTCTTATCTTGCACAGAGGAGGAGGAGAGCGCACACATCACATATCGCATGGAGGGAGAACACAAATTTTTGCAGCAAATTTTGAGAGAAAGTATGCTTACAGAGAGCTACAACCCAGCATCTTCCCTGCTGCTAAAAGCACGCGCTCATGGCAGGCTTCTGTGGCCAGGACAAAAAGCCCTCCATGGCTGAATTAGACCTACCAACAATCTACACCTCTCCTTTTCCTTAATTGTTTTTACCTGAGTTGAGAAATTAATCCAAACCCTCTGCCTTAGCATGACAGACACAGCAGCTCAGCCCTCACGCTGGCAGTGCTGGAGAGGCACTTCATGCAGTGTGCTCCAGGGGCTGCAGCGCTGGAGAGCCACTGCAGGAAAAACGGCCACAGAAGTGCATCTTCCAAAAGTAAAGACCACTCAGGGACCTTGGGCTATATTCCTCTTCACAGGCAGGTGAAAGAAGCCCACCGAGATCTAACTGGAGGCTTTCGGTGGACTTAGGGGGCTTTGCAGCCAGCCCCAGAAGCACACAGAAAACCTGCAGGCACCAAGGGCATTGTGTGCACTGTCTAGCTTGGAGCAGCTGGTCTTTTCATTAACAGAGGAAGAGATAGGCACCTTCAGAGGGAAAGTCAGGACCATCACCGAAGCCGGGAGCTCTGACTTGCCTTCCGAGGAGAACTCCCCTAACAGGGGTGGCAGAGGAACGATAGGGAGACCAGACTCCTAACACGAGCAGCTAGAGTAAGGCAGGTAAGAAAACCTCAAGTCTAGAGTTCCCAGAGGAGGTTAGGACCAGATTTTCCAGTGTTCAGAGAGCATTACAGAGGCTGGATTTTGAAAGAAAAACCCAATGCTGAATTTGGAGCTCTTCTGAAAATCCATCCAGAGCTGAAATTCTCTGTGTGCTCAGATATTTTAGTAACAAACAACGTAAAAACCCCAGGGAGTGAACAGAGCTCTAAAAAAATACTAAAGGGGATGCTATGCATCAAGGGACAAGATCAAAAGAAGAAGAATTTCTGTGATCAAAGTCCCTCTGTTACTGGCAGAACCTCAGAAAGTTAGTAAGAAACTGAGCACTGGCAGCATCCCTGACTTGCCCAGGCTTGCAGGGCTGGCTGGCTTCCCCGTGCCACGGGGTAATGGCTGTCCAGGGAAGCAACTTTATTTCCTCAAAACAAAGGCTGTTGAGCTTGATTCAGCCCCGAGGAGGGCTGGCAGCTCCGCTCTCCCAGACCTCAAGCTCCAACCTGGGATGCTGGCAGCTACCTCAGCAGTTGTGGTGGTAACCACACATGCTGCCCTTCTGCTGCAACAAGGCAAGGAAGTGACTGCCTGGGTGCTGCTTCCCAAGCAAGTCCTTAGCAGTAAAATGCAATTGTACAGATCTTTGGTTAAGTCACTGAAGAAGGCTGCGAAGATCTGAGATGGGGCCCTCGGACCTAACACTGAACACAGCACTTGGAGAGCTAAGGGTACTTCCAGTTTAAACAGCAGCACGTGTCCAACTACCTTATTTCCACAGGTGTGGCACTTGGAGAAAAAGGAGAAGGGAAGGAAGCATTGAAGGGGAGTCCCGGCTCTTTGTCAGGATGCCCCATCTTCCACACCTCCTTCATTTGTTCTCAATCAGAGTCTGGACTTTATAGACAAGGTCCCGAGCCAGCTTCAGGATCTGCTTGGTGTTGTGTCGCTCGGCCATTTCTGGAATACAGACAGAAGGAACCCACAAAGACGTTAGAGCCAAGCAGCTCAGTGCCCCAAGGAGTGCCCCCACCAGCCTCACAGACCCTTGCATTCCAGCCACGCTCCAGGCGGGAGCTGAAGTTGTGAATTCCTGCCCAAATTCCCCTGCACCATCCGTCCCAGAGACCTCTGATTCTGAAAAGCCATCATTAACCACCTCATCTCAGGATGATGAGAGCCAGAGGAAGCACAACGTACACTCACAGCTCCCTTCAAGCACGGCAAGGTGAGCTCTTGCCAAGGATGGCACAGTGGCTTCCCCCCAGGCACTACCAGAGCCCAGCTGCGCAGGGGCAACAGGTCTCTTTACCATCATATTCCAAGTATCAGCATCACACTGCTTTGTTCAAAACATTTCCCTGTATAGCCCAGACACAATACCGTCAGACAGACATGTGCTGCCCACGTCTGAGCAGCTGCCACAAATTCAGCCCAACAGAACGCAAGCTGTACCGTTGAAAAACTTGATGATGTCTGTAAAATCCATGTTGTTCTCCAAGATGATGTCCCGGTACATTTCCACCAAAGCCAGGGCTATGAAGAGCACATAGTGTGCAGAGGAAACATGTGCAGCTGCCCAGATGGTCTCCCAGACGGAGAACACGTCATCATACACCAGTTCTGTGAAGAGAGGAAAAAGCCCAGCAGTTACTACACCAGCCGCGGGTTTGAAATCATCCTGACTCACAAGAGTTCACAGCAGCACTGGGAAGACACGCTGGGTGGTTTCTTCCCACAAGAACCTGTTCCAGTTGGAAGCAATAAGTCAGTCAGCTGCAGAACCAAATATTCTAGCCTGCAGCAGGTGGCACAGGCTTGAGGACATAAACCCAGCGGAGGTTCACCCGCAGCTCCGGAACAACAGGTTCTGTATCTAGAGGGAGAAGCCAGCCGCAAAGGTACCAAGGAAAAGCAAAACAAGAACACATGGTAAAAAGTTAAGTTCAAACAACTGAAGTTGTAGAGTGCACCAAGAAGTGTGGAAGCAGAGCAGACCTTGCCTTCCCCCCACTCTGCTGTTCTCAGCTGCCTCTCCCCCAGCACACACCTCTCTTGAAGTCCAGGAGAAACCATCGGTAGCAGAAGTAGAAATGAGTATAATCACCATTCTGGTGCATCAGCTCAAAGAGCTCAGAGTCCAGAATCTGCCAAGAAAAGCAAAAGGAACTCATCAGTGCTCAGCAAAGGCACCAGCCGTTCCTCTGCCTGCCTTCCTCCACTCCCACTGCTCTCCTACCACACCACATCACCTTCCACACAGCTTCTCCCTCCTTTGCAATCCTGGCACACGTTACTCCAGGTTATCTTTACAGGCCCCTGCTCTTCCACCACTGAAAGCTCATCTCGGCCCCTTTGAGGCTTCCCATCCCAAGCTTCCTGAGAGGCTGCTGCCCCTGTGCCAGGATGCCCCTACCTGGATCAGAGATCTCATGTTGGCAAAGTGGGTGTCCATGGCCCCCCCATGGGGGAAGTTCTGATTCATCCTCTTCATAAGCTCAGTGAAACAGCTGAAAGCCAGAGCCTCTGGAGAGGAAAGAAACAGACACTGCTCGGCTGCACGGACACCACTGCATCTGCATCCTCACAACCCACCCACAGTAGGAATATCCCTCCTTGCTCCACACGTGCAGAGCCAGCAGGGACTGGCCTCGGAAACACACCTCACACTGTAAAGGGCACCTGCTGTCTCCAGGTTGGGCTCTCAGAGGCCAGACAGCATCAAGGACAAATGGGATGGTGCCATCAACCATTCCACACCTCCAAGTACGGAACCCCTTGATGCAAAGGGTCACCAGCAGATCCCCGCCATAGAACAGAGTCATCCACTCACCATCATCCAGGATGACCAGGAGAGGGGCTAGCAGGTCACACATCCCCTGCACGTAGCCAATCTCGATGTGCTGCCAGATGTAGCTGCGTGAGAGAGCAGGAAAAGTGACCCATGAGCCCTTCCCATGGTCATGCACGAGTGCCACAGCCTGCCACTATTCCTGGGATGGTGGTATTTCCTACACACTGCCACCAACGTGCAGCAGCAGACAGGGTAAAATCAGCTGGGTTTATTCTGTGCTTCGCTCTTCTACAGCTGATCTGGAAATGCTTAAGTGTCTGTGGTGACTTTTCAGGGAAGCCAGGCATGGCACAGCCCTGGATCAACACCCTGCAACGGCAATGGCCATGCATGGAAATCAGCACATGGAAAAGCGGAATCATAGAATCACTCGGCTGCAAAAAGACCTGTTAGATCATTGAGTCCAGCCGTACCTGTTCACTACTAAATCAGATGCCTGAGCACCTCATCCACCCATCTTTTAAACCCTCACATGGATGGGGACTCCACCACTGCCCTGGCAGCCTCTGCCAGGGACTGAGAACTCTTTTGGTGAAGAAACTTTTCCTGATATCCAATGTGAACGTGCCCTGGCGCATCTCGAGGCCATTTCCTCTGTCACTTGGGAGAAGAGACCAACACCCACCTCACCCCAATCTCCTTTCAGGGAGTTATAGACAGTGATGAGGTCTCCCCTCAGCCTCCTTTTCTCCAGGCAAAGCAACCCCAGGTCCCTCAGGCACCTCTCATAACCCTTATTCACCAGCCCCTTCCCCAGCTCCGTTCCCTTCTCTGGACACTCCAACCCCTCGATGTCCTTTCTGTCGTGAGGAGCCCAAAGCTGAACCCAGGATTTGAGATGCAGCCTCACCAACACCACGTAGAGGGGCAAATCAAAAAGCACAGCAAGGTGGGGTGGGCAGTCAAAGGGCAAAGATTGACAAGAGGTCGTTAATTTATCTCTCACTCTCACCCTTCCCCCTCGATCCACCCTCTTGGCTCTCTCGCCTGCTTTGCCTCCCTGAACCAGTGTCCCAGAAGCACCCAGCCCTGCCGAGATATCTTCCCATATTTGGTAGCAAGTTAAAATGCATTCAGAAAGGATTCAGCTCCACTGCTGGTACAAAGGAATGATCTTTTCCATCCTGCCCACTAGTTTTCCAAAAGCTGCTGTATCATAAAAGTCTAATCTCTGCAGAGATCTCCAACTCTGGCTGTCAAATGAAGCAACAGCTCGAATGAAATCGCAGCTTCTCCTCATATTTGAAAGATGAGTAATAATATTTTAGCCTCCTCTGCCCCGAAAGCAGCTGCAGCTGCTGAGCAGGAGCTGTTTTGAGTCGGTGAATGTCACACAGCAACCTTTTTAGTCACAGGGACTAACAAAGAGAATCAGAAACGCACTCAGGTATTCCTGTCTCCTGGGTAAGCACTAACCACTCGGTTGCTTCAGGCACTTCCTCATTAGCGCCACAGCTCTGTGGGCTGCTCCTCATTAAAACATTTTCCAGACATATTCCAAGAGAGCAGGTGGGCTGTGCTGGGTTCAGACCAGGAGGCAGCACGCCCGGACACCCCCAGGGAGCCCTCAGCTTTCGCCAACAACCCAAACACATGGCTGTCACGGGGCAGAGCAGCACAGGGCAGGGCGGCTGAACTGCTCAGTCTGGTGACCAGGAGGTCATAGAATCATGGAATGGTTTGGGTTGGAAGGGACCTTAAAGCCCATCCAGTCCTACCCCCTGCCATGGGCAGGGACGCCTCCCCCTGGATCAGGGGCTCCAAGCCTCATCCAACCTGGCCTGGAACACCTCCAGGGATGGGGCAGCCACCACTGCTCTGGGCAACCTGGGCCAGGGCCTCCCCACCCTCACGGCAAAACATTTCTTCCTAATATCTCATCTCAATCTCCCCTCTTTCAGCTGAAAACCATTCTCCCTTGTCCTATCCCTGCACTCCCTGATCAAGAGCCCCTCCCCAGCTTTCCTGGAGCCCCTTTCAGCACTGGAAGCTGCTCTAAGGTCTCCCTGGAGCCTTCTCTTCTCCAGGCTGAACAACCCCAACTCTCTCAGCCTGTCCTCGTACAGGAGGTGCCCCAACTGGAGCAGTCCTTGGAGCCACGGCCTCAGTTCTGGGATGGTTGAGGAGATTTGGGGAAGGAAGACAAGGAGGTGAAAGTCAGTAACCACAACAAAGCACGAGGCTCCAGCCTCAAGGTGAATTCAGGGAAACCGATCACCAGTGTCAGGAGCCTTCTCCCAGGGCAGGGAGGGCTGACCGTCCCCACCCTGACCCCCGCCGCTCCCACCTGCACATGATGTTGCGGAGCTTCTCCAGGTTGGCGGGGGTGAAGTACCAGTAGTTGCGGTCGCACCGTTGCACATCCTTCTCAATGCGGTGCAGGTTCACTGTGTACATGTCCAGGAGCTCTGGCTGCCCAAAACAAAAGCAACATTGATTTGCTTTCAAATAAAAATATTAAAAAAAGAAGGTTGCAAGGGCACAGGAGTGACAGCGCAGAGTTTGGGTGGAAGGCAGAGAACTCCTGTGCACAGAACTGCGGGATTAGCACAGGGAAAATGCAGATAAACAGACACCCAGTGAGCAAACAAGTACCTACTTACAGAGTAGGTGACACCCGTTGAGGAGACAGCAGATGCTTCACCGTTGGCCAGATCAGCTACAGGCAGAGAATCCAGCTGTGGGTACAAACTCTCCATCTCTGGCTCCTCAGAGAGGTTATCTTCACTCTCCACTAAGCTTTGTTTCTCAGCTTTGCTGTCTGCCCAGCTCTCCACCACAGTCAGGGCCACAGCATTGTGATCACACAGGACCCCTGCCAAGCTCTCACTCATGGGAACGAAGTCCACACTTCCACTGGTTGGAAATTCACCTTCCAGGCTGTCTTGGCCCTGCAGCTTCCCCTCCTGTCGGGCACTATCCAGGTCCTGTGGGGCTGGCACGTTGGTCTCACCAGCCTTTCCCTGAGAGCTGGCTGAGGATTTGGTGGTTTCCAGGGCACTGTCCTCATTGCTGAAGCTGCACTCTGAAAATCCTGATGTGATGGAGAAGTTCTGGGAAGAGGGGTGGCCAGAATCAGGGGAACACGTGCCGTTGGGAACTGTCCCATTAGGGATCTTGCTTTGTTTGCCGTCTTCCAGCTGAGCATCTGCTTCGGTCTGTTCCACTTCATCAACAGATTCAAACACCTGCAAAGCACAAGCAGAGCCACGTGAGAGTGAGCAAATACCCTGCATTCAGCAAACCGTTGGGAACATAGGCATTATGTCCCCAAAACTGGGGACAGCTCTGAATACAGCTCTTGGGGACATAATGCCCGTGTTCCCAAGAACAGGGGAGAGAGGAAGATCTGCTCTATATGTGCAGGGCTCATAGAAGCAAACAGTGAAAGAAAGCTCAGAGGACTTGAAGGCACTTTAACTTAGTGCTGTGCCGGGCTGTGGCTCCACATCTTTGGTACAGTGAGAGACAATTAGAGCTGGAGCACCTAGCTCTCTGTTCCATTCTAATCAGACTTTCAGAGGAATATCTGGGCTCAGTTCCCACCCTTCAGGTTCCCCTGCCTAGATTGGGCAGGTCAGGGCTTGGTCATTTGCACAATCTGAAGTCTACAATTCCTGCTCCAATGGACTATGCTTTACTCAACATAATATATTGGGCAGAATGTCATTTAAAGAGATTGGCTAAACACATGGTTACTAATGTATGAAGCATCCAAAGGCCCTCAAGTGTGAAGGCCACATGGGGGTTGGTCCTTCAAGCCTAGGCAGAACAGGCTGGTGAATATTAAACACCGCCAAGCAGTGCACAGTTCTGACCTTAGCGGCTCCAGATGCAGGTTTGTGAGTCATTTACTTCCTCTGTTTGCCAGAAATCATTACGGTTATCAACTAGTGATCAGCCCATGCCGGGGCAGAGAGCTGCACGCTGTCGGGTGGCTGGTGTCTGAGGGAGCAAGAGGGGACAAAGCGCTGCCGCTCACCTGCGTGCTGGAGCTGGAGTCACTCTGCAGCCGGGCAAGATTCTGTCGGCCAGAGCTGCAGCTCTGCGAGGACTGCAAGAGAGAAGGGAAAAAGCCAGTGAAAAGGCAAATAGCGTGGTGTCTGGAGCGGGGAGAGGCTCACGCCACACTATCAGAGGTGCGCGCATCAGCTTGTGAAGAACAAGCAGAAAATGCACCCCATAAATTCTCCTATTTGAGCCAGGGAAGATGTTCACATCACATCAACCCTGCCATGCAGATCCATCACACAGCACAGCACTCTGCCTCAGCCCACCACTGTCATTAACCACCAGAGAAGATTACAGAAAAACAAAGTCTCAGGCCAATCCAGTTGCTCAAACACCGTATGTTTGGGTCTGAAAGGAACTTCTTCCCTTTGCCCTCTGGAGAGGCCACGCTGTCTCCCTGGAGTGCAAATTTCTACAAATCCCTGCCCTAATTTGGCAGCAGTGCAGCTCACCCCGTCTTAGCTTATATAAACGATGAAGTCACATGCTATAAAACAATCCCTCCAAGCATATTAATGGTTTTTCCCTTTTCTTAAAGGACAAATATTGATGTTTGAAGCCAGACTCAGTCGAGGCAGCCCCTCTTAAAAGCCAACAGCACCCTTTTCTGGCTTCCAGCTGAAGCACAGAAGGAAGCACTAGGCTTTGCAGCACCCAGTTCAGCGTTTTGCCTTGTGGATTCCCTCTGAGCAACCAGCATTCACATACGAGCGAGTCCTCCCTGCTGTCTGAGCCACCCCTGCACAAGGAGCCTGCGGCCACTCATGCTACACAAATCGGGTTCTACAGAGCAGTGTAATGACATCACACACAAACAATAGGGGCTGAAGAAAACACGAGGCGTTCAGAATAGAAAGAGTTGTCCCCACCCTAGCATTGTGGGTGTTGCTGGGCAGGGCTCCGATGGAGAGAGGAAGGGTGACAGTTTTCCTCCATTACCATGGGAGTATTTTATAACAGGAAATCACAGGTTGAGTTGGGAAAAGGGTGAACCTTTGCGTGTATAAACTCTGCAGAGGTCGGGGAAGGAGGGTGAGCAAGAACTGTGTCTCCATCCCTCCCTGTGGCACAGGGCGATACAGAATCTGGGTGGGCTCCCCAAACCCCTGCACCCCCTCACCTCATTGCTGATCGTCGAGTCCCTGTGCATCATTCTCTGGATGTGGGAATCCAGACTGGCCCCAGAGGAGCACTTGGCCAGAGCTGCTGCGTGCGACTCCTTCTCCCGCTGCCGGACGATGGCCTCGCAGCCCAGCCACTCAGCCATGGTGTGCTCGTAGCAGGCACGGATCTGGTCGTCAGCCTGCAGCGTTTAGAGAGGATCATTGAAGGGTTGCCCCCAGAATAACCTAGAAACCAGCTCCTCCTGCATCCCCACAACAGCCCCACAGGGAGTGTTCTTGTATTAGCTAGGGCTAGATGAGACAATGTCACCCATGTCCTGCACAGCACCAGCCAGAGCCTGACCCACAACATCTCATAAAAATTAGGATGGAAAAATAACCATCCATCCCCTTCCTGCCTTCCAGAGGTGCGCGGGGCACCAAACAACAGTTGACAGCAGCTGCACATGGCAGCATCGAGCTTGGTCCTATCAATTCTTGCTTATCTGAGCCTTTCTCCCAGCTCCTACCTACAGCCGCAGTCCAAAGGGGACACAACACCCAGGGGTTCAAAGGCACTTTGAGCTGTAAAATGTCCAGGGCACACCAATGCAATACACCTGATTGCCAAGCTGGCAGCACACCCATACCAACCTCTTTCCTTTCTGCCTCTGTCATCCCAAACTGATAATGGCCCAGAAGAAACGGCCAGACAGCCTTCCTGATCTCATGCTGGATCCCCCCATAGTAGATCAGCCGCAGCAGCTCCTGGTCCTCGTAGCTCTGTGGGAAGAACTCCGAGTCAGTGCACAGACACAGCTGGGAGATGCAAGGACAACCCCAGCCTGGGCATGTCACCTCTCAGCACCCAGAGTGCTGCCAGATGCTAACCACCTGCAAACTCACTTCTCATTCATTGCAGATGCTCTCTCAGATCTCCACTTGGGCTTAAGCACAGGCAGAAGCCCCTGTGGATGGGGAAACACTGGTTTGCCACAGCCAGAAAGTGGTCCAAAGTCACTCAAAGTCACTGCTGAGCCCCAGAATGTGTTAAGGAGAGCCGTCTTCGCTCCCCAGCTTCCACATGTCAAGGAGCCCTGGGCTCCATGCAGCCTGGGGCAGGCGGAGAAGTTCCCCAAGAAGAGAAGCCACTCAGTCTGCTTCACCTCACCATGATACAACCACAGAAGTGAGGCTGCCTGACATCCCCAAGCCCACCACAACTGGCACATCCCCAGAGCACCAGCCCTACCGTACTGTCCTGCAGGTATCGCTGCCAGATGTCCACGGTCAGTCCCGAGCTGGCATTGCAGGGCACATCAGGAGACACGATGTTGTGGTTAACCAGCGCAGAGAGGTGGGTTCTCACTGTGGAGAGGTGTCTGCAATAGGCCAGCCCTGCATCAGGCAGAAGCAAACATTCAGCTAGGGAACTCAGGGAGCCATGAGGATGAAATGCAGGAGGCAGCTCTGAATCTGGTCCCTGAAGGGGACCCTCTGAAACCACAATCCCTCTGAAGCAGGAAATCTACTGGGACAGGTCATTATCTCATCATCTTGTACCACCAGCACTGCTGCTCTTTCAGCTGAAGTTTAAGGATCAGGGTTTAGATGCTTGCTCCAAACCCTGAGTGTGCGCATGAAGGGCCCTGCATGCAACAGACTGGTCCCAGTACCCTTGGCCACTGCCCCACTGCTAGCCCAGAGCACAGGACTTATCCCTTGCCCATCACATATCTTAAGGCATCATGGATGTGACAAGTACTCACAGCCATAGAAGGCCCGGGAGAGGATCTGGTACTTCATATTGTCACACAGGAGCTTCAGTGGAGCTCTGCCAACAAACACACATTGGATGTGAGGAGAGGAAATGTCCCTGTGCATTCCCTCTGCCTCTGCTTTGATCTGACTGTTCCAGCTTTGCCCTCACAGAAGCACCACAGGACCTCTGCTCAGTCTTGGAGCAGCAATTCTTGCTGCCAGGACATGGCCACAGAGCAGCTGAGATGTCCCAGATGAGGGGCCAAGCCTCATTCCAGCCTGAACATATCCCACAGAGGGTCCCTGGAAAACTGGGCTGAGTGCGAGGCTGGAGACACCACTTAGAATCATTAAAGTTTGAAAAGACCTATAAGATCATCAAGTCCTACTGTCAGCCCAGCTCCACCATGCCTACTAAACCATGTCCTGAAGTGCCATGTCTACATGGTTTTTGAACCCTTCCAGGGATGGGGGTTCCACCACTGCCCTGAGCAGCCTCTGCCAGTGCTTCACCACTCTTTCAGTAAAGGAATTTTCCCTAATATCCAATTTAAATCTCCCCTGGCACAACGTGACACCATTTCCTCTCGTCTTACCACTTATTACTTGGAATAAGAAACCAACACCCACCTCACTCTAACCTCACCTCCTTTTTGGAAGCTGCAGAGAGCAATGAGGTCTCCCTTCAGCCTCCTCATCTCCAGACTAAACAGACTCAGGTTCCTCAGACGTTCTTCATGACGTACCTTTCGTGGCTGCAGCCGTTGGATGGTCCCCCATCAGAGGAGCCGCTCTGAGAGCAGGAGGAGCAGGATGACTTGCGGGTGCTAGGTTGCCACATGGGAGGCAGGCCAGCACCCGGCGTGTCCATCAGGTCCTGGGGCACTGTTAGGGCAGAGAGAGGAGCATCAGCTACTGAGCAGCACTGCCCCGGAGTCGGGAGAGCCACGGGAGGTGAACAGAGAGGAGAGTTTTGATCAGCATCCCACACTCTTCCCAAGGAGACTCCAGCAAGCCAGTAGGACTCACACCAGGTAATCACAGCACTGGTGAGCTCAGGAGAAAGGAAAGGAGACAAAGAGCATTGATGAGAGAGAGTGAGAGCACTGTCTGCTAATTAACCACAGCATCTCTAGTGAGCTAATCTTGAACTGCTGAGGGCCAACCAAGGCAGAAACAAGTACCCAACCCAGACAGATTGGAGAAAAGGGGCTGCAACACCGTCACACATGAGAAAAAACATGATTGGAATCAACCACAGCCTCAGGAGAAGTGGATCACTGGAAGGGAAAAGCCTCCATCTCAAATATTAGGAGCCCATCCAAGATTCAGGGGAAGAAGGGAGCACTCAAACCACAAGACAGGAGATAAAGACTTTGATTAAGTGGTTGAGAGGGACAGCAGGAGCAAGTAGCTCTTCATGTTGTCACTTGCTAAATCCCTGCTTAAAAGAGAAATGATCCTGCAATGGCTTCGGATCTTGCTCAGATGCCACCCTGCAAACCGGCCAGGCAGAGCCTGGGCAAAGGGAGCAGGCAGCCCGGAGAGCCGAGCCGCTCCCACCCCTGGCTGCTGCCCTGGCCTGGAGCAGCCCCTGCCCTTCCTACAAAAAAGCCATCACGATGAAGGTGAACTGTGGGATGCAGGAAAAAAGACTAAGGAAGAATAATCCTAATTGCTTCTCCTTGGAAATTAAAACATAATAGAAATTCCAGCTTCCAGCTGGGAGAGGGGCTTCCTCACTCGCCTTTGGGTTCCCCAACTCTCCCTGTTCTGGTATTGAATAACTGGTACTTGTTGAAACTTTCCTATTCAAATATAGGTTGAAATATTCCTGTTACCCTCATATTGGGTGGGAGCCGATGGGGCAGTGACAGTCGGCAGTGACCCAGGGCAGCTCTGCAGGAATTGTGAAGTGACAACACAGGCAAGAGAAGTACCAGACACAAACAACAGCTGGATTACACTGATGCTGAGTGGCCCCCAGTGTGGCAAGGGGAGGTCGGGATGTGATGGGGAGATGCAGAAACCATTTAGGGATCACCACCATCTTGCTTGCAGCTTGAGTCCTCGTCATCTTCCCTCTCACAGCAGTGATGGACATCACAGATGCAAGGAATGGGTGAAAATTACCATTAATGGTAACTAGAGACAGAGAGAGGACAAAAGCATAAATGAAAACGGGAGAAAGGAAGAATCCCTAGAGAAGAAAGAAGCGATGCAGTTCCACCTCGCTCTGGGAAGGTCCGCAGGAACCACGCAGACTTTGATGATGCCAGCTGAGGAGATTGCAGCAATTCATTTCACAGGAAATTTGGCCCCCAGCAAGGAATTTTAAGGGGTAGATCAAAAGGAAGCTACAGAAAGGAGCATCTCTCTCTGCTTTTTAGCCTCAATCAGGTTTTTATCTGACTCACTGGGTTGCGTTAGTCAGCTAAAGGCAGGGAGAACCGAGAATAATCTTAACTGATGTTATTATGGAGGAGTCACAGGAGATGTGATTGCCCCTTCCAGCCGCAAAAATATAGGAATAAGTTTGTGATCAAATTTCACAGCTTTTTAAAAGCACTCCACAAGTCTTCTATTACTCTCTTAGTTTTCCCCCTTATAACGTCATCTACAACATTCCCAGAGGTCAAAAACATCATTCCTGGTATTCCACAAGAGTAGGACAAATGTGCTTCAGCCAAGTATGTTGTTCAGATCATTCCCAACCAGACATTAAGAGAAATTTCTGATTTGGTGGATCCAGCAGCATCCTCTCCTTTACCCTGGGAGGGAGGGAGCAAAGGCACATGGGTCAAGCCCGGTGGTACAGAGAAGGGTGCCGTCACCTCTCCTAACGCTGAAGGAACACAGCTGGATTTAATACTGAGCTGGCCTGGTGACAACAAGAGAAGGATCGGCCCTGGAGGCTCGTGATGGTGAAAAATGACCCATATGGAACATAACCAAAGCAAACTGTATCACTGAAATGATGCGCAAGAGTGTTTTTTTCAACCATGAAGGCAGTCGTGGGCTGTTGTGCAGCTGCAGAAACAAAGGCCTCGGTAGCAAGTGAAAGGTTAAAACACAAAATACCCCCCACCTAGACATGATGTTGAATGAAAGGCAGGACTGCTGCCAGCAAAGCCCATTGCTCTGGAGCCATTCCTTGGCACAAATCGCCGTGTGCCTGTCAGTGCTGCATCCCTGCCTGCTCCCACGCCCCGTGATAACCTGACAGGAACACCCTCTGCCAACACACTCACCGAATTCAGACTGTGCCCCTGGGTAGATTATCCTGAAAACGTAATCCGTGGCTTCGTCATCTTCCTTGTCAGACGCAGACTCAGAGGAGCCCTGGGGACTTCGCTTCCTCAGCTTGGGAAACACCTTTCCCTAGAAGTGAACAGAACCTGTCCTTCACAAGCCAAACTCCTGCCTAACACATCAACCTGGATGATGTTTGTGCATTCCCTGTGCTGGAGCAGCCTTTGGATTAAGCTTTCAATGACACAGTGAATAAATAACCCTGTTTGTACACAGGGGATGCAAAATCCACGCAGCACTGCCAGGTCCAGGAGTACCAAACCCACCACACCTCAGAGTCAGCACTCCCACAACACTTCCCTTTGGATTTGCCCTCATTTGGGTCTATTTAGCTGTTCAAGGCCACAAGCTAAAGCAAGCTGCCACATTTCAAGCCTACCTTCCCTCTTAGTTTTGTGAGAGGGATTGTTTAAAATGCAACAGCCACTTATGCCAGGCAGAGCACCCTCCCCGCCAGCTCTGCTCCGAGACACACCAGGAGGGAACACCAGCAAGAACCATGGAGTGGTTTGGGCTGGAAGGAATCTTAAAAGATCATCCCATTCCACCCCCTTGCCATGGGCAGGGACACCTCCCACTGGATCAGGGGCTCCAAGCCCCATCCAACCTGGTCTGGAACCCCTCCAGGGATGGGGCAGCCACCACTGCTCTGGGCAACCTGGGCCAGAGCCTCCCCACCCTCACAGCAAAATATTACTCCCTAAGATCTCATCCAAATCTTCGCTCTTTCAGCTCAAAACCATTCCCTCTCATCCTATCCCTGTCCTCCCTGATCATGAGCCCCTCCCCAGCTTTCCTGGAGCCCCTTTCGGTACTGGAAGCTGCTCTAAGGTCTCTCCAGAGGCTGAACAACCCCAACTCTCTCAGCCTGTCCTCATACAGGAGGTGCTAGAGCCCTCGGATCATCTCCGTGGCCTCCTCTGGACTCACTCCAACAGCTCCATGTCCTCCCTGTGCTGAGGACTCCAGAACCGAATGCAGGGCTCGAGGTGAGGTCTCACTAGAGCAAAGTAGAGGGGGAGAATCCCCTCAAACTCGCAGTGCTGTGGGGCTCAGGAACAAGCCCAGTTTCAGGGTGCCTACCTTTCCCCGCTGTGACCAGAGGGGTGGATCCAGCTGCCCATGGGGCAGGAGGCCATTCTCCAGGCAGGACAGGAACTGCAGTAAGTGCCCTCCTCTGGGGAACCGCAGCGGGGGCCTCTGAATCCCATCCTGGCTTACCAAGACAACCGTTCCACCACTATCTACTATTTGCAACAGTGACAGCAGAGAGAAGACACAGACATGAACAAGGGAAACAGTACCAGTCAAAAATGCAGAAGGCAGGCAAGAAAGCTCATGGAATTGTCTTTCTGGTAGGGAAAAGAAAGAATTTCTTCCCAGTTTGGATTCTTCTCTAAGCCCATTACAAGTCTGGACCCTGGAGGAGGCTGGTCTGGAAGATCAGGCTCTTGACAACCACAGTGCTGCTCTGCAGGGAGCGCTGCCCCGCCAAGCACCACAGCCAGGAGCTGGTTTAAAGGTTTTCCTAGAAGCACTTCCACAGCAGTGAGCACCCAGAGCTCTGGACACCTGCCCTAAAGCTGAATGAGAACACCTCCCTATGGGCCTTCACCAAAGATTTAACAATGCAAAAATCAGGGTGACAACACTCTCCAGCAGCCCCCAACGCTGGCCTTACCTTGCTGGTGACAGTGCAGATAGACGATCTCCTCCAGGCGAATTGTCATGGCGTAGTCCCAGTACACGCTGGAACAGAGAAAGAGAGGAAGTCGTGAGCTTCAGGGATGCATGAGGCTCTGCTTCTGTTCACATCAGCTTCAGATCCTGCCTCCAGCTATCCTAGCACCAGGCGAAGCTACAGAAAGGATGAGTTTCTAACAGCAACGCGACTACCACAAAGCCAGCCTGAGTCAGTGACAACATCTCTACGGAACCAGTAACAGTGTCCCTGTCACTACGGCTCAATCGGGGCAGGCCCAGTCCTACCGGCCCCAGGATGTTTCTCTACCCTCACGTTGTTGCCGGACATGAACAACATGCCCCGTGATCCTGGCAATCACAGGGAGGGATGTGGAGCCTTTCAGAGCTGAGGACTCTCCTCTGGCCACCTTGGAAAGGACTCCCCACCCTGTTGCAGTGCTGGGAGAACCCCAGGAATCTGGTGGGAGCAGACCTGGAGCCCCAAGAGAACATGCAGCGCAGTCCAAGTGTGGGCTGCTGCTCTGCTGAGCTCCTGTCCCCAAGTGAGGAAGAAATAAACCCCCTGAATCTGTGCATTTTTGTCAAAGCTGAAAATAGATTTGGCCCCAATTCAGGGACCGCATGCACCTTGACGTGACTGAGCAAATCTAGAAAATCCTGGAGAGCTGCTGGCCAAGACGTAGGGCAGAAGGACACCAGGAGGAAGCCAGAGAAGGGGATATCGTCAGGAGACACATGGCCTCACTCAGGGTTTCATTTCTGTGGAGAGCTCAGCAAGAGCACTGCTCCATGAGGACATCAGTAATAACACCCTATTTCCTCGCAACAAAGCGATTTCCAGATTCTAAGAAGCATTATCTGTCCCTTTACAAAAACAGTGCTTAAAATATAGGCTCATCAAGATAGTTAAGGATGGGAACAGGTGCGCAAGAGTCACTGGTAGATTCATACTTACTGTGCCATTTGACTCCTGTCTTCCTTGGTCACATCTTGACACTGGGAAGTTTTAAAGCTTAGGCTGATGCCCAAGTCAAGAACTCAGAAAAGTAGTGTAGAGATGAAAATAGAGTATTGGACATAACAGAACGGCCCAAGGGCCAAGAAAAAAGGGGAGGTGAAAAGAACATAGGTAAACAAACCCCAAAAATCTACAATTCAGAATAAAGAAAACCAAGAACGCATTTTGTGGAAGAAGATCTTTACCGTAGGTAAAAGAATCCCTACCCTAAACACTCCAGCTTTCCTGGATTGTTTGCTCGTGGAAAGGGATTTTACGTGCTTTGGTTTGGGACTGGGCTGGGACAATTCGGTAGGTTGTTAAAGGACATCAGCTCTCAAGAGAAATGCCAACAGCTCAGAAGGCAATCCCAGGCAAAGGGGGATGGCAACCCACCCAGCTGAGCAAACTAAACTCCAGGGACTCTGCTAAATCCAATGAACTTTGAATACCTGCATGCAGGACCAGCTCAGACTGCACCAAAGCAGCACTGCAAACTGGTAGGCTCTTTGTTACCCAGGTACGATTATCTGGGAACTGCTCGTGTCCCCTCTTTTCTGCAGATATTCGTCCCCTGTTTACGGGCACCTCCGTTCCCTAGATTAGAATAACCAGGATAAACCTGAAAGCACCACGTAAGTGTGTATAGAGAGCGTTCTCCTGAGGAATCCAGAGAGGTGGGAGATGCCCCCCCATCCCTGGAGACATTCAAGGTCAGGTTAGATGGGGATCTGAGAAACCTGACCCAGTTGAAGTTGTCCCTGCTTATAGCAGGAGGCTGGACTGGATGACCTTCATGGTCCTTCCAACCCAAGAGATTCTACGATTCTATGATCCCTGAGGGCAATCAATGAAGCCACTTTGTGTCTTTCAGAACAAGCACCCTCCAGGCAATACCACAGCACCTCACATCATCTCTCACCACCCACCTTTCCCACCACCTCAGGCCTCCTTTCCCATCCCTTCCCGTCTTACAGACTCAGAAACGATTGTTCTGCTCTGCATTCAGCAAAAAAAACCCCACTGGTGCCCTTGGATACCAGATCCACAGCCTGAGCCTGGGGAAGGTTTGCCTCCCCTCTGCCCCAGCATGAGGGCACACTGGGAGCAAATCACCTTTTCTCGTAGTCCAGATCCCCCACCGAGCCGTTCATCAGCTGGTTGGGAGTCCACTTCAGCGCCATGATGTCGGCAGTCTGGTGAAGGGACAGGTATCCCGGGATTGCCTCCATGTCATCTCGCTTGAGAAGAGAAACACGGGAACAGAGTGAGCTGGCGAGAGCAAGCTGGAAGACACCAGAAGCATGAAGTTCTACCAAGGCTGACCCACACCCTGGCGCAGTCCGGGGCCGTAACACCACCCTGCCTCCTGTCTCTGAGTGCACGCAACATTGAGACACCCACAGTGGTCCTGCAAAACTTCCCAGCAGAAGCAACAGGACATCTGCCCAGCTTGGAAAAGGGCTGCGAGCAGCTGCCCAGCTGAAGCAAACTGAACAGCTCCACCTGAGCAGTTTGTACTTCCTTAATTGACTACAGTAAGCAGGAAGGGATAAGAGGAGGCATTTTGTGGCCTCTGGTCAAGAGAGGAGCCTGTTTCTACTAGGACGGAAGCAGAGCTCTTCCATTCTACCAGGAGGATCCATATCACCAGGACCTCAGCACACACAGTCCAGTCTCTGCCTTCCCAGATGAGAAATGAGCCTGTGCTTTTCTCCATCAAAGGGAATCTTGGGACAGAATTACCCAGCAGGGAAAAGAATGGTGTGTAAAACCCAGAAGGCCCAGCAGGTACTTACTGGCTGCACCAGGACATTGTTCTTGCCATAAAGGAGCGTGGCCCGGGAATTCTGGTGGAGTGACTCCACATAGTCCCTGGCGGACAGCGACGGCCGATCATCCATACTGCCACTCGAATGCCTTTTCTGAATCTGGAAGAGATCCATCTACAAAAGTTAAGTCAGCACAGACATCTCTTGCTTTCAAAAACCTTCTCCCAACTGACTTACGCACTTTGGGAAGTCCTTACTCGAAATCTTTCCCTTTGTTTCCTCTGTGGGGATTCCCGGCTCTGGCCAAGCTCGATTATGTACCACAGAATCACAGAACGGTTTGGGTTGGAAGGGACCTCACAGCCCATCCAGTTCCACCCCCTGCCACGGGCAGGGACACCTCCCACTGGATCAGTTGCTCCAAGCCCCATCCAACCTGGCCTGGAACACCTCCAGGGATGGGGCAGCCACCACTGCTCTGGGCAACCTGGGCCAGGGCCTCCCCACCCTCACAGCAAAACATTTCTGCCTAAGATCTCATCTCAATCTCCCCTCTTTCAGCTCAAAACCGCTCCCACCCATCCTGTCTCTGCACTCCCTGATCCAGAGCCCCTCCTCAGCTTTCCCAGAGCCCCTTTCAGTGCTGGAAGCTGCTCTAAGCTCTCCCTGATGCCTTCTCTCCTCTAGGCTATAAGGCCTCCCCTGAGCCCTTCAGCTGCCTTTGCTTTTCATTCATATACACTGTTCCCAAAGGGCAGAGACTTCATGACGCAGTGGGGCAATTTCCCACCACTTGTGCCTTGAAGACTTCAACCGCCCTTTTCTACTTTCCCTCCTCAAACAGATGGAGCCTTGAACGGTGGCGAGCGCTGCCTGTGCGCCCCAGGAGGCCTGCGCGGGGCTCCCACACTCACGCAGAGCGCCGGGCGCTTGGTGGGCGAATCCTGGCGGCAGTGCGAGCTGTGGATCCGGTGCCTCTGAACCAGCTCATCAGCTGAGGGGTCCGTCCAGAAGTGGTCAGCGGTCTTCATCTTGGTGTACTCCAGCGCACAGGGCCCCACTGCACAGAGCAGAAAACCACAAACAGAAGGAAATCATCGGTGGTGTTCCAGTGACCATGGTCACGCCTCAGACCGTGCGCACACTGAGCCCTGCGCTACAGCACCGCACTGCTTCCCAGAGCCCAGCCACAGCCCTCACTTATGCCCATCAGGACTAGTGAAGCCTGTGCAAGAAAAGGAAATCCTCAAGCTCAGCCTTACAACTCCCCATCTCTGTTCACTGCTCATCATGTGGTCTTTACAAGTGGTCCACAGGGCTACCTGTCCCGGGCTATTAAGTTTTCTGAAGTTCTTACTAGAAAATAACTGCGTTTCTCTTCCTACATCACAGAACTGGGATCACAGGCTTGGGAAGCAAGCTAAGAGGAAAGAGTTACCCAATAATGAAGCAAGAATCGGCCCATCCACAGGATCCATCAGGAGAGCTTCTTTCTCATAGTACTTACTAGAAGGAATAAGAGAGAGCAGAATGTTGTAGGATTTCAGTCCTCCGGGACTGCAAAATGAGAGAGACAGTGGTTTTAAATCACTGCAAAGCCCTTCCTTCCCTTTCTGTATCACTCCTTGACAGTGAAAAGGCAAGAACCCCTCAACAGGCTGTTTCTGGTAGTGGCAAAATTCCTGGGCCCTCCCACAGCACTCACCTGCTGTTTTCTACCAAGTAATGCACGATCTTATCCAAGACCTTCTCAAAGAGGGCTGTGCGGATCCAGAGGTGCTTGATGGCTTGAGGAGACAGGTTGGGCAGCTTCGGCATCTTGCGCACATTCTCCGGGATGCCTTGGACTTGATTTCGTCTTTAGGGGCACAAGGCAAAAGACAACAACATCACTGGCTCATCACTGAGCACTGCAGGAGCCCAGGTCACTCAAGGCACCTTGTGAAGCACCAGGTCAGGGTTTCAGTGGTGATAATGGTGGTGGCTGGCGGATACACAGGGAACAGTGTGGGGACAGGGCTCTAGAGACTGCTCTCTCCATATATTCCACCCCCTGCTCCAGAAGGCCCACATCTGCATTTGAAAACTGACTTCACTAAATCAGTGCCTCATCAGAGTCCTTCAACCCACACACCTTCTCCACCGGTGCCCGAGGACAGCAGTTCACAAGCACAGCAGTTTAGCCGAGGACAGCATAAAGATATCTGCCCCCAGGTAGCTGCTCCATCCATCTCCCTGGCTCCTGTCCAAGGACAAGTAAGTCACTCTCAAACAGCAGTTGAATTACTGCAGGTTCAAGCCCTGCACGTTGAGGCAGAGCGACTTTGGTTCCAGTCGGTTTAGTGCACTGGTCCATAAATTGTGACAGTTCTGGAGCAAATGTACTTAGTTGTCCCTGAAGCATAAGACAAGGGGCAGAGGGAGCAAGAACTTATCCATCCTAGCTTAAACCACAACTGCAACCCCCTGTCTCCTAGAAAAGCACCAAGTTCAGTCAAGATATCATAAACTCAGGACAAGACTGCTGTGCCGGTGTGATCGCTGTTACCAGAAAAAGCAATTCGTCCTGTAGAGGTGATCCACAGCCAAACCCAACTATACACACACCAAAACACAAGCGATCTGGGATAACAGCAATGCCGGTGCCTTACGCATTCTCAATGAGCTGCTCCAGGTCTTG
Organism: Cuculus canorus; assembly: GCF_017976375.1. Taxonomy (NCBI): domain Eukaryota; kingdom Metazoa; phylum Chordata; class Aves; order Cuculiformes; family Cuculidae; genus Cuculus; species Cuculus canorus. The sequence goes on from NC_071417.1 coordinate 8,730,527, forward strand.
CACTTTCTTGCAAAGCTCCTCTGCCAAAGGAAAGCTCTTGCCCACCTTCATAAACAGAGCTGCTATCTTGTTGCTGCGCAGGAATCCCGCCGCCCTCCGCTTCAAGCCGTACAAGACACATGCTTCCACAGCAGCTGCAACACAGCAAAGTGGTTACCGAAGCAGCACGAGAGCTCGGAGCTCACGTCACAACAGCCTGTCTCCTGCTGCGTCCATCACCTCGCTCCAAAGCAGAAATGTTTCCCAAGAGGAAACCAGTGCCACGTTCTATCCCTGCCCAAGCAGAGAGGAGATTAAAGAGCACAGATGTTGTTCAATCCAAAGCAGCAGAGAGTGGCGCAGCTTTTCTGCCTGCAGAGCCATCCGTTCTGCTGATACAGAGGCACCATTTCAGTTTTGCAGAAGAGGAAAAATAAAATTTGCGTTGGTGAAATCAATTAGAAGTTCGGCAAATCCCAATAAAAGCAGTAGCTTGATGGAAGTAAACATGAACCATGGGTATGCTGAGATGCAAGTACTTCAAAGGAGAGTTAACTTACGCCTGCTAAAAGATTTCTCCCTGAAATCACCCAGGAAGGACTAGTCTGCCTGACTAACTTGTCTCGAACTCACTTATCTGACCAACCAACAGCCTAGAGAGATCCTACTAGACCGGTGATGAAACGGGAATGTGCAGCTTTCAGACCACAGTGGTGGTGTCTCTGTGCCACCAGAGCAGTCTGTGGTGCCATGGCAGCCTGGGTTAGGATTTGTGGGAGCACAGAGAAGGAGAAAGGACTTGGACTGTGGTGCTTACAGCCCTCTGTCCCCAAAACAGGAGCTGTCTGTGCTGCACGATACCCCGAATGTAAACAAACCAATGCAAACACTGGGAAAACTCAGCACGCACAGAGGTCCCATCCTGCTTCCAGGTCTACGCCAGCACGATCCCTGTTACCAGAGCGGTGATTTTCGCAGCAGAGGAGCAATCAGCTCATGGCGTGGCAGCAATCGCACGGATCAGGAGCTGCCAAGAGCCCGCTCAGACACAGTCACTCAGGTGAAGCCTACAGGAGTAAGCAGTTTATCTGTGCTTTAACAGCTTGAAGCAAAGTGTGACTGCACAGCGCAGTGATGCATCTGGTGGTGCTCCCCTGGCTAAACAGGTCTGAAACCAGCTCAGGTGACTGGTTTCTTCACGGGGCCAGCAGCTCCAGCCTAGCCTGGGACAGAGAGCAGTGTCGTTGGAGGGCACTACCAGCCCTGCACCAGACTTGGAGCCTCTCTGCAAGCTCCGTGCATGAGTCCCTCTCCCTTCTCTCCAACGCGCTCCTGAGTACAACCACCATCATTAATCAACGGGCTAGATGGAGGAGATGTCAAACTCCTCAGACAATATACTTTAAGGCACAGAACATCCCCATCTGGTCTTCAGGAAAATGTGCTCACCAGACACGCGACAAGTAAGCAGCATGCATGCTGCATCTTCTCCAGGTAGGATAATTGCTTTGCAATGCAGAGAAATAGGCTGGCATTTTCCTCGCAGGTTTCCTGCGGATCACAGAGAAAACAAACAACTCCCTGAAGTTTTCCCGTTGGCTCAGTCTGAGGGATGGGTACAGCTGCAACAGGAGATTTTGGCCCTGGTGCCCTGTGTCGGGATGCTCCAAATGAGAAGGAGGAATCCCAAGAGCGCAAGACCGATGCACTGAGCATTTCTAAAGCAGCAGAGGAAACGGGACAATTTCTTCACAAAAAATCTCATTGTTCACACAGACATTTTCCTGAAAAACCTACAGGCAATAAGAGAACCTGGGGATAAAGCGCAGGCAATGCCAGCAGCTCGGTCTTGCTTCGGACACCCTCCCAGCTCAGTGGTGACTTAGTTGGCTCCTTGTGGCTGGTACTTGGCAGTTAAGTCCCTATGCAAGGCTTCGCTGAACTCCCTGCACCGGGTTTTGCCAAAAGGCAGCGCCAGGCCCTCACCAAACCACAAAGAGTGCCTGGAAAGCACCAGCTGTCCACCCTTTCCTGCCAGGCTCCCTGCCCAGGAGCCCAAGTGAAGCTGGTTCTTCTGGCGATGGGAGACGGCAATGACTCCACAGAAAGATGCGCACACGTACAGGCTCTGACGGCAATCTGTTTGCCAGAGTCCCTTGGGAAGGCTCCGGATGGATGTCTAGTGTCAAACAAAAACTTATTAAAGAGCCTGATCAAAGCACTGGAAAATTACACAGATCTACAGTTCTGCCGGCTATTGATCTGGGCCTGACAAGAAGCTTTCTGGCACGCCGGCATCCCTCCTTCCCAGGAACCCGGCGCTGCAGAGCCAGCACACCGAGCCTTCCACGACTACCCAGCAGATGCTGATTGCCTCTCGCTTGGAAAAGCATTTTTTTTCCTACAGCTGAACAACTCTACGGAGCCATTTAAATAGACATTTCATGCAGACCCATCACCCTCAGCTCCCAGCGCTGAGAGATGCTCTCATTATCTCTGCCCTGCTTAGTGCCATGCTCGAGTTCACCGCTGAGGAACTGAGGTGCTGCCAGACACGGTGTGTGCTGACAGCAGAAAAGCAACACAGCTGGGCCAGCCAAGTCCTGCTCACCCAACAGCAGCCTCTCGGACCTGCTGGATGCGGGGCTGAGCAATCTTAGCACTGACGTGGACCACAAACCCCTCGCTCAACGCCAGCCTCCAGCCCTGCTGCCGGCTCTCCATCAGCATCCCAGGGCAGCGTGAACGTGACAGATGCCAACTCGCGTTTGTCTGCTTCCAATCCTTCTCTCACAGGCAAAACAGGGCAAAACTGCCCTTTCCTGCCAGACCACTGGTTTCATCAGAGGGGTTTGCGGTACACTGGCTACGCAGAGGGCCAGGAGGGCTCGATGAGGACAGTGGCTCTTTCTAGAGAAAAGGGCAGCTCTGCTTAGCCAGAGCCAGGCTTGCAGCACACTCTGCTTGTCAGAGAAAGGGGTTATTTATAAGCTCACCCAGCTCAGAGAGCCACAGCGTCAAGGAAGGTGCACGTACCATCCAAATGAGAGAGCAACAGCAGACAGACCAGAAGACTTAGACACCAGAAGCACAGTGGCATCATTAAGCCAGAAAGAACCAACGAGCCCTTCGTGCCTGGATGCCTCAGCTCCGTGTTGCAGGAAGCTATAAATAATTCCAGGCTGCGAAGCCTCGTGCTGCACAGAACAGCAGAGAATGAGTCACACCTTGAAGTCTGTTCTGCTCTTTCGATGCCGTTCGGTCGACAGCATACAAAGGCACAGAGGCCTGAAACAAGCACCTGCATGTCTTTTATGTGAAGGCCCAGGAGAAAAGGAAAAAGGCAGCCTCTTTGCTCTAAAAGCAGAAAAGGAGACCTCACAGCTCCCTTCTCTTTCTTTTTTGTGCTTGTCTGCAGATGCTACGGTGTAACAGTGCTGCAGGAGCCTTCTTGGAGCAACTCCTTCAAAAGCTGGTTGTCATCACTTCTGTCATTTGCTTCCCAGCCTTCAAATTAGCAAGCTGCCCTTCAGCTATTTGTAAATCGGAGGAGCGCTGCTCCCCCTCCGCGCGCCGCCTGCACCGTTTGCTCAGCAGCAGCCACACGGCCCCAGCCTGGGAATCACAGCTGACAGAAACTCAGCAAACAGCTCTGCTGAGAGCGCCAGGCACAGCAAAGCAGAAAAGGCTCTAAACAGGCCACCCCCTTACCTGGAAGCTCATGGTGTCGGAGCAGAGCAGCCGAGAAGTTCCCTGGCAGCTTCAGTGACACTGGGATTGAGAGCACCCTCACCGAGTCTGCCGATGACACCAAGCTGTGTGGCTGCCCCATCCCTGGAGGTGTTCAAGGCCAGGTTGGATGGGGCTCGGAGCAACCTGATCTTTCTGCTGAAAACTGTTCCTCATCTGCAGAAGCTGCTTTACCTGGGCATTAACTGCGCCCATGGCAGACTATTCTCCAGTTTGAATGGATGACCAAAGCTGCACAGAAGGGCCAAAAGAATACAAACAGTCTAATTCTGCCACCTCGATTGCAAAGTCTCTTCAGATGATCAGCACTGATCTGATCAGATGGTGAAATTCTGTTTTCATCTGTCAGAGGAGAGAAGGGAAGCCAATGTGTTGAGCCATTAGCATTGCTCTGCGGGCTGGTCCAGCCCCCAGAAACCATTGGCACCAGCTGAGAGCAGCCTGGGCACCGCAGCCAAGCGAGCTCGCCAGCCACATCGGGCGTTACCACAGCGCAGTCACAGTTTGGGCTGCCACGAACCGTGCCGCTCCATGGGAGCTGGCAGGCTACCCCAAATGCTCCTCCCAGCACAGGCAGCCTGGCCGAGCTCTGTGCCAGGCAGAGACCTGGCCTCAAACTCGTGACACATGTCACCAGGAGCAAGGCTGCTCCCTCCTGCTCTGCACTACCTTTGAGATACAAACTCTCCTCCTCTCCTTGCAATCTCTGCTCCAAAGTCCTTGCCCACAGTCCCTTTGGCATCCACCATAGACAAAAGCCAATAGCTCCCCCGGGAGGTTCGTGGAAAACAGTTTGCCAGGATTTTGATGGATCCATTCTGAGACACTTCCACATTTACAAAACTGTCATACCAGTAGAAAAAAAAATAGGTAAAAAAAGCAGGTTAAGTGAAAAGCTGCCAAGAGAGAAGACCCTAACTTGCACAGCATCAGAGGTCTGCCACAAACGCCATTTAAAATTCTTTAGCCTCTTTTTTCCTGCACTGAAGGCTCCTTTCCATAAATTCCTATTCCATAATAGCAAAGAAATATTTGGACTTAACCTTCTGTTTAATCAACTCTCAAAAGAATTAAAAAAGATTATTTCTAGTGTCTCCTAAGTGACTGCACACACTGCCAGCATCCCTCCCTCTTCTGACACATCTCAATATATTTTAAGCACACAAAGAAGACCTTGAGGACTCAGACCGCTGCCAGAAGAATTCATCCTCTGGTATAATCACTTCCCCAGCCCCAGCACAACGCCCCAGAGCTGGAATATGATCCCAAGAAACACACATACCCCCGTCCCAACGCCAGGTAGGGAAAGCCCAACACGGAGAGCAGGCTCCAGCCCCTGCCCAATGTCAGCATCCCACCAGCAGACACTCACCACAGAAGGAGATGATGTGGCTGCTGTCCTCATGCACAAACTTCCTCGTCACCGCCTCCTCCATGATCTGCTTCACCTGTTGAACAGATGCACAGGTAGAGGGAACATTGAATTTCAGCTGTAGACCAGAGTGAGGAGACCTGCAGTGGGGTGGGCATGAGATGCTCTGCTTGTTTCATGTCCGTAAGGAAACCTCCTCTGCTCTCGGACTTTTCTAATCACATCTAATTGTGCACGAGGTCCGACGGGGAATCCGTGCATCGTTGCCGGCTGAGCATCAGCAGCTATTGCAAAATGCCAGATATATTTAAAAAAAAAAAAAAAAAAAGGGCTGTTTTTGGGAAAGTAGGAAAACTACGAGCAGGGAATTAAGTGCAGGAATCAAGCATCATTTAGACAAAAGGCATCTAAATAAGGATAACCACATCTCGTATTTAATGTCTTTACAGTATCATTATGTTCTTTCATTTCATGGGATTTGACAAATTTCATGGGACACAGCTGACCCAAATGACTGGAACTGTCAGTCAGTGCTGAATTCCATGCCCACCTGGCACTAAATGTGACCAGGAATGCTATTTGCATAACAATGCAATCAGCGCTGCCCTCTGACCAAGCCTGACATTGCTCAGGACATGCCCCTGGCACTCATTCCAGTGCAATCAATCAAATGGAAGGTGCTGTTTAGTTTGCACATCAGCAGCACCATTAGGGGAAGAAAATAAAAGCCAAATCCACATAAATTAGGAGCATTATTTTTGCAGACACAAGATGAGAGGTCAGACCTGCCAGGTAAGCAGGCTGCAGAGCACAGATCGTAGCCTGGGAGAAGCTCCCAGGACTGACTGCCTGGCTACTCCACAGCAGTAGCTCAGAGGAGTCTGAAGAGTTACGGACTAGCAGCTCATCCTACCCTGCTCGGAGCAGTGGTGACTTCCATCCTCAGCTGCCACACTCCCTAATCTTCCTAAAACCAGGAAAAGTCCAGCTGAATGTTTGGTCCCTAAACATTCGGTTCCTAACTGATTCTCCTTTTAAATACAGAGCTCTCGGTCTGCCTGGATCTCATCTTCCAGTGCCTCTATAACATCTTGCTTTTCAATCTTTGGTTTCAGAAAATGCAGGAGGAAAGGGTTCACAGTTGGGAGATGTGGGCGTAGGAGAAGCGCTGCTTATCAAGATGTTCTCTCTGAAGGCACAGGGAAAAGGAAAAAACAGCAGGTCAAGACTTGGCCAAGCAAACCTTGCAGGTAAGAGACCTTTAACGGCATCATTAGGGGAATTAAACTCCTTTGCAAGATATGATCAAGGTCAGTTACGCACAGCCGACAGCTCAATAAAGGAAGTCCTTTTACAAATATGGATTAAGAATGAAAGTCAGATCTAAAGGAAAAAGCATATCTCTGCACGTCAAAGCAATCAGGTCAGCTCACTGCGCCGCTCTGCTCCGGCGTGCTGGGTGACTAACAGAGCCTGCTCCTGAACCCGGCAGGAGCAGGACCCGCAGAATGATTTCACTTGTATCCCAGCAGCTCAGATGAGCTGATGGTGAGTCAGGAACTCGCAGCAGGGAACATCATTGAGATGTGGACCTCGGGATTAGAGGTGGCTTGGAAATTCACCTGGGCACAGCACGATACAGCTCCTAAAGCTCCTCCATCCTGACCCTTGGAGCAGCAACTCCCGCAGCAGGAATGCGCCAGGCTTGGAGGGCTCCGCTTACAGAGACCATCAGAAAAGGTCCCTCTGCCTCAATGCTTTATTGTGGCAAAACCTGCATCTGCCCCTTACCAGGCACACCCCAGCACGGTGAGCCCAGGGGACGTCTACAAGCCCTTCACGTCACTACGCCTGACGCTGTTTTGTGCACTGCACCATCACCACATGCTGAGCAGCATGGAAGCGAGCAGCTACAATCCTCACTTGGCCTTTGTGGCTCCAACGGGATTTTATTTTAAACGTCAACAACACAAGGAACACCGTGAAACAGGAATGGGACAGGGCAAGTCCCAGAAAGAAGAAAGGAGTCCCTCTCTATCATTGCTGTGTTATAGCCAGACATCACAGAATCACAGAACCGTTTGGACTGGAATGGACCTCAAAGGCCATCCAGTTCCACCCGCCTGCCATGGGCAGAGACACCTCCCGCTGGATCAGGGGCTCCAAGCCCCATCCAACCTGGCCTGGAACCCCTCCAGGGATGGGGCAGCACCACTGCTCTGGGCACCCTGGGCCAGGGCCTCCCCACCCTCACAGCAAAACATTTCTGCCCAAGATCTCATCTCAATCTCCCCTCTTTCAGCTTAAAACCATTGCCCCTCATCCCATCCCTGCACTCCCTGATAAAGAACTTCTGATCAGCTTCTGCTCAAAATTAGGAGCATATTCAGTCCCCTCTCGCACAAGCCGGCGTTTGGCTGCTCCGATGCCATGTCGCACCCGTCGCAGGGCTGCCTGCTGTGGGGCACTGACCATCTGCTTATTCCATGCCTGTGGAGCAACCAGCACAGTGGGACTCCAGCTCTGACCTGGCATCTTGGCGCCAACACCATGTGAACAACCTGCGCTCTCAAGGCATACAAAAGCCCCTTCCAGGAGATGCAGTTTAATGGAAAATTCCTCATTAAAAGAAAAAGCAATGTATTGACTCAGATTATCACACTAAACAAAAAAAAATCAAAGATACCTAAAGAAATAGAAGTGGAAAGGGCGTTGCGACAAGGGCACTCACCTGCCATGAAGGGTCTACAGGTCCATGAAAGGGGGTTGGAACAAGGTAGGTGCTCGTCTCTTCTCCCAAGAAACAAGTGATAGGATGAGAAGAAACGGCTTCAAGTTGCACCAGGGGAGGTTTAGACTGGATATTAGGAAAAATTTCTTCAAAAGAGTTCTCAAGGCACTGGAACAGCTGCCCAGGGAGGTGGTGGAGTCCCCATCCCTGGAGGGGTTTAAAAGATGGGCAGATGCTCAGGGATCTGGTTTAACAGTGGACAGGTACAGTTGGATTCAATGATCTCCAAGGTCTTTTCCAACCAAATGATTCTGTGATTCTATGAAACACAAAGCCCTGAAAGGAAGGGACTGACAGATATGGTCTCGGAACAGAAAATAAGCATTAAACCCAGAAAATTTTCAAGCAAAACAATCTTACACCTCCCCACAGGTGGGCACAGCTGGCATCTGGAGAACAGCTCCAACCCAGAGAACCCTAAAAGTCTTGAGAGGTCTCCCATGCTGTTATGTGCAGATCCCAAAGGACTCTCCTACTGCGGACCCTCCGCAGCCAGCTGGGATTACAAACCACATAGCAGCCGCACCATCTGCCGCGGCGCCCCTGGATCCTCTCCGGAAAGCAAAGCGTGTTTGTGACACTGCGGGGACGGAGAACGCCAGCTAACCCATGTTTGGCTCTCTCCACAGAGAAGACTTGAACAGCCTCTAAATACGTTGCATTTCAGCATTTTAATGCTAATTCTCATATTGTAGCCAGAACAATCTCCACAAATGAAGCTGCCCACTCTCTATCCAAAGCCAGCCTGAGGGAAATGAGATGTTTGCTCTTCTTTTCTTAGAAAGGAAATTAAAACAGCATCTAATAATTTAGCTGTAGGTAAACTCGAGAGGAATATCATAAAGTATTCCACAACATTAAAACACCCTTCCTGGCTCCAGCTGTGAGCGCAGGACAAGCCCCCCCCCAGCTCTGGGAGAGCAGGGCCACAAGGACACCCCACACCAAGGGGTCTCCGCACACTCAACAGCATTAACCTTAGTTCCAAAAATACAACAGGCTTGACATTACCATCTGAATCACTGAGTCATGAAGAACTGAGCTAGTCCTTCACTTCGTGCATGTCTGAATTACAGGGAAAATATGTTTTTTACCTCCTCACCCCATGTTCAAAGCTGGATCCAAGTCCTTGAGAAGAGTTCTTGGGTTATGGCATTCATCAAGGGGATCAGGAATCCTAGTGCATGCACTCCAGATCAGAGATTGGAGCCAACAGTCCCACACCTCCAGCGAGGCTCCTGCTCCCAGAGGGCTCAGCCTCTCCATCGAAGCCAAAACACCGCTATGAAAACGCTGTTTCACTAACAGCTCTTCTTCCCTTTTCCACAAACCCTTACTGACCCAACGGTGCCCAGATCACAGCGAGGGATGCAGGTTTAGACCTCTTCTACAAAATTCCCAGGTTAATTTGAGGTTATGCTTCACCTCAAAGTCCAATTTTCCTACAACAAAGCTTCATAGCTGTACCCAGTCCCGGCTCCCATTTACACTGGGGAAGCAGCCAAACATCACAGCAGTTCCAAATAACCACCGAGGTGTAGAGATCAGGAGCAAACCAATAACTCTGGGTTTAATTAGTCTGAGGCAATATTGACTCACAGCTCTCTTTTACCTGGCTGGATTTTCCCAGGCAAGTCACTACACAACCTGTATTGTAGATTATTTGGTGATGTTTACAGTCACAATCTTCCCTGAAACACTTCTTGCAAAGCCTTTCACTGGTTATTACAGCACCTGTATTGACGCACAGCATCTCCATAGATTTGTCCATGCTCATAATCCTGTGGAATTGTTTACAGCAAGCCAGATGCAAACAGAGGCTCCAGCTGGATCCTTTTCCCAGTCCTGTTTCAAGGTGAAGCTTGGTCACTTTGCCAAAAGAGCGACAGAACAGCGAGCTCTGTGTGATTTGGCTGCGGTGATGCTCTCGAGCATGAACTTGTTTGCTATAAACAGCCCCACGTGTCCAAGAGGCTGAACCTTGGAAGGTGGTCTGGAGACACACGGGTAACAGAGCAGCAAAGCCAATAGCCAGGGTGCTCGGGCTTCTTTATCCTGCTCCAAAGGGGGAAAAGCAACCAGGCACTGACGCATGTACAGCCAGAGCAACGTGAGAGCAGAACCAGGTCTGATTTCAGCCCACACAGTGGGACTTTCAACAGAGAGTCACATCAGCTAAATCAAAGCTACAACAAAATAAATGCCCCTTAGTGATTGTGTTGGCCTTTGCAGAAGTTGGTCTTTGCATCAGAAGCCATGGGACCAGCAGGGCGAGGGAGGGGATTCTGCCTCTCTGCTCTGCTCTGGGGAGACCTCATCTGGAACGCTGCGTCCAGGTTTGGAGTCCTGAGCACAGGAAGGACATGGAGCTGTTGGAGTGAGTCGAGAGGAGGCCATGAGGATGCACCAAGGGGAGACTGAGATGAGATTGCAGGTAGAAATGTTTTGCTGTGAGGGTGGGGAGGCCCTGGCCCAGGTTGCCCAGAGCAGCGGTGGCTGCCCCATCCCTGGAGGGGTTCCAGGCCAGGTTGGATGGGGCTTGGAGCCCCTGATCCAGTGGGAGGTGTCCCTGCCCATGGCAGGAGGTGGAACTGGATGGGTTTTGGGGTCCCTTCCAACCCAAACCATTCTACGATTCGAAAATGAAATGCCTGCCTATTGCCTGTCTGGCTTCTCTAGCTGATGAAGCTGTGACATCCTTTTTTATAGCAGACTTGTTTACAAAATTTCACATTATCAAACTCAGCGTTGCAAGACATAGTTTCTTATCTTTCCAGCAACGAACACCCTTATTATTAGTCCAAAAGCAAGTGCCAGACAGACTTCTCAAGCACCATTACAAGTTGCAGCCAAGCTCTGCCACTTATCTAAGAGTTTACTAGCTGACCATTAAATAATTCCAATTAATTGTTCTCCAGGCAGTTAAAACACTGCAACACTGCCAGCTTCAGAGTATGTGCATTATACTCATATACATCCAGAGCTGTCAAGGACTGTCACCATCCATTTCGCTGGACCAACGGAGAGCACGGAGCCCTTGCATGGCAGCAGGACAGCACAGGGACAGCTCTAACAGCATCAGGCACTTTCCAGGCACTCGCCCTTAAAGCCATTTGGCAGCTCCATATTCTTGCTGCCACAGAAACATTGATCGCAATCCTACCGAGACCTTTGGCTTTTCTAAAAGCCTTATTTAATTATTTATCATCGCTTACTGAATAAAACATAGCACCTTCAGCAGCTGGGGAACCATCCACCTGACACACGTGGGATTTGCAGGCCAGCCAGCAGAGCTTCTGCAGGAATCACACGTGCTCATGGTTGGGAACTGGGCTGAGTTTCCTTGGAGGGCAAGGAGGGAGAAGGTGTTAATGCATAAAAACTCAGAATATTTGGACAGTTTGCTGGAATAGAAACCAAAACCACATTAAATGGAAGGATCCATAATGTAATTTTGTACTCTGGGGGAAACAGGAATGACCCCAGTGATGTATACCACAGAATCATTAAGTTGGGAAAGACCTCTAAGATCATCCAGTCCAACCATAACTGCCGACAGTATTTTGCACCAAACTTTCTTCATAGGGCAGGATCTTCGGGCCAAAAATCCACACATGTAACACTAATTTAAGATCACTTATGTTATAGTCAGTTCTATTCCTGTTGTGCTTGTCAAACACGCATCTCCATGCCATCTGTTGGCACTGCTGGTACCACGCTCTATAAGACGCTCGATAAAGGCACTGCAATGTTTCAGGGAAAACTTTAGTCATTTCTCTGCTTTCAATGCCTGCTCTCAAAGCTTTACTCTGTTTTTTTTCTGTACCCATCACACCCCAAAGCTTCTGTTTTCTGAGGTGCTAAATGTTACGCTGACAAGCAGTTTGGATTCAATGAGCAAACACGGCAAAGCCTGACACTATCTGCACCGAAACCAGGTGCAACTTCCAATCCTGGCTTGCTCTGAAGTCCTAAATTCAGGCAAAACCAGGTATTGCCATGGCAACGGCCAGGCCACCACGAGGAGAAGAGGATGACATTTTGGCAGCAGAGAGGAGAGGCTGGGTGGGGAGGAAGGAGGCTCCTCTGGCACTGAGATTTCATCTGCCTGAACATTGAGAAGGAAGATGAAGGAAGGAGGAAAGCAGCATGAAATCTGTTGTGGGTAGGAAAGATCAAGCCAGGGGGTTCTGGAGCATGAGAGCACTTCTACACACCACTGCTTTTATCTTCAAAAGGAGAGAAAATGGTCCCCGGCGATTCGTAATACTCTTCAGAAGAGATCGATGCAGGCAATCGAGAAACGCTGCCTTATAGCCGTCTGTTTAGTTTTGATAGAGGACCATTTGAAAAAGGCTGACCTGGGTGCTTCGCAGACATCAGAAGGTCCCTCTGCCAACAGCAGCGTTCATTACAAACCTGCAGCTTATCATCCTCATCCTCATTTTCTCTGAACAGTTCTGACAGCTACATAAGGGTCTTTCTTTTTTTCAACTGGCCTTGAGAACATTTAAAGCCATCAGCATTAATATTTCAAATCCTAATAACGTTAAATTAATTTACAATTTTCTACCAATCCAGAAGGAAACAGCCGGCGTTGACACCCGCTATCTGACATTTTGGACCTACAGGCACACGTACACGCTCCAAAAAAACAACCCCAAGCCACAAAAACACTGCTTTTACCACGAACCAGACAATATGGGTGTGTAGTGGGGGCGCTTCATTTAACGGGTGGGAGGAAGACAGACTGTTGTCACCATGATACGTGCTGATGGAATTAGTCAACAGCTACAGAGTGACAAGCTATTAAAAAATAAACAATATATGCACAGCACAGGAAGGACATGGAGCTGTTGGAGCGAGTCCAGAGGAGGCCACGGAGACGATCTGAGGGCTGGAGCACCTCTCGTACAAGGACAGGCTGGGAGAGTTGGGGTTGTTCCGCCTGGAGAAGACTCCAGAGACACCTTAGAGCAGCTTGAAGGACTGAAAGGGGCTCCAGGAAAGCTGGGGAGGTGCTCTTGATCAGGGAGGGCAGGAATAGGACAAGGAGGAATAGTTTTGAGCTAAAAGAAGGGAGACTGAGATGAGATCTTAGGAAGAAATGTTTTGCTGTGAGGGTGGGGAGGCCCTGGCCCAGGTTGCCCAGAGCAGTGGTGGCTGCCCCATCCCTGGAGGGGTTCCAGGCCAGGTTGGATGGGGCTTGGAGCCCCTGATCCAGTGGGAGGTGTCCCTGCCCATGGCAGGGGGTGGAACTGGATGGCCTTTGAGATCCCTTCCAACCCAAACCGTTCTACGATGGCATTGTATACAACAGAAGACCATGGAACATCAGCAGGTGAGGGGGCTGTGGTCAATCAATGGCAGTTTTAAAGGACAGGCAACCAAATGCCTGTCGAGGCAGAGCAGCTATTGAGTAAAAGACTTAAAGCTACTTGCTGAGTGGCAGGTTAAATATAAACTAAGTTATTGCAGAATAATAAGCAAGACAACTGTTTACTTTCATATTCCATTCAGCTTTTCAGCCAATTCCTTTTCCACATACAGCGTAGCACAGCCTGTATTTCCTGGCTAACATCTGCTTCCCAACCCATGCTTGTACACAATGCCATTGCCTGGAGGTAGTCAAAACCAGCACAGGATTCTCCTCTATTTAAAAAGAAACTTGCAAGGAAGGAAAGAAGCATGAGTTGCAAGAGGAATATTTTCAGTTGAGAATCAAACACCCTTTTAAGGTTGGGTGTTTCAGGCTCTGGGGTTTAAAGAAGCCTCCTTCCATATGATAAAAGCTCTAAAAAAAATCAAGGAGAATTTGGTTATGGTTCCCATCCTGCATAACAGGAAACAGGATTCCTCACAAAGTCACCCTTGTGCTCCTTTCCCTGCAGGCTGCTCACAAATAGTCCATTTCGCAGCTTTTGGGATTAGTTTGATTTATTGTGACCATATGAGAGGGAAAACAGTGAAAGCATAACTCATTTCAACCCACAAATCTACTGCAGAGCAGCTCTTAAAGATAAAAATGCATTAACCATGGTAACAACCAAATATCGAAGTCCATGTGTTCACTGTGGTACTTTGGGCAATTTCAGTTTACTGTTAATCCACCTTCTCTAATCAGACCTTGTCTTCACAATATTCCACAGAATCACAGAATGGTTTGGGTGGAAGGGACCTCAAAGCCCAGCCAGTCCCACCCCCTGCCATGGGCAGGGACACCTCCCACTGGATCAGGGGCTCCAAGCCCCATCCAACCTGGCCTGGAACCCCTCCAGGGATGGGGCAGCCACCACTGCTCTGGACAACCTGGGCCAGGGCCTCCCCACCCCCACAGCAAAACATTTCTGCCTAAGATCTCATCTCATTCTCCCCTCTTTCAGCTCAAAACCATTCCCTCTCATCCTCTCCCTGCCCTCCCTGATCAAGAGCCCCTCCCCAGCTTTCCTGGAGCCCCTTTCAGTACTGGAAGCTGCTCTAAGGTTTCCCTGCAGCCTTCTCTTCTCCAGGCTGAAGAAACCCAACTCTCCTGGCTTATCCTCGTCTGGAAGGTGTTCCAGCCCTGGGATCATCTCCGTGACCTCCTCTGGAATCACTCTAACATCTCCATGTCCTTCCTGCGCTGAAGAAAGGATGGGGCAGAAGGCCCTTCCCCATACATCACCTCCTTCCTTCAATATTTCCTTGCATTCCCCAACCCAAAAGGATAGGTTTGTATTCCCAAATGTCGGCAGAATGGCACGACACAACCCTCAGCTCTCCTCCCGGAGGCACAAGCTGCATTTTCTTCAAGCACACAACCCCTCTGTAGATGAAGAGCAAAGGGAGAGAAGCCTGGTAGTGAGGATGCTCATGTGCAGTGCCAGCCTACAGAGGCCATGGCTCTCTCCAGAAGGAAGCTCCTGTGTCCTGTCCGAGTGGTTTAACCGGCACGCCGATGGGCAAGGCTCGCTTCCCATCCTCCAGCAGCAGTCGACGCACAGTCTGCTGTTTTGTCTCTCTCCACTCAGGAGGAGTCGCAGACAGACGGTAATAATGAGATGTCAGCTTTACTCACGATGCTAAATAAATGTCATACCCTTTTTCTGGTTTAATAGCTGTTGCCAAGGCAACAAGTAGTATTCCTTACCACCACACCCGGCACAGGATTAAAGGTGGGAAGTGGTCTGGATGAGCAGCCAAACGCACTGCGCTGTCATCCTCCTCAGACCTTCTATTCACATTTCAGTTCACCCAATTCAGGCAGCGTCTCCAGCAGGGACGTTCCACTCTCCAGAGCCCATAAGCTGGTTACCAAGATGCTCATAAGAGCAGAAACAAAATATAGAATGATAGAACGGTTTGGGTCAGAAGGGACCCCAAAGCCCATCCAGTTCCATCCCCTGCCATGGGCAGGGACACCTCCCACTGGATCAGGGGCTCCAAGCCCCATCCAACCTGGCCTGGAACCCCTCCAGGGATGGGGCAGCCACCACTGCTCTGGGCAGCCTGGGCCAGGGCCTCCCCACCAGAAAACATTTCTGCCCAAGATCTCATCTCAATCTCCGCTCTTTCAGCTCAAAACCGTTCCCGTTTGTCCTATTCCTGCACTTCCTGATCAAGAGCCCTTCCCCAGCTTTCCTGCAGGCTCCCCTTAAATATCACACATCACAATCTCAAAAAATTGGAGCAGGTGACCTGCGGGGACAGACCACAGGCAGGAGGTGACAACAGCTCCTGGCAATCCAGTACTCCACCAGACATTCAGAGCAAGTCAGGTTCACGCATAGTGGGTTCCACTACACTCATAGAATCGTTAAGGCTGGGAAAGACCTCTAAGATCATTCGGCCACTTCCAACTCAGCAGCCACAGCCAGGCGGCTCATGCAGTCCACCTCCATGCACACGCAACACATGGGCTACATGGCAGAGCTGTGGGACTCTCAGCTCCCTGTTTGCATCTACCACCATGGAATCGTTTGGCTGGAAAACACCTTTGAGATTGAGTCCAATCATACCTATCCACTGCTAAACCATCCCTGAGCACCTCATCCACCCATCTTTTAAACCCCTCCAGGGATGGGGTCTCCATCATCTCCCTGAGTAGCCTTTGCCAGTGCCTGAGAACCCTTTTGGTGAAGAAATTTTTCCTGATACCCAATCTAAACCTCCCCGGTGCAACTTGAGGCTGCGCCTTCCCATCCTATCCTGTGTTACTTGGGAGAAGAGACCAACACCCACCTCACCTCAACCTCCTTTCAGGCAATTGTAAAGAGCGATGAGGTCTCCCCTCAGCCTCCTTTTCTACAGGCAAAACAACCCCAGGTCCCTCAGCTGCCTTTCGTAACTCTTTGTTCTCCAGCTCCTGCTCCTGCTCCAACCCCTTGATGTCCTTGTAGCGAAGGGCCCAAAAAACAGCTGCCGGTGATGCTGCTACGCACACGATAAACACTGAGCTCTGCACAGACAGGAGGAGCTTGAGGCAGCTCAGCACAGAACACTGGATAAACTCATAGAGAGTTAAAGATGCCCAGGAAGAAAGACCAGAGCAAGCAGATGGAAATGCCATCACCTTGCGCTGCACACACAAACACACACGGGCACATTCCCCGTTTTCCTGGCAATCCCTGTCCATGCCAGGCTGTCTGACCCTCTTTGCTGCAACGCAGGGTCCAGCCCATCCCAGGTCCCAAGGTGAGCGGCAGCGGAGTCACTTCTTTATCCCTGGGAAAAATCACAAGTTACGAAAGTGGCTGTGCCACCAAAAAAAAAATCCCATTTTTAAAGCACAGGGGACACGAGGAGACCAAAATCCACCAGGATGCTCCTCCACCTGCCAGGGAAGCACTCAGCATCCCACCTCGTTGGGGTGGGCTCACAGCGCAACCCCTTCTCCTGCTCCAGGATGGGGTTTTGGGGGAAGAAGGGGTGTTCAGTTGGCAGTAGGATAGAGAGGGATGCAGCGGGCACCCCTGGGAGCGGGGAGGGGGCACCCAGCTAGGCCAGGGGCTGCTCCTGCACCCACCTCCTTCTTGACGGTGCGCAGCAGCCGCTGCCGGGTCTCCGCATCTGGGGGAGAAAAGAGGGGACAAGAAAAGGGGGGGAGGGGGGAAAGGAGGGGGAGAAGCAGCGGACAAGAAGGAGGAGAGGAAGGGAAGAAGGGAGGGCAAGAAGGGGGAGACAAGGGGGGGCAAGAAGAAGAGGGGGGGCAAGAAGAAGAGGGGAGTGAGAGGGGGAGCATGACGGGGAGGGAAGGGGGGCAAGAGGGAGGAGAAAAGGGGGGAGAGAAGAGGGGGTGAAGAAGAGGAGGGGGAAAGGGGGGCAAAGAAGGGGGGAAAGAGGGGAGGCAAAGAGGGAAGGGAAGGGGGAAGGGGGGGAAGGGGGGAAGAGAGGGGGAGGGAAGAGGGGGAGGAAATGGGGGAAAGGGAGGAGAAAGGGGGAGGAAGGGGGGAGAAAGGGGGAGGAAGGGGGGAAAACGGGGGGGAAGGGGGGAAAGAAGGGGGGAAGAAGGGGGGAAGAAGGGGGGAAAGAGGGGAAAGAGGGGGACGGGGGAAAAGACGGGGGAAGGGGGGGAAGAGGGGGTAGGAGGAAGAGGGGGAGAAAGAAGGGGGAAAGAGGGAGAGAAAGAGGGGGAGGGGAAGAAGGGGGAAAGAAGGGGGAAGAAGACGGTGGGGGGGAAGTAAGGAGAGAGAAGTGGGAGGCAAGAAGAGGGGAAGAAGGAGGATGGGGGAGAAGGAGGATGGGGAGAAGGAGGATGGGGAGAAGGAGGATGGGGAGAAGGAGGGGAAAAAAGGAGGGGGGAAGGAAGGGGGGGAAGAGAAGAGGGGGGTGAAGGAGAAAGGGAGGGAGAAGGAGAAAGGGGGGGAGGAAGAGGGAGAAGGAGGTAGGGGAAAAAGAGGGAGGGAAGAGGATGGGGGGAAAGGACGGAGGAGAAGATAAGTGAGCTGCCCGCTGCCGCTGCCGCCCCGCCGCCCCCTCCCGCAGCCTCACCCGGCGCCGCCATCGCCGCTGCCGGGGCCGTTCGCTCCGCTCGGTGCGGCGCCCGCTCCGCCCGCTCCGCCGGGGAGGGAGGGAGGGAGGGAGGGAGGAGCCACCGGCACCCAATGCGCACCTGGCACCGGCGGCGGGGGCGGCGCTGGGGCGCGGGGACCGGTCCCCTCCAGCATCCCCCGCCGCACCCCGGGACCCCCGAACGGGACCCCGAAAGAGACCCCCACGATCCCGGGGACTCAGCATCACCGAGACCCCCTAAACGGGACCCCCCGAACGGGATCCCAGGGACTCAGCGCACCGGGACCTCTCGAATGGGACCCCCAAACAGGACCCCCAGAACCTCAGGGACTCAGCATCATGGGTACCCCCCAAACGAGACCCCCCGAACAGGACCCCCAAACAGGACCCACAGAACCCCAGGGACTCAGCATCATCGGTACCCCCCAAAACGAGACCCCCCGCACAGGACCCCCAGAACCCCAGGGACTCATCATCATTGGTACCCCCCAAACGGGACCCCCCGAACAGGACCCCCAGAATCCCAGGAACTCAGCATCACCGGGGACCCCCCCAAGCGGGACCCCCAAACAGGACCCCCAGAACCACAGGGACTCAGCATCACTGGGACTCTCTGAACAGACCCCCCCTGAATGGGACCCCAGTGACACAGTACTGTTGGGACCTCCCAAACGGGACCTTTCAACGCCTAGGGGCTCAACATCACTGGGACCCCCCAAACGGGATCCCCCAAATGGAATCCACAGGATCCCAGGGGCTCAGCATCACTGGGACCCTCCAAATGGGACCCCTCGAACGCTATCGTAGGGACACAGCACCACCAGGACCCACCAACTGGGACCACTGTGGGCTCAGCACCACCAGGATGCCTGTCTCCCAGTGGCTCAACACCACCGGGCACCCCCCAACCAGGACCACCAGGATCCCAGGAACTCAGTGTCACAGGGGCTCCTGGATCCCAGGGGCTCAGTGCCACCAGGGCCCCCCAGCCAGTACCACCAGGATCCCAGGAACTCAGCATCGCAGGGGCTCCCAGATCCCAGGGGCTCAGTGCCACCAGGACCCCCCAGCTAGGACCCATGGCTCCCAAGAGCTCAGTGCCACCACGCACCCCCAAACGGGACCCCAGTGGCTCAGCACCACCAGGACCTCCCCCCTAACTGGGACCTCCAGGCTCCCAGGGGTGCAGCACCACCAGGCAACCCCAGCCAGGACCCCCAGCTTCTACTAGGCACCCCCTAACTGAGACCCCCAACTCCCAGGGGCTCAGCCCCACCGGGCAACCCCCAACTTTGGACTCCCCCCAGCAAGGCTCCTGCACCCCCCAAGCTGGGGCTAAGGTGCCCTGAGGTGCCTGGGGGTGGGAGCTGGTGGAGCTGGGAGACAGGGATGGAGCCACAGCCATCAGAGAGCCCTCGGCATGTCCCCATGTGTGAGGCCACTTTGGGGTGGTCACAGCCATGTCTGGGGAGCCTGGGAGCTCTGGGAGTCACACGAAGGTGCGAGGTGACAGTGTCCTGGCTGCCATGTGCTGTCCAGGCAGGCTTCTCCAGGCTCTTCCACACCCAGAAGGCACCAAAGGGCTGGGGACCAATTCGCAGGAGATCTGAGATGCCTCCTATCAAAATCCCAGCCTCTTCAGAGAAAGCCCTGCCTGGCAGCTGCCTTTAACATCCCTTCTGTTTTTCTCCTCCTTTGCTGTTCCAGGACATTTCCATAGAAACAGCATCCCAGCTCCTTTGCAGTCCAGTTTCCAATAACTACAAACCGCATTAGCGCGAGGGCAGCGGCGCCCGGCCTCGCTGCACGCCAGGATGTGGCCACCAGCCACTGGTGTGGCCCTTGGCTGATGCTCGCTGCCATCTCTTGGAAAGGGATTCAATCCCAGCACAAGAGAGCAGGGAAGTTCTCCCGACTGACAAGTGATAGGATGGGAGAAAATGCCCTCAAGCTGCACCAGGGGAGGTTTAGATTGGATAGCAGGAAAGATTTCTTCACTGAAAGAGTGGTGAAGCACTGCGGGGGCTGCCCAGGGCAGTGGTGGAGTTCCCATCCCTGGGAATGTTCAAATAACTTACTTGTAGACATGGTCCTTTGGGACATGGTTTAGCAGGCACGGTGGGGCTGGGCTGATGGTGGGACTGCAGGAGCTGAGAGGTGTTTTCCAACCTTAATGATTCTATGAAGTTCTCATCCTGTTACAATATATTCCCAGCCCCCTGTTGCCCACTTTCCCCAGCCCCGAGCACCCCTCTGCCGCCGCGTTGTGAGCTGGGCTGCATCCTCTGTATCGGAGCACCGAGGAGAGAAGGGAGAACAGACTCTTGATTCAGCAGAATTTGGCCCCCCCTTGTATTTTCCTGCTGGCACAGGGGCCAGGAGAATACCTGGGCGGTATCTACGGTAGAGAAAACCTATTTCCTGGTGTGCTATTTGCTTTCCCTGTTTATTTGCTCACTGAAAATCATGTTAACAGGGGTGGTTGCAAAGCAAATGCTACTGAGCCGCAGCAACAGAGCTTGCTTGGGAGTGTGGCTGCTGATCCAGATGGATCCCAGAAAGCCTCTGGGACTGGGATCCAGCTGGGCAGCTCAGAGTGCTGCTGCCTGGGATCACAACTCCCATTTGCACTCTCCTGAGTGTTGATTTGACCCTTAGGATGCTGATCTCGGGCTCCCTGCAAGAGGCACTGGCTCTCAGGTCTCACCAAGTGGCACCGCTGCATCTCTTCTGCCCAGCAGCCTCCTCACCATGGAGAGCCCCATGGATGGGATCCCCTTCCTCCTAAAGGGGTTCGGGAGGAGAAGGACTGAAGGTGCTGAGGGCTGAAACCTGCGCAGCCGGCAGAACATCCCTGCCCGAGGGCTCACACCTTTATGGAGCTCTTCTGCTCTGCAGCCCCATCTGCCATTTATTGATGACCGCAGGTCCTACGGTCTTGAACAGGCAATTAAGACAGGCTAATAAACAATCATAATGAAGGCATCACAGCCTCATAAAACACCATGAAGGAGCACCATCAGATATCAACAGTGAATCAAATTACCGAGGGCAGAGGCAGCCCACTTGCCCCCCGACCCTGAGCTGTCGCCGGGACAGCGCGTAGCCCTGGCTCTGCACAAGTGCTGGATGCTGAGATGGAAAAGGGACCAGGTTCCCGAGGGGACAGGGCACAGCACGGCCGTGTCATACACGGCACCTTGCATGCCATGGTCTCCGTAAAGCTTCTGCAGCCCCGGATGAGACTGTCCCAGAGCATTAGTGGAGTCATCATCCCTGGAGGGGTTCAAAACGTGTGCTATACAGGGAATGGGAGTTATTACTAATTTACTACTTCCCTCCAGGGAGAAATTGGCTGAAACAAGCACAGGGACAAGACCTCGACCTCCGCAAGCCTTGCTGGGTCCTTTGCCTTGGAAAAGTCTGCTTCTCCCTGGATTAAAGATGAGTGGGAAACAATTGCCCCCTGTTTTCTAAAGTCTGGAGAGCTTAAATGAGAGCACGTTGATCTATACTTAGTGTGATTAAGTTACATCTCTGAGTATCATGCTAATTAAATTAAAGTTCCCATTGCTGCCTCTGTGGCTTAAACAGGATTGGTGTTTTAAGACCGCAATTCACTTCTCTGCATTTCATTGCATGGGCGAGCAGGTAAGATAAAAGCAATCTGCTAATCAAATGATCGCACTGTTTAGAAACAACTCCGGACTCGACGGAAATTCAAATTTAAATCCGATTGGGGCTGGTTTAAGCTACACATTTTGAATCGAAAATGATTTTTGTGCTTTGAGTAAAGAAAACAACAGGAAAAAGCAAAACTGAACTGATGAAAGGAGTGTGTAGAGTACGTCTGACCAAGATGCTGCGTGCTGGCTGATGTGCGAGGGAGCAGACAGCTTTCAGAGTGTTAGTTATAGTAAATAAGATGCAGAGACCATGTCGTAGCTGCCTGCCGGCTGCCCAATCACCAGCCAAAGCAATCGGATCCAGCGTTCCTGACCTCAGCCAGGTATTATTTCAAATGCTCCACAGCCTCCATAACCTGCTTGAAATGCTTCTAACTGAACATCAGAAGATGGAAAGAAATATTTGGCTACCGTAGCAAAATAATGATATTTCACCCCAAAATACCTCCTCATCTGACGTGTCACTGGTGAGCTCCCAGAGCCCCACATGGTACAGCTGGTACCAGCACACACAGCTCCTTACCCAGGGCTGGAACACTGGGACCAGAATAAACAGAGCTCTGGGGAAAACTCTCCAGCAGGTTGCAAAGCCAGGATCCCACTGGGAACTCGGCGCTCGCAGGATGCTGGGGCTGGGAGCACAACTCCTTGTGATGAAAACCATCTTCTCTGCCCTCCTCAGGTCTCCAGCAGCTCCAAGAACCTGCAATGTGTTTTCCAGTTTCCAGCTTCTAGAATAAAAGGAGATTTCAAAGCTCTCCCTTCATTGATTTGGCAGTGGCAGCCTTGACCCGATGCTGGAGAGGACACAACCGCATTAGCGGGTCACCGTGGAGAGGCAGCGGCACGGGTGGGCGATCGGGTGCCCAAGGAGAAGATGGGAGCTGGGGGAGTGGAATGGGAGCGCGGGGTGCATTTGCAGTTCATTCGCCAGCGAGAACTTGGGGGGATCTGTCAGGGGTGGAGAATGCTGGAACGGCAGCATCGGCATCAAATTGATGGAGCGGTAGGTCAGCTTGGCTGGAGCGGAGCAGCGTCAGTGTGCGCTGGGAAAGTGATGCTGGTCAGGGTCTCAGCATAGAGAGCTTTGAGACAGCAACGTGCAGGCTGCACATCCCTGCCTTGAAGAAGCACAGTGCAGCTCTGTTTTGGAGCTGCTGTGGGAATAGAGATAGCCATGCCCGGCTGGTGCCACTCCTGCACACCCAGTGCCGCCCAAGGTGTGAGTACAAAGCCCACCTGGGGCCTCCCATCATGTATAATTTAAAAGATCAATGTGGAGAATCACAGAATTATAGAATGGTTTGGGTCAGAAGGGAACTCACAGCCCATCCAGTTCCACCGCCTGCCATGGGCAGGGACACCTCCCACTGGATCAGGGGCTCCAAGCCCCATCCAACCTGGCCTGGAACACCTCCAGGGATGGGGCAGCCACCACTGCTCTGAGCAACCTGGGCCAGGGCCTCCCCACCCTCGCAGCAAAACATTTCTTCCTAAGATCTCATCTCAATCTCCCCTCTTTCAGCTCAAAACCATTCCCCCTCATCCTGTCCCTGCACTTCCTGATCCCCAGTTTTCCTGGAGCCCCTTTCTATACTGGAAGCTGCTCTAAGGTCTCCCTGTAGCCTTCTCTCATCCAGGCTGAACAACTCCAACTCTCCCAGCCTGTTGTCATACAGGAGGTGCTCCAGCCCTCAAACCATCTCCGTGGCCTCCTCTGGACTTGCTGCATCAGATCCATGTCTTTCTAAAGGCTCTTCAGGAGAGCACACAGCTCATTTTTAAGAAGACGCCAGTGTCTGAACAGCTTCTGCTTCTCACGCAGGAAGAAGACTTACACTGACATCCCACACTGAGGGATGCTGTGGGGTTCCAGCCCACCTCTGCACCCCTCCACCAGCACGCCAGCTCCTCCTGGGGCTGGGAGTGACCCTGATCCCATCTTCTGAGGCTTCTTGAATGGAGAGCAGGACCTGGGTGCAGGAGGATCTCCATACTCAGCACACCGAGCCATTGCAGGTAATCTCCCTAGGGAAAAGAAGGGTCAGCCACAGAGAAAAAGCCATTCTTCTTGCACAGTTGCTATGGCACCGGCTGTCTCTACTCTGCCGTTTATGCCTTTAAGATGGTCCTTAGTCGGGGGGGGATTAAACCTTGTCCCCCCAGAATGCTCCTCAGGCAGCCTGCGCCAGCAAAAGGGATTTCTGCCCTTCATCCCTAAGTGAGGGATAACAGCCTGGGTGGCTGCTCCCGCAGCCCCAGCAGCTGAGCACAGCCTTGCCTTTAATTTCTAACCCATATTATAAGGACCGCAACTGAAATTCACGGCTTTGCAAAGTCCCAGGAGTGACACAAACCCTGTATAAACCCGCAGGAGATTAATTGTCCCTCATCTACCTGTGTGCAGGGCCTCGGCTCATGGAAAGCTTCACAGGCAAAGCCATGTGCACACGGACTCACAGAGAGGGAGTCATGCTGGGACCCCCCCAATCTCCACTCACTCCCCACCCAGCGCAGGGTCCAGCTCAAGGAACCAGCCTGACACCCTCCAAATAGAATCCTGGAATAGTTCAGGTTGGAAGGGACCCTAAAGATCACCTAGTTCCAACCCCCCCTGCCAATAAACCCCTTTGCTTGGAGAAAAGCACCTACAGAAAGCTGTTCCCCATCCATCTCCATAAACCCATGAGCAGAAAATTGTTGTGTTTTCAAGTGAGAGGTGTTAAAAGGAACAATCGTTTCAGTTCCACAGGCAGAGAGGGAGAAGCGATGGTGAGCACAGCCCACCCTGTGTGGGCACGGAGAGCAGATCGGGGGCAGCAGTGGGTCCATCACCCATCACTGCCCGCTGGGAAGGGGCAGCTCAGGGCTGGGGTTTGGACAACAGTTTGGTTGTCCACTGCTAGGGTCCCCACACCAGGTGAGGGAACACGGTGAGGTGGCAGCCAGATGCAGGAGAGCAAGGAGGAGTAGTGGTTAAGCCAAAAATATCCCATTCTCAGGACTTTCGTGCTCACGCTGTGCAGGCAAGGAGCTGGTTGAGTGATCATAGAATCATCATAGAATCACTAGGTTGGAAAAGACACTTGAGAGCATCAAGCCCAACCGTATCTGTCCACTAGTAAATCAGACCCCTGAGCAACTTGTCTGCTTGGCTTTAAATCCCTCCAGGGATGGGGACTCCACCACCTCCCTGGACAACCTCTGCCAGTGATGTCCCTGCCCCAGGGTGGCTGTGCCACCACAGTTAGACTAAACCCACGGAGATCTAGCCTGTCCTTCCTGCAGCCACGGAGAGCACCGGCGTGTCTGCCCAGGGACCATCAGCCTGGGCATCAGCCCCTCACGCCGCTCTGGTCCAACAGCTCCAGCAGCCAGAGCCAGACACAAGAAAAAAAAACCCTGTGTGGCTCTAACTGGACAATCCTCACAGGTCTCCATGAGTGAGTCTGAAGGATTAACAGTATCCAGAGGTTTCCCGTACTGGCAGGAGCCGGGCAGCTGGCGTCACGTTGTCACAGCAACCCGCTAACAGTGGCCCTAAGAACCACAGTTCCCAGTTTGATCTCTTCTGGAGCTTCTTTTAATTACAGAGGGTGTCTGGAAAAGCCGGTGCCAGACCACCCTGGGGCCCTGGGAGCCATCGGTGGCCCCAGACAAGGGCTCGTGTGGCACCAGCCCGTGTCACGGCTTGGGGTGAGACACCGGGACCTGCCCGGGGCTGTCAGTGTGCACAGGCACATTTCATTTGCAATAATATTTGCTGTTAAACTGTCAAACTGAAGAGAGAAATGGCTTTAGGCACACTGTCATCTGCTCCTCAATTACATCTGGGCTGCAAAAGTTATTTCACTCCCAAGTGGTTTCTTCGCACCAGCTCGAACCCCTGCACTGCAGAAAGTCCATGAGATCCAGATGGGGCGATGTGAGATGGCTCAAACCAGGCAGCTCTGCTCTTCACTTCAGGACACGGTTTATTCAGCATGGTGGGGTTGAGCTGAGGGTTGGACTGGATGAGCTTAGAGGTCTTTTCCAACCTCAATTATTCTACGGTTCTATAAGCAGTGCTGGCTCCTGGCAGCGCCCAGAGGTGCCCCCAGCCCATGAGGGTCCGATGGGCTCACAGTGAGTGCTGGTTGAGTTCATCCCCTGCATTTTCCTCCTGGCATGTCCAAGCTCCATTCGCTCCATAGAGTTTCCTCCTGCAAGAACGAGCAGTCATCTCCTTTGGCGGGTCCGGTGTCATCACTCGCGGAGTAGTAATTGCAAACTATATCAACGAGAAAGAAATAACGTCTTGTCAAGAGGAAGGAGCACCTCTGTGTGCAAATACTCCAACCCTCAAATCCACCTTCCTGGGTGCAGACCCAGGGAGCAGAGGGGATAGAAATCCATGCGATGAGGCTGGTCCCTGTGCCTCAGCTTGGAAGACTGCTCTCCCCGCCCCGTCTTTGATCAGAGGATGGGTTTCTCTGCACTCGGTGCTGTGGGTTTCCAGCGGGAGGTGGGGAAGCGCAGTCAGCCTGACCCTCCCCTCCTCGGATCTGTCATCAGCAACAGAGAAATCCTTCCCATCCCCAAGTTACTCAGCCTGAATCCTGCAGGATTTGCCAGGGTGGCAGGATGGCAGAGCAGCCCTTCCCGATGCCCAGCCCTCCTCGGCAGGGCACAGCCACCCACCCCGGTCCCACAGCGGGCCCCGCGTCCCCAGGGTCCCAAACCCACCCCAGGGACAAGTGGAGCAAAAAAATGGATTTTCTCCTCTCGGTCATCGGCTTCGCTGTCGATCTGGGCAACGTCTGGCGGTTCCCTTACATCTGCTACCAAAACGGAGGGGGTAAGGACACTGCTAGGGTTACTTAAGTCTTCTTTTGGAGAAAAGAAACATGTTTTTCACCTTTCCATGCTGAAAACCCCACTGTTTCTTTCCTTTCTTTGTGTCTTACTGCTCCTCTCTGGAGAGGGTGGTTTAGAGACAAACCCAACTTCAGTCTTTTTTCTGTTTTGTGTCTTTCTTCATTCAAAATCCCCTTCCACTCACTCTTCCCCTGGTGTCATTCATTCCTTCCCCAGCTTGGTTAGACGTGCTCTAGGATCACAAAGAGAAAACCAGCATGGTCCAGGCTGCATAAAAGGATTGAGAATCTGCGAATTTGGAGTGGGAGGTTTATACACTTTATGATCTTGTGACTTTATGAAAGCAATGCTTTCTGATGGCTCGTGTCTTACAATTAATCCTCACAAGCATCCCAGCCATACAGCTGGCGGTGCTGGACCCTGCGGAGCAGCCCCAGCTCCTCGGGATGCGCAGCCCCTGTGTCGCACAGGGCGTTCGCTTCTCTGAGTGATCAACAGAAAGTTAAGATACAAAAAGATAGAAAGTTAAGATACCGGGAAAGGAAAAAAAAAACTTGAGTAAATGACATCTAAATAAATTGGTTTAAATAGAGCAGGGTGGAAAAACCTCTTGCATGGAAATTAAAAACCGTGAGGAATGAAAATTTTGTGCTGTTTGCAAAAGCACGGTGGATTTAATTGCCAAAGTCAGCATTCGGGTAACGTCCTCAACTGCTTGGGAAAATGAGAAGGAGATAATTAGTACCATACTCAAGGCTAAAACGAGGATCCCAGGTGCCCACACTGAAGCACAGTTATTTGTGATTTGCTCCTGTGGGGCTGGGAGCAAAACTTTACCCACTTTTCGTGGATGTGGTTCAGGCGGATGCTTTCCTCACCCACTCCGTGCACACAGGAGGGCGAGGGGTTCAAGGAACAGCTCTTGGGAAGGAGACCTATGGTCCATGCAAAGTGGGAGCGCTGATCTGGGCCGGTGGTGGGCTCATCCCTCAGCTGAAGTTGTTCCTAGAAGAGAAACCCTTGAGGGGCTGAGGGTGGAGCATGTGGAGGGTTCTCATAGAGAGGAGCCGTGGGGGTTAAATTAACTAATCCCAGCACGACTGTACTGACGAGTGTGGTTCACAGCTCCAGTTCCAAAACCTCCATGGGATACAAGTGTAGCCCTGGTACAGATGATATTGTTATGAATAATGCAGATTACAGCGTTAATTATTTGTGTCTCGGGGTGACCATGCATATTCAGTGGGGTTTTCTCCAAAGTTCTTCTAGACCTGAGAGGTTCTTGGTGCCCCAATGACGCCCTGATGGTTTCTATGGCTCTTAGCACCAACCCCACCGAACAATCACTCCTCAGTGAAGGCTGGGATTGACACAGCAGCTCAGTAAGCGGGGGTGGCGCTGGGCAAAGTCCTCACATAAAGCCCCTCTGAACAGATAATTTGCAAAGCATCTTTACAAAGATGCATCCAAACCCCTCCACCTGCTCCGTGACCCATCCCTGCAGCCTTGGGAGGATCCGATGTGGCAGCCCTCCACCCACCGCCTGTCTGTCCCTGCCAACCGGCGTGGGGCCGCAGTGGTCATTGCCACTCTGCTCCTCACCCCGCAGGAGCCTTTCTCATCCCGTACACCCTGATGGCTGTTTTCGGAGGGGTGCCCCTCTTCTACATGGAGCTGGCCCTGGGGCAGTTCCACAGGACAGGAGTCATTCCCATCTGGAAGCGCATCTGCCCCATCTTTAAAGGTAAGAGACCTTCAACCCCAGGCCAGCAGTGTTGGAGAGTGGGGCCGTGCAGGTCCCCACAGCCACATCCCAGGGGACTGGGAGAGGGCTGGACCAGTGCCAGCTGCTGAGCCTGCCCCACTCCAACCCCAGGCATCGGCTTTGCCATTTGCATCATCGCCCTCTACGTCTCCTTCTACTACAACACCATCATCGCCTGGGCTCTCTATTACTTCTACTCCTCCTTTTCCGGCACCTTGCCCTGGGCAAGCTGCGACAACCCCTGGAACACACCCAACTGCACCAACTACTTCGGGAGGAGCAATGTGACCTGGACCAACTTCTCCAGGTCTCCTGCCGAAGAGTTTTATACGTAAGTGTGCATATGGATGTGTTTAAACTGGGCTGCATCCCCTTGGAGGCACCTGGGAGCAGAACCAGGGTGCCTGGGAGCAGGCTTTCGCCTAGGGATGCTCTTGGGGAGCTCAGAGTGCCACTTCTCAGTGTGCCAAGGGAGAGGTGAGCATGGGATCGCTTACCCAGGGCTGAGCCTGCTCCCTGGCTGCCCACAAGGGCACAGCCAGCAGCACTGGGCTGACCTGAGATATCTCCCTGGCAACGGGGACCCTTGCCTGCAGGAGGAAGGTCCTGGAGATGCAGAACGCCAGGGGTCTGTACGACATAGGTGGGATCCACTGGCAGCTGCTCCTCTGCCTCTTCCTCATCTTCACCATTGTCTACTTCAGCTTGTGGAAAGGGGTGAAAACATCAGGAAAGGTAAGAAAGAGGGCTCCAGCACTACCCTCAACTGGGCATGGATGCGCTGGAGCCCCAACCTCGTGGAGACTCACAGCCCAGCACACAGCATCCCACCCATGGCCAAGGCAAGGTGGAGGGTCTGAGCCCTGGCAAGCCCTCTCAGCTCTCCTGGCTGCTTAAACCTGAGGTGGTGACTCCTCTCCACCCCTCAGCCACCTCATGCAGCTGTGAGCGAGCCGCCCGTGCCCAGCACACGTAGATTGGGTGCTCGGTGGAGCAGCTCTGCTGCTGCTGGGGGCTGACAGCTGCCTCTCTCCAGGTGGTGTGGGTGACAGCCACGCTGCCCTACGTCGTCCTTCTCATCCTGCTGGTCCGAGGGGCCACCCTGCCCGGCGCCTGGAGAGGAGTTGTCTTCTACCTGCGTCCAGACTGGGGCAAGCTCCTGAGCACCGCGGTGAGTGTGCGGTGGGATGCACTGCCCTGGTTGAGGCTGCCCCCACCGCAGGGATGGCAGCACCCAGACCCCCTTCCCGGGACACCCACCCACCCCTGCCCACCAGTCTGGCGTGGCTGCTGGAGCAGCAGGGCTACGTGGCCCTTGTTCCTACAGAAACGAGCTGGACAGACTCTTGGAAATGTAAATTTATAATTGGATCACCCATCTCATTGCTGCTGGGTTTTGTTTGTGCTGTGTTCTCACCCTGACCTTACAATGGGCTTCCTGTGGGTAATTACCAGGCAGCACTTGAGAATTCTCATTAAAGGGAATGAGGGACAAGATGCTGCTGTGGGACCCACCTGGATGGCAGTGGGCACAGGGGTCTCAGGGCTCCCCTTCACTTCATCCCCTCTCCAGGCATGGGGAGCACAGATGTTGTTGGTTAGTTCTGTTGCTGTAGGACCCCAGGGTGGAATCAAGCTCCTTCTGTCCCACAGCAGCTCCCTTTCTCCTGGGACATTTGATGGTGGCACAGGGCAGGAGACACTGGAGATTTGGCAGCGTGTACCACCAAGGACCCCATCCCTGTGCCGTGGGGTGGCCATGCCATGGGGTGGGCATGCTGTTGGGCACCTCTCAGCCCTAGGACTCCCTCTTCATTCTCCAGCCTGCCTGTTGCTTCTCCTGCCAGGTTTGGGTTGATGCTGCTGCACAGATATTCTTCTCCTTGGGCCCTGGGTTCGGTGTCCTCCTTGCTCTGGCCAGTTACAACCATTTCCACAACAACTGCTACCGGTGAGCTCCCACAGCTGTGGGTCTTTGTGGGCAGGGGGGCTGCACCAGGCAGGGCTGCAGCAAAGCCACATCCCAATGGCTCCTGTGCCCTGTAGACACAGGCTGAGCATCATTCCCTACTTTATTGGTGGGTTTGGAATGCAGGGCCAGCAGAATGAGCTGGTGGGTTGTAGGCAAGCAGGGCACCTGAACCCTTCTCTCTGGTGATCAATGACAGGACCCAAGGGAATGGCAGTAGGTTTAGGTTGGACATTAGAAGAAGGTTCTTCCCTTAGAAGGTGGTGGAGCACTGGAACAGCTCCCAGGAAAGCAGTCACAGTGCCAAGCCTAACAATATTCCAGCAGCATTCGGCCAACACCCTCAGCACCACGGTGTGGATGTTTGGGTTGTGCTGTGCAGGGACAGGAGTTGGACTCGATGGTCCTTGTGGGTCCCTTCCAACTCAGCATATTCTGATGCTATGATTCTGCCGCAGGACATATCTCCATGCTTTTTGCTTTCTAGGGATGCGCTCGTCACCAGCACGGTGAACTGCCTCACCAGCTTCCTCTCCGGCTTCGTCATCTTCACCGTGCTGGGCTACATGGCTGAGATGAGGGACGTGGAGGTGGAGGATGTTGCAAGAGATAAAGGTTTGCCTCACTCTCTGCCCCGTCCTTGCCCCACGGTGCCTGTGCACCACGGCAGAGGGTGCCCGGCGTGACTGCAGCCCTGGGGTTCTGTCCAGGACACGTTCCCAGGAGCAGAGGACAACGAGGTGTCCAACTCTTGTCACTCAGCTGGGAACAGGCACAGCTGCTCCAGCTTTTTCCCACTGCCGTGGCCGTGCCAGAGCAGCTGGGGAACAGCAAACCAAACCAATGTCCCTTCCTAGGGCCAAGCCTCCTTTTTATCACCTACCCCGAAGCAATCGCCAACATGGTGGGATCCACCTTCTTCGCCATCATATTCTTCCTGATGATGATAACGTTGGGCCTGGACAGCACGGTAGGGAGCTCCATGGAGCGTGACAGCCGTGCAGCCTGGGGCCATGTCCCCAGCAGGGCTGGGAATGGCTGTGCCCCACAGGGAATAGGTGGTGACAAGGGGAGTTGTGACCTCAGGAAGGAGGGCTACCTGCCCTGTGGGTGTGGGGATGGAGGGAGCATCGCACCGTCATCTCCAGTGGGTCTGAACCTCCTCCTCCAAAGCCTGTCAGAGGGGACAGTGTCTGAACCTCCTCCTCCAAAGCCTGTCAGAGGGGACATCATTCCAGAGGGAGGGGATAGGATGGGATGTCCCCACTCTGCTTGTGTGGAGCAGATTTTCTCCAAGAATGATACTGGTCCCACACTTCATTTCTCTGTCTCACGGCTGTGTTTCCTTAACAGTTTGGGGGCTTGGAGGCTGTGATCACAGCTGTGATGGACGAGTACCCACAGGTCCTGGCTGGGCGACGGGAGCTCTTCGTCCTTGTCCTCATCACAGTCTGTTTCCTGGGCTCCCTGAGCACCCTCACCTACGTGAGTACCACTCTGCTCCCATGCCCCCCACACGCCTACTCATGTGTCCAACAACCCCAGGGCAGGACTTTGCCAAAGGGTTTCTCCACATCCCTGCACGCTCTGAGCCATCCTCCCCTTCCTTGCGCTCTTCCAGGGGGGAGCCTACGTGGTGAAGCTGCTGGAGGAATTTGGTGCTGGCTGCTCCATCCTGGCTGTGGTGCTACTGGAAACCATAGCCGTCTCCTGGTTTTACGGTAAGAAATTGCCTCTGTTAATAAAAACACCCTGCAGGCACCCACACGGTATTTAACCTCACGTATGCATGTAAATGCCAGGGGAGCTGGGGGAAGAAAGCATGTGTGTGGCTCCTGGCAAGGCTGTGATGGGGCACGGAAGGCATCGTGTCCGCATCCCTGCACCCACGTCCTCTGCGGGTCCCTGAGGCCATCACAGCTCTCTCCTCCGGCAGGGATACAGAGGTTCTCCCATGATGTGAAAGCCATGCTGGGCTTCACCCCAGGGATATTCTGGAAGGTGTGCTGGGTCGCCGTCAGCCCTGCCTTGTTAGCGGTGAGTATCTCCAGCCTGAAGGAAAGCTCAGGTTCTCAACTCTGCTCCGAAAGCACCACAGGGCAGCTGCTCTTCCTTCACCAGCTGCTGTGCCACCCAGCTCCACAGGCACCTGCGCTGCTGGATGCTCGCCTCTCGCTTGCGTAGGATGAACACGGTGCTGGGCAAGTGGAGCAGAGTCCTGGGGCTGTAGGACCTGGTGCCAGCCCTCCCTGCCAGCTCCCGATGCCACTGCTCCAGCCATGGGCAACAACAACCTGCCCACAGTGCCCGGGACAGGGAATTTCACAAAGAAAAGGAGCGGGAAGTGCATTTTCCAGCCTCTCCTGCAGCTCCAGGGTGAAGCTGGGGGTCAGCAGCTGGGTGCCCACAAGTCCAAGTGCAGCCCTGTTTCATCTCGCGGTGGGCAGCATCCCGCACTCTCGCTGGCACGGCCACCTGCGGGGACATCTCTGAGAGCACCGCAGGGCTGGGGACCAGGGCTGGATCCATCCCCTTTGAAACGCCAGCTCCCCTGGCACTTCAAAGGCTGCCATCTGCGAGAAGCAGAGGGGTCTAATCTCACTGGATCTGCAGCAGGAGAGGCCTTGTGAGGATTAATTACGGCTCTAAGTGCTTTGTCCAGGTTATTAAGAGAGAGGTATTATAATCAAAGCAGACAGCAAATGATGGCGTTGCAGCACGGGGATGTGCAGCCTTCACAGAGCGCTCTCTCTGTGGGGTTTGTCAGATGAAGAAAGTGCAGACCTCCCAGCCCACACCTAGTGAGGGGTCACAGCTTGGGAAATGTCACTGCACTGGTTTTTCGTGCTTAGAAAAGCAGCGTTGGCAGCGGGATATGGACATGGTTAACCTACAGGATGAGTTGGAATCAGTGCTGGGGTGATGTTGCAGCTGATCTGCTCTCCATGGGGAGCCAGGGATGCCTGGACATCACGGAAGAGCTTTCCTGGCCACACGTGTTGTGTTTGCCTGGGGTTTGGAGGCTGTACAGCTCTGCTGCAGCCCTGTTCCTGCTTGTGAATGGCAGTGGGGCATGTCCTGCTGTGGTCCAGCCCCACAACCATCTTTTCCTAACGTGCTCCACTGCTCGTTACAGTTCATAGTCATCAGCTCCCTGCTGGACCAGCCACCTCTGACACTCTTCAGCTACCAGTACCCCGAGTGGAGCATCTCAGTGGGATATGTCATAGGAGCATCGTCCTTCATCTGCATCCCCTTCTACATGGTGTACAAGCTTGTTTGGACACCAGGGTCTCTCAAGCAGGTCAGGAGCCAGGCAGGTGATCCCATGGCTTTGGGGTGGGCTGTGGGTGGGCAGGGACCCCCGCTTGGGTTAACCTGAGACCAAGGGTGGAGAGCTGGGCTGATGATTGACATCTCAGCATCTTTGTACGTGTGGCAACTTTATCACACCTGGAAGGCTGCTTGGAAAAGGGTTCAGAGGATCACAGCTCAGCCGTGTAATCATTTTAAGTCATTTTCTGAAGCTGTGATTCCAACGGGGCCAGGAAGTAGCGAGGCTCCACCAGCATGGTCCTCGGTGCAGGAGGCTGTCCCCAGCTGTCACCCCCTCCTCTCAGCCCTTGGAACTTCTCCTGGCTGCTGAGACCTGCCGCAGGCTGACTCAGCCGCTGGCATGCCCCGCAGGCAGCCCTGCGAGTGGCACCAGGGAAGGATACCCATGGCCTTTTCTCTTTGCCTACTTACCCCCCTCCAGCGCCTCGCTGTCTGCATCCGGCCAGAGAAGCCCACACGAGACCCCCAGGCAGAAGAGGTGTGCATGTCTCCCGTCCTGTAGTCCGGCAGCACATCCAGGGCATGCAGAGACTGCTCCGGCTTCTTGCTCCTGCCCTGGCAAAGCAATGGGACAGGCAGAAGAGAAGCTGCCGTCACCTTCCTCGCAGCCACCGGTCCCTCACGTCTCCCCCGGCACAGACCAGAGCCCATCCTTGCTGCGGGCAGGGAAACCTCTGAGCCACAGCAGGGGCAACGGGACCTGCTGCAGAAAGCTAAGGACCAAACTCTTCTGGTTTGGAGGTGAACCTTGGCGAAGGTGGAGGCGCAGCTGCGGCCGATGGTACAAGCCGTGAACACGCCTTGCTTAGAGACGTCCATGCCCTCGCTGTGCAAACCCGCTCGGCGCAAGCAGTGCATGCCTTTAGCCGTGCCGCGGGTGACGTGGAAAATAAAGCTGATATCAATCGTTAGGAGATCAGAGAAAGGAGAGGAACCGAAGGTCGCTGTGCTGTGCTCACAAAGCACCGCGGTGCAGCAGAGAGCACAGGGCTGGGGGAAGCAGAGGGGCTGCTGCCACCCCGACACACAAACACTTTGTTCTGTTGCGAAAGGTAGAAGTCAGCAGAGAAATTGTGTGGCCCCTCAGGTCACTCCCAGGACCACCGTGCTGCAGCCAGGCCCCATCGAGCCAGGAAGGCAGGGCAGTCCCTCCTCGTGCCTCATCCTGACTCTGCCCATGCGATGTGGCAGCCCTACGGAGCCGGGAGAAGCGGCTGCGAGAGAAGCGGTGGCATCTGGCACTTGAAAAAGACCTTAATATATCTTGTTTTAACAACAAATATTGGGGTCAAGATGAAGCAGCCCTGGCGCTGGTGTGAGCCACCCCCGCCTGCCTTCTGGGATGACTTCCCAATAACGTCACATCACTTGCAATGCAGCCTCCCCATTTCCCAGGGGGGTTTGGGGCCCATTGAACGCTTCCCAGTGCCCACAGTCACCACGGCAGAGGATGGGACTGAGGGAGCACATGGGGCTGGGATGCAAAAAGGGCTGGGGCAGCACACAGGCATGGGGATGCCCAAGGGGATGGGGATGCACGTGGGGATGGGGATGCACATAGGGTTGGAGGAGCAGAGGGGGTATGGGATGCCCATAGGGCTGGGGATGCAAATGGAGCTGGGATCACCATGGAGCTGGGGGTGCATGTAGGGTTGCAGGAGCACATGAGGTGCACATAGGGCTGGGGGAGCTCATGGGGCTGAGGGTGTTCACAGGGCTGGGGGTGCGCATATGGGGCTGAGGACGCTCACAGGGCCGGGGATGCACATGAGCTGGGGATGTAAATGGAGCTAGGGATGCACATAGGGTTGGAGAAGCACAGGGGGCGAGGGATACCCACAGGGCTAGGGATGCACATAGAGCTGGGATACAAATAGGGCTGGGGGAGCACATGGGGCTGGGGGTGCAAATGGGCCTGGAGGAGCACAGGGGGCGAGGGGTGGTCATGGGGCTGGGGAGGCATGTAGGGTTGGGGGATGCCCATGGGGCTGAGGATGCACGCAGGGCTGAGATGCATAGAGTTGGAGAAGCACATGGGGCTGGGCATGCACACAGGGATCGGATGCAAATAGGGCTGGGGGAGCAGAGGAGGAGTGGGATGCACATGGCTTGGAGAAGCATAGGGGGCAAGGGATGCCCACGGGGCTGCGGATGCACAGAGGGCTGGAGGAGCACAGGGGGCGAAGGTTGCCCACGGGGCTGGGGATACACACAGGGTTGGAGGAGCATAGGGGGCAAAGGATGCTCGTGGGGCTGGTTATGCCGACGGGGCTGGGGATGCTCAGGTCGCGGCGAGGCAGCAGGGATGCAGGATGCCCCGGGCGGTCCCGGCGGTTCAAGCGCATCCCTCTCGCTGCCGGTGTCTCCATGCCGGTTCCCCCCGGTTTCCCTCGGTTCCGTGCCCGGGGCGGGGCGCAGGAAGGGGAGGGCCCGGGCTGACAAAGCCGGCAATGGCGCTGCGGGGCTGGGCGATGACGGCGCTCGCCACGCTCGCCCAGCAGCGCGGCCGCCCCTTCGCTGTGCTGCGGCACCAAAACCTCGGTAAGGGGACACGTGGGGGGACAGCGCTGGGAGCCGCTCTGCTGCCTTCCTAGAGGGGGGTCTGAAGGGTTTTTGGTTGGGGAAACGGCTCGGGGAGGGCGTGCGCAGCCTGACCTGTATCTCTGCCTCCTCCCGCAGTGCTGCTGGGCAGCATCCTCAGCGCCCTCCTGCTCACCATCATCCTCCTGGCCATCTGCGTCTACAAACCTGTCCGGCGGCGGTAGCGGTGTGGGACGCGGTGGGGAGAAGCGCTGCTGAGCTCACCTGGTACCCAGCAATCCAGTGTGGCACCCAGCCTGGTACCCAGACATCCCACCAGGCACTCAGAGTGGCACCCATCTGCCCCATCTGGTGCCCAGTGTGAAACCCAGCCATCCCGCCTGGCACCCCACATGACAACCAGCCATCCTGCCTGGCACCTAGCGTGCCACCCATCCATCTTTTGTGGTACCCATCAGTCCCGGCTGGCACCCCATGTGACACCCATCCATCCTTTGTGGTACCCATCAGTCCCAGCTAACACCCTATGTGACACCCAGCCATCCTGCTTGGCACCCACGTGATACCCAGCCATCTCACCTGGCACTGAGCGTGGCATCCATCTGTCCTTTGTGGTACCCAGCCATTCCACCTGGTACCAAGCGTGACACCCTGCCATCTCACCTGGCACCCAGCGTGGCATCCTTCCATCCTCTGTGGTACCCATCAATGCCACCTGGCACCCAGCATCGCATCTTTCCCTCCTTTGTGGCACCCATCAGTGCTGCCTGGCACCCCGTCTGACACCCAGCTGTCCCACCTGGCACCCAGCGTGGCACCCACCCATCCTGTGTGGTGCCTATCCATCCTTCCTGGTGCCCAACCTGGTACCCATCCATCCCGCCTAGCACCCAGCAGGGTACCCACCCTGACATCCAGCCGTCCCACCACCTCTCCCACCTGCAACAGGCCATGCTGTGCCCTGTGTGCCATCACATTGCTCCATCGTGACATCGCTTCATCTGGGTGCTGGAAGGGACGCCCCAGTCCTCACAGATGGATTCCTGTGGCGCTCCAAGCCCGGTTGGGTTTGAGCAGGGTCTAACAACACACCTTCTTTCCAAAAGGCAGCGTTTCAGCAAGGCTGAGCTGTTGTGATGTGCCTGGAGCATCCCTGGGGGTGTGTGTGCACCCGGAGCCTCGGGAGGCTGCGGGTACGCGACTGGCCATGATCTCCATCCTCACCAGTGTCAGAGAGCACAAGAACACAGCCACTCTGCTGACATCTCTGGCTGCCAGGCAGGCCCATGCGCTCACTTACACCACTTCTAGTTTTGCTTTCCGATTCAGTTCCTTGCTTAAATGCCGAGTCCTGAGGGTCTGGCCTGCAGCCTTCAAAAACAGTCCAAAGGCAGCAGCTCGGCAACCCAGCACAGCTGCGCCTGCTGCCTCTGAAGCAAGAGCAGAGCCGGGCGTCGCTGCTTGGGGACAGGCTGGCCATTCCTGACAGCGTTTGCTTTAATTCTTAGCCTTGCACCAAAACAGCCATGCTGAACCTGTTACAAACTGGGATGCAGGCGAGGGGTTCCAGCTTGCGCTGAGCACTCGTCTCTGAGCAGGATCCTGTCCTACTGCAAACAGGAGCTTCCAGAAGTCTCTAAGCCAGGCAGGTCCTCGAGACTGCTGGGCTCAGGCTTTCTGGGAATATCTTGTGTTTCAGCTCCGGCCAGACCTGTTCTTTCAGTAATAAGTTCAAGTGTTTACACTGAAGTCAGACCTGCATTTGAATGCTGCTATTTTTGGTTTTGCACTGCTGAAAGTACTAACTGGATTTTGCTCATTAAGTACTACTTTGGTATTTAACATAGGGGGTGTTTGGGCTAGTAATTTATTTAGTATTTTAAAGCTTAACTTGCAGAACAATTGCATTGACCTGTTCTCTTTGTGCCGCATCTGTTATGTTTTCTGTTCTGTTTGTTTTAAAGGACGCTGCCCACTCTCATTGCAATGGGGGGTTTCTCTGCTGCTGTATTAGTAAAGTGAGAGTAGGAGGCTGCTTTGGGAGTACTGTAGTTACTTATCTAAGTGAAATGTGAGTGAGGAAGCGAGATAACACTGTTGCTTTCTGATCCTTTGCTGGTTTTTATCCGAGTCCTTTAGCACTGATTTTTCTGTCCTCCATCTGGTGTAAAACTCACCCTGTAGTCACGTGCTGTTCTTTGAGGTGTATAGCGTAGCTTGCAGCTACAGCTCTGAATTCCCGGGAGCAGCATTCTTGTTTGCATTCATTCTTCACTCCCTGCTATGTCTCTCTGTACAAATAAAAAGCTAAGTAAACAACCCAGGACTCTTATTTATTCATGAATGTTCTGTTTGTTATTAACTCAGCTGTAGCTGTTGGAAGGGATGAGGCAGTCCCCTTCCCCGCCTCCGATAATCTGACAGCTCTTACCCTCCAACAACTCGCTGCCTTTGAACTGCCCACATTGTGCCGATTTGCTCTTTTCAAAACAGGGAGACTCAAAGCTTGGCTGGAAATATCAGGAAACTGTTTCCAGGGACTATGTGTCTGTGTCCAACTAAACCAGAATGATCATACGTATGGTTTCATAGACGAGAATGTTGCCTTTACAAGAAGGTGGATAATTAATAACGACTCCTGTTACCATGTTGGTATAAAAAGACTCGTAGCTGTAGTATAACACAGTGCAGTGTCTTTGTTTCTCCTTCACACACACACAGAGGATGTGAGGATGCTTTTTAGCCACACAGAGTAAGATGGAAGCCAGGGTTTAAGTAAAACCACACCTGTTTCAGGGAAAACAGGGCCTTTGGGTTTAGATGGAATGATGCAAATGCACAGAAAGGAAAAAGAACACCCCATAAACCTGCCCAAGTTTTTTTTGAAGTCCCCAACTAAGAAGCAGGAGCAAAAAACTTGAGCTGAAACTGCTCAATGCTCTCTACAATATAAAAAGCAGAGAACAGGTCACCTTGAAAAAAGATTTTCCCCTTCCTTGTAACCTTTGAAATACGTAACAGAAAAGAAGCAATGTCAGAGAGGTGGTTTTATAAAGGCAACAGCACTCTTTATTTTGCTGGAGGCAAAAACCAGTTTCATCTCCTACCTCACAACTTTGTCAAGAGCTCAATGCAAGGCTTATTCCCTTTTTTCCCCACTGTAAAAGTCACAGTAATCCGCTTTGGAAAGAAAGATGCAATTCCAACATAAATCACTGCCACCATGCAAGAAAGTCCACGTTCCTGCAAACACCAGCTAAGCTATTTTGGGATGCAAGCTGTATCATTAAACAAAAACAGTGTAGATATACCAGATCTAGTGTACATTGAAGGAATCTTAATCGTTTGCTATGTAGAACAATGGATTATTGGTTTAAAATAGGGTTCCAAGTTACCAACCATCTCACTGGTTATGATCAAGTCCATTTTACAGTGATTTTGTACTGGTTAATAGTTGGTCACACAGAACGGCCCTGTTTTGCCCAGGGAATAAGTGCAGGATTAGGTAGCAAGATCAGACCTTTTGTACCATAGGTTCTTCACACTCCTGCCAGCCAGAATGGAGGAATATTGCTCACATTTAACTACTGTAAGGCTTTCCTGTGGATGTACATCATGTACTTGTGGAGTGCACTTGAGAGTCACAGTGTGAATACTGTAAACAGTGACAGAAGTGCAGGTAAAATAGCTACAAATCTATTGCATGAGGAAAGACCTGAGGAAAGCTGGTTAAAACACACTTGTGAATTCTTACAATGAGTGTAGTCATCTTGGCTTGGTTTAAAATCAATAAAAATAGTCAGATAAAAAAATATAATGTATTCACATGAAGGATGAGCATCTGAATTTTAAAAAGCAACACACATTTCCCTTTCAGATGACAGAATTAAAACTTATCTTCCTGTAAGTATACATTAGAATCCCACCTGAATTTTTTTTTTCCTGTCCGAATTTAGCACCGCACTCACGCACACGCACACCAAGTGATCACAAAGAAGCACCTGTATCTATCGCTTATTTTCTCACTGCCCTCTCACTTTGGGAGCTAGCTGGTTTTGAATCACTGCAGAAACTGCTGCTTTACTAGGCAGATGGTCCCATTTTAAGATCTAAAATGTCACTGGCTACTTGTTTTGTCCTCTTTCAGAAAGCACTGGTTTAATCTAGATTAGCTGTTCAAGTATAAAATTATCCCTCCTAAGCAGGAGCACATGAGAAAATTTCAGTAACTAGAGAAGAGATAATCACATACAAACAGAACTAACAGTGAGCATCTGTCAGCATGAAGAACTACTCTATGTGTGTAGATGCCCATAGATACTCTAACATGTAACGACTGGAAGAAACAGACAATGGCTTTGAATTATTCAGAAATGAGTAAGCAGATGAATATTTCTTTGGTAAGTAATGACGTTTCCAACCTGAACTTCCCATAAATCAAATTCTCAAGCTTTACTGCAATCCTATATCCTGACACTAAGCAAAATTTCCATCTGCTCTTCAATAAATGGTAAGATAAAAGCTTTACCTTCAAAGCTAAGACTCCGTGGTTGGGGAGCCAAATGCAGAGTCCCGTGATCTGAAACTCCCTCAGACAAAAATAAATCAGCTTTTTGTAGCCAATGTAGAAGGCAGGTGAAATGTTCACTTAAGCAATCCAGGAGTGGTCTTCAGTCTGATAGCTCCGAAAGCCTTCAGTTTTATACAGATTTGGTCATCCTTATTTCAGGAAATCGCTAAGGAGTTATTTTTCCACAAGAGAAAGCTGTAAAACCTGCTGAAGCTCTGCATCTTCCTCTTCACGACGTTGCTTCTCCCGTTCCTCCTGCTCTCGGACAGACAATTCCATGGCAAGCTGTAAGTCTTTCTCAAAGCTGGAAGGTTCGCTAGGGGTGCTGCAGTGTGAGTTACCCGAGCTCGCTAGATAGCTCTCCTGCAGTGCCCTAAAGGAGAAAAAGAACTTCAAGTAGTAAGACAGAGTGAGTCTGCTTCATATTTCTTGCAATGATCCCTCTTAGCAACTGTTTCCTAACTGCAAACCTGCAAATCTCTCTCTCGAGGGCAGAAAGCAGTTTACAGAATGAGTGCACTTGTTCTAACATCTATAAAATCCCTAACATAAGACCTGTTCTTTGGAGGCTCCTCACAACCTTTCATATGTACTAACAGGTAAACTTTCAATGGATTTCTAAAAGCATTCCCACCTACTTTAAGGGTAACGTGATTTTCCATGTACAAAAGAACCAAGACGCTGCAGTTTTTTATGCACACGCAGATTTCTTGTGTATAGAACAGATGCCACAGCACATCCTCAAGGGTCTGTGGCTAAGTTTTCAATGATTTTGAAAAGATCGAAGAGCTGCCCTGAAGTGTGTAGCATCTAATAAACAAACATTCAGTGCAGAGGGACCAAACTCACAGTTTCAAGAGCAGAACAGAAGGACTGTGTTTATTTATTGGGTAAAGAACCTGTTCTGTGCAAAGACCAGCCCCAAAGGTGAGCTAAAGAGCTTTACTATACAAGCCAGGGAGGCCCAGTATGGAGTCCTCACTTCCTGGAAAAGTAGAAGTTAGAAGAACCATAAGAAAAGAGACCTTGTGTTCTGTGCATCTGCTATCTACACACACAAAAAAATCCTCCATGGTACTTGCAAATGCTGTTGGAAGTACTTTTGCTCTGTCACTGCATTACTTCATGTGGTAAAAAAAATGAGTTACCTCTGATACTGTATATTGAAGTCCTGTGAATATGCAACTGCTCCATTGGAATGCACCCCCGCTTCCTAGAAATGGGAAAAGACAGACAATTCCACAGCAGTTAACAGGTCAGCAGTGCAACTCACTGAAAGGTAATTCTTTAGATCACTCTTATTTCTCTTTAGAAATACATTACTGTATTTTTCTTTTCTGAGGTTCTTAGAAAAATAGGTCTGACATTGGTTTAAATCAGAGCTGCAGCTATCACTGCATAGTCCTTGACAAAGCTGTCAGATTACACAGATTACAGCACACTTACTCTATTTCCACCGGATTCCAACAAACTCTGCTGAATAGCAAACTGCATGATCTCATTATCTTCATCCTGCACGTGGATGCTCCTCCCATCATCTAGGACGTGGTAAGATTTGGGGATCTCAAACACTGACTGGTCAACCTCAAAATTAGTACCTACAGAAGCCAAATACAGTTACAAAGATGGCATAGAATATTTTTACAAGTAGTGACTTAAAAAAATTCTGACGAATGTTTACGTGTGATTAAGGTAACTCCAAAAATTCAGATGAACCCCCCGCCTAAATATATCAACATATATATCAACTTGCTTTGAAACAAGCAAACAAGCACAGTGGTAAAACAGAATGCAGAGCCTTTCTTTAGGATGCTGGCAAGTTATACAAATAAAACCAGTGGCTGAACTCTGACAAGACCAGCCCGGAGAATAAAAAAGGGTGCAAAAGATAAACACTGCAGCGGCTCTTCTGAGGTTATTCCTAATGAACGTGTCTGTGACGGCTCACAGGGCGGAGGATCGCTGGATATATGCTATTACAAGCATCATACTCAAACATAATCCATTCTTTTCTGAAAAGGCCTACTGACTTGGCTGTCACTACAGCAATTTTGCATTCCACTTCCCACAGCTGTAGGTTGCACCAGAATTTAGACCTTAAAGTCCTCGGGAAAGCTTGCTAGAGCTCAGTCTAGCAGGCAAAGAAAGGGCAGAATGGGTCAGTACGATCAGTAACACATGCTATACACCGGCTGTAATCCATTGCAGCATCTTCTCACCTGCAGTTATCCCATTCCTCTCTCCTGTGCATTCCACTGACAAGAAACTTAAAAAGATGCACCCACTGCATCTTTCCCCTCCTTACCCGAATCACACTGTGCACCTCCAACCATTTGTGATGACGTTTTGTCAGCTGTCCTGCAGCCATTGACATTTTCAAAAGTAATTCGGGCATTCAGCACATGAAATAGGGGAATTTCTATAAGAAAAAGAGTACAAGATTTCTGTCAAAAAGAGAACTCTTCTCACTTTCACACCTATAGCCATGTTAAACATTCAACATATTTGTGAAATTATGGAATATATGCTGTGAAACAAACAGAAAGGATGGAAATGAAGAAGA
This sequence comes from Cuculus canorus, assembly GCF_017976375.1. NCBI lineage: Eukaryota > Metazoa > Chordata > Aves > Cuculiformes > Cuculidae > Cuculus > Cuculus canorus. The sequence goes on from NC_071417.1 coordinate 8,773,696, forward strand.
TACTACAATAAAAGTTGCTAAGCATTACCGATTTTGACAGGAAATCCTGGTGGAAATTCCAGAGTGATGAAATCCTTAAGTCTGGCAAAATGAGCACTAGTTCTGGCCATCAAATCGATGATTGGAGTGACTTGTTCCATAAGAGACAAGGGAAACTCTTCACTCATCCACAAGGTTGCTTTAAATCTTAAGGAGAATGTTGCACAAAAACACTCTAAGTTTACAGTTTAGGAACAGATGCAAAGCAAAACACGTAGCACTGTCACCCATTTCACACATTTCAAAGAGTCAGAACAGTTACTGCTCTAAGAAACCAAAGCACATTCCTCGTCAGACCAAAGGCAAAGCACAGGAGGTTACTAATAAGCTACAGCACTACTCCAAATGTTTTCTTTGACTTAATGGAATGAGAAATAGGCTACAGATGAATTCTTCAAGATGCCTTTTGGTTAATTTTAAAAGCTGGGGGGAAATCACCCTGGCTATTTGTAAAACCGGTTTCCAGAAATTAGAGGACTGGCAAGAGATAAACTAGAAATAGTTAATTTTTTTTTCCTCACTTCTGCGTTCGAATGGTGACTTCTTTCGGTCTTCCTATGTCTCTGCCTTTCAAATCAAATTCTGGGTCAAAGTATTCCTCCAGAGTAATAGCAGTAGGATTGTTACTTGCAGCATACTCTGTTGTCTTGGTCGTACTCTACAAGGAAAGAGGAAAAAAAAAGACAAACCCAAAAGTATGGAACAAATAGACTGTGGCTATTACAAGAAACTTTTAAGTTACCTCTTGTGAGGCAACTCATTCTTCTAGACACCAGTGACACAGCCAGAAACACAGGCACACACATTTAGACTGCTTTCTGCTATGGCTAAAAATCTCCAAGCATTTTAGAGACAGCAAAAATCTACTTCAAGACTTTAAAGCTAGAAACTATCCAGAAATGCACACATGAGCTAGAACATTGCTAGGCTCCATATCTTTTATTGAAGGCAAAACTCTGATGGGGTATTTGAAACAAAAATGCTTAGATCCATGTAAGATCTGCAATGCGATCATGATACAGAGCCAGCAGCTGGCAAATCTATTACCTACCGTACTGAAATATGTACAAATGCAAGGGAGTTTCTAAAGCCATATTGAAATAATTATCTACACATTTCAGAAGAGCAGAGGATATATCGATTTCCTCAAACTGCTCGAGCAGCATGCTAACACGTCACTTCATCCTTTTGGATCCATCTGATGATCACCATGCAGCACTGTCTCCTACGTGAGGCTCCAGCAGCTCTGTGGGCATCTCCCCACATTCCTGGTGGGTTGCCACTAAGATCGTGCTTGCCCAGATCTACTGTCACTGCTCACGCCCCAGTGCTTGATGTGCTAATGGACTCTCCATGTCTTCTTCATCGGTGTTCAGAAGGAGGAATCTGCTACTCATACAGAACACTTAATGGCTTAAACAAAAACACCCTCAGGGAAAATTTAAACCTCAGAATCAAAATTGCTGCCAAACTAAGAAAACAAGAGGTGATTCCACACACCTAGAATTCCTGTTGGCACAGATCCCTGCACTGCGGTGACCTGTTTCAACGTCAGACACTCACCTGAGCACCATACTCATGCTCCACTGTACCCAGAAACGATTCCAGCGGGTTCCTGTCAGCTTCAGATAACAGGAGGGAAAACAAAAAAGCTATTACTGTTAATTAATGGTAAAATCCACGTTCACATCAGGCTAACAAGCAAGACTTCTGACCCAAAGAGAAGTAAGCCATTTGCATTTCCTGTAAGCTTTACCAAATAAGCCCAGGACCCAAAGGTGACAGAGCACAACAGGCACAGAACAGAATTGAGATTTGCAGTGGCTTCTGTCACTAGCAGATAGCTTTATTTCCTCCTGAGCCCCAAGGTGGGCCAGCAAAGGGCAGTGCTTCCACACGAAATTACTGTCCAGCCACCCTTCACCCTAGTTTAAATACTAGAAGAAATTAGCAGACCAAAACAAAACAAGAAGCTCAAGCAAACAAAACCTATACGAATCTTGTAATCGTGGCCAAAGCAAAATAAAAAAATGAATACATTCCAGAGCAGGAAAAAGCCAGGAAAAGTGCAGCCTTTTAAAATTTCCAATAAACTTTAAAGAGTTTTGAAGGGCTCCTCTTTCCATTAAATACAGCTTGGATAAATACCAGTTCATCTGTAGGTTAGGAGTCAAGTAATAAGCTACCTCAGATAAAAAACAAAGTAAACAGGAGGGCAAAGAAAAGTATTTCACTTTTCTCTCTGCCCAGTTCTTCCATAGTCACACAGAGGAGGTATCAGAAAGCCAAAAGGTTCTACTTATTTCCAGTTATCCTATAGGAAAACTACCTTTGTATCTTTTTTTCTCCTCTTCCGTTAGATGTTCCGTGCGGATTTTTGTGACCACATTCACGTTGTTTGCAATGTAAACCTTTAAAAAACAAAAGTGCAAGGACAAAAACCAAAAAGCATCACAGATTAAAAGAGTTCTCTCTAGTAAAACACCACATACCTAAATCTGAAGACAGACTAAAGCAGCATGCATCCACCTCTCATTGGCAGAGATCTTAATCCTTAGCACACTGGTAACAAACAGGAAACACTGCACTTGGACTTTCCTCCTTTCTTTGGTATAATGGCAATCCCACATAATACATTGTTGAGAGACCCCTGCTAAGGCTGAAGCTACATGCCACCTGCTGGGCAAGTGGATAAAATAACACACACGGTGGTGTCTCCAGACAGCACTGATCTCGCCAGGATCCTGTGCTGAAAGAATGGCAAAAGAGTTTGGGCATCGACTTTGATGGCAACAGAAGTCGGTCTCTCAACAGAATTCCTAGAAAGCACATTTACACACTTTTAAACATCGTTTTGTAACTAACCAAACCAACCTCAAAACTAAACAGGCATTTCCAGGCTTGCGGGAAAGAATCCCCACCTAGGCAGAGTTTTTAAGAGAGAACAGGGAAGGAAAGTCAGATAATGCTAAACAGAGGTCACTCGTGAGACCTGCTAAACTAAATTCAGTGATAGTTATTTAGCAGAAACAATATGAGCCCAATGTGCAGCTGAAGAGTCCTGCAATCTTAGGAGGAATCCTTCATATAAGTCTGGAAAGCTACGCAAAATTCATTCTTCCATTAAATGAAATCACAAAATGTAGTTTACTACACAGATTCCAAAACCTCAACCACACACAGGCTTATGAATCAGGGAAGTAAATTCTCGTGATTCTTAACTTCAATTAACTTCAATCCCTAAAACAGTAATGACATAAAGCCATCTTCAAAAATATTTCACAGAGGACAAAACCAGTGTCACATGGAACCAATGTAAGCAATGTATGAGTCACCAGCATGGTCAGGGGCTTTAATTTACAAGCAGTCATTTATTAAACTCATGATGGAACTCATGGCAGCAGGAGGCTGTTATTCCCTTGCAATACTGTGTCTAGAGAGTGCTCGAGGCACTTCACTAACTTGTTCTCATCTTTTAAACAGCAGAAGAATGACAACACCAAAGAATAAGTTAAATTCCAGGTTTTAGAGTTCTAGCAGATAAACTGAATTTTTTGCTCCTCTTCTCCTGAAATGCTTTGATCCTCCTTCTCCTCTGCTGCTCTTCCTGCATATGGGCACCATCCCTCGCACAAGCCTGGCAGCCTTACAGTTCCTGACTCCTGCCCAGTTCTGCCAGCAACACAATAAAACTCTTGACAGGAACCTTAAGACCTGAAATATTCAGGAAATAAAGGCAAAACATCGCCACACCTTGGTTAGCTACAAGACCTCTTAATTATATAGAATAGGCTTTACCTTTGCTTCATAACCATTTACAGCTTCTGCTTTTTCTGTCCTCCATACCCAAAATCCAGATGTGGTTCTGTCAAAAAGTGAACACCACAAATATCTGTACAGTTGCATTTCCACACAATACCAGACTATTTTTCCCCACAGTGTTTTTAAACATTCCATAGGTTATTTGATCACCAATCCCACACAAAGGCACAGGCCAATCTGCCCACACACACACAGCACAAAAGGGCTGAGGAAGTCGTGATGGTTTTGTTCTGATACAGCCTTTGGCCAAAGTCCAGAGGCTCAGGCAGAGATTTAAGATCGAGAGGTGGATACCTGAGCCAGAGATGAAGATGCCAACCCAAAAACTTACCAAATTAGTTTGTCTGACAACTGAGGCACAGCATCTTTTAACACACCGTTGAATTTCAAAAGTCACCTGTCATAGCAATTTGGGGAACTGGGTGGCAGGAATACTTCTGTCTAGGAAATCCTACTTTGAGGATGTGCAGATGCTGCAGTTACTATGGCTCCGTGAACATCACAGGGACTAATTCTGAGCAGCTTTGAAAGGGCACTAAATATTCAGGAGAAAGCTGCCGGAATTATACATCTCACTTTGAAAACACTTGTTTTGTACAGTTGTGGGGGTGGTTTGCTGCCTCCCGGAGCACTCCAAAAGGAGCTCCATCAAAAGGACTGTTTGAACTCAGCTGACAGGTTCCTGGATAAACATATGTAGTAAACACGGAAGACAAATACCTGTCTGTGGAAAGACACACTATAAACAGATTCGTATTTAAAGTATTAATGTGAAACTTTACTTATGTAGCTACAAGATGCAAGTTATTGCCTATTAGTTTTATCACTAAACACATAGATTTGGGTGTAATGCAAACTTGTAATGAGACGTTAACACCAATCTCAGTGATAAGATAAACTGGAAGCTTTCTGCAAACCAGTTTCTTCAGCTGGAAACTTTCTGCCAAGCAATAGTGGCAAAGCTGACCAAGACAAACTTCTTTATCTAATGACATGACAAAGTAATTTCACATCTAGCTCTAAACAATTTTATTACCAGAGCTTTTGAGACTTGTCTTTAAAGCTTTACTCCAAGTATGACCACCCATGATCTTGAAGTGCTTATCTGTTAAGTGAAACTTTGCATCTTACCTTTCAAAAGCAATATTTTTTGTATCAAGGCACGTATTAATAATTGGAGATGTAAGGCGTCTTTCCACATCTTTCCTTTTTGGTGTCATAGAGCCCAATGTCAAACGCTTCATGTGTTGGGAAATCTCAAAACGCTTCGTTGTAACAAATTTATCATCGTGATTGATCTCAATTAGTTCTGCCCAACCTCCGGTATCTGTTGGAAATTGTAAACCTCAGCCTAAAAAAAACTTAGCAACAGTATTCCAGAATGAAAAACTGAGAATATGTTGTATAGGAAACCAGGGTGGACACTAACTCACTGTATTTTGCACTTGGCTGAGATCAAATTTGGACCTATATCTATGATTATTTATTCAGGGGGGAGGAGAACAGAAGGGGGAAAAACTAATAAAAGACTGAAGGAAAATTTTAATCCTTATACCAAAATTTTGACCTCAGATTTACTCAAAGGAAAGAAATTAAGCTGCTATGTTAAAACACAAAACAGCATCTCTGTGAGAAACTCATGGAATACATGTACTAGCCTCAACAGGTCTCTGTGCTAAATCAGGATTTCTTATTGTTTCACGCAGCAGTTGGCGATCGATGGTGCAGACATGCTAAAATATTTACCTTCTCCCTTGAAAATTAAACTACGCCTTCCTCTCTCCCAGCTCATATTTTCAAAGCCCAGTAAAGTGATATCAACACGCAGCTTGGCACCACTTTTCCAGATGCGGCAGACATCGCTTGGACACACTCTAGAAACCAGTGGGACTAGAAAAGAAAAATGAAAAAAAAACATTAAATAGAAAATATTGGAGAAACTGAGCACACTGGCAGTCTGAATTCATGCAGAAGTTCTACCCCTGACACAGGATTGCTCAGTACTATGATCATCACACCAGGCGAGGTGAGACATTGTTCTTCTTTAGCTTTAAGGACAAGCAGTTTAGGGACAAAACTCACCAACTTTAAATTAAGGATGAACAAGAAAAGGAAGATGACATTAGTTCAGACCAAAAGATGTGAAATGGCATTTCCCTGCCTATCTTTTGTGACTTTTGTATGTAAGCCAGTCTCTCTGTCTACAGTTTAGAAGAGGTAATGATGACCAGGATTCTTACCCCAGCTAGTGAACTCCCATTTCATTTCCACATAGAAGTCAGGAGTCTGGAGAAGGAAAATACCTTATGAATACTTCATGAAATAAGTTTAATCTAACACTCAGTGCAGGATTTCTTATGACCATTTCCAACAAAGGAAAACAAAAAAAGAACAGAACTCAAGATATGATAAATGAATGTTAAACCAATGACACTGAAACCAAACACAAAAGACATTGCCACTGCTGCTTTCTGATGAGCTATTCCTCCTTACTGTACTACAAGAGCTGAGATTCAGCCTACAGTGTTGGAGTTCATGGCTAAGGATTTAAAACTAAAGTTAAGGAAACCGTCTCCACCTCCCATAGCACCGTGGAACACACGAGTCGGAACGAAGAACACAACTGCCCATCTGATTTCAGTTTACTGAGCTGAACTACCTGGATGAGAATTGCAGTCTGGAGTAAGAGGTGTAAACTAAATAATTACCTCATTGATCTTTTGGAGTAATTCAGGAACTCCTCCGAGAGTCATTGCAGTCTGCTGGTAGTCCCGATGCTGCAGGATCATTTGTAGCATCTCTGGATCTCCTGTACTTACAGCCTCATGTAAAACTGAAAGGAATCCAGACATGAGCTAGTTTCAGCTTGCTTTCTGAGCAAAGTAACAAAATACATCTGCAACTGAAAAGTATTAACACAACTTCTGTTTTCCAAGTTATCCTTACCTGTCCATCCTTGTGCATTCTCTTTAGTTACGTCTGCCTTGTGTTGGAGAAGAACTTTGGCAGACTCTATGTAACCCAGGGAAACAGCAAGGTGCAACAAGGTCCGGCCTCGTGGATCACGTTGATCAACATCCTGTTGAGTATCCGAGAAAGAAATAATGCTGAAGCTGCCCTACCAAATCAGACCAGACTGAGAAGTGTTTATATAAACAAAGTTCATCAGTAGTAATCCAGGAGTCAATATTCCCTAAGTATCCCCACCTATCCGTCTGTGATGCACAGCCAACCCAGTTTTCCAACACAACTATACTGCTCTCCTGCACTCTGCACAGTACAATCTGACTTCCCCGCTGCAAGAAAAGGGGAAGCAGAACAAGGCCTATACACCGAACACAGTAAGAGCTCGCGTCACTGTAAGACAGGATTGAGTTCTTGTAGATGCTTCTCATTTCTTTTTCTGACACTATTTCCCTCCCTGTTCCCCTTCAGACAGGGTCTCCTTCACGAGCAGACAGGAGCTCTGTGTGTGCTGCACCACGGACAGACAACAGCCTGAGACCAACAAAGGGTTTAACATCACCCAGCGTAACAGGGGGAAGTAAAACTGAAAAGAAAGGGCACACAACACCAATTTTGTACAGCGCTTTTTGAAAGTATACAAGCAAATGTTTATTACAAAGCATCTATTTGACTGACACACACAGCACAATGAAGAGTGAGAGCGTTTTGTACAAGTCACTAGAAAAAAACAACACACTACACAGGCATAAATATCCAAAACATGCAAGCACAACATACTCATACCTTACATATTTCTCACTATTAGCTTAGAGATTTGAAACAGAAGAGCATCTATAACTAAAGGAAAAGGGGAAAGTCAATAGCAGAACAAGAAAGGAAAGTTATTACGCAAGTTAGCACGGTTATCTGACAGCATTACGTTGGAAAGATCACACGCAGAGTAGGGAAAGCTTCATTTTAAAGCATTCTCGTTCCACTTCTGCGGTGGAATACTCTTTAATTTGCTTCCCCGCTTCCTACACTCCGGTGCCTACTGCACGGAGAGGTAAAGGACTCCAAGGCGTCTCTCCCAGTTGTCTTTGCTGCTGTTAACCGGTAACCACACATTCCACCCATCTTTTGCCATACCAAGTGCAGCTGGCAAGTGGCTTTTGATTCCCTTACGCACCCCGCCGACAACAAGAAGCTTATCCCAAGGAAGCAGGAGGAAATGCATCTTTGGAATACTTTAAAAAAAGAAGTTACTCAAAAGCAGATAAAGGAAGTAAAAAGCATATACGTTCCATCTCAACAGATTGTTCATTTCCTTACGGTACAAAGTGCTTGAGGTAGGAAGCAGCACTTTACAGCTGTGAACTGCAGTCCCAGATAACAAGAAGAAGGATGATCCTTATTTAATGACGAATTTTCACAGACAAGAGTGTTATTGAAACAGAAATAAATCCACAGAAGGGATAGGCCAGTAAGGTTAAAGATTTTAAGAAATCACATCGCATGAATTAGACAAAAAGTAACTGCATTCCAAAGATTCTCCTAAAAACAGGGCAGAAGCATGCTCTGAGCAAGCGTTAGTAAATTGAGGGGGCTACCGTTAGAATTACAGACAGCAGGAACTACTCGGGAGGTGGTATAGCTAGCTGATCTTTGGCATACGTAGTTGTGGTGTCAGGCATAACCCTACTGATATCCTCTGCTGCTGCAAATCATCCCTTGCGCTAGTGAATATCAGAGCTTTTACACAGCATCTCAGCAAAAAGGATGTTTGCTATTTGAGCTTTTCAGACCACTTCCTTACGTCATTTCTCACTTAGCCATCCCAGAGAGGGAATAGCTTTGTATTTTCTCCACTACTGCATGAAACAATGATCCTCTTTTTTTTTTTTTTTTTTTTTTTTTTACTAGAGATGCTTGAAAACATTCCAGCCAGAATAAAAATGCTGCCCCCACAGTTTTGGGTAGCAATGGATCTGTAAGAACTGCTGGTCCTCAGCAAGCTAGAGGCTTTGGCAGCAGCAGCCACCTTTTCTGTGTGTTGACTTCCCATTACAGTAAGCAGTATTTGTTGCTTTTCTGGCACAGAAAGAAAACCTTAACATCCATCATACCTGCTCTTCCTGCTCTGTCTAGTTTCCTGACTTCTAATAGTTTCTAAGGAACTGTTCTGTAACTTGCACTCAAACGCTCCAAGCACAGCTTTACAGATAGTCAATGTTTAATATCTTACATAACACAAAGTATATTCCTGCACCTTCGCACATCCCTCCTGCGACCACAAATAAATAGGGAAAGAGAAAAAAGAGCAGCAATCCCACAAGCTCAGCAAACAGACCTGGCAGCACCACCAGGGTTCCTTTTCCCTATGCAGGCAGTGAGCGAGGCGCTCTTTTGGGGCCCCCAGCCCCTCTATCATCGGGTGTCCCCATTACCTTGTCCTGCAGCTCCTCATCCAGCCGTCTGTAGTCATTATTCCAGACCAGGATGTGCAGGGGGAACGAGCTGCTGGCCCTGCCAGGGGAACTCATCATGCCACACACCTGCAGGGGCAGGGGAAGCAGGGTGCCTACCCTCACTGCTCCCCCTCTATTTTGGACACCCCAGGTCACCCAAGCCCTCCTCTCTCCTGGCACACGCTGGCCCCAGGTAGCGGGTGGAACACTGGGTCACAAATCCCTTGCGATCCCCTCACTCTGCCCTAAGCAAAAGCTCACTTCTGGGGGTCCCCTATTCCTGGGAACCATCCGCCCCCATTGACCCCCCCCCCCCCCAGTCTCACACTTCTAGGGGTTCTGTGTTCCCGTGAACAGCACCCTCCCAGGTCCACGTTCTTGGGGGCGTCCCCTGCTGCTCCCTAGAGCCCCATGCTCTTAGGGGTCTCCCCTGCTCCCGGTGCTCCCCACACTCCTGGGCATCACTACTCCAGTGCCTGCCTGCACCCACCCCACCTCCTCAACTTCTAGGGGTTCCTGCTCCTAAGCACATCCCCTACTCCCAAGCCCACAGCCCCGAGGCTCTCCCCTCCTCCTGGTGCTCCCCCTCAGCTCCCTTCCCAACTCCTGGGGGTTCCTGGGAACAGCCCCATACCCTCAGCCCCAACCCTCACTCCTGGGGATCTGCTCCTGGGCTGCCCAGCTTCCCCTGGCCCACACTCACCAGCCCCAGCTCCCCCCAGTCCCCCGTGTTCCCCTCTACCCCACACACCCGTGCTCCAGCTCCGTCCAGCCCCTCACATCCCCCACTCATGGGGATTCCCTGCCCCTAGGCTCTCCATGCTCCCCCTAGCCCCACACCCTAGTGCCCCCCCAGCCCCAGCTCCCTCCAGTCCCACACTCCCCATGCTCCCCTTAGCCCCACACCCCCCCAGCCCCACTGCCCCGTACACCCCTAGCCCCACAGCTCGGTGCCCGCAAAGCCCCAGCTCTCCCCAGCCTCACGCCGTGCTCCCCCAGCCCAATACCCCCCAACCCCAGCTCCCCCCAAGCCCCACACCCTGCTGTGCTTCCCCCAACCTTACCCCTACTCATGGGGATCCCCTGATCCTGGGCTCCCTCCCAGCCCCACACCCTCCCAGCCCCATCCTCACCCCCGACTCAAGGGGATCCCTTTGCTCCTAGGCTCCCCAATCTCCCCCAGCCCCACACCTCGGTGTCCTCCCAGCCCCACACCCCCAGCCCCGTCCTCACCCCCTACTCATGGGGATCCCTTGCTCCTGGGCTCCCCATCCTCCCTCCAGCCCCATCCTCACCTCCCACTCAAGGGGATCCTTTTGCTCCTGGGCTCCCCATCCTCCCCCCAGGCCCACACCTCGGTGCCTTCCCAGCCCCACACTCCCAGCCCCATCCTCACCCCCCACTTATGGGGATCCTTTGCTCTTGGGCTCCCCATCCTCCTCCCAGCCCCACACACCCCCATCCATACCCCCCACTCACGGGGATCCCCTGCTCCTGGGCTCCCCATCCTCCCCACAGCCCCCCATCCTCACCTCTCACTCATGGGGATCCCCCCGTGCCGCTCCTTCCAGCCTAGCCAGGACAGCGGCCGGGCCGCACCACAGCGCTGCGAGAGAGGGGGGGAAGAGGAGGGCTTCCCCTCCGCCTGCCGCCACAGGCGACCCCACGGAAACAGGAAGCGGCAGGTCCCCGCCCATTCCACCACCACCACCACCCCCGCGGGCGGGCAGATGGAACGTCCCGCCCCGAGCTGCCCCGTGGCCAGTGCAGCCCCTTTAAAACCTGTGCATTTCAGGCTCTGGGTTTAAAGAAGGCTCTTTCCATCTGATAAAAGCTCTACGAAAACCAGGGAGGATCTGTTTATGGTTCCTAACCTGCATAAGAGGAAACAGGACTCACAAAATCATCCTTGCTCTCTTCCCCCCTGCTCACAAACAGTAAATTTTGCAGCTTTGGGGATTAGTTTGATTTATTGTGACCATATGAAAGGGAAGACAGTGACAGCACGGCTCATTTCAACCCGCAAATCCACTGCCGAAAAGGTCTTAAAATTAAAAATGCATTAACTGTAATAACTACCAAAAATCAAAGTCCATGTGTTCACTGTGGTGCTTTGGGTAATTTCAGTTTACTGTTAATCCACCTTCTCTAACCTAAACCTTGTCTTCACAATATTCCATAGAATCATGGAATGGTTTGGGTTGGAAGGGACCTCAAAGCCTATCCAGTTCCACCCCCTGCCATGGGCAGGGACACCTCCCACTGGATCAGGGGCTCCAAGCCCCATCCAACCTGGCCTGGAACCCCTCCAGGGATGGGGCAGCCACCACTGCTCTGGGCAACCTGGGCCAGGGCCTCCCCACCCTCACAGCAAAACATTTCTTCCCAAGATCTCATCTCAATCTCCCCTCTTTCTGCTCAAAACCATTCCCTCTCATCCTGTTTCTGCGCTCCCTGATCAAGAGCCCTTCCCCAGCTTTCCTGGAGCCCCTTTCAGTACTGGAATCTGCTCTAAGGTCTCCCTGGAGCCTTCTCCAGGCTGAACAAACCCAACTCTCTCAGCCTGTCCTCATACAGGAGGTGCTCCAGCCCTCAGATCATCTCTGTGGCCTCCTCTGGACTCGCTCCAACAGTTCCATATCCTTTCTGTGCTGCGGACTCAGAACTAAACACAGGTGAGGTCTCGCTAGAGTGGAGTAGAGGGGCAGAATCCCCTCCCTCGCCCTGCTGGTTCCATTGCTTTGGATGCAGCCGAGGATAAGGTTGGCTTTCTGGGCTTTGAGCACACTTTGCCAGTTCATGTCAATGCTCAATCAGCATCCTTTCCCTCTGGACCCATCCCTTTTCTCTGGACCCGTCCCTTCCCTCTGGACCTGTCTCTTCCCTCTGCACCCGTCCAATCCCTCCAGCGCATCAACCGTGCCGCACAGCTTGGTGTAACCAGCAAAGTCGCTGAAGCTGCCCTCAATCCCACTCTCCACGCCCGCGACAAAGATGCCAAACAACGCCATCCCCGCCCCTGAGAAAACACCACGGCCCCCCCGAGCAGCCGAGCAACCGCCTGCCAGGGACAAATATGGCCGACCCCACCCCCTGCGCCAGTACCCAATATGGCGGCAGCAGCCTGCCAGGGACCAACATGGCGGCCCGCGCTGTGGCCCGGGATGATTGTTGCCCATTGTGCCAGCACCCAAGATGGCGGCAGCCCGCCAGGGGCAAACATGGCCGTCCTTTGCCGTGCCAGCACTCAAGATGGCGGCGCCGCCCCGCCTCGCACGGCCCGCCCCGTTCTCTTGGCGAAAGCGCCTGCGCGCTGCTGCCTCGGCTCGGCCAGTGGCGGGGGCTGGCGGCGGGGGTGCCCGGTACCGCGGCGGGAAGCGGCCATGTCGAAGCGCCTGAGGAGCAGCGAGGTCTGCGCCGACTGCAGCGCGCAGGGTGAGCACGGGCGGCGCGGGGGAAGCCCTTCCTCGCCCCCTTCATCCCGGCAGCGGCGCTTCCTGGGGGGGAAACGGGAAATCGTGGAATGGTTTGGGCTGGAAGGAACCTCGAAGCCCATCCAGTCCCACCCCCTGCCGTGGGCAGGGACACCTCCCACTGGATCAGGGGCTCCAAGCCCCATCCAACCTGGCCTGGAACCCCTCCAGGGATGGGGCAGCCACCACTGCTCTGGGCACCCTGGGCCAGGGCCTCCCCACCCTCACAGCAAAACATTTCTTCCTAATGTCTGATCTAAATCTTCCCTCTTCCAATTTAAAAATGTTCCCCCTCGTCCTCTTCCTGCCCAAGAGCCCCTCCCCAGCTTTTTTCGTGCCCCTTTCAGTCCTGGAAGCCGCTCTGAGGTCTCCCCGCAGCCTTCTCCAGGAATAAGCCCAACTCCTCAGCCTGTCTTCATATGAGAGGTGCTCCAGCCCTTGGACCATCTCCGTGGCCTCCTCTGCACTTGCTCCAACAGCTCTATGTTCCTCTTATATTGAGGATTCCAGAACTGGATGCAGGTGGGGTCTCACAGAACAGAGGGGCAGAATCCCTCCCACCCTGCTGGTCCCACTGCTCTGGATGCAGCCCAGGACACAGTTGGTTTCTGGGCTGTGAGCACCTATTGCCAGCTCATGTTAAGCTTCTCATTGACCAGCGCGCCAGGTCCTTCTCCTCAGGGCTGTTCTCCATCACACCCCAGCCTGTACTGAAACCACAGGTTGCCCCAACCTTGCATTTGGCCTTCTTGAACCTCATGAGGTTCACACAGCCCTGCTTCTCCATTTCGTCCAGGTCCATCTGGATGACATCCCTTCCTTCTGGTGTGACAACTGCACCACTCAGCTTGGTGTCATCTGCAAACTCGCTGAGGCTGCCCTCGATCTCGCTATCTATATAATTGATGAAGATATTAAACAGCACTGGTTCTTGTATGGACCCCTGAGGGATGCCGTGGCAAATAAACTCTCTAAAATTCGTTTTGGAGTTTTAGAAAGCAAGCATACTTTAATCAGACCCAGGCAACGTGAGGGAGTGGTCTCCATCGTTCCTGTGCAGCGAGACAAGAGCTGGGGATAGAATCTATTTCTCACTTATATGCATATATATAAAGTTTCCCAGAAATCTTATGTATGTTCTGTTACTTTCCAAGGACTCCCTTTAATGTTATTATGAACTTCACAACAGTCTTGCTGATTTGGAGCTGGCTCCCTTCCAATCCAAACCATTCCATGATTCTATGACTTCATGACTAAGGGGCGAACTCTGGGCACATCCCTGATTGTAGGGGCTGGGGGGAAGCAGAATTTGAACATGTTCAGTCTGTGACTTGCTGCACAGCTTGAACTGAGTGTGGGGATCCCAAACTTCTGCAGGAAGGGTGTTCCGAAATGTCCTGTACACTTGGATTGGAAATGTTCAGTGAGCAGCACGTGCTCTGTGTTGACACACAAGCTGTCTGTCTTTCACTGCAGATAAACTTGGGAGCTTATTGAAACAAATCTCATTTTTAGAAAGGCAGCAGAATCTGCCCATCTGTAGTTCTGTTGTTCTTATATTTAAAACTACCCTGTCTGCTTTTTTTTAGCAACTACATATATTTGTCCTCTTTCCTTCTCAGAGTTATGTTGGTTTTGTTGTTTGTGCCCTGTGCTGCTTCATCTAGTGTAACTACTTAGGTACATACTGTAATGAATTAAAACAGTAATCATAGAATCATAGAACGGTTTGGGTTGGAAGGGTTCTTAAAGACTGTCCCATTCCAATCCCCCTGCCATGGGCAGAGGATCAGGTTGCTCAGAGCCTCAACAACACTTGAATATCTATAAGATACAATGTGGGAGAGGGGACAACAACATCTGTTGTTGGAACTTCTGTTTAAAAAACCACAAAAATAATAAAAATCCCAAATTAACTCCTAGGGAGTTGCTTTTGTCTTCACAGAATTTTGTTTTCAGGATAAACAGAGCTTTTCTATGTCATGTGGGCAGTTGTCCCTATCTCATACGAGGAGACATATCTATGCATTTAAGCATCAGTGGTGTTACAACTCCGAGATAAAGTTGTGTTGCTGTGTTTGCATTCGTTAAGCTCATCAGGACTATGCTGTGAAGTAGTCATTATGAGAGTAATCGTGTAAACTGGTGGTTTTATTTGGTGTTATTGTGACATTATAGTATTGTCAGATATTTACTTAATCTTGGTGAAGAAAACTGCTGGCTTATCCTTGTATATGAAGAAACCTTAGTTTAATCCTTTCTTAAACAAAAATATATATATATATTAAAAAAAAGTCAAACTCTTCTCTGACTTAAACCAAAGAGAATTTGTCAGTGGGATACTAACTAGGTGATCTTTAAGGTTCCTTCCAACCAAATTATTCTATACTTGGGAGCTGCTGGCTCTGCAGCTGTGTCAGGGACTTTACAACCTTTACACCCAGTTCAGGTGTAGCCAGTGTGGAAATGCCTGGCTACTCTAATCGTTTGTACTTGTCCCTCATTGACTTCATCTGCTCTTATGGCGGTATGTGAATAGTTCTCTTTTATGTGAGGTGATTTGACGTGCACTTTTCTGGTGCACTTCCTATTCTCAGGCAGTTCACCGTTCACCCTTGCGGTTCGGGCTTGTCTTCATCGCACGCTTCCTGTTTTGAATTGCTGTGCCGGGTTCCTGAAAGCAGATTTGGCCTATCTTTCTGGCTTCTCCCCTGTTGTATTTTGTTGTCGGCTTAAGCATAGTTTGATTGTGTCCATAATTGGGTCTCTTAAAAATTATTCAAACAAATCCCAGCACAAAAACGTAATTAAATTTAACCTGAAATATCAATTTTTCCATAAACTGCCAGCCCTCTCGGTGTATTCAGAATATCTAGCGCTGTGTTCCTTCTCCCTTTGCCATCCCCACCTGCTACTTGGGAACCAGAAAATGGTACTGTTAAATAAACTCCATTGGTTAAACGAGTGTGACTCAGAAAACAGGTTGCAGTGCTTCACTTTCTGTCACTTGTTGATCAGTCCTGTCTCCACCAGGCACACTGTTGATACCGCTCTGTTCCATATCGTTCACGCTTCTAAACTGGGGCTTGAGCTGCTGTCGGTCCCCTCTCTGGCCTCCTCAGCATAAAGCATTCTCTTCGCCCACTGTGCTGGACTTTTCAGTCCCCTTGCCAAATCTATTGTCTTTTTTCTTTTTTTCTTTTGTGACACACCACCCACATTTCCAGTGGTGCTGAGTTTTGTCAGATTCTACCTAAACGTAAACCCTTTCATCGATGAAATTGCTTTTTAAGTAGCGTACAAGCTGCAAGCAAGGACTCAGCTTTTTCTTTTCAGAAGGATTTTAAAGCCCTGTTTCTGCTATGAAATGACCAAATAAACAGCAGCTTACTTTATCGTGGCTAAGAGGCCGTTGTTTGGAGCCCATTAAATTGGGTATTGAGATGGATGTAAAGGAAAATAAACCCTGATTATGACTTTTAGTCCAAATGGTGAGCCTGTGACCAGTGATGGAAACAGGAAATGTAATGGTTTTCAGAAGAATCCTATTAGTTTATGAATGAGTGCTTGATAAGGTTGTCTGTAATGGAAAAGGACGAAACTCATTAAGCTGGAAGGCTGCCTCCGGTCTTTGGTTGTTAGGTTAGCGCTAATGCATCTCATTTCACTGTTATTTTTTCCTTCTTAGAAGTGAAAATTGTTAAAATAATAGAATGATTTAATAAGGAGGTTGTGTGCTTGTTATTAATTTGTTTTTTTTAAAATTAGGTTAGGCTTTTTTCTACAACATATGCTTTAATTTGGCTCTGGGCTCTGATAGTTATCATCTGTGAATGGATGCTCCCATCCCTTGTGGCCCGTGGTTCGAACAGGTTTGCCTGCATTGCCTTCAGCACACACACACCATCAACTCTGCTTAGAAACCACAGCTGTGATCAGATCTCACGTTTCAGGGACTCAGTAAATTTATTGCATGGGCCAGAGGAAACTTTCATGATGCACAATTGCTCAGATGTATTCTGACAAGATGCAGATCTCCCATCAGATACCAGGCTTGGGTTGTGCTCACTCATTTGGCTGCAAACCCACCTCTGGGTTTCAAATTAAGAAGAATTTTCCAACATAGATCTCAAATTCCTTTTTGTTTCTCTTGGGATGCACAAGGTCTCTTGCTACTCATTTACTACAGAGTTCTCGGCAGGTTGAATCTCTCGACACTGATGGAAAACACAAGTTTCTTTGGAAGACTGAGCAGTGGAGAGACCCCAGTTTAATACTTGCTGTCGATATATTCAGTTTCAATCTGATATAACATTCCTGCTCAGTTTTAAACTTTTTGATGCTTGAAGCTACATAATAGCTAGAATATATATTATTTGCTATTCCTGTCTTTCAGATTTGCTTATAAGGTGGCTCCAGTTTGGATCTGCGTAGAGTTGAAGTTCATATTCTTGACAATATTTGATTTTACTGAGCCTTTAACTTGACACATACGGATTGTGCTCTTTTTTTTTACTGTGATACTCTCGAGATTTTTAATTATTTAATTATTATTCTTTAATTATTTAATGTGGAAATCAAAAACCATTGTCATAATATAGAACTGAAGATTGACTGGTATGTGAAAAGGGATGATTGCTATTACCACATTTTCCTTAGAGACTTTTTTGAAGACTTTTTTTTTTTCTGAGAACAAGTAGGTGTACATTTGGTGTCCTGTTGGGCTTACAAAGGAACGTATTCTATTTTCTTGGGAGGAACTACAAACATTGGGGTTTTTTTTGGTTTCTGCCGCAGTCCTCTTGCTGTCCTAGGTCTCCTGCATCCCCAGCCAGTGCTAGGGCTCTCACTTCCCCAGCGTTCGGAGGCGTGGCAAAGCTGTAATGTTTACAAGCTCATACAAGAGCTAAGCACCAAAGCTAAGGTTAGGAGGCATGGCTCCTCGTTTTAGACTCTGCGTTTGAAATACAACGTCACGTTGCCTTCTGTGTTGTAAGCAACATACTCTTTTTCAGATCCTTGCTGGGCATCTATAAACAGGGGGATTCTGATCTGCGATGAGTGCTGTAGTGTTCATCGGAGTCTGGGGCGTCACATCTCTCAAGTGAGACATCTCAAACATACACCATGGCCTCCAACACTGCTGCAGGTATAAAGTAAAACTGTGTCTTCCTTCATTAAAACTATATTTTTTAACACTTTTTAATGGCATCTAAATAGCTAAGTTTTTGTTTGAGAGGGACTGGTCCATTTACGCTTTCTTTTTCTAAGATAGCCTTCTTTTATTTCTCTTGTTTTGCTCTGATGGACCGCCGAAATCAGAATTGTCTGTGTCTTTTGGATTTGATACCTTTATTTGGAAGGTCACCAGCTTTTCTTTCAGACTTCTGCAATGCATCTGCTTCAACACAAGTTTTCAATATTTAGCAAGTGTCCCCTCTCAGTAGAGCTGCTGCTGGGAAGACAGGAGAATTTTAAGGGGCTTCGTATTACTTTCCACATAACAACCTTGTAGATGTGTGCCTGGTTCTGATATCCCGGTAGGTTATGGATGATGGCACACAGAATATGAATCTCTGTTGGTTTGCTGTCAGCTTGAAAGTAATTACAGATATTTAATTAGTCAGTCTGTGCAGCGAGCAGCAGAGTTTCTTTACTGCCTGTTTGTCTACATTTGGGATTTCAGATGGTTGAAACGCTGTATAATAATGGTGCTAACTCCATATGGGAACACTCATTGCTGGACCCTGCCTCTGTTATGAGTGGAAGGCGCAAAGCTAGCCCACAGGATAAAGTGCAGTAAGTGGAAAATTACAGAATATTAGTTTTTGTAGAAGTGCGATTGTTTTATTTAGCAGTGACAACTATGTGTTGTTGCTGGAGAAGAACAGAAACGACTTGTCCATTTCTTTTTAATTTCCAATGATTTTCTAAAACGTTTTTACAAAAATGGAAATCCATTGCTTGAATTCTCTGAACTATTGATTTCTGACCTCTGGCTTTGAGTAGTGAGGACCTTTAATTGTAATTTAATCGAAAGACTTCTCATGCTTTGTGCTTCAGTTAACTGAGTGCTGCTAAGACTGAGTTTGGTTGATGAATTACAAAACAAATTGAGAGATTATTTGGGTCACTGAATATGGTGCTTCATTTTAAAATGTAAATAACTGCATATAGTAAGTATAGCTCTTAAGTTGCCATAATTTTACATTCAGTGTTTACTTATAAGAGATACACACCACACCCTAGAGTCTGCAGGTGTTTTTTTGATGTTTGTAACAAAAGCCTGCCCTGTACAATCAGACAATCTGCATGGGGTTGTTTCTCTAATGAAAGGATTTTTCCATGTATAACTTTGCTACTGGCAGCATGCAGAGATCTAATGCAGTCTTGTGAATTTTCCTGTTTCTGGAGCATCTGTACTATTGTGAAAGCACTAATATTTATTTTCTTTCCCTTCTGTTGCTTGGGTTTCTCTTTACAGTCCCAATAAAGCAGAATTCATTAGAGCTAAGTATCAAATGTTGGCATTTGTTCATCGCTTGCCATGCCGTGAAGATGACAGTGTTACCGCCAAAGATCTGAGTAAGGTTAGTATGTTTTATTCTGGCAGCCTGCAGAGTCTACAGCTTGTGTGTAACAGAAATCTGACTGAATTAATTCAGTTGCTTTTGACTTGAGGTAAATATTACTGTTCCTCAGCACTATTACTTAAACAAACACAGCTTGACTTCAACTCGAAGCCACTTTTTTTTTGGTAATATATATGGATACTGTAGATGTGGATGGCTGAGAGGCATCTATTTAGGGTAGCTTGGAGAAAAATGTTTACACAAAACAGCTGTAGCAAGAATTTTTCCATAAACGTTTCTAAAATCACAACTGAAAAAGCAAATGCTGATTCACGGTTATTGCTGCTGTATCAAGTACAATCCTGCTTCTTTTTCAGCAACTCCATTCCAGTGTAAGAACAGGGAACCTGGAGACGTGTTTGCGATTACTCTCCTTAGGAGCTCAAGCCAACTTCTTTCATCCTGTATGAACACTTTTTTCATTATTTTGATATGCTACCAGTTCTTATAGTTTTCAATATTTAATTACAAATGGTATTTCAATCTTCTACTCAGACCTGTTGATTAAGTAGAGTGATGTGCTTTTTCTTAATAACTTGCAGGAGAAAGGAAACACCCCGCTCCACGTTGCTGCTAAGGCAGGACAGACTTTACAGGCGGAATTATTAGCGGTTTATGGTGCTGATCCTGGCACGCAAGATTCCAATGGAAAAACTCCAGTTGACTGTGCAAGGTAGAAGACTGACTTATGTGATGCTGTTCTATACTAATAGATGTTCCTAAATCACACGATGAACCTGCTTAGATGTCTTTCTGTCTTGACTGTTAAATGCTAATAAGTACCTTTCCCAGAAAGATTAAAGGCATAAAGAGTATAAATAAGCGGTTTTGTTATTTCGTAGCCTGTATTCTCCTGAACGCTTAAGACAACAGTCGTGATCCCAATGAAACAGGCTGAGCCAAGCTAGCAGCTCTCATAAAAGTAATCTGAGAAGAGTTTGTGCAAGTTCAGCAAGCTGAGTGGACTCCAGGAGTGTGGATTAACTAGGGAATTGCTGTGGGAAAGGGGTGGACTGCACAGTGGGGCAGGGACCAGGGAGTGGAACAGGGCTTTTTAGTGGCAGTGTTAGGTGCATCCGGTTGCAGCACTGCACCCTCAGGCAGGCCTACGTTTAGGAAAGCTCCCGGCTTCCCAAGGGGAGACAGCATTCACTTCAAAAGGAAGAAACCTGAATGTCTCTGCTGATTGCTTGAGCAGCAACGAGGCAGTGCAAGACTTGCAGCACTGGAAGATTTTTTTTTTGTGTGTTTCTATGCAAAATTGGACATTACTGGTCAGGTAGAAGCTGCACATTTGTGTAAATAAAACATCCTCGTTGCTCTGGTTGCTTTTCAATTGAGGTCATACATGAAATCTGAAGACTGGGTAGGTCACTTGGTCACAGAACACAATATGCCAGAATATTTTCTATTTATTAAATGTGGAATCAGGTGAGTTTGCTGCATGAGCTCGGGAACTGTCTAGAAAATCGTAAATCAAGTATTCAGAATACTGTATATAATCTGCTTTTTTCTGTAGCAAAGCAGTGGCAAAGCTTTTTCAGTGTTTTCACTCACTCATTTGGGGAAGTTTATAAAAGTCTGTCTATAGGTTTTTTCCCCCACTGAAACATCCTGTTGAAGATCATGCTGTGAGTCTGTGCTGTTTTGACACAATCAAACATGCAGTGTTCAACAGTGGTTTGTCCTAAACCTGTTTCTCTGACCATTTTTTTACTGTTTTATATGTCTCAAAATGAAAAACTCTTGTAACTTCTGTGTTTGTCTAAATCAGGCAAGGTGGGCATCATGAACTGGCCGAGCGCCTGGTGGAAATTCAGTATGAACTCACAGACAGGTTAGCGTTCTATCTCTGTGGCAGGAAACCAGGTAAGCAGAGAAAACTGCACTCCGAGATCTTTCTGTGTTAATTCTAGGACAGTTCAGACTATGGTATATAATGTTTATGTCAGTGTTACTCCACTTTTTATATGCATTTCAAATATTCTAACATTATATAAATTATAAAGGAAGAACTTAAGAGAGGATAAGATGTAAGTTTAGTGAGAATGCATTTAACATTCAGATATAACTGCAGGATTTTAAGTATCGCTAAGTTAAAAATTAAGTTCCTTTTTGTTTTTCCATGAATACGTGTTCTGTAAGTGGAATAACCCTGAAAGTGTGGACAACGTTGCGTGTAAGATCAGATGAGCTGTATTTAACTTAAAGTGAATTCCAGGGCAAATACAGATGTTGTGAACTTTGGTTAGTCTGCTGGGAATGATGTAAAAACTCTTCAAAGTGGTTTCTCCCCATTAACATGAAAAAGCAGGGAAGTGTTCAATTAGATGGGTACCTTTTGAACACAAGCACGCTTTGAAATTTTTAGCCATTAGTTAGAAATGGAATTTTAATAAAGTTGATAAGTATTAATTGGAATCTTTGATAACACCAGGAAATTGCAGTAGGAACCTTTTAAGACTTGCTAACGTCTTATAATTGGAAACTGAGTACATACATGCAAGATAAATTATTCTGTGTTTGCCTGTTGTGTGTATTCTTGGGTTTCTCATTGCTATGTCTTTTTGTAAAAGTGAATCCCAGCAGTATTTCCTGACAGCTTTGAAAACTATAGTCCAGTAACAACCTATTAAAGTGCAATTTGTTTTCTATTCTAGAGCATAAAAACGGACAGCACTTTGTTATACCTCAGATGGCAGACAGGTAAGATGCTGATTCCATGCCGTGTCTGAAAATGGCAATATGAAAAAACTAGTAATTAAGTTTCCTTTACTTTCTGAACTTTTTAAGCTTGTTGTCCTTCTAACTTTTTAATGTGTGCTTTTGTCAGTCTTGGAAGATTTTCTTTCCTGGAAAGAATATTGTCATTTAAACAAAATCAGAGAATTATAGAGGTTTGCTGTATTTGTTAAAACACAAGGGGAAGGTGAGATGATTGTATTAAAGAAACACAGGTGGTGATTCCTGGGAAACAGATTTTGTACATAATGTAGGGCCCCATTGAGTTAGTTTTCTGATGCAGCATTTTAAAACTAAAGCTTGCAAGAAAGCTGCATTTTTCTTTGAAAGTAGTCATGCTTTTGAACATCTGGGTGCTTTTAACTTTTGGTTATGATCAATAAAATCATATTTGTGTAAAACATATCCAGCATTAATCATAAGTTGCTATTTTTCTTTTATCGCTATGCAATTGGAAATAAGACGGCTGTAAGTAAACCTATTGCTTGCAAAACTTCTATGAATAAGTGTAATAAAAATGATGTCATTGTTGGTAAAATAGTGGTAACATCTGTAATGTTTTTAGATATGCTGTGTTTAGCTGTTGGATGAAATACTCTGTATTTTCAGTGCAAAATGCTTTGCAGAGCAGAGTAAGGATCGTTTGCCTCATTGCACAGAGAAGGAAGTTGGTGTGCGGAGAAAAGGACTTATTGAGGTGCTCAGATTGCAGAGCCTGCAGTGCAACCCAGCTGTCTTACTTGTGCTTGGTGTTCTCTGCTGGTCTTTTTCTTTTCTTTTTCCTTGTCTAGGTGACTGCCTCCACAAACTCTCTGGTGTCAGTTAATCATACAGAGGCTTTATCTGAGCCTTTCCACCCTTGTAGGTCAGAGGAGTTTTCCCCTGGCTCATACAAATATGAACTCAAAATTCATCAGCTTCCTGGTCTGTGGCTCTTATGATAAATTCTGTGGAACTGCACAATTTTCGTCTTGTGCCTCATATTCCGGGACAGTAGTAGAAGAGATTACTTACTGATCAGTACAGAATAATTTTAAGCCTGGCCCTAGTGCTGTAGCCATTTGACAGCCTTAATGGTCACCTGCCTCCTGCACAGCCCAGTGGCACAAATCCTATGTGTTCGATGTGGACTTGAGTTTTGGTCGGGGTGATTGTGTTTTTCAGATTCCTTACAGAGAAAGCATTTTGTTGCTCTGCAGCTCGTCTGCTTCTTGAGTTGCAAGTGTGGGTGTGTATATTAAAAAGGATTTGTAGGGTTCTTTTGTTTTAAGTTTAAGATTGTTGTTTAGAAAAGCTTAATAATACAGTATATTAGCAATATCGGTAAGATCAATGTGTTAAAAACTACATTAAAAATACTGAAAGATTAAGAAGTTTCAAATAAAATAACATTTTAATCACTAAATTATGGAAATGTAGAATTTGTGTTTAAACAAGCCATTCAGTGCTGTAGATGTAATGATCACTTCTTGTTTTCATAGCAGTCTAGATTTATCAGAACTGGCAAAAGCAGCCAAGAAGAAGCTTCAGTCTGTAAGTAAAACTGCTTTGTTTAGATGTGGCCAACTAGCTGTTCTCCCACAGTAGATCTACTTCACCCCAGATAAACAAGGTCTTTTTGTGACTAGATAGGAGAGAAAAAAAATCCGTTAACTAGTAAAGGAAAAGTGTAGAACAGGATTGTTGTCTCTTTATCCAGCAGTTGAGTGGTTGTATATGTCTGTTTAATGGTTCACTTGACTGTACAAGCTGAGAAACAAGCAATATATAGCCTGAAAAGCAGCCAAGCGTGAGCAGAGTTGTGCTGTTATATTTTCTCTGTTAGGTTTCGTTTATTTTCAACCTATAATTCTCTTCTTCCCCAGCTAAGCAACCACTTATTTGAAGAACTTGCCATGGATGTGTATGATGAAGTTGACAGGAGGGAAACAGATGCAGGTGAACGAGGCTTTTTGGAATGTATATGAAATAGATTTGCGTAGTTACATTGTGTAGAAGGTGCCAGTGCCAGCATATGTTCTGTTTAAAGTACTTTTGCATTCAGTAATTACCAATAATGGTAATTTCTTTGTCTTGCACTGTCTGAAGGCAATGTTCATTGAAAAAAATCTTGTGTTTTTTACAACATAGAGAACCCTATGTGCTGGGGAAAAAAAAGCCTTCCTCTGGATTGATTGTGTTTGCGTTTGAAATTGTGGTCTCTTTGACAAGAAACACTGTCAAATAGTACCGGAAAATGATTCCTTCTTTTTTTTTTTTTTCCTCCTCTTCCTTGGACAGTTTGGCTTGCTACTCAGAATCATAGTACACTTGTAACAGAGACCACAGTCGTCCCTTTTCTTCCTGTAAATCCTGAATATTCCTCAACCAGGAATCAGGTACGCAATCTTCTTAATACTGTAAAACTGTTTTTATTTGATGGGCTGGGTATTGTAGCATCGCTTTACTGTACATCATTACTGTAGCAGAGTTGCATCTATTTGTAAAGAGGTTAAAAGAGTTTCACATTTCCCCTCCCTGGATAATTTAAATCATGCTTTTTGCAATAAATGTCACTGAGTAATCACCTTGCTGTGAGTGCTGCAGTCTTAGGTCAAACTCTACTGGTTATCTACTACATGATGTGCTTTTTCTGCATTATTCTCTAATTCAGGGAAGACAGAAACTGGCTCGATTTAATGCCCATGAATTTGCTACGCTAGTTATAGATATTTTAAGTGATGCCAAACGAAGACAGCAGGGGAACCCTCTCACAGGTTCAAAAGGTGAGTATAATTTTGGCTGTCAGCTCTTCTATATGCAGTTCTTCAGTAGCTTAATCCAAACCATAGCCGCATTCCGAAGCGTGAGAAATTAAAAGAGAAAACCATGGAACTTTGACATTTTTGACACAAATAATCCATGCCTATTACGTGGATCTAAATTAAGTGTTGTGAACCAGGCTACTCAAATGATCCTTTATTCTGACATGTCTTGTATTGTCTCTCTATTGAAGATATTTTCTGATTTAATTTTTTTTTTTTAATTACTTTAAAGTATGTGCTTCCATTTCTTCTCCAAAATTCCCAGCATGTTTTTAAATGGTGTGTGTTGATCTATAGAAAACGTGGAATTGATACTCAAATCAATCAGCAATCAACATAGTAGTGAGAGTCAGGATAACGACCAGCCTGATTACGACAGCGTTGCTTCAGATGAAGATACGGATCTGGAAACAAGTGCAGCAAAATCAAACAGACAGAAGGTAGGGTTGAAATATTTACACACACACCAAATTTGGTTCATAAAGGCAATCTACAGTGAGTCTTTGCCCTTGTGAGGGGATTTAACATGCATAAATGATGAGAAAATTGATATTTTCATTCATTTTCAGAATTGTTTTCAGAATCATGCCCGAGTCTGTGAACTTCAACAAAATTAAGTGTTGTGATGTAAGGAAAAGTAATGACTCTGGAAAAGTCATCTGCGCCACTGTGTGTGTCTTGAGTTAAGCTATAGATACAGTTGCACAGATCATAGTATCATGGTATCATAGTATAGTTAGGGTTGGAAGGAACTTAAAGATCATCTAGTTCCAACCGCCTTTGCTGTGGGCAGGGACATCCCACTAAAGCAGATGAAATAATTGGATCTACCAAAACACTTCAGTCAGTGATTCCATGGTATTTCACAAGCCTTTACTGCTTCCTGCTGAAGAAATATTTACAGCAGACCAATAGCGACTGAGTGTTTTAAACCGTTCCTGAAAATAATACAGCAGGGTTAAAAAGGGACAGTAAACCTGGTAGTTCTGGTTTAATCTTCCATGGTAACGTTCACACTGGATATTTAGTAATCTTATGACTTTCCAGTTCTTTATTGCGTATTTAAAAGTAAGTCCTTACAAAAGAGTATTATGTCACTGAAATGTTGACACGAGTGGTTTTGTGCGTGGAGGAGCTAAGAGTGGGTAAACAGCAAATTTCTTCTATATTGGGCTAAAATTGTTTTGATGAATGGATCTTATTAATTTGAACTTGACTTGGACCCTGATTCCTTTAAAGTAAGTAGGTGAAAAGCTGTCAAAATCCCATTGTCGCGTTTTCTTTTAGTAGTCTGTTTCTCAGTGGTGTCATTATTGTTCTGTTTATAGAGCCTGGATTCGGACTTGTCGGATGGACCGGTGACAGCCCAAGAATATATGCAAGTTAAAAATGCATTGGTGGCTTCTGAGGTAAAGATTCAGCAGTTAATGAAAGTGAACATCAACTTGAGTGACGAGCTGAGAATCATGCAGAAAAAGGTAACGGGCACTGTAGCATAACCCCTTCCTCTCTGCATGTATTTTAAGTTGACCAGAATAAAACTGCAGAGAGTGAAGGTGCAATAACCCAGTATTAGGATAGTGAGAAAACATATCTTAAAATGGAGCCGCTTTGGAATCAGATGAGATTCTAAATGTATATGCTGGCACATGGTTTCATGTGGTTTTTGTGGAGGCGATGATGATTTTTTTGCTCATTTTGATACGTTTTCCAAGTGACAAGACAGTTGTTGCAAATTTTGTAGGTTTTTGCTGTCTTGCTTCAAGATAAGCAGTTTTTGACGTTGTCTAGCACACATCTTGCCACGTGCACATCACGATATAATGTACTGCCACCTTCTCTAGTAAATACTCTGGGGGTTTTTTTTCCATTAATAAGCCTAGCTGGAATGAAGGGAAATTAAAATCCCAATGCAGTTTGGCAGTAGAAAATAGTCTGGAATGTAACAATACAATATAAAGAATTTTTATACCGGGAGGCCAAGATTTATACATTTCTTGTGTTTGAATCCATGGGAAATAGCATGTAAAGGATATAATGGTAAACTCAATTACTGCTTTAAACATTCAGCGTGGTTTTTTTTTAGGTGAGCGTAAGGTAGAGGTGTCTCATTTACAATATGAGTTATGATGTATAGATAGTCTTATGCAAACAGAAAACTGAACATTTTTTTGCTAAAATCCTGAATTTAAAGCTCAAAAAACCCAGTTTGGAAGCCAGTCCTACTGCTAAACATTTCTTTCAGCTTCAAACACTGCAGAGTGAAAATACCAACCTCAGAAGACAGGCCACAACCAATATATATCAGGTCCAAACTGGTTCTGAGTACACAGACCCTACCAACAATTCTTCTTTAAAGCGGCGGCCGTCTGCACGGGGTAGCAGGCCCATGTCCATGTATGAGACCGGATCAGGGCAGAAACCCTACCTCCCTATGGGAGAGGTCACGTACCCAGAAGAAAGCATAGCAAGACTGCAGCCTTTTCCTCCACATGTAAGTAAAACTGCTGGTGCTTCTGCATGTCTCCTCGTGTTCAGCTTTTCTGTCTGTTCCAACCGTGCTTATTTGCCAAAGCTGCTCACCTGCCTGCTCCACCATGAATTTGAACTGTAAAAATCGTTACTGTTTGCTGTATTAGCATGTCTGCAGAAACTTGGTGTTCTGTAAAGTTGGAGCTATAACAGTTCTGGAATATATAAAGTGGAGCTTTTGGCTTCTGCTCAGCTGGTTCTTTTAACCACAGTATATGTGCCAAATATCAATGCATGGCTGTTTGAAAACCAGAAGGGGGGAAAAAAAATAGTATTCCAAGAAGGTAGGTAAAGTTCATGGGCTTCTTTCCTGAGATACACAGGCACGTGCCAGTTTGTAGAACTTCAGAATCACTTCTCAAAGATAAAATACAATTGAAATGCACTTTCTCATTAGGCCACCAATTTCTTATGCTTAGTTTGGAATTTTAAATTATATTGGCATATCGATAGAAAGGCAGCTCTGGCAGCAAGGAATGCCAGAATTCTTTTGTATGCAGAACATGACAGGGCCTTCCGTAGGTTCTTTGGTCATTCAGTTTGAAATTTGGATAGAAGTAGTGATCCTGAAGCACTGATTTGTTATGTGGAGCTGGTTAATTGGGTATTGTGGTGAATGTGTTTTATTCTCTGTGGAGTTCAGCACCTTTGGAATATCGGTATTAGAATTAACATGAAATCAATTGTATTTTGAAAGAATTAAGTTCACTGAGGCTTAGCCAAATTCTCAGAATCATTCTTGCTTCGTGTCATCTCCATGGTTTTAAGAATGTTCCTTTATTTCATTTAAGAATTTATTTGTGTTTTTGTTCTTTGGTTTTCCCGAGTGTTTTTCTCTTTCCCATTTTTAGATCGGGAGGAGTGCGTTTGTGACCTCCTCTTCATCTCTACCTTCCTTCCCCTCCACGCTTTCCTGGTCAAGGGATGAAAGCACACGAAGGGTTAAGTACCTTCCCAATTGGACTTTTACCTGGAGGAGGCGGCAGTCTCCCTAGAAGCCCTTGCCTCTCTCTTCTCCCCTTTTATGCTGACTGGCCTTCATGCTTGCATGAAGCAGCGCTTCATCACTCTCCGTTTCTTCTGCCACGCGCTGTGGACACTTGCCTCTCTCTAACTTCACCACAGCTAAAGTCTTTAGCATTTAACACCGTGCACGGTTACTCCAGATCACTCCTTCAGCTGCGTAACACCGAAAACAGCCAGAAGACAAGTCAGTCGCTGTTTGGAAAGTAATTTCGCAGGCACTCACTGATATTTCATAAATCAATACATAACTCTTCCTACTGACTAAACTGCACTGCATGAGGCGTATGAAGCTGACGGGATCCTGGCTTTGAAGCCTGCTTTCTCTGGGGGCTGTCTGTTTGCACCACTCCCAACTGGTACTGATTGACTGTTTATCTTACAGATGTTCATTAGGTTGTTTGAGGCGAGTTCTTTAAGTATCCAAACAGGTAGCTGCTCATATTGCCCCCTGATACGGTTGGAATCATCTTGCCTGCTTCCTGCTGACCTTGAGAGACGAAAGCCTGAATGGGTGTGGGAATTCCTTTTAGCAAAGCTCCTTTCAGGGCAAGATTAAAGACACTGAGAGTGTATAGAGGAAGCTTATCTTGGGTTCCATCAGGGTCTACGAAAGTGTGTTCTTGAGGGTTTTGTTAGCTACAGAATTGACTCTCGGAGGAAAATTGCAGTGTTACCAAGAAACATTAAACGCATTCTGCAAGCTTCTGTTATTCCAAAGACCCTATCTTTGCTGTGGCCTTATCTGGGAGCTGTTAGCTATTGGAAGAACCCTTGTCCAGCTTCTTAAACTGTTTTTTAAACACTATTCTTTTTTATTTTTTCTTTATTTGTAGCAGGATATTTAAATCTGGTCTAATTCATCTGCTGGAAGTGAGCATAAAATGCCTCCTTACTAAAGAACACATTTAGCAAGACAAGCAGTTTGAGAGGCTCATTTGTCCAGGACAGCTGCGTTTAGATTATGTTTTATTTGGAATCCTTGAAACTAATAGCAAGTTACATATTCAAAAGAAGGGAGAAGCACATTGTGTTTGCAGCTTTAGAGTAACATCCATTTTTGGCTCTGAAGTGTCTGTGACTGAAGCAACGGACCCTGAGCAGATGCATCCTAATGTCTCACAGACTGATGAACTCTGGAGACAAACAGGTTGTGGCTTTTATGCTGCTGTTTGACCAGCCTGAGCTACCGGCTTGCACTGCTTGCAGAAGGTACCTTCATCGTCAGAATGAGCTGACTGCATTTTGATGTCCCACTCTGACCAAATCTCATTGACTTTGAAGCAAGTATCAATACAAGATTTTAGATGCTTTATTTCTTAGGAAATAAGGAGTAGTTTATACCCATATTGTTCCATCATGTCTTCAAAATTTAGGCTTTGCTCATTTCCTTGTTAAGACTTCCCAAGAGTATACTTGAGAGAGAAGTGCTTATATTCCTTTTCAGACTCCCACACAGCTGTGGGCCTTCACTCTGGATTCAGTCTTCACTGTGGATTTGGCCTCCAAGCTCATTTTGGTGTCCCACTCTTCATTCATCCTTTACTTCAAGTTCAGACTCTCAGTTGGATCTGCCTCCCATTTTGCAATGGGCCTCCCATGCTTGGTCTGAGCTCTACTTCGTTTGTCCCTACAACACTTAGTCCAGCCCCCATTTCCTCCTGTGCCTACAGTGCTTGCTCTGGCCCTCACTTCCCTGTGTGCTTCCTGCCTTCGCTTCAGCCTCCACTTTGGAACTGACCTGCCGTCTTCCTTTTGACACCCATTCCTCTGTGGCCCTCTGATCCTGCTGGTTAGGCCTCTTGCCCTCATTTTATCTGGTGCTCTGCCATGGGCCACGACTCTGACTTATTTGGCATCCCAGCCTTGTTTTGGTCACCAATCTGTCATGGGCCTCAGCTCTCCTTCTTTTGGCCTCCACTCTCCAGTAGACTTCAACTGTCTTCATTTCAGCCTCTAATCTGCAACGGGCTCCAACTCTTGATTCACTTTCCTACATGCCCTTTGGTCTCCCACCCACAGTTTTGCCTCCATTCTGCACTGGGCATCCCTCCATCATTTCAGTCTCCTGTCTTTATTTTGGCTTTCACATTGTAACACTCCTCCACCCTCCTTTTGCTCCCCCGTTCTGCAGTGGACTTCCCAAGCCCGAGTCAGCCTCTGCTCGGTGGTCAGACCCCCATGCTTGATTTGGCCTCTACTCTGTCATGGCCCTCCCATGCTTGATTTGGTTTCCACTGTGTGTTCAGCCTCCCACTCTGTGTCTGGCCTCTGGCCTGCTGTGAGCCTCCTGCTCTTGGTCTGCCCTCTTTATCCGTGGTGGGCTTCCCCTTCTTGTTTTAGCCTCCTGCTTCATGGTGGTCCTGCCTTCCTCCTTTGGCCTCTGTCCCCCTGTGGGCATCCCACTCCACGTCCACGGGGCAGGGGAAGGATTTGGTACTGTGGCCATCAGTCCTGCCCGGCTGGGTGCCAGGGCAGGGCCCTCAGGAGATCGATGGGGCCACGCTGTGTCGGCAGTGCCCAGAGTCTCAGGTACAAGGTGGCAGCAGGAGCCTGGCACAGGGCAGAGGGGCTTACTTGGCACCAGGGCAGCGCCTGGCGCAGAGCTGTTGTGCTGAAGAGCAAGGACATGGTGCTGGTACAGCTTGGGGCTCTTCTTTCCTGCACGGCGCTGAAAGAAATCTGTATTCCTTACAGACCTCGAAGTTGGAGAAGCAGAGCAGCGTGTCTGAGAGTGACTACGATAACCCCACCACCGCTCTGGAGCTGGAGGAGACGGGGTAGGTGCAGTGACGTGGAGCTGGCGGCACAACTCCATGCTGTCAAAGGACGAGGAGCTGTGTGAGCAGCCAGATCTGTCCCACAGGGCCAAACTCTGCTCTGTCCTTTTACAGGTCAGGCAGGAAGGGCCGGCAGAGGAGCGTCATTTGGCAGGGAGAGGGATCCATCCCTGAAGACGCCGACACAGCCCCCAGCTCCAGTTTGCCCAGTACAGAAGATGTGATTCGGAAAACTGAGCAGATTACTAAGAATATTCAGGAGCTGCTGCGAGCAGCACAGGAGAACAAGCATGACAGGTAAGGCGTGAGTGCCAGAAAAGCTCCAGAGCTTATGAGAAAAGGAAGAAAATTTTACAAGTATTTGCAGAATGACCTTGACCACCTGTTTTTCACAGCTACAAAACGTGTAGGTCTATGGTATTTCCTGGGGCGCTCTAGTGCCACGGAATGAGAAGGGATGAGCAATCAGCGCAGGTGATGGGAACACACTTCTTGTCCAAACGGCCAGCACAGCCCCTTGCGAGTGGGTTCTGGCTGCAGTGCTGCCTGCCCTGCCCACAGCTGGCACAGGGACAGAGCGCTGGGAGCAGAGCACTTGTGAAGTCCTCCTCCAAAAGCAGCGTTTTGGTTAAAAAGCAAACGTTTTGCAGAGTATTTGGTGTAATTTGTGTCTTCAGATCTCTGTGTCCTTAGGTAAGGACACTGCAGGAGTGTGATAGTGACACCAAGTCTGGCTTCAGGAACAATGTGCAGAGAGGCAGGGAGAATTTAGCTTTCCTACTGAAATATTAGTGCAGATAACCTATCAGCAAAACCTATTTTGAACTGTTGGATGAAGACATAGCTGGGTAGATGGGAGCCTGTCCATCAGCACATCAGGTAACAAAGGAGAGCTGCCTGGAGGAGCTGCGGGCCCCACAGAACAATTTGTTTTCAGAACAGGCATGAGCGAGTAACAGCGACGCTGCTCTTGATTGATCATCAGGGGGTGCTCCTGCACAGCTCGGGTAGAAGACCATAAATAAGAGTTAGGTCTTCCCAGGTTTGCACACGTTTAGTCTGGAACAGCTCTAGTCTCCAGAAAATTGGAACTGCAGGCTGGCAGGTCTATTCTGTGTCCCGTTCTGTGTCCTCTCCCAGCTCCCTGCCCATCCTTGCCTGTGAGAAGCAACAGGCGATTTATGTTAAGCCCTCGCTTCCTGTCTTGCTGTGAGAAGTGCACAACAATGGGGCCACTTTTGTTCTGTGTTTTTCCTCCTTGTACTTTTCTATTTTTAGAAGGGACAGCGGCCTCTCCTTCTCACACTGAATGGCGAGTTCTGATGTGTTTTTGCCAAGCTCGTTGCCCTTGTCCGTAACCTTTTCCACGGCAATCCCTTGTTGCTTGTTTCTCATAGATCGTAATGAGAAACAACAGTAAGAGAAGCCTTAAATGAGTTTGGGTTTTATGTATAGTACAGCTTACAGTATTTTAGTTACGTCTTTTAAGAAATCATTGAAAGAAATAATGCAGTGTA
This sequence comes from Cuculus canorus, assembly GCF_017976375.1. Lineage (NCBI taxonomy): Eukaryota > Metazoa > Chordata > Aves > Cuculiformes > Cuculidae > Cuculus > Cuculus canorus. The sequence continues at coordinate 8,806,474 of NC_071417.1, forward strand.
CTTAGTGTCTGTTAAATTGAACAGATTTTTAAACAACTTGTTCTGTTCTTTTTTGTTTTCTCTTCTGTATCATGCCTGGAGTGGGGTGTTGGCCAGTACTTAGTTGAGGATAATCTTGCAAAACACTGAACCGTGAAGCTGCTGTTCTTCATTTTCCTGTTCTCTGTCTTTGTCTCAGTGGACTGAGAGCTGCATAGTCTGGGGCATACAGGAGATGGAGTGGGTTTGTTCCGCCATCCTCTTCCTGCAGTAGGGGAATGCTTCTTTAACAAAATTAGATACTTGGGATGTAATAGTGCAGCTTCCAGCTGGTGCTGGGAACACTCTAGACACTGCATAGATAACAAGACAGAGCTATAAAATGATGCAAGAATATAATCTATTAATGAAACACCTTTTTATTTTTGTTTTTTTCTTACTTTCTTCTGTTCCTTTTCCTGTGCTCAACTGGCCGAGCAGACCGTTAGAGCACACAGGCATGCTCAAGCTCAGACACAGCCTCGGCTGCTTCAACATGCTGGTTCCCTGGGCTGAGAGAGCTCCCCTGCAGCCTCTGACCATCCCGCAGCCCAGTCCTGCCTCCTGGTACTCTGGCCTCTGTCCCTGCCTCCCAGGCACAGTGTCCTCTCTCTCTCTCTTTGCTGCCTCTTTCCCTCACACACAGTCTGCACGGGGGTTGTTGAAGGCTATGCATGAAATGCCTCAGATGAGAAAGAAACTGGAGATAATTCACACAAAGAGTTACGAGCCTGTGGTGTTACCTGTTCAGTTGAAGCTCCTCGTGTTGGTTTAATGGGCAACAGAAGCACAGCCTGGAACTGTGGCTGTCTTTGGTGTAAACGATTCTCCCGTCTCTTCTGTTTGTTGTCCATTGAGATAAATTAAACCGTGACAACTAACAGCACAATGTGGGCGCTGTTGCAAAAGTAACAGAAGTTTCAGGGTTCCCAACATGCCACGTTTACTCCTGACAGCCTGGGCCCGCAGCTGAGTATCAGATGAGACCATTGGTATCTGGAATCAGTGAAGAGAGATGTGTGTTCAGTGGCATTCAACCTGACCAAAATATCATTTATTAACGCCTAAAATAAAAGTGAAATTTAAGTGAGATGCTCTTTAAAACAGAACTTTCCAAGTTCTAACCCCAGTGGCAAAGGTCAGGATTGGAGGAAGAGGGTACCACAAGTTACAGATGAGGGATTGTCTTTTTCCAAGCTGTCACTTCTTCCTGGTCTCTTACTGGAATGTGTGTAAACTCAAGAAATGTGTCAGCTTATTCCATGAGCTCACAGCGAGTGTTTAGACTCTAAAATAAAGGCGTCCCTCCAAGACACGCTAAACTTTGCAGCTAACCTAGGAATGTATTATGAAATATGTGTCGTTAATCTCGGCCTCTTTCATTCGAGTTGTTAGGGCTTTCTGTGCCTTGTTAGCAAAGAGTTAAATAAGCAAACTGCCTTTTTAGTGAGGTAAAAGTGCTGTTCAGTGTGACTCGCAGGAAGCAAATGGTTAACTCAACAGCGGAATAGGAATTGCAATGAACTTGGAATACTTCTCTCTACTTTTAGTTTATTTGAAAGAACTCATGTGATTTGAGACGTACAGAAAAACTTCTTTTTAAGGCAATTTTCCTGCATTGCCAAAATGACCCCAGTATGTCACTTCTTTCTCCGTGTATTTGCAAGTGACCTGCTTTTGCACCTTTGGTATTGCAAGATGACTGCAATAATGACTGGGTGAGGGCTGGGGTTTGAGTGGATTTTCTGCTTGAAAGGGCAATCAGTGGTCTGCCCTAATCTACAGATACTGACTATTTTCTTGAATGCCGTTGCTTTGTGATTTTTGAGATTCTCTTGCTTTCAACTGCATCACATTAACTAACTTATGCTAAAACTTGAGTCTTTGAAGCATTAAAAACAAGTCTTTTTGCAGTGAGCCTTTTGACAGACCCCACTAACATAGCGCTTCGCAGCAGCTTACGGTAAATAGTTGTTAGATCTATTTCAAACAGACCATTTTTCATTTGGTAAACAAACCAGAAGTGAATTCTATGAGGACAAATGGAACCTACATTTGGTTTGTTGGCTGACTTAAGAGAATTACTGACTGTTTAGCCTGAAACTCACACCCTGTGACAGTAGTTGGCAGTTTGGAGATGCACAAATCTGTAAGCTGCTGTATGAGAATTGTGTGCTGTCTGTTCACTGTGTATAAATTAATCCAAGGAGGCATCTTGGTGTTCTTGTCACCTTCATGAGGTTTTACTTTCTGTTAAACTTTACCAGAAAAGCAAGGTATGAATTCTATACTGGAAGCTTGGTGTTACCAGTAGGTGTCTAGCATTCCAGTTTATGAAATGTTAAAGGGGAAATAAGTGCATGGTGCTGCATTCCTGGCTTCAACTGATAATGAACTGATGCAAGGAAATAAATCTCCTTGGAATCAAGGTGTGTCTTTTATCGTGTGTCTCTGCCACAAACTCCAGCCTCCAGCCCGGCTGCTGACCCTGAGAGGCACGTGTTTGGTACAGAGATCGCACAGAGTTCAGCTGAGAACCCGAGGGTTAAAAGCTTAGGGAGGTCAGATTTCAGGTCTTGCCACTAAGTGCTTTGAATACAGCTTGGGGCTTTAGCATACTTTGGAAATTTAAGTTAAAAGTGTTCTTTTAAAGGCTTCTGCTTTGTAACTGAGACATGGAAAAGCAGCACAGAAAAAACACGGCTGCTTCAAAGGTGTAGAGAGACCTATAAATAGCAACACTTGGCTGCTAAATGATTTTTAAAGGTTTGGATGGCCAAAATTCAACTCTGAAACATAAAATTGGTCAAAACATCTGTGTTTAACTTTCCTTCAGAGGTTAATGGGTACTTTAGCTGCTTAGATCCATAGCACTTTTAAACTTTTCTTTCAGTAGACTGGTTTTGCAGCCTCTTGACTCTTTCAGAATAAAACGATTGAGGTTTCCCTAAAATGGCAACAAGCTGAACTTAGATCCGGCATACAAACTGGGGTTTTAATCCACTTTTGATTGTCAGCACTGCACGGAGGGGAAAAAGCTGCTTTTTTTCCAAAGCGCCCCATTTTGCTCAAATATTTTCAAACTGCAGAATCCCTCTTTGCTTTGTGCCGAGCTGATGCGAACCAGTTTGCTCGGGCAGGCTCTCCCGCACATGGCAATAATGTCGATTGTGCTTCTGCAAACAGAAGAGCTGAGCAATTCTATGTACAATTTGGAGACAAATTCTGGTGTTTGAGTAGTTGGGCTGAGGGGAGGTTGGGAAATGCAAGCAGATGAATTGATGTGCAGTTAATATTGGTAGACACGTGTTAAGAATTGCATATAGATTGAGCCATCTGACAGTGTTTGGTGGAACAGGTGTGCAAGGTTGGTCCCTCAAACCAACTTTGGCCGAAGAGTAGTGAAAACTTAAGGAATAACTTTGTACTCTCTTACGTTTTGTGAAGTCACAGTTCCATACGAACTCGTGCGGCAGCGTGCTGGGGATGCTGAGGAGGCACTGGGAGTGTGTGACACCACCTGCTCCAGTCGCCCGCAGCACAGCCTACAAAGAGAGATTTAGAATATAAACTTATATTTAGAATATAGGCTAAGGGGAGGCCTTATTACCGTGTACCGGTACATCAGGGGTGTCTGCCAAGAGGATGGAGACTCCTTTTTTACCTGGAGTCACACAGAAAAGACAAGGGGTAATGGGTAGAAGTTGCTCCTGGCGAGATTCCAGTTGGGTTCCAGAAGGAAATTTTTCCACATGAGAAGCGTTAAACATTGGAATCATCTCCTCAGGGAAGCGGTGGATTCCTCTACACTGGGCACTTTTAAGGCTCAGCTTGACAGGGTGTTGGGCCATCTCACTTCAACTACAGATCACCTGAAAGGTTGGACCAGATGATCCTAGAGGTCCCTTTGTACCCGGCATTCCATGATTCTGTGTACGGGGGAGTTTGTAACTTGGTTGTTTTTACAGTAGTAGCCACTGAGTGGTGAAATGGAAGAGGAAGGGGAATCTTTACATAACGAATAACCCATCGCATCCTTTTGCAGCTATATACCGTGCTCCGAGAGAATACACGTGGCAGTGACAGAAATGGCAGCCTTGTTCCCAAAAGTAAGTGGCTTTTAGTGTAAAAAATGGTTTTGGCCTCTTCCCTTCAGTAAATTAAACCCAAAAGCTGAAGGCGGGAGAAATGACTAGGTGTTTTTGTCAAACCTTATGTCTTTTGTTCTTATTAGCACATGGACGGGGAGGGGCGAATGTGTGAATCCAGACCTTTACTTTTACTCTTGAATGTAAAACTCTTAAGAATTGCATGCAGTTCCTCCAAAACTGGAGGCTGCTTCCATCTAGCTTGAGGGATCCTGTGGTTACACGGGAATTCTGCTGGACTCAAGGCCCTAGCAGTAGCAGTTCTGGATTAAAGAACCTTTATGAAGCTGCCAGCTGATGAAAAGCAATCCTAAAAGCAGTTTTGTCGTTCTGTCAAGTTCAACTTCTGCTTTCCTTTCCCAGAAACCCAAATCGGAACTGGTAAGGACTTCCTTGCGTCTGCTGACATCTAGTGCCTACCGACTCCAATCCGAGTGCAAAAAAACCCTTCCCGTGGAGACGTGCCCCACGACGGACATCCAGCTGGTCACCCAGCAAGTGATCCAGTGCGCCTACGACATCGCCAAGGCTGCAAAACAGCTGGTCACCATCACAACCAAAGAGAACAACAACTGAGTCACGCTTGGCTTTTTAGTCTTGGTTTTTTAAAGGTTGAATTTCAAATACAGGTGTGGAACCATTCACATTTTTACGAGAACTAAAGGGGAAAGAAACTTTTTTTTAAAACTCAGTATTATTTTTGCATGTTTTCTAACAATTTTATGATTAATTTAACCCACTGCCTTATTTGGTGCCTGTGTTACCGGTTTAGTTACAGATAATAGCATGTTGCAAATAGCTGTGAGCCAGTATCATGTACCAGCGGTGTAACAAGCCCTTGCTCGATGTTTCCTTGGGGCCGTGTTCTGCTTTCAGATGTTGCTTGCAAAACTCTCCCTGAAGTCAGCTGTACGTATCAAGAGGGCAGAACCTCACCTCTGCTCTCTCCGTCCTGGAGCCTCGTGTGCCGCAATGCTGCTGACCAGGAAACCTGCAGCAACGCAGGCTTCGAGGGCACCAGCACCATAAGCGCAGGAAGAAGGCTGTAGTCCCTTAATGGAGTACAAGCCGAATGTTATCTGTTCCCATATCAACTGTTGTGCAATAATAATACGGTTTTAGTCTGCTACCACACTAGTCGTTGTGGGCATCCGAGCTTATTCCGTGTAACTATACAAGGTCTTTGTCACTTTATCTGTTTTGGAAGGAATTTGAAACGTAATAGTTATTTCTTTTAGTTGTCACTATGCCATTAATATATGTGTTTGATGTTACTTTAGGGCATTAGTGGTTAAAATATTACCCTCTCTTTCTGATTTAGTAATTCATTCTTAAGTTTCCTTTTACTGTCAGCTTCACCATCTCATTTGCAGCAGCACTGCTCAGGAACTCATGATGCGGTTTCACTAGAGGTCTCTGTGGTAATTAACAACAAAACAAGGCAGTTAGAAGGGTGCCAGAGCAAATGCAGCTCCGTCTGCCATCGCATGTAACCTCTGTACCTCAGCAGATCCAAATGTGAAGAGATTTCTAATCTCTAGGAAGTTTCATGCAGATCTTGCCGAATTGGAGTGACCCGAGCTGGGCTGCCTGCGCAGAAGGGAGGTGGCAGGTGTCTGTGTGTGCTCCACGGTTGTTCGTTCCTAACATTTCACAAAACTCTTGTCAGTCCATGCTTAAAATGAGAGTTCTCTGAGAGTTTGAATTCCATAACGGGGGGGGAGACATCATTGATTTTTGCCTCTACCTGCATCCCGTTTGGAAGCGCGTTGTCATCCCCACGGCAGTTGTGCCAGCAGCCACCTACAGCAGCCTTGTAGTTAAGAGCAGAAACGGCAGCAGCTGATGTGAACATGGAGACAGCATTCACAGAAACAGCTTATCTGCCATCGCCCACGCAGGGCTGCAGCGCCTCGTCTGCCCAGAGCACCTCTGCAAGGCTTTTTGGTGAAAAAACGCCACATTTAGGTGAACAAACTACAGCTCAGAAGTTTGTCTGTTTTCAAATCCTACTCCTTTTGTACACATAAACGCGAAGAGCTGTAACAGTGTGGGATTCTGGTGTGTTGGAATGCGTTCCCTTTTTAAAGTAGTGCAGGTTTTGAGGGAGGGAAGGAGTGGAGCGAGCTGATGACAACCCAGGAAATTCATGTTCTTCATTGTGGGGTTTTTTGTTTCCTTTCTGCACTTCTGAATTCCAAAGCTGTCTCTAAACTGGGAATGCAGACAGGCAGGGATTAGAATTGCAAGACGCTTGTAAAACCAACTTCAGAACCATGCTACTAGCGATAAAATACATGGATAATCTTCTAGGAACTCTTAATTTGGCATCACTGAACAGCAGGATGGTGGTTTTACATCTCTCGGGACACCACTGTGTCCTTTTCTTTAACATATCTTCCCCGTTTTCCAGAGGGGGGTAGCACAGAGTTATGTTGCGAGTTCTCAGTTGTTTAAACCTGTCTCTGTACCAGAACACACAGACACTTTGGTAACTGCAAGCCCTTGTTCCAGCTATGCCAGCTTGATTTTCCAGCCCTAACCCTTGTGCTTGTTGCAAGGCCTGGCTATAAAAACACGTCCAACCCGTAATTAACTTCCCTTTCTGTTCCTTCAACAGCATTTCTGTGCTATCCCGTCTCCAAACAAACATCTGCTCTAGTTTGGTGGTGGTCACGCTGTGCCATTGCTCCAGAACCATGGTGACTCATATGAGACAGGTGATTCCAGAGGTTCTCGGTAAAGCAGGAGTGCTCTGAGCTTGGCCAATGCGCTGCATCTGCTCTTCCCAAACAGGCAGAGCAGTTCAGAGCCAGCGCTGAGCCCTCAGTCAGACAGTCCTGAGGAGCAGGGGGATGTCACACCCACAGCAAGAGCAGTGATTTTCTTCTTTTACGAGTAGATTTTTTTTTCCCCTGCAAACAAACTTGCTCTTTCTTTACAAAATGCTGCATAGGAAAGTAAAAATGGGTTTGCCTTTTTCCAACCCTTGTATTTATCGGCATCGTTCTGTCTGTAAAATATTTTGACTCAATCTTTTGTTTACTGTATTGCTATAAAATGCAAAAACCCTTTCAGCGTGTGAAATTATTTGGGGTTATTTACTGCTGGTTCTGTAAAGAAAAGATCTTGACAAAGTAAAGCCTGCGGTGCCGCAACGACACTCATGTCTGTCAGCCCTGTGGCAACAGGAGCTGAGCGCGCTCCAGCTGAACTGAGCTTGAGCTCCAGTTGCTGATGATCGCGGCAAGGAAGCGAGTGATCGACTAAAACCGCTCCCCTCCTGCCACCACAGCAGTTTGCTCGTGTAAGAAACAGGCAGCAGGTTGCAATTATTCATAGAATCATAGAATAGTTTGGGGTGGAAGGGACCTCCGAGCCCATCCAGTTCCACCCCCTGCCATGGGCAGGGACACCTCCCACTGGATCAGGGGCTCCAAACCCCATCCAACCTGGCCTGGAACACCTCCAGGGATGGGGCAGCCTGTTTCACTGCCTCACCGCTCTCCTGGTGAAGAAATTCCTCCTTATGTCCAGTCTAAATCTGCCCTTCTCCAGTTTATACCCATTGCCCCTCATCCTATCACTCCAAGCCTTTGTAAACAGTCCCTCCCCAGCTTTCTTGTAGCCCTTCCAGGTAGTGGAAGGTTGTTAAATATTGTAAGAACTCTCCTGAGTGTCGGCATCGTCACGGCTGTTCCAGTGCCCCGGGTTAGTCCCCACCCCAGCTCAGCCGGCAGCTAAACTGGGCAGTTGTATCCCAGTCCCCATCACAAAGGGGAAAATGAGAGATGGATGCTGGAAACCGAAACTAAACCAGCTTTAATCAAACAATACAAGGAAATAAAAATATTATTAATAATAAAATATATAGAAATCTATAAAACCAAACACGCACACCTCCTCGTGACTCTTAAGTCCATCCTGAAGCTGCAGAGCAGACCCATGGAAAATGTCAGGAACTGGATTCAGGAACACACAATCAGGACAGGGAGCATACAGACAGACAGACAGACAAGGTCCTCACTGGACATCGGCCATCAAAGAAGAGAGATTGACCCTCGTGATCCCTCAGCTTCATCCCATGTATGATGCACATGGGACAGAATACTCTGTTGGTCAGTTTGGGGTCACCTGAAGTCACTTAGAAGAGGCTGAGTCGAAAAGTTAGAGAATCGGTCCTGCTTTAGCTCAAACCAGAACACAAAGCCGCCGTTATTTCTGGAGTTCCTTGATTCTTCACAGTTGTGTCTCTCTCTAGCTGCGCCGGCACCGAGTACTTGTTCCTTGGGTGTGAAGGCCAAGAATCCTCAGATCCACGCTGCTCTGGGGTAACTGTAGAGCTAACAGGGTCAAAAGAAAGAGCAGAAATTCTTTAGGGGCTCTAGAATTAACGTGCCACGTGTGCTGCTCAGCGTGGAACTGCCGAGAGTACAGGGTATCGCCCAAGAACAGGCATCAGTAACATTCAAGAGCTGCTACTTTCAGGCAGTAACACCTCCTCCCAGCTTTTTCAGTAGCTGTTAATGACAGAAGTGAGTGACTGCACAGTAGCTCACAGCTATGTATAAGAAATATGATCTGTTGGGCATATTTACGGAGGGTTCCTCAGTTCAGCTTAGTTTTCAGATCTTGGCAAAGCATGACAGGAGCTGAGAACACACCGAGCAGCAGCGAGGCACTGCACCGACTGCCAGAATGCAGCCCACCATGCTGAAAATCATTAAAATAACATTAGAGGCAGTGGCAAGGAGTCTGCCTCCAAAAATATTTAAATAAAAAATATTTAAAAATGAGAACCTAAAGCATCACTACCAGCAGAAGCAAAGCAATTCATAAGAGAGAGAGAGAGAGAGAGACCTCTGCTAGAAACAGCACTGGGGGAAGGGACCCGGTGTTCTGCCCTGGCACCGTGTGGCAGTTAAGGTGCAGATCAGAAGCAGCACCAGCTCTGCTCGTGCAATGCCGTCACCCGCCCCCCTGGGCCTGCGTGTCAGGGTGAGGTTAATGCCGCTGCCTACCCTGCTGCGATACCCTCGCTCAGCCATGCGCTGGGCCTCCTGCCGCACCAGCTCCTCGCAGCGCTGCCGCACGCATCTCGCCTCCTCTTCCTCCTCCCTCTGGTGCTGCTGCTCCTCCCGTTCTTGCGAGCACCGCTCTGTCAGCTGAGCACAGAGGAGACGGGGCTGTTAACTGTGAGATCAGACTAAGAGAGGTCCCTCGACATTCGGGTACACACCCAAAAAGCGAACTGTACCTGTGCCTCCAGGTCCTGCCTGCGGGCTGCCTGCAGCTCCTCCTGCTGCTCCTTCTCTCGCCTAGTCAGTTCTTTCGCCTCTTCAATTTCTTTAATCAGCTGCTCGCGATGCTTTATAGACTCCTCTTGGGCTCGTCTGTTTAACTCCATCTTCTCTTGGATCTGGCGCTGCCTGCCTGCAAGGACCTTAGTGAAATGGGAAGATTAAGGGAGAAGACAAGTCAAGAAAGGGGCCAGACAGAGATGAACTGAGGAAATCTCAGTGCAGATAGGCAAACAGTTCTCAGAAAATGTTATTGGACAAGCAGGAAACTTCTGCCCTGGGAACCAAAGGCTGTAACTCCCTGGAGGGTGAGGGGTTACAGCCAGAACAAACGCTTCGTTGAACAGAAAGAGACATCTCATCAAAAAAAAGTCATCACCTCATTCATCAGGTGATCTCTGGCCCTCTTCTCTCTTTCCCATTCTTCCTCCTTCTTCTCCCACACTTTTCTAGCTTCTTCTCTAAAGGAGAGAGAAAGAATTATCTCCAAGGTTACTCCTTACAGAGAAAAAAGCCCTATACAGAATCATAGAAGAGAATCACAGAACCATTAAGGTTGGAAAAGACCTCCAAGCTCATCCAGTCCAACCATCAGCCCAGCCCCACTGTGCCTACTAAACCGTGTCCTAAAGTGCCACATCTACACATTTTTTTAACCCCTCCAGCGATGGAAACTCCACCACTACCCTGGGCAGCCTCTGCCAATGCTTCACCACTCTTTCAGTAAAGAATTTTTCTTAACGTCCAGTCTAAACCTCCGCTGGTGCAACTTGAGGCCATTTTCTCTTGTACTGTCACTTGTTAACTTGGGAGAGGAGACCAGCACCACCTCACTACAATTTCCTTTCAGTCTTTTCCAACCTAAATGATATTGTAACCCGAGACAGGTTTTATCTACAAGCTCTGGGATAAAAAAGGAAACAACAGGTGGGTTTTGGAGTCACTGAGACTGAACTCCTCCTCCTCCCTAATGCAGAATCATGGAAAGCTGGTTACAAAGTACTTACAACTGCAAAGTAACACTTGCTGCCTCTGCATTATTTCCTTTTATTTGTTATTAAAACTCTTGCATTAGAGCTATTGTATCAGAAACTACAGACCAGGTCTTGGGCTGAGATAGCTGAAACACAGCTTCAGGTTTTAATTCTGTCCTGGCAGAAAGGCTCCGGATGTGTCTGTGCTGCCACGCTGATCCCCTGGCATTGCACTCGGCACACAGAATGAAGGGGCAGAGTTCCCTGCTACTGCAGCACTCTTGGAACTGCAAGGCCAACCAGACACCTCTTTCTAATATCTACTTTCAAAGCCTATTTAACAACCATGAATGGGGCTCTCCCACTCAGGCAGGAACATAGGGTACATTTAGAGCATACGTTTTCTTTAGTCGATGCTCAGAGGTGGGCAGACTCACCTAAAAATAGTCTGCAACTCTGCTTCCCTCTCCTTTTCTAACTGGAGCTGTTCCTCAATGACCTGTTTCATCCAGGCAACATCTGCGATAGCTCGCTCTCGTCGCGTGGATTGGCGGCGTTGTTCCTCCTCTTCTTTCTCGAGGAGCGCTAATAAGATTTGCCTATCCATCTCCTTGAGAAAAACCACACAATTAACACCAATCCCACAGGTTTCCAGCTTGTGTGCATAGCTACTCTCTACAAACTACTGGTGATGCAGTTTCGAGGCTGAGCTCAGGAAAACACCTTCTCTGCTGGCTTCCCCGTCGTCTTTTTGCCTCAGGCCTTTTCACAAGGGGCTTCCTAACTAATTATCTCTAGGCATCAGAGCCAGAGACATAACAAAACACAAAGAACAAGGTTTTTTCAGCACACAGTATCTGTAATATATAAATCAAGGGGTGTTTTCTCTTACCAGCTCCTCTTGTATCTCCTGGGCTCGTCTCTTTAACTGGGCGCTGCACTGATGCCTCAAAAAGCGACTGAAGGAGGAAAAAGGAGGAAAATATTCAAACCAACTGTAAAGCCCTGTGTTGTTACACACCAGAGCTCAAGAAAGTACAGCGGTGACAACGGAACTGACAAGGACAGGAGGGACAGAAGTACCTGCTACTGCTAACATAGAATCATGGAACGATTTGGATGGGAAGGGACCTCAAAGCCCATCCAATTCCACCACCAGCCATGGGCAGGGGCACCTCCCACTGGATCAGGGGCTCCAAGCCCCATCCAACCTGGCCTGGAACACCTCCAGGGATGGAGCAGCCACCACAACCTGGGCCAGGGCCTCCCCACCCTCACAGCAAAACGTTTCTTCTTAAGATCTCATTTCTCCTTTTTTAGCTCAAAACTGTTCCACTCATCCTATCCCTTCACTCCCTGATCAAAAGCCCCTCCCCAGCTTTCCTGGAGCCCCTTCCAGCACTGGAAGCTGCTCTAAGGTCTCCCCACAGCCTTCTCTTCTCCAGGCTGAACAACCCAACTTTCTCAGCCTGTCCTCATATGAATAGAAAGAAGTAATAGCACCAACACGTTTGCTCATTGGCTGCTCTGGACTCTTCCATCAAAACCCAAATATTTACAACCCATCAACGCTATCTGAAACCCCTCCTGCTACAAGTTCTGTTGCAGACATAAGAACAAATTCTCTCCCAGCCCTGCTGAAACAACCTACACTTCATTGCGTACCCAAGCTCTTTCTTTTTCCGGTGCTCTTCCATTTGTTTCCTTTCCTCTTCCAAGTTCTCCAGCTCCCACTGCTGCTTTAATAAATTCTCTTGCTCTTTTTTCAGCTTTGTTGCCTAAAAGAGAAAAACAACAAAGAAAGAGTAGGTTGGAGAGGAAGGACATCCCAGAAGGAGCCTTTGTGCTGTAATTTGTACCCTGTGCTGCTCTTCTGCAAGAAATTAATATTCCTCACAGACTTCATTCATGCATCTGTGCCTCACAGCACGAAGCACTGCAAGGAGCTCTGGCTGACAAAGCCTTTCACCTAAACCTTTCACATTTAGAAGTTTCTACACATCTTTTCCCCATCTTGTGCAGCACAAAAACGTGCTGGTGTTTCAAGAGGAGGAAACAGAAGCTCCCAGAATTCAGTTAGTATGGCAGCGTTCAAGGGAAAGGCCCACATTACAAACAGAAATCACATCACAGCTAGCTTTGTTCCAGATTTAATCTGGTGGAAACCCAGAGGGAAGAGGTCAGGTCAGTGTTGCTGTATTTCTAACTGACACAATGAATTTCCTTCTCAAATGAGGAGAAGCTAAAGGTTACCTCAGTATCCCGTAATTTCAGTTCTTCTATTTGTTGAAGCAATGCCTCTGCGTGCTTCTTGTCCTCCAGACGACGCCTCTCTTCCTCCTCTCGCATTCTTTCCAGCGCTTCCCTTCGCGCCTTTTCATACTCGTTTTCATAATGTTTTTTCTCAGTAAGTTCAGTTGCTTCTTGCTTTCCGAGCCAGAAAGAAACATGGCATTTAAGGTTAGGCTAACACAAAGAAACAGCCTTTGACTCAGGAAATCCACAAATCAAACTCCTGCAAGCTGACACGTACTGGGAAAATACAGAATAAAATATGCTAGGAAGGAACAGAAGGACAAAGGAAAATGATCTGGCAACAACTGCCTGAAAATGGTTGCAGTTTATACACGTCCTTCGCAGGACCCTGCACCAGCCTGAGGCATAGGCAGTGTCCGTAGAGGAAGGCAAGCTGCCTGCCAGCCAGGTCAGATAGAACAGTGGCACATCTCCTGCTCACACACTTCGGAAGCTGCCCTGGTGACCAGGAACACTGGGGCCACCCAAACCTACCTTGGTTTTCTGCACTCGCCCATCGCCCCAAGCCTCCACCACGTGCGTCCTGTGCAGCTCTGACTCCACCTGTAGACAACAACAGATGCCATTAGTGCCTCTCCTGACCCCCAGCATCTCCTGGACTTTCTGGAGTGCCAGCTAGCCCAGCCCTAGCCCTGAGGTCCCAGCAGGATCTGCCTCTTCAGAGATGGGCTTGTTTGGGTGTCCTCGGGGCCCGCCAGGTCCCAAGCTGGGGGTCAGTGTCACACGCCAGCTCTGCAAAACACCACAGTGACCCTGAGACCAGAGCTGCGGCAGCGACAGCAGTGGTTCGGTCAAAGAAAGAGTAAGGAAGCCCCATGGACAGCAGGCAGAGCTTTAAAAAGCATCTGAGATATTTATGTCACAGGCATCGACATCCTGCTCCAAGCCAGAACGCATTTCTGACCATTTTTGAAGAACACCAGCTTTGAGGGGACTTCATACATGGTTAAACCATTCACTTTTTTTGGCTAACAGAGCTTAGGACAACTGCTGTGAGTGACAAAAGCAATACACGATGACTTTCCAGATAAAAACTGGTTTAGTAAATGCAGGGCAGCAGGGAATAAAATGAAAGCAGCATCACCTCCTGTTGCTCGGTATTGTTTGCCTTCCAGTGCTCCTGCAGGAGCTGCTTAGCGACCCAGAACAGGAGAGCAGGGTTACAGCAGAGCACAGAGGAACCGGAGGCACCCAACCCTCCCACCAGCTGAGTGTACCGAGGGCTGAGAGGTCTGGCTTCCCCTCACCTCTCTCCTCGGCTGCTCTGGGCCGTCCTGCAGCTCCTCTCTCTGCGGCTGCCTCCCAACAGCCTCCGGCCCGCGGGCCCGCAGCTCCGCCGCCAGCGCTTCCCGCTCCTCGTTCAGCAGCTGCCGCAGCCGCTGCCGCCGCTCCTCCAGCCGGGCTGCTGCCTCCTCCACCTCCCGCTGCGCCACCGCGGGGCTGCCACGCACCGGGCGGGTCAGGAGCAGCGCCCGCCGCGCTGCCGGTGCCTCCCCTCCCCGTACCCCTGGTGCTTGGTCTCCCCATTGCTCAGCATACTCTCCCGCTGCCCGGTCTCCCCTCCCGGTGTTTGCCCTCCCCAGTGTCCTGCTCAGCCTCACCTGCCCGCACCCCCGCTGCCCGGTCTCCCCCGTGTCCGCCCCCCTTTCCCGGTTCCCCCCTCCCCTCCTGGGGTCCGGCCCCCTCCCCCAGTGCTCAGCCTCCCCGCTGCCAGGCCTCCCCTCCCGGTATCCCCGAAGCCCAGTCTCCCCATTTCCAGGCCTCCCCGCCCGGTGCCCACCATGACGGCAGGGCCCTCGGCGCGCTCCACCGCGCCTGCAGGGAGCAACAAAGGGCGGCTCGGGCGAAGGAGCAGCTCGCCCGCTCCCACTGCTGCCGCCTCCGCGCCTCCAGCTCCCGCCGCCGCTCGGCGGCCCAGCGCTCCGGGGCCCGGCCCCGCGCCGCCCACCGCAGCGCCATCGCCGCCCGGGCTCGCCGCTACGGGCGCCGCCGAGGGACATAGGGTTGCGGACGCCGCCGAGAAACGCGCGGCTATGGGTGCTGCCGAGGGACACACTATTACGGACACAGCAAAGGACTTGGCTACGGGCGCGGCCGAGGGACACACCGCGCCAAGCGTCGCGGGAACGGAGCGGGGACAGCAGGTTCACATGGAGCTGTTTTGCGGAATCAACGCCAAGTTCTAACGAACGCTCCCAGCCCCCCTTGTCTGCTTTCGCACATCAGAGCCAGGGTCCAGCTTTATAGAATCATAGAATCACCAGGTTGGAAAGGACCCACTGGATCATCGAGTCCAACCATTCCTAACACTCCCTTAAACCATGTCCCTAAGCACTTCATCCACCCGTTCCTTAAACACCTCCAGGGAAGGTGACTCGACCCCCTCCCTGGGCAGCTGTTCCAGTGCCCGATGACTCTTTCCATGAAGAATTTTTTTCGGGTATCCAGCCTGAATCTCCCCTGGTGGAGCTTGAGGCCATTCCCTCTTGTCCTGTCCTCTGGGAGAAGAGCCCAGCTCCCTCCTCTCCACACCCTCCTTTCAGGTAGTTGTAGAGAGCAATAAGGTCTCCCCTCAGCCTCCTCTTCTCCAGGCTGAACACCCCCAGCTCTCTCAGCCGCTCCTCATAAGACTTGTTCTCCAGCCCCTCACCAGCTTTGTTGCTCTTCTCTGGACACCCTCCAGAGCCTCAACATCCTTCTTGCGGTGAGGGGCCCAGACCTGAACACAGTACTCAAGGTGCGGTCTCACCAGTGCCGAGTACAGAGGGAGAATAACCTCCCCGGACCTGCTGGTCACGCCGTTTCTGATACAAGCCAAGATGCCATTGGCCTTCTTGGCCCCCTGGGCACATTGCTGGCTCATGTTCAGTCGCTGTCAACCATTACCCTCAGGTCCTTCTCCTGTGTGCAGCTCTCCAGCCCCTCTTCCCCCAGTCTGTAGCACTGCATAGGGTTGTTGTGCCCCAAGTGCAGGACCCAGCATTTGGCCTTGTTAAACCTCATCCCATTGGTCTCAGCCCAGCAGTCCAGCCTGTTCAGATCCCTTTGCAGAGCCTCCCTACCCTCCAGCAGATCCACACTTCCACCCAGCTTAGTGTCATCTGCAAACTTGCTAAGGGTGCACTCAATGCCTTCATCCAGGTCATTGATGAAGACATTGAACAGAGCTGGACCCAGTACCGAGCCCTGAGGAACCCCACTTGTGACTGGCCTCCAGCTGGAGTTAACTCCATTCCCCATCACTCTCTGGGCCCGGCCATCCAACCTGTTTTCAACCCAGGACAGTGTGCGCCTGTCCTTTTTTACCCTGTGGTGCCCAAAACTGCACCCAAGACTCGAGGTAAGGGCACACCAGCATGGAGCATAGCGGGACAATCGCCTCCCTGGCCCGGCTGACGATGCTGTGCTGGACATTGGCAACACCCAGTGCATTTGCCATCCTCATAGTTCATTTTCAGTGTGTTTTCCTACCATCTTATCGATAGTCACTGTGTTTTCTACCCAGCACGATGCCAATAGGGACAATATCGGCTGTGGTTCCCTGTTCCCAGCCCTCTGGAACACAGCCAGATGCAACTTTGCTCCCAGTGCCACTGTTTATTGCGCTGTAGCTACCTCGTGGGGGTGAAGGTTCCTGTTTATGCCAGGCTTTGGAAGCGCTGCCAGCCCATCCAGCGCTGCTCATCCTGCACCCAAACCCAGCCAGGCTTGTTCCCAGCTGAGCTGGGATGTGCCCAGCACCCAGGGATGGGGCCCAGCACAGCAGAGGCAGCAGCCCTGGTGTATTGTGTGGCTCCCAGACTTGTGCCAGCACCTTCCGTGTGAGCCAGAGATCGGTATCACCCCACAACCTGTTTTTCCAGAACAGTCAGTGAAAACAGCAGATTTGAGACCCTGTCACCCATAAATCCCCTCTGTTGGTGGATGAGTCTTGCTCTGCTCCCATCCCCTCACCTCCATCTGCTCCCATCCCTTCACTCCCTCCTGTTCCTGTCCTCTCACTCTCATTTCCTCATCTCCTTCCAATTCTATCCTATCGCCGCCATCTGCTCCTGTCCCCTCACCTCCCTCTGCTCTGCCCTCGTGCCTCTCTCCTCTCCCATTCCCTCACTCTCATCCGCTCCTGTCCCCTCATCTCCAACCCCTCACTCCCACCCACTCCCATCCTCTCGCCTCCCTCCACTCCATCCTCTGGACCCCATCCTCGCGCTCTCTCTCGATGTTCAGCCTGAGCTCATGCTGCCCGGCCGGAGTTTGGTGTCATTTTCCCTGGCAAAGCTGATTAATTTTAATCACTGAGGGCGGTTGGTTTCCTGGGCACAGGCCAGGCTGTGGGGAGCGATGCGCTAACCGAACCCTTGGCTTCCCATGAAAAATTCATGTGCCTTGAATAATTAACAACCCCCAGGCAGGAATTCTGCACCCGGCCAAGGCTGGAACAGCCAAGGTGGTGCAAACACCCGCCGCAGGGGATGCTCCGGTTTCTCCCGCGCAGTCATGACCTGTGTGGCCCTCATGGGGACCGGGATGAACTGGGGTGGGCTGAGCCACCTCCTCCGGTGCTCAAACCGGGACAGAGGGCTGGAGGGGGAGAATGGGACACGGGGCCGGAGGTGTGTACGGGATGCGGGGCTGGAGGTGGGAATGAGATGCGAGGCTGGAGGTGGGAATGAGATGCGAGGCTCGAGGGGAGACCGGGATGCAGGGCTGGAGCGGGGAACCGGGATTTGAGCAGGGATAGGATGTGAGGCTGGAGGGGGAGTGGGATGCGGGGCTGGAGTTGGGGACTGGGATGCAGGGCTGGAGTTGGGGACCGGCATGCGGGGCTGGAGGTGGGAAACAGGATGTGGGGCTCGAGATGGGGAACGGGACGTGGGGCCGGGGGAGTGAACGGTTCCGGGGCTGGTGGTGGGGACGGGATCTGAGTCTGGAAGGGGGAACGGGACGCGGGGCTGGAGGAGGGGAGTGGGATGCGAGGTTGGAGTTGGGAACGAGATGCGAGGCTAGAGGATGGGACTGGGATGCGGAACTGGACGATGAGACCGGTAAGCAGGGCTGGAGGAGGTAACCGCTCCCGGGGCTGCCGGCCGCACTGGCCCCGCCCCCTTGCTCTGTCTCCGCCAATCAGCGCCTCTCCTTGGCTCTGGACCCTCCCCTAAGCCCACCCCTGCACTTCGATTGGCTGCGAGCGGCGGGCTCTGCTCAGCCATTGGTCAGCATGACGAGGGGGCGTGACCGGAGCGGTGGGTTCTGCGCAACCATTGGTCTGTGTGGCGAGGGGCGTGGCTATAAGGCGTGGCCAAACCGGCAGCCTCTGCGCAGCCATTGGCTGGCGCGGCGAGAGGCGTGGCGAGGGGGCGTGACCGAGGCGGCAGGCTCTGCGCAGCCATTGGCCGGCGGGGCGAGGGGGGCGCGGCCGGGGCTCCGTGCTGCCGGGTCGGGGTGGCGCCGCCGGGGCCGGTACGGAGCGGGCCGGGGCGGTGCGGGGCGATGGCGCTGCTGCTGGAGCACGAGTTCAAGCCGCTGCCGGCCGACAAGCAGATCGAGACGCTGCCCTTCCTGGACGCCGTGGCGCACCTGCCGCCGTTCTTCGGTGAGCGCGGGGCGGGAGCTGCTGCTGCAAGAAGGATGTGGAGGCTCTGGAGCGTGTCCGGAGAAGAGCAACGGAGCTGGGGAGGGGGCTGGAGAACAAGGGCTGGGAGGAGCGGCTGAGAGAGCTGGGGGTGTTCAGCCTGGAGAAGAGGAGGCTGAGAGGAGACCTTATTGCTCTCTATAACTGCCTGAAAGGAGGTTGTGGAGAGGAGGGAGCTGGGCTCTTCTCCCAAGGGACAGGGGACAGGACAAGGGGGAATGGCCTGAAGCTCCGCCAGGGGAGGGTCAGACTGGATATCAGGAAAAAATTGTGCACGGAAAGGGTCATGGGGCCCTGGCAGAGGCTGCGCTGGGAGGGGGTGGAGTCCCCACCCCTGGAGGGATTTAAAAGACGGGTAGACAGGTGCTCAGGGACGTGGTTTAGAGGCAGATAGGAATGATCATAGAATCATAGAATAGTTTGGGTTGGAAGGGACCTTAAAGATCATCCCGTTCCACCCACTGGTGGAAGTTCATCCAGACACCTCCCACTGGATCAGGGGCTCCAAGGCCCATCCAACCTTGAACACCTCCAGGGATGGGGCAGCCACAGCTTCCTTTGGCAACCTGTTCCAGTGCCTCACTGCTTTCATGATGAGAAATTCTTTCTTATATCAAGCCTAAGTCTGCCCCTCTCCACTTTATACC
The DNA here is from genome assembly GCF_017976375.1 of Cuculus canorus. Lineage (NCBI taxonomy): Eukaryota > Metazoa > Chordata > Aves > Cuculiformes > Cuculidae > Cuculus > Cuculus canorus. The sequence continues at coordinate 8,825,509 of NC_071417.1, forward strand.
CGTTCCCCCTCGTCCTGTCACCACAAGCCTTTATGAATAGTCCCTCTCCAGCTTTCTTGTAGCCCTTTTCAAGTACTGGAAGGTACTGGAAGATGGTGTAAGAGATCTTTTCCAACCTAGTGATTCTGTGATTTTACTGTCCCTGCCACCACACCCAGCCATGGTGTCCTGTGGTCTAGTGGCTGCTTTTTGCTTCCCGGGAGCTGCCTTGGTCTTGGCTGCTGCCCCCTACACCGTGTCCTGGCCTGCTTAGCCCGGGTTGGGATGCTCCCCATCACCGGTGCCCTGGGGATGCCGCATGGCAGGGCTTGGGTTGCATCACGGTGTTGTCAAACCCGCTGAGCAGCCTCGTTGGGAAACGTGCAGCCATTCCCAGGGCCCCACACCCAAGAAGGGCCCGGCTGCCTTCCCCCAGTACGCCCCGGCCGCAGGCATCGCTTGGGGCATGCAGCCACTGCATCCCACCCGTGGTTGTGGATGCGTGTCGCACTGCCACCCTTGAGCCACGACACCCTGGCCACCCTCCACAACATCAGCTGTTGTGTGACGGCACGGTGGCACACCTGGGCTGGGCAGGACACAGGGCTGCCAGCCACACGATGAGCAGAGAGGGTTCTGTGCTCGTTGTGCTGCTCCGGACCCTTGCATTGGGGCTGTGACCTGGAGTTGGGGCTTGGAGGGCAAGAACAGGAGGTACAGCTGTCCCAGAGAGCCGGCAGCTACTCACCACGGCCATGTGCGAAGACTGAAGAGCCCTTTGCTGGCCAGTGTTTTGGTGCCTTGGCTGCGGTGAAGCTGAAACCTGTTGGTTACAACTTGGGACTTCACACTGCCTCCTGTGTCCCCCGATGACCAGTTGTCCTCCCTCCGTGTTCCCACAGATTGCCTGGGGACTCCCATCGTCTACTCACCGGTCAAAGCAGACCTGGCTGGAAATATCAAGGTAGGAAGGGGCACAGAAGGGCTCGAGGGAGGTGAACGTTGGGGAAGAGATGCTGTGGGATTGGAGATGCAAGACCCAAAGGTGTTTAGAAGTGTTTTTCATCTCATGGGGGCTTTTGGGCTCAGTGTTGGCTTATCTCGATGTGGTTATTAACGGGGCTCCTTGGTGAAGGTACCATTTAGCAGTCGTGGTGCTTGCTGCAGGCTCTGCGTCTCCATATGCCGCAGCCGTGTGCGCCAGTGGCTCCTGGGAGCCAACCCCCCCTTTCTCTGCTCTTTCAGAAAATCCGAGCAGTTTACGACTCCAACCCCTCCAAGTTCAAAACACTGCAGAACATCCTGGAGGTGGAGAAGGAGATGTACGGCTCCGCCTGGCCCAAGACGGGTGCGACGCTGGCGCTGATGTGGTTGAAAAGGTGACTCATGGCGTTGGGTTGCATGCTGGCTCATGGGGAACGTGCTGAATGCCAGCTGGAACCTGCTGCAGAGACTGTGGGTTCAGCTGGTCCCTTGGGGCTGGGGCAGTGTGGGGTGCTGTGTTTTGGGGAGCGCAGCCTGGCACTCTGTCTGCATGAGCAGCCATCAGCCTTGTGTTTTAGAATTGTAGAATCGTTGAGTTTGGAAAAGACCTCTAAGTTCATCCAGTCCAACCATCAGTCCAACCCCACCGTGCTGACTAAACCATGTCCAAAGTGCCACATCTACATGATTTTTTAACGCCTCCAGGGATGGAAACTCCACCACTGCCCTGGGCAGCCTGGTCCAATTCATTACTCCTTCAGTAAAGAAATTTTTCCAAATATCCAATCTAAACCTCCCTTGGTGCAGCTTGAGGCCATTTCTTCTTGTCCCATGTTACTTGGGAGAAGAGACCAGCAGTCACCTCACTGCAACCAACTTTCAGGAGGTGCAGAGAGTGATGAGGTCCTCCCTCAGCCTCCTCTTCTCCAGGCTAAACAGCCCCAGGTCCCTCAGCTGCTCCTGTTAAGACTTGTTTTGGGGGTCCTGGATGCACCAGGCTCAGGGAGTGCCTTGTTAGAGGCTGGGAAGTAGCACCCCCCTCCCCACCCCAACATTTCCGCTCTTCTCACAGGGGCCTGAAGTTCATGCTGGTGTTGCTGCAGAGCATCTCTGACGGCGAGCGGGATGAAGAACATCCAAACCTCATCCGAGTGAATGCCTTGAAGGCTTACGAGATTGCGCTGAAGAAATACCATGGCTGGATGCTGCAGAAGCTCTTCATGGTGAGCATTCGCATCTCCATGGAGGAAAGCGGTCTTTCTTTAAGCCCAGCTGCTTTGTTGCACTGAGAAGTGATATTGGTTTAGGGGAATGAGGGCTTGGAAACATGAGAAGCTGCTGATCTGTTTTGAGCTATATTTCCAGGGAATTTGCTCTGCACATCCCTGCTTCTCTGAGGGTCCAACTGCTATCCTCAAGGTTGTTCTGTGTGCCTCTGAGGACCTGGAGGCGCATGGAACAACCCAAACCAGGGTCTCTGGGCACTTTGAGGTGCATGAAACATCCCAAAGCAGGATCTCCAGGTGCTTGGAAGCACATGGAACAACCCAAAACAGGGTTCTGCATGTGGGATGGGGAGGACTTATGGTTTGCAGGAGCCTTACAGCTTCTTCCCCTGTTTTACAGGGCTCGGTCTATGCTCTTCCGTACAAATCTGATTTACTGAAGGCGTTAGAGAAGGGTAAAGAAGTCAAAGAGGAGGAAAGCATAGAGAAGATCCATCAGTTCCTCTCAAGGGTTACGCCCATCCTGGATGCAATTTATGAGATGTACACAAAGATGAATGCTGAGCTGAGCTACAAAGCCTAAAGCTGTCACAGGACTTGCAAGCTTTAAATGAGGTGTGACGGGTGCTACCTACATCTTAATCACTGAAGCAACCGGGGCTGCTCCTGATTGTTTGATTCTCTTCTGGATCTGCAGTGGATAACCTCTTTTCTAAAAAAAATTAATTAGTTTTCTATTGAGATTAAGGAAATAAAGCACTTAGACCCTGCGTCATCGCAGGGCACCCCAAGCTTTTGCACTAAAGAGGAAAACAAGTGTTTCTTGTCCTAACTGCTGGGTTTGTGTCCACCACGGCACGGGGAATGAAGCATGGCTGGCAGCTCTGCCCTGACTCTCCGACTGCTCTCTCTGCTGTGCCGTGTCCAGAACCTGCCGTGTGCCGACCCGATGCTGCTTCCATCACCGATGGGCACCTGGGGGAGAAATATCCCAAATGATGCCAGCAGCGCCCATGGTGGAGGAGCCAATGACTTTCCTGGGTGACCCCAACTCCTCCAGCGCCTGCGTGGGAGCGAGTCCACTCTGACGGAACAGCTGCGCCGGCTGAAGCCGAGGACTGCGGTGTTTTGTGGAAGCACACATTGCCTTATTAACTGACAGCTTCTCGGCACTGCCGAGCCCCGCGCTGGTGGGGAGGGAGACAAAAATGGAATAAAAACTCACGGTACCGCTGGCCTGGGTGGCTGCTTCGGTGCTTGTTCCGGGGGTCACTGTCTTGGGGAGAAGGTTTCAGGGGGCTGTTTTGGGGAGGGTGCTTTGAGGCTTTTTCCTGGGGGGCTGGTTTGTGGTGGGACATTTTGGGGGGCTTTTTCTGGAGGGAGAGTTTGGGGGGCTGTTCAAAGGGGGGGCTGGTTCAGGGTGGTTGTTCGGGGGGCTTGTTTTGGGGGAGCTGTTCCAAGGAGGGTGCTTTGAGGTTGTTTCTCGGAGGGGATTGTTTTGGGGGAGGGTGTTTGGGGGACTGTTTCAGGGAGGATATTTGGGGGGGGGGGCTGTGCCTGAGGGGTGCTGATTTGGGGAGAGTTTTTGGGGCTGCTTCAGGGAGGATGTTTCAGGGCTTGTTCCTCTGGGGGGATTGTTTTGGGGAGGGTGTTTTGAGGGGGTTAGTCCTGGTGAGGGGCTTTTTCGAGGAGGGCGTTTGGAGGTGGTCCCTGACGGGACTGTTTTGAGGTTGTTCCTGGGGGGGGCTGTTCCAGGTGGGGTATTTTGGGGTTTGGAGGGTGTTTTGAGGGGGCTGTTCCTGGTGGGGGGCTGTTTCAGGGTGAGTGTTTGAGGAGGGTGTTTTGAGGTGGTTGTTTATGGGGCTCGTTTTGGGGGAGGCTGTTTTGGAGCTGGTTTGGGTGGAGGATTGTTTCAGGGCAGGTGTTTGGGGGGGCTGCTTTGAGATGGTTGTTTAGGGGGCTCGTTTTGGGGGAGGCTGTTTTGGAGCTGTTTCTGCTGGGGGATTGTTTTGGAGAGGGTGTTTGGGGGGCTGTTTCAGGGAGAATGTTTTGGGGGGGCTTTTTAAGGAGTGGCTTCTTTCGGGACAGTTTCGGGGGGGGCTGTTCTTTGGTGGAGGTGGTTCAGGTGGTTGGTTGGGGGTCTGGTTTTGGGGCTGGTGCTCGGAGATCGTTCCCAGGGGCAGCCCCGGGGCGGGCAGGGCGGGGGCCGGGACCGGGGCCGCCCCCGGAGCGGAGCGGAGCGGGGAGGGGCTGCTCCGGGTCCGGCCCCGCGGGACTCGGCGGCGCCGCTGGGACCGGAGCGGAGCGGGGAGCGGCTGGACCGGGACCAGGTACCGGGCGGGATACGGGCACGGGGCGGGATGGAGCCCCAGGGGGAGGGTGCGGTCCGGGGTAGAGGATGGGATCCCCGGGAGAAGATGGGGTCCAGAGTTGAGGATGGATCCCCCGGGAAAGGATGGGGTCCAGGGTAGAGGGTGGAGACCCTGGGAGAGAATGGGGTCCGGAGTAGAGGATGGAGCCCATGGGAGAGGGTGACCCTCTAGGGGAGGGGATGGAGCCCCCCCGGGCAGGTGACAGGGTCCAGAGCAGAATGAAGCCCCTGGGGCAGGGGATGGAGCCCCTGGGGTAGGATGTGGGATCAGGGACAGGGGATGGAGTGCCTCAGTAGGATGGAGCCCCTAGAGCTGGGTATGGTGTCTGGGGCAGGATGGAGTCCCCAGGAGAGGGTATGGAGCCCCCAGAGCTGAGTATGGTGTCCAGGGCAGAATGGAGTCTCCAGGAGAGGGTATGGAGCCCCTGGAGCAGGACATGGGGTCCAGGGCAGGATGGAGCCCCTGGGGCAGGGGATGGAGCCCCTAAGTAAGGTGCAGCCCCTGGGGCAGGGGATGGAGTCTGGGTCAAGATGGAGCCCCCAGGGCAGAGCGTGAAGCCTCCAGGCAGGATGCAGCCCCTGGAGCAGAGAACGGTGCCCTCGAGGCTGGGGATGGACACCATGGGCAGGACACAGGGTCCAGGGCAGGATGGAGCTCCCGAGGCAGAGAATAGAACCCTTGGGGGAGGACATGGAGGCTGGGGCAGGATGGGATGAGGACAGGGCTGCAGGATGGGCAATGCAGGGTGCATCCCCATGGGCTCTCCGTGGCACCGTGGGGCCCTGACCTGCCTGGCCTTTTTCGGGGCTCACCGCTCTGAGGGTGAGGTGCTGGGTCCATTCCCACAGGGAGCTTTGGGGACAGGATTACCAACAGCTTTGAACTTCATCCGCTGGACCCCACCAAGTCCATAGCTGTCGCCCAGGTGAGCGCAGTCCCAGTGGTGCGGTTTATTTTGGAAGGTGGCTGGTTCGCTCCGGATGAGCGTTTCCACCGGGGCTGAACATTAACACGCTGCGGTTGCAGTGATTCACTCCTACCCGAAGCCTGCCGTGCTTTAGTTTGAGGAACACTTTCATGTGGCAAAAGCTAACGGGGTGTCCTCCCTGCCACCCGCCCAGGCAGGTCCCCACGCATCCCCATGCGAGCGCCAACATCCATGTGATGGGCTGGAGTGAGGGATTAACTGGGGATGCTGATCTGGCTGGGGGGTAACTTGGTGGAGAGCTGGGGAGAGGTGGGAGCACACGTTGGGGAGTGGGTGGGAGGGTTTGTGTTGGATGCCAGAGCTGGGGCCATGCTGATGAGCCTTGGCACGGAATGAGCTGCTCCTTGACTCATTTATTCCGTGGGGTGAGGAAGTCTGAAAAATAAGAACCCAAATAACTAACAAGCCAAATAAAACCTTATTGACAACACCTTTCCTGGCAGCAGCTGTGCTCAGGGGAGCACCCAGGCTGACGGCACCGGCCGGTGAGCCTGTCATTTCCGACACAAGCTTCCTGCCCCGGTCACTGGTGGCAGCGCCGGCTCCCAGCCCCACTTGCCCTTTCCATGAGTCCCCTCGCTTCTGGCTTGCGGCAGCCTGGGCTTCAGCCTTGCGAGTATCCTCAGGGCTGCCTTGCACCCATCTGAGCCCCTGTGCCGATGTCCTACAGAGAACAGTGTCCTATGCCAGTGGCTCCCCGGCTCTGCGCTGGGCTCTGGCCACGTGACAGCCCGCGCCGTGTTTGGGTTTTCCCTCACGCTGTGCTTGTCTCAGGGCTCGGAGACCTGGCACAGCCGAGGAGTTGGGTGCTCCATCCCCCTGCACAACCTTTGGGGTTGGCACGCTTAGCAACCCCCTCGTCTCTCTTGTCCAATCCACCCTGCAAGGGCCCGTGTTTGCCTGGGGTTGGAGTGTGGGACCTGCCGGCTTTGGCAGGTGCTTGTGGAATTTCTTGCAGAGAGGGTGATGGCAGGAATGTCAGCAAAGAGGAGATATTGTGTTGGCTCTGCGGCTTGCCACATGTCTCCTGGGGCTGCACTGTCCCCCCTGGGTACCACCCAGGACTGTGCCATCCCCACTTGGTGCCACCCAAGGCTGCACCATCCCTGCTAGTTATCCCCTAGGGTGGCACGGAGGAGAGGGCTCATGATTGCAACAGGATTTTGGGGCTGCTTGCATCCCTTGTTTCTGTGGGAGCATCGTGTGCCCCCCTCCGTGGGGCTGCCATGGGTGCCTGTGGGACAAGCTGCCTAATTAGAAGGATGTTATCCAACAGAGATCCCTGCCTGCCCCGGGAGGACCCAGCCTGCCATTATGACTGATTGTACAAAGCTGCAGCTCAGCAGAAAATAACATGTTTCCAGGCTGCTTTTTCTGTCCTGGGACCCGCAGAGAGGGCTGAGCTTCCCAGAGGCAGGAGTTTAGCTGAGCTGTAGCACTGATGTGTTTTGTGGGTGTGTTTTGGTAGAAAACAGTGCTGGAGAACAACCTGGGGGTCCCTCACCTCTCTGCCCTGCCTCGCCGTGCCCCTGCCAGCGCTGCCAGCCTGAAGGAACCTGTTGGGCAGGGGATGATGGTACTTGTGGTATGGGGCACTGCTTTGCTGGGAGCATGCATCTCTTGCAGTCCCTACTGCCTCTGGGCAACCTAAACCCATAATTTCTTGTCCTAACCGCTGTTCCTGCCCTCTTGCGTGCTGCAGCCCCCCTGTGCCATGTCTGTCCCCCCCCTGGTGCCCAGCATGGCATTGCCATCACCATGGGCACCCAGAGCCAGGTCCCACCGAGCCCCCTCAGGGCTGCAGGAGCAGTGGGATACGAGGGACCAGTCTGAGCCCCTCTCCCAGCCCCGCCGCCGTGGCAGCTCCCCACTGCCTCTGGGAGCTTGTCCGTGCACAGGGTGTATCCCAGGAATGTTTTCTTTCCTTGGGCGGCGGATTGGAGCACACAGGGTCTGCTCTGTGCCCTGTCCTGGGCTGCACCCAAGGCAACCACAGCGGGGAGAGTCCGCGGGGCTGAGCTCACCCTCGCCCATTACGGCTGCGCTTGGAAGCAGCGCTGCAGCCGGTGGGGCCCTGCAGACACGAGGGGTCCCTGCAGCTGGGTAGGTGGGCGCTGGGGAGCATCGGAGCAGGCAGGATGGGCTGGGGGACCTTGGGCTGCGGGGTGTCCTGCTGGCCCCAACCACTGCTGGGGTTGATGCGGGACCTGCTCCCACCGTGGGGCTGAGCATGGGGGCACGGAGACCCATGGGGAAGGGTGGGGGGGACAGGGGTTGATAGAGGGTGACGCTGGGTTTTCCTCTGCCGGGTCTTCTGCTCTCGTGGAAGCAGCTGGGGGTCAGAGTCACCCAGCCAGGCTCCTCATGCCTGTCCCCCAGCCAGGGAGCATGGCAGACGCTGAAGACCCACCGCGTGCCATGAGCAGCGATGCTGGCGAGGGCCTGGGGGACGATGGGTCCCTCCAGAACGACTCCTTCCCGCTTTCCTCACTGGCCAACCTGTTTGAGAGCGAGGACACTCCATCCCCTGCCGAGGCAGCCCGAGGTCCCCCTGGTACTGGGGATGGAAAGCAAAACCTCCGCATGAAATTCCACGGAGCGTTCCGGAAAGGTGCCCCAAAGCCCATGGAGCTGCTGGAGGCCACCATCTACGAGTCGGCTGTGGTCCCCGCGCCCAAGAAAGCCCCCATGGACTCTCTCTTTGACTACGGCACCTACCGCCATCACCCCAGCGACAACAAGCGCTGGCGAAGGAGGGTTGTGGAGTGAGTACAGGGATGTCCATGCACGCCAATGCCGGCAGGGAGTGATGGGGTGGGGGACACGCTGGGCGCGTGGGGCACAGCACTGCAAATATGGGGGTGCCAGGCAGCTGGGGATGGCGATAGACCCCCCCATAGCTCTCACAGGGGCAGCTCCCAGCCTGTCCCAATGGCAGCGCTGGGCTGTGCCGTGTCCTGTCGTGCCGTGGTGGGGGTCCGCAGCCCCTCGGTGTATGGGGCTGCGAGCGCGGCTCCCCTTCCCCCTTACCAGCCCCGTGAAAGAGGCTCTGTGCGCCAGCCGCTCCCCTGGCCGGTGCGGCTGTCTGGCTTCCCGGCATGAAAGGGCTTTTCAGGAGGGCCTCCACCCTCCTTGCACCAGGAAACCGGAGCTGGGAGGGGGGCAGCCCATGGCTGGGCACACAATGCCCCTCTGTGCCGGGCACCTGGGGCAGCCGCCGTGGCCCCCGCCGCTGTCCCCACGCCAGGGGTGCAGCCGGGTTTGGGGGCGGTGGGGTGTCCCCTTGCCCCATCCGGAGTTCAGTCCCCTGGGTGGGCAGGGATGCGGGTGGGTGGAGGTGTCCGGGATGCCCCACGTGCCCCCAGGGATGCCCAGCTGGGGCAGCCGCCATCTCCGCTCCCCCTGTTCCTGGTGCCTGGAGTGGGCTGGTTGTCCCCAGCCTGTCCTTCTTTCACCAACTGCTCAGACCGGTCTGGCTTCATCCGAAGCACTGGAGCGTGGCTGAACCCGTGGTCTCTTCCTGCTGGTGGCCCAAAACGCTGCAGCACCCGCCTGGGAGCTGGCAAGGTGCCCACCAGCCCCTGTGGGTGAAACTGGGAGGTGGGATATTGGGAGAACTGGGGTGCTGTGGGTGGGGAGGCTGCCCTGGTCCCATGGGTGACCTCACCTGGAGGGTCCCCCCTGCCTTTCACCGGCAGCTAAGCACCCTCGAGTTCATTGCACGGGTGGGAAACTGAGGCAGCGGCTCCAGTTCCCAGCCTGGCACTTCTCCCACAGGAAGCAGGCACCGAGCGCCAAGGGGCCGGCTCCCAACCCACCTCCGGTTCTCAAGGTCTTCAACAGACCCATCCTCTTTGACATCGTCTCCCGGGGGTCTCCAGATGGCCTGGATGGGCTCCTCTCCTTCCTCCTCACCCACAAGAAGCGCCTCACAGATGAGGATTTTCGAGGTGAGCACCTGGGGTTGGCTCTGCCCTGGAACCCCTGTGGTACCGGGGCAATGCTGGGCCACCAGTGGTCCCCATGTCCTCATGGGGATGGTGATGCACAGGGGGGCTGTGGCGTGCAGTGCTCGGGAGGAGCTGAGGTTTGGCCAAAGAGGGCAGGAGTGGGTGCTTCCATAGCCTTGAGGGCTCACCTGGCCCCTCCTCAACACCCTGTGCTCCCAGAGCCCTCCACGGGGAAGACCTGCCTGCCCAAGGCGCTGCTCAACCTGAGCGGGGGCAGGAACGACACCATCCCCATCCTCCTCGACATCGCTGAGAAGACAGGCAACATGCGGGAGTTCATCAACTCACCCTTCAGGGATGTCTACTACCGAGGTAGGGGGTTGTGGGGCCTTGGCCAGCCTGGAGCTGGCCACTGGAGCAGCAGGGTCTTTGAGGAGGATAGAGGATGCTTGGGAGATTGAGGGCTGGAACAGTAGAGACCTTGAGGATGGAAGGTGCTGGGGAGGTTGGGAAATGGTTCAGTGTGGAGGGTGCTGGGGAGGATGGAGGGTGCTGGGGAGGGTGGGAAATGGTGCGGCAGGGACCTTGAGAAGGTTGGAGGAAGCTTGAGAGGTTGAAGACTGGAGCAGCGTGGGCGTTGAGGAGGTTGGAGGATGCCTGAGAGGTTGGGGACTGTAACAGTAGGGACCTTGAGGAGAATGGAGAGTGCTGGGGAGGTTTGGGAATGATGCAGTGGGGACCCTGAAGAGGATAGGGAATGATACATTGGGGACCCTGGGGAGGATGGAAGATACTGAAGGGCTTGGGGACCAGAGGAGCGAGGACTCCTGGGAGGCAGTGGAGCTCTGGGGAGAGTTGGAGACTGGAGCAGCAGATATCCCAGGAAGACTGAATTGCTGAGGGAAATTGTGAAGCGAGGCAGAGGGTGATGGGTGCCGGCGGCGCAGGTCAGACAGCCCTGCACATTGCCATCGAGCGCCGCTGCAAGCACTATGTGGAGCTGCTGGTGGAGAAGGGAGCAGATGTACATGCCCAAGCCCGTGGACGCTTCTTCCAGCCCAAGGATGAAGGTGGCTACTTCTACTTTGGTGAGCAGGGAGGGAGCCGGTGGGTAACCCGGGGGGACCGGGTGAGCCATGGGGACATCCCCATGGTGGGGTGAGGGTGATGGGTACCCCAACGCCGTGCTGTCCGCACAGGTGAGCTGCCCCTCTCGCTGGCTGCCTGTACCAACCAGCCCCACATTGTGCACTACCTGACGGAGAATGGGCACAAGCAGGCGGATCTGCGGCGCCAGGACTCTCGTGGCAACACCGTGCTGCACGCCCTGGTTGCCATAGCTGACAACACCCGCGAAAACACCAAGTTCGTCACCAAGATGTATGACCTGCTCCTCGTCAAGTGCGCCAAGCTCTTCCCTGACACCAACCTGGAGGCACTGCTCAACAACGACGGCCTCTCCCCACTCATGATGGCTGCCAAGACGGGCAAGATTGGGGTACGGGGACTCCTCCGAGGTGGGACCCATCTGCCCTGCTGTCCCCTGAGCCCCTGTCAACTCTTGGCTGAGACCTGTCACACTCAGTGCACATCCTTGCCAGCAGTGAGCTGCACAGCTTCTCTCTGTAGGTGATACTGGCAACCCATACGTACAGCCTATTAACCTGGCTAATTAAGCTTTCCCTAATTAACCCCAGGTCTTCATCACATCCCATCCTTTCCCTTCACTTGCCCTCATCCTCTAGGGGATTAGAAATGCAGAAGCTGCAGCAGCCAGGGAGGCTACAACTGCAACGGGGTCCCTGCACCCTAGGAGCACCCTGGGGTGGGTGCAGACATGGGTTGGGGTGCTCGTCGGCAGGAGGAGACGTGCCTGGGGTGCAGCGGTGGGTTGGGGTGCTCATCAGCAGGAGGGGATGTGCCTGGGGTGGGGTGGGAGATAGCGGGGTGCCCCAGGGGCCAGGTGCAGGTCTGCCTGCAAGTAAGCACCTTCCTTTTGGCAGATCTTCCAGCACATCATCCGGAGGGAAATCACAGATGAGGACGCCCGGCACCTCTCACGGAAGTTCAAGGACTGGGCGTATGGCCCTGTCTACTCCTCCCTCTACGACCTCTCCTCACTGGACACCTGCGGAGAGGAGGTGTCTGTGCTGGAGATCCTCGTCTACAACAGCAAGATTGAGGTGCGTAGAGGCTGGGGAGAACGAGAGGGGAGCCATGGGGCCAGGTCCCCACTGATAGCACCCGTGTCCCACCAGAACCGCCACGAAATGTTGGCCGTGGAGCCCATCAACGAGTTGCTGCGTGACAAGTGGCGCAAGTTTGGAGCCGTCTCCTTCTACATCAGTGTGATCTCCTACCTCTGTGCCATGGTCATCTTCACCCTCGTCGCCTACTACCGCCCCATGGAAGGCCCTGTGAGTCCTGTGGCACAGCCCCATGGGCTGCCCCAAGCAGCCCCGCTTGCCCCAGGATGGTGGAGCAGCTCAGCTCTGTCCTTTCCCTGCAGCCCCCCTACCCGTACACCACCACCGCCGACTACCTGCGCCTGGCTGGGGAGATCATCACCCTTCTCACCGGCATCCTCTTCTTCTTCACAAATGTCAGTGGGGCGAGGCGAGGGGTCCTCCCATGGAACAGCCGAACCCTCATGATCTCCACACATGGAGCGACTCGAGGGTGACAGCCCTGTGTCCTGAGGCATCAGCCCCTGCCACGATGCCTCCTGGACACTGGGACCCTGCTGCGCAGGGGTTTGTTCCCCAAAGCTTCCCTCAACCTCTCCCTCTCTCCCCCCCAGATCAAAGATCTGTTCATGAAGAAGTGTCCAGGTGTGAACTCCTTCTTCATCGATGGCTCCTTCCAGCTGCTCTAGTACGTGGAATCCCCTGGATCACAGGCCACAGTACTCCAGGTCTTGCAGGAGCAGTAGATAGTGGTGCAGGACCTGACCCCGATTCTCCTCCAGCTTCATCTACTCGGTGCTGGTGATCGTCACAGCGGGGCTGTACTTGGGCGGCATTGAGGCGTACCTGGCAGTCATGGTCTTTGCGCTGGTCCTGGGCTGGATGAACGCACTGTACTTCACTCGGGGGCTCAAGCTGACAGGGACATACAGCATCATGATCCAGAAGGTCCAGTGGAGTTGGGACTCTTCTCCTTCCCCATCAGGGCTGCTTCTCCTATGGATGTGTGGCTCAAAAGGAGGGTTCTCCATGCTCGCTTGGGGTCTCTAGTGGCTCACCAGTGCCCTGCTCTTATCCCTGTGGCATGGCTTGGCAATGGTGCCCCGGCACACAGCTGGGTGCTGTGGTCCAGCACATCTCACTCCTCTCTTCATCACTCGCAGATCCTCTTCAAAGACCTTTTCCGCTTCCTCCTGGTCTACTTGCTCTTCATGATTGGCTACGCATCAGGTAGGCACCTGGCCAGCGAGCTGAGGCTGGGGGGAAGGATGAGCCCTGTGGCTTGGTGTGACATGGCTAGGCAGGGGGTTGTGGTGCCCCTGCTCTGTCCTACCCGCCTGCAGGCTCAGCCTTTGCTTCCTTCTGTGGTGGAGAGGGACAGGGACTCAGCCAGCACAGTGCCACACGGGGACCCATCCTGAGCCCCATTCTCGCTGCTGCTCCCATGAACTCGCTGCCCCGTCCTTCCTCCTCCAGCTCTGGTGTCCCTCCTCAACCCATGTCCCAGCAGCGAGTCCTGCAGCGAGGAGCAATCCAACTGCACGGTGCCCACCTACCCCTCCTGCCGGGACAGCCAGACCTTCAGCACCTTCCTGCTTGACCTCTTCAAGCTCACCATTGGCATGGGTGACCTGGAGATGCTCGAGAGTGCCAAGTACCCCGGTGTCTTCATCATCCTCCTCGTCACCTACATCATCCTCACCTTCGTGCTCCTCCTCAACATGCTCATCGCTCTCATGGGTGAAACCGTGGGCCAAGTCTCCAAGGAGAGCAAGCACATCTGGAAGCTGCAGGTACCACCCCCGGAGCTGTGCTGCAGCACCCCAAGCTCCATCAAAGCAGCACCACGTGGGTGAGGGGCTCCCATGCCTCCATCCCCAAGTGGCTGAGGGATGCCTCATGTCCCTGGCAGTGGGCCACCACCATCCTGGACATCGAACGCTCCTTCCCTGTGTTCCTGCGGAGAGCTTTCCGCTCAGGGGAGATGGTCACCGTGGGCAAGGGCACCAATGGGACACCCGACCGCCGCTGGTGCTTCAGGTAAAGGCGGGTCCCCTGGGGAGATGGGGACTGGGAGCAGCCGAGCCTCTCCTAACCGGAGAGCAGCATTTTGGGGTGCTGGCGCTGTGTGTTCATTGGCTGGGGAGTTTGTACTAATCTGGGGCCAGCTGGTCGTGCTGGTGGTGGGCTGGATGCAGGAGCTGCCACCTTGGCTCCCAGCTGCCCCATGCAGCCCCTACAACTCTGACCACCTCCCTACAGGGTGGATGAGGTGAACTGGTCCCACTGGAACCAAAATCTGGGCATCATCAGCGAGGACCCAGGCAAGAGCGACACGTATCAGTACTATGGCTTCTCCCACACTGTGGGCCGGCTGCGGAGAGGTGAGTGCAACACCGTGGGCTGGGAGCATCCTTTGGAATGCCGCTTGCAGCCTCTGATGAGCCCCAGGAGCAGATTTGCTTTGGGGTCCAGGTGGTGTGGGGGTGGCCAGGGAGTGGGGAGCAGCCGCAGGCTCCCAGCTCTGACAAACTCCTGCTGTCTCTGCAGATCGCTGGTCCGTGGTGGTGCCACGCGTGGTGGAGCTCAACAAGAGCTGCCAGCCAGAGGAGGTGGTGGTGCCGCTGGGGACTGCGGGGGTGGCAGAGGCACGGGAGCGGCGGCACGGCCAGGTGTCAAACTCCCTGCTCTAGCCCAGCAGCCCTCGGAGCTGACGGACTCTGCCTGGGCTCCCGGCACGGCCAGCGGGATCATGGACTGGGCTGGATGGTGCTTGTCTGCTCCTCAGGGATTTGTGCAGCCTCTGTTCCTCCATCAGCCACTCTCCTCGTTGGTGTCCAGCCTGGACGAGGGGTTCTAGCCTTGTCTTGATGGTGCTGGGGATCTCCAGCTCCCAGAGACGAGCTCCAACGCCGCTGCTTCGCTTTGCCGAGCTGGGGCTGTTGGCCACGCCGTGCCAGGACATTCTGCCGTGGGCAGGGTGTGGGGCGCGTGCCTGCTCCGCTCACCAAGGCCAATGGTTTTTGCCACACATTTTTTGCACAAGATTTCTATGACTATTTATTTAGTAATAAAGGCTGACTCACCGCCTCTTGGCATTGACTGAGTCGGGCTGGGAGAGCAGCGCTGTAGGCAGGGCTCCGGGAGGGAGGCACGAACCCGCTGCTCCCCGTGCCGTGCAGCAGTGGGTGGCCACCCAACACGCTGAGCTCACGCATCCTGCATGCAGCCCCTCTCCCGGTCCCCTGTGCCAGCCTGGCAGCCCCAAGATGCTACAAAGAGGGCAGAAACAAACAGGACAGAACACCCTGTTCCTGCTGAGACGCGCAGGGCTGCACCGAGCAGCGGATGATGATCATGGTTGGCTGCGGCACCTGGCGTTGCTGCTCTGGTGTGGAGATGGGGAGCCTCTGCCTGGCAGCCCTGCACTCAGCCGGTGGTGTGTGGCCAGCAGCGCATGGCTGCGGGGTGTGGTGATGGTGTGTGGCTGCAGCGTATGGCTGCGGTGTACAGGTTCAGTGCATGGCTGCAGTGCATAACTGTGGTGCATGGCTCTGGTGCATGGCTGCGGTGCATGGCTGTGGCGTACAGGTTCAGTGCATGGCTGCAGTGCATAGCTGTGGTTCATGGCTCTGGTGCATGGCTGCAGCATACAGGTGCAGCACATGGCTGCGGTGCATGGCTGCAGTGTACAGGTTCAGTGCATGGCTGCAGTACATAACTGTGGTGCATGGCTCTGGTGCATGGCTGCAGCGTACAGGTGCAGTGCAGGGCTGTGGTGCACGGCTGCGGTGCATGGCTGTGGCATACAGGTTCAGTGCATGGCTGCAGTGCATAGCTGTGGTGCATGGCTCTGGTGCATGGCTGCAGCGTACAGGTGCGGCACATGGCTGCGGTGCATGGCTATGGTGCACAGCTGCGGTGCATGGCCCAGGGGTGCAGGGTTGCATCCTGCCGGGGCTGCTGCTCCACTGGAGGGCACCACACACCGTGCAATGCCCGATCCGGCCCGGGTTGAGCTCCTGCCCCACACCTGGCCGGGCTGGCTGTGGGGCTGGGCAGCCCTGGGCTTTGGGGAGGTGGACCCGGGCATACCGAGGGTCTGCGCTGAGCTGGGCACCTTCTCATCACTCCATCCTCCGATAGAACAGGGGTGTGGGAGCAGGTCTGCAGGATGAGGCCACTGACCTGCTGCTGCCCAGCTGCTCCTGCTCTGCTGTGGGGCAGGGAATGGGGCAGGGGGCTGCCCAGTGGGAACAGGATGAGCTCCGGGTGGGATGGGCAGCAGGATGGGCAGTGCTGTCTCAGTAGGATGCTCCTCTGCCCATCACATCACACCTCTTTAGAACCATAGAATCATAGAATTCCCTGAGTTAGGAGGGATCCCCAGGGACCATCGAGTCCAAGTCCTGTCCCTGCACAGCACAATCCAAACATTCACCCCGTGGTGCTGAGGATGTTGGCCAAATGCTGCTGGAATATTGTCAGGCTGTGACTGCTTCCCTGGGAGCTGTTCCAGTGCTCCACCACCCTCTGAGGGAAGAACCTTTGCCTTATGTCCAACCTGACTTTCCCCTGACACATCTTCCTGCCATTCCCTCGGGTCCAGAGAGAAGAGCTCAGCACCTGCTTCTCTCTCCCCTTGTGAGGAAGCTGTAACCACGATGAGGTCTTCCCTCCATCTCCTCCAGGCTGAACAGATCAAGTGACTTCAGTCGCTCCTCACACAGCTTCTCATCTAAACTCTTCACCAGCTCCGTGCCCTCCTCTGGGTGCTCATCGGTAGCTTTAGATCCTTTACTGTGGTGCCCAAAATTGCACCAGTACTCAAGGTGGGGCCACCCCAGTGCAGAGCAGAGCAGGATGTGCTCCTTTTCTGCTCATCTCCGCGGTTTCCTTTCGCAGCTGGAGGGTTTGCAGGTCTGAAGGACCAATTTGCGTGGGCACGGTGGCACAGTGACACGGTGGCAGAGATGCTGGCCCTGGAGGCAGCCCAGCTCAGTAAGCAAATGATATAGCAGAAAAGGAGACACTTCATCTTCAAACTTGATTACTCGCCGTTAGCTTTAACTGCACTGTCTCCGTTTAAATGTGATTTACATATATCTCTCATATTGTGGTTTAAGTATTTCCCCAGGGTGAGGGAATGAATAAGTTTCATTATCACTACTTAGGAGAGGCTGAGGTTTCAGCTCTCAGCTCACGCTGCATAATCGAATGAGGAGCTGAGCCGGCTCTTGCTTTCGTGCCGGCTGTTATTTGAAAATGATAAACTTTGCTTTTGCCCATCCTGGCAGCCAGACCCCACTGGTACACAGCAGCCAGCCCCGGCTGGGCAGTGTGGGGTGCCTGGAGGAGCCCCTGTACAGGACTGGGCTGCCCAGCACACCAGAGATGGGCTCTGGGCTGCCCTCGGCGACAGTGCTGGAGGTGAGATTTTCCAGCACAATTGGAAATAAACCATTTTTTTTCCCCTTCTCTGCAAATTCGAATGTCCCAAGGCTGAGGAGCCGTGTGGGAGTAGGGTTTAAAGTGGTTGGGGTGCAGGGAGGGTGGATATTGCTGTGCCCTGCGCCATCACACTGGACCCTGGTGGCTCAGTAGGGATCATAGAATGGTTTGCATTGGAAGGAACCTCACAGCCCATCCAGTTCCACCCCCTGCCATGGGCAGGGACACCTCCCACTGGATCAGGGGCTCCAAGCCCCATCCAACCTGGCCTTGAACACCTCCAGGGATGGGGCAGCACCACTGCTCTGGGCAACCTGGGCCAGGGCCTCCCCACCCTCACAGCAAAACGTTTCTTCCTAAGATCTCATCTCAATCTCCCCTCTTTCAGCTTAAAACTGTTCGCCCTCATCCTATCTCTGCCCTCCCTGATCAAGAGCTCCTCCCCAGCTTTCCTGGAGCCCCTTTCAGCACTGGAAGATCCTCTAAGGTCTTCCTGGAGCCTTCTCCTCTCCAGCTGAACAACCCCAACTCTCTCAGCCTGTCCTTGTACAAGAAGCGCTCCAACCTTCGGATCATCTCTGTGGCCTCCTCTAGACTCAGCCCAACAGATCCATGTCCTCCTGTACTGCGGGCTCCAGACCTGAATGCAGCACTTCAAGATGGGGATACTGTGGCCAAGATGGTGACATCCTGGCACATGATGCCTTTGCCACTTTTGGGGCTGCAGGGCTTGCCTTTGGCCCTTCTACACCCTGCAAAGCCCTGAACTGTTCCCCCCTCTGCCTTCAGGCATGGCTGCAGAGGTGGGGCACCCTGGGGGCTGGGGGTTCTTGGGCACAGCCCCCCCCTGTGCCACCCTTCAGCGATGACAAACCCAACAAAGGGAAGAGAAAAGCACTTGTCATCCACAACGTGGAGCGCGGAAGCAAATTTATTTTTAGATAAATCTAAAGCTTAATTTGTGAAGCTAATATCAATCAAAATGAGAGATGGGTTTTTTTAAGTCCTTTTGCAGCCATGCAATTTATACTGCTTGTCTCTTCTCCTCACCCTCAAACAGCAAAAGCGGCCGCTAAGTTTAATATCAGCCTCGTCCACACCTGCCTTTAGAAACTGTTGTTATTTGAATAGGGGGGTATTTGCAGACCAAAACCAACACCATTTACCCCAGCGCGTTCCTGCAGTGCTCGTGGGGAGATGCACCCTGCTGGGGCAAGGGTGGTGGTGGCTTCATCCTGGGTGCAGGGATGTGTCTCCAGGTCCCTGTCCCATAATTAGCCACCATCTACCTGCACTTCATGTCCCCAAGGACTCCCCAGTTCCAGCTGGATCCAGCTCTGTGCAGTCCTGGGTGGAGGTGGGTGCCCGCCAAGGAGCGACCCATTTATTTTGCATTACACATTTGAAATCTTCCTGGGCCCAGTGAAATGCTCCTCCCAGAGGAACCTATCTGAGGGGAGAATTAACCTGCTAAATAATAAAAACCTCGTGCACCTCCTAATGAAATGTAATGACTTTGAGACCTGCAAGATGGATCGTGCCGTCGCTCCTGCCGCTTGCCCTGATTTATGGTGAGGTGGGAAATATGATGGAGGCAGCGCTAATGTACCCCTAATGTAGCCAGTAAAGGAGCAAAGTTTCTGCTGCAGCATCCAAAGCCCCTGGCGATGCTCTTTGCACCAGGCAGCCCAGGAAGAGTCTCCTGTTTTGGTAACCCCCAATCACAGAATCATGGAATGGTTTGGGTTGGAAGGGACTTCAAAGCCCAACCAGTCCCACCCCCTGCCATGGGCAGGGACACCTCCCAGTGGATCAGGGGCTCCAAGCCCCATCCAACCTGGCCTGGAACCCCTCCAGGGATGGGGCAGCCACCACTGCTCTGGGCAACCTGGGCCAGGGCCTCCCCACCCTCACAGCAAAACATTTCTGCCAAAGATCTCATCTCAATCTCCCCTCTTTCAGCTTAAAACTGTTCCCCCTCATCCTCTCCCTGCCCTCCCTGATCAAGAGCCCCTCCCCAGCTTTCCTGGAGCCCCTTTCAGCACTGGAAGCTGCTGTGAGGTCTCCTCAGTGTCTGCTCTTCTCCAGGCTGAACAACCCCAACTCTCTCAGCCTGTCTTTGTACAGGGGTGCTCCACCCTTAGATCCATCTCCGTGGCCTCCTCTGGACTTGCTCCAACAGCTCCATGACTTTCCTGTGCTGAGGACTCGAGACCTGGATGCAGGGCTCGAGGTGGGGTGTCACTAGAACAAAGTAGAAGGGCAGAATCCCCTCTCTGGCACTGCTGCTCCAACTGCTTTGGATGCCACCCAGGACACGGGTGGCTTTCTGGGCTGTGAGAACACATTGTTGGCTCAATGTTTGAGGAAAGCCACGTGGAGAGGCTGCAGGCAGCACTGCCACCCCATGCCCTGCACAGAGGGACCCACCAGCATTGCCCTCCTTCAGCCTCACATTTCTTTTGATGTGACATCTTTTTAATGACAAAGATCTGAGCAAATATTTTCCTCCAGCCAGTCTAATTTTAACACGCAGGCAGGCAATGGCACCCCCTCCCCCAGTAACATTAACCTCTGTGAAAATTTCCTTTTGTCCCAATTTCTCTTTGTTCCCTGGATCAGCTGTCATGCCGCTTGCTGCCGGTGATGGAGCGGTCCCCTCCCGTCATGCCATAAATATCGGCAGAACCACGTGCGCCGTGGTTACGGCAAGAGAGAAAAACGAGACAAATGGAGCCGCGCTCCCTGGCTGCAGCCATGGCCGCGGGGCGGCTCTGGGCATGTGGCTGCAAGGCGTTGTCCCTGTCCCTATCCTCATCCCCACCCTCATTCCCTTCCCCGTCCCATCCTCATTCCCTTCCCCATCCCATCCTCATCCCCACCCCCTTCCCCATTCCTATCCCTATCCTCTTCACCTTGCCCATCCTCATCCTCTTCCCCATCCCCATCCTTTTCCTGATCCCCATCCTTATCCTCTTCCTCATCCCTTTTCCTATATCCATCCCCTTCCCCATCCCTTCCCATCCCCATCCTCTTCCCCATCTCCATGCCCTTTCCTATTTCCATCCCCTTTCCCATCCCTATCCTCTTCCTGATCCCCATCCTCATTCCCTTCCCCGTCCCATCCTCATCCCCACCCCCTTCCCCATTCCCATCCCTATCCTCTTCACCTTGCCCATCCTTATCCTCTTCCCCATCCTCATCCTCTTCCCCATCCCCATCCTTTTCCTGATTCCCATCCTTATCCTCTTCCTCATCCATTTTCCCATCTCCATCCCCTTCCCCTTTCCCATCCCCATCCTCTTCCCCATGCCCTTTCCTATTTCCATCCCCTTTCCCATCCCTATCCTCTTCCCCATCTCCATGCCCTTTTCCATCCCCTTTCCCATTCCCATCCTCTTTCCCATCCCCATCCTGTTCCCCATCTCCATGCCCTTTCCCATTCCCATCCTCTTCCTGATGCCCATCCTTATCCTCTACCTCATCCATTTTCCCATCTCCATCCCCTTCCCCTTTCCCATCCCCATCCTCTTCCCCATGCCCTTTCCTATTTCCATCCCCTTTCCCATCCCTATCCTCTTCCCCATCTCCATGCCCTTTTCCATCCCCTTTCCCATTCCCATCCTTTCCCATCCCCATCCTGTTCCCCATCTCCATGCCCTTTCCCATTCCCATCCTCTTCCTGATGCCCATCCTCTTCCCAATCCTCTTCTCAACACCCATCCTCTTCCAGATCCCCTTCCCCATCCCTATCCCTTTCCCCATTCCCAGCAGGGCTGCAGGGAGCACCTCAGGGGCCAAAAACCCTGCAGCTTTTCCCCCTGCCAACCAGCCGTCTGCTCCTGGTTAGTGGCTCCCAGCCTACAGCCACATCCACGCTGGGTTTTTTTGTGTCCCACCACGCACAATTCTGGCTGGCGGCTCCGGCACAGGTCATGGCCTCTTCCCTCTGCTGGATGCTCAGCCCCAGGGAGGATCGGGCAGGGCTGCTCCTGCAATTCTGCCACGAGTTCCTGTTGGGACCAGCAACGGGCAAGTTTAGGCAGGAACCGGTTTAATATAATCCCGGTTATGCAGGTGGAGAAGTGAAAAATAAAGAAACCCCTGCCCCGCCGCCATCAGCCCCCTCCCCGGCCGGGATAACGGCATGCCATATGTCACCGCCGCGGGACGCAGGGGCCGCGGAGACGCGCCGTCCGCCCAGAGCTATTTGGGATTTAATACTATTATCCTAATGCAACCGGCTCATTGTTCGGGCTGGGAAGCTGCCGCCGGGGCAGAGCAGGCCGTGAGCAGGGTGAGGGGAGAGCAGCCCCCCAGGCAGAGCCGGGGCCAAAGGAGAGGCCCCATCCTGCCCCGGCACCAGGGATCCTCCTGCCACGGGGAGAACTCGGTGGCAAACTCCCTGCAGGTGATGGATGGCGGTGGAGATGACTCTACTACAGCTATTTGGAAGGAGGTTGTAGAGAGGCGGATGTCGGTCTCTTCGCCTAAGTGATGGGATGAGAGGGAATGGCCTCAAGTCGCACCAGGGCAGGTTCAGATTAGACATCAGAAAGAATCTCTTCACCAAAAGGCTTCTGAGACGCTGGAACAACTGTCCAGGGAGGTGGTGGAGTCCCCATCCCTGGAGGGGTTTAAAGCCAGGCAGATGAGGTGCTCAGGGATGGTTTAGCGGTGGACAGGGACGGTTGGACTCAACGATCTCAAAGGTCTTTTCCAACCAAACGATTCTATGACTCTACTGCACTGGAGGTGGCCGCTAGTCCAGGGGTGGGGACACGGTCCCCATCACCCAGCGAGCATCCCATGGGTGCACGTGGGGCCGCAGCCCTAATCCCTGAGGATTTGGCCCACACGCGCCTGTTGGCCTGGGGTGTGAGGTGGAGGCTGGCACCGGGGCCGGATTAATGGCTCAGCATCGTTAGCAGGTTTATATTATTTATAGGTGCTCCTCCATGCCCTAAAAACCTGCGGGAGGAAGGTGTAGAGCAAGCAAGTCCTGGCTTTGAGGGGGGGGGCCACAGCAAAGCAAAGAGACTCCAGAGCACACATCCAGCGATATCCTGGTTTTACTTTGGGAAAAACACCATCCGGACACACGGCTTGCGGGTTTTGTGTTGGTTTTTTTTTGTTTTTTTTCTCTCATTTTTAAAACAATCCAGTGCAGCCAGCACTGCTCACAGTAGAATATAATGGTCAATTTTAGTATAAAAAAAACATTCTCAGAGATTTGTAAATGCACTTAGTGCTTGAACAGGCCTTGCAGGGATACAGTACCTCTTTTCCGAGCACAATCACCTTGGGTTTCGTCGGGGTATTTGCCTTCTTTTTTTTTCCTTTAAACATCAAAACGCTTTGTGTTTTGCGGTGTGAGCCTTTAAATGAATAAATCTCTTAAACACATAATTACACAAAGTGAATAACGGACCGTAATGAGCATTTTGGAACTGTTTTTTTCATAAAAGAAAGGAGGAATCAAGAGGTATGCGAGCGCCCCTGGGGCCGCGGTCGCCTCGAACCCAGAACCAAAGGAGAACTGACAGTAAGGAGGGGAAAAAAAAACCAAAACCAAAACAGCCTGGAAGTGTGAGATCTGGGAAGGTTCCTGGGGGTGTCGTGGCACGGGAGAGGGGTTGGGGGTCCCTCTGGGTGCCCGGCACAGGGCAGCGAACCTCCCGGGGGAGTGGGAATAGGAGCCGGTTGGCAACGCAGGGCTGGGAGAGAGGAGGAGGAGGAGGAAGAGGAGGAAGGGCAGGAGGAGACTCTGTAGCAGCCAACACAGAGATGTACAGCCTAGTCAACTAAAAAAAAAAAAACCCAATAAAAACTTAAAAAAAAAGAAATCTGTTCAAGTTTTCCAGTGTTTTTCTTAAATAGCCTCCCCAGTTATTAGCTTTAATCAAAGCAGTGCAAGTTACGGATTTCAGCTACAGGTCAGGCGCCAGCTCCCTGCGGCCGCCGGGCTGGGAGCGCCGTGGGTGACCCTCCCGGCCACGGCATCGTGCCCTGCCCCGCATGGATCCGCCTGGGCACCCGCGGGGGTGCGGAGCGGAGCCTCCTCTCCCTGGATAGCAGCAACTCGTAGCGATTCCCTGTTCACATTCGTGGAGATAAAATGATTTCTGAGCTCTATAGACAAGCGGTCCTTCGGCATCGGTTTCCAGCAGGTTGCGGGTGTCACCAGTCTGGGGACCCCAGTGAAATCCCAGTGTCCCAGGAGCCCTTTCGGCAGCCGACCCCGTCCCCCACTCCCTGTCCCCCTGCCCTCACTGCCATGGTCCGGTACCCGCGTGGTGCCAGAGGGGAGCCCGGCTCGTGCCGAAGTCCTCGCCCTGGGTTTGGGAAAAGCAGCATCGGTTCCTTATCTGTAGACGGGCAGGCGGATGTGGGCGTGCTGGTGGTCCAAGAGCCTTGGCACAGACACGGTCTCGTAGCCCTTGCCCAACATCTGCTCCTTGATGCAGGGCGGGTGGATGTCGTTGATGAGATACTCCAGGGACTGGAGGCTGCTGCTGAGGATGGAGGTATTGCAGAGCGACTTGCTGGGCAGCCCCTCGGCCGGGGGCACCCCCAGCTCCCGGGGTCCGGCCCCCAGCTCCGGCGGGTTGTAACAGTCGCTGTTGGGGGTCACCAAGATGCTATTCCAAGGTGGGGCGAAGTATTGCCCCACCGAGAAGTTGCCATGCATGCAGTTCAAAGGAGACGAGCTCACCTTCTCGGCCGCGCCACCCAAGGCGTAGGGGCGCGAGGCACCCGCGCACGTCTCGGGGGATTTGCTGAGGGCCCCCCCGCCGCCACTGCCCCCGCTGTACATTCGCAGGTGCTGCTGCTGCTGCTTCTGCTGCCAGACCAGGTAGTCCATGCCCTCGGGGTAGATGCCTGCCTTGGGTGCCAGAGCCACGGCTGGGTTGGAGCCCAGCGCCAGCTCAGCACCCTTGCGGCACTCCGGTAAGACAGCACCGGCATATGCGGCAGCGCCGGTGAAGGCGCCGTGCTTGGCCGGGCTGGGGTTGGTGGCCACGACGGCCGGGCAGCCCGGCTGGGCACCCTGCGCCTGGCACTGCTGATTGATCTGGTAGATGATGCTCTGGATGGAGGGCAGGTTGGACGGCGGCAGGGCCAGGCTCCTGCCCGCCAGCGGCAGCACAGACGCCGCCACCGTCACGTTGGGGGGCACGGGACCCTCCAGCTGTTTCTGGCCGCTGTGGTAGCTCAGCTGCCCGGCGCAGGAGGGACCTTGAGCTAAAGTGCTTGACGCGGGGTAGGGAGCAACGCCGACCTGGGCAGGCGAGAGCTTAGTCCGCTTCCCCTCCGAGTTCTTCACCACGCTTTTGCCGGAGGCTTTGACGATGGCCAGGAGACCCTGGTAGCCACCGGCGTGCAGCGGGTAAGGGCTGTAGCGCTGCCCCGTGGTGTCATAGCCATTGACCGTCCGGTTAAGGTGCTTGTGCTGGGGAACCCTGATGTTGGTGGGGAAGATCTTGATGGTCAGCGGGCTGTTGGCCACCTTCTGTGCGTAGGCATCCAGCTCGGCGGGGCTGGGGTAGCGCGGGGAATGCATGGGTGCCGCCGTCTCACCTGCGGGAACAAAGAGTGGGGTGAATCTGGTGCTGCTAGGAAGAGGGGGACCTGGAATTCCAGCACCCATCACCTCCTCCACCCCGGCTCCCACTCGCTCCCGGCAGAAACCAGGTCAGGGCAGCAACCTGCCCCTCCCGCTGACAGAGTCACTTCTAAGTGGCCTAAAATAAACTCGGTGTGGAGAATGGAAATGTCACTTTACCCAACGGGGGAATCTTTCTCCGAGATTGGATTTAAACTACATTATACAAGCAATTTCATGGGTGCTTTGCGCTGCTACGAGAACCTCACCAAAAATGGAAAAGCATTGCATTTACCAGCCATAAATCAGCAGTTCCTATAATGAGCACAAAAATGTCACTTTTATGCAATTTTACAGATGAACAAAACTGGTGAAATTAACTGTGGTAACCCTACTGGAGTCAGCAAAAGCCGCTGCAGAAAAAAAATTATATATGTATATATTTTTGTTCCTTTCAAACTCTTTCCCAAGCAAGTTTCTGCCATTCTGGTGTGAAAACTCATTTGTCGTACCCATTATACTTTCATTTGGAGTTTATCTTGAGTATCCAATGAGCCACCAACTGTGAAAATGATTAAATCTACAAAATCTATCTAATAGATGGAATAAATTAGGTGTTTAAGATCTTCACATACATACACATGCACACACACACATGCACGTACGTGCTGGCACATGGGGGGATGACGCTTGGTCCTCAGCTGGTCCCAAACCCCATGTCCCTGCCAGGGGACATCTGTAGCTCTTCCAGAATGCCAGCCCCAGTGCCTGCCTGGAGCCAGGTTTTGCAAGGAAGAGATGGTCAAACCGGGGGGATTTGGGACTGGTAGCCTGCCCCAAGGAGCCCCAGCCCTGCTGCCAGGCAATTTTGGAGGTTCCCAGGCAGCGCAGACCCCTGGTACCCAGGAGAAGGGGACTGCAGCGCTGAGCATTCCCATAGGGAAGCACTTTGCTCTTGATGCCACCAGGATCGAGAACTGCGCCATCAGGTGCATTCAGCACGTCTAACGAGGTCATTAAATTGGTTTGCTACACGTGTTTCAGTCCTGCTCCGAGTGATGCTCTGGCGCGGCACTCGGGGTGTGCATGGATGGGCAAGCTCGGAGGAGCCGGGATGCAGGGGGAGCTTGGGGCATCGTCAGCTACGGGACTCCACGTCACCCGGCAGGCAGCAGTGTGATGTTCGGGGGATGCTGGAGTGAGGCCGTAGCCGCTCTCTGTCCTCTCCATCACAGCGCCGCAGCAATGATTTAACAGGCAGAGCAGCAGAGCGCTCACCACCCATTCCTCCCATTAAGCAAATGTTATGGGCTTTTTACAGGTGTCTTAAATAGACATTGTTATTAATGAGTATATTAAGCCAATTAAAACCAGGGCCTTTGAGTACGATTTAATGTAGCTGCCACGAGACAGGAGGCACGGTGTCAGCAGCTCCCTGTGGTGGGACATGTGCAGGCGTGTGGCATCTGGGGCTGTGCACGGGCTCATCCCGGACACAGACCATCCAACACCCATGAAGCTCTAGAGCCTGGGCAGCTCCTGCAGAGCAGCCAGGGAGCTGCACAGGCACATGTAAGTGTTCACAGTGGGGGCTGCTGGGCATGGGCACCCCACGAGCTGGTGGGTGCAAGGGGCTGGAAGTGGAACTCCATCTGCCCACCGGCACGGCACAGCATGGCACGTACCACCGGCACCATGAGCCACGCACATCTGCATTCCCCTTCATGCTGGCACTGCTGTCCTTGGAGGTGGCAGCATCGTGAATACTCAATTAACATGACACTAATTAGCTGGTGACACTTTCAGAATCCCTAATGAACCCATTCCACAGAAATGCTCCTTTCCAAGTGAAAAATCCAAAATAAAAGGGGTCGCTGCTGGAAGGAAGATGGTGGCATTGCCCATGGGCACCAAAACCCCATCTCCAAACACCCACGGCTGTGGGTGATGTGGTTGGGATGGCCCCAGACAGCCCTCCTGGAGCTGCTGTGGGACACGCAGAGCTGCCTGCCCCACTGCGCCAACCTTGGCTGTGGGGGTCCCACCTGGATCCCGGTGCTGGCGTGTGCCCAGGGAGCGCTGTGGCAGACCACGAGCTGTCCCGGGGGCAGCCAGGAGCTTCCTTTGTCACCTCTTTGCACCAGCTGGGTTGGATGTGACAAGCCACCGATTCGGTGTGTTGTCACATATCAGGGTGATGCACCGAACCCCCGCCAGGAAAATTACAGAGCGACCGATTTCCCGGCGGCTCCCGGCGCGCTGGCGGCTTCGCGGCTCCATCGCTCCCCCTCTCCGCAGTAATTACTGCTTTCTAATGGGCTGTAATTACTGCGAGATGCAAACTCTCGGAACCGCTGCCGTCACCCGTCGGGCGCAGGCAGCTCTGTCACCAGCCGCTCGCCGCCGGCTTTTCCCCCTCCTCTTACACTTGAACCGTGGGAGCTGTGACACCAGCGCTGGGTGGGCTGCGCCGTGGACCTCTGGTTGGCGCGGTTCACCTCCACCAGCTGCCAAGACATGGGAGGAGGCTCAGCCAGGCTCGCTTGCCACGAGCATCCCCAGCTCTCGCCACCCCTAAACCAAACCCAGGAGCACGGAGCGAGGCAACCATCACCAGTCGCTTCTCCCAGAAGATGCTGAGCTGGCTTCCAGCTCCCTCCCTCGCTGGTGTTCCCACGGGATGCGGCCGGCACACTCCCAGCTCCAGGCTCCCCCTCCCTCCCTGACCTGCTCTATTTTTCCAGCCTGCACTCAATAACAGCCAAATAATTGAATCTGCTCAGCAGCCAAAGATTTGTTTTGAATTTTATTGGAATTTTAAATTGTTTTGTTTCTTCAGTATTTTATTACTGTAAATGGAAAATGCATTGCCCGCAGTAATAATCCGATGGCTTTTTATATTACTCCAAGCTTCTGCTCAAAGCATTATTGGAAAGCCAGGCAGAAACGAGAAGCCATTATAATGGCAGCACAGGCTTATAAGATTACGCCTCCAGCTAAACAACTTTTTACTTTAGCAAATTGGCCACCAAACCCGGTTCGAGACACAGATGTAAATCCCAGACCCCACCGGTGCCGAAATCCAGAATAAATCTCGGTTTATGGGTCAGGGAGCTCCAACCCCACTGTGCCTGGAGCAGCCAGGGTTGCGCAATATGTCTGATAGGCATAAGGGGCAGCTGCGAGAGGGGTGGGCAGGGGTTGGGGGTGCCCTGAGAACCCCCTGAATGCCTCTACTGGCGCATGCACCTGCTGCCATCATCTCCTGCATCTCCAGCATCCCTGCATCCCTGGTACCCCCAGCATCCTTGGCATCCCCAGCATGCCCAGCATTGCCTGCATCCTTTGCATCCCCTGCATCCCTGGCATCCTTAGCATCCCTGGCATCTTCAGCATCCCTGACATCTGCAGCCCTGACAACCCTGGCATTCCCTGCTTCCCTGGCACCCCCAATATCCCCTGCATCCCTGGCACCCTCAGCATTCCCAGCACTCCCAGTATCTTCTGCATCCTTAGCATCCCCTGCATCCCTTGCATCCTCGGCTTGCCCTAGGACCCCTGCACCGTGTCCAGCTGCAGCCATAGCCCACAAGGGCTGGGAAAGAAGGAAAGATGGAGAGGAGGGAAGCCAACTGAGACATCCTTACAGCAGGAGAGACCAAGGCTAACCAGAGGCTGATGATCCAGGGCTTGTGCCGCGCAGGAGTCGGCTGGCACAAACCCACAACAGTCCCCAATTACCCCCAGTCCCAGCCTGGCTCCCCTGGGACACAATGGGCGCCGGCAAAGCGCAGCTGCCGGGCCCCTAATTAACCCCGATTTTAACTGTACACTTTTAAAAGGCACTAAAGCGGTTACAAAGTGGAGAACAAGGCAGGGTTAATAGCGCAGACCTAAATTGCGGGGCCCAGGCCCCATAGCAATAATAGACCTGTCTGGGCTGCTCAGCTGTCAGTCAGGCGAACAATTCGGCACCCGAGGAGCTCACAGGGACGGCAGCATCAGGGCTCCGGCAATCAGCGTCTGCTTGGGTAAAGCAGTGATGGGATCAAAATGGTGCCAGGAAAGATGATCTGCACCAGGAAGGATGATTGGTACTGGGAAGGATGGGCTGCACCAGGAAGGATGATTGGTACTGGAAAGGATGGGCTGCACCAGGAAGGATGATCGGTACTGGAAAGGATGGGCTGCACCAGGAAGGATGATCGGTACTGGAAAGGATGGGCTGCACCAGGAAGGATGATTAGTACTGGGCAGGATGGGCTGCACCAGAAAGGATGCTCATTGCTGGAAAGGATGCTTAGGACCAGTAAAGGTGCTCAGCATCAGGAAGCATGCTCAGTACTAGGAAGGATGCTCAGGATCAGGAAAGATGCTCTGCACCAGGAAGGATGCTTGGCACTGTGAAGGATACTTAGCACTGGAAACGATGCTTTGTGACACTCCCACAGCTGCCCTGGGTGTCCCCTGGCCTGGGGCCGGTGGTAGCATCCCTGGCTATGTCCCTTTTTCCCTGGAGGAGGGTGAGTGCATGCATCAGCAATATGCAGCTTTAATTTTCAGGCCATGACGCTGCAGGAGACACTGTACTCCCTGGAAGGGGATGGTGAGTGAGAAGTTGGGGTGCAATAGAGGGTATGTCCTGCGATCAGCACCAGCACCTGCAGCACCACAGCCCTGAGCAAGGGCGCACTGGGAAGAGGCAGCGGCAACACGTGGCACCGAACTGGTTAAGAGCCAGCATGCAAGCTGTGCTGCCTGCCACAGACACAGGCAAGAGGAGCTCCCTCCCTCCTCTCCATTCCTTCACTCCTCTGCAAGATAAGATGGGACAAAACCGTTTGGTTTTTTCCCACAGGGAAAGCACTAAAATATTTTGCAACGAAAGAAAGAAGTAATCTCAGAGGTAAATCTTTGTAAAGCGAAGCCACAGCTCAAAGCAACCTGGCGACTTGCTCAGACCTCACTTCCCAGTAGCCCCAAAGGAAAATGCTTTTTCTCCCCTTTTTCTGATGGGATCAGAGCCACTGCCAGGGCTGCCCCAGCTGCCAGGGAGGACACCCGAGGGCTCTTCTGCCCCAAACCACAACGCAAAGCCCTGGCTGCTCTGCCCACTCTCCCTTCATGTGCTCCCATTCCCACTTTCACCCCAGGAAGGGGAATTTCCCAGGGGTCTCCTTGCCCTGCCCCGAGCATCCTGCCAGACCTCCTGGTCCTCACCCTCCCTCCCCATCCTGCTCTGCCCCTGTTACCGGGAAGCACTGGTGGTGGTTCCAGACTGCGCTGGTGCTTCGTTCCCACTCTCACTGAGTAGTGGGGCAAAAGGGCAGCAATTAGGCAGGATTTTTAATTTTCACAGGGGCAGGATGGGGTGGGAAGGGGAGCGATGCTGAAAGCAGAAGGCAGGAGCAGACGCCGGGGACCCGAGACATCATTCAGTGATTGGCATGCCAACGGCTGACATTAAAAAATAATAGAGCTGCAGCCTTCAAATGAATTAAAATCTTCAAGTGCCAAGAGTTCATCCCCTGGCTTTGGGACCAGGCTCCCTGTTCGTCTCACAGCACAGAGATCCCAATGTCCTCCAAGCTTCAAAAAGCATAAGAAATCTACTTTTTTTTTTCTGCCTGCAACACTGAGAACAGATTTTGGAAGAGCTAAACCCTAAATATTTGCTAAACACTTGGAAGAAGCCTAAATATTTGGAAGACACTTGGAAGAAAACAAACAAAACCTGGTGCGTTTAACAAATCCCTGAAAGATCCTTGAAGGCTCAGTCTTCAGCTCTTCAGGGTGGCAGAAAACACCTCCCAGCAAGACCCCCTCACCCAGTTATGGGGCTGGAGGGCAGATCCTGCCCGTGTGGTGCAGCCGGGGCCAGGGAGCAGGATGGTGGAGCCACCATCCTCCTTGCCAAGGGCAGGGCAATGCCAGGGGGTCCCAGGCAGAGCCAAGGTGGCCACTGGGGACACTGCCTTGCCCAGACCCAGAGCAGCCCATGGATGTGCATCCCCAGTCCTGAGAACAGCCCCGAGAGCTTATGGGGGTTCCACGCCTCCCCAAGCAGTTTTTGGGGTGCAACCAAGCGGAGGGGGCTGCCAGCACTGCTCCTCCCCGCCGCTCGCTCTGCGCCAGGCAGATTGGGCTGCTGTCACATTGCACTGGCTTTCCCACCCTGTGAAGTGCGCTGGTTTCTATGGTGACGGTGTCCCCAGGATGGGTGGTGCAGAGGCCACCGCGCCGTGGCGGAGGAGCCCATGCACCGGCACGGTCCCCAGCCCCCCAGGAGCACAGCTCTGGCAGGGATGGCAACCCCCCACGACCAGCACCCTCGGCAGCACCACAACCACCTCGGAGATGCTGCATCTCTGCTGGAGAACCCCACATTGCAGGACCCCCCCATGCCCTGGAGTATAGAGCCAGGACAAAAGCATCCTCTTGCAGAGTATCCTTGGTGCCAGGAGCCACGACAAATGTGCCCCGGCTTCGGGGACTTAAATTAAACCCAAGTACAGAAATAAGAGCGGGAGAAATCCATCTGAATAAACGTAGGTGGCAAACCCCGCGCGGCAGCCGCGCAGGAGCCGTAATCTGCAAAGACAACAAAATTCATGACAAAGCACAAAGGGAAGCGCTGGGCTTCGCCGTCCCCAGATATTCATCCGTTAACACGTTCCCTTTTTAGGCTGACATGTCATTTCAGACGGGCCTTTTTTTCCTCCCCTTTCTTCTCCCCCTTCGACGGCGCGCGGCTCTGCCGAGGCGGCTGCTGAATTGGATCACCTCAGGGCGAGCACTTTATTATCTGCAGTCAAAGCGTCACCACAAATACCCATCTACACACACACGTGTCACTTCCCATTTGTCTCTTCCACGAGGTATTAGTGCCGTGTGCCGCTGCGCACTCTGCCACCGCGGCCACCGGCACAGCAAAGGCAAACGGCGCCGGGCAGGAGGCACACCGGGAGGGCAGCATCGCGGCTGTGAGGATGTCCTGGTGCCACCCCAATGCACACCCCGATGCCACCCCAATGCCATCCTGATACTATATCAATGTCACCCCAGTGCTGTCTCAATGCCATCCTGATGCTAGCCTAGTGCTACCCCAATCCTGCCCCAACGCCACCCCTCAGACACCCTACACTTCTCCAGCACAGCCCTGATACCAGGCTAATGCCCCTCCTAAAGCCACCTCAACACAATCTCTGGCTACCCCAATGCCATCGTGATACTGCCCCAGTGCTGTCCCAGTGCCACCACAATGCCACCCTGATCCTGCCCCAATGCTGTCCCACTGCCATCTTGATATGCACTCAGTGCTCCCCCTAATGCCACCCTGATACTGCCCCAGCGCCAACCCATTGCCACACCAATGCTGTCCCAATCCCAACCCAATACTGACCCAGTTCCATCCCAGTGCCACCCCAATGCTGTCTCAATGCATTCTCATACCTATCCAATGTTCCACCCAATGTCAACTTGATGCTACCCCAATGCCACCCCAATATTGTCTTAATGCATTCTGATACCTGTCCAATGCTCCACCCAATACCAACTTGATGCTACCCCAAGTGCCACCCCAATACTGTCCCAATGCCACCCTTTGGACACTTTGCCACACTTTGGACACCCAACACTGCCCTAACACAGCCCTGATGCCAGCCCAGTGCCCCCAAGGCCATTTCAACGCAACCTCTGTGCCATCCTGATGCTGATCCAACTCCAGGATGGAGGCCCAACTCCAGGAGGCCCAACGCCATCCTGATGCTGATCCAACTCCACCTCTGTGCCACCCCGATGGTGTCCCAATATCAGCCTGTTGCTACCTCAATGCCACCCCAATACTGTCCCAATGCCACCCTTCGGACACCCAACAGTCCCCTGATGCCCTCCTGATGCCATCTCACCATGCAGCTGCCAAGGGGATCCTGAGACTGGGAGGGACCCCACCACGGCTGGCAGCCCCGCAGCTCATCGCAGCCCCTCCCCAGCCCCTCTGCTCTCCTACAGTAAATTAGCATTGGATTAATTTTAAGACATGAGCTTTGCGTGCCAAGCATGGCTACTGGCGTTCACAGCACCCACCCCATCCCTGCTGATGCAGGGAGCAGCATAAGGGAGCGGGTAGCCCATCCCCGGGTCTCCAGCCCTGCACAGCCCCACCGGTGCCCAGGAACCCACTCCGTGACCGATAGATTGGTGTGGTCCTGGAAAGCTTGGACAAACCCAATCCCCTCCCGTGCAGGTGTGACGCTCACCCAACGCCCAAGGTTCTGACCTGGTGGGAGACAGTCCCACCCTGGTACTGAGCAGCCCCCTCTTGCCCATCCATCTCCCACCACGCACGTGACCAATCGAAAAGTGTTTTTGCAGCGTTTCCTGGCAGGGAAAGTGCAAGTCAACAGCACATTTCGGGCACAGCAGTTAATTGAACTCCTTTTTATGGCACGTATATAAATACACAGAACCATCATTAACCGATCCCTTCCAGAAACTGAAAATGAAAGAATTAATCTTATTTCACTCATGTGTAACCCCTCATGAAATTAAAATGATATTTTATGGGTGTGTACAAAAGCAGAGCTTTGCTGCAGCTACTTTAATGAAAATGCCCTTGGAATAAGTAGAATTGGGTAACGAGAAGCCATTAAACAGGGCTTTAGCCCATATGCAATTAAACAGCTTTATCACTGATGAGTGTCCCCACGGGCGAGCGAGGAGAGGTGTGGGTGACCCTGGAGCTGGGTCTCCAGTGCTTTGCTGCTCTCTGAGTCCTGGCCATCACCACTCGTTAGCGTTTTAATAACCCAGCTGGAGCCCAGTGAGGGCTCACGCCACCCCTTAAGAGCCTTCGTGCACTGTCTCCACGTGGCCAAGGTGTGAGGTCAGGAGGCTGGGATGCAGATCCAGCCCCATCAGAAGGATGTGCAGGGTGAGGTGGTGGTTGATGCTCACATGGCAAAGTGGGATGTTAGCACGGAGGGACTTTAACAAGGGTATGGAGCGATAGGACAAGGGGGAATGGCTTTAAATTGGAAGGGGGAAGATTTAGATTAGACATTAGGAAGAAATTCTTCACAAGGAAGGTGAAGGTCCCACAATGAAGCCCAGGTTGCCCAGAGCAGTGGTGGCTGCCCCATCCCTGGAGGTGTTCAAGGCCACGTTGGATGGGGCTTGGAGCCCCTGATCCAGTGGGAGGTGTCCCTGCCCATGGCAGGGGGTGGCACTGGATGGGCTTTGAGGTCCTTTCCAACCCAAACCATTCCACGATTCTATGATCAATCCCATCTCCAGATCCATCCCACCCCCTTACCAGAGCACACATCCTGCACTCCCAGCTGCATGCCCAGCTCCCCGCTGCCTGCACAGCACTGCAGGATGAAGGAGGGCACATAGAAAGTACCATTTAATTAAATGTGAGCCACTGCCACATTACTGGAGAGAGCAAGAGCAGAAAAGAGTTTGGCCAAGCCGAGAGTGGTATTATTTGATTTATAATTTAAATAAAGCTCAGGATTCCTGTAATGCGCACAGAATAAAATCAAAAGGGACCAGGCTGCTGGAGTTAATTGGACGTTATATTTTCCCGAGGATGCTGCTTCTCCGCAGGCTCCTGCTCCTCGGCTGGAGGCCGGCAGACGCAGGCAGGGCTGTGGGCACCCTCCTGCATCCTCCTCGAGGATGCAAAGCTGCCGTGCTGGGCTGGTGCCCGCAGTGCAGCCCTGGGATTACTGGTGAGGGACACTGGCCGCTGCCATAAGCTGGCAACGGTTAACCCCGCAAAGTCACCTATGACATTTAACAGGATGGATTTTGTGGGATGCACGGAGCCTGCTGGGATGCAGCCGTGCCGAGATGGGGGGACGGTAATTAGCAGGAGATCCAAGGGGCAGAACCGGGGATGAAGGCACCAGGGTTGTCAGCTCTCAGCACGGGCAGGAAAATTAGTCAGCTCACCTTTTACGTGAAATTAATACAAAAATTAATCAGCGGCGCAGGCAGGATAATAGGATTTCACAGTGGTGCTGGGCCAGACGGCCAATGTGCCGAGAGCCAGACTCATTTAATATCGACAGAAACAATGCCAGAGGACAGAAATAAGACCCATAAAGATAATTACTGAGATACTCAGGAGCAAATTAAGTAATCAGAGCCACTTCTAAATTGTGCCTCGTTTTAAGAGAACGCTATCTTTGTCGATTACGTACGAGGACTTTAGGAGGCGGCAGGAGGCTCGGCCCCGCGCGCCGGCTCCCTGGCCCCTCTGCGCCGTGCCTACTGCAGGTGCCATAAATAAAGAAGGGAAAATCGTATTCCAAACCAGATGCGTGGCCCTGGATGTCACCTGCAATTTAATTTGCACTGGCAGGAGGCAGAGAGGAGCGCGACGTGCTGGATTTGCCCATAATGAGCGGAAACACACGGGCAGCTAAACTTTGATTAAGGTGACCTGGCTGGTGGCAGCTGGTGGCGAGTGAGGAGTTGGGGTCGGGCTGAGAAGAGCGGTCACTGCCCTCACACTGCCCACGCCGGGGGACACACTCTGATGGGGGACAACATCAGAGATAACCGAATCGTTTGGGTTGGAAGAGACCTCAAAGCCCATCCAGTCCCACCCCCTGCCATAGGCAGGGACACCTCCTGCTGGATCAGGGGCTCCAAGTCCCATCCAACCTGGCCTGGAACCTCTCCAGGGATGGGGCAGCACCACTGCTCTGGGCAACCTGGGCCAGGGCCTCCCCACCCTCACAGCAAAACATTTCTTCCTAAGATCTCATCTCAATCTCCCCTCTTTCAGCTGAAAACCATTCCTCCTCTTCTTATCCCTGCCTTCCCTGATCAAGAGCCCCTCCCCAGCTTTCCTGGATCCCCTTTCAGTCCTGGAAGCTGCTCTAAGGTCTCCCCACAGACTTTTCTTCTCCAGGATGAAAACCGCAACCGTCTCAGCCTGTCCTTGTCCAGGAGGTGTTCCATATCTGGGAGAGCAGAGTCTTACCCCAAGGGATGAGGCACAATCTGCAAAATCC
The DNA here is from genome assembly GCF_017976375.1 of Cuculus canorus. Classification (NCBI taxonomy): domain Eukaryota; kingdom Metazoa; phylum Chordata; class Aves; order Cuculiformes; family Cuculidae; genus Cuculus; species Cuculus canorus. The sequence goes on from NC_071417.1 coordinate 8,861,278, forward strand.
TTGTCCCCTCTACTCCTTCATGCCCACTGGGGTCCAGCTTAGGGTCAGACCTTTGCAACCCACCCTCCTCCCACTGATGCAGTTTAAGGACCCTCCTGCATCTCCCAGGATGCGGGTGGCTGCGCTCTTCAGTGGCTCTTTGCACCGCTGGGTGCTTTGCTGCGTGGTGACACCACATATGGGCTCCTGCTCCTCAAACCTCCTTATTTTACCATCTTCTCCAGGAGGGTTTCTGGTGGGGAGGGAAAAGCTGGAGAGCACCAACCCCCCTGGCAGGAGCCCCATCCCTGGTTCTCAGCATCCCCATGGGCTGAGCCACTCCCTGACTCTGAGCTACAGGTAGGTCTTGAAAACCCCCTGACAGGTTCTGCCTGCCCATGGGTCTTGGACTATGCGGGCACGGCTGGGCTAATTAGCCCATGGCAACGAGGCACACCAGGAGCCGAACCCTCGCGCCGGTGCTGCACCACTGCGCGCTGCTCAAGTGTGACGGATTAGGAATAATTTTACAAGAGCAACATCCGTCTTCCTTCCAGACACTAATAAGAAGGAGAACCGAGCAGCATCTGGAGCTCCAACGTAGCTCAAGTGCGTGGGGCTCCACATGTGCACCCACCCGCTTTAACACCTCGCCGAGCCCTCTGAGAGCTGACACTCAGACGGGTTCTCAGGGCCAAACAGCACCAATCCTGCCCACCCCTGCAATTGCTGATGGACACACAAGTGCTTCCCTGCCTGCAATGCTGGGACACGTAAGCGCCCATCACCCTGCCTCTGGCCTGGGTGATCTGCCACCCGCAGTGATGCTATGTTGGAATTTGGGGAGCTTCACCCCAAAAATAATCAATCCTCCTGGCTGACAATGTGGCCCAATCTCCCCTGGTGCGATGCCGGGGGCGTTCCTGAGCACCACCCAAACCCCACGCCCGGCTTGCTCGGCTGCGTCGGGGTGCGCAGGTAGAGGGGAAAAAAACATCTCCGGGAAAATACAAATCATTAAACAAATGCCTGGAGGCTGTCACGGAGTAACAAGCGGAGCTTTAGCAGCTGATTTGTCTTCAGCCAGCAATGTTTAAAAATCCAACTGAGACCAGCAGAAAAATATCCACTCCCCTCTTTAAAACACACATTCATCACTTGAGAATCTTAATGCGTCTTTCTCAACCGGGGAGGTCAAACACGCCCGCCTAAAGCAGGCTCATTAAATATACATTTAATCATGGTTTGGATTGAGAGACAAAGGCTGGGAGAGACAGGTGCTTTACTGGAGTGACCTTTTGGAACCCATTTTAATGTAACTAGTTTACAGCTTATCTGAAAGGCCAGCTCCTGGGGAAGGCGAGCTGCAGCAAAACGGGGAAAGTAATTAGGGGGGGGAAGGGCCGGTGAGGTTTGGGGGACAGCAGAGCAGGCGACGGACGCATCCTCTGCCGCCGTGCTTCCCAGACAGCTCTGCAACGTTTTCTGAAGTTTGACTTATCAACCAGAGCAACCCAATTTAATTTGCTTATCTTGGCTCCTTCCTCCCCATTGCTTCCCCCCGCCCCCAGCTTCTCCTGCTCTTTTTAATTATCAGTTAAATAAATGTCTTTTTCAATAAGGGAAGCAGCATCAAAGCAGCGCGCATCCCCTCCGGGCACTTACACTTGCGTGGTTCCAATGCCTTGTTGGGGCAGGCGAGGTGCTGGGCTGGGGGGTTCTGGGTCCTCTGCAGGCAGGCCAGCATGGTCTGGGCTTCCTGGCGGGCAGTGCCGCCCCCTCCGCCAGCCGGTGCCCTGCCGAGAGGAGAAACACACTGGTCAGATGAGCAAACCTGCTCCCCTCGCTGCCCACCACCGCCCTGCCCACCCAGCCACTGCCTGCACAGAGGGGCTGGAGGGGGTGAGCTCCTGGTGCCGACCACGGGCATGTGCTGCTCACAGCCTTTTGCTCCTTTGGAAAGAAAGAAGTAACTCTGAAAATATGAACGTAATCATCGAATCACAGAATGGTTTGGGTGGGAAGGGACCTCAAAGCCCATCCAGTCCCACCCTCCTGCCATGGGCAGGGACACCTCCCACTGGATCAGGGGCTCCAAGCCCCATCCAACCTGGCCTGGAACCCCTCCAGGGATGGGGCAGCACCACTGCTCTGGGCAACCTCTGGGCCTCCCCACCCTCAGCATCAACAATTTCTTCCTAACATCCAATCTAAATCTTCCCCCTACTATATCAGGAAAAATTGTTTACTGTAAGGGTTCTCAGACACTGTCAGTGGCTGCTCAGGGAGGTGGTGGAGTCCCCATCCCTGGAGGGGTTTAAAAGACGGGCAGATGAGGTGGTCAGGGATCTGGTTTAGTAGTGGACACGTACAGTTGGACTTGATCTCAAAAGTCTTTTCCAAGCAAGCAATTCTATGATTCTGACATAAATATGAAGGTCTCAGCGGTCCCTCCAAGAACAGGGCAGAGCCAGGGCATCCCTCCAGCACCGCACTCCTGGCAGCACTGGACCACTCTGCCAGCCGGCGCCTCTCAGAAGAGAGCAACCCTGCCGGCTCCGCTCAAGGCTGGGGAAAGACAGCGTTAAAATCCCACTCAGGGTCCTGGGATCCGTCGCCAGCTCCCAGCTGGCATCAAAATCTGCTTGACAAAAGCTGGAGGGGTCAGGCCAAAGTCATCACCGCCACCGCTCTGCTAATTGTATATCCTTCATGAGCTGCCGTGGAGGGCATGAATTATAACCAGTTGCTGCTGACACCCTCCTACTGCTCCGGCTGGCGCAGGGAGTGATATTCCCACTCGGAAAGGGCAGGGAGATGTGGGCAGGAGCAGTAGCGAAGCAAGCTGTGATGCCCGTCCTCCAGCGCCGCAGCTTCTGAGTTATTGGTCTCCTGGTTGAACCGAAGGCTCGGTGGCACAGCCGATGGTGGCACGGGTCCATCATTCCACTTGCTCCATCGTGACGGAATTGTGCCTTCCCACAGCCATCCGGGGTGCTTCCGGCATGCTCCAGAAAGCAGTGCCGGGGCTGGCATTCAGGGCAGCGGTGCACACACTGGCAGAGCCCGTGACCATCGCCCACCGGACAGCCAAGCGTGGATGGACGCTCGCCAAGCTGTGCCCAGGGCTCTCCTTACTCCACCACTTTCAACGCCACCCTTTAAAAGATGCCTTCGCAGACACCACGAGAGCACAGACAACGGCGTCCACGTGCTCGCTGCCGCCCCGTGCCCCCCACCACCAGGGCAGCCCATCCCAGGCTCTGGGCTCGTCCCCAGGCGGTGGGACCCACGCAGGGGGTCAGGGCTGGGCTCTGCCCCAGGGTCTCACCCATTTCCCCCCACTGCTACCACACTGCAAACTGGGAGCAAGGGAGAGACTCATTAGCGAAAGGTGTGAGGAGCAGGAGGGGAGGAGGAAGCCATCTAATAACAAGCAGGTGTCTGGAGAACCCAAATTGTGCTGTTTTCTCCTAATAATGAAGTATTCATGAGTAAAAGCCTTTTTCACTACTTTCTTAAGATACTAATTTCACAACAAGCGCCTTGTTACCATGCAATTATTCCAATCGTGCATTTCTCCCAGATTCCATCTGTCCTCGCGCTCTCTAAATGAAAGACAATCATGTAACCACCTTTCATTATTCACTATTTTACTTTCAGCAAAGGTACCCTGAAAGAAATGATTTCCTCTGAAAGGGACTTTTATTCAGTTTCAAAACCAATTTTCTCCTATTACTGTCTTAAAAAAAAAAGGAGGGGGGGGCAGGGAGGTGTTTTTATTTCGTGCATTACATATCCTTTGTTAACGCAGCTCGCAGTAAAAGCAGCCGTATCCATTTTCTGGCTTCGATTTCTGGTAATTTTAAAATATGCCATTACAATCAGGCAGAAATTATACAGTTTGAAAAGAGAATGAAGTGCTTCTTATTCAGAGGCTGAGCGCACTTGACTGCCAGGGAGCTCGCCTCTCCCCGCCGGGACTCGGGGTTCATTACACAGCCCTGCTCCCAGCGCGCCTCGGTTTCCCTGGCACGCGCTCTGGCTGCATCTGCGCTGGGGAGATGCTGCGCCCACCTCATCCCTGCGGGATGGACTCGGATCGGGGCAACCACGGCCACGCGGGGGATGGCTGCCCCGGGCACCACCTCCCGCTGTACCTGAGCCTCACCTACGCAGTGACCTCGGGGCCAGCGTCCCGCCGGGTGTCACCATCTGGATGATTAGTGGGTGGACATCACCTCCTCCCCTGCAGCGAGGACAGGTCCTCACCATGACATCTCCCTGTGTCCCTGTCCCTGCGCCCCAGGCATGGGGCTTCGTGGGCTGCTCGTGCCGCTGCCGGATGAGTATCAGGTCTTGGTTGGTCCCCAGGGAAAAAGGTTGCCAAGAGCAAGGAGAAAGCAGAGAGCAAGGAGAAAGCACCCACGGGATGGGGCGAGGAGAAGCCAGAGGGGCTCCAAATCCAGGTGCTGCCAGGAGGGAGGGTAAGGATGCTGCCCCTGGGCAGGGCTGAGCCCCAGGGGATGCTGGCAAGTGGTCACAGGAGCTGTGGGCGCCCAGCAACACAGGTTCCCTGGAGACACCCCCACGTTGGCACAGATGCTCTCCCCACCACTGCCCTCTGAGCTCCGCCACACACTCAGTGCCCTCCTGGAGGAGCATCTCAACCTCAGCCACGATGCAGGAGCATCATTGCCCTCAGCCGGGAGAGATGCAGAGCCACGCTTCAAACTAAACAAAGCTGTTAACTAACGCACACCCCAGTTTCGTCCCCATCTCCCAGCATCACGTGATGGAGAAGATTTTCCAACAGCTTACGCTGTGCTTCACCCCGCTTTTACGGGCACGCTCGACAACTGCGCATGCCCTGGTGCCGCACGTGCCACAACACCAGCCTTCTGTGTCCCAGCACCCTGCCGAGCACCCTAAAGCCTCCTAAAGCACCCGTGGGCGAGAGGGTGGGTGGCCCGGCACAATGGGCATCTGTGCCACAGTGGCATTTCGTTAATGCCACTCTCAGAAAAGCCCCTGAATCAGCTGATGGGAATTGGGCACTGGGCTGGCTGAACGCTTAGCGCCGGCTTAGTTAGCTCCATCTGCATTTGAACTAATTCCAATCAGCAGGATCCGATTTAGTTCAAGCTGCTCTGGCTCTTTTGTGGCAGGAAAAGCAACACTCAGCAGTTTTGCCCGAGTGCCCCGAGTCTGCACGGCCTCTGCCCAGCCTGCACCAACAGCCCTGCCACCGTGCAGCCAGCGGCACAGCCGGCACCGCGGCACAGAGCGTGACACTCTTGGACATGCCAGAAGCACGGCCCCTCGAGGATGTCAGGAGTGGTCTCCCTGGGGACACCAGGAATGGGGTCCCTGGGGATGCCACAGGTGGGGTACCGTGGGGACACCGGGAATAGGGTCCTTGGGGATGCCGGGAGCAGTGTCCCTCAGAGACATCAGGAATAGGGTCCCTTGGGGACACTAGAAGCAGGGTGGCTCAGGAGCCCCAGCCCCGGATCTCACAGTTCCTCTCCCCAGCCCATCATCATCCCCCTCCATACCTCCCCACACCCTCTCCAAATGCTCCTTCCCACACCCCGCTCCAGGCTGGCTAATTTCGAAGCCCTATCTCTACATCGCACTATTTATAAGCCCAAGGTCTTTGTGACTTTAATAATAAAAAAAAAACACCCTCTCTGTCTAAAGCCCCCATGACGTGACAGGAGGGTTTGGCACCTCCTCTGACATCAGTGGCTGATAAGTCAGGCTTATCTCCTCTGAGAGCCCTGCGAAGGTCCCTCCGGCGAGATAAGGCCAGCGCAGCTGTCGATAGAGGCTTTCGCAGGCGAGGATTTAGATAAAAGAAAATGTGACGGGAGGGGGTGGTGGAAAAAGGAACTTTTAAAGTCTCAGCCTGAACAGGGTCTGGTCGGGCACTGCAGAGGGGAGGGCAGGAACAGCTGGGAAAAATATGAGCCAAGGTCTTGGTCATCATCCAGGCTCCGAGCATCCTTCCCCAGGCATTATTTGGGCTGCCTGGGGTGTGAGCCTATAAAAAGGGAATTTGAGGGCTGGGAGAGGAAGCCAGGCAGGAGCAGGGGTGCTGCAAAGCCATTTGAGTCACGCCACTACATCTCCTCCCGACTATTAAAAGACAGGGCAGGGTTCGGCACAAGGACAGGAGGTGACCGGGTCACCCTGGCTAGAACAGGCACACGAGGCTTCTGATGGTGACAGATAGACAGACGGACAGTGTGGGAGTGTGGCCAAGGCTGGTGGCACCAATAAATTAAGCAAATTTCTCGCCAGTCCCCTGTGTGCCGAGTACAACCAACCCACCCGCTGCGGTGCCGAGGCTACTGTGACCAGGGACACCACTATCCCTCTGTGCTGGGATGGAGGACAAACCCACCATCCTGCTGAGGAGCTCCCCTGCCCTGTGCCCCGGGGGCACATCGGTGCCACCCCTGCATCAGCCTTGCCACCCTCCCTGGTCCCCATGGACACTGGTTTCCCATCTGTTGGCACCCGTCCTGCGAGGGCGAGGAGGTGCTGGAGGAGGAAGGCTTCCCCCCTGCACACAGGGTGCCCATCCTATCACAGGGTGAGTGGGATTTCAGCTGGCACTGGCGCCTGGCACTGCCACGGTGCAGGCGGCTGCCATGCCAGGTTGTGTCCATCTCCCACCCAACGGAGGCTTTATCGTCCCCCAGCTGAGGCGGCGGAGGGGACACAGTCCTCAGCGAGCGACGCCGCAGCTCCGTCCTGCAACAGGCAAGAGCGAGAAAGGTCACCTCACCATAAATCACAGGGAGCACCAGATAAAATAAAGCAGAAAGTTTGATGCCACCGTGCCGAGGGCTGCAATAAAGCACGGTGCGATGCCGCTGGCTGCGTCGGACCTTCCCCTCGCCCGGCTGCCGCTCCATCCCGCCTGGCTAATCCGCTCCCCTCCGTGTGCTCCAGCCCCAGGCCTTTCAGGGGGCCCTGTTAATAATTAAATGTTAATCTAAAAAGCAATTTTAGCTGCAGTGCTGCAGATCTGGTTAGAGATTACATTAGCATGTAAGAGTCAAGGGTAATTTTCTCTAACCCCTCTTGTGATCTTTAAAACCCGCAGATCTTAAAGCAACACCAGCTCCTCTGATTAAAATTGGAAGCTGGGGTTTGCAATGGATAATGATGCTGGAAGTGATTATTTTGCTGCTCAGGATCTCGCTGGGGCAGGAAGAGAGTGGGGGAACGTGGGGGGACCGACCCGTGCTGGCTGCAGAGACCAGGGAAGGTGCCCTGGGTGAGCCCTGGACGTGGCTGGCACCAAGCAGAGCTGCGCCCTCAGCTTGAGGGTTTGACCCCGGTGGCTGAACCCCGCTTGGCTCTTCGCTGGGGCACCCTCAGTTCCTGTCTTCTCCATCACCCCTCACCCCAGAAGATGGGCCTGGAGGGAGAATCCCACCAAGGATGCACGCCCCAGTGGGCATGCAGGTGCACAAGCCTCTCCCGAGCACACTCTGCATAGGGATAGGATGGTTCCCTCCAGCGTTGGGGACAGCAGGAGGGACACAGAGCCAGGCAGAGCCGGGCAAAGCCTGCACCTCATCTTAGTGGGTGGCTGCGGCACCAACACGGTGAGCACCCCATCCCCATCTCCTGCTTCCCCAGAGCTGCCTTTATTTATGGAGGAAAGGTTTTGCTGCTCTGCCACTGTTGAGACAGTGCCTTTTTTGGACTGACAATGTTGGGAACTCCCCAGCCACAGCACAGCCCCTGCCAGCCATGGAGCAGCACTGGCACAGGCAGCAGGGGCTACAAACCCACACCAGTCACTGGCCACAGCACCCCTTCCTTGCCAAGCAAGACAGAGCATCCCCTCACTGCTGGTATCTCAAGGCACCAACATGGAAAGTTCTCTCCCATCCCACTCAACACTGAGGTTTCTGCTCCCAGAGCTCCTCCAAGGAGAAACCCCTTGGACTGCTCAGAAAATCAACACCAAAAATACTCCCAAAAATATCCTTTTTCTTATAAGTTGGACCAGGAATGCTGGGACAGAGCCATGGCCACCACAGCCTGGAGAGGAGGACACAAGCAAATTGCCTCGTAACTGCTACGAATGACCCGATGGAAGGAATAAGGTATCAGATGTGTCCGTAACAATGGAATTAAAACAATTTGAGTGCTGTTGAGCGTTTGCAGACATCCTAGCACAGGGCTCGGGCAGCCTGGTTAAATTTATGTGTCAGCTTTAAGGAGGCCTCTCATCAAATGAGCTATTTTGGGCAGAGATTAAAGATCTATTTTAGCTGCGAGCGGGAACAGCTCTCGAAGAGGTTAATAATGATTCTGGAAACCTAAGCATCTCCAGCGCCCCGGGGTAGAGCAGGCAGAGCCCTGGGCAGTGCTGGCAGCCCTGACCCGCTGCCATCCTGCTGGGGAAGAAGAAGCTGCCGGGTGAGGAGAGGCTGCGGCGCTGGGCAGGCGTGGGTAATTGGAAGTGGCAGACGCTGGCACGCGGCTGCTGAGAAGGTCATTACGTGGGGCTGGGAATGAAATACCAGGAGCAAGGAGGGGAGCAGCCCTGTTAGCAATGGTCAGGGCTCTACTCAGGTACCTTTGGTGGTTTGGGCAGAGCCTGACCCGGGCTGCACGCAGGATCTGCTATAAACATGTATCCCCTCTGATTCGGTACCCGTGGGAGCGTGCTGGGGGGTGAGCTGGAGGCACGCTGCCCCTGGGGTGGGGGGTTGGCCAGCTCATCGAAGCAAAACCCCACTCATCCCACACAGTTACACTGTGCTTTCATCCTGCACACGGACAGGGAGAAGGGGCTTGGGATATCATAGAATCCCTAGGTTGGAAAAGACCTTTGAGATCAAGTCCAACTGTACCTGTCCACTACTAAATCATATCCCTAAGCGCTTCATCTACCCACTTTTTAAACACCTCCAGGAATGGTGACTCAACCACCTCCCTGTGCAGCCTCTGCCAGCACTCGATAACGCTTTCTGAGAAGAAATACTTCCTAATGTCCAATCTAAACTTCCCGTGACGCAGCTTAAGGCTATTCCCTCTCATCCTATCACCCATCGCTTGGGAGGAGAGAATGAGCCCACTGAGCTGCCCATTGTCCCCAGCACTTCAGGATGCTCACGAGCTTTTGGTCCCAACCCTAGAACAGATGTGGGATCAAACCAGCAGAAAAGCCAAGGAGACCTCTGGAGCAGCAATTAAAAGCACTCTAACGAGCCCAGAGTGCAGCCCAGCAAGGGCATCCACCTCCCAAGGCGCATGCAGCACCCACGTCCCTAGCTGAGACCCAACAGACTCAACACTACAGACACTAAATAAAGCTTCCCAGCACAGTTCCTCCTGCCCATCCTGGGGGCTCGCCTGCCCCACACGGTGACTGGGGGCCTGGTTACTGTGGCACCATCGTGGTGCCCAGGCCATCCAGCCGCCTGTCCAGCTGCACCGTGCGTGGCAGCCGGGCGTGCGCCGCTCGGTAATTACAGCCCCGAGCGCCTGAGCTGTGAAAGAATCTGACGAAGGAATTCAGGGTAGATCGCGCTGCTGAAATTACTATAATCAAAGGCTTTCACAAAGGCTTCAAATGCAACCAATTACCCTGAAAGGCGAGGCAAGAAAGGAAACAAATTAACGTGTTTGCACAGAGCCTCCGCGGCAGCGCACACATAGTCCTGTGCTGCCCTCGACCTCGGCCGGCCACTCCTCTTCATCCCCAGGTTGCGCTCCCCATCTTTGCAGGCTGCTCCCCATCCTCAGATGCCCATTCCCCATCCTTAGGTACCTGCATCCCACCCCTACATCCTGCTCCCTATCCCTGAGTTTCACTCCTAAACCCTGCATCCTGCTCCCCCTCCCCAGGTCTTACTCCACATCCTTGCATCCTGCTCCCCGTATCTGGATACTGGTCCCCATCCCCACTGCTGCTCCCCACCTCTGGGTACCACTCCTCATCCCCATCACTGCTTCCCATCCCTGCATCCTGCTCCCCATCTCTGCATCCCACCTATCAACCCTGCATCCCACTCCCCATCCCCAGCACTGCTCCCCATCCCTGGGTACCACTCCCCAGCCCTGCATCCCGCTCCCCATCCCCACATCGGCTGGCTCCATCGCCGCTGCCCCTGCCCGCCCCGGGATGCAGCTGCACACAAAGGGGCTCTGTGCCCGTCCCTCGCCCCGTGGCCGGCCGCTGCCCCGCCGACAGACAAAAGCCCTGCCTGTGCCGGCAGCCGGGGCCAGCGCAGGCTCGAGGAATTGCCAGGGTGGCCCGGGGAAACCTCCCTCCCTCCTCCCCTGGCGCTGGCTGGGGTCCCCGGGTGAGGGGAGGCGAAGGGTCCTCAAAGGCGCCCATTGAGCGCAGCCCCACATCATCCCGCCGACAGATGGGGAAGCTATTCACTGTCAGCCCCCCACCCTCGCCTCCTTAACGTTACGCTTCATCTGTGCTGCCAGTCTGGGGGAAAACAGGGGAAAAAGGAAAAAAAAAAAAATCAACTTCTTTCTTTTTAATATTTAACGAGAGTCCATCACCCTAAGTCTATTTTGTAATACAAAGCTCTGGAGATTTAAACCCTTCTCACCCGGAGAGATGGAAATGAATGGCACTCTTTAATGAGCTGGTTCAGCAGAAAAGATAGATTTCTAAGATTACTGTTGGAATTCTTATAATTGATGTGTACTTTTGTAATGAGGATTATACCACCATCCGGTCAAGTAATTCTGGCTCTTCTCCCCCCCTTCTCCTGAGCTCACCCTGCTTTTGGGGTTCCCTGGGGGCCAGCTCGTGTCCCTGTGGGGGGAAGGCAGCACAAAGAGAAGGGAGAAGGAAAAGGCAAAGAGAAATTAAACAGGTTTTTCTTATTTAGACACAGATAACCTAACGCAGCCACGGAATGGGGAAGATAAGGCATCTCTCAAGATTTATATATTTGTTTTACAAAGCCTTGCTTTTCCCCACCGATCGGAGGCCGGATGAGTTGCTGAATGTCGAGTAATTAAAAGGAACAAGAGAACAATACCCGCGCCCGCTGAAGAACGCGGAGTTTCCCTGGGATGTTTATAGCAAATGTACGAAAATGTACAAGCTGGGATGGCAAGAGCTGACAGGCGCGCCGGAGCAGTCGTGATTGCGAGCTGGCTGCCTCCCCTGGCTGATTGGCATTAATTGTGTGCGTTTGCAAAGCAGAACGGAAAGTCTGACATTAGCTGCAAGCCAACATTTCTTTCTAATAGTCTTAATGATTACGACGAGAGCTGATGATCATTGTGGGGCGTTAATAGTCCAGAGAGCAGCTCTGTGGCTTCTCCTGGCAGAGACCAGAGCTGGGCTGTCCCCATCCCTGTCCTCACCAGCCCCACACGTGCAGCCAGAGATGCTCCCCAGGGTGGGCTAGGGATGCCGTGGGATGAACTGAAGGGGTCCCACGCAGCCAGAGCCCCCCTGGAGGGACACAAACATACACACACACCACTTAAAACTCTCCGGAGGGGACAGTGACGGGGGAGGGGACAGCAGCCCCCTGCCCTCCCAGGGTTGAGAGCAGCTCCTGCTGCATCCCCTGGCTCTGCCCCATGGGAGAGGGTTGGGTGTGAGGGGAGACACCAGGAGGGACAATGTCCCCCACTCTGAGACCTCCAAAGGGTCCCAGGGATGCCCCACTCTGGCGTGTGCCCCACGGGAAGCACTGGGTGCCCCAAATGCAGCTGGGTCACCACCAGGCACCGCAGAAGGGGACAGTGCTGCCATTCAGGGAGCAAAGAGAGGGGAGAGCAGCCTGCACACAACCCTCATCGACAGCAGAAATCCTTATTAAAAGCCAGTTAATGAAACTTGAGTATTCCAGACTTTCTACAAGGCTGGGTTTTTTTGGATGCCCTTGAGTTTCACCACTGCACAGAGGCCTGCAGGAGGGCGAGTCGGCAGCAGGGATCGACACTGGATGCTCCAACCGCAGCTGTGGCAGCGCTGGAGCCAGACGTGCACGAAAACCCTCCACAGCCCCGACCCATCCAGGTTTACACAGGAGGAAAAATCAATGCCCATCGATCCACAATATAAAGCAGGACCGCAGCGCTGGCAGCCGGCAGGCAGCCGGCATCTGACCGGTGCCGTGCAGAGGACACGGTTGGGGTCACCTCCCTGGGGACCGGTGTCCCTTCTGGGGTGTACGGCTCGAGGTGCAGCGGGGACTCGGGGTGCAGCTAGGCTGCTGGCAGCACCGGATCCCTGCGGGCAGTGAGCGGCTCTGCCAGTCCACGTGCCGTAAACCCTCGCAGCAGCAGCTAGGACACATCCACGGCGTGTGGGTGGCCCTTGCCCGTGTCCTTGCCGGGACATGGCTGGCACCCACCCAGCCTCCCTCAGGGCCACCACACAGCCCGCCGGGATGGGCAGATGGACAGACAGACAGACGGCCTCAGCCCAGCTCCAGGCTGTTTCAGCTTTTCATTTCTGTTTTTATATCATCTGTGTTAGCCGACACATCACTCAGCTTCAGGCTTTCTGAGCTCACTAATACTTGTTCCCACATGAAAAGAAATAAAGACTTGGTCCTTCTCTCCCTTCCCCCTCCCTCCCCAAAAAAAGTCTGTAAAGAAGAGCTATAAAAATGGCTTGTTATCTCACCTAGTGATGCTCAGACTGTATGTTATTGCTAATTGGGTATAACATCCTTGTCTTGTTCTGCTCTCTGAAGCTAAATCAAGAAAGCACCACTGCTGCGAACTAATTATATCTCCGGACTGCACACTCCAGCTTGTCTTCCCCTTTATTGAGTTAAAAAATGGTCACTAACCTTAATCTCTCATATCCCCAAGCATTAAGGCTGCTGAAAAAACACCACTTCCACCTGCATCCCAATCTATGCTGGGAAAGATGGAGCGCACAGCCCAGCAGAGGCTTTGTGCTGCTCCAGGACTGGGACACGACCACGAGTGAGGTCGCAGAGGCGCCCATCTGAACCACAATCTTGGTGCTGGCACATCAAGACCACCAGAGATGCTACTCGGGTTCCCGTACCATTGAGTCTTCACCCTAACACAGCTCTGAGGCTTTCTGTGCTGCACGCACCCAGAGACCAAGCGCTGCTGCTTTTCTACCTTTCCTTCTTACGGGGAAGTTGGAGCCTCTCTCGTTAGGATGTTTTCAAAATCTGAACTTTGGGCAGTGCTCTCCTCACCCAAACTTGCCAGATGTGAGCAGATGTGAGCATTTCAGTCACGCATGCATGAAGCAAGGGGAGTGGGTGCTGCTCCAGTTCAACCCCATCAGCTCCCAGTCCCAGGTCCCGTTAACGCCGTGGGTTCCCCATGGGAGCAGGGACGATGCAGCTACCCAGCTACAGGTGGCTATGGCCAAAGTGCTCTGGTTACCAGAGCAGCACGGCTGCACGCTACAGTGCTGCTGCCATGGCATGGACCCCTGCGGCAGCAGGTCATTGTGGAAAAAAGAAAGCGTAACCAGACCCCCAAAGGGGACGGAGATGAGCAGAGGGGCTTGGGCACCGCAGCTGTAGAGGGTGGCCCCATCAGCCACATGGGGTGAGAAACTTAAGCAGAAATGCGAGGCTGTGGGTCAGAAACCGAAGAGCCACACCACTGAGCTCAGCACCGTCCTGGAAAATACATGCAGACGGTGTTACTTTCCAAAGGGAAAAATCAAGCTCTGGTTCTCCTTGTGAGCCAGGAGCATCCCTTAAAAAATTGATACTTCCCTGACTATTAATTAACCTGAACCACTTAAAACTGCCTTCAATTTGTCAGGTTTAACTGCCAGCTCTTCTCGGTAAATCAAGCGTCGCGTGCAGAGGGAGGCTGCGTGTACAAGGCAGCGGTGAAGGGAGCAGAGCGAGCGGGGCACCCTGCACCGTGCTCACCATCCTGTCCCCCACAAGCACTGCTGATGATATTCATACCCTGCAATTAGCCAGGATGCGATATTCAACACAACAGCCGGGTGGGCAGGCAGGCCAGGGGGGGTGCAGAGCACCCCACCCCGCAGCCTCCCCGTCTCCCCATGTCGCCCTTGTTGTGCAATCAAGGCTGAATTCAAAAGCAATATGAATATTTATCTCTGACAGTGAAATCTCCCTGCTGCCGGGTATTAAGGCTTTATTAGTGTGTGGTTACCAGTGAGGCTAAGCCAGCCCTGGCTCTAGCCTGGAGCACCGCACAGATGACCCACGAGAGGCAGATGGCAAACGCCTCGCAGAGCTCCAGACCCAGGATGTGCCTGTCCTTGCCGGGGCGAGGAGCTTGCTGAGCACCCCAATCCCACGCAGGGGGATGGGAGAAGGTTGGGAGCTGGGTACCCCCTGAAAACCCCTCCTCACCCAGGACCAACCCCTCCCAAACATCTCCCCACATCAGGGCTGTCCCCCAGCCCTTGCACCGCATGGCTCGGCCTTTTGGGTTAAAAAGCTGATGTATTCTCTCTTTAGTGAAAGGAGTCCCAGGGGCTATAAAAATTCCCAGCAGGCTCCTGTCAGTCTCAGGTCATTAACTTTCTTTCATTGGGAGTTTGTTTACAGTCAGCCATAAATAGCGGCGCCCGCATCCCTTGCCAGCCGGGATGGGATGGGGTTGCCCGTGGGATGGGATGGGGTTGCCCACGCAGAAGGGTGCAGCACCCTGGGGCGCGGGGTCCGGCGCTCGCCCCTGCTGTATTGATATTCCTAAGTTTCCCACCAGCCTCGGGTCCCATCCGGCACGCACAGCATCGTTTGCCACGAAACCACCTCAGTCTCACAGATCTACAGGGTCACCTAGCGCTCAGCCGGAGAGAGCCGGGGCGTGCGCTTGGGCATGCTTGTGGTTCAGGTGTCTTTCCCAGCGGAGGAGGAGGAAGGCAGCTGGCTGGAGCTGGTCGCACAGGTAACCTGGGACCTGCCCTGCATCCTTACCCAGCACAGCAGCCGCTGCAGAGGGAGCCCGGCCCCTGCATCCATCGCAAGCGCTCACCTCGTGTCAGGACCTCTGCGTGTTTGAGATGCCCCAGTCTGGGTGCATGGAGCCCTAGAAGGGACCACAACGCCCTTCATCTCACAGTGACCTCAGCCTCAGACACCCCTGGCACCAGACATTTCACCAGCACAGAGGTAGGAAGCAGGAAAGCCAAGCGCACCACCAGCATGACACCACGCTCCTGCCAGGCTGCTTTGCACATTAGGGCTCCTCCATGTGCCCAAACACACCTGGGATGGTCCGGAAGCACCCACATCCCACTCCCTGTCTGAGATGCACCCAGGGCACTGCCAATGCCCTCACACCAGGAGCACACCCTGAGCCCCATCAACTTCCACTGTGTCTCCCCATTGGGAGTCTGCTGGGTGCGGGTGCCCAGGACCAGCAGTGGGATCACAGAGGACCAGGAGCTTTATTTACTCTATGTGAACACTCTGGCTCTGCCACGGCCGTGTGAACCCACCAGCTGCAGCCCTAATAAAGATGCAGGAGCACACGGCTCCCGAGAACCACGACTTGGCGGGGCTCACTCAGAGCACCGGGCACTGGTTAAATATTTATGCCCCAGCTCAGCGAAGCACCCGTCTCTCTCTGCAAGGCTGAGCAGGGAACAGCAAAGCCCACGGTCGCTGCCAACAGCACAGCTACAGCCCCATAGCAGGGATGCTCAGCATCAGCAGCCCCGCGCTGGCACGGATGCCCCGAGTGGGGACTCGGTGGCACAGCCCCCCATCCTGTGCCTCATCCCAGGGCTGTGGAGAGGAGCTCCTGGGAGTAAATGTCCACCAGCAGTGCAGCCAGGAGCCCACTTCTTGTTTTATTCCAGCTATAGGAAAGACTGATGCATGGGGCAATCACAGAGTCCAGCAGCATCCCAGGCTGTGCGGTGAGCTAAGAGATTAAAACCCCAAACTCACGCGTGGTGACTTCTGCTCTTCCACCCGTCCTCAGGAAAGCAGGAACTCGCCAAAAATCACGGCCTCATCACTCACAGTCCCCATCACGTCTATGGAAATATCTATATTTTAAACCATAGACTCGGCACAACCTGTAATCAGAGCAACACAAATAGCCCCTGCTTCCCATGTAAATTAAAAACACCCATTAGGCAGATTTCAAAAGATGTCAGTAGGCTTATAATTATACACGACATCCTTCCGAGATAAAAGCGATTACCGGGGATGCAAATCACTTAGCAACCAATCAGTGCCCCCAGAGTGCAAAGCACTGACCAGCCATCCATTTTCGCCTCGTCCTTTTATTCCCTGCATCGAGCAAATACAAACACAGATAAAGAGAGGCACAATAGCTCTTGACACGCAAATAGGTTAACATAATAAAGCCAGCTTTAGCCGGCTCACTCGAGGGAGAAAAGCAATTCTCAGGCAAGCAGGAGGTAATAAAACAGGGCTTTTGTGTTCCTGGCTCCCATTCTCACCCCTGCGCCAGCTTTGCTGCATTAGCTGATAGGCATCGCGGTTTGATTGAATTACCTTTCATGAATATTAGCTTTTTGAGGAATGCGCAGGCAGAAGAGAAAGAAGAAATGTCTTATTTTTGCATGCATGCGCCCGCTGCAGACAGACATGCGGCGGCACAGATGCCGGCGGGGCTGGGAGCGGGGGTCCCGGCAGGTGCAGCCCCCCCAGCCCACTCCACCAGCTGCAGCATCCCTGCATCCCTGCGGGCAGCACCAGTCGGGGAGGGGGGGCACCGCGCACGGAACCCCCACCCGGGGACCAAACACCACCGAAGGACCTTCTCCTGCCGGGAGAGGATATTCTGTCCCCAAAAGGAGCTCTTGGGGCCATGAAGCTCCTGCCACCATCACCCTGGTACCCACCCCGCATGCCTCCTGTGCCCTTGGTCCCCAGGTAGCAGCGGGATGCAGGGTGGGCTGGTTCCCACCAAATACATACGAGGTCTTAACTCGCTGTGGGGCAGGATCAGGCCGGATCGGGGAGCAGGGCTGACAGGCTTCACTGCAGATTTACCCCACACAAGTTCAAGCCACAGAGGAAACCCACTTCAGACCAAAATGAACTGTACTGCCTGGCAGGGATGCAAACACCCGGCACTAATTCCACACGCACGGCGGGGAGCGCGGGTGCAGAGTGCCATGCTCAGCGCAGACCACCACCACCGGGGTCGTGGGACTCGGGAGACGAAGCCCTTCCCCAGGCAGGGCAGCAGGCTGCAATTAAAAACCAACCCTGGAGAGAACAGGCACCCTGCGCAGGGATGGATGTGTGGTTCAGGCTCAAATATAACAGATAAGCAGAGAGGCTTCAAAAATGAGGTGACGTGGCTTTCCCAGAGGTGCTCTGTCCCTTGGGGCACGGCATGGCAGCAGCCACGCCATCGCCTCCCTCTGTGGGCTTCTCTGCTGCAGCCTGGGGATAAATATTCACCGTGAGATCTTTCAGTTTTCAATGATAGGGTCAGCTGAAATGGTGCCCATTTTGCAGCCAGCACCGCTTTGGCACAGAGAACGCGCTCCACTGGTACCAACCCACTCAGCCAGCAGGAAAAGCGTTCCTAAAGCCAGGAAAGCAAGCCAGGCTCCCGCAGCTGGAGAATGGCTTTTTCTTCCCCAGCTCTAAGCACAAGGTCAGAGGAACACATCGAGGTGAGAGCTTCCCTCGCCTTCTGCTACGGCTTCGAGGCAGCCTGACCCAACAGCACATGGTTCACATCACGGCTCGCCCTGGCACAGCACCTGAAAATCCATTCCTGAAAGTTTTAAGGATGCTTAATAAGAAAAGTCCCTCCTGAGGGCCTGGGATGCCACATACCCTCTGTCAAGGATGTTTCCCACCTCATCCCAGAGCCCATGTGCGAAGGGTCCTGCTGGAAGGATGCAGGCATATTGCGGGCACATGGACCAGCACCACATGCCCGGCACGTGGGATGGCAACACCTCCCTGCAAGGGGATGGGAAGGTATAAAACTGCCAAATGCCACAAAATCAGCCTGGACAAGACTTGGGATGCTCCTTGCTGAAAGAGGGCCTGCATGGCTGTGCCCCCACGCTGGTGGAGCCTCACGACCATGCACCCTTAGTGCTCTGCCCTCCACGAAGCCACGTCGCGCACCCAGGCGAGCTGCCCGCAGCCTCTGAACGAGAGCATCCCTAGCAGGAGGATGCACATAAATGTACACACACGCATCTAGATCAAAAGACTCCCTACAGAGCCATCTGTGCCCCGACAACCAGAGTCAGGCAAAGCACCACTGCCCGATGCCAAGCAAATCCATCCCTTGGAAAAGCACGGCTGTAAAACTTTGCTGCTGCCTTTCCTTGGAAATCAACTGGAGCGATACCACCGGTTTTGCCCCGCCGCAGCCGTTCCAGCGGGCAGGGCGATGCCCTGCAGCGAGCTGTGCCAAGCAATTCCCAGCTTCCCATGCCCAACTTCCAGCGTCCAGATCCTGCCTCTCCAGGCATTAAATTCCCACGGCTCTCCCCTAGAGCCGGATTTGGATGCTGTGGGGCTGAGCCACCTCCACTGGCACCGGGAACATCTCATTTTCTGCTGGCGACCAAGCCTGCTCGTTGCTGCTTGGTGGGAGCGCAGGAGGATGCCCAGCAAGGTGGCTCCCGGGTACCTCATTCCCGGCGGATGATATTCCCAGCGCCAAGGGTCTAGGAGATGCCACAGGGATGCTCCCTCCGTTCCAGGAGATGCAGGAGGCCAGCAGACAAGCTCTTCTTCACCACAGCCACCCGACACCGCGAGAGGCAGCCGGGAGAGATGGGCTCTTCAATAAAACATCGCAGGGTGGTTCCTTCTCTCCTCTCCTTTGTGACCAGCGAGATCCACGCCGGGGCCGGGGGTCCTGGCTCTGCCACCACCCGGGCGCTTCCCCGCCGCCTCCCGGCCCCGGAGGAGAGGGAAAAAAAAAAAAAAAACAATTTTTTCTGTTTATTTGTTTGTTTTCCAGGCGAAAAAGAGGAAATCGGGGTGGGCAGGAAAGGCAGCAGCTCCCGGACGGCTGGAAGTGTCTCAGCTTTCCTCGTGGAGGCACCCGTGGATGTTTTATTTCCACTTACGAGGCAGGCGACCCAAAAAGCCATTAAAAAAAATTAAAAATATGGGGGGGGGGCGGCGGGAAAGAAAGTTGTTCTCGTTGCTTTCCGGTAGCGATGGGCGAACCGGTCCCCAGTCGGTTTTTAGCCGGTTTCTAGTCGATTCCCAGCCGGTTTCCTGTCGATTCCCAGCCGATGCGGCGGCTCCGCGACCGGGGACACCGGGCAAGGAGCTGCGGAGTCCCCCGGTTCCCCCTCATCCCGGTAACCCCCGCCTCCCTCCATCCATCCCCGGTGCCTCCCCCCCCCCCCCCCCCCATCTCCCCTCTCCGTTACCGTCAGAGCTGGATCCGTGCCGGGTCCGTCCGGTGCGGTGCGGGGCGCTCGGGGCCGCCCCCCCCGGTCCCGTTAGCGCTGGATCCGTGCCGGGTCTGTCCGGTGAGCCGCCCGGCCCCCCCCGCCCCGTGCACGGCCAGCGTGCGGCGGCTCCCGGGCCGGGGAGGGGGGGGCGAGGGGGAGGAGGAGAGAGAAAAATATCCGGAAAAAAAAGGTGGGAACAAAAAAAAAATTAAAAAAAAAAATTAAATTCAAATTAAATACCCCCCCGGCGGCATCACAGCGCGGCGCCTCCGGGCCTTTGTGCGGCGGGGACCGGGGGGGGGGTGGGATGCTCGGCGGGGCGCGGTGTCCTCGGGGCTGCGGCGGCTCCGGGAGCCCGGAGAGGGGGCGGCTCGGTGTCGGTGTCAGCCTCCTCGGTGCTGCCTCCTGCCCCGGCACTGAGCGCCCGGAGGCGGGGACGGGGGGCGGCTCGGGGTCGGTCCTTTCGGTGCTGTCTCCCGCCCCGTTCGGGATCCCGGAGGGGGGTTTGGTGTCGGTCCCCTCGGTGCTGCCTCTTGCCCCGGTTCGCGGCTGCGGCGACTCTGAGCGCCCGGTGGCGGAGAGAGGGGGGGCGGCTCGGTTTCGGTGCTATCGGTGTCGGTCTCGGTCCTTTCGGTGTCGGTCTCGGTCCTCTCGGTGCTGCCTCCCGCTCCGATGCGCAGCTCGGTGTCGGTGTCGGTCCTCTCCGTGCCGGTCTCAGCACTCTCGCTGCTGCCTTCCCGCGCCGGTTCGCGGCTGCGGCGACACTGAGAACCCGGTGGCGGAGTGTATGTGTGTGTGGGGGTGGGCTCGGTGCCGGTCTCCTCGGTGCCGCCTCCCTTCCCGACTCTGAGCACCCGGTGGTGGAGAAGGGGGTGGAGGGGAGGCTCGGTTTCGGTCCCCTCGGTGCTGCCTCTCGCTCCGGTTCGCGGCTGCGGCGACTCTGAGCGCCCGGTGGCGGGGGAGGGGGGGCAGAGGGGGATCAGTGCCGGTTCTTTCGGTGCTGTTTCCCTCCCCGACTCTGAGCACCCGGTGGCGGAGAAGCGGGGGGGAGGGGCGGCTCTGTGTCGGTCTCGGTCCCCTCGGTGCTGCCTCTGAGCACTCGGTGGAGGAGGGGAGGGTGGCTCGGTGCCGGTCCCCTCCGTGTCGGTCCTCCCGGTGCCGGTGCTGCCCCCTCCCCGACTCTCGGTGGCGGAGAAAGGGGTGTGGGGTCTGCTCGGTGCCGGTCCCCCCGGTGTCGCCTCCCGCCCCACTCTGAGCACCTCCGGGGCAGCGGGGAGGGGAGGCGGGAGGGGGGGGGGGGGGGGATGCGGCTCGGTGCCGGTCGCAGCCCCCTGGGCGCTGCCTCCCGCCCCGGTGCGCGGCTGCGGCGACACTGAGCGCCCCGCGCCGGGGCCCGGCGGCCGCACGCGGCTCGGCTCCGCCCCCGGCGCGTTACCAAGGGGACGCGGCCGCCGAGCGTCCTTGCGGGGAAGAAAAAAGGGGGATGGGGGTGGTGATGATGGAGGGGAAGGAGGCGGAGCAGGCCGGCTGCAGGCGCCCTTTTCGCGGGAAAACTTGAACCGGCCGCCAGCAGGCGCGCGGCGCGGGACTACAACTCCCATCATCCCCCGCGGCGCCGAGCGCAGGGCCCTGCGCTCGGCGCCGCGGGGGATGATGGGAGTTGTAGTTCGTGTGCCCCGAGAAGGGAGGATGGTCCCCGACGGGAGCCGCTCCTGGGGGACCTCGAGGGTACCAGGATGTGTTCTCGGTGACAGCAGTCCCCGAGGTGTCACAGCTCCGGCAAATGGGGGGAAAACGTGGCTGGAGTTCATCACCGGACAGCCAGCGCTCCCCGGGCAGCCGGTGACCACCTTGGTGAGGGCTGTGGCCACCACTGAGCCCCGTGGGATGTGTAGGCAGAGCTGTCATCGCTGAGTCTGCCCTCAGGAACACGAGTCCTGAGCTCCCTCATTCCTTCCCCTAGTCCACCATACCTTTATCCCTTCCCTAGGTCCGCCATGCCTTTATTCCTTCCCCAAACCCACTATAACTTCATTCCTTCCCCAAACCCACCATAACTTTCTTCCTTTCCCAAAGCCACCATATCTTTATCCCTTCCCCAAATCTACCATGCCTTTATTCCTTCCCCAAACTCACCATCCCTTCCTTCTTTTCCCAAAGCCACCACATCTTTATCCCTTCCCCAAATCCACCATGTCTTTATTCCTTCCCTAAATCCATCATACCTTCACCCCTTTCCCAAGTTCACCATGCCTTTATCCCTTCCCCAAACCCACCATACCTTTATTCCTTCCTCTAACCCACCATGCCTTTATCTCTCCCCCAGACCCACCATACCTTTCTTCCCTTCCCAAATCCACCATCTCTTTACAACTTCCTGAAGTCCACCATGCCTTTATCCCTTCCCCAAACCCACCATACCTTTATTCCTTCCTCAAATCTGCCATGCCTTTATTCCTTCCTCAAACCCACCATGCCTTTATCCCTTCCCCAAACCCACCATACATTTCTTCCCTTCCCAAATCCACCATCTCTTTACCCCTTCCTGAAGTCCACCATGCCTTTATCCCTTCCCCAAGTCCATCACACCTTTGCCACAGGCTGTGAGGGTGTGAGCATCCATCACTAGAGAGCACTTCCAGAAAGAGCCTGTTCACTCTTGCCCATAATGATGCTGAGGACCCCAACGTGTGTGCACACACAGCACCCCCAAAGCAGCCCAGCGGGTGCCCCTGGAGCTCGCTACCTTCCCACCTCCCTCCTGCCTTGCAGCATTGAGCTTTGAGGAGTTTTTTGTAGGGAGTGGTTTGGCTTCTCAGCGCCTTTGCAGCTCCTCCGTCCAGCGCAGCTCCCCAGACATCGGTGATGTTGGGTGTGAGGGAGGAGAGCTGAACCCCAAGATCTGTTTTGGGAGACTGGGTACCTCCGAACGTGGAGAGATGCTCCAGTCACCACTTCTGATCCAGTGAAGGTTGAGAAATTAAAATAATAGCTAGATATGCTTTCAGGAGAGCGATTCCTCTGTGTAATTATAATATGTATTATCCTCCCTGTGAAAATACATTATATTGAATAAATTCCCTCTTTGAACAGGGCTATTCATACTGTTCATTTGTTTCAGTTCAAACATTTTTAGCTCATATATCTGGCAGGTTCTTGTGCAGCTTTGTACGTACTCTGCGGCTTATTTATCTGCTTTCTGCCTTGCAATGTAGGCCAGCGATAAGAATAAAAAC
The DNA here is from genome assembly GCF_017976375.1 of Cuculus canorus. Lineage (NCBI taxonomy): Eukaryota > Metazoa > Chordata > Aves > Cuculiformes > Cuculidae > Cuculus > Cuculus canorus. The sequence continues at coordinate 8,883,868 of NC_071417.1, forward strand.
CATTATAGATTTGTGAACAGCACTTAGATTTTTCAAAGATAATTTAATCAAAGCTATTAGTAAGTCAGGAAGAAAGATTGCTTTTTATTCAGCACAAAAAAAAAAAAAAAAAGAAAAAGAAAAAGAAAAGGAGCCCTCATTCTGCTCAGAAAAGGTTTTAACCACCTGAAGTCACTCACAAGGACTTGAAAGGGCGATGGTGGTTTTGCTGGGGAAGAGATCCATCTTGAAAGAGAGAACTTCAAAAGGTGGGTGTTTCGACACTGCCTTCAAGAAGGTACCATTAAGCTGTTCTGACCTCCCCATTTATATCCTTTTTGGGGTTTTTTTTTTTTAAGACTTTAGAGAGGAGAAACACTTTTGTGATTCAGGGAACCTTTGCCGGAACATAAATTTCACCCGACGATGTTGGGAACACAAGGAGAGCCTTAATCTGCTAATGAATGAGCTCCGCAAAGTGCCACCAGCTCCGCTTCTACATCCAGAGGGATTGAATTGCAAAAAGGAATCGGGAAGCCCTCCCTGCTGGAGGAGGGAGATTTTTAAAAGTCCTTTTGCTTTAGCACAAATAAATAATGCATCGGCCGGATTTGAGGTGGCAGTCGGGAAGATCTTTCCCCTGCGGTACCAGGGAGCCCACCCCAAGTTTTCCATGCCGGCTGCTCACCATTGGGTTCACAAAGCACAGATACACGGGATGGTAACCACTGCTCTTTAAGACGACGGTGTCCCTTTAATTTAATATCATTATTTTTGACCGGCGCTAGCAATCCGGAGCGCTGAGCGTTTTCATCTCTCATCCTGACAAATGCACGCTGTAATTCTTTGACCAAAATGTCAGTCTGCTCTGGAAATGACTGGCCCTCAGAATGAGAAAGATTTCCAGGGGATTAAAACCGGGCCATTACTCTCCGCTCTAAATGCATTCAAGGCTCTTAAAGCCGGAGCTGCTTTTCTTTCCTTTTGTACGAAAAGTTATTGACTTATCAAGGTTAAAATACACTCAGTATGGCCCAATAAAACAGGGATATCGCCGCATTCGTGCTGTCATTTGCAGGTCCGTTTTCATGGCAACAGGGCTCTTTTCTGCACATTAAACGGTTCAGTTGTGCAAAGTTCAGACATTACATAAACAGAGAGGTAACAACAAAAAAAAAAAATCAATGAGCTCATAGGCATGGAAAAAGGAGATAGCATTGATCGGGGCCGGCATCGATATTTGGGATCGCTGCCTTCTGCCCCGCTCGCAGCCCTCCTGCGCTGGCAATGGGGACACAAAGAGATGCTGAAGGACACGGAGGAGGGGGATGATGCCTTCACCCCCTCCTTGACCACCTCCTGCCCTTGATTAATATCACCCGAGCACAGCCTAACACCACAAAGAGTGGAGGGGATGCCCACTCGCTGGGCTAGAGGGTTTATCAGCGCTAATAAAGGTGTTGGTACGCCAGTGGTTGCTTTCCGCAGCTGATTTTTGGTCCCTGTTCCATGGCAAATCCCAGGAGGTTTTCTCCCAGCCATTTCCAAGGGGCACCTCCAGGATGGAGGGGTCTGGAAAGGCAGCTCCCTGTAGGCAAGGAAGGGGCACATGGTGAATTCGAACACATCGACCACCTTTGGTGCCGGCACCGTACTGTGGTGGCTCCGGCAGGACTAAAAGGAGCATGGTGCTAGCAGGGTGCGGGGCGTTTGGGCGAGTGACTTTGATGCTGATGGGAGATGTCAAGCTTTTTGCTTCCCAGTCTCCGGGGTGAGAGAGATTCCAGCGTTAAAACGCTTGTTAGAGGAGAGGCACCAACATCTGTTGGGAGAGCAAATGGAGAGCGGGAGTGAGACAGCCACGGGCAGCCAGGCGTGAAGGAGGAGGAGGAGGAGGAAGACGGAGGGTCTCTTTGAGCTGCTTCTGTGGCACAGAAGATCTGCTGCCCTTTGCAGAGTACCTGCATATGGGCTTGCTCCTCAGTGGCAAATCTCACTGATGTGAGAGCAGAGTTTGCCCACTGGGAAGCCTGAGGCAATAAACTGGTTTCGTGTGGCCACTTGCTGGGGTTCCCAGCGCCAGAATGCCCCAGCACTGGGGCCAACTGGGGAGAACTGGTGCCTGGGGGCACAGAAAGCACTGGTCTGGACATGGAAAGAACCCTTTGGGGCAAGGAACTGTGTCCCAAGAGCATCCTCCTGGCTGTCCCCTGGGTGCTCTGCGGTGGGAGGTGCAGAGGAGCAGGGCTGGGCGGTGTTTGGGGGCAGCTGCCCTGGGCGCTGCAGGGATCAGGAAGGCAGAAGCTCCTGTGCTCTGCTTCCCCCCCTCCGCCCCCAGTTTATTTATAGATTCAGCAAGTTATTCAGCTGAAACAAATCTCCGTTTCAGTCAGGTCCTGGGGCCAGCGGCAGCCTGCATTATCTCACGGGCAGCCATACATTAGGCAGCACGAATTCTATAGGGGCATCAGCAGCCCAGCACAGACAACCTGCGGGCTGGGGGCTGCAGGAGGGTGAGGTGTGCCTGGGCAGGGTGATGGTCCCCAGGGGGCAGATGGTGACACGAGGGCACCCTAAGAGCAAGCCAGGACTGATTGTTCATGGTGGGGGACAACCACACAGGGTGCAGGGTGGGCTGCCAGGGGTGTGAGGGGCTGGGGGGCACTCTGCCCCCCAGCACAGCAGCCAGACCCCTTGACGTGACACGGGGAGCGACTGCTCACTGTCAGCCCGAGTCTATTTTTATTCCCTGATTAAAAATATCCCAGCCTGGGTCACTGGCACATGATGGATCATCGCTTCTGTGACTTCCCCCAGGGCCTTCCCAGCTCCGAGGCGAGGAGCAGAGTTGGGTTTCCTACAAGAGCACCCTGCACCCTTCCCACTCTGTAAAAACACAGAGAGGACATCACAGCACTCATGCTGCGGGGGTGCAAGAAGTACCCATGTGTTCAGGGAGCCAGGGCAAGACACAGCAGCAGCTCCAAGTGCCTCAGGATGGCCCCACGCCAGCTCTGCATCCCAGCAGTGGCCAGGGAGCATCCCAGCATCACTGCATCCTCACTCTCTGCTGTCCCCACGCTTAATCTCTGTCAGTGGTGGAGCAGATCCTGTGCCTTTCTCTTTCGTCTCCATTTGCATTTTGTGAAAAATTTAACCTTGCTCAAAAGCTTGAGCAAAAGCCCTTGTGAGCAGGGAACGGAGAGCAGATCCCAGCCTGCAGTGCATTTTCTAGCCCTATTAGTCACGAGCCTCTGACGCTACGAGAGATACAGGGCTGACTGACAGGTGATTTGGTTTTATCTCACCTGGGAACATTTCATATCCGGCACAGGGCCGTTTTGCAGCCTCTTTGTGCTGGAGCACTCAGCAGCATCGCTGAGTGGAGGCACAAATGAGGGGGATCCCAATGCCTCTGGCTGCCGAGGGCACCCACAGCAGGCAGCACCCCAGACATCGCAGAGCAGGAAAGCATCACTCACAGAGAGGGGTTAGCAGTCACGGCATCCACTATCTGCTGGGCATCACCTCCTCCCTGATGATCCCCAGGACACCTTTCAGCCTGCAGAGACCCACAGAGCCCAGAGTGCCTCCTCCTTTGGCAGGAGGTCAGAATCCTTTGGCTCTGCAAACCACTGGTTCCTGGAAACAGGAGGTGATCAGGGCCAGGCGTGATGCTGCCTCTGGGTTTGCTCCGGCCTCAGCCCTTGCATGTGGAGTTCCATATCTGCCTCCTGCATGGATTTTTTATTTCCCTTCCTTTGCTCTGAAACTGGTTTCCTTTTCCCCCAAACTACTCGATGAAGCTGCTTAATTGCATTTACGGAGCGGTGCCGGCGTGTGCTGTCAGCCTGGATTATGGGGTGGTCTCTGCTGAGGGAGGCAGCCCTGCGGGAGCTCCTGTCTGTGGGCAGCTGAGCTGGAAACCGGGCTCCGGGAGTGAAATTGGAGGGAGATGGAGATTCCCGGGAGACCTTCACCTTTAACTTCACTGCTTCTTTCCCCTCTAAATCTGCTGACATTTGGAAAAGGGGAATCATTGCAATTTGCTTGGTTCAGCAAGTTCCCCCTCTCCCCTGTGCCTCTCCTGACCCGACTCAGCTCTGCTGGGCTGTCGGCAGCCCCGGTACGGCAGAGGGCACTGACCTAGAGGGAGAGGAAGGTGAACAATTCCCAAGCCCACCATGGCAGGACAGTCTCGTGCCTGTGGCATCGAGCAATGCCCGGTGGCCTCGAGTGATGCTGCATGGTGGGACCAGTGCCCTGTGCGCCCCATCGGTACTGGGCTGCTGGAAGAGCCAGCGCAGCCTCTCAGCCCGGGAAGCACCTGCTTCAATCCTCTTGACAGTCAAGAATTTAAAATGATTTATTAAAAATGTATAAAGCCCGGTTGTTGGTGTCGCTGCTCTGATAAGAGCATCGTCTCCTGCGCCGCTCCCGTGGCAGGCGCGCTCAGCTCAGGTTTATGTTCCCCTCACTCAAACAGCTCTCACCGTGGCACCTGCACAGGGAGCGGGGGAAGGATCCCCCCGCTCTGCATTTTAATTTTCATCAGTCTGCCACAGGCAAATGCGTTCAGGCTTCGGGAGGCGTTAGAGCTGAGCCGTGACCTGTGGGAAGACAGCATCCCACTGCAGCCGGGTGAGAACCGTGCTGGCAAAATGAGGGGCAGGACTCCTCTGCCCACATCCCTGGTCCAGTCTGGCCACGGCACCATGGCCATTCCACGCAGGGCTCTGCTTCTCCTGCCCCACCTACCCCCCAGAAGGGCTGCAGCCCCTTCTCCCTCCAGAGGTCCCTTTCCGAGAAGCGGAGCCCGATGACCTGCAGCACACGAGAGAGATTAATGGAGACATAGAGGGTGTGCAAGCGGCTCCGTCACTCTGTGACGTGTTCCAGCCTGCGGCCGTAAATCGGTTACGGTGGCTCAGCCGTAAAGCCGAGGACAGAGGGGAGGCAGGGAAACCTCCCTGGATTTTGCCAATGCTGTTGATTTGGGGCTCCAGCACCCAACAAAGTGAAAGGAGTGGGAAACCACTTGTGTTGGCTGAGAGCCCTTAGGAAAGAGGCATCCCCAGCCCCAGAGCCCCCTCTCCAGCCCCACAACATCTACACACAGAGGTTTGCTCACCCAAAGATGCTCCAGTTTGGACAATCAGGGTTTGGTCCCCACTTTAGCACTGGCTTTCTGGGTACCAGGGACAAAGTGCCAGGGACGCCGAGGGCACTGCTGCCCTGTGGCACTGAAGCACTTGTCCTGACCCCATGGGATGCTGCCTGGCCCCACAGCCCTGCTCAGGGTCTCGGCAGGACAAGGCAGGCACGAGGCTACAAGAGCCCCGGGGAGGAATGCTGATAGTAATTGAAATCAATATTTTTGCAGAAGAGAAATAAAAAGCCTCATCAGAGTCATTGGCTGGAACGCTGCAGGGGGAAAGTTGAATCAGACATCCCAGTCGATGGTGCTGTGCCTCTGCCACCTCTTTGTGCCATCCTGGCCTCTGGCTCTGCTGTTCCTGCTACCTGGCACACAACTCTGCCTGTTCTCAGCAGGGTGTTTCCAAACCGATTGCTTCCAGAGTAGATAATTGATTTAAACCTGGATTTTTCTCCTATTTTTTTAAAAGCTGCTTTCTCCATGGCGCTTTGCTTTTCTCTGGCAGCCCAGCCAGCAGAAACGGGCATCCCCAACCCAGCTCGGGCTGTGATTGCGCCCATGGGTCCACCCTCACCCTGTGAGCTGCAGCAGGGCTGAGGAGGAGGAAGCCAAGCCTTGGTGACCAAGCCAGCACACCCACCTCCTCCAGCACTGCCCCACCTTCGTGTGCCACTGAGACCACGCAAACTGAGAACTGTGTGCGCGGGTGTGTGAGCCGGCCCTGAAATCCCTCCTGGAAAAGGTATCTCATTTGCCAGAGCCTTGTTGTTCCAGGATAACTTGATGTGAGTTTGCTGGAGCCGAAAGCCTGATGGGACTCCAAGCCAGGGGCTGTAGATCCTGTGGATTGTCAGAGCCATCCCCCCCTCTGGCAGTACCCAACTCCCAGCAGCCTGCTCCAAGCATCCCTCTCCCAGCATCCTGCTTGCTGCAGCCTGGCCACAGCATCCCCGCCTTCCCCCTCCACTTTGCAAAGCCAATTATCACCCAGAAACTAGCACGGTGCCCAGGTGTATGGTCCCCATTAGGCCTTGCTTCAAAACAATTTAAACACCATTATAAGTTTTCTGTTTCGGAGCACTCAGCTGCCACTGCGCAGAGACGGCTGCCGTTCGCACTGAGGAGCGGGTGAGGTGGTGCAGGGCTGGATGCCAGAGCTTGTGACTGCCCTTCTTAGGGGAAACCGCTCCTGACCATCACCGTGGGGTGGCTTCCCACCCCTGAGCCCCTGCGGTGGCACAGGATCCGTGCCGGCACAGCCAGAGCATCCCAACCGTGACATCACGGAGATGGCAGATTGCTGCCAGGAACGCAGAAAGTGCTGTGAATAGGGACACTTTGGTTGTGTCCTCGTGTCCTGGCGGATGGTGCTGAGTGCCAAGGTGACGCCCTGTTTTGGGGGCCCTGATCCCCATCCTGGGGACAGCAGGTCTGTCTCATGAGGTGATAGGAGCCAGCGTTGGTGCCAGGCACTGGGGTGCAAGGAAAACACTGGGTACACATGGGGTCACTCATTGCGGGGTGATGGCCAGGATTGGACCCAGGAGGGCTCGGCTCCCATCGCATCCCATGGCAGCGGGAATAGGGAGGACACAGCGATGCCGGATGGTGCTGGGCATCACTGGGATCCAGGGGGGGCTGAGGGCTGCATGGTGTCGCCGATGCTGAGCCTTCCAAGTGTCCCTGCTGCAAGGCTTTGATCCACACAGCGAAAGAGCAAAGGCGGCTGCCTTTGTGCTCTGGGAGGCTTTGAAGTCTCCCAAAACAGAGCAGGGGGGCTCAGGGAGAGGCAGTTGGCCCTTCCCTGCCAGCCTGGCCCCCACCCAGCCCTGCTTTCTCTCCCTTTTTATCTCCTTGTTCCCAATGAGGAGTCACCTCCGGCCTATGCAATAAAACCTGCAAACTTTCCCCCAGAGCCCCAGCTGGGAAGCTGGGACTGTGCTGGGGGCTGTACAACACCAGGAACCCCGGTGGTCCCCAGCACAGTCCCTCCCACCTCCAGGGCCACCCTGACCTGCTCCCCCCAGCACAGAACCCCTACTTTGCTGTCTGTGCCTTCCCCGGGGACCTCACAGGTGACAGCAGACAGGTCCTTGCCCAGTCGGGTGACAATAATTTGCTCTGTCCTTAATTCTCAGTCTGTTTTATCTTTCCCCTTCCAAAGGCAGAAGAAAAGAGGAGCTCTTTTCCAACCCCCCCCTTTTCCTTTTCGGTGGCCTCGCTCAGCCCCGGGAGGGTGAGTGGAGCCCAGTGGGTACGTGTAAGCCTGTGTTTTTGTGAGAAAAAATGCGCATTGATCATTTCTGGGAATCAGACTGTGTTTTTTACTCTGAAGCATCCATTATACACAGCTGCTTAATTGACGAGCGCTGCCTAGTCACCTCGGATGCCGGAGTAAAACAGCCTAAAAGCTCCAGCGCAGAGGAAGTCCGCGCTTTATAAATTGATTCAGTGGGAGAGAGAGGGAGCGAGCGAAAAAAAGCATTAATTACAGATGCTTCTGTGGGCACTGTTTTATGGCAGCGAGACCAGGATGTGGGCAATTCTCCTAAATGTGCTGATTAGACAGCACTTCATGTCTGGGAGCACATTAAATGGGCTCTGTAAAGCTATTAGAGATGCAGCGCTATAAAGAATTGACGAGAGCAAGCGGCGGCAGCGCAGCCCGGGGCTCCTGCCCAGCTCCTGCCTGCCCAGCTCGGCAGCAACAAGTCACCCCTGAGGCCAGTGGGTGCAGGAGCTGGGGTGAGCCAGTGTGGTTGGGGGGCAGTGCTTCTCACTGGTTTCCATACCTGCTGACCCCACCTGAATCCCCTCCTTGGACCCTGCTGGGGTTGAGGGGCTGCCTGTGACCCCCATGTGGTCCTGCAGCTCCTGTTGGATCCCATCCATGCTCTGAACCCCCTGGCTCCCCACTCTGAGCAGCCTCTCCCCATTAAAACCCACCTAAGCTGGGGTGATCTCTTTGCTGGTGACCCCAACTATGATGGAGGGGCTCAGGCAATGCTGCGGGGAGGCAGGAGCTGAGGCTGCTTCACCGTTTCCTTGGGTGCTCAGGAGATGGGACTACTTCTTCCCAGGCTTCCTCTGCCTGTTGTGGGGCTGGGAGGGCAAAGGCAAGTTTGGAGAGGCTTGCTGCCGGCCCAGGGGATGTCACCTAGGGGACAGGAGAGGCACAGGGACAGCATGCTGGATCCCAGCCACTGCCTGTCCCAACACCCTCTCTGACTGTCCCAACACCCTCTCTGACTGTCCCCATCCCTGCAGGGACTGTCCCCACTCGTCCCACTCTCAGGCACCAAGGCTGAGCCTGGCTGCACCATCCTGGCTCCCTCTGGGTCTCTCCCAGTTTGATCCTGTGTCATGGGAGCATTACTGGCTACCAGCAGGGCTTTTAGCATCCCTTGAAGTATCCCTTGTAGCATTCCTTGGGGCATCCCTTGAAGCATCCCTTGCAGGATTCCTTGGGGCATCCCTTGAAGCATCCCTAGAGCATGCCTGGAGCATCTCTTGGACCATTCCTTAGGGCATCCTTGGAACATCCCTTGAAGCATCCCTTGGAGCATTCCTTGGGGCATCCTTGGAGCATCCCTAGAGCATCCCAGGAGAAAGGCTCATTCTCCCTGTGTGGTTCTGCCATGGTTGGAGACTCGTGTTCTCTGGAGGATGACAGCCCCTGAGCCCAAGCAGGTGAAGTCATGGGACTTCAGGTGCTGCTCTGGCTTCACCCACCATCTCTGCCCACCCCAGTGCAGGCAAGGAAGGAGCCATTTGATCCGGTGTCTCTGGGATCTGCGCCCAGCAGGCCAGCGTGACCCCCCCGCGCAGTAGGCGCAGGGCCAGCCGGGCGTGCGATGTTAACACAGCCACACCACGCAATCACACTGGCAAATCAATTTGTCAGGACGCAGCTCACCAATTAGCATTTGCTGGGATTATTACTCATTTGCGCACGGCAGGTTTCGGGAAATTAATCAGGGGCTTGCCGGTAGCTGGGACAGTGAGGGCAGGAAGGGCGACGCCGGCATCCAGTGTAGTCCAGCATTGCTGTCGGTGTGTGAAGCAGTGCTGGAGGTACCTGGTGCTCTCCCAGTGCCGGGCAGGATGGGGTTTGGTCCATCAGACCCGATATAACGCCAATTCCATCCCCTGGAGCTGCGTATCTCACCCACACTATGGTGGGACCAGACCCTGACTGCCTCGAAATACCAGGAGAGCTGTGGGACGTGGAGCGGAAGGGAATGAGCTTAAGGCAAAGTGACACTTCTCATGTCATCCCCAGGAGGTGACCTGAATAGTGTCACTCACCCCACACCTGGGCTGGGGAGCGAGGGCAGCCCTGGCCCCAGCATAGACCTGGCAGCACCGAGGCGGTGGGTGTCGTTGCTGGGGGCTTTGGCAGCAGATGGGCTTTTCCAGGCGGGAGCGCGAGCCGAGCCATGCACGTGTGAGCAAACAGGATGGGAATTCACAATCAAGGCTATTAAATAAAAAAGCGCTGAGCAGCGCTGCTCACTGCTGCAGCAGGGGGATGGGAGTTGATGTGCAGGACCCCCTGGCCCACTGCTCCCCAGTGCGAGGACATGGGCACCCACTGGCTCTGGGACAGGCACCCACCTCCTGCCCTGGCTGGGAGAATGGGAGCTGGCTGTCCCAAGGGAGCCTCCAGCCCTGCCTCCATCTCCTGCCCCAGTTCCTGCCCTAACTGGGGCTTCTCAGGCTGCCTGGCCACGGCAGCTGGCTGGAGGCGTGTGGTGCGTGTGGTGTACATGGTGTGAGCAACGTGTGTGGTGTGCGTGGTGTCTACGACCTGCGTGGTGTCTGGTGTGCGTGGTGTGTGCAATGTGCACAGTGTGCGTGGTGGCACAACGCGCTTGGTGTGAGCAGCGCCCGTGGTGTGTGCAGTGTGCGCGGTGTGCACAGGGGGAGCGGCGTGCGTGGTGTGCGTGACGTCCACCGTGTCCGTGGTGTGCCCAGTGCGAGCAGTGTCTATGGTGTGCACAACGTGCATGGTGTGCGCAGCGTGCATGGTGTGCACCTTGTGTATGGTGTTCACGACGTGCACGGTGTGAGCAGCGTGCGTGATGTGCACCATGTGCGTGGTGTTCATGACATGCACGGTGTGAGCAGCGTGCGTGATGTGACCATGTGCGTGGTGTTCACGACATGCACGGTGTGAGCAGCGTGCATAGTGTGCACCACGTGCGTGGTGTTCACGATGTGCACGATGTGAGCCCCGTGCGTGGTGTGCACCATGCGCGTGGTGTTCACGATGTGCACGGTGTGCGCACTGTGCACAGTGTGAGCAGCGCACCCCTGCTTGCCTGGCGCTCTGACGGATAATCGATTTCCCCGAGCCAGGGAGAGACACACTGTCCAAACGCATCAAGCTTTAAATGCCAACTTTCCTAATGCGATTTTACAATCTCCTATAATTGAGTCACGGCGAAACTTCCTCCTGGACGGATTCAGCCCTGCCCTGCCGGCCACAGCCTCAGGGAGAGGCTCCCCACATCACAGGGAGAACCAGGGGTACATCAACCACCAACGATCATGCCGTGCTCTCCACCATGCCGTGCTCTCCACCGTGGTCACCACCCTCTGGGACAAGCCCTGGGATGCCCTGCGGTGCCAGCAGCCACCTCTGCCAGCACACAGTCCCCAGGATGGACTCACGTCATGCCTGAAACATGGCCATGCTGATGCACAACCACCTGACTCCATCTCCCTGGGGTCCGTGCAGCCAGGCGAGCATCTCCTTGCCTTCCCTGTGAAGGCTGGCCTGGCTCAGTCACAGGAATTATGAATGAAGCTCCAAGTGGAGGAGTACCACACCAGGACAGGTTATTCTGGGGGGCTTATGTCCCACCACGGGGCTCGTGTCCCACCATAGGGCTCCAAGACCACTCCTAAGGGCCAGCAGGATGGCGCAGAGCCCATCACTGGCTGACAGCGCTGAGATCCCAACACCTTTTTTGTGGGACCAAGAGCCTCAGCGGCCCCTGAAGCCTGTGAAAAGCCCAGGTTCAGGCTGGGGGCTGCAGAGGGACCAGAACACCCATGGAGGCAGGGCCGGGGCTGCCGGGAGCCCCTGTGCTGCTGAAGGTTAGCGTTGGTAATTAAAGGCTGGGATTTGCATGCAGCAAATGACTCCAGCTAATTACAGGTTTAAAAGGAAAATGATCGGAGAGAGGATTGTTTGCAAAATTGGGGCACGAAGGAGGAGCAGGCGCTCTGCTGTGCTCTGCTCTAGAGGTCACCAGCCTTAACCCGTGTGGCCAACCCATCACCGCTGCACATCTGGGGGCAGCGGAGGTGGAGCTGGCACATCTGGGTGTCCACGGCAGGAGCTGGCGGGGGGTCTGATGGCCCCAGAGGGTGGACTGTCAGGTCAAGGAATCCCGAGGGGTACAGGGTGACCTCCAGCCCTGAGAGGGTTGATTCTTGGAGGATGCTGGGTGCCTCCTGGACCCAAGATAGGCTTCCCAGGCTCCCAGCACACGGGAAGAGCGGGGCAACCCGGCTGCTGGGCAATCTCCAACTTCTCCACATCCTCCCCCCAAAAAAAACATAGGGACAAATGCCAGGGTGCTGAATTGATTCATTTAATTTTCCCTTCTCATTTGATCAAGAGCAGGGTGACATTTGGCAAAAGTTGCTGATGAGGGATTGAATGATTAATTGTCATGACAACCATTCCTGGTTAATGACAGGGATGAGATTGTGCCGGCATAAAAGACGGAGAGTGGCCTTGAGTGCCGCGGTGCTAAATTACCAGGCATGTCACTGTTTGTGCTTTTGGTAAAACGTGGCCATGCGTTTCTAATGAGAGGTTAACTGTGTCCCCAAAGTAATTACAACTGATTGAAGAGGTAGTTAGTAATTAGAGGATTAACTGTAATGAGTCTCACCTGCAGCGGTTGCCATAGTTACAGTATTTTAGATGATCGGAGTTAAAATAGGACAGAGGACGCGGTGCCGCAAGAGGCAACTCTGCCCCCCCGGGGTGCGCTGGGGCGTCGTGGGGATCTCAGGGGTGCCTGGATGGGATGGGTCCCCCCCTGCACCCACTGCCCCACGCATGGGCTGCCCCATGGCCAGACACCTGCAGCCCCACGTTCTGTGGTTGGGCTGTGCACAGACCCCAGGGGGCACAGGGAACCCCCCCGAACCCCCAGTTTGGCTGGAGTGGAGCAGCACCCACCACCCGTGGCTGTGCTTTGGGCATGGCATGAGCCCGCGCCAGCGCTGAGCAGCAGGCACGAGCCCTGGGGCTGCCAAGGGGCCATTTCCAAGGGCAGGAAAGTCATCAAATAATCATAAATCTCCAAATTTCCAACAGCCCAGGCTCAGAAAAGGGAACCACAGTGGGAACGAGATGGTCCCGCAGTCACCATGGTGGTGGCATCCTCCAGGGTCCCATGGAGCCAAGGAGCTGCCTCAGCTGCCCAAATTGAAGCTGTTTCCATTCTACTTATTCCCCTACTTTCACGGATGACAATTTAGAGGACCATGTAAAACCTCCAAGTACAGTATCTTTAATTATTCCATCCATAAATGATAAGCACCATTCATTTCAGGGCTCTCATTACGAATTTATACCCCTGTTTAATGTGCTCACTAACATCAGACATCCCACAGCTCGCAGAGAAATATTGAACAATCCTTTCTGGAAGAGCCGCGTGGAGACCACTGGAGCTATTTTGGACTTGGGAAAATAAATAGGGGGGTTGCTGGTTTATTAAAATGAAGAGAGAACCCCTCCCACTCAGTGAGATGGGGGGAGACAGAGGGGGTCCAGGCTGGGGCCGGCAGGTGGATGGACTCAAAGCTTTTCAGCTGGATGCTTCCCAGGTGAAATTCTGCCACTTTTTCTTCTAGACATGCTGGTGGTTGCAAATAAACTTCATTTTTATATAAGTATAAAAATAGAGCTTCATATTTATATATATTTATAAATACACACATCTAAAGGAGTGCTTTTGCAAAGCCTTAACTTGAAAAAAAAAAGAAGAAATCTCAAATATTCCTATCTCACAGCAAGCATGATGACTAAGTTTGACACAAAACGATTCTTTTTCCGGATTATTTTCCAATACAAATGTGCCTCCAGTGTCAAAGCGACCCCTCTCACGTTGTTTTCCTTTGGGAACTTGAATGCCACCCTCCTTGTTTGCTTTCCCACGGGGCAGCGTGTCCCGGGCCAGCTCAGCATGCGTGTCAGTGGCCGTGAGCACGGGATAGGGGCGGGCACGGGGCTCTTGGTGCTGCTGGTTGGCCTTTGCGTCTCCACTTTAGTGGAGCACGCGTGGCTCCCTTCCAGATATGAAATTTGCAAATCCAGTTTGGGAAATTTGATATTTTTCTGCTCACCGGAGCTCCCACGGCTGTGCCATGAGATGCCGCGGTGTTCCCATCTACCGCATCCCTCTTCGTGCTCAGGTGCTGTGGGTCCAGTAGCCAAAGCTCGTCGGTTATTGCCCTTCGCGCAGCCCACGCAGCGCAGCCCTTGGCCACTCCAGCTTCACCTGGGACTCCCTTGTGATTTGGTAGGAGAGCGGAGAGGCACTGGAACATATTGCCCAGGGAAATTGTGGCTGCCCCATCCCTGGAGGTGTTCAAGGCCAGGTTGGATGGGGCTTGGAGCCCCTGATCCAGTGAGAGGTGTCCCTGTTCACGGCAGGGGTTGGAACTCGATGGGCTTTGAGGTCCCTTCCAATACGAATCTTTCTATGATTCTATGAATTTGAGGGTTCCAGGGAGCTCAGGCGATCACCAGGGTTGGGGCTCCTCTGCGATACAAGTCATGGAGATCCAGGCGATGAAAAGTTAATCATGGATAGGCAGGAGGGGCTGGAGTGAGGATTAGCCTCCAAATTTCAGGAGAGCAGGGATGGGGGCGCAATGGTTCAAGTGTATTTGCCCAGCTCAGCCTCCTTTTGAGTGGCTTTTCTTTCCCACCCCAAACCCAGGGTGTATCTGACGCTGATGTCCCACCATGCCACGAGCCGTTGGGTGGTTGTGTCAGCATCCTCATCCCCATCCCCACAGCTCTGCCGTGTGGGATTCCGGGTAGCACTGACGCCCTCAGCATGCCACCATGACCCCAGCACACGTGTCTCGAGCGTGCCAGAGCTCAGCCGCCAGCGCCGCACTCCCACCAGCCAAGTGGCTGTGCTGCACCGGAGACGTCACAGCAGGTTTTCCTCTCAACATGTTTGGTCTGTTTTCATGGATAAAATAGAAACATGGTGGGAAAAATCCAGCAGGCAGGCAGGCCCTCGCCTTGGCAGGCAGGATGGCTGCCCGCCAGTAGCGTTTTAATGCCATTACACCACAGATACAAGCTTTTAAGCATTAAAGATGGCTTTTATGGATCATAAAATCTATTATTACTACTCGCCGCAATCGCTGGAGCAGCAATCATCGGCACCGTGTGGTGCGGGTGCTGTGAGGACTGTCCCTTCCTGCCCCATCCCACGATGCCCTGAGTCCCGCGAGTGGGATTGTGGCAATGAGGACAAGAAAGGGGTATCATCCTGTCCCCCAAAACTCCCATCCCTCAGCCAAGGGGGTGGTTTCCAGCCATCAGCGATAGATCCCCATCACCCGTCCTGGTGGCAGCCCCTGCCCGGGGCCGCAGGACCCTGCTGGGTGCTGGGAGAGGGCAGCTCTCACCCCACCGTGGGGCAGGATGGGGCTCAGCCTCCAGGTTTTGGCAAGGCTGCATCTTTATGGAGACTTTCACAGCTGCCTGAAAGCCGCTGCTGAGCCTAACGGGGAACCGCGCTGTGTCTGCTGCAAATTGAAAACGAGAAACCAGCCCAAATGTAAAATAATTAATGGGAATATTTGCACTAAGGTCTAAGTTGTTTGGGTTTTTTTTGTGAATCTTAAATTTCGGGACAGATATTACCTGCCTGGGTTCCTTTAAAGAGGAATTAATAGTAGCTGTTGTAATTGCCGACGAGTAGTAGCCTTCTGTGAGAGATAAGCTTATAATAAGCTGTCATTGCCGGATGGCTTTAGAGTATTAACACGTAAGTTAATAAACACATATAATTGGGTGTCTCCTCCCCAGGGAGGTCTCGGGGCTGCTGTGGTGAGGAACAGAGCAGCCGTGCCAGGGTGGCTGGCAGTAGCCGGCGGCTGGGCGAGCAGTGCAGCACCAGCACCCTGCACCCAGCATCCTGCACCTTGCACCCAGTGCCCTGCACCCTGCGCCCTGCATCCTGCACCCAGTGCCCTGCACCCTGCGCCCTGCATCCTGCATCCTGCACCCAGTGCCCTGCACCCTGCGCCCTGCACCCTGCACCCAGCACCTTGCACCCTGCACCCAGAATCCTGCACCCTACACCCAGCACCCTGCAGCTTGCACTCAGTGCCCTGCACACTGCATCCTGCACTCAGCACCTTGCACCCTGCACTCAGCACACTGCACCCAGAATCCTGCACCCTACACCCAGCACCTTGCACCCAGCACCCTGCACTCAGTGCCTTTCATCCAGTATCCAGCACCCAGTGCCCTGCACTCAGCCAAGGCTGGGAATTAACACGTGGCTCAGGCCATGCACAGTGCCCCTTCGTTAAGAGGATGCTAAAAGGCAGATGAGCTGAATTTTCCCAAGCTGCCACCTAATTGAGGACAAAGCCAACTCCCGCACTGAGCTGTGCTACTAGAAAGGTGAAAAATGAGACTGAATCCTTGATGATATTTAGACTGGTGGACGCTGCCTGGCTTGGTGATGGGCAGCGACTGGCTGTTTTGGACGGAGTTTGGGTGGATGTCACCGCACTGCAGGTTGTTAGTCCCTGGGACAGGAGGCTGAGGAGAGCATCGACTGAGCTGCGGCGCCAAGCCGAGACAGAAATCAAACCCTCGTGAGCTGCACATGGTGATGGGTCAGCAGTTGCTCCCAGCTCTGCCCCAGCTCCTGCCTTGTCCTGCACCCTCGGCACGGGATGCTCTCTGGAACTGGTGTTCACTGGGTGTGATGCTCACTGGACTTGGGATATGGGGGTGGGATGGTCCCTGGATGTGATGCTTCATGGATGGGATGCGGCCCAGATGCAAAGCCTGATTGGATGCGATGCTCACCAGATGGGATGCTTGTGGATGGGTTGCTCTCTGGACTCGCTGGATGAGCAGCTCTCCAGGCAGGATGAGCACTGGATGAGATGCTCCCCTGATGCAATGCCTGGCAGATGTGGTGCTCACCAGACGCGATGCTGACTGGGCAGGACGCTCACTGGGTGTGATGCTCACTGGTTGTGATGCTCTCTGGATGTGATGCTCAGTGGATGCAATGCTCACTGGACAGGCTGTTTGCTGGACACGATGTTCTGGGCTCGATGCTTACCAAGCGTGATGCTTGGTGGACACAACCTTGGCCAGACATGACATATTAGGCCCGGCTCACCTCTCCTCCACGACTGAACTCCCACTTCTACCCTGGGCTCCTCTGCCTGAGCACGAAGAGGCCTCAATTATATTAGTAACAGTTTTTATTGAAATTAAAAATATAATTCATGAAAGCCCTTCTGCTCGTGTTGGGCTCAGTAAATGCTCTGCGCATCCTCCCCCTCCTTTTTAATAAAATCTAAACCGTGAAGCTAAACTACTTGACAGAGTCCTTTAAATATGTGCAAATATATATTTGCACTCATTTTTTTTTCCCGGAGGCTCTTCCATTAGGTAATATTTGTTGCCAACATTAATTTCATTAGATTTTCATGGCATTTTAATAGGAGCCCCAGTGGTTTTTTGCATATATTAGCATGCACAAGGAAGCATAGATCGACAAATTATAGTAAAGCAAAAATCCATTTTAGAGGAGGTAAAGGAACTTCTTGGGAGCAGCGTGTGAGGTTAGGGAGAAGGAGGGGAGTCGTGCTCCCTGGTCGTGCCCCGTCCTCCTGCGGCACCTCGGGGCTTGCACCATGCACTCCGCCAGTGGCAACCGAATGCCGGCTCTGAAACCCGGCAGCCACTTAATGAAGATATTTTCGAGCTGATTGTCAGACGCGCACACGGAGCCTGATTACAGCCAGAGACCTGAGTGGAAGAGCTCACAAATTAAATATGTGTTGATTATGCAAACTTGATCTCGTGTTTATTTCTCATAAATAACGCATGAGCCGAGGTTCAGCTCTCCCTTGCACGCTTCCGAGGGTGATATTTATTGTATGCAAATTGGGCACGGGGCTGGGAGGAGAAGTAATCAACTGTTTATCAGATGGCGTTTACAATCAGCCTGGAAATAATAACCGGGGTAAGAGTTTTACATAGATTGTGATGGAGATTATACGGTCATCACCTTAAATTTACGGTGCCGAGGGCAGGTGGACACGTGCGGCTGCTGGCGGGTCCCACCCTCCACGCGATGGGAAGTGGCTGGAGGGTCTGAAATGCCCTTGGACACCGTGTCCTGGCAGCAAGGTCGGGATCTGCAGTGGGTTTAGGTTTATTATGCCATACATAGGGATATTGAATAGTTTGTAGGGGTATTTCAGTGTGCATAGGGGTATTTTACCCTGCAAAGGAATATTTTACAATGCACAGGGTTATTTTAGTGTGCAGGGGGGTATTTTAGTGTGCAGACAGGTATTTCTCTCTGATACTGTTTTTTTTTAGCGTGCATTTGGGTATTCTACCCTGCATAGGGGTATTTCAGTGTGCACAGGGGTGTTCTAGTGCGCATGGGGTATTTCAGTACGAACTGGGGTATTTTTCTGTGCACAGGGTTTTGTTTTACCATGCACAGGGGTACTTTATCCAGTGCCAAGTGATTCCCAGGGTCCAGGGAGAAGGGCTGGGATCCAGGCTCCAGCGGGTCCTGCACCACCGGGGTCCTCACAGGCTCCAAGCAGAATGAAAAATGAAATTTAAAGTTTATAGAAAAACCCAATCTGGCAGCCTGTGTGGTCCTGCCCAGTGGTGCCACTTCGGGGAAGGTTTGGGAAGGAATCTGTGATGATGATAAATGCATCCAGGGCATTTTTTTTCTCCCCCCACATCATTTTATAGGAAATACATGTTGGAAATGAAATTGAAATGAAAATGAATAAATATTTCATAGAATACAATTACCGTGGCTCAGGACCAAGACAACTGCAGCAGATCCCGCTGCACACAGTGCGTTAGCAATTCAGCAGCAACGAATTGCTCTCTCGGCTTTTAATCTGCTTTTTTGCTAACACAAATAATCTTCCCAGCCACCAGCGTGGAGATGCCCATGGTAAGAGCCGTGGCAAGGACTGGCTCCAGGCACTGCCCATCACCCTGGGGGCACCCTGGGTGCTGCCAGGCTGGGATGGCAATGCTGCAGGCAGCCAGGCTTCACCACCAGATTAAAAAAAATCAAATTAAATCAAATTCTTTGCCATAAAACTGAGAAAGGGATAAAAAAAAATCACTGGGGGAAGAGTTGAAATGCAATAAAATGGGACTTGCCATCCACTCTTTCCCTGCTGCCACTGCCCTGGCTCCATGGGACAGTGACAAATGTCCCAACCGGGGCTGGCAGGTCCCTTCCTGGGCTCTGGGATGTGGCGGTTTCCAGGCACTGCCAGTCAACGGAGAAGAAAAAGGACTTTTTCCGGAGCACAGCAGGGAGCAGAGGATTTATGGGAAGCAATTTGGTGTTGAGAGTTTATTTTGTTTGTTTGCTTTCATGGCCAGGGCAGTGAGAGACCCTGCGCTGCAACGGCAGCCGGGTCCAGGTGCAGATCGCTGGTGACTTCCAAGTTGCTCCAGCTCAGCCAGGGTGACAGGAACTGTTGTCCCCTATGGGTCCCCAAATCAGGGTTGGCCAACGCACTGTGGCTCCCCAAACAGCATCCTCCTCCCTCTCATGTGGGACCCAGGAGGGACTCTCTGTGTTGTCTCCCAGAGTGGATGCCTCACTTGCTCACTCCTTCACAGAATCATGGAATCAGAATAACTGGGGCTGGAAGCGACCTTAAAGATCACCTGGTTCCAACACCCCTGCCATGGGCAGGGACTTCCCACTGGCTCAGGCTGCCCAAAGCCCATCCAACCTGGCCTTGAACACCTCCAGTGATGGGGCAGCCACAACTCCCCTGGGCAACCTGGGCCAGGGCCTCATCACTCTCATGGTGGAGGAATTCCTCCTTATATCAAGCCTAAATCTGCACCTCTCCAGTTTATAGCAGTTCCCCCTTGTCCCATCACTACAAGCGTTTATGAACAGTCCCTTTCCAGCTTTCCTGTAGCCCCTCCTGGTACTGGAAGGTCGCTGTAAGGTCTCCTCAGAGCCTTCTCTTCTCCAGGCTGAACAACCCCAACTCAGCCTATCCTCTTATGGAAGGTGCTCCAGCCCTCGGATCTTCCTTGTAGCCTCCTCTGGGCCCGCTCCAACAGTTCCATCTCCTTCTTATGTTGAGGATTCCATAACTGGACACAGTACTCCAGATGAGGTCTCGCAAGAGAGGAACAGAGGGGCAGAATCCCCTCCCTCCCTGCTGGCCACGTTTCTTTCGATGCAGCCCAGGATACGTTTGGCCTTCTGGGCTGCAAGCACACACTGCCGGCTCAGGTTGAGCTTCTCATCAACCAGCACAAGTCCTTCTCTGCAAGGCAGCTCTCTTCCATCCTCTTCATCACCGGCCTTCAAACTGAAGGGAGAACCACGTGCAAATTCCACCCCCTCCTTCTCCCCGAGCCAGGGCCTCCCCATGTTCCCTGTCAGGGTGCGCTGGGGCGGATACGGGGATCAGACGCTGCCTTTGATGCTCCTGGCAGGCAGCGGCACGGCAGCACTTAGCCTGATGGCGGGAGGCAGGCGGGAGCGTGAGGCCGGCGGCAGCGCTTTGAACAGGCATTACAGGGAAAACTCAACAAAATGGCACAGCCGCCGCGGCTCGGCAGCGTCGTGTTTTCCCAAAGCAGGAATAAAACAGACGCGCAGACAGTACTTTGCAAACAATTTAATTTGCCTGATGCTTTGATATAGATGAGGATGCGGCGAGGCAGGCACGGAGAGAGATGAAAAGCTCTGTTGGATGCGGGGGGTGTCTGTGCGGTGTGTGATGTGTCGATGTGCGACGTGTTGGTGTGTGATGTGCCCGTGTGTGATGTGCCAGTGCATGGTGTGTGAAGTCATAGAATCATAGAAGCATTAGGTTGGAAAAGATCTTTGAGATCATCAAGTCCAGCCGTACCTGACCGCTACTAAACCAGATCCCTGAGCACCTCATCCACCCGTCTTTTAAATCCTTCCAGGGATGAGGGCTCTGCCACCTCCCTGCGCAGCCTCTGCCAGGGCCTGAGAACCCTTTCTGTGAAGAAATTTTTCTGAATGTCCAGTCTGAACCTCTCCTGATGCAACTTGAGGCCATTGCCTCTTGTCCTATCACCCGTCACGTGGGAGAACAGACTGACACCCACCTCTCTACAATCTCCTTTTAGGTAGTTGTAGAGAGCAACAAGGTCTCCCCTCAGCCTCCTGTTCTCCAGGCTAAAAGTGCTGATTTGAGATGTGCTGGTGCATGGTATGCGATGTAGAATCATAGAACAGTTTGGGTTGGAAGGGACCTTAAAGATCACCTAGTTCCAACCCCCCTGCCATGGGCAGGGACATCCCACTGGCTCAGGCTGCCCAAGGTCCATCCAACCTGGCCTGGAACACCTCCAGGGATGGGGCAGCCACAGCTTCCCTGGGCAACCTATTCTAGTGTCACGCCACTCTCATGGTGAAGAAATCCTTCTTAATGTCCAGTCTAATCTGCCCCTGTCCAGTTTATACCCATTCCCCCTCATCCTACCACCACAAGCCTTTATGAATAGCCCCCCTCCAGCTTTTCCGTAGTCCCCCTTGATGTACCAGCGCACGGTTTGTGATGTACTGGTGCATGGTAGCTGATGTGCTGGTGCGCGTGTGTCACGCGCTGGTGCACGGTGCGTGATCTGATGGTGCACAATGTGTTGGTGCGCAGTGCCCCAGTGCACAGCATGAGGTGGGTGATGGCCATCTCCAGCCTGACACCGTAGCCAATGCTGGGCGACCCCAAACTCTTTCAGGATCGGGGCTGAGCTCAGCTGAACCGCAGGAGGTGATGAACATCATGTGCTGGCAATCAGGGACCTCACTCCGGTGCCGCTTGGGGACACCGTCTGTGTCACCCAGCCCTGCCCAACACTCACAGTGGGCTGGGGCTGTGGGAAACCTCCTCCCCCAGCAGCCAGAGAGCTAAAGAGACAGGGCTGGGAGAGCGTGAGGCGCGCTGCTGTCAGATATGGGGCACGCTGAAATATTAATGGAACTAACATTTCAATTACCTTTTATCTGTACAGGCTCAGGCTGCGGCGAGGGGGCTGGGGCGGCCCCCCCTGCGCGCTGTCACCCAGACATTCATGCTGTGCTGGTTCTTTTTATTGGTTTTCATCACTTTTGACATTGCCAACAATGAACCTTGAAGTAAATTTTCAGTAGTGACTGTGTCAGTGGAAAACCGTCTCCCCGTCATTTTTCTAAATTAGGCAATGATTTGAGTCCTTGGGGCTGGAGAGGGAGGAGAAGTGATGGGGCTGAGAAGGAGGAGGAGGGGGGCCATGAGGAGCCTCTTTCTGCCCCCCTCCAAGCCCATATCCCAGAATCCCATCCCTGGCAGGCTGAGAAGCTGTCACCTCCCTACCAACACCCCTCGCTGTCCTGCACTTGCAGATGTTCATGGGGCTGCAAAACCTGCCCTGAGCAGCACCCAGAGGTTACCCAGCACCAGACGTGCCCCAGTGACAGGGCCAGCAGAGGCACCAAGTCCCAGTTGCCCACTCCTGCCCCACCCCAGTGACCTGCACAGCATCCTCGTCACCCTCCCCGCAGACACCAGGACTCAGTCCCCCTAATGAAGCCGGCGCTCCTTCCCTGGGTGCTGCTCGATGGGTGCACAGCTGCTCCCAGGGCTGGTTCTTAGCTGAAGGCATTGCCTCGAGAGCCTGGTCTGGCTGTGGTGGCTGCTCTGCGATGCTGGGAGGAGGGCTGTCCCCTGGGGGTGCCACAGCAGTGACGGGACACACAGCATGGCACCAGCTCAGGCCACCGAACATGTTTGATCCCAAGCTGGGACCTATGTCCCCTCCCGGCATCCATCACCCGCACACAGCTCATGATGCTCCCAGTCCTTCTCCTGGGCTCTTGCTGATCCCAGGAACCCCACGGCACTTAGAGTCAAAGTCTCCCCTCTCCAGCCACGCTGATCTCCATCCCATGCATCACAGTGATGCCAAAATCAACCTTCCGGCATGGCAGAGCCATCTGGTTTCCACGCACGGTGCTGGCACGTGGGCACACCTGCACTGAACCACGGCCCCTCCTCGCCCCAGGGTGAGTCTAAGCAGAACTTTAATTTTAATGTTCATTGAGCATGTAAAGGGGAAAAAAAATCAATTTAATAACCTCTCTTCACAAACAGTGCCTGGAGGCTGCTCGGCAAATGCGGCTTTCAGAACTTCAGAAAGTCTTTTGTGCAGTTATTTATCGCGGGGGATTAAATGGGGCCGTAAGCGGGAGCAGGAGACGCACCGCGGTCACTACAGCTGAGCTGGGTGTCCTCCAACCCTGTGCCACCAGCAGGAGGCCAAAGCCCAGTTGGGCTGGAGGGACATGGAGAGGTGTGAGGGCAAATATCTATAGCCAGGAAAATGTCCTGGCTTGGCTTTCTCCAACAGGATTCTGCTTCTCCACCACCTGCTCCCTGAGACCATCTTCATAGAACGAATCATGGAATTGTTTGTGTGGAAGAGAACTCAAAGCCCATCCAGTTCCACCCCTGCCATGGGCAGGGACACCTCCCACTGGACCAGGGGCTCCAAGCCCCATCCAACCTGGCCTGGAACACCTCCAGGGATGGAGCAGCCACCACTGCTCTGGGCAACCTGGGCCAGGGCCTCCCCACCCTCACAGCAAAACATTTCTCCCTAAGATCTCATCTCAATCTCCCCTCTTTCAGCTCAAAACCATCCTCCCTCGTCTTATCCCTTCAATCCCCAATCAAGAACTCCTCCCCAGCTTTCCTGGAGCCCCTTTCAGTCCTGGAAGCTGCTCTAAGGTCTCCCCTTCTCTTCTCCAGGCTGAACAACCCCAACTCTCTCAGCCTGTCCTCCTACAGGAGGTGCTCCAGCCCTCGGATCATCTTTGTGGGGTATGCGGGAGCCCCATGCCAGGGCTGGAGCAGGTGGCTGTGGGCTGGAGACCCCCCACAGTGGAAGCCAGGATCCATGGGGATGGGGACCCTTCACCAGTGTGGCTCTGCTGAGGATTCCCGTGGCAGGATAAGTGTGGCCAGGGCAGCTGGAGGGGAGCAGGTTGGGTGATCAACGCAGCATTGAGCTCCCCCCGCCCAACCCTGCCGAGTGCCAGAACAACGAATTCCTCTGGATGTGATTTGGGATGATAATGATTTTGCATTTAAATAATTCTCCTCTCTCGGCGCTGGCTCTGCTGAGTCGGGTGAAAACGTTGCATCTTACTCCTGACTCTGGTGCTGCCTCCCGTCTCTGCTCATTAACGCTGCTCTCGGCGTGCCCGTCACCAGCACCCTCCTCACGATGCACCTGCCCCCGGTGCACAGCAACAACTGTTTGCCATCGGCTTTTGATTACATTCCTTTTTATCTTTACATTTCAATATCGTTACAAATCCTAGCGTTATTCAAATGACATCAATTATTCAATCTCTGCCGCTGGGAGGGCGAAGGGAAGGTGATGTGACAGCTGAGCAGCACCCACCCGGCCCCCTCAGAGGGATTGGCAATTCCCATGGGATCCATTCAAGCCCAGTTAGCCCATGCTTTTGGCTTCTGTGAAAGCAACGAGTTGTTCCAGACCTGCTTTCAGGCTCATTTCTGGAGACAATTTGCACCGGGAATGATTTGAATAAACTTTCTGTTTATTTGACATCAATTTTTCCAGCCCAGTGCCTGGCAACCTTCTCGTTTTTCTGCTCTGACTGTGGGACAGAGCAATGCCCAGAGCCGTATCCCCTCCTGAGCCAGGATCTGGCCTCTACACAGGATGATGCTGGGCGACCTTCCACCTCAAGAGCTTCCTAAGGACTTCCAGGGAGAAACCCCAGCTCCCACCTCCATCATCCCAAGACCCTCGACCCCACAGTGTCACCAGTGAAGTGGCTGCCATGGATGCTGCCACCAGCCCCCTCTCCCGCCCCGCTAGTTCAGCGTGGGTGACATGCAGATGGATGGTCCCTGTCATCGCCCCGTCCTGCCCTGAGGAGGTGTCACCGTGATTTATGGCACTATCTGCGGCGGGCCGCCGTGCACGCCAGGGATGGGAGCCGCGCTGAGCCACGGGGACATCGCCATCCCGGGGAACACACCGGGCACGGCTTATCCCCAGGGTCAGGTTGGGGATGCTGCAGGGACTGTGGGTGCTGCCAGCTCTTCCCATGGGTGCTGGGGCCAAGATGCTGCTGGCGATGGTAAATAAATCACCTTTCTGGGGGAGGTAAACAAGGGGGATTAGCCTTCCTCGGACAGTCCCTGTTCTCCATGCAACCCCTCTGTCTCCTCAGCCTTCTCCTGCGCTCACAGGGCTGTGATTCCTGATGAGATCAAGAAGGAAGAGGTGGGAATTGCCCAGGGAGGTACCAGCAGCAGTGCTCGCTCAAAGGACCGATGGAGGCTAAAATGTCCCCTTGATGCTTCAGCCTGTGGCCAATCTCAAGGATGTCACCAGCTGCTGTATGAGGAGCAGCTGAAGTCACTGGGTCTGCTTAGTCTGGAGGAGAGGAGATGGAGGGGAGACCTCATGGTGGTTACAGCAAGCACTGAGCTCTTCTCTCTGCACAAAAGGGAATGGCAGGAAGATGCCAGGGACAGGTTAGGTTGGATATTAGGAGCAAGTTCTTCCCCCAGAGGGTGGTGGAGCCCTGGAACAGCTCCATGGGAAGCAGTCACAGCATCAAGCCTGACGATATTCCAGGAGCATTTGGCCAACGCCCTCAGACCCATAGTGCGGATGTTAGTGTGTCCTGTGCAGAGACACAAGTTGGACTCTATGGTCCCTGCAGGTTCCTTCCAACTCAGCACATCCTATGATTCTATGCTGTTTCACACTCCTCCCATTTTATTTTTCTTTTCCTGCCTGCAGCCGGGGGCAGTTTTTGCCTGAGATTTCCAATATTGGTTCTTTCCCACTGGGAGAACATCTTGTATAAGATTCAAGAGAAGCGGCTGCAGCCGGCACTGCCAGCTCAGACCCAGGGCTATGGAGAAATCACCTCGCTTAAATGAAATTGAAATAAAATCAGAGATGTGTTTGACACACAAAGGCGAGCAGCAGCACAGGGGTCCCTGCCAGCCCTTTCCTTCCTGCTCCATCCCCATCCTGCTGCCCAGCCGTGGGGCAATAACAGGGTCCTGGGGTCTCCAACCCCGCTCCCCTCACTTGCCAGCAGCCACTGCCTCCCCCACAAAGTGGGGGCCCTGGATTTCTTTTGCTTTCAGAGATTTTTGTGAAGCACGAATATGATTAACACATCAAAAGGCTGTTTTGCTTTGCTTAACAATATTATATGCTTAACCGCTTCATTAATTGAATCATGGCAGTGTTTGTTTGTTCAGGTTGGGTTCATTGTAACGAGTCTATTTTATTTTGACTACTTTGGTGCTTTATTAGTATTTTTTAATCCCGGCTCTGCCTTGCAGCCCATCAGTGGTGCTGGGCAGGGAAAGCAGTAGCTGATGGACATGAGAGAGGCTCAGCTTTTTAGCTGGGAAATCCCACCTCCTGGATTTGCTTGGGCACCCGTGGGTGTGACTGGCCCAGTGTGGCAGGGCTAGTGGGGCAAGCAGAACCTGCCAGCACGCTGCCCACACCTGCTCTGGCCTCTGCATGCAGTGCATCCCTCTGTCCTGCTATTGCCAGGTGAGTGCTCCGGCCTCAGGTGCTCTGGGTACCCCTGAGCATCCCACTGACCTCAGTGGTCCCAAGAATCTCATTGCTCTGGACACCCCGGAGCCTCCTAATAACTTCAGGGTTCACAAGCATCCCATTGCTCTGGGCATCCCTGGGCATCCCACTGCCCTTGATGTTCCCGAGCATCCCATTGCTCTGGGCATCCCTGGGCATCCCACTGCCCTTGATGTTCCCGAGCATCCCATTGCTCTGGGCATCCCTGGGCATCCCACTGCCCTTGATGTTCCCGAGCATCCCATTGCACTGGGCATCCCTGGGCGTCCCACTGCCCTTGATGTTCCTGAGCATCCCGTTGCTCTGGGTGCCCCGAGTCCCACCACACCTGAGATGGGAAGATCCAGAGACTCATTTCAGCCCCTGTTCTGGGTGAATAGCTTCTTGCATTCACAAGTGGCAGCTCCTTCTCCAGGGCTGGGAACAGGGCCAGGCATGTGGTCACCCCCCAAGGATGCACTGGTTGGGGTCCCTCAGCAGGACACAGGTGGGCTTTGGGGGCTTCAGGGGTGGCTCAGGGAGCACAGGCACCCAGTAACCCTGTTCACTTCCCAGGGTCCCAGCCCCTGTGCAGCTCCTCCTTCCAGGATGGAAACCAGGGAAGACAACCAGATCGTGAAAACGACTCTGAGGGTCCTTCTCAAAGCACCCACTGATGTTTTCCTGCAACAGGCACTTCAGTGAGGACTCCGAGATCCCTTGAACACCCCTGATTCGCTCTCCCCCTCTTCTCCTAAGGATCCCCTCTGCAGGGCGGTGTTCCCACCCTAAGCTGCATGAAATCAGATTAAGGGCAGGAGACAAAGCTCCAAGCAGGAAAAAAACACAGTAAGAGTGGGTCAAGGCTGCTGGGAAGTAGGAAGAACGCTGGGAGTGGAGTGGCCTCAGTGGGACCAACAGTGGCTCAGCCCTACATAGTGCCACAGGGTCCCCATCTCATGCTGGACAACATGAGGGTGCAGGAATAGATGCACGGAAGATGAAGACAGCATCTCTGTTAGTGGCTAAGCCATTTCTGGGCTCTCCTGCCAGTGGGAGAAGATGAAGTGATTTTGCAAGAGTGATGGATATGGGGACACATCCCTTCGTGCAAGCATTCCTGCTTCCTTCATGCGTTCCTTCCTGCTGAGCCCTGGGGAGGGCAGCTGGGGACAGTGCGAGGACAGTGACCCCGGGGACAGGACACAGCGAATGGGATCACGTCCTCATGCACCATAGGAAAGCGCTGTGGACTTGGCTGGAATGCTCCGGACTGGATGCTTTATCGTTCTCTTTGCAACTGGTGTCATTATGCCCCTGCTCTGGTTTTCCACCTGCCACTGGGGTTTCAGCCAGGCTGTGGCTGGGGACAGACTGGGACCAGGTGCCTGATCATGCTGGGAAGCAGAGGGAGGAGACTGGATTGCTGGAGAATCCAGACAGCAAACAATCTGGCTATGAAAAGAGTTGCTGATGCCTCATTAGCAACTTTGAAAGGCATTTGGTGTAAAAATCCCTCTGCACTTGTATTTGGTGTTTTCTGCTCTTTCCTCCATTTGTCCTTGATTAATAAGGACATTTGCATGTAAATTGGCTCCTGGCTCCTTCAGAGCAGTGGCTCTGGTCTGTTAGCACCTGAAGCTCCCCTGAGTCTGCACCCACTGCCCTGGAAGGCCTGGGTTCCACCTGGCATGGCACAACTTGGCATTGTCCGGCATGGCACATCGAGCTGGGACACGGATCTCCCCTCTACAGTGACCAGCTTGAGCCACCGATGCCCACAGGGCTGGGACACGGGACACGGATATAGAATCATGGAATAATTGTTAAGGTTGGAATACACCCCTAAGCTCATCCAGTTCAACCATCAGCCCAACCCCAGTGCCGACTAAACCATGTTCCAAAGCACCCCATCTACATGGTTTCTGAACCCCTCCAGGGACAGTGACCCCACCACTGCCCCAGGCAGCCTCTGCCAGTGCTTCACCTCTTTGTCAGTAAAGAAATTTTCCCTAACACCCAATCTAAATCCCCCCTGGCACAACTTGAGGCCATTCCCTCTCATCCTATCCCTTGTTACTTGGGAGAAGAGACCAGCACCCACCTCGCTCCAACCTCCTTTCAGGAGCTGCAGAGAGCGATGAGGTCTCCCCTCAGACTCCTTTTCTCCAGGATAAACAACCCCGGTTCCCTCATGGGGCAGAGACACGGAACAAGGGCACGGAGTGGGACAGAGGGCAGGAACAGGCAGCTGGGACACAGGGTTGGGACACGGGACTGGGGCACAGGGCAAGGACACAGAGCTGGGACATGGACCAGGACCGCAGGACAGGACAGGGAGTTGGGACAAGGGGCAGGGACACAGAGCTGGGACACAGGGCATGCTGAGGAAGCCAGGGACGTCACCAGCCCCGTGGTGCCTGGGACCCCGTGTGCCTCTGCTGCGTGTCGCCCATCGGCTCTGCAACGCTCCCCTGTCAGTGTGAGCGGCTCTGGGACTCCAGCTCCGCTGTTTATCGTACAAAGGCATTTACAATTGTTTGAACAAGTTCCCCGCTCCGCTCCTGCGCTCCCCGGGGACTTCATTTTCAAAAACAAATGCATTTGCTGAATGCATATGGAAAAGTGCCTCTCAGTCGGGCAATCTGTCTGGCTGTTTGATGTCTCGTTCCCACATCATGTCATTTTAAAAGGTAACATTTTGTTAATGGAAAACATTTTGTGGCTGTTCCAGCTCCTCTTTCCCAGTCTCAATGGATGCAGGATGGGACAGGGGATGCGCAACGTGCCACCAGGGCTGCCCATGTGCCACCATCACCGCTGTCTTCGCAAGTGCTGGATGCTCTCCCCGTTGACACCAGGCTGTCCCAGTGCCGTGCACTGCACACACTGGTCGTGCCGGGCAGTGAGGGGGTATTAGGGGCGGCATTGCTGTTCCTGGGATCCCTGCTCCACGCCGCTTTGCAGAACGCCGTCTCTCCTCTTACCCTACCTGGCAGCAAATCAATGGGAGCTGTAAGTGGTGTTTTTTTAACGTGTAACACAGTGAACAGGAGCATAAATTTCAAACGAGGAGCAGTAGTGCGGGGAGGAGGAGGAGGGGGAAGCAGAGCCCTGACCACGGGTGCTGTGGGGAGTCATGTCTGTCCTCCAAGCCACGGCAGGGAAGGAGGGAAATAGGGGCTCCCAGGGGACAGGATTGTCACCTGCACCTGCCCAGTGTGGAAATACGAGACCCCAGGGTACAACCAGGGCACCTTGGGGTGGGAAAATACTCCCTGGTGTCCTTCAGAGCTGGGGGTTCTGCACAGGTTGTCCCCTCCCAGGCATGGGTAGGATAGGATAGGATAGGATAGGATAGGATAGGATAGGATAGGATAGGATAGGATAGGATAGGATAGGATAGGATAGGATAGGATAGGATGAGGGGAATGATTTCCAGCTGAAAGAGGAGAGATTGAGATGAGATCTTAGGCAGAAATGTTTTGCTGTGAGGGTGGGGAGGCTCTGGCCCAGGTTGCCCAGAGCAGCAGTGGCTGCCCCATCCCTGGAGGGGTTCAAAGCCAGGTTGGATGGGATTTGGAGCAACCTGATCCAGGCAGAGGTGTCCCTGACCCTGCACCCCAGCCCAGCCTTGGGGACCCCAATATTCCCAGGGCAATGTACCCAACTACCAAGAAGGCAAAGCCAAGTCCATGAGGAGCCAGAGAACAACTGGTCCTGTGACAATGGCACCAATAGGCACTGGAAGTGTTTGAACATTTCCAAAATTTCAGGAGGAAGGGGTGAAACTGGGTTATTTTTAGCCAGCACCTTGTGCCACTGCCGCTATCGCACGCCAGCCCCTCGGCAAGCGTGGGAGCCGGCACCGGGCACAGGGCTGCTGGCCGCAAGGACCACTGGTGTCGGTGCTGCTGCTGATGTTGGCTTTAAAAACACAGTGTGTAGCAGAAGGCAATGCTCTCATGGCACTATGAATTCCTCCAGATCCTGCTTATCAGGAGCGATGGCTTAATTGGCACATTTCTGCCTGGTTGGCATCTCTGCCGAAGAAGGAGCTGCACCACTCCTGGCAGTGGCAGCTTGAGACCTTCTGTGCCCACAGCTGGCAGAGGGGGACGGGCAGGGTGGCTGGGGCCACCGATGCCACCTGGCCTTGGTCACATCACTTAGCTTTGGAAGGGTCCTCGTGCTGGTGTCACCATCCCTTGCCCCTCCTGTCTCCCAAATCGACCCATCCTCATGCATGCGTGATGCCGGAGAGCCGGTGGTGCGTTTGGGCATGCCGGTGGGACGGTTGGGCTGCGGGTGTTGCGCACGGTGGTGACGCTGGTGTGAGCCCCCGTTTGTGTCGTTCCCAACCTGCCACTGCGAATCAAAGGAGCTGCCACGCACGCTGCAGCCCTTTCTTCTCATATCACTCACACCACTTCCATGCTACATTGTGACAATGGGGTATAATTAAGGTGTCAGCATATCATTTAGCCTTTTCAATATAAAACCAGGAGACAGGCTGGGAAATCTGTAGTCTTCTTTAATGAGGAATGCAGGGAATAAAATAGAGAGGAGGAGAAGAGGAGATAGTGACTTGGCACGGGAGAGACAAAAGGCCCCTCCACAGTGTGGGGTTTTGGAGAACACGACGCCGGTGACAGGTGCTGCTACAGCCTTGATCCCAGGGGCACGGGTCTCACACGGGGCTGTGGGCACCTTTGCTCTGCTGGGGCCACAAGGCAGGAATGGAGAGGAGACCCCACCAGGGTAGGGCATCCCTAGGATTCTGGGAGCATTCCTAGAGAAGGGAGGGTGGCAGCAGCACAGAGGGCCCTGGAGGTTCCTGGGGGCTCCCACCTGGAAGTCACGCTTGAACGCTGTTCCTGGCCCATGGGGATCTTGCAGAGATGTGTGGGACATGCAACAAGCTCATGGTATGAATGAGTGCGACCAGCTACACACCAAATGATGGAGGCATGGAATCATAGAATGGTCTGGGTTGGAAGGGACCTCAAAGCCCATCCAGTCTCACTCCCTGCCATGGAACACCACCAGCTGCATCTGGTTGCTCCAGGCCCCATCCAACCTGGCCTTGAACACCTCCAGGGATGGGGCAGCCACCACTGCTCTGGGCAACCTGGGACAGGGCCTCCCCACCCTCACAGCAAAATATTTCTTCCCAAGATCTCATCTCAATCTCCGCTCTTTCAGCTGAAAACCGTTCCTCCTCTTCTTATCCCTGCCCTCCCTGATCAAGAGCCCCTCCCCAGCTTTCCTGGAGCCCCTTTCAGTACAGGAAGCTGCTCTAAGGTCTCCCTGGAGCCTTCTCTTCTCCAGGCTGAACAACCCCAACTCTCTCAGCCTGTCCTCGTACAGGAGGTGCTCCAGCCCTTGGATCGTCTCCGTGGCCTCCTCTGCACTCGCTCCAACAGCTCCATGTCCTTCATGTGCTTTGGATTCCAGAGCTGCCTCTGATGGGGATGTGCCATGCACAGGGCCAGGGTGGAGTTCCGTGCCATGAAAGCAGCTCCTGCAGCCTGGCTCCAGCTTTAAACCCCAAGATGTGACGGGTCACCCTGTCCCCAGGCAGAGGACGGCGGCATTGCCCACCTGGCAGCTCCTTGTGGGATGCTCCTGGCAGCGGCATGTGTGGGAGCATCTCTCTGGCCTTGAAGGCTCTGAGCAGTCCCTGCCATGGGCCACCAGCATGGAACAAGTAGCTGCGATGGTGGGTGCTGGGGTTGTTCCCAGCAAGGATCACAGAGGACACGATGCAGGTAGAGGCGGTGGGATGGGCACTCCCCTTCGCAGCCCCGGCAGCGCCTCCTGTAATTGCTAATCTGAGTTTTTAATTATCTCGTTTGAATCGCAGTTCTCCCCTTTCACCTCTTCCTTAATGAAATCACAGGTGAGCTGCTCTCCTACGGGATTCATCCGTGGTGGCAGGTGCCTGGGGAGCCGCAGCTCCATGCAACTCCTCCCCATCAGCCAGGGGGGTTTAATGGGGCTCAAGATTTAGTTCCCCACCTCTCCTTGCAGCATCTCCCCCAGATTTTTGGGAAAAATCCAACCCATTTGGCCTCTTGTTCAGTTTGGCATCACTGGGATAATCTCCATGCTCTGGGAAACCTCTCCTGGAGCGAGGGATAGGGGGTGGCTCTGCAGGGACAGCCTCTGTCCCCTGGCCTGGGTGGGGTGGGAACCCCAGACACCCCCAAATCCACTGGATCCCACTGGGAACTGCCCAGGCAGTTTTCCAGGCTCACCGTGGAGCAGTGGCAATGCCCCTTCCTCCCCTGCCCTGCCGTCTTGCCGGGCGATGGCACTGTGCCTCGAATCACAATTACAGTAAATAAATCCTATTAGAAGGACTTTTACTACCGCATGCGCCTCATTACAACATGCCCAAACCCCCGGCTCCTGGGATCACCATTGTAATGAGGCCAGGATGGATGGATGCTGGAAAATTAATGCTTATACAAGTTAATTTGTTTTTATTAGCACGCGTCGCCTGGCAGAGGGGATGGCGGGGAGGAGCGGGGGGAAGTGCTGCCCCACCGAAGCACTGTAGGGATGGGGATCTCGCTGTGGCCATCCCTGTGCATGCAGCATTGGGGCAGTGAGCTGGACCACTGCGTGCCATTGTCCCCTTCTGCCACCACCCAGCTGCCCTCAGTCTTGGGGACACGCCTGTCCCACGCCGGGGCAAGAGGAGCATCTTCTTAGCAGATGGTGGCGAGGAACCAGCACGCCGGATGAGGTCACATCTCATTAATAAAGGTTAATGAAGAGGAAATCATCAAAAAAGAGGAGATGGAGTCATCTTAAATAAGCCACGCCAGTGATTAACTCGTTACGGCTGCTCCAGCGCCTGGTGCAGCATCGAGGGGTCACCAGGAGCATCCCTGTCCCCTGCCCAGCGAGCATCCCTTCATCCAGTCCTGTGTCAGGCATCACTGAGAGAGCATCCCTGTCCCCTGCCCAGCGAGCATCCCTTCATCCAGTCCTGTGTCAGGCATCACTGAGAGCATCGCTGTCCCTCTCCCAGCGAGCATCCCTTTGCCCAGTCCCATGGCAGGGGTCACTGGGAGCATCCCTCTCCCTGTCCCCTGCAGCCAGTGAGCATCCCCTCACCCAGCCACATCGACATTCGCACCTGCCGGGACAGCTGAGCCTTCCTCCAGCTTGGAAAATATAGATCGCACTGTTAATAATACATACATTTATTAAAATGAAACCACCAGCAGATATTACATCCAGCGGCACTAAATTATGGATAGACCTCATCCTCAACCTTTGTTTTTAATTAAAAAGCCCCTTTCAGTAATTCCATTAAAGCAGCAGCTTATGTTTTCTTTCTCTTCCCCTCTTTCAAGCGTGCGATCCGGCAGCGTTTGGGTTGCGCTGATGAAACGCCTTTGAAGTTTCATGAATTGCTGATGTAATTGAATAAAAATAATATTAAGGAGAGAGAGAGAGAAAGACGGAGACTTTTCTCTAAACCCAAATCCTAATGAAATCACCTTACTGCGCCGAGTAGAGTGACAGCGAGACGCTGGATTTGTGCATATTCCCATAATCCTAAACCCATTAGCCAGGAGGCTCCGTGAGAACCACATGTTGCGGATTACAGCTGGGAAAAAAAAAAAAAGGCTCTGATAAAATCCTGAACCTCCCTTAATTCCTTCAGGGAGGTGTAAAGATGCGGGAAAACCCCAAGGGCAGGAGGGGCACCGAGCGCCCCGGGGCTCAGATCTCCCACCTCCCACCCCAGCCTCTCGCCAGCGCTTGGTTTGCACTTTCCTCAGGGATCAGGTGGCCCACAATTAAGCCGGAGGGCTTTCCAATTATGTTGCCGCGCGTCGTTATTAATGGAAATATTAATTTTGCATAAGTGCAGCTTTCTACTCCTTAAAAAAATAAGATGGTTTTAAAAGAGAATGTTATGAGAGGTGTCGGAGGGAGCTGGGGCTGTTTAGCCTGGAGAAAAGGAGGATGAGGGGAGACCTCATCGCTCTCTATAACTCCGTGAAATGAGGTTGGAGCGAGGTGGGTGCTGGTCTCTTCTCCCAAGTTATAGGATGAGAGGAAATGGCTTCAGGTTGTGCCAGGGGAGTTTCAGATTGGATATTAGGAAGAAATGTCTTGACTGAAAGGGTTCTCAGGCACTGGCAGAGGCTGCCAGGGAAGAGTTTGAGTTGCCATCCCTGGAGAGATTTAAAAGCTGGGCAGCTGAGGCGCTCAGGGATCTGCTTTAGTTAATGGACAGGTACAGCTGGGCTCCATCTCAAAGGTTTTTTCCAACCAAGTGATTCTGTGATTCTGTGACAAGCAGCTGGCAGGAGGCAGTGGGAGGCTGCACAGGGAGTGCGATGGTACTCCCGGTTACACCAGCATCAGCTCCCCTCCAGCCCCAGCATCCCTTGGCCGTGCCAGGATGACTTCCCTCACCTGCTGATTAAAAGCCAATGGATCCTGGGGCTGGCCATGCCCTGAGGATTCTCGTGCTTAGCGGGAATGTGTCAGGAAAGGTTGGCTCAGTTCCCCCATCAGGTGTAATTGCAGCTTCCACCTTGCGAGGCGACAGCCCAGCGCCTTCCCAGCCTCCTGCTCTTTAATTGTAATCACCCTTAATGTATCGTACCAGCCACCATTAAATGACTGATAATTGCAACATCGATCTTGCAAGAAATCACTGCAGGAAACCCAAGCGGCTGCATCTCGGTGTGGAGGTGAAGGGCAGCTTAGCCCCACGCTGGCAGAGCCACGATGCCATTGGGACCCCAGCGATGCTCCAGGCTGGGCTCTGCCCTGCTCTGCTCGCCCCA
Organism: Cuculus canorus; assembly: GCF_017976375.1. NCBI lineage: Eukaryota > Metazoa > Chordata > Aves > Cuculiformes > Cuculidae > Cuculus > Cuculus canorus. The sequence continues at coordinate 8,918,756 of NC_071417.1, forward strand.
GCTGAACAGAGCAGGGATGCTCAGGTGGAGGTGATGCTCGGGTGGGAGCAGAACATGGAGCTTGGGTACCACAGCTCATTGGGTACCACCACACATCGGGTACCACAACACATCAAGTACTACGGTTCATCGGGTACCACAGCACACTGGCTACCACGGCACATCCCATGTGTCTCCACACCAGGAAGGGGACTACGTTCGCCAGGACTGGGAGGACAAACTCATCTTCCCTTTCTTCTCTCTCTCCTAATTCCTTTCTTCCCAATTTAAACTCCTCTCCAGGATAATGCAATAAAGACATGAAGCACCTAATTTTCATTGGGGGACAACAGACGCAATGGTATATTTACCCAGTCATACCATTATGAAATCCTACAATTAAGGCTTCAATCAGATAAATGCAATTACATAATACGATCTTATACGATATAATTAAAAACATCTGCAATCAAACTGAAGCCGATGGTACAGTAATCCTTAATCAGAAATTACCCACCAGCAGCTCCAGTGGAGCGGCTCTATCCCAGAATCTGGCAGGACACAACGTCAGCATCGTGGTCCCCTTGGTGCAGGAGATGACAGGCAGCCGTGGGTGACCGTGGGGAGCTGACAGGAGCCTTTGGGTCTCCAACCCCACCCCACCGTGCCCCAAAAGCCACATACAGCTTCCATTTAATCCCATGAGTCCAGAGCCACAAGGGCTTGATGTTCCCCCCTCCCCACCTGAGATCCAGACCAAAATCCCACCAGTGCAGGCATGGAAACACCCAGATGCCAGATCAGCAAGCGCCACAACACAGAGAGGTGTAGGCTGCACAGTAGGTGATGGGATTCACCATCAGGTCCCCCCCTCAGCCCTGCCAGAGTCTCAGGCTGGCAGCTCCACACCTGCAAAGCAACTGGGGATGCTCCTTGGGATGCGCACATGGGAATGGGCTGGGAATGGTCAGCTGCATCAGATTGCATCAGCCACACCAGCAGCCCGGTGTTGGCACTGGGACAGGCTGAGCCCTGCTGGGAGTGGTGCCGGGTGGGTGGGCTGCGTGCCCGGTCCTGGCTGCATCCCTGTGTGCCGCTGGCTGGCACCAAATGAAGATAAATGGGCTGGGTGACACATTAGCATCCATTAATGGAAGAGCTGCGCCGGGGAGCGCTGCGGAGATGTGCCGGCACTGGCAGGAGCAGCAGCAGCTCCCGGATGGGTGTGGAGAGCACCACAGCCCTGCGCCTCGCAACCCCTCTGCAGAGTCCAGGGGTGCCAGGGGGCTCCCGGCACCCCCTCAGCTCTGCCCACAGCCAGAGCCCACCGGGCAAGGGCAGCTGGAGCTGGATGGGGTCCAGCCCCCTACAGGCTCCCCATTCCCTCTGCTCACACCTCAACATCAGCATCCTGCTAAGTTTCGCTTTTGGAGGCTGAAGCGAGCATCGGCTCCTGATCATTGTTTTGAGGCACAGCACAGCTCTCCCTGCTCACGAAGCTACAGAAATCCAACATTTTTGCCAGTAGATGTGCACACCACGAGGGGAGGAGGTGATGAACAGAGCTGACCTTTGGGAAGAGGGGAAGCAGGGGTTTAAAAAGCCAGTGGAGTCCCTCACGCAGAAGGATGCCCATGGCCCTGTCAGAGCAGCCACACTGGCTCCCCTTTGCTCCGCGACAGCCCTAGTCCCTGCCAGCAGCACTGCGCCCAAACCAGGCTGCTACCAAGCAAAGCCGGGACAAAACTGTGGGTTGGGGACAGCCAGGGTCTGTACCGCCCCACGGTCTCAGCAGCACAGCCTTACCATGGTTCCCCCCCTTAACTGTGAGCTCCTTTTGCTCTGCACCTGGCTGGAAGTTGGTCTGGCTCATTAAAAAGAGAAACGGAGAGAAAATGTTATAGCCGTTCCTGCCTAACTACAGCATCAGGGACAGGGCACTTTCCATCTCGTCCCAGCACTCACCAAGCTGCCGCCTTGCACTCTGCTCCCACCTCCAGCTGCACCCCGACTGCTCCCCAACCTCTGTTTTCTCAGGGTGCAGATGTGACGCCACTCTGTGCGTGCCAACCTGTTCCTCAGGTGGCCACAGGGATCCCTGGGGCAGCACACGGAGCTTCGCCACGTGCCGGCACTGGCCACCGGCAACCAATACTCAGCCGATGGGGTGTCTGTGCTGCAGCTGCCCAGAGAGATCGGGGGGAGCTGCGGGGCGAGGGAGCTTCGACCCTGCCAACCTTTTCCACTCCCTGACCTTTCCTGAGCCCCTCTCGGAAATGCCACGGAGCTCCTCGCCCGGCCAGATTAAATGTCAGGGAAGGTGCACTGAATATTTGCTGCCGCGGCAGGTGCTCGGGGCTGCGTTTCCCCAGTGCTGTGGGCACCTCCAATGGGTGACTCAGCCTCTTCCCACCCCTGTCTCCATCCTCATCTCCACATCACCCCGGCACAGGGCTGAGGCGGCTGTGCCGATCCGCGCTCGGCTGGCTGGGAGCATTTAAGCAGAATTGAGTGTGTGTTCAGGCACTTTCAAACACAAGTAATCTTCATCTGGGAGACGGAAAGTGAAATATGTTATTGCCGGCCGCAGTAAATTACCCGTGCCAGCCCTCGCTTATAAAACATCGCAGATGCTGGCCAGTGCACTCACTCACCCGCGCTGTGCTGCCTGCCGCCCCCCATAAATTACAAAATAAATGGCTGGTGGTCAGCCCTGACGTGGTGATGGGGCTCGCGTGGCCACCGAGGCACCAGCACCATCCCAGCACCAGCTCTGGCATCGCGCAGGCAGGACCCCCTGGGACAGGCAAGGTCAGGCTGGGGGATGGATCCATCCTGGAAAGCATGAGGTGCTGCTGGCAAAGGGCAGTGGGAGCTGGGGCTGGACTGGCAGCAGCATCGCCACCGATTCCCTGCACCCAAAAAAACTGCGGTGCCAGCACCGAGCAGCAACACCGCATGCCGGCTGCTCATCCCCTGCTCCCCAGGAACAGCCCCGCAGCAGCACCCCATGCCGGGGTGCCCTCGGCATCGCCACAAAGGTGCACGTGTGCCTGCTTCGTCCAGGCTAACTAGCCGAGGTGGCAGAGGCAGTGGAAGCGCCTGAGGAAGGCGGGAGGTGAGCACACAGCTCCCGCTGATTTTTTCCCCAGGGAGAGCCTTTGGAAAGCCAAACCAAACCCATAAAATAAATAAAATAAAATAAATTCATGCAACTTTAACAATCATTGTGTTGGATTTGGGAGATGTTATTTCTCGTGACAGACAAGGGCAATTATCTGCTATCCGCTAGCAGTTTTAGCCTAATTTCATTACTGCTGTGCAATTCTTCCCGAGCCGCTAGTCTATCACTGTCTCACAGAAAGGATTAGCCGGCACTTTCTTCATCTTCAAATGAATTTTAGCTGTCATGTCCTTGATGAATAGAAGAGGGAGGACTGCTAACCCACACGAGGAGCGTGGCAGCCCAGCTGCGCCACAAGCGCCCGCACCGGTGCTCACTGAGGAGCGTCAGCCGTGCCGGGCACACCGGAGCCACCGGGACGCAGCAGACGGGAATGCTGCCCACACGCCGTGGCGAGCGGGGCTTTCCTCCACGCTTGCCGTGCAAGAGGACTCAGCTACAGGCTGTTCTTTGGAGACACATCTGGGAAGCGGTCAGGGCTCCAAGCTGGTGCCTGGGTGCAGCCTTGGTCCCGGCATCCAGGAAAGGATCAAATCGACAGCATCTGTAATACAAGGGAATAAAGAACACGCCATTTTTTTCTCCCTCTCTGGAAGATGCTTATCTGTCAGCGCAGGCCACCGAGGAACAGAGAAAAGCAATTTAAACTTCAGAGCTGAAACGGCAGAGGACACTGCAGGGAGATGTGCCCAGGCGATGGTGTGTCCATGGATCTACTGCAGCCCCAGAGCCGATGGGTGAATTGACGCTTCGCTCTTTCAGCCAAGCTGGCAAAAGGCCCCATGTCCTCACCAGCACAGCAGGGGACACCCCAAGAGCTCTCGTCCCCACCACAGCAAACAACGGGGCGAAGAGCAGAGCTCAGCAGGGCAGTGAGCCCAGACGCGCCCCGGGATGCGCGGGGCAGGACGGCAGCACAGGGTTCCCAGGGCCATCGCTGTCACCTCGTGTACACGAGACGCTCCAGAGCCAATTGCCAGCGCCAGGGGCTCCGTTATTTTTGTAACTGATAATTCCCAACAGGCGCATCGTCCTGGCAGAATATTTTAGCACCTTTAATGCAATTTCCTACTCTCTCTGAAACACCATTTTGGTAGAACCCAACCGTACCACGTACCTGCTCCCTAATAAACCTCTGCGACTTTAATGAACTAAATAGCAAATTACTTTTTTATTCAAGAATGAAATTTCATCATATTCATAATTCATATTTTATTTCAGACATCTGCTGCTGATTACATTACATTTAACTAAAATTAGATGATGCTCAGAATGTAATTAAGCCCCTGCCAAATTCTCTGGCCCACCAATACCAGCCTCGCTCAGCGGGGGCCGCTTGGAACCTAATATGTAATTAGGAGCTATTTTCTAGCTGTTTTTAAAGTCTGAAAATTAGCTGCCTTTATTAATCACACAGACAAATATAAAGCGGAGCCAACGCTTGCTGAAATTTCTAAAAAGGATTTTTTTTTAATTATACACCACATAGCGCCGCGACTCATTTTGAATGTTGATTTGTTGTGCACTGACATTTTGACAACTAGTTCTCAATTTGTCTGTCGTAGTTAGGCAACAACAAAGCAGACGGTAATACTTAACTTTCAAAACCTTCAGCGTGCCGGGAGGGGAGAGGGAAGGGAGAGATGGAGGGGGGAAGGATGGGCTCCCCCGCGGGTGCTCGCCGCAGCTGGGCACCCTGCATGCTCCGTGCTGAGCCCCAGACAGAGCCCAGGAGGAGGAAGCCCCGAAATCCCTGGCACTGGGCATGGGGAGGTCTTCGGTGGCAGATGCCAGATCTGCAAATCACTCTTGAATCACAGAATCGTTTGGTTGGAAAAGACCTTTGAGATCATTGAGTACAACTGTACCTGTCCACTACTAAACCAGATCCCTGAGCATCTCAGCCGCCCAGCTTTTAAAGCTCTCCAGGGACAGGGACTCCACCACCAACCTGGGCAGCCTCTGCCAGGGCCTGACGACCCTTACGGTGAAGAAATTTTTTCCTGATGTTTAATCTAAACCTCTCCTGGCAGAACTTGGGGCCATTCCCTCATCCTATTACCTGCCACCTTGCTCCAATCTCATTTCACGATGCTGTAGGCAGTGATGAGGTCTCCCCTCAGCCTCCTTTTCTCCAGGCTAAAAAAACCCCAGGTCCCTCAGCCACCTCTCATACCCTTTGTTCTTGGAATGGCACTAGGCGGGTCTCAGCTTGCCCAGAACCCCCTGGTCCTCCCTGGGGTCACAGGGCAGCACCCACAGCCCCAGGGGTGACCCCAGATGCCCTGACCCCGCAGACTAGCTGTTCAGAGCCAAGCACACACCACCAAGCGCTGAGCCCCACAGCCAGGCAGGGGGATCCCCTGGCCCCCAAGTCCCACCCTGCCCAAAGGAGGGAGCAGCGGGGAGCTGGAGTGACTCCCCATCCCCACTGTGGCTGCGTGCTGACATTTCCTTGCTCTCACTGACCCTTTTTCTGTTCTCTCTGTTACCTCAAATAATGTCACTGCCTCTTCAGCATCTACTCAGCGGAGCAGAAAGAAGCCACTGCTGACATGGGTTTAAAAGAAAATAACACCATCTGTGCCTGGCAGGGGCTGGGCAGCACCCACCGGGCCCCGAGGGGCAGACCTGGGGGAAGGGGGACAGCACCCCTCGGGGTGGTGGGAGACACCCCAGTGCTGCCCGCTCGCTGCAGACACGGCAGCAGTGATGCTGCCCTGAGCGATGGCAAAGAAGGAAAAGAATGAGGTTGAAAGGGCTCTTTATACAAAGTGTTTTCCTTTTTTTGCTGGCAAGAAATGCGTGTCCCCAAGCTGTCACCAGGTCCCACAGCAGAGGAAAGCGCCCCACTCACCCATTCCAGCCAGGCCGGGGCCACCGCACGCTCCCCAGTGCCTTGATGCATGGCTTGAACACAGCTTCCCTTCCCCACTCCCGTGTTGGCTGTTAGGGGCAAACCCAGGATCGTTAGTCTTTCTGCAAAGCTCATCATGTGAAAAATGAAGCTCAAGAAAAATTAGCCAAATTACCAGGCTAATCCTTCAGCAGCAATCGCTGCTCCGCTGCACATCCGTAAAACGAGACCGGAGAGAGCAGACAGAAAAGAACTTGTGTGTTTGTGGTGTGGCTGGGGGAGAGGAAGGGATGAGTCCGTGAGGAGAAGACACTTGCTGGGCTTAATTATGCTTCAGTTTTGCTCCCGAAGAAGCAAACTGCATGGAGAGTCAGGGCCGTGCCTCCTACAGCCATTGTGCCCCCACAGGGCATGGAAGTTCTGGGGGGAGCAGGGATGGGGTCCCTGAACCCCCCCGCAAATCATGCATGTGAACCTCAAGGAATGCAAGTTGATGCAACCAAAGAGGTGATTCCTCAGCAAAAGTTGGGATTTGGTATGTGCCAAACATTCCTGGTTATCAGGGTGCTTGCAGCGAGGCCGCTGCAAAGGCTTGAATTGAGCCAGGGAGGGAGGAACACAGAAAGGAGAAAGCGGGCGCTTCCATGTTCACAGATGGATGCGAAATCTGTGCTTACTTCTAACAAACTGGGACTGGCTCCAGCTGCTGACTTCGGCAGTTCCGATCCCCGCAAGGCAGAGCCTGGCTCTGGCAGGGCCCCGGTGCCAGTGTGGGCAGCATCCTGCCCGGCAGCAGCCCTGCATCACGCTGGGCCAGGGACAGAGCAGCGCCCTTCCCACCGCGGAGCCCCCCAGCCCAGGGTCACGCTCCTGCCCATCCCTGCCAGGATGGGGTGGCTGCTGCCACCGACCCTCAATCAGCACAGGAACATCACCCAGGCTGGAGAAAATCTCCAGAGGCAGCTGGACCTTCCCTGGGAAGGGGAGCTTGCACCCACCAAGTGTGCTGCACCTCCTCACGTTCCAGATCACCTACATGTCTCGGCTGCTGGGTTCAACCACCACCTTTTTCCAGGCCAGTTGGTCTGTTTCAATCACCAATTTTAATTATGATTTAAACCAGCAAATCAACATTTTCATTCCGTTCTTTCCCTCTGCGCTCCTCCAGCATTGGCACCGTGACGGCAAGGCCGTCTCCCAAGGAAAGCAGCTAATGAGGATCAGCCCCAGACACATCATTTTGAAGTGAAGTTTCTCTGCACTGGGTTTGGCATTTCTTTGTGCTAACCAGGAGAAACTACAGACACATTTAAGCGGTGATAGAGTCAACACGCTTCCAGATCCTCACATTGATTACACTGTATTAGAAAATGGTAAATTATTTATCAGGCTTTCTGACTTGTGATTAGTGTAAAGCCGCTCTTGGATGCAAATTGGAATTGTAATTAGACATGTAGAAACCCAGCGTCTGAAACCTGTTTTTATTGAAGCAGTGTAAGGTACTTTTTCCCTTTTGTATCCAGCATAATTATCAAAGAACGCTTTGCACATAAAAACCCATCAATTTATTAAAACCAGAGACAGTTTTACGTCTGATCAGCGAACTAAAGCTGGTCATCACGATGCCAGGATTTTCAAGCTCGTACGTCTCAGCTTCTCACGCTTGATTCTTTATTCCTGCACCGGGAGCAGGCAAGCTCCCCCACCTCTGCCAGTTTATTATTCAGCTTTCAACGAAGGACTTCTTGAACAAAGCTACACAAAAAGACACCCCAAAAACTCCCAGACAATATAATAAGGATAAAGCCTCTTCAGCAGGCACAGAAGAGACCACAGCCACCACGAGTCAGCATGTTACTTCAAGACACTTCAACCCTCACCAGCCAATTCCCTGCAGTCCTGCTGTACAACTCATGAAAAATACAGAAGCCAAAACTCCGTTTTACGTTTGCGTAAGAAGTTCAAACGCATTTAGGTTTAATCGTCCGCCAATTGCAAGTTATGGGCAGCTTTTGAGGAAGTGGATGTAGGGCTTTTTTTTGTACTTAAAACCAATTACTTCAAGCTAAACCAAACGTGTGTGTGCTCTGTCGCTGCCCCCCTCTAGCCCCATTCTCCCCTGCGCTGGCAGCGGGATGTTTTATGTACCCCACACGACCGGCAGCGCGGAGGACACGCTCCTTTAAGACTGAAGCATGAGAGACCCCAGAACAGCAATTGGAAGGAGAAATCTTAAGATTTTCCTTGCTTTCAGCCACCCTCCTTGCAGGTGACAGTTGCTGTTTGAACCAGACTTTAAGCACATGAACAGAAAACAGAGCCTGGTTGTGGGACTCTGTTTATCAGCCCAGACGGAGATTACAGTAAAGAGTGAACACAGTGATAGTTTCATTAGAAATGGGCTGTTTCTTTCATTTTAATAACTTTGTATTAGTAGCAGCTAAGACGTGGATTTAAAGGTTTCCTCTCCACCGTGAACTGCAGCCCAGGAGAAATACAGACCTGAGTGTCAAGCCCTGAGCTGCCAAGATGCTTTTCACCCAAAAACGTCAAAGTGCTCTGCACATCCGCCTCGCCAGCCTCGCTGCCTGCCTTCACAGGACACCAGGGGAGAAAGGAAGAGACACCACATGCATCTGAAGCAGCAGAATCAAGCGAAGTGTCATTATCCGCGCTGGAATCCAGCCAAGACCCTCTCCTCCTGCCTCTTGGGATTAGCACAGGAGTTGAGTAAGTAAATTCAAAACAGGATTTTGAGATCCTGGGTCAAACACCCACAGAGCCCAAGTGCAAGCAGTTGCTCCCGGGTCCTCATCGCAGCCCCGACTCCCAGTGCCACCAGGCCCAAAATTGGCTCCGCACCCACATCCAGAGGCCCTCAACCACAGACAGAGTCACAGAGAAGTTTCCAGGCATCAGGGCACGCACAGCTATTGCTTTGAGGATGCGGTGCCAAGAGCTCAGTCTTGCCAGAGGCAGAAGCTTAACTCTCGGAGAGCGCGTGCAGCACTTCAGCATTTAAAGACGAGGAGTGGTGCAGGGTCACTCCGGGGGCCCCGATATTGGTCTCCCAGCATTCAAATCCACAGGCACATAAGTCTCGCTTGGCTGCTTCCACGGCCAGCGGGGAGGTATCTGCCAAGAGGAAGGCAAAAGCAGCCAGTTAGTCAGCTAGGTCACTGCAGGGAGACCAAAATGGGCCATCGCGCGTTTAAACTTGTATCCCCTGGAGCTGGGCCAATGCCCAGGAGACCTGACACACATAAACGAATGCACTGAATCGCCCCTGCACGAAACACTGCAAACCACACTGCCAGGCAGCTCTGTTAGACACCATCCCGCTCACGACACGGCTTCACGTCACACCACAGCCACACGAAGACTAGAATCATATCCCTCTACTTGCAAACCTGCCCACAATGGCAGGGCTGTGCAGAATAGGGGAAGGATGCCAGGGTGAGCAGAGGGTTACCGACCTGGTCTCAGCAGGGTGATGCCACAGCCGCCTCCGCCAGCTCCAGTCAGCTTGCTATGCAGGCCGTGGGATGCCGTCACCCGGCACAGCCTGTCCAGGGAGGGATGGCCAACTCCGATCACATTTAAGTGGTGTTGATTTATATCAAAGAGTTCCTAAAAGCAACTGCATATACGTCAGATAAGCATGCATGGTGACAAAGACTCTTCACAGCCATGGCTCCCATCCCGCTGAGGTGCAGGAGAGCTGCTCTGCTTTCCCAGCCATCCCATTCCTGCAGGAAGGGCGGCTCGGGGCCCAGCAGCACTCGGCAGCAAGGTTGAGGGCAGGGTCTGAGCCGCAGGCTGCCCACGTCCCCGTGTCCCTCTCACGATATTTGCTGGTGCTGCCCACCACAGCGACAGAGGTGGCCCTCCTTGCTCAGGGTAGACAGAGAAAATCTCAGTCACCATGAGCTGCCAGCAGGCATTTCAGGTGCTAAATCAGAGCTCCTTGATGCTTGACCTCTCCCCCGTCACAGGAATGTTGAGCAGGAGACCGTGCAAGCCCCCTCGCTGCCGCGGGAAGGGCACTAAGCCAGCATCTCTCATTCCTAGCTGTCACCCTGCCCTGCTCTGCAATCCATCCAGCATAACTAAGTCCAGGGGACTTCTGACACAGCCAAGTTCAAAACGGCATTGCTGGAGAGGCGACATGGAGTTACCTCTCCTCATTTGCACTGTGCAGCGCTTCTCCCTCCTCGCAGGCAGGGCCTGGGCTGCGAGCCAAGGGGCCTCTCACCAGCACCACGCTGGGAATGTGGCAACCGGCTCAAGTGGGGTCGAGAGGGTTCTCCCTTCGGGGGAGAGCAGCACAAGCCACTCTCCAAGCGAGGCTGCTCTCCAACCAGAGCTTCAAGTGCATCCCTGCCACGCTCCTCAAACCAGCCACACACTCTGCTGCGCCTGGAGTAAGCTGCCACGGCAGCAAAGTCCAAATGGCCCAAGCGACGGACAACCTAGAGAGGTGAGAGTTATGGCTTCACTCCTCCGAAGTACTAGAGGGGAGGAATTAAGGAACAGAGGGAAGGGCTTAGCCTGCACTCAGAGCAAGCCTAGAGCAGGGTCAGGAACCGGCACCAGGCCCCCAAGCACTGCAGTGCCCTCCCAGTGCCGTCAGTGGAAGCAGGTCTGGAAGAATCTCGCCCTCAGCAATGCTGGTCTGACACAACAACTCGATCATCTCCCTGGTGTGTGGCAGCTGTTTCCCTCACTGTCCCAGAGAGGAGCCAGCTGAGACAGGAGCAGTCCCAGAGCAGCTCCCTAACAGGAGCCCTGTGCTCCCCTCTCCAACTTGGTGCTTGGCACCAAGCACCTCCCTGCCCACAGCTCATGGTGGGCTGGGATGGATGCCTGCACAGGGAGCAGCAGGAGCCACGCTGCAGGGTGGCAGGTGTCAGTCACACCACCCTCTCTTAGCTCTGCACTGGTCTTCTGCCAACACAAACAGGAGGGGACAATGCAGAAATAACCCCTCTGCACCCGCCCCCCCAGACGATTTCTGTATCGCAGTTAAACAAATGTGGGGAGATGAATTAGCCAGGCGCATGCAGAGTGCATACATCACAAGTTCTGTGCTGGGGTGGACAGACGTCTATCTATGGGCCTCTTTATATGCCTGAGTGAGGGCACAGCGCTGTCTATGATGATCCAAGACACCTGTCATCTCCTGATCCAAAATCTGCCAGGAATCGGATGACAGCTTATGACACAGTAGACTAGTTCGGTGGTTCAACTACAATGCTGTCCAGAACTGCACATTTCAGAAACAGCCAAATATATATATATAAATGCTGCATACAATCAAGTGTGCCTCTGTGGGCTCTGCAAGCTCAAGACAACCCAACAGATTCAAGACAGAAGCCGGCTCAGCGTAGTGCTGCTTCCTGGGCGCTGTGGACAAGGCTGCCTTGGCATCTTGCATGTGGGGATCTCAAAGCACACTTCCAATTAGCCCTCCTCTTCGCTGACCCCTAATATTTCCGACAGCCTGAGCCGTGTGGCATTGAGGTGGACGGGGGCTGCCTGAAGCTGCGCTGCAAAGACTCCAGATCTCCCTCAGCCCTGCCAGCTCAGTTAGGTTCAGCCAACCCTGATGGGTGTAGAAACCCATCACCCTTCTTGGTGTGAAGGGAGCAGAATCCCATGGGAGACCCTCCCGTCCTCACTGCATCCCTGCAGCAGCTCACTCACACACAGCTGCTTCAGGCAACAGTGAGGTTGCTTCAGGCAACACAGCCCGAAGCAAAGAGGAGAAGGCTGTTAACAGAGTGACCTGACACTGCTGCCACAGAGCTGGGACAGCAGCCCTGTCCCACCCCACAGCCTGCTCCTGCGCCTCCAGAGGGTACACAAATGGCTGTGGAGAGGACAATCGACCAGCAAGAGCAAGGACAAGCACAGGTCCTCACAGGAGAGCCAAAGGGAGGGATTCAGATGCCAACAAGGACCTGCACTGATGGTACGAAATGGTTCTCGACCGTCCAAGTCGCTTGGCACCCAGGACCAGGCCAGGTTTGCCTCAGCTGGGACTCTGCATATCCTTACCCAGCGGCTGCATGAATCGGTATGACGGTGCTCTCAGCACCACAAAAAACTCCTTCCACTTGGACGCATGTTTCCCCCCACCACAGCAGCCTCTCCTACTTCGAACAAAGCCAAGACAAACACAGATCTTTGTATGCACCTCATGCATCAATGTCAGGTCAGCTCTGGGCACAACTCTGTCTGCTATTCTCCGGAGCCAGGATGAGTGCAGAGCAATGGGAGCTGGCTCGTAACCAGTCCATCACAAAACAGTGGCTGCTGGGCTCTCCGCTCCTCGCTCCAGCCTTGGCAATGACAAAGCAGTTGCTTCACACGCAGCGATTGCCAGAATGAGCGTGGCTGGCCCGTGGCGGAGGAGGCAGCATCTCAGCCTGAACTCACTCCACGTTTCTTAGCAAAGGGAAATGAATCCAGCAGAGCTACAGGTCCAGAAAGCACCAGGCCCACTGCCTCCCTCCCTCCACACTACCGTGAAGAGACATCAGCGTCATTTTCTGTCCCTTGGCTCCAGGAAGGGCATTAAAAGCAGAGTACACAGACCATTGTTTCACTCGGAACTGAACATTTCCTGCTATCAAATTTTTTCTTAGACCTAATGTTCTTTAAATGACATTTTGATGTTCAACAGTAACAGTGTCTAAAAATACTGGCAAACGAGCCCCTTACCTCCAGCACAGGGTAATACTCCGGTGATGGATTTGCAGGCATCACTTCCAGAACACTTTGGCACTCCTGAGAAATTGCATCGATGGAGTCCAGCACTGGGTTCATTATAGCAGGGAACTGAGAGGGGGGAGGGCAAGATGTGAGAAGGCTGCTCGCGAGTCTTCTAACACCACTGTGATAAAACCAGCCCCAATCTCTTTGCACTGGACAATTCCTCACTCCACCCAGGGGTATTCATTCATGGACACCCCACTCTGCAGAGCAGGGTAACTGTAAGTAGGTCTCACCTGCAGAAACTGGAAAAGAAATGAAAACAGGCCAGAGGAAGGGACTAGTGATTTTTGTGGCGAGCTCTGTTAGTCCTGGAGAATCATAGAATCATTAGGTTGGAAAAGACCTTTGAGATAAGAATCCATCCAAGCCTGTCCACTGCTAAACCAGATCCCTGAGCACCTTGCCTACACATTTTTTAAAGACCTCCAGGGATGGGGACTCTACCACCTCCCTGGGCAGCCTCTGCCCATGTCAGTGCCTGAGAATCCTTTCTGTAAAGAAGTTTTTCCCGATATCCAACCTAAACCTCCCCTGGTGCAACTTGAGGCCATTTCCTCTCATCCTGTCCCTTGTTACTTCACCTTACTCCAACCTCCTTTGAGGGAGTTGTAGACACTGATAAGGTCTCCCCTCAGCCTCCTTCTCTCCAGGCTAAACAACCCCAGGTCCCTCAGCCGCCTCTCAACACTTGCTCTTCAGCTCCTTCACCAGCTTTGTTGCCCTCCTCTTGACACTCTCCAGCGCCTCCATGTCCTTGTAGTGAGATTTGTGTCCCCACCCCGTCCCACCACATATCTCCACCCTCATAACCACACAGGTGCCGCACCTTCAGGATCTTCTCTTTGACACCAGCCACCAGGACCTTGGTGCTTCGAGGAACTTTTGTGTTGGTCAGCAAGATCCGCAGTGTCGGTACCCTGGAAACAGCAAGAGACACCACCTCACCTCTTTCTTTCATGTCCCCCAGCAGCCCCCAAGGCCCATGCAGCTACGGTTCCTTTTGCCTCCAAAGGACTATTTGAGTAAGACACCCAAGATGAGGAGTCCCACTAGTTTAAAAAAGTTAAGCAGATGCTTAAATGCTGACTGGGTTGAGGCTCATTCCTTCTAGACACAAAGAACAACCGTACTAGCGCTATAAACAGGACTGTAATGTATTTACTGAAATCCATGCTTTTCAAGCAAATTCTTTACTTTGAAATACTGTGAGACTATCCAGTAGTAGCCATTAACTGCTAATAGAGCAATTTCATGCACTGTGAAAGATTTTAATGGAGGCAGATTATACTTCCTTGGCAGGAGGCAGAGGGAACACGCAGGACCTGGATTTGTCTCTGCAGCTTGGTTTTCAAACAGTCCTACCACCAGGTAAGCAAAAAGTTCCTCCTCCCTGCAATTTCATTTGCTGCCAGGAGCAGATCTGTTCCTGCTGCCCATAATGCCATGAAATTAATATTGATCCTTTGCATGGTGTTCATCTAATGTCAGATAATGACCAAACATTCCATTGTTCCCATCCACCCCAAACCACGACAGAACTCAAGGCACCCACACACACTGTAAAACCTGGTTACAAAGCCCTTCCACCACACTGTGAGCCGTCTCCCATCAATCTCCCACCCTATGAGATCCACCCAGTGACATATTCCACCCACCATACGCAAGTGTTATTTTTAAACTCTAATATTACCTCTTTAAGGGTGTGATTTCTCCTGACTGGTATCTCAGGGCTCCACCTAAAGTAAAATACATGCATTGTCTCAGTACACAGTGAGCCGAGATAACAGTGTCGTAAGAGACAGAAGGTCTTTCATCTTCAGAACCTCACCCACTGCATATGACAGTAATTGCAAGAAACACCAGCTAAATGAACCATTTTCTCAGACAGCATGAATCTGCCTCACCCTGCTGACTTAATGAGAGCGTCTGGCTGGACATAGTTAACCCAATGCCTTTTCCTTCGCTCTCTTCTACTCTGTGATCACGTTAAATAGTTTTTAAAGGCAAAGAGTTTGGCCAGCATTAAGTCTTTAGTGAAAAAAAAAAGAATCAAGCAGTGATCCTCTAGGGCAGAGCCAAGCGTGTGGACTTCAAATTGGACTGAACGTGTGCACTCATGTCAGCAGTCATCCTTCAGCCCAGAATTTCATTGTCCAGAAGGAATGTCTCACTCAGTTCCTACTTTTACAGAGGCATTGCGATTAGGTCTCATTAGAAAGATTATTAAAAGTTTCCAAGGACACTTCCAAAACACTTGGAAGTCTCTGCTAATTGAAACTAAATGACAGCTGTCCAACCGCATTTATCCTGGGGATGGGATTAGGTTCCTTTGTTCACGCCAGAATGTTTAAATATCAGTTATTTGCCACAGGGCCTCTGCCCCACGGCACTTGCCTGGGGGCACAGATCCCTGGTGTCACTGCAGCGAGTCTCCAGCAGCCTTCCTGGCTCCAGTCCCAGCCTACAAATGGAGCAAATCAAGACGGGAAAGGATTCCCTCTACTCGGGTCAAAAGAAGGACCTGAATTTGTGAGTTCCTCATCCCTTCGCTGCACATCAGTGCAGTGAGGCAACCTGCTCCATCCAAAGTTCCCACAGCAATCCCAGCCAAGCCTTATCATTTGCAGAAATGCAACCTGTAGCTTCTGCTCACCACTTTCCCACCGCTGACAGACGCTGCAGCAGAGAAGAGAAGCGTGGCTGCTGCTCCGCCAGCCCCTCAGCTCCTCCCCAGCACCCACATTCAGTGTCAGGGAGCCACAAACACAGACATACCCCAAGTTCCAACAGCATTATCCACACCAGAGGGATTGCCGTGGATCACCCGCTCCCCCTGGAAAGCCCAGCTGTTAATGAGAGTCAACTCTTCTTCTGTCCACCTGAAAGGCAAGAAAATTACTCCAATCACAACCCAAATCTGCACACACTGATGTCAGAAAAGCAGCGCAGGAGGCAGCGGGAACCATACAGGGCACCCAGTTGCTGTGGGAAGCCCTGACACTGCACATTCCCCCTGAGCGCTGCAGCAGAGAGTGGGCATTTCCAGCACCCAATTGGCATTCGGCAGTTTTCTGTGTGGCAGCAAGTAGAACACATCCAGCCCCACCAGGGGAATGGGCACTGCTCCACAGAGACCCCACAAAGGGTGCGACTGCTACCCAGTGCTCCTGCTGCAGGAAAGCAGCGAAGGAAGAAGGCGATTCAGGGAGAAGATCCTAGCCCTGGCTGAGCAAAGATCAAATTTAACTGACTGCAAGTCCAGACCAATCCCCACCTCCCCGACGCTGCGTGTTACCACACATCTTGGCCTGAGATCCTGCTCACCAACAGGCAGGACAGCGTTATTTGTAGATGTGGAAGGCACAATGTGAGAAGAGAATAGTAAAAGTTGCATTTCACACATGCAACTGCCAGCTGCTCAGCTACAGAAGCCTCGCAAACTGGGTCAAAAGGTGCAGTTGGAACTGATTTATTGCCTCCAGCAAAGACTTTGATTTCTAAGGATTGGCTCCTAACACTTCAAGCTGCACTGGATGCTGGCACTTGGAGCACAGACGGGAACCAAATGCAGATCCAGAAGGTGTTACGCTAAAAACACAAAAGCAGGTCTTCCTGTTATCTTAAAAGCAGTCACATAAATTGGTAAGGGCTTTGAGAGTTCAAAAGCTGGCACAAAGGGTTTGGTCCTGGGTCACACTCGGCAAGAATCAAGGCCCCTGCTGAAAATACTAATTGATGGGCTATAGCAATACAAAAAGCAAACACAGAGCTACCAGTTACAAAGCAATCGCTATCTGCAACTTCACCACAATTCCACCACAGTGATTTCTCCCCAGCATCAATCAAAAACCCACTGCACTGGGCCTGTACCCACACAATCACCTCCAGAACTCACCAGGCTGTTTCAAACCCACTCCTCCCCTCCATCCTGTAGGAGTCTCTCAAACCCTGGAACCCCAAGGGAGGCTCAACACCCGCTGGGAGCCAGCTAGCCCTCCTGCACCCTGCTCTAACACACTCAGACTCACAAGGGCATACAAATACACATCTCTAATCCTCTCCTAGAACACAGTCTGCAGTCCAGAGACACAGCACACATCCCAAGCCACCGTTCAAATGGCCTAACACGCAGTGGTATCAGATATGCCAGCATCAATGATGTTCTGCAGAGATCAGAGCTGGTGTTAGGCACAGCAAGAATGAGCATTCGACAGCTTTTTAAAACATGGGGCCCCGAATAGGGAGTACACGATGGCACAGAGGCACAAACAAGGCTGTTCAACAAGCATCACACAGTCTTACATGAAATAACGAGTCACTGACCACTGCTAAGGCAAGGCAGAAATTCTAATAGCCACCTGCTATGTGGAAGCCACTTCCTTTAGCTCCTTGCTTCCCCAGGCCTCAGCCGAATGTCTTTATCCATCTCCACACACCTTTCATTTCACTTGCCAATGTTTAATTTGTGAAGCATTCATGGAAACAGCTCACACCACTGCTACTCAAAATAGAAGCGCAGCTTGCTGTAAACCACTTGTTTTTAATCCTCTTTGAGAGGCTGCGATTCTTCTCGACACAGGAGTCATTATATCTTGCTGTTCTTTTCTTGCAACGTTAAGCAAAATCCTTCTGAAGTCTGACACCCCCATCTCTCACTTACCCCTCTGCATGCCAGCTGGAAGAAAAAAAAACATGCTCTATTCAAGCTGTGGCTAAGACGTGCAGGCAGGGAACGAAGACATCCTCGCTGCCTGGCTTGGAACTGGCCTTTCATTTCTCACGCTGTGTGACTCTTTGGGAGATTTGCCCGAATGCAGCACACAAACCGCTCCGATTTAGGAACGTGTTTCTAGGTCAGGCTGCAAACTCTGGTTTTGAAGAGGAGCACAGTCACCCCCTCTCGCTGTCTCACTGTCAGTCCCACACAAATCCAACCATGAAAGGTTTGCACCTGGCACGGAGCACACAATAGAGGGCTCTGCCGCTCCAGCTGCAACAGGCATCTTTAAACAGAGCCTCCTCAGACACACAGCAAAGCAGACCAGTTTTTCAAGACTAAACTCCAAGGGAAAGCAACCCCAGGGCAGAAAGAAACTCCTTTCACCAGCTACCGATAAAGAGGAAACTCAGAGATCGGGAGGAAATGTGCCACAGGCAGAAAATAAATCCATGTGAAAATGCAGAATAAACAGAAAGGAACCTCATCTCTTTGAGGACTCAAAGCAAAACCTGCAACACGCTCAGGGACAAAGAGGAAATAGAGGTTAAAAAACCCAGCGGATTACAAAGCGTGTTTTATTTTCTTGGCAAAATAAGGCTTTTTTTTTTTTTTTAAAGCATATATATCTTATACCAAAGGAAATGGTGCAAGTTTAACCAAGTCTCTGCATCCAGTTGCTTTTATCAGGAGGAGCAAATTGTAAAGACACAGTTCACGAGTCAGAGCCCTCTTCTACTTCTAGGAACGCAGGGTGGCAAGAGAAGAGGAAGGGAAAAGAGCTGGGCTCATGCTGCAGGCACAGCCCCAGCCCAGGAGTTGGCCAGAGAGCCCGAGAGGTGCCAGCGCCAGAATCTGTGCAGCTACAAGGAAAGATAGGGGTGGAGAGAGCAGAGCTGCCTTGGGCCGTGCATCCAAAGCCCCTGCGTTACCTGGCTGTGGAGTCTCCCTCCTTCAGCGGGCAGGAGATGGCTCCGCACGCCATCAGCAGGGCTGCTGCCAAGCAAACGGCATACGCAGCACTCGAACCTAGCCCAGCTCCCGTGGGCAGCTCGGACCACACCAGGATGTCCACGCTGGGAACGTCTCTGAAACACAAACACGCAGGATCTAACGCAATGACCTTGAATTCTGTCTTGAGACAACGTTTCAAAGGCAAAAGATGCCAATTAGGATGGATCCTGGGAAGAGCTTGTTGAAAACTGGCAATATCAGCACATGCACTCGCATCCGACACGTGGGAGCTTCAGGAGTGCTTGGTAGTGCAGCTGAGTAGCCTGGCGTAGCCATTGTACCAGAACAAAGCCTCGCTGAATTGGATCCGTGATTAGCACAGCTTGTCAAGCTGCTAGGAGGGGTACTTAGTAGCTAAACACTTTAGTAGCACCATCAAGAAACCTTGCAAAGATTGCCGTAGACACAATTTTAAACATATTTCTAAATAAAGCAAAAATATCCCAAGTCTGTAACGGCAGTTGTATCCCATTGCAGTGACAAGCTGCTGGGGAAGATGAAATATGCACATATCTGTGCCCACGTGCTCCTTTTTCTCCGCTGAACACATTCAGGTTGTGTTACAGACCCAAATGTCAAACCCAGGAGCTCTTCCCTGGCTGGTGAGTGACATGAAGTCTCAACCGATGGCTTCAAAGCAGCCTGATGACAGCCCCAGCGTTAATGCCAAGCAACTCGGAGGCTGCAAAGCAAACCACGACACAGCTCCACATGATAATTCTTTAACCTTTGATTCCTTTGCTATGAATATTGAAGTTAGGTCCTGATTTGGTTTAAAACACCAAGCAGTGCTGCAGAAGACATCGCCGTGAGCCCCTGCCCAGTAATTTACACGGATTTCATCAACAGAAACTGGAAAGGCCCCAAGCTGTAGTTACCGCAATTTTTTCATATTTTTAGGGAGATTCAGCTCACGAGAGGGATCAGACACAGCTCAGAAAATGAATTTCCAGCTCATTTCTGTAACCATTTTCCTAACCTAAGCCAGGATGAAACAAGGAGCCTGAAAAGAGGGATGTCTGTCCTTACTTCTGGGTGGGATGAATTGCTCTGACCTCAGTACCTCAAAGACAGCTGCTTAAATCAGAGCAGAAGATTCCCAGCTCCCTCACCCAAAAGCTTGGCTCCAAAGAGTCTCCTGCGGAGCTGAGGGCTTAAATGAAGCAAGATCCCTTTTCATTTCCTATTTTACCTCAAAGATTTAGTTTCTTCCTATGACCTCGTATAGAAGCAATTAATGGTGAACACAACTCAAGACAGCAGGTTTATTTGGGGGCAGGAAGATCACCTTACCCATACTTAGATGAAATAGCCAGGCACATATACAGAAAGGCAAGAGTAGCGAGGCTCTCGGGAGCTGAGGCTCCGGCAGCGATTCCAGCAAACTCTCTCAGTGTATCCAGCTGTTCTGCACTGGGGGACTTAGGGCCATCAAAGTCAGCTACGAAAGCAAGCAGGGGAGAATTTAAACACTTCAAAACCAGGGAACTGTTAAACTTGAAAGCAGTATTTACAAGAAAATCTACCGTTATATATAACAGTACATATAACAGAAATAGACTGAGGCAATTTCAGGTTTCACCTACAAACTTCCTACCTGAAGATTCATAAAATAAAAGCAAGATCTTCAGCAGCCACTCTGAAACCCCAGTGTTTCCACACTCACATCTGTGCTGTATTACAGCCATCTCCTTGCCTAAACTTTCCAGTGTGCTCATCCATCACTACATAGAGTCTGGCAAGTCACAAACTGTTCATTAAAGAATGCGGATTTTCTGATGCGCTTCATGTGAGTCTGAACTCCAAATATTGGTGCTGGAGAACTTTTAGTCAGTGCCTAGAGAAATTACCAATGCTCTGACTCAGCAGACTTTGCTCCACTTTCAGCTGAGCAAACACTGCTCACAAGGGTGACAAGAGTTAACACCAGGTACTACGGAGGGAAACGGCACAACCACCAGTGGGGCTGCACCCAGTACAGGGCGCTGCAGAAATTCCAGTGAGGGCTGGCATGCAACAGAGAGGCAGGAAAACAGGTCCCTGCCTTCACCCAAAGGCTCGCAACTCAGATGAGCTTCAGGGAAGACTCTCTTTTGGCTCCCTGGATGTAGTCCCTTGCTGGCTTCTGTCTGTATTATACAATCCCCTGAGCTGTGGCAGCACTAGAACAAAGCCCCTGGCAACCCAAAACAGGAGGTCACGGCTCTGGCAAGGGCCACTCGCTGATACCAAAGCATCAGGCAGGTCACAAGAGGCACACGGAGGGAGTGAGGGTGCCTGACTGTGCAGGGACATATTAAACACACACTGAGCGTGGTCAGAGGCAATGAGGCCCAGCAACATTCTGCAGAGGGAAGGGATAACCCTGTGGGGTCCCAGCACCAGGGACAGAATGAACTGGGCAGGATTAAGCACCGCACAGGACATGGGGCAGTGGCCTCTTCCTCCTCCTCCTGGTGCTTGCCTGCAAACCCCCTGCACAGGGCCTGGAGGCTGGAGGTATCCCAGCTCCTCTTGACGCTGACACCAGGCAGGTGGATGCACACCCTGTCATCCTCACAGGGACGCAGCTGGAGGAAGGTCCTCAGGTCCAGTGCCACGGCCAAGGCCACCTGCAGTGGGGAGAAAGGGCATGAGGTGAGGTGAGAAACAGAGGATGGGGGGTGAGGGTGAGAAGCAGCGTGAAAGGGCTGGGAGGCAAGGGTGAGGCGAGGGGGAGAAGCGAGAGGCGGGGGGGAGAAGCGAGAGGCGAGGGGGAGAAGCGAGAGGCGAGGAGGGAGAGAAGGGGAGGAAGGGAAAGAGGGAGGAGAGAGAGGAAAGAGGGGGGAGAGAGAGGGAGCAGAGAGGGGGGAGAGAGATAAGGAAGAAAAAGAAGCAGAGTTAGAGGAGAAAAAGGTGAGGGTGGGGAGGAGAAGCAGGGTGAGGGAAGAAGTGAAAAGAGAAGGAGATGAGGACGAGAAGAAGCGGGGTGAGGGGAGAAGGGAGACGAGAGTGAAAAAAAGGATGAAAGGGGTGAAGGGAGGGGATGAAGCAGGTGAAGGGAGGAGGAGGAGCAGTGTGATGGGGGTGGGGGACAAACATGAGAAGGGGAGAAGGAGAAGGGGAGAAGGAGAAGGGGAGAAGGAGAAGGGGAGAAGGAGAAGGGGAGAAGGAGAAGGGGAGAAGGAGAAGGGGAGAAGGAGAAGGGGAGAAGGAGAAGGGGACGCAGAAACGGCGTGCATGGCATTGGGTGCGAGAGTGAACAGCCCGGAGCCCGCGGGGGCGCCAGGCCTCGTACCTTGCCGTGCACCACGGCGTGCTCCCCATGCAGGATCACCTTCCCCGGCGCCGACACCACCCGGCCGCGCTCCCGCAGCTCCGGCATCACCCGCAGCTCCGCTTCGAGCGCCGCGACAGGTCCCGCTCCCGATAGGCCCCGCCCCTCACAGCCCCCGCCCATTACAAGCCACGCCCCCCTCGCGCTCTGAACCAATCACAGAGAGCCATGAGGGGGCGGGGCCCAGCAAGGACCAATCTGAAGGCGGCACAGCCGAGTGGCGCGGCGCTGGGGTGACAAGCGCAGGAGGCGGGGCCAGCGGCTACGGTGGCCGAGAGAGGCCGCGGTAGGGGCGGCCGGAGCGGCTACGGTGGCCGACGGGGCCCATGTTGCGGCGAGCGGTGGGATGGGGCCTGCGGAGGCCGCTGTGGGCGGTGGGGCGGCAGCGGAGCGGGGCGGGCAGGTGAGAGAGGGGAAGAGACGGGACTGGAGGGGCCCGGGACCGGTTTGGGAACGGTGGGGGTGGGACAGGGTCTCGTGTGTCGTCCCCCCCTGCCTTTCTCCTGTCGCCGTGTCCGTCCGCCCCTTCCAGCCTTTCTCGCGTCCCCGTGTCCGTCGGTCCGTCCGTGTCCCCAAGCCTTTCTCACGTGTCCGTGTCCATGTGTCCCCCCTCCCCTTTCTCAAGGCCTCGTGTGTTCCCCACCCCAAGTTCCCACTCTCACGACCCAGTGTCTCCACAGCCCCGATGGGGACGACCCCGACACCAACCGCCCCCGCAGCGACCGGGCCCCGAGGATCTACACGAGGACCGGAGATGCAGGTAGAGCCCGGGGACAGTGAGGTGTGCGGGGAAGAGCCAAACCGACCCCCGTGGGTCCGGGCCTGGCCTCTGAGTGCCTCCCCTGCACCTTTCCCAAAGGCTTCTCCAGCACCTTCACTGGAGAGCGGAGGCCGAAGGGGGACCGGATCTTTGAGGCCCTGGGAGCCACCGACGAACTGAACTCAGCCATCGGGTAAACTCCTGCCCCAGGACCCTCTCCCGTGGCCGTGGGGACCCAACTGGCTCCTGCCTGGTGGCCGTGTGCTCTGGGGGGCCCTGGCCCTCATCAGGCTGAACCTCAGCCTTCTGCACACTCTAGGCCTGGAGACATCATCACAGCCCCCTTCCGTGACCATCTTCTGGCTGTCCTCTTCCATTAGGAACTGCTCTCCCTGTCCTGCTGCCTAGGATATGCTGTGAACCAAACTTCTCTGGAGGCTCACACTGACAAACAGCCAAGAGTGTCCGGATTCTGTGTTTTTCACAGAATAGAATGATATGGGTCAGAAGGGATCTCAAAGCTCAGCCTGTTCCACCCCCTGCCATGAGGGACACCTTCCACTGGATGAGGTTGCTCCAAGCCCCATGCAACCTGTCCTTGGACACCTCCAAGCATGGGGCAGCCACCACTGCTCTAGGCAACCTGGGCCAGGGCCTTCCCACTTGCACAGGAAAAAATCTGGAAAAAGACATATATATATATATATATGTATATATGGTTTCCCATATACAAGGAAAAACATTTACGCACAGTAAAATTTTTCATTTCTAGATAACTCTGCTTTTTTGTTTTTCACTTAAGGCTTGCTGGTGAATTTAGCAGTGAAAAGGGCCACACCTTTGTTGAACAGCTTCATAAAGTGAGTATTAATGGAAATCCTCACCCAATGCAACCATTGCTATGTATTTTTAAACTCTTTAGACACAGTGCTCCCACTGACCCACGGCAATTTAATACATTTATTAAAATAAATAAATATTTAAGACTCTTGCCCTCGACTATTCTCTAAGAAATTAATTTATTTAACCAAGAAGGAAACAGGTTGGTCAAGTAATTAGTTATGGACAGACAACCGTGTCTCTAGATTGATTCAGACCCGTTACTGTACACGGCCATGGACACAAGTCTTGCTGTACAGCTTGAGATTTGGAATTGAGGTTTAGTAACCGCATGGACATAGTGGTGGGAGACAGGTCCCACTGTGGCTGCCTGTGAGGTTTGTTAATTAGCGTTGCTGTGCACAAGAACTCAGAAGGAGCTAATCAGAGACTTGAAAAAGCTTTTCTAGACTCCTTCAAGTATCATGGACTATAGAGAGATGCCCCTCTTGGAAGGAGACGTGACATCAAGCCAGCACTGTCTGCAGCTGTTAGTCACTGCCTTTCTTCCAGGAGTTACTGGTTTGGTGTCCTACCGGCACAGGGATTATGTGAGCACTCCACACTCTGCTTTCTGCAAAGTCAGCCAGGGTGGTTTAATGTGCCAGTGAAAACAAGTACATGCACTAATCTGACTTCTCATAAAGCAATTAGGAAGCACTTATCTGATCCCCCCTGCCAGTAGGTTGGGGATGATGAACAACAAGGGTAGGATCTTCTTTAATCAGCACAACCAGCTGTCACCTCCCAGAGCTTTGCCGCGGTTGTACTGGTGCATCAAAGGCTGGTTAATGAAAGCGATTCTTATTTTTGTCCTGATTGCCACATCTAGGTCCAGTGTATGCTGCAGGATGTGGGCTCCAACATCGCGACGCCGCTCTCCTCAGCCAGGGAGGCTCACTTAAGTAAGTCCCACAGTCCCTTTCCTGGGATAACAGTTCTTGAATCACAGCTGTCCCTCCAGACTGGCTCTGGGAAGGCTGTTTTGGTGTGTGGTAGTCAGAGCTGCCCCAGGGCTGCTCGGGAGTGCATGTCTGGTGCTGAATGGAGTCATGCCTGGTCCCACAAGCTGCTGCTGCCGCCTGTGTGTGACTCAAGCAATGTCAGTTGGCCTGAGGTGCTGCTCCAGCACTGACACAGCCACAGCAGCCAGCCCTGTTCTAGCAGGAGGACTGTTTGGGGATGCTTTCTTAGGACTTACTCATCCAAGAAGCTTGAAAGTAGAGCTCCGTCTGTAGGCTGAATCACTTCTGCATTTATTTTTGTTGATTCTTCTTCTCCCTCTGTAGAAAGAACGTCTTTCAGTGAGAAGCCAATTCTGGAGCTGGAGCAGTGGATTGACAGTTACTCAGAGCAGCTTCCTCCACTCAGAGCTTTCATCTTGCCAGTAGGTAACTGCTTATGCCCCTCACTGACTGGAGAAGGCTCACTCTGTTAGGGGATCAGCTCTGTTATTTTCTGTGGGAAAACAGGTTGTGATGGCATTATTTGCACGGCCAACTACCAAAAGAAAAGCTGAGAGAAAGACCTGGTGGAGTTAAATTTCCACATCCTACTGCATTCAGATATCTTCCCAGTGGCCTGGTGATAACACAGGGTTTAGTTGTGTGTGTGCACAAGATGCGATAAGCTTTCTCACAGTCATACAAGAAGGTGGATGGCTGTATCTGTTAGCAGACATCGATGTGCTGTTTCATTGTTGTTTCAGTCGGGCGGTAAAAGCAGCGCTGCTCTCCATTTTTCCCGAGCTGTCTGCCGCCGAGCTGAGAGGTGGTGAGTGTTGGCTGTAGCATAACAGAATAAAATTGATAAAAGTTGATCAGAATGCTATAACGATAGCAAATTATTGCAGTCGGAGCAATCAACCATAGCTGTATTGCACTTGGCTAGAGCTTGAGTCAAACTTCATGTGTTTGTATTAGTCAAATTCCAGGAGTGCAGTCAGCAAAAAGCAAGTGTCTCTTCCCTCCCCTGGACTGGATCATCCGAGCTGAGAACTTCGGAAAGAACAGAGGGGTTTATGTTGAGATGCATCTGCCCGTTGGGCTCTTGTCTGGTTTGCTAAGTGTATTCTGTAGGCAAGCACCCGTGGAAGCTGGGGCACTGGCAAGTGTGAGATCCAGGGAAGCTTTTAGCAGCTTAAGATGTTACTGCCCACACCTATCTTGTCCTTCCTGCCAGGGGAGATGAAAACTCCCCTTGTAAAGTGTGTAAGAGAAAACTTCTGCCTCTTGATGGTGTAAATCACTTCCGTGCAGTCTCTTGTATTAGCCTGACCCCTGATGTGCAGGAAGCCGTTTCCGTGGACGTGCTCTGCTACAGGATTGCTCCTTGGACAGGATACACTGGAGCAGTATGATCTTCAGACAGCTAACATCACAGTTGGGGGTGTCTTGTCTAAGGAAAGCTGGAATAATGAGGGCTGTACAGCAGTCTGGAGGCCAGAGATGGCTGTTGCCTCAACAACAGAAGAGTCCCTGTTTACCTGCAGAAAAGGATAACGATCCTGCAGGGTATTAATCACCTGCCAACTGCTCCCCTTGTTTAGTGATACCCACTGAGTGTCCTTTAGAGGCTGGAGCTGGTCCTCCACAACAGTTACAAATATTCATGGCATTCTGTGGCCATTACAGATCCCTCTGGGGCAGTAAACATGCCACGGGGAGTTAAATTGGGTCTCTCCAGGGGAGGCTGAGATGGGAAGGTTAATGCTCCGGGAAATCTCAGTCATTCTGAGCTAGAAACTTGAATACACTAGCAGTGTCCTTTTCTTGTTCCAGTGTGGTTCCGTTAGTACAAGCAGGGGAAGCAGATCCAAACGTGGCCAAATACTTGAACAGGTAAAAAAAATGAAATCCCACCTGTTACTCTGTGCTTCTGGAGTGTGTCTGGTGGTGTTCCCTTCGTTTTGGGATAAAACAGTGGGGTTTTATTTCTCAAAAAGCTTCCTTTCAAAGCAAGATCTTTGAAGTTTCAACAAGCAGCTTGTCAAAAAGTACTCTTGCAAGGCCCGTGTGTTTGCAGGAGCTGAGGGAGCCACTGCTTCCTTTTTGAAGGCCATTTTGGAAGTCGCTTCTCACGTGGTTTCTCTTTGCCTTCCTTTACCTGTCGTTCCTGTGCTGTAATCCCCTGTGCTTTGCTGTAATTGTGTGTTGCTGGATACAGAGTGGTTTCACTGCTTTTGTCTTGGTTTCCAGACTGAGCGACTATCTCTTTGTTCTGGCACGTTACGCTGCGATGAAGGAAGGGAAGGAGGAGAAAATATATATAAGGCCTGACCCTTAACAAGGAGCTGGAATCCTTGTTTCCCTGATCGTGGGAAGCAGACTGCTTTCCCCGAGTCAAGGAAGGGAAAGAGAACAAGCCTGGATTGGAAATGTGAGCTGCCAAGAGCTTAAATAACTAGGACCTTGTTCCTAAATACTGTGAGGAACACAGCTGTTCTGTTCACTGGGCCTTGTCCAAGTGTCCCTTGTGTAACATTGCGGTGGTGCCATCGGAGTTGCTGTTTTCAAGGGTTGGAGCTGAGGCAGGAGGGTTTCAAGAGCTACAGCTAATTTCTAGAGACTTCCCTGAGCAGCGGCAGGTGCTGTGGAAAGGCTTTGGACTCTGAGGAATGAAGAAGAGAAAACAATCTGCTTCTCTTTGTAAGTGGTAACGCTCGTACAGAACAGCAACTGTGTAGAGATCCGGGAACTCTGTCCACAAGCTTTGAAATAATAAATGTGATTTACTTGCACCACAGGGCCCTTAAATGTCATACTTTAATACTGAGCCCAGCGTGCTTTGCTTTTTTGAGTTGCTTTCAATCCATCAGTGCTGGCTGAGGCTGAGCTGTGTAGATTTACAGGAATGCACTAAGAATTCTTCGGCTCTGGCTGCCAAGAATATCTCTGTGTTGACAATCCAGCGCATCCTCTGCCAGGAATGGGGCTCACACAGGACAGGGGGATTAAAAGAGATAGTTCTGTGATTCTAAGCTCTGTTGAGGCAGCTGGGGTTGGCTCCATGGGAGCTGCTCGGAGTTAGCTCACAGCATCCCCCTCTGGCTGCAGGTTCAGCTGAAGGAGTAGAGCCCATGTTTAGTTTCGGAATCTGCTGGGGACCACATGAGTAGTGAAGTTTCAGATAGAGGCGTTGTGCTGAGTAGCCCAGGGCTGGTGCATCCTCAGCTGGAGCTGCAAGAGAGAGGCTGACACCCTGAGGATCCATCTCAGACATGTTAATGTCCACATTGACCAGGAGTGTCGTGGTCATGGAGCCCTCAGCAGAGTTGAGCTTGGAGAACGTGGCTGCAAACATCCCAACAGCAGAATGGGGTACTTCACAGAGCAGACCTCCTCTCTTTCAACCTCCTGATGGACTCAAAACTGCCAAAACCCACACTTGAGTCTGTGAACAAGAGCATCAGAGCCAACGATGAGTTAACACCTGTGTCGTGGAGAGAACACAATCAGTTTTTTAAGTCCAAGCCATTTACGGCTTGGAAGTATAATTGGGAAGAGGAACAGCTGAGGGAACTGGGGCTGTTTAGCCTGGAGAAGAGGAGGCTGAGGGGAGACCTCATCGCTCTCTGCAGCTCCCTGGAAGGAGGTTTGGAGCATTGTGGGTGCTTGGGTCTCTTCTCTCAAGTAACAAGTGACAGGACAGGAGGAAATGACCTCAAGTTGCACCAGGGGTTTAGATTGGATAATAAAAAAAAATTCATTTACTGAAAGAGTGGTGAAGCATTGGAAGAGGCTGCTCAGGGCAGTGGGGGAGTCTCCATCCCTGGAGGGGTTCAAAAACTCTGCAGATGTGGCACTTTGGGACATGGTTTAGTAGGCACGGTGGGGCTGGGCTGACGGCTGGACTGTTTGAGCTTAGACTTCTTTTCCAACCTTCATGATTCCATGATCCTGTGGGTTAAGGACTCAAGTTGAACATGGCAGTTATAGTCTTCCCTCCCTGTTGGAGGAGCATCGTGGAAACCTATGAGCCGTGAGGTGGTTACGCACATCAGGAGTGCTTGTCCTGCACTAACAGTGCCACTTCTGGTGGTGGGAGCTTTCCAGTCACTTGTGCGGTTTCCTCAGTTTAATTAATTATGTAGAAACAACCTTAAACTTCCTTCCCGAGAGCACCCGTGGCTTCTGTGTGAACTTCTTAATCAGAGCAGGGTCAGAGTGAAGAATGCCCGGTGCTAATAGACACCGCTGTCTCATTATTCACCCTTTTTTTTTTTCCAAACAGATATTTCATGGCAATTGTTAATGCACATTTTTCACAGAGTAATTTTCCAAGCCTTAGCCTGTAACGCATCCCAATGACAAATGCTCTGGGTTTGGGCTGTACCGTCAGCTGCAATGTCACATCAGACATTTCCTCAGTGCCTGCTCCAGACAGGCCATCCAGTTTTATGATAGCTCTGTCTCAGTGATCGCTACTGAACCTTAAGAATCTAGAGGCTTTTCAAGTTTAATTGAATAAAATTCTTTGCAATATAAATTCTTCATGAATGCTTTATAAATCAGCGCCGCGATGGATTTATAGTAGTGTCTTTTTTTTTCCTGCTGGGGGGAAGAAATCTCTGGTTTGGGATCAAAGCTACTATTGTTTGGATTGCAGGGAGAAATAAATTTAGCGACTACACTTTAATGTGATGTAGAAATTAAATTTATTAGGGTGTGCACAGCTTCCAGCTCCCCTCCTCTCTTTCTACCCAAAGATGTCTGTGCAATTGGTTCTGAGGGGTGGAAGCAGAGAATTGAATCTTAGAATGGTTTGGGTTGGAAGGGACTGTTATGTCCATCCAGTCCCACCCCCTGCCATGGGCAGGGACACCTCCCACCGGATCAGGGGCTCCGAGCCCCATCCAACCTGGCCTGGAACACCTCCAGGGATGGGGCAGCACCACTGCTCTGGGCAACCTGGGCCACGGCCTCCCCACCCTCACAGCAAAACATTTCTTCCCAAGATCTCATCTCATTGATGAAAACCATTCCCTCTCATCCTCTCCCTGCCCTCCCTGATCAAGAGCCCCTCCCCAGCTTTCCTGGAGCCCCTTTCAGCACTTGAAGCTGCTCTAAGGTTTCCTGGGAGCCTTCTCTTCTCCAGACTGAACAACCCCAACTCTCTCAGCCTGGCCTTGTACGGGAGGTGCTCCAGCCCTCGGATCATCGCTGTGGCCTCCTCTGGGAGGGAGGCTGGTGGCTGGGGTGCCCCTGGGCTTTCATTTCAGCAGGCACAGTGGGCCAGGGCTTGAAGTTCGGAGTGAGTGGCAATGAGGCTGAGCACAGTAGTCCGGACTCTCCCAGCTTGTCCTCATATGAGAGGAATAGGTAATGCTTGAGAGCCTGGCGAAAGCGGGCAGCAGTGAAGCGTCACTAAGATGAAATACAGGCTTTAAAACAAATAAAGCTCTGTTGCTCTGGGTTAGCATTTGTTTTTTCAAGTCCTTTGTCCCCGCCCAGCAGACCCAGCTGTACAGCACAGAGATTCCAGTGCCTGCACCTCATTAATATAACGGGAGGAAGGCAGATGCTTTGTCCGTCCTGGCTGTATGCAGAGCCCAGCTACATTCCTGCCTAGCAGGGTTCCTTATTTATGATTACGTTGGAGCTGCCAGCACAGACATATGTTGCTAAGGGTCGTTTATTCTTGTTTGTAAAATGTATAGCTGCTCCTAGCTTACACACTGTCAAAACTGGAAGAACTGGCCCCAAAATCTCTTGCTGCATGATTGGATCAGGCTCCTGTACATCTGTTAACACTGTAGGAGCTGTAAAATGAAATAAGTTTCACTATAACTCAAGTACCTCTATTACCGCCGCGATGTGTAAGCGGCAGAGCAGGCTGCTGCTCTTGCAGAAATGACACAAACATACATTTTGCCAAGTCCTATCTAAATTCATTTCCGCTGCTAACGCACAGAAGGGAGAGTGGCTGCGTGCGTGCCCCCGCCTTGGCAAGAGGCGCTGGTCCCCTCAGCCTGGGGAGCTGAGGTGGAAGGGTGAGTTTTAGGGTGGACGGCTCCAGCAGGGAGCCAGCAGCAGTCCTGCACCCTTCCTCTCAAGCTGGAGGAGCAGAAGGGACCACATCTGCCATCAGATCAAGTCCTCCGCAGTCACAGGCCCCTGAAATGAGGATCTTAGGAAGAAATGTTTTGCTGTGAGGGTGGGGAGGCCCTGGCCCAGGTTGCCCAGAGCAGTGGTGGCTGCCCCATCCCTGGAGGTGTTCAAGGCCAGGTTGGATGGGGCTTGGAGCCCCTGATCCAGTGGGAGGTGTCCCTGCCCATGGCAGGGAGTGGGACTTAATTGGCTTTGAGGTCTCTTCCAATCCAAACCATTCTGTGATTCTATGAAACACCCATTTTGCCTGGAAGGGGTCAAAAAAAGCCCCACCCCACGCAAACAGTTCATGCTACAGCGAGGTAAGACCTAGCTAGAAAAGAGTAGGCATGCAGTTATGGCACCTTCGGGTAAGAGCCCCCGTCTCTGCATCAAACAGAGCAGATTGAGCCCGTTTGCGTTGAGGAAAAGGCTCTCTTAGTCCCTCAGCTCTACCTCTGCATAAATTGCCCTCTTCTGTGCCCTGTCCCTGCTGCAGCTGCTCCGTGGGGTGTTCAGGGAGAGGCAGCAAGACAACTGGTGCTCCAGCCACCCCAGGGTGAAGGTGAAGCTGCACAGGATCAGTATCAGAGACCCTGACCTTCAAAACCACCACAACAGCCCCTTCCCAAACAGCCAGTGCAAGGACTGCTGACCCAGGAGCTGGTGGTGCCAAGCCACTGCCACGTAGGTCTGACCACTTCATCACCTGGCAGGTCACCAGCGCACCGCAGAGCTCGATAAATGTGAGCAAACACAAAAAAAATAAGCTGCACAAATACCTTATCTTGTTCTACTGAGGGATATGGAGACCAGAGCTTGATCCAGCCTCCTCCCTCTCTACCCAAACCTGTAACGCGCCCCGGCACAGAGCGTGGACCGAGAGGTTGTGCTGGGCAGTGGTGTCCAATGGAGGGATTGCCAGTCTGTGCGGGCAGGCAGGGGCTTGGGACCATTTGTAGGAGTAGAAAAGGGGTATCACAAAGAGCTGTCAGCTTCCCAAACCCACCCATGCCTGCCCTGCAGCAGTGGTGGCATGGCCACCGTCAGGGCCTGGCCAGCATGGCCATTGTCACCACAGCTGGGACGCCTCAGCGCTGCTTTGTGCCAGCACCGGCACTGCCACTGTGGGAGCACCAGCCTCTGCTGATTGCTCCCAGCTCCGCATCCAGCGTGGTGTGTGTGGTCCAAGTGCCTTGGCCACAGTCAGCCTTCACCTTCGCTCAACCCTGAGGTGCAGCGGCATGCACAGAGCCAGCCCCGTGCACAGAGCTGCGCTGGCCTGCCACACAGCGACGGCAAAGAAGGCATTTTGCCGGGCTGGCTGCTTGCTGCCAGCTCTCTGCCTTGGCAGCATCTGCTGTGAGGTTTCTTTTTGCTGTTTCTGACGGCGCCATATGCCTCCATGTCAAAACAATGGCACTTGCACACTGACTGGGAGCCCTCTCCCTCACTCCCACCGCGCTCCCTCTCCCCAGCGGAGCCAGAGTGCCCACGGGGCTGGCCCTGAGCACCGCTCTCCCGAGGGAGCACGGTTGGCACAGCAATGCCGGGCAGGGAGGGCTGCGGCACAGCGCCAGAGCCGGGGGAGCCGGCTGGAGAAGGGCTACACTGCCCTGTGCCAAACCTGAACTCGGGCAAGCTGGAGAGGCAGCAGGCACAGCTCCTTACTCCAAGGATGCTCCCGGAGTGAGGGGAGAAACACAATGCCTGTGTTATAATTAATATCATTATTAACAAACCCCACATTGGCTCCAGTGGCTGGACCTGAGGCAGCTTCTAAAATAGTCTTGGGAGTCCACAGCACAGGAAGGACACGGATCCTCTCCTGAGGAGGCCACAGAGATGATGCGAGGGCTGGAGCACCTCCTGTATGGCGACAGGCTGAGGGAGTTGGGGTTGTTCAGCCTGGAGAAGAGCAGGCTCTGGGGAGACCTTAGAGCAGCTTCCAACCCAAACCATTCCATAATTCTCTGATCCTCACTGAGCCACCATGATGGCACAGGGGCACGGCAATATCCACCAAAGACTGATGTCTGGACCAAACACCACTTCTCCACGCCACAAGAACAAATCCTGTGTCAAACACCACTGCCAGGTCCCTTTGGGCACAGAGGCACTCGCATCACCATCAAGAGTGCCCCAAAGCTCCCATCCCTCAGGGGTGCCTGAGCACACGCACCACGAACCAGCCTGACAGAGGGATTTTCAAGTGAGCAGCAGCCTCCATCCTCTACCTCGCAGCCTCCTGGCAGAGATGCCAAAGCCCCAAAGCTCTGTTCTCCTCTCTGCCGAGTGCTCAGAGAAGGAGCATCACAC
The DNA here is from genome assembly GCF_017976375.1 of Cuculus canorus. NCBI lineage: Eukaryota > Metazoa > Chordata > Aves > Cuculiformes > Cuculidae > Cuculus > Cuculus canorus. The sequence goes on from NC_071417.1 coordinate 8,951,649, forward strand.
CCAGCCACTTCCCTGCCCATAGGGAAAGGAAGAGGAGACATCCAATCATCTTAACTCACACCAGGTTTATTTTTCTCTTTTCTGCATTTCCAATACAAGGGATGTAACCAAGGCCTCCGCAGCAGTGAGTCTTCTATAGAAAAAATAGTCATTAATCTCCTGTGGCAAAACCACCCCTGTCCTCCAAAGAACACCCGTGCACAACACAGCAGGGCAGGCAGGGACCGACGCACATTCGCAGCCTCCTGCTTCCTGCTCCAGGAAAAACGCACTAAAGCCTCCCAGTCACACAGAAATCAGCTCCTCAAGAGAAATGTTGTCACACACGCAGCCACCAGGGCGTTCACCAGACAATTACATTTTATACACTAGCTACAAAAATCAGGTGTAGTGTCTCGTAGTGCAATATTTCCAAGTTTGGAGGAACCAAGCTAAGTCGGCATTAAGAGCTTTTCTAGGAATTGTACTCCTGAGGGATGGAGGGAAAAAAGGGGAACAAACATTTTATCGTTTTATTTCACCACGTTCAGAACTCACTCCACCGAACAATCATTGTGCTCTATTCAGACACACTGCGTGTCTCTAGACTAAGATCTTGTGGGCTATTTCAAACTATGATTGGTACAAGCGAGTGCCTAAACCTCCCAGCTACACAGGCAGCAATGGGTTAACGCTGAAATGCTCTCTATTGAAAAAAAAAATAAATAAAGAAAAATGTACGATCATCTTTAATTTCTCTGGGCTCAGGGGCCAGTAGCTCGAGTTCTGAATATAGACATTCCTGTCCTTGCTAACGTTTCCGAACACTCCTGCTTAATATGACTGAGCTGACAAAGAAAAAGGATCCCAGCGTTGCTTTCCAGATTCATTTCCAGGCACTGGTTCTAAAAAGGGTGACTTCTCTGAAAACCAGCTGAAGCAAGACAGAAGAGAATGATGAAGCCGAAGCCAAGGCCATCTCCATGCTCCTGGCTCAACAGTGCCAAGTACTTTCTGGTCTGTTTGAAACATGCAACACATTGTGGTTAAAAGGGTCTTTAAAAGAGCCCAGGGAGCCTTCTCCACACAGCCCCAACTACGCTGAGCACACCTGGGGATGCAAATCCAACTGAGATGGACCACGGCTGGCCAGAGGATGAGGTAGGGTACAGCAGCCTCGTGCCCAAGCGGCTGCTGCGGGCTGAGCTGTGAGCAGAACGCAGGGTGAGGGCCACCAGTGCCACAGGAAGGCCAGGAGGGGAAAGAAAGACCAGGGGAGATCCTAGCAGCCTCGGTGGGATCCGAGCAGCAACATGGGAAGGGGAGAAGGTGACTGAGTTTTAATCCTGTCCTGAACAGCAGAATGTCCATGGCCTTCCTTCATGCCAGAAATCCAGTGAGGACGGAGCAGCCCAGGAGACGGCAGGCTCTCCGCTCAGCTGGCTCCAGCTGAGGCAGGACTTGCAGCAGCACAAAGGACCAGGGCTGGGAAGCTGCAAAGATGCTTTACAAACCAGGCTCTGGACTGCATTAGAAATGGCAGGAAGGGTTCACACCTCCCCAACACACACGTGTACCCCCCCTGCTTTCAGAGCAACCTGAAAAAGCTGCCTGTTACAGACAAACATCAACTGGTAAAAATAAGGCCAGAAAGAGACAAAGCGACCCAAATAAATAGTTTGGCAACAAAGCAAATGTGGCTGTTACACAGAAGCCAAGTCCTGTTTCGAAACAGCACATCTCCCTAAAAAAAGAGCCTGCAAACAAAGTGAAATTTCTTTCTAAGTCAGAGGAATTTTGCCAGTGGAGGCTTCCAGAGGGCTCTCGGCAGCTCGATGCATGCCCCTTCCAGAGAGCACCGGGGACCAAGGGCTGCCTAAGCTGTGTGCCACCTCCTGTCCTCTGGCAACTAAATACAATGAAACTTTTTCTGCTCCTGAGCAAATTCAGACAACAACCCCATCCGTTCAAAGCACAGCTCTGGCAAGAGCTTGGCAGATACACAGCTGGCTTAGCACGCTGACCCCCATGCCTGCTGCTTGAGATCTTAACCTGCAGCATTCCAAAGCCTTCCTGAAAATGGCAGGGGCCATCTGCTTGCGTTTAACCTGCTGCTTCTCAAAGCTGGGCAAGTGGTTCATTCTCCAAGACAAATGCAAGGGCCTTGCACAGACCGAGGGCATTAGGAAGCCCTCGTGCAGTACCTGTCCTGAGTAAACAGTGCCCATTTGTGGCACATCCAACAGTGCAGCCTCGTGATGGTCTCCTTGAGGGCTCCGTCACTTTTTTCTGCCTTTGCGCAGCTTCCCACAGACTCACTTCCACCCAGTAAGAAACTGGATCATCTCCTGGGAAAGGAAAAAGAAGCGCTCCCGCAGCAGCAGCTGCCCAGACTGCACAGCCCGCTGGGGGGTATTACGGTCACTAATCTGACTGGCACTTGTAATGTTCCTTTTATGCTTCCCTGGGGTTTGCTTTTAAAGACGAGTTACGTGGGTGTCAAGTAAAGTGTATTGGATCAGGCCCATCACCTCCTTCGTCCTGGAGAAGTGCCCAGGAAGAGCGAGCCCTGTCTAGCCCCACAGCTCTTCTCTGCAAACCTTTATTATCAGCTGCCTCTCTCCAGCCCTCGAGTGAGCAGCCAGCTCCCGTGGAGCCGATCCACCCTCTGTGCACGAAGGCCTCCACCTCCAGCAGCAGTCAGCAGCTCCGAGAGCCCCCGTTGCAGAGTCCAGGGCCATGGCAACTAGGACAGCTCGAAACCCGTGTTCATGCTGATCGCGTAGCGCAGTTTCTCCCGCAGGATGCTCTTCTTGCTGTAGTTGGGAAGCTTGAGGAGGTTGAAACACGTAGAGGAGGTTGGGAGACGCCCACCTGGCTCTTTCTTGCGGATTGTGAAGAAGCCCCGCAGCACGCTGCCCAGTGTGTCACCAGTGTCCTGGAACAGGACAGAAAGATGTCACCCTTGTGCTTTCTGCCGCGCTCCTTCGGAGCAGGGTGCCTACATCCAGGGCAGAAGTGCTAACACAAAATTCATCTGCTGGGAATGGACAGAGCAAACCTCAGCGCCTCATCCCCCACTGGAGCCAAGAAGGAGCTTCTCTTGTCATTACAACTGCCATTATGCATGCAGGGCCCTCTCTGCAGAGTGCTCTGGGAAATAGGATCACAGATACGGAGCACAGGGAGGTCCTCAGGAGAAAACACAGCCCTGGAGACAGGCACGTGCTGATGTGTGTGTGTAGATACAGCCATTCGCACTCTACGAGTTATGTCTTTATGTCTTAAGAGTTTCCCGGTGAGACAAAGAGACGGGGAAGCTGGGCAGGGAAGGAGGCTGTCAGAAGGGAATTCCTGGCAGGGAATGCGGGAGACACAAGTAAGCAGAGTGCCTACCTGATCATCAGAGACTTCCACGCAGCGGATGGAAAAAGGAGGCTTGAGGTAGGCAAAGCCCAAAAGCGGAGGCCTGGAGCAGCTGGTAACGAACTGAAAAAGCGAGGGACAGTGAAAGAAAGCAGCAGTGAGGGCAGCCTGGCTGTCACAGAGACACAGTTAACACAGTCATAGCAGAGAGCTGCTTGGACTGGTGTGTGAGCACCCCCGGTACAACAGTGCTGAGCTTTAGTGCGCAGCTCTGCCAGCCTTTGAGAACAGGACTGTTCATGGCAACACCAGAGCACTGACAGGAACTCTGCTTCCATGGCAGACCCTCTGTAAGGGAGGCAGGGTGTTGATTTCAAGGCATCAAGCACCCCGAGACTCCTGTTAGCACAGAAAGCACCCACCTAGCAGGAGAACAGCGCTGGCCCAACCTCCCCAAATGAACGGTTGGGCTGAAATGACTGCATTTACCTTGAGAAACATGGCTCTCTCCTCAGGGCTGAAGTCGTTGCCGAGGATGTCCCACAGCCAGATAATGACTCGGTGGCTCCCATGGAAGCCCCCGTAGTACACTGTGTGTTTTCTGGGGAGAGAAAGGTTGCGATAGGCTTGTGTTCCTCTGCAGCAGGAGGCTCTCAGCTGACCTGCGCTGGAAGGATCAGTATCTGCCACAAGTCAGGGTTTGCTCTACCAGTACTGAGCCCCCACCAAATGCTTACAGAGTACTTGATTAGAGAAAAGGGAAGGGCAGACAGAAATTCTGTTCAGGAGTCAGCAAGGAAAGGATCCTTCTCATTCTTTTGCCCAAATTAGCTTTAAGGAACACATTCTTCAGCTCCATCCATTTCTGTCTGCTCCTCAAATTTAAATTAGGAGAAGCAGAAAGCTGTGAAAGAGCCGGTCCCCTGTGAACATCCCAATAACAACATAATAAAATGCCTTGGTTTGCTGAGAGAGAAGACCAGCAGACCAAGTTGCTCACTTACTTTAAGTCCTCGAGGTCAATCTCGGCATTGTCTCCAGAGATCAGCCGCTGCAACTCTGGTGCAGAAAACATACGAATCCATTCAGGCTTAATGATCGACCTGAATCCACTGATAAGCGCGGCTGTCTGACTCTTGATTTGCGTGTGCATCCGGAAGTGAGCCATGAGATGGATGTAGCTGATCCTGTGGGTGACAGGGAAGGTGGCAGTGAGGGAAATGCTGCAGCAAAGGACAACCACCTCGCCAGTGCAGGAACAAGGTTGCTGACCTGCCTCTCCAGCCCAAAAGGGACTAGCGCTGCCTGAAGATGCATCAGACTTTCTCCTCCAGGGTCTTGCTCGTTATTTAAGCAGAAAGAGCTGTTCTTTGCTCCCCATCCCCTGTCTCTGAGACTGCCTGCTCATTTCTTAGAGCTTCTTCCCAAGCCCAGCCCTAATAATCAGTTGATTGACCTCAGCCAGAAAGTAGCTCACAGAGGGAAGCGTGTGTCCAACTCCTCTTTAAAGGATCAGATCCCCAGGCACTGGCACTGCTCTCAGTTTGAAAAACTGTCTGGGCTCTGATGCCACCAGCACCAAAAACCATGGCTGGAGAATCAAAACTAAAATCCACTTAGATTTCCACCTTCATCCCAGGAGTATAGAAGAGGTGCACTGTCTTACAGCAGCCTTCCAGTACCTGAAGGGGGCTACAAGAAAGCTGGGGAGGAACTTTTTACAAAGGCATGGAATGACAGGATGAGGGGGAATGGCTTTAAATTGGAAGGGGGGAGATTTTGATCAGATATGAGGAAGAAATTCTTCACAATAAGGGTGGAGAGGCCCTGGCACAGGTTGCCCAGAGCAGTGGTGGCTGCTCCATCCTTGGAGGTGTTCAAGGCCAGGTTGGATGGGGCTTGGAGCAACCTGACCCAGTGGGAAGTGTCCCTGCCCATTGCAGGGGGGTAGAACTGGTTGGTCTTTAAGGTCTCTTTCAACTCAAACCATTCTACATTTCTGTGGTTAGAGGGAGGCTTCCTCTTCTCAACAGTCAAAACAACTAAGCTTGCCAATTCTTCTTCATTAGCTCCTAGGCAGACACCGCCACAACCACATTGACTGAGTTTTCAGCCAGGTAACCTCACTCACCAATAATATACAGAACTGTTTCTGGATTGCTTCCACTTACAATGCATCTCCAGCTCCCTCACAGCTCCCAATTTGTGTGCACATCCACACAAAAGCTCCAAAGTTACTGCTGTGGGTAGAAAGCAACACACAGGACTTTCAACTTTCTTCCTGAGCTTACTTCTGACAAGCCTGAGAAAGATCCTTTCAAATGCAAACTCCCTGGTCAGAGCTCAAGAAGGGAAAAGACTGGGAACATCAGATTGCAGAGCACGACTAACAAAGACAAATCCTCAGGTAGGAATCCAGCTTTCACTTGCCATTAAAGAGAAAAACTCCCAGATTACGAGTTCAAACACACATCTGCTTAATAGATATTTTATCCTGCTTTTATGATCACTGAAGGGTATAGAGAAGGGAAAAAAATGAAGGGAACAAAAAGGTAGGTTTGGTTTCCAGGCTCTGGAGTTGACATTTACGATAACTATCTAAAAGCCGGTTATCTGTGAAAATAGCTACAGGGCTCGGTGTCTCCTCTGATTTCCTGTGTCTAAAGTATGACTGTCGACTACATTTGAATTCACCACTGACTCTTCTGAAGAGAAGTGCTTTATCCAACTGCCACATGTTATCATTCTGAGAAGATCTGTCTGCTCCAAGGTGTCTTTGAGCATCTGTGCCCTCTATGTTCACGACTGTGTGCCTGAATTGCTTTGAATCCATCTGTCTGTAGCTATCACCATCATTAAATCCTGCAGAATCTCACAGACTCTGCGCCTTTGACCTCAGAAGCGCTGTTTCAAGAAGTAAATTGTCAATTTTTATTTTGCAAATCAAATTTAATACAATTTCTGCCAATGAACTGTAACCAGTAAATTCTATTAAGATATTTATGTGCTCCTTCTACTCCAATCTATCTCAATTCATTCGAGATGCAAGCCCAAGGAACTAGAATAAAGTATTTTGCAGCGGTGACCTTAAAAATCTAATTGCTGTACTTACTTATTTTCATTGGTAACAGGAATGGTCTTCCCTCCAGGAACAAGTTCATGGCAAACAAGCTGAGGGAAAAAATCATTGTATTGCTAATTACTGCCTGGAACCACAATGGAAAGAAACGCCACGCTAAGCTGTTACCTCCCCATAAAACATTTATTTTTCACAATAAAGCAGCAGGATTGAAAATTTAAGTAATAATCCTGCTTCTGCCTTGAACCAGTTTCAGTTCACTATTAAATAGCAATTGAACAGTAGGGAACTCTGACTCTCCCACCAGTGGAGCCAGCCCTTCTTGGAGGAAGCCTACTCTCTGGTCTGATCCATCACTGCTGAACTGCATACAAATCAATTCAAAGAGCCCCGGGGAACTGTCACAAACCCAGAATCCAGAGGCTGAACAAGCTCAGAGCCTTTGCATAGCTCAGTCTAACAGCACATCCCCAAAGCTGTCTGCTCCGCAGATCTCATCTGGGGCCACCTGAGTGACAGAGCTCCCTGGAGTTCACTGTCCCTCCAGGTGGGCACTGAAGGCACAAACAGGGAGTGCTCAAATTGAGACAGCAGGGAAGCGTCTCCTCTCCCTGCCCTGCCTGGTGCTCAGCTGACAGCACCGCGCAGAACCAGCGGCAGGGACCCTCTCGGTGTTTGCTACAGCAGAATTATGACTCATCTTTGTACCAACACTAAGAGGCAAAAAGTCATTATTCGCATATTACAGTGGCCTTTGTGCTCCAGCTCCAGGTGACTCCCAAGGTCAGAATGCAGCCCCACACATGGAATGAGCTCAGCTCCCCTGTGCTGGCTGCTTCAACGTGGCCAAAGCACAGGGCTAACATGAATCCCCTGGCTTATTTTGAACTTCTGAGCACTGCAGTCTTCACGTCTCATTGCTGGGCTCTTCTATGCCGTTTCCTACCTCTATTTTCAAGGTGCAAAAACCCTCAAAGCTGAAACCTCAGCAATCTTTAGGCAGCAGCAAGCTGTTCAGCCCACTGTGCAGCAGGCACAACCTCTTACCTGCACTCAGCAGGGCTCTATCAGTACTGAGCTGCCTTCCCATTCACTTTCACAGCTTTGCAGGTGCATTTAAACTGCTATCGAATGTATTTTAGGTCCAAACTAGCCAGTGTAGTAATAAGAAACAGCAGCACGAAAAGTTCTCAAGGACAAGCTGCCCCAGATAAACACTCCATGACTTAGTGGTCTCTGAGCTCTGTGCCACTGGATCTACTCTGCTAACAGCACTCAGGCTTAGCGCTAGCTGGGGTCTCCCCACAGGATTTGCAGCATACACAGACAGGCAGGGCTTTTTTTTATCTTATCTCTCCATATTTTCCAGCTACGCACACACAGCATCACAGAACCCAGGGCTCAAGTGCAACCAAGTACCTTCCAGCCTTCATAAGGGACTGACAAACAGGCTTTTCTTCTCAAAGCCAAGAGACCTCCTGACACACTTCAAGTTTCTCTATGTTTGAAAAAAAAAAAAGGAATTCCTCGCCACTCACACAGATTCTTCTTTCGAAAAGAGGGAAAAAACAGTTATGCAGAGAAAGCACAAAACTATGTTTTTCAACTAGAAATAATAAAACCCCTGGCACTAGAAAAATTTAGGGTCAGAGTGCAACCTTTTTGTGGAAAAAGCTGTTCTCTGCCCACAGCTGAATATTGAGCAAAGCCACAGAATCCGATGGCTGAATTCAGAGAACCCCTGAAGCTGAGCCAGCCTTTCAGCACAAGCATTTTCTGTGAAAGGAAAGCAGAGCTAAGCCCTAACCACAATCAAACACCAGGTCATTCGCTCGTCAGTCCCCTCAGTATTCGCATTCAGATCGGCCGCACAGAGCATCCACCTGATATATCCAGAAACCCAAGTACCAGAGTGAAAAGCATGTATAGCTTTTATAACTCTGTATAGCACAAGTTTTGACAGGCTGCCTGGCTTTTAGATGCTCAAAACCAGCTCTCAGAAAGCTCAGCAGAGAATAATAGCTGCCTTCTGCCAGCAAGTCAGACTGTAGGTGTATTTCTCTGCTCTAAGGACACCAACAAAAGCCAGGACACCTCTCTCTACTCAAGAATCAAACCTAGTTCTGCCGTCAACTGTTTAAATTCACAACGTGCCACTTCTGGTACCACGCGCTTTCTGACAGCAGTGGGCAATGATCCTCACAATCCCTCTTAGTGCTGCAAAGGCTCTTCCTGGTAGCATCAACCAGACAAGCGAGGGAGATGCTCTTATGTAGAACAGCCAGGATCTAACCAGGACAAACAGGGATTGCCCGAGCCATGGCTGTGGACTCTATCAGCACCCAGAACTCCATGTGTCACCACCAGGCACGAGGGGGGGATCTGGAACAAAGCAGAGATACGGTCCAACGCAGTCATTGAATAAAAGCCTACCTGACCCATCACATCTTCATCATAGGACAGCGTTAAGCCCAAGTCACTGATATCACCATCGTAACGCTGGAGGAACAGAAAGAGGGAAAGAAAGTCAGTGTTCAGCAGAAGGCACAGCAGCTCTGCATTTCTGTGTTACTCTTCCACTAAGTGATCCAGATCAGGGATGGTGCACCAAAGCATAACAAATACATGAGATGCTCTAAGTTACAGGGAGACCGCACAAGAGCTGAGGCTAAAACTTAGATTTACACCTTCAGACTCCTTTCTTATCTCTGCTTGCCCCAGTAAAAACACAGCACAGCTATCCACTACCTTTTTAAAGATGATCATACCCCAAAGGCATTTGCAATCCTAGCGTTTCTAGCAGCAGCCAGTGATGAGGGGGAGTTGAAAACCAGGAAAAGTAATGCTCAAACCTTAATTGAAGTGAGATTTTTATAGAACTCTGAGTCCAAGGAGGGAAGTTCATCTACAGAGCTGTAGAAGATGCTGTGGTGGTGCCCAAGGAGCTGACTCAAGAAGAACGAAGCAAATGGTACATCCACAACTATTCCCTACAGACAACAACAATGCATAGGTAAGGTCCCACTGCATGCTTGTTATGTGCAACACCTTTAATTACCTCTGATGTCTGCAGGCAGATGAAGTCTTATGGAGCAAGTGCAAAGATGCAAGACACTGAAATCAGCTAACAAAGTCACATGTTTTAAAATCCAGTAATTAGTGGAGCTGATGCAAAAAGGCCCAGGAACTCCACGTTAACTTTAAAAGAACTACCTTATACAGAGAGGCCCATTCTGTCATCCCATCCTCCTTTTAGCCATATGTCCCTTTAAGTAAGGTATCAACAAATGGATGTGTGTAAGGCATAACACCAAAGTAAGAGACTATTCCAGCTAGCGTCCCCAGCACTAAGAATAATATTCAAATTATGTCCCAGGTTTTACCTCAGAAATTATTTTTAGCTCATGCCTGAAGATGTGCCAGACAGCTCCATCACCAGTATCTTTACCCAAGTCATTTTGTCAAACTCACGTCTTCAGTACCACCTCCCCAGGAATGTGACAGATGCTCTCAAAGGTAACGGGCACCAGCACAGAACAAACGCTATGCCAACACCGATGATATCCTGATGTGGTACTTCTGACTCACCTCGTATACAGCCTTCCCAAGCATCTTCCCCACAAATTCAAAGAGCTGTAGGTAGTTCTCATGAATGTAGGATGTTGGGGATGGATATAGCCTCTCGTCACCACTGGTTGTCTGTATACAAGGAGAGAACAGGACAGTAAGCCAGGCTGTTTCTATCTACAATGGGTCATCACAGTCAGCACCCGCAGCCCTGCACCAAACCTTGAACAAGTTGAGTGCAGGGTCAAACACTTTCTTGATTATCTCTTCCAGAAACTCTTTGAAGACACCATCTTGATCGATACCAGCCTCATCGACACCCAGATCATTCACAAACTTCACTCTGATCACTCCCTTCATGGCATTCTGGGAAAGCTGCCGTAGCTGTTCATATCCATCCTATGTAGACCAGAAGAGCCAGAGGACAATCATGCAGGGAAACACAAGAAACACCCACGCAGAGACAGAAACACCACAGAAATCTGCATTGATCATTGAATTGCGTGTCCAAAAAGACCAGCATTTCTCCTAGTCAACACCCCAGGTTTGCAGCAGTCTGAACTGAACAAAGGTCCAACACTTTCCCGTAACATGACTTCATACAAAAGCAGACAGAACAGACACTGTGAGGGACCCTCAGCATCCACAGAGAAGAAAAACACTCACACCTTGTTCCTGTCAGGTCAAGTTACAGGATGTTGGTTAGCTTCTGCAAGGCAAGGCACTCACCTCCAGCATACGGGACCGGCGGATAGTGATGTGTGTGACATGAGGTGACGCAGAGCTGGTTTCAACCAGCCCAAGCTTCTCCTTCTCCTTTGTAACCATATTCCGGAAAAGCAGCACCCTCTTAAAAAGAAAACAAATGTAAGTTTTCAACCATGAGGATCCTTATCCTCCAGATGCTCCTACCACAAATCCAGACCTAGCTCTTGGTTGTCTTGCTCCCAGTTAGGCCCAATGATGCCGCTGTCACCTAAACACCAGGAGTACTGGTATCTCCTTCGCTGTTCCCCAGTGGGACAGAGAAATCCTTGAAGCTCTGCTTTGGGAGGGACACGGTACTATCAATACTGAAAGCGAAAGCACCTTTCCTATCACCACATCCATCATCTCTGCAGATTTGCTACCTGCAAAAAGACACTCTGCTTTCAGCATAAGGACTTTCCCCAACGCCATGTCATGCACTGCTGGATGACTCCAAGCAGCTGCCTACATAGATAAGCACTCTCTCATTGAAATAAATCAAGACAGCTTAGAGGAAATCTCTTGGGGAGGAGAAGACTTCTGTTAAACTGCATTTCAATCAACTTTTACACCACAAAGTGCTCAAGACGCTATGTCCCTTCCATCCCAGGCCAACCAGGTCCCTGGCTTTGCAGCCTCCATCCTCTGCCCCTGTCCCACTCACATTCTTGTGAGGAATGACGTGCGGGATGTATTGCAGGAGCAGTTGGGCTCGTTTCTTGTCCTTGTCCAGCTCCTGGAAGAGCACGCTGGGTTTGAGGTCCCTTACAAAGAAAGGCACAGATTCAGAGATCCCTGAGAAATGCCCAATTGTGGTAAATAGCTGGGGGTAGGAGAGAGAGGAAACCAGTAATGATTTCGAAGATAACTTAAGTGCTCAAGCGCACAAATCTAAGAAGGCCAGAGACACTCAAGCTAGGTGCCGAGCCAGTGTTCAAACTGTTATCCTCCATCAGCAGCAAATAATCCTTACGCCACAGAAGAGAAGCACAAGAAGCGCGTTCTTAAACACAAACACAGGGAGTTCTGACCCTGATCTCACAGGTACGAGAGGCACTCTGTTCAAAGTAAGGGACCCAAACCAGCCACTCCAGAGGAACTGGTGCACTGGGACACACAGAGCTGCACACGATCCTTGCCTTGAGGTGGACACTTACTTGCGTAACCAGTGATCCTCAGGAGCAAACCGCCTGCGGCAGTCCCTTTCGTACAAGACCATGAGCCAGCCGTGGACAGAATGGAACAGCTCCAGGGTCTCCCCTCTGGCGTTCTCTGAACAAAAGGAAGAAAGCAGCAATGTCCAGGCACCCTAGGTAACAGGAGTGTCCAAGAGCAACATTTCAATCATCTGCCCTAAGCAAACAGGATTGGAGTATTTGTAACCTCCGCTGCCTTCAAATGGAAGGGAGAGATTTTGTGCCCAAGCCACAAGAGAAATGGACTTTCTCATCTAATTGCCAGAGTTGAGCTGTACTTGCATTATACCAGCATACAGACCAACACTGTGGAGAGCCCAGCGAGCCTGCTCTGCTTCGCCAAAGCCATTTTACATTCCTGTCCAATACGTGGCCCAGCCACTGGCAAAAATCAGTGACCCATCATGTCCATTACACAAATTCTTACTGGAGAAGTGAACTGTATTTGTTGCCAGGCACAATAGTGGCATCTGAACACTAAAAGACTGCGATGGATTCTCATTCCACACAATGTAGTATGGGCAAAGTGATAATTAGCAGAAGCTTCAAATTCCTTTTGTTGTTCCAATAGTAACCAACTCAAAGAACTTACCTACAATTCCATCCCAGATCATCTTAAATACAAAGGAATTCAGAAAAGATGAGATGGTAACAAGCTCTTCCAGTTTGAATGAAATCTGCTCTTCGTAGACTTCGATGTCATCAAGGATCCTATCAGAGAAAACAAATGCAAATGCACAAGCGTAAATTTAATTCCCTTTTGAAATTTTCATAAAGGCACGTTATCCTTCAGCAGCAGCTCTTATTTCTATGACAACTGACACCCAGGAGGATCTATAGTCATAAACAACTAAACCCTACAAATTGATTTTGATTGATATCCGATCCTAACAGGAGACAGTAAGAAAGGCCCAAGATACAAGCAAAGCCAGTATTTCATAGTTAAATGGACCTAGGCACTCATCCCCAAGGAAGCATTCAAGCTAAGAAAGCTGTTTCTACTGGCCAGCAAAGGCAATTTTCCACCCCCTCTCCCATCCTTTGTTGTGTGAGTCTACGGGTAAGACAACAAAGGAGTTGTAAGGAGAAGCACATAAGCTGAGGAGCTTTCTTGCAACAGTATTATAACATTGTTCCTTAGCTTATCTGGACTCACGGAAGTGTTTGCTTTGGACTGATGTAACTGTTGCCCACAACACCAGAACAAGTGTTTCTTCCCCTTCCCTGGCCAGTGCTGTAATATTTTGCTACCAGTTCAGCCAGCTGTATGTCCCTGAAGCAGCACACGGCAGCAGCAGAAAGTCCTTTTGAAGTCCTTTATTTCCTAGGACTCTCTCTGAAAAGCGTGCTGCTCTACTCTGCCCTGTTACCTTTATGCAAAGGCAGCAATACCTTAACTATTCCTCTTGAAACTCAAGGAACACAACAGCTTCACGTTACAAATCCAGAGAGTACCCTCTGCTTGCTACCTACGTGATCAGGTGGCGGGAGCAGTCACAGAAGAGCATCAACATGGCCAGCAGCCTCTTGGATTCCTCCGTATCATTATTTAAGCACTCCAAGAAAAGTTTTAACCCGCCCTGCGGTCCCAGCTCACAGATAAAAGCCCATAATTTGGGCAACAGATCATCCAGGTAAGTGAGGCCTAACAATTGAGAACAGAAAGCACACTCAGTAAAGCTTTTTCTGCCTGCTTGGTCACGCAGGCTCAACGAGACAAATGTGACTTGGAGTAGAGAAACCGAGAGATCCACTTGCAGAGCAACATTGCAAGGCAACATAACATGACGTTTGGCTTCCAAGTCTGTCTGTGTTAACAGGAGATGTACAATCACCAGGAAAACACAAATAAAGCTTTTAACAAGACATTAATTGTTTGCACACCTTAAACCTTTTCCTAGTAATTATTTTCCAGCTTTAGCAAACAATTACTTCCTGTGACCCAATCACCATTACAGCCATCTTAGAGATGAGAACACAAAGAATCTGTGTCGTCCTGTGTTGTACCTGTGGTCACCACTACAGCCACAAAAAAAGCATCCAAGGCTGTGGATTCACTCCTCTGCTCTAGCCACCATACCCAAACGGCTCTTATCTCCTCCTCCATCCATTCCCAAGACAGGTAATTTGTTCTTAAGATGTATGAAAGCGTTCAGTGTTTGCACCACGTAAAGATTCATATTGCTAGGCGTCTCAAAAACACTGACTCAGTCTCCAGTTTGATATGGAGGGAGCAAGGTTTCATTATAGGAAAGCTTGCTTCAATTTGTATTCTGGAGACTTAATACTTGATAAAGAAGTGATGAATGCTATTGATCAGCTGTATGGTTCAGGATGGAACAAGCCTTCCACCCAGCCAGTCAATAAACCGTTGTCAGTAATAAAACTACCAACAAGTCAACAGAATTTAATAAGAAAAATCTATTTTTCCTCCACATTTTAAATGATTTGAAAATCACAGATGTGCCCTGACCTGTGAGTATCTGCAGACGGATCTGCGTTAGCGTTGTAAGTGTGGTTTGGTACAGGACACAGATACTGCACACCTTCTGCACTTCTGCCGAGTCCACTCGCTTACCCCCAACAGGCTTGAGAATGTTGCGCACAGACGCAGACTTCTGGAAAGCTCTCTTGAAAAGATCTGGTGACAGAGAAGCACACGAGACGCTGGATCAGGAGACAGAAGTGCTATTGCAAACCATTTCTTGTTCTCAGCCACTTGGCAGCCATGCAATAAAGAGGATTTTAAGCAGACTAAGTCACTCCACAGTAGGTTTTGTTGGGCTTTTCTGGCAGAACACTACACAGCTGCCAGCAACACAGAAGAATATTTCAGTGGGGGCATTATTCTAGAGCTCAAAATCTTACAGAACTTCAGTAACTCATGACCACAGGATTGTATGCTGGGCTGCATCAAAAGAAGTGTGGCCAGCAGGTTGAGGGAGGTGATTCTCCCCCTCTACTCCACTCTTGTGAGACCCTACCTGGACTTCTGTGTCCATTCCTGGAATCCCCAGCATGAGAAGCATATGGAACTGTTGGAGCAAGTCCAGAGGAAAACACAGAGATGATCCGAGGGCTGGACCATCTCTGCTACGAGGACAGTCTGAGAGAGTTGGGGTTGTTCAGCCTGGAAAAGGCTCCAGGGAAACGTTATAGTGGCCTTCCAGTAGGCTGAAGGGGACTACGGGGAAGCTGGGGAGGAACCTCTTACATAGGCATGGGGCAATAGGATGAGGGGGAATGGCTTTAAATTGGAAGGGAGCACATTTAGATTAGACATTAGGAAGAAATTCTTCAGTGTGAGGGTGGTGAGGCCCTGGCCCAGGTTGCCCAGAGCAGTGGTGGCTGCCCCATCCCTGGAGGTGTTCAAGGCCAGGTTGGATGGGGCTTGGAGCCCCTGATCCAGTGGGAGGTGTCCCATGGCAGGGGTGGAACTGGATGGGCTTTGAAGTCCATTCTGACCCAAACAATTTTATGATTCTGTGATCTTGGGCTATAGGCAGCAGCTAGAAAACAGCTGGATTACAGCTAATTCCAAATACTCGTCTGCAGAAACACCACACATCAGAGGGCCACGAGCCAGCTTCACCTTGCCTTTCACCCAGGAAGCTGCCTCCCATCTTGCCTCGGGAAGTACCAAGTTATGCAGTAAGCACTTCAGCTACTTGAGAAACAATGCAAAAAACTGCTAAAATAAGCAAATATTTTCACAGCGCCAAAGGAAGAAACTTGCCCCAGGTCACAGAGGTGTTCTGAGCAGGAACTACAGACAGGAGAGACCATCTTCCCACCTAAGCAGCAGCAGCTGCTCCAAGTAATTACTCAAAGCTTTTAGCAAAAGACTGCGGGAGAGAAAGACGCCTGTACACGCACACACAAAAAGCAACACTGCAGGACTCACTTTTCATAGGAAGGCTATTCTGAGGGGAAATTGGCTGTGTTGGCAGCTGAGCTATTTCCTGATTCTCCAGCAATTTCTTGCTGAGCACATCACTGAAAAGGATGCGGATCATGTGGACTCCCCAGAGATGCTGCAGCTGCTTTGTCAGCAGAGGCATGGACTCATTCAATCTGAAAGACAAGGCAGAGAGACATGTTAGAAGGCAGAATGGAATAAAACACCAGACAGCGATACTTGGGATACATTTAGGTGGTAGTCAAAATGGAGCACACAACCACCCTCAAGGTAGTCCTCACAGGAAAAGCCGGTACACAGATCCTGTATCAAGTGCACCACAGGGCCACTGTTTAACAGCCTAAATATATTTAATTAATTTCCTAATGTATTAATGTAGCAGTTTATATTGTGCATATATAATATCTAAGTTATTTTGAATAGGGGCATGCACTTCATCTCAAAACATAAAACACATGGCAGCATAAAAAAAAGAAAGGGAAAAAAAATAAAAAGCTTAATCATCAATCACCATAAAGTTCTCCTCACTTACCCATAATCCACAGTCTGTGAAAACCAGCCCAGAACAGGATGCCAGTGGGTGAGGTTGGATTTCTTCTGTGAAACATACTTCTGGCAGTAGGAGAGCATGTGGATGAGCACACCCACAAAATGAGCCGTCTCCTCCTCGAGGATTTTATCATTCATGGAGCCCAGGTACACGAGATTACCTGGTAAAATAATCAGCACAGCCAAGACTTAAAACAGGAACAGATACTGTGGGACAGCGGTTACAGACAGACAAAATGAACTCACACCCTTTTTCATGTCCAGGAGAGGACTCCTGCGAAGAAGGATGACAATGAGAGGCTACCCTACAGCAAGCCATTTCTCACAGACATCAGCCACTTAGGTGGCATGGCACTGTGGTCACCTTCTCATCCATATCCCACCAACACCTTCTACAAAGCACAAGTTACAGATGATCCATGGTTATTCCAGAGCTCCAACTGCTCCTCTTGCTACTTTACAGATATGTGAACTTAAATATTTCAGTAGCATGTCTGTTTAGGGAAGTTAGATGAAGTCTACTACACTACAAGACTTTCTCAAAGTCCAAGTGAAAAGCTAGTAGAGATAGTATTTCACAGTTTAGGCATGATACAAGAAGCAAGTCTCTGACATTTCCTCCATTTGCAAGTGCCTTAAACAGTTTTTGCAACATTCCAAAATATATCTCAGTTATTATTTAGAAATTATCTAAATAAGGATAAAAAAATCCCTGACGAGTTGGAGTCAGCTGACCCAAGCAGCAAGATAATCTTACTCAAGACTCTTCCAAGCACCGTAAAAAAGAGGTGTTCCAGGCACTTACCTAACAAACAAAGAGTGTGACTTCCTTCTAAGCACACACAGACATCTCGGCATTGTGCTTCACAACTTAAAAACAGGATGAACTTGCGGAAAAGATCATGAGATTCTATCACTGCCAGACGCTGAAAGACATAATTTAACTGTCAGTGAGACTGAGAACATGCAGAACAACCACACCTCATCTGCCATCAACAATTCGGACTGTTTTTTCTTTCTAAATAAAGCAGCAAGTTAAGACTGCACTGAAGAGTAGGTGTTTGACAAGAAGCTGTTCTAGGGAACAAAAATCCTTGCAGGTGAATAGGCCATGTTCTAGTTGTAGACAGACCTTTGCAACCATCCATCTGCAAGAACACAGAATGCCCATTTTTGGCACAAAACCTGCCTGTCTGCACTGAGCTACACAGAGGAGTAGTTAAACCAAATTAGTGGACAGCTTACTAGTTACCAGTACAGATCCTTTACCATGCAACAGACTGATTTTTGCTTTAGTTCTGTCTATGGTTTAGACTGGCAAAGAGAGAAACAGCAGTGCTCTGTTTCAAGAGCTGATAAAATGGAATAACAAGAGGCCTTACGTGATATTCAGTGGATTTTAGGTACTATGACATCAACCACTTACCTCAGGTGTCAGAGTAGCAAGATGAGTCATTATAGCAGGCACAGACATGACATGGATCAGAAAAGACCTCAACAGGTTGTCTGAAAACTGCGCAGCAACCACAGGGCTACAGAGAAAAAAAAATACTTCAGTAAACTGACCTAGCAAAGTAAGACGCAGTCTTTAATTGAGCTGTCCAGAACTGGCTGCTGATCCCATCCTCATCAAGTAGCTTCACTGGAAAAATAATGTTCACTTACACTTCTTTTCTCATGGCAAGTTGACAAAATTGCTCATGACTCAAAGGTATATAAGTCAAACAGTTTGCAGCATACTGTATTTTTAACACAGCACATCCATAGCCGCTAGAGCACTATAGGCATTATATGGGTCGTCTCCCAAGTTCTCCCTGTTGCCATAAAATCATAATTGAATAGTTGTTTTCCTTCGGAAGAAGCTAGGCAACACATTCAAGGACATCCACTGCTACTCTACTGAGCATCACCACCTCATCATCCCAGCACTGACAGGTACAGAAGAAAAGTGGTATTCAATTAACCACCAAATGATTGCTCGTTAAATGTCTGCAGATCTCTGAAGTGAAGAGATACCGGTCAGGGTAACAGCACACTTGTCTTAAGAGCACAGAATGAACCACTAGAAAGCCCTGCACCCAATGTTTGTTTCAGGGACAAATTTGCCGCTGTGAACCAAGTACCAGGTACATCTGCATCAGCAGCTGGTCATGAAGAGGCACAACCACCCTAACCTAGAGAAGTCCAATGCCTTCAGCAGAAAGACCGTACAGATCCTGTACGCTGAACTGAACTGCATACCAAAGTCTAGGCTCCTACAAACACTAATTACTGATTAAAGTTAATTCTGATCTGAAAAGAGTTGACAGGAAAGTGAGCTATTTCGCCTAAAGCAGCTTCTTCCATCAGGGCAATACTCTCAATGGCACAAAGAGATTGGCAGAATGAGGTGTCTCCAAAACACACAATAAGGACAACTTTGGCTGCATATCATCCCAAGCACCTCTGGCTGCCTTACCGCAATGCAAGAGAGAAGATGGCCGTTAAAGAGCCTTTGGACAAGGAAGGTCTGGATCTCGCCAAGCCATTCGTTAGCAAAATCTGGAATAAAAAAAAATATTTTATATTCTCAAACCCCTGCAGTATTCAGAAAAAAATTATGATTACTCCTAAAAGACATTATGTCTATTTTGTGAGCAGAGAAAAAGAAC
Organism: Cuculus canorus; assembly: GCF_017976375.1. Taxonomy (NCBI): domain Eukaryota; kingdom Metazoa; phylum Chordata; class Aves; order Cuculiformes; family Cuculidae; genus Cuculus; species Cuculus canorus. The sequence continues at coordinate 8,970,702 of NC_071417.1, forward strand.
AGTGCCAAAATAACATAAAAACAGTTACTACAAATCATTGTGCAGAACTAGAAGAGCTTTGGGTTGATAATGGCATAACAGAGAAACTGCAATCAAACCAGACACTCTATAGCACTTATTTCTCTAGGACCTGTACTCAGTTCCCAGGCCTTTCAAAATTAACGCGCAAGGTGCACAGCTGCCTGATAAGATCATCCTCACGTAAAAGATTAGGAAAAATTACTTCAATTCCTTTCCTGTACAGAACAATAAACAAATCAAATCCATACAAAACAGCAGCAAACTTGGGAAAAATATTCAAGAGTCCTTTCTGCCCATCTCGTTAAGAGATTATTCAGTAGGATTTAGATTCAGCAACAGTGACACAAAGGAGACAGTGTCTTTGGTCTCAAGTGGGGAGACTATTTTACTGCTTTGAAGAAAACTATGATTGTGCAGACATCAAGAGGGCTTCACAACCAGCTCCTCCTTGACACCTCACCACAGAGACCATAAAGCTTCCTCAGAACCAGGAACACAGCACAGAACTGGGGCTCCTTTTGAATAAAGGGACAATGTAACGGTATCAGCCCGAGACTGACCTGCAGCACAGAATAAAATCCCTTCTGGTTTAGGTATCCCATGATGTTTGCACAGATGTGGTTCATGGCAGGCCTCAGAGTTTCACCTTCCAAGATACAACACTGATGTTACTAAAACAGCATCTTGGCTTCACTCTTTACTCCCTTATACACTAAAAACATTTTGTCAATTCATAAGCCCTTCGTCACAAAGTGCCTGCCCTTATGTGCAAACTCACCATTTAGCAGCATTTCACTTCAAGTCTTGTTTAAGGTGCGAGTCCTATTCCCTCCTGATACTTGTCTTTTCTACATATAATTCCCACAAAAGCCCATAGCTAACACCACATTCTGTTATCCTCTGAACATCTCTTGCGTGGGGGATCTTGGAGTGCTATGAAAACCTTGTAGCTGTTGTAGTCCTAAGGGAAATAGCCTGTCTAACCTGCAGAGAATCCTTGCTGCCCAGTCCATGCTTTGTGCAAGCACAGAAGCATGATGAATCTTTGTGGCAAGGACGGTGAAAACACAGGGTGTAGAAACAGCAGTCAGTAGATTTCAATAACAAATCCCAGATGCACCAACCTTTTCCCCGAAGGATTTTCCACGTAGAAGTGTCTGTGAAGGTAACAAGCATGGTGAGGTGCAAATTGACCAGTCTGGAGTCCTGCAAGATGTCAGGCTGCAATAAGAAACACCAACATTATCAAATCAAATTAGCTTTGTGCCACACTACAGAATTGTGAAATGCAGGAAGCCAAAACACAAAGAAAGTGTTTCTTACCTTAAGCTGCTTGAGAAATTCACAGCAAAACCACAAGATGTCTTTGATCTGTTTGATCCATAACAGCGTGAGATCCTTGGAGAGTGCCAGTGACACGTACCACACCTGAGAAAGGCAGGACGCAAAGGCGAGCAGGGATTAGTACTTGTGCTACTGACTGACATTATCAAGAAGTTTCCATGACCTCCTCAGTGCCCTGCTCAACCCAGCAGCAGAAACAAGTTATAGCTCTCCCCAGAATCCACAGGTCAAAGCACATCACTCACTGCAGAAAGAAATTGCCCTCTAACTCCTACACTGTATATAGTAAAATCAGAGGAATACTAACAAACTTGTTCAAACATTCACCAGGGAATCACAGCATTCAGAGGTTATTGAAAAGTAAAAATTCAAACATCACCAACCTAAATCCCCACACATATTAAAAAAATACAAACAACTCTTCCACCCAAACTGAAAAAACATCTCACTGACCTTGGGCTCGTTCTCAACATCCATGCTATTAAGAATGCACCGGCACAGCTTTTCAAACCTCTGGGGAAAAGAAAAAGGTGGCATTAGTTCTAACTATGTCCTGTAAAACACCAGGAACAGCTCAGCAGAGAGTGCAAGGTACCTCTGTAACCAAATGTTCTAAACATAATCCCCACAGTGCCAAAGGCTGCTTCCCCAAGAGCACAGCTACACACCATGCCACAGCGACACAGAAGACTTTCCTCCCTGAATACAGTGCTTATCAACAGGAGGAATTTCTCAGCCTTCCCTGCTAAACTGCCATCCTCAACCAGGAAAAGCATCTTCCTCTTGGGGTTTACCCAGGAGAGCTTAACAGTTCTGAATGCAGCAGTAGGTTCCAAACTCCCATCCATTACAGCTCTCAGCAGAGCCTGGGATCACATCCACAACTCCCCAGTTATTATTTCAGTCCAGTTGCATTTGCCACATGCCTGCAAGTTATAAAGCCATCCTGAGGTGCAGAACTGGATGCTGTAGTTATCCTGAGAGCGGTGCTCAGAAATAGAATGGAAATAGGCACAACCTAGTCCTCAGCACAGCAAGGGACTAACTTGCTGCTGGAAGGCAAAGTAGAACAGACATATTTCAGCAAAGCATGAAATTACTGTAATGCAGAACTTCAAACGGATGCCAGGCACTTAAAAAAACTGTACACAGCGTAGTGATAGGATGAGGGGGAATGATTTTAAGGTGAAAGAGGGAAGATATAAATGAGAACATAGGCAGAAATGTTTTGCTGTGAGGGTGGGGAGGCCCTGGCCCAGGTTGCCCAGAGCAGTGGTGGCTGCCCCATCCCTGGAGGTGTTCAAGGCCAGGTTGGATGGGGCTTGGAGCCCCTGATCCAGTGGGAGGTGTCCCTGCCCATGGCAGGGGATGAAACTGGATGGGCTCTGAGGTCCCTTTTAATCCAAACTATTCTATGTAGTGTATTTTATGGTGTGAATAGAGAAAACTGCACTTGCAGTACTCACACCATCATCAACAGGAGTTTGATATAACAGAGATTAAAAAAACAAGTCACTGCTACTGCAATTTAAACACAGCCTGTCATTTTCCAATTGTTTTCCTTACAATTAGCCTTTGCACTTTCCTAGGGCAAACAGAATTGCATAGACAACACAGTAAAAGGGCTTCACTCTGAAACCACAAGTTCAGGGTACGGTGAGAAAAGCAGCTGCGATACAAATGACCTGTACACCATGCTTTGCCAGGACAGCTCTGTGTGAGCTCACCGCAAGGTACCTGCCTGGGGAACTGATGCAGCTGACAAAACCCTAATGCGCTCCTCAATTACCCAAGCAGGCACAGTCACCAGGAAAAATATCCATTAAACTATGTCCTGAGTAAGGAACTGCTACTGAAAAATTCAAGGGTTCTTCTATTTCATTCCTACAGGCAGATCTCTCCAAGAGGGACCAGAAAACAGAGATCAGATTTCTGAAGCAAAAATATATTGCAGGAACCTACTGGATCACTACAAAACTAACTACACATATTTTACTTAAGATGTGTATTCAAAAGAAGAAAAGCACATCAGGCTACCTCACCTCTTTGTCCTCTTTATGATTAAAGACGAACAGCAGTTTCCTAGCAATTCTGAAGACTGAAAGAGCGCTTCTTTTACTGGAGCCAGATTCATTTGCCCCAAAGAAATCCTCCACTTCTCTCCTAGGAAAATTGGAAAAATCAGCATCAGTACTTAAAAATCAAGGACATCTCACCAGATAAGAGCTAAGCATAGAAGGTAGGACTTCACACACACCTTATCTCCCTCTGCAGGCGGCATCGACAGAGAAATCTCCGGATCAAAGCCTGGATCTGGACAGCAGCACGCTCTCTCTCCTTCAGCTCCCTCCGCTCTTCCCGAGCCTGGCGTGCTTTGTCAAGGAACTGGGCTTTGGAGGACTGGCTCGCACTGAACATTTTTATAACCTACCAAAAAAGTAAATTTAAAGAAATAAAGAATTGTTGCAGCAAACACCTGAGGAACTGAGAGCAGAGTGGACAAAACACACAAGCAAGAGTAATTCTTTACAAGACTTCTGAACTGACTGACTGCATCCAACATTTGAACAGGGGAAGGAGGGTGATCAACAGCAGAGAAAGAAATGAGTGCAAAAATACAGGGTTACTTGTCAATGCGGCTGTAATAAGAACACACAAACACTGAAATCAGAATCACTCCAGCACAGTCTGCAACCTAATGCAGGCAAGAGGTTTTAAGAGAAAAATCAGTATGCTGTCTTTGTCTTCCACTCCCTGTACTCCAACTCCCCCGTTCTCATTTTCTTGTTTCCAGATAACACATAAGACAAATTCTACAGGCAAGGATATGAAAGGGCACAGGGGACACTCAGCAGCTAATTTATTGCCACTCAACAAGACAAAATGCACAGATCCAACAACAGCTTTACAAATACTTGACAACGAACTCACCTGAGGGCTTACTTCTTCAAAAGAAGTGCATGATAATCATTTCTATGCAAACATGATCTTCACTCAGTGGCTTCAGATAGCTCCTGCCAAGATAAGCACGTTACCTGCAGGTGATTCGGGGATTTACTCTTTACCCCTGCAGTTTTAAGCCCTTTTGACCAGACTTACCTTGCACAGTACCCTCAAGAAGATGTGAAGTCAGAAATGCTTCAGGAGAGGACAAGCAGCACCACCGCTTAAGTTGTGTTCACTAGCACACACAGCTCCTGACACTACCAAGTGGGAAAAAAAACTGTCTGAAAACAATGCACCCTCAACCATGTCAAGGCCCTGGGCACCAGTGAGACCCGAGCAGCAGCTTTCCCACAGCAAGTATCATAGAATCGTTTGGTTGGAAAAGACTTTTGAGATCATTGAGTCCAACCGTACCTGTCCACTACTAAACCAGATCCCTGAGCACCTCATCCGCCCGCCTTTTAAACCCCTCCGGGGATGGTGACTTAACCACTTCAATGGCAGACTTTTCCTGTGCCTGAAAACCCTTTCAGTCAAGAAATTTTGTCCCAGTATCCAATCCAAACCTCTCCTGGCACAACCTGAGATCATTTCTTCTCATCCTATTGCTTGTTACTTGAGAGAAGAGACCAGCACCCCCCTTGCTCCAACCTCCTTTCAGGGAGCTGCAGAGAGCATTGAGTTGTCCCCTCACTCTCTTCTCCAGGCTAAACACCCCCAGTTCCCCCAGCTTCTCCTCATAACCCTTGTTCTCCAGCCCCTTTCCCACCTCCGTTCCCTTCTCTGGACACACTCCAGCCCCTCAACATCCTATTTGTAGTGAGAGACTCAACACTGCACACAGAGTATCTCCCGTTTCACTAGAGCTAGGGCAGGACCCACCACCTTGGTACTTCCCCAAGCCCCTGTCAGCAGCCAGCAGAGAACTCCTCGCCCCACCATGAGTCCTCTCAGCCCCATGTGCCTGTCCCAGAGCCCTCACAACCCCTTTAGTCCCTCAAAGGGCCTGCAGCCTCCCTCACCTGCCCCACAGCCTTGCCCCACTACCACCTCCCATAGCCCCTACCTAACAGTCGGTCCTGCAGCCCCTACCCCATTGCTGCCCCTCGAGTCCCGACCCCCCCGGCTGCTGTCACACAGCTCTCGCCCCACTGCTGCTCGTGCCCTAACACTGCTGCCCACCCATCGTCCTGCAATCCCTGCCCCACAACCCCCACAGCGCCTTGCCCCACAGCTGCCGTCCGCAGCCACTGCCCCACATCAGTCTTTTGACCCACAACTGCTGCCCGCTGCCCCACAGACGCTGCCCACCCATCATTCCACAAACCCTGCCCCACAGCTGCTGCCCCTTGCCGTCCCGCAGCCGCTGCCCCCCATCCCGTAGCCTCCCCTCGCCCCGCAGCCGCCGCCGCTCACCGTCTCCCGCCGGCGTCGCCAGGCCCGGCCGGGCCCGCGGGCCGCAGGGCAGCTCGGAGCCGCGCGGCGCCGCCCCGCGGTCGGGCCCGGCCCGCAACCCGCGCCGCCGCTGCCGTTCCGACCGCTCCGGGCCCGCTCCGCCGGGCTCAGCGCGGGGCAGACGGGCGGCGCGGGGCCCCGCTGCCACCGCGAAAGCAGACCTAGGCCGAACCGAAGCGAAGCGAACCAGACCGGAGAGCAGCAGCTCCGCGACGGCACCCTAAGTGTTTGTCAGCGCCGGAAGGAGTTTTGTGTGGCGCGCGAGCCGCGCCGGAAGTGACGCTGCGGGGGCCGGAAGTGCCCCCGCCCCGGCGCTCCCGCTCGCTCGGTCCGTGGGGCTGCGCGGCGCCGTTCATGGTGAGTGGGGAGCGGCGACAGGGGGCTGAGGAGGGATTTGGGGGATGAGGCAGGAATTGGGGTGAGGGGGATTGGGGGGAGTCGGGAATTGATGTGAGATTTGGGGTGGGGGGAATTGGGGTGAGGTGGAATTTGGAGGTGAAGCAGGGATTGATATAGTATTTGATTTGGGAGGAGGACAATTAGGGTGAGCAGAGGAGGGGGCTGGGGGAGAGGCAGGGATTGATGTGAGGTGAGATTTGGGATGAGGCAAGGAATTGGGGGGGATTGGGGAGAGGGAGGAGGTGACGTGAGGTGGGATTTGGGGTGAGGGGGGATGTGGGGTGAGGGAAGAATTGATGTGAGGTGGCATTTGGGATGGGGGGATTGGGGTGAGAGGGAGTTGGGGGGTGGAGGGCTTTGGGGTGAGGAAGGAATTGATTTGAGGTAGGATTTGGAGTGGGGACATTGTGGTCAGGGGAGATATGGAATGGAATTGGGATGAGGGGCGATGTGGAGGGGAATTGGGGAGAGGCAGGAATTGATGTGGGGTGGGGGGGTGTTTTGGGGGGGGATTGGGATGAAGGGGGTGAGGGGACCATATGGTGTGAGGGAGGAATTGATGCGAGATGGGATTTGGGATGGGGGGATTGGGAGAAATTGAGGTGAGGAAGGCATTGATGTGAGGTAGAATTTAGGATGAGGGGGATTGGAGTCAGGGGGTATGGGGTGGGATTGGGATGGGGGGGAATTGGGGAGAGGCAGGAGTTGATGTGAGGTGGGATTTGGAATGGGGGCTATTAGTGTGAAGAGAATTGGGATGAAGGGGCATTTGGGGTGAGGAGGCAGGAATTGATGTGGGGTGGGGGAATTGGGGTGAGGGGGTATTTAGGGGAGATTGGGGTGAAAGGGGGTGTGGGGTGGAATCAGGGAGATGCAGGAGTTGATGTGAGGTGGGATTTGGGGTGGGGGGACCTGGAAAAGAACCATTGTGCTTCTAGATCGTCATCACATTCTGTACCTGTAACTGCATTTCTGAACTACCGTTAGTATTTGCTGTCTGATAGTTCTGGTTTTCATGACGGCAGGGCAAAAATCCCTCGCAGCAGGAGTCGGCCAGCGAGCTCTGGAAGCTGTGGGGCCTGGGTCTGCCTGGGATGGCAGGGCGTTAATCGCTCCATCCTGTCACGTCATGAGGCAAACCAGTTAACGCAGAGATGCAACTTGATTAGGGATTTACTGTTAGCAGCTCTTGGAGCATTTGCCGGGCTAAGCTAACATGTTGCTGCTGGAGCGTGTGACCTCGTTAGCTGATTGGAGTCCAGTTTGTCTGGGGGCTGTGGGCAGGGGGAGTAGAGGGTGTTGGGCATGGGGTTCTGGTGTGCTGAGAAACCTAGGAGGTCAGGGAAGAGAGTGGGAGGCTGGTAAGTGCTCTCTGTAGAGCCTCATGTGCTTTAAGGAGCAAAAGGCTCAAGAAAATTTGTGGATAATTTGTGTTTTAAGATCCAGGGATCATTTGCTCAGGCTCTTTGTACTGAGAATTGCCCAGTTACATGCCAGTTTACCCGTGATGTAAGAGATTAAGCTTTGGAAGTTGTGAAAGAAATGAACGCAGGTTTTGTGGGAAAGTACTGGCTTTTATAGTGTAAAATGCTGCTCAGCTTTCACGGCGTTCCTCACTGGCTGAGCTGTTTCGCATTCTTTGGTTGGTTTATGTCCCTGTCAGAAAGAAGATGAAATTAAATGTCTAAAACATTTGAGAACTTTGGAAAGACGCAGAGAGGAGCAGAGGCTGATGGTGCCCAGCGGATCCATGACTACTTCTATATAAAATAACCAGCAGTAACACAGAGCTGTGTGTCTCGCAAAGGGCAAGTCTAACCAGTAACTCCTTGCTTGCAGGAAGAGATGTCGGGAGAAAGTGTGGTGAGCTCAGCGGTGCCAGCGGCTGCGACTCGCACCACCTCCTTCAAAGGGACGAGTCCGAGCTCCAAGTATGTCAAGCTGAACATTGGCGGAGCCCTCTACTACACCACCATGCAGACCCTGACCAAGCAGGACACCATGCTCAAGGCCATGTTCAGTGGCCGAATGGAAGTGCTCACGGACAGTGAAGGTAAGGAGCTGCTCCGTGTCCCTCACACCAGCTGCCTTCCTCTTCAGTCGAAACAGGTTGAAAGGGCTGGGTTAAAATTTTAGAGAGCAGAGAGGAACTTGGAATCGTACTCGATGATTTCAAAGGTCTTTTCCAACCAAACAGTTCTATGATAAGCCCAGATACTTCTACATTTTATTAGTGTTAAAGCTTGTAGCTTATACAGCTGAGAAAAGGTGTGGAACAAAAGTCACAGATGACTTAATATTTGTCTGAACAACAAAAAGGCAGTAAGAAGTCCTGAGACTCCTGTTTCAGACAGCACAGCCCATCTTTTTGTTTTGAAATACTAATGCTACAGCTCTTAAGCACATGCAAAATGGTGGGGATAGTGATTGAGAAGCCATGAGTCAGGACTTGCGAATTCACTTTGAAGCTCAGAAGGCCGTTCCCTCATCTTGTTTCCTTACCTCAAATAGAAGTATAGAATTCGCTCTCAAGATTCATGTTATGAGCTAAAAGCTGATGTTTTTAAAAAATGAAACTATTGTGAAAGAATTGATTGTTGGCAGTGCTGATACAAACCAGCTGTAATAATTGTAGGAAATTTGCTCTATTATTCCTGACAATAAAAGGAGAGAGCTAGCAAATGGGTCTTCCCCCATTAAATGTGTCTGGAAAGGATTACAAACTATGGTCTTCTAAAGGATCAGTGCTCAAATACTTCACTTCCTTACCAGGAAGTGATTTTATGTTGATCTTACCTTCTGCTGAGATTCTTTAAGACATTAATGTCTAAATTAGTAATATAACTAAACTGTGTTTGTGATAACTGCAACTGTTAGCATAGTTTTGTAGCAGCATTCTCATGCTGTGGGAGTGCCGCAGGGTTAACTGTAAGTACAGCATTTTACTTATACACTGATCTTTTGCCCATAAATGGACTTTGTTGCTTTATCTTTAATAATAGCTACCATGCCACTAAGCCTAAAGGTTCAAAACACCTTGCTCGTGACTAGTTAATTACTTGAAATTTCTCTATGACATTGCTGAAAGCATAGGAAATGTGGTATGTGGTTAGATAAATCGGACTTAGTTTTGAGTGCTCTGGAATAGTCTGTACTTGGAGGCCATGTGGAAGGAGGTATGGATTTAGTAGGGTTCTTGTGATAGGAGGAAGTGGATTTGGAGGTAAATATTGTAAAAAATCTCCACCTAATTATCTGAATATTCCTGGTTTTGCTAGAAGTCCTTGTATTTAAGCTGGGGAAAAGAAGCTGCATTGTTCTAGGTGTTACACCCTGCCTTCTGCAAATTTCGGCTGCTATGAAGAATTAACATTGGTGCTGTCATTTGTGGACTCAGAGTCTCTGGGCTGCCTTGTGAGTCTGTGCAGGTTGCGTAAAAAAGTCAGCCCGGTGGTCAAGTTGGGAAACAAACCCTGTGTCAGGTGGGAATCAGCACCTCAGAAGGGGTGGAGGGGGGGTTCTGGAGGAAGGGTCATGAACTCGCTTGTTGAAGACCTCTCCCCTTGCTACTAAACCTCAGGCAATTCCAAAAGTTTCCTCCCGTCCCTCCCTAAAGCTGCTTTGTGTTTCACAAGATTTCATAATGCGAAACTTCGCAAGTCCTTCAGTTTGGAGATAGATCAGAAATGCCAAAAATTAATTTTTGAAGTTCACTCTGGAGTGGCCTCAGCGCTTCCTCCGAGCATCCTGGGCAGGTTCCGTAGGAGCGTGGATACATCGTGTTCCCAAGGCTTGGAGTCCATGTACATGCAAGTGCATTTTGCTGGCGAGCAGCTGCCAATCTTACTCCTAAAATAAGGGTAACTGGGGTTTAATCTGCTAAAATGTTGTGCTTGAGACATAAAATGGCCAGTCTGCTTTGCTGTGGCTCCCACAGTGTCTGTGTGGGATCGTTCCATTTAGCTGGTTTGTGTTTTAGTAGGAATTTGATACTTCCTGTATGTTGTAACTGAGACACTCCCATTGTCGCGGTTCTTGCTTTATCTCCCCTCGCCTGGTGTGATGCTGGAAGCTGGGACAATGGCATTGGAGCTGTTAAAGGAAACTCTCTTTATCTGAAATTCTTCAAAATACTGCTGATTGGTCACACCCAAAACTTAGCACAAACCAAAATGTTTCTTAGAACAAGAAGCCAGACTTGCCGAGAAACTGGAAGAATAGAAAATTTTAGTCTGTGGAATGTGTCACACGGGGTCTTCCTTTTTGTTCAAATGCATTCTTCTGACCCCAGCGCCATCTCCCCAGCTCCTTCACAAAGCTCAACAATTGCAACATGCTGCTTGCTGGGCGACAGGAGGAAAGACCAGAGTTCTCTGGCGGTGGGTGGCAGATGATTATTTTCAGCTTAGAAATTGTTCATGAGCTGTAGCAAATCGGCATATTTTGAAAATGGTATTTTTATGGTAATGAGCAGATGGAAGGATGTGAGTTTTCCAGGTGCATCCATCTGTTTACAATTTCCTTTTAGGCACTCTGTTTCCCCCCACCCCCTAATCCCTACTGCTGTTAACCAGTCGATTAAGGTTTCTTTTTATTCTACTACTAGGACGACTGTCAACCATCAGGCAGTCTCCAGTGCCAGGCTACTATTTCATCTGTTTAAGGCTTGGTCAGAGATGCAGTCTGGTTTGGTTTGAGCCTTTGGAAGCCTCCCTGAGACTTCTTGTAAAACAAAAGATTCATTTCCTAAAAGTCTACTACATGTACATGCAGTTCATGTTTATCTATTCATAGAATTGTTTGGTTGGAAAAGACCTTTGAGATCATCAAGTCCGACGTAGCTGTCTACTACTAAACATTCCTACCTCAGTAAGCAGATAATGGGGTGTTTTTGTAACACTGCAAGTAAAAAATGGCTTTAAATTACTCTAGCTGAAACCCACTTCTTAGGCTCTGCAGAGCCGTGACTGAGTGGCAGCAGGGTCGTTTTCCTGTGAGTCATCTCGTTTTGGCTGCGCACTTGGCTGTTTGGTTAAAACAGAAGGGGTTTTGAAAGCTGTTTTAGCAGTCACTTGTATTTTGCAATGTGGCTTGAAATATTTTCTCATCCCTCCTCCGCATGAAAGTGAGCAATTTCTGCTTTGGTTTCACCATCCATAAACATAAAGTTGCAGCGAATCTTTACAGCCATTCCCTAATCACAGTAGAGATGATAACAAAGAATTCAGAGCATCGTGATTCTGCTCTCAGCCTGCCCTTCATCTCCCTACGTGTTGGTGTACTCTAAGAAATGCTGTCACAGTTGCCTCTGTGGAATTTGGATGTCCTTGTTTATTGCCATTGTGTTCCTTCTTTTTAAAATGGGAGCTCTTGCTTTACGTACCCCTGCACTGACAAATGGGCTTTTTTCCGCTCTGCTTGGGTAGGTATCCTATGCTCATTAGCCTGGATCAGTCTTTTGTTCTTTGATTTCTCTGTCTGCAGTTCTCTTGCCTCCAGCTTTCTCGATTGTTATTACAGTCTGTAAAATTACAATTGTGAGCACACGTTGTGTTTTATTTAGACAGCAGGGTAACGAGGGAGATGGAAAGCCTGTAGTAAACTGCTGGAGAGTGTCTCGGTTTGCCACAGAACAGCATGAAAAGGTTATGTTCACTTTCCAAATTGAACCAAATGTTCAGACTTTACTAGTAATTCCATTCATGCAGAACATACAGGGTCTGCTTTAACCTACTTTCCTTATTTGTCCAAAATATGACTCCTTCCCCACAAGCGTTTCCTCACTGCATTCCTGAGCTGCAGCCTGTAAGAGTGGCCATCTGTTCATTTATGGAAACTCAAGCTTCAGCGTTGCCTAACAATTCTCAGGGTCCAGCCTGATTCAGGCAACAGAGCGGCAACAAGAGGTGAAGTGCAGATCCTTAGAAAGCATTTCAGCTGTAGCTTCCTTTTCTTTGCACTGTGGTCAGTACATAGCAGCGCTGGTGAGCTCCAGAGTAGGGGCTGTATGTTACATGCTGTCGCATCATGTCTTTCAGCAATTTAAGACATAGTGGTCGTAACCACTTTGTTCTTCCATATGAACTCACTTCGGGAACATAGAGACTGAAACGGTGTTTGCCACGACACTGCTGATGTCTGTGCTGCCTTTCTTTTGCTGACCTTTTTGCACATCTGCTGGAAATGGTGGATCACAATGGGTCCCTGTATTGTGTTCAGGTGCAACAGCCTTTTGACAGTCAGGGCTGGTTGGCCCTAGTGAACTGTTGGTAAGAAATGGCCACACGTATCTGTAACAGGGCCCTAAGATAGAAGGTGAGAAAATAACGATGTGTGAGGGCTTCATGAGTAGAAGAACAAAGCTGGTTAGTTTGAGAAGTATTTGATTCCTCTGTTTCAGTTAATCGTTTTTCAGTAACTGGGGAACTGTGAGAAACAAGTGAGCTTCCTGCCCTGCACTTGAAACGCAGGAGGAGACGATAAATTACCTGTGCTTTCTGCTCCTCTGATTGCCAGCTCAAGCAACGAACCGGAGTTGATCTCTCTGGGCAGGAACGTGCTTGTAGCAGCAGTCCCAGGCCAGCATCAACACCTTTCGCCACATTTGTCTCTGCTTCTCCTGCACTGTGGTTGTCTTCTGTCCCTAGGATGGATCCTGATCGACCGCTGTGGAAAACATTTTGGGACAATACTGAACTACCTGCGCGATGGGGCAGTGCCACTCCCTGAGAGCCGCAGGGAGATAGAAGAGTTGCTGGCTGAAGCAAAGTACTACCTGGTCCAGGGGCTGGTGGATGAGTGCCAGGCAGCCTTGCAGGTAGGTCGCAGAGCTAAGGAAGAGCCAGGTCGCTCTGGTTCCAGTGTGGGGTCAAGAAGAGGAGGCTGTGCTGGGTGGGAAGCAGTATGTGGGCAAGAGCAAGATTCTCTGCTGCTCTCTACTTGGTGCCTTTTTGAGGCTGGAATGAATTTGAAATACTTTGTGTCATTGATATGCTGAGGTTTGAAGCCACATGCCAGATCCTGCCAATTATGAACCAATTATGAACCAATTTAAATTGGTTCATAACATTCAGCGCCTGAGTTTGCAGAGCAGGAGAGAGTAGAAATGACTGTCTCGGGTGGTCCCAAAGGAATGCTGCCTGGTAGCTGGAGTGCCAGCCTGGTTCAGAGCATGAACCAGAAACAGCCATGCAGGGGGGACAGGTTGCACGCTGTGCTTGGATCACAGCGGAATATGCAGGACCTTCCCAGTTAAAATGAGTGTGCCTTAAGGCCTATTTACATTCAGCTGCTGTTTCATTCTTGTTTCAGCAGAACAAAGATGCATATGAACCCTTCTGCAAGGTACCAGTCATCACGTCTTCCAAAGAAGAGCAGAAACTTATAGCCACTTCTAACAAGGTGAGAGAGCCTGGGCTGGGCAGTGGCGTGGGGGGACACTGCCCTGCTGTCCCAGGCTTGTGTGGGACCTGGACCAAGTATTCCTTAGGAAGTGATCTTTGGTTTTTAACAACGGGCTTATCCTGAAATACGTGCACTTCAACTGCTGAGCTGGAAAGCACTGAAAATCTGCAGCAGACTAAACATTTCTTCTGAAATAAAGCCAAATGTTGCTCAGGCTGGGCCTGGCCACGTACTTCTTTAAATAAAGTATTGAAATAGAGGGTGTTTTCCAGGAAGACCTTAGAGCAGCTTTCCAGTAGAGGGGGCCTACAGGGAAGCTGGCGAGGGGCTCTTTGTCAGAGAGTGCTGAAATTGGATGAGGGGTAACAGTTTTAAGGTGAAAGAGGGGAGATTTAGATGAGATCTTAGGAAGAAATGTTTTGCTGTGAAGGTTGAGAGGCCCTGGCCCAGGTTGCCCAGAGCAGTGGTGGCTGCCCCATCCCTGGAGGGGTTCAAGGCCAGGTTTGATGGGGCTTGGAGCAACTGATCCAGTGGGAGGTGTCCCTGCCAATGGCAGGTGTTTGGAACTGGGCTTTGAGGTCTCTTCCAACCCAAACCATTCTATGTGTAGGCAGTAGCAGTTGGATCAAGCAGATCCTCAGCACTATTAGATTTCCCATTTATTTGTCCACTCTGATTATTAATGACAGATGCTTTCTTTAGCTAAAGTGGATCAATGACTCCTGTTTCTGGAAGCCTGCTCGCTGTGGCAGGTAGAGGGGAGGATGTTGGTGATCAGGATGAGCTTTGGCATAAAGGCAGAGAGTAGGTCAGAACGGATCACAATCGAGTCACAGAAGGGTCAGAAGGGATTGCAGCCCCGTTGCCAACCTGTGCATGACAGTTTTGCAGCAACAACAGTAGCAACAGCTTGGGCCTGATGGTGTCACATTGTGCTGCAGCTTCTCTGCTGCGGGGGTCTCTTACTGCACTTCCCATAATTGATCCATGGTTTGTTTTTTACAGCCAGCAGTGAAGTTGCTATATAACAGGAGCAACAACAAATATTCCTACACCAGGTAAATGACTTCAGCTTGGACTTCTCTTAAGTTTTTCGTAGACTGAAATCCATGAAAAGCATTTGCTTTTTGTTCACTTGGAACCAGTGACAGATTGGTGTTGGCACACACTCAGCTTTTTCTCAATCAGTTTCAGACTTCAGTCAGAAAGGAGCCTGCTGTCATCAGTGGAAGGCTAAGCGCATGCTGTTCTGCTGCCAGAGGAGTTCCTCTAACACTGAGGTGCAGCTGGCAGAGACTCCCGGCCAGCTGCTGGCCTGCATTCCCAATGGGAATGCACATTAGTTGAATACTGGATGCCTTCCGTGGTGCAGTGTTGTCAGTAAGTGGTGAAATCATCCAGTCTGGGACCTTGTTCCCCTTCGCTTATGTCTGGATGTGTTTCATGACACAATGCTGTTTCCATCCAGCTGGTGCTGAGCTTGAGCTTAGGAATGGTTTCATTTGGGTAAATAGAATTCTATACACAAATGAGATGGCCTCGGTCAATATTATTTGCAGTGCTGTTGATGTCATATTACTGCTTCTTCAGCAGCAGTTTATCCTGCTTGTACTAGTCAAATGAGTTACCCTCTGCAGTCCTGGATGCCAGCTGTAAACACTGCCTTGGTAGAGCACAGTAAGTCGAAGGAAATGGGGCGTACGGGCCTGCAAATGCTCACTGCCTGAACCCCCCTTCTCTTCCGTGTGCCGTCTTAGTTACCCTTGCATGACTGCTGCTTCCCTTCATCTCTCACAGCAACTCTGATGACAACATGCTGAAGAACATTGAGCTGTTCGATAAGCTGTCCTTGAGGTTCAATGGGAGAGTGCTCTTTATAAAAGATGTGATTGGAGATGAGATCTGCTGCTGGTCTTTTTACGGGCAGGGGCGGAAGATTGCCGAAGTCTGTTGCACTTCCATTGTTTACGCTACTGAGAAAAAACAGACAAAGGTAGGAGTAAACCCCTGAAGGCCTCCGACAACAGGCCCAGCGGCTGTCAGGGTGTCATCCTGACATCTGTTCCATTTTGAACACTTCTTTCATTGTTTAGCATCTCTATAGAATAATCAATGCCGTTGAAAGTGAGAGCAGCTCATCTTGTCTGTTCGTTAGGGCGGGGATGGCTTGGCTGTGGCACTTAACACAGGGCGGTTGGGATGTTCCATAATGCAAGTTCAGCCCGGTTGTTTATTTTTAAACAGATTTGCTCACTTAACCAAGTTCGTTTTACGTCCCTGTGTAAAGACAGATCTGGTGAGCGATGGCATGCCTTCCCCGTGCTTTCTTACCTTTCCCAAGAGAAATCTGTCTGAGTCTGTCCTGCAGGCAGTCAGCTCTGGGGAAAAAAGCCTGGTTGCTGGGTCTCAAAAGCTGTAAGCAAATAATAGAACAGAAACAGTTTTGCTGGCAAGATTTTCCGTGGCTAGAGTGTGATTAAGAAATTTTAAAGCCAGAATGGTATCGGGAATTACAAGTGAGGTAACCAGTGGCTGACAGTGGTCAAGAGTGACCTTGTTTCTCTTGTGTGGGCAGGTGGAGTTCCCAGAAGCTCGTATTTATGAGGAGACACTGAACATTCTGCTGTATGAGTCCCAGGATGGGAGGGGACCTGACAATGCGCTCTTGGAAGCCACAGGAGGGGCAGCTGGCCGCTCCCATCACCTAGAAGAAGATGAGGAGCGAGAGCGCATTGAACGCGTGCGAAGAATCCATATTAAACGTCCAGATGACAGGGCCCATCTGCATCAGTGAGCTGAGCAAGAGCTGCAGACTGCGCAGCTCTGTTGAGAGGGCGCTGCCCTTCGGCTGATCAATTACCTGCAGCAGGGGACCAGGTGGTTTCACTTCTGTTCGGCAAAGTCTGTACATTACGTTTTGTAACAAATTAGATTATTTGGGGTATTTAAATGTAGTAGTTCTAGGACAAGAATAAATAAGGTTACTGGGCATACGACACGCACCGTAAGGACCTATTGAGCATCTGGAGAAATGTCCTGAATTTTTAGCACTCGTCTTTGCGGTTTTGTGGCTAGAGAGGAAGAGGGCTGGCTTCCTTTGGCTTTAGTAATTATCCTGCACTTTAAAAAACAAACAAACAAACAAACAAAAGGTCAGTCAGCCCTATACCTTCTCTCCAGGCACTCTTTGTCCCTGTTTCCTCCTAGGCATTCCAGTGTGGGAGAAATGCAGTGATCCAAACACACCAGAGGTATCGCCGAGCTCCTTTGCTCCCAAGCCTGTAGGTGATAGGCTTGGTAGCTCAGGAGTGTCTCGGTGTGACTCTAGGACAAGTGACTTGTGCTGACCAGATTCCTGTAGTGCTGGGGGTCAGAGGGAGCCCTCTTGGAGTGGTGGGAGGGAGCAAGGAGAGCTGCTTGGGCTCAGCTTGCTGGGTGGCTGCTTGTGGTTCCTTACAGCTCTCAGGACCCACTCCCTGAAGGGTTTGGTGGGGCTTCTACAGCACTGAACTGTAGAGACCCACTCCTGCTTTATCCATGCAGTTCAAAGGTGGAAGATTTTAGAATTCCTCCAAAATGAAGATCAGGAGCAAATTGTATGTGATGATTGCTTTTCCTTAGGATGGTGTCGCTACCAGTTAGCGCTTAGAACTTCTGCCTGACTCTGGATCTCGGATAGGAAGTTTATTTCCCTCAGATGGCAGGTCAGTAAGTTGTGCTTTCTTTCCTACAGGTAAAGTAGTAGTCGTCGTAGATTGAAACGCTCCATGCCAGCCTAGTGCTGGTAGGAAGCCAGCAACTGTAGTTCAGTTCTGTAACTGATACAGAAGCATTGTCTTGCTTTGAGTGAGGGCAACACAAGTACCATGGGGAAGAGGAGTAGTGGGTGGCACAGAGGCAGTTATTCCTTGTTTGACTCTATCCTGAGCATATTCCAAGTCTTTTCAGAAGCAGCAGCTGTGTGTGAAAGGGCAGAGCTGAAATGTTGTGTAGAGAAGGCCTATGCAGTCTAGTTTTCTAAGAGTACTTTTCTATTATAAATGAATGTTATCTACCTCCTCGTCTCTTGTTGCCTATTGTGGAGTCAAATAACAGTTAGAGTGGAAGATTGTCTGTTATTCAATAGGACCGGATGCTCAAGGATAATGAACAGAGCCACAGCTGTAATGGATAATGTAACAAATCTTGAGAGAGAGAGAAACCCAATGTAGGAAGTCTTAAACTTGCAGTCAGGCTGGCACCTTGGAGGATGCCAGAGTACTTTGGCCCGTTCTGCAGTTGTTTTGACCCTTCATCTGGAATATCTAGCACTGGCCGTAATGTCTGAACACCTCATACAGAACAGCAGCTCCACGTTCCTCCTACTCCGTGAGGTGGTTCTTTGGTTTTGCCCAGCTTCCTGCTGCGAGGATTCCTGCTCAGGGCTGTTAATGGCACGTTAACATTTTGAAAACCAAAGGTGGTGTCAGGTTCACCAGCTACGTTATTCAAATGCTTCTGTCTCAAATAGCAGTTACATCCCAGACCAGCTCTAGCTTGTCTGTAGAGGCTAAAATAAAGCATTGGGTCTTTGCTTAGTGTTGGATCATCAAGCTATAAAGGTTTCAAAGTTAGGCTGAAGTCATCTTTCCGGTAACCAAAGACTTTTCTGCCTGTAACTTGTTCCTGTCTCCTCTCTTTCTTCTTCAGCCACTGATTTATAAGCAAAGCTCATCAGTAAACGGCTCCCATCAGTTACGCTCTAGTTCAGCAGCCATAGCTACATCCTGCTAGTTCTGGACTTATATTTTAAGCTGTACTTACATGTGTTTGTAACGCTTTGGATTTGTGGAAGTCCATAATGCAAATTGTTGTGAAGGACCCAGTGCCTCTCCCTCCTTAACTTCCTGATGCGATAAGCTGGGGAGCATGGAAGGAAAGTCCTCGAAATAGTTCTGTTTCTCCAGCACCCTGTACTTTGACACCTACAGGCACGTTACTGCACTGTTTATGGGTTTCTGAGTGTCTGTAACACACCCACTGCCCTCAAAGGGGTCCGGACTCTGCGCTATGTAAAGCCGCTCCGTCTAATTCCCATGTCCCAGTGGTCCCGCTCTGCTCCTGCTGGTCACCAGCAGGTGGAAAGGAAACATCAGCCTATTGTTGTAGAATATGCTGATAGTCCCAGAGCAAACTCTGTTGCTTAGTGAGCTTGTTCTCTCCTGTGAGAGGAAGGCCAGGCCACCTTCATCCTCACCTGCACTGAACGACCCGCTCTCCCCACACGGTGTAGGGGAGACTCCAGCCACCCTGCACTGGCTGTTCAGCCAAAACTCAGCTCCGTCCTGTGGTGGGAGAGTAGGTTCAGCTCCGGGAGGGGACATGTTGGCACCTGACAGGTAATCACACCTATGTGATTAACTTTGCTGTAAATAGATTCTTAACTGGCTTCAGTATTTCCTTTTTCAGGTTTTGCAAACTTAAGTTCTTATAAACCAGGGGATGATTATTTTTAATCTTTGTACAGCGGTTTACACAAGTATTGGTCTACAAGTCACTCCAGGAGAGTTGGAGTAAGTTTCAGTTTTGCTATTGCATTTCTGGGCAGACTCTGCCTTAACGCGCTCCTGACTTAACCCTCTGCGTGCTGTAGTTGTGTGGTAAAGATGTGCTGCTGTCATGCGTTAGACCTTTACCTACTGGCCACTTGTCCTTGGTCTGTGGAGAGAGACTTAATGCCATTGCACAAATGCTCTCAGCTCTTGAGCCTTTTTACTGTAAATGGGTTTGCCTCTACAGCTTTCAGGTGAAGACGGGACAGGGCAGCTGTCCTGGTCACAAGCAGCTCTTTAGATTATCTGGTACTGCCTCGTGTTAGCAGGGAGTGCACACCTGTCTGCTTCAATTCTCCAGCACTCTGTAGAAGGCAGTGACAGTGACAGAATGGCAGAGTAGAGCTGAGTAAAATCTTACCTGTTCAAGATTTTTGTCTGGCGTGATGCAGAAAAGCCAGATTACAATCTGCAGCTTGGAATACAGTGTGGGCTGCACAGCAGAGGCAATACAGCTCCCTGACAGGGTGTTTAATCCCACCTCCACCAGCATAGCTGTGGCCCTGAGACAGCTGCTCCTCTGTTTCCACAAGGCAGGTTTTGGATCCCATCCTGCAGGCCATCACCTGGTTAGGGCCCTTAGAGGAGGCTCCAAGCTCCACTCTTACCTTTGAGCAACGGGTAGGTGGAACCTTCCAGTCTTAATGGAGTTGTTCTGTTTCATGGACAATAGGAGCAAATTCATCTGTCCTGTACAATCATTCCCTCCCACTTTGTACTTGTGCACAAAAAACAGCTTAAGCTGGATTTCAGTGTATGGTTGGTGTTTGCAATATGTACTTTTTTTTTTCTCTTTAAATATAACACAATAAATTAGAAGATATTTCATATTTACATGGGAGTTGCTTTATTACTTGTTTGAAGTGTGCTGTCCTTGTCCATAGAGCTGGAAGGAGCTTTCAGGAAGAAATACCAGACCTCATCCTCCCCGCTGGTTGTTGGTGTTACCTTCCGGTGCTGCTCACAGCAGAGGCACCAGTGACCTGGCTCTCAGGACTCTGCAGCCCACAGGATTTAAAGGCAGCAAGGAGAGGAGCTCCAGGCTCTGGTTTCAGCCTAGCCAAAGCAAGCAGGAGCTACACGTTTGCCTCAACATGAGGCAGCAGAGGAAGCACTGTGAACACAGAGCATGGCAGTACAGCTGCAGCTTCCAGCCAGGAAAGAGTAGAGGGAATTTCTATTTTCCACCCCCTCCCCTTGTAGCTGCTCCCATACAGCTGAAGGGACGAGCAGTGCCTGCCACACCGAGCAGAGTCTCAGCTCTGGAGAGAGATGAAGGTTCTCCAGCAGCAGGAGGCTGGTTTCTTCTGAACTAGATTGCACCAAGCCAGCACGTCCTTCTTTAAGAGGAGGCAGTTTGGTCATCTGTTAAGGTTTTGATTCTACTGCCTCAGTCTCACTGCGCTGTATGGGGACAACCAGGCCTGTTTAAAAGTAAAAATCTTCCCCCACAGCAGAGTGGACAGGAAGGCAGCTTAGTGAGACTTGGAGGTGAGCAGCTTCATATGCTGATGCGCCAAAGGGATCAGTGCCAGCCTCACCACTATGATTAACCATCTCTACGCATGCCAAAGGAGGAGCTGCTGGTTGTAAAGCCAGTCTGCCTGAGAGAGAGGTGCTTTCAGACCAGACTTAGCATCATTGATCTGCACTTGTTGCAGTTCTGGTGAGTAGGGACTCAAAAGTACAGCTTGAGAGGCCTTTTTGCTTCCCTCTTAATCCTTCCTGCCTGGTCAAAGCTCTCAGCTCTACTGAGTGCACAGAGGTGGACATTTTACATGTGGAAGTGCAAGTTGTGGTTTCAATATTTCCCCGGGACTGTAATGAGCATCTGTGCTCACTGGAATGTTACAGCAACATAGTGGAATTTATTTAGCTATAGTTGAATAGTTTTAAGCTTTAAAAAAAGAGCCTAAAAGATGCAAGCAAACTCTCAAATCACAGCAGCCCTATGGCATCAAAGATGTCAGGGGAGATGCAAGTGCTGGTCTCATCCTGCAGGCTCCTTCCTGTTCCTTGCCAAGACAGCGACCGGGAACAGGAACTGTTTCTCATCAAGATTTTCCCTGGGTTGCTACCTGGGACAAGAAAAGGAAAGAGTCATTAAATCAGGTGCAAAGGTTATGTCCTTGAGGTGTCTGCCTGTGGGAAAAGAGGTGGTGGTGTTTAACAACTGGCACATGGAGATAACTCCCTCCCTGGTGACTGCAAACACAGCCCACTAGTGCCCCAGCTATTGCACCTCAGCACTAATTCTTCCTTGGAGCTGTTGGCTAACTACCAAACACACTTGTCTCACTGGTGAAGCAGGAAGGACCCACATCTTTCCTCGTTCCTCCAGCCACGGTTGCTGTTCACCACTTTGCAGCTGCAAGGTGATGGCAGCGGGCTTTGCACACCTCCCTGTCAGACCAGGAATGAGGCCAGAAGCAAAGCTCCCCCGTTTGCCACAGCTGTGTACAGAGCCAGAATTCATTCTCCCTGCAGTGTCAGTTCTGCCAAGGCTGCCATCAGGGTCAGACAGATCCTCCCTTCCAAGAGAACCTGCTTGAGTGACAGGAAATGCTTTCCCTCCATCCCCCATTCAGTCTCAGGCAGCAAGAGGACTCAGGTGAAGTTTGCTCCCTCATTTTGCAGGTGCACATTGAATTTGGGCTCAGGATGAATTCTCTAAATGACCAAGCCAGGAGAGAGCCTTGCTCCTGCCCCTGTGCTTGAGAGCACGAGTGACAATTCATGTGCAAGGTGCGTAGCTGCAGCTTCCAACACAGCGATGACCTGTTATGTGTTCTCCTTTGTAGGTAGATACCAACTGGGCCGGTTACGTTGTGTACCTCTCTGCTCTGTAGGAGGAATCGGGCCATCCGGAACTCACACAAAGGGCCCTTCCTAGAGCTTAGCTGTGCTCTCTACATCAAAAGTGAAAGCACAAGTCATATTCCCAGTGCTTAGGTGAGACCTTACCACTGTTAGCTGTCCATTTTTGGCTTTGAAGACCTGAGGCTCCTGCCCAACGGTAAACACCATTGTCCCTTCCTTCCCGGAGCCAATGCGAAATTGAAGGCTGCAAATGCAGACAGAATTACTCATTAGATGCTTTCCTCGCAATAGGCTTTACTCTAAAGCCCCCTTTATTTCTGTTCCCTTGGCAAATCTCATTAGATTAGAAGATCAGAGCCCTCCAGCTTAGGTAAATTTCCTAAACAATTGCATTATACTACACAGCCCAGAAAGGTTTGATGAATGGAGCGTGCCTGCCTGATCCAGGCATTTGAATTTTCCTGGTGCAATTAGGCACTAGAAGATGAGCAGATCTGACCTGGAGAAAACCACTGAACGTGCAGAATCTAATTACAACTGAAATGCAAAGGCCAGAGAGAAAAGCTGGAACAGAAGTACAGGTTTCACATGCCAGATTCAATTTATACTGAGATTTGAGAGACAGACTGCATCCACCTGCCATTAGCACCGTGGCGTGACTGAAGGTTCCCGTGCTCAGCAAACACATTTCAGGGCCTTCTCGGTCTCTTCGGGAGAGGAAGGCTTATCCTGAAGTGACCCCCAGGCTCAGGCCAGCAGGCTTTCCACAGAGCCGGTGCTAATGAGATCCCTTGTGAAGCCACTAAACCTCAGGTCACATCAACAAAAGCCTGAAAACAGTTCAGTCACCTATAAACACATTTGGGTTTTAGGCAGGTGGGTCATGGGCAGCTCAGAGCAGAGCAGCACCTCTAGCGAGGTGCCACCACAGCCGTCAGGGAAGCGAGCTTTATTAACGTGGGTTATAATAGTGGTTATCATGATTTTTAATGTATTTTCTTGTTCCAGTGCTACCCATTTTGTTTCCCTGTGCCTTCGAAAGGGAGCCGCACTGAGATTTGAGAGACAGACTGCATCCACCTGCCATTAGCTGCATATTATTGCAACAGATCCGGTCAGCTTAGGGCACTGCTGGGGTGGTGGTGTCGGTAATTCTGACCTAAGTAGTTCAGGCCTAAAAGATTTCAAAGCACGTTCCTCCATAAAATACAGCCTGCGTGATACCACCCACCCAACGCCCTTCCTTACCTTCCCTGAACAACCTTAACAAGGTTTTGCTTGTTGGCCAACATGCAGAGTTTAGTGACCGTCTCAAAGATATGCTCACACTGAAGTATCACATCACCCTGGAAACAAAAAGCAGAGGCATAAAGTCATCTGGCATCGCCCCAGCACAAAAGCCTTATGGCCGCTGTGCCTTCAGAAACTCCTTTCTGATGTCAGAGCAGTGATTGCTGCGCAGAAGTGACCAGTAACGACGTAGGGATTGCAACGGTCATGTACACATTTGGTTTGTTAAACATCCGTTCCAGGGATGAGATAGGATTTATAAGCAACTTTGGCTCTAAAAGAAGGAAAGGGAAAGCTTTCATGGAGAGACAGCAAGAATGTCAACGTCTGGCTGGTTACAGAATTAGGAAAAATGGCTAATTGTGTAATCCTAAGGTTTCATTAAAATATATTGGAGGTGTCATTTCGAGACCTTGCTTCTAACCACAAGCTCCCAGGAGCTACGCTGCAAACTCCCACCTTCTGTTTGTTGTCTTCGGGGACATGAATGACCAAAATCCCATCGCTCAGGTTACTGGTGGAAATACCTGCAAAGGAAATCCCCCAGAATTAGAGGAAAAGCTGCCAAAGACAGCTCCACATCATCATCATCACCACCACCACCTTCCTGGCATCAGGGTGCTTTCCTGGAGGGGCAGCGACTCCAGCCCTGCCTTGTTCACATCCCCCCAAAGGGGCTCTGTACTTACTAAGGGTGAGGAAAGAACATCCCTCTGCTGAAATCAAAGTGCAACAAAGCTGCTGCTTTGAAGAATTAATGTCAGTTTCCAAAACTCCTTCTGGAGATCTCTTTATCTGTCAGCTACTTATCCATAATGCATTTCCAACAGTGGGTACTGAAACACATTAGTTGTTTGCTCCGTTCCCTTCTGCGCTACCTTTGTTTTGGTAAGAGAGGAGGGAGAAAGCATATATGCTCCCCGTGGGCTGTAGTTCAGGCAGATTAAAAACACCTACAATATGGGGTAGGGAAATTATTTTGTTGTTTTTCATCCCTTCTGTTTTGGCAGAAAGTGATGTCCTCTTCCATTAAGGAACTGCGTCCTCTTAGTCATCGTTTAGATTTCAAGGACCTGCGTGCTGACAAGCAGACCCTTTATCCATCCCCCCAAAAAAATGTTCTCAGGACAATCATTGCTTCAAATCTCTTTGAAAAATCAAGTTTCAGAAGTTGATCTTCCCACCCCCAGGGTCACTGGCAGAAAGGGATGTCCCACGCCCACTTCCACCCTTACCTTTCAGAGTGGCGTAGTCTATTTTCTGCTTGATTTTAGCCATTTCCACCACATACGCCGAGGACTGGGTCAGAACGAGTAGCCGGTCTCGTGCTTTGAACCCATTCCTGTCATATTTTATCACGGGGGTCACATACTGCAAACAACGAGTTGGTATCAGCGTTTCTCGCTCCTACAGGGCCCTACACTGGAAACAGCTCAGCGAGGAGCAGCGCTGCACCACGCAGCTGCAGATCCCAGCTCCCAACAGCTCCTGCCAGCCTCTGCTTACAACCATCTGAGTTCTTGGGAATTCAGGTGGCAGAATCATGCTTTCAGAAAGATGGTTTACCTGTGCCCTCTATGCCATAACCATGGGAAGTGCAGCGCATGCACCTGCTCTGCTCCTGCCCATTGCAGCCCAAACAGGGTTGGTGATGCTTTTTAAGCTCTTAATAAAAAATAATCTAATATAATTTTTTGTCTAGGTGCGTTTTGAGACCTGTCTCCAATTTAAAAGCAAGGGAATCCATGCAATGCTAGTAGGATGTCCCTGCCCATGGCAGGGGGGTCGGAATTGGATGATCTTTAAGGTCCCTTCCAACCCAAACCATTCTATCATTCTATGGGCATGGCGACAAGACAGCTTCAGGCTTCACGATTGTGCAGTCTGTGTGACCGACCAGCTCCTGGACTCCAGTGAAGCTGGTTCGAGGGCTGCTGAGCTCCAGCTGTCCTTCCCTTACCTTGATCTTCTCACCGTGGATAAGCTGCAGTACTTTAGGGTTTATATCAGTCTCTTCTGAGGAGCAAACCAGAAAGACAAATTGAGTATAGGCGACAGGTGGCCACCACTCCCACCAGCAAAACACCAGACAGCTGCATTAATTGTCTCCATCCCATTAGTCCTTGCCTGCTTGGTAGGCTGCCTTCTAGCGCAGGGTGTTCACTTACTCCTAAACCCATTTCAGCAGTTCTTCCTGCCCGTCAAGTAACTCACACTGGGAGCTACTGCCTCTTCTCGGTTCAGGCTCTCGTCCTGAGAACCACCCAGAGCACTTTTCCTTCTGCACAGGGCTTCAGATGAGGCTCTCTGGGAGATTCCAGTAAGGACCCAGCACCTCACCCACACCCCCCTGCCCTGCCAATGCCCTGCTAGGGCTTTCTTCTCATGCTTTTTTTTTTTGCGCTTAACACTTTGTGGATTCCCAAGATTCACATCTCTTCTTCCAGCAGCCCCAGTCTTTTGGACTGGATCCTCACACCTGGTGATGCTGCACTGCACCGTCCCAGCTCAGCCGGATCAGGATGGGTCCCGATCCATCCCCACCCACAGGGGGATGTGCTTGGGTTGATAGCTTCCTATCCCAAGAGGGATTCCAGGTACCCTGAGTTTGGAAGCAAAGCCTGGCAGGTTGGTCACTCTGTTCAGTGTCACTACACACGACAGGGCAAGGGAACTCCAGCAGTAGGGCCCCAAAACAGGCAAATCTGCCTTTGACAATGGGATTGCCTCTTAGAAACTGGATCCATTTTGCCAAACAGAACTTTCCTGAGCAAGGAGCACGTGACTGAGTCCTTCAGGGGTTTGGTGTGTACTCACTCAGTCGGGTGTCCAGGAAAGGCTGGTTTATGCTCTGCACGTAGCCCTCCTTCTTCCCTCTGAAAACAGCACTTGCTACCACTTTTTGCTGTAACTGTTGTGAGAAGGAACAGCCTTTACCCCGTTTCTCCATCAGTAACATCAGCAGCTTGAAGGTAGGCACCCTCATGGCACAACGCCATCCTTTCACTCCTGCGACTCCACCCAACTCCCACCGCATTCCTTCCAGCATCTTTAGGTTATTCCTCTATCCCAACAAATAAAGGAGCAGCGGGGACAGAACAGCCCTGCAGATCTTTTCTTATCTGTGACTCTATTCTAATTACACGAGGTGCAGTTTTAATGCCATAAGATTAAGACAGACGGTAGGAGAACTGCACTGTATGTCACAAATGCCACTGAAAACAAACACTCGACTCCAGGCTGAGGAACGTTTGCCCAGCGAGAGGAGCAGTGGTATGTCAGAGGCACAGTCTGCGTTTCAGACAGTGCTCAGAGAGCAGATATCACACGTGCACAGTGGGTTTTTGCTCGCACATTAGCATTCCACATATTCATTACCTGCACTTTCCTCTCAGCAGTGAGGCCTCGGCAGTATTTCCTTACTAGGTTCCTCATGCAGATTTTCTGAAGCATCTCAGATGTCTTGATTAAAGGAAAAAAAGAAAGTAGTGAAGCTGTGCAAACAGCTCTGGCTGCAGCCCTAACAAATACTTGCCTGGTGCAAGCTGGTTTTAACATCTAGTCCCAACTTATTTGAGGTCCCCCAGCCCAGCACCCCACCTACACGAGCGCTTTGCTACCAGAAGAGGGTTAATGCCCAGCAGCAGCTGAAAGACGAACATCAAGTGGCTCAGTCATTACTAGAATCACTAAAAGCAGCATCTGTCACCCTACAATGAGACTGCGGCACCACACACGTGGGGTACCAGTAGCACTGCTCCCCACCTTCCCTTGCATCTGAGCTTTCTCATTCTGGGCTCACCTCACCCACCAAGCACCCAGCACAGCCAGTGGAGTGATCTGCTCCGGTCCAGGCAGGACCAAAAAGGCCATAACAAACATAAACAACTATTTCCAAATGAGAGTTCTGCTGGAAGCAATAAAAGTTTGTCCAGGTCTGGCACTGAGGCTACCTATCCTGCCAAAACCCAAACAAGATGAAGGCTACAGCTCTAGCTGTGCTGCAAGCTTTAAACATAGTGGGATTAACTTCGCCTTTAATAGGGCTCATGAGTTCACTCGGCTGTCGGTGCATCTTCCTTTCTATTGATTAAAACAACAGCATCAAGCTCTGTCCTTTCCCTTGGGAATTTAAATAGTAGCACCATTCCTCCCACTTCCATCTTCCTACAGATACAGAGGATCTCAAGATCTTCCAGAGGCTCTGCCATCATGCCTGAACAGAGGACAAAGCCAACAGGAGATCAGTGTTTTTTTCCTACAGAAGCAAGAGCGCAGGTGACCACAGAACACCTTCACCATGCCCCAAGCCTGCAGCCACCCTCACCTCTTCCAGGATGGAAGGAGGCTGAAGCCAGCTCTTGTCCAAGACGTTTTTTGGAATGTGGTCTCTGAGCTTCATCAAGTATTTGTACTGTGCAAGCCGCACAAATTCAACGTTCTCTGGGCAAAGGGCTCTCTTCCTATTGATGAAGCCATTTATGAATCTACAGGAAACACCCAAACCAGACCTTATGTTACCTTCAGAAACCAATGGAAAAGAAAGGCAAGTCACAGAAGGCACACAACAGGCTGACAGGTCACTAAGGCTAACTCACTGTCACCTGGTTTACAGCAGTGGAGATCTTAAGCTTTATAATATTCCAAACATTAACATTTTTTCCAAGTTCTGTTGACCAAAACCAGTGCTTTGGGGGTAGAAAGGAAGATCATCTCTACTTCTGATGCAGCATTCAGGAGCTGTATTTGAAGGGAGTGGAGAGAGAGGACCACATATAAGGGAATGACAGGCACACAAAGGATTGGTTTGGAGATCCTCGGTGCCAATATAGACTGGCAGAGCAAGAGAAATTTGTGCAAGTCAGAATTCATGAAGAGGTGACAGGTGCTTCTGATCAACCGGGTCTGGCAACTATCCTCCTAACTACAATAATAGCTTAGAAATGGATGGGAAGGAGGTGTTTTTGACTCGCTGTATTGTCAATACTTTGGACTCGTTGTCCAGAGACCATCGCTAGGCTGCAACCTGCCACCCACAACCACCCCACAGTGATAGTTACTTCCTTATTATCTGAACCGCCCACATCCTCTTCTTGGCCGCCTTCCGTGCCAGCACTCCCCGCCAACATGCCTCCAGCTTGATAGCTGCAAGAATTAATCAGGTCCTTGCGTTAGAATCAGAGGTCCTGTGCCATGCTATCCTTTAAACTCATATAGCAGAAGCTATAAGTGGCTTCTTTGCAGCTCTTCCCATCAGCTGATCTTTACTATAAGAAGCTAAGAACATCTTCCTCTCCATGGCAAGTGGCTGATCTGGCACTGCCTGCCCTGCAGAGCTCAACACCCAGGCAGCGATGCGCTGTACGCAGCTAACAAATCATCTTAGGAAGCTGACCTTTGAGCCTGCAGCATTACTTATCAGCCTGTTCGCTATGACAGGAGAGTTTGTTCACCCAGCAGCTGATGTGCAGCTCCCTCGTACCCCAGGACACCTCCCCACACGCACAGCACAGGGTGCTGCTCCCGAGTCCTGCAGGGAAGCTTCGAATGCCATCCGCAGCAGCGTGGATTTGTGATCTCCCAAAGCTACAACTCCTACTGGAAAGCACAGCCCCAAGATGAGTCCTTAATTCCAGAGCCCACACCTGCTTCTCTCTTCTTGTTGTACTCCCTCTTTCCAAGGCGTCCCTTATATTTGGCTTGTAGTCTTGAAACTGGAAAAAAAAAAGAAGCAGAGACATTTCTCTCATCTACAGGATCAGAGCATTCCGGAGTGGGGGTCCCAGCAGACACCACCTGCCAAGGCACAGCAAGGTCTGCACAATCACCAAGGAATGAAGGACCAAAAGTAGCCTACAGAGGTGAACATGCCTTTAGGCATTTCAATCAGGTACAACAGGTAACGCTGGGATGGTGTCCCGGTGGAAAAGGACTCGGAGCATCTAGATATGGACCAAGAGCTACCAGCAGGACTGAGGAGCTCTAGAGGAGATACATATTCAGAACTCAAGCAATACCGCTGGTGATTTCTCCCCCCTGGAAAAAGATTACTAAGCTTTCCTCAGACTCCCCAGAGCCACGTAGACCATGGAGTCTCAGGTCTCACCATGGGGCATCTGCTGCATGAACCAGGAGCCCAGAAACACAGTTCACCCAGGCTCTACCGTTTAGTCTCTATGTAGATAAAGGGAAAAAAAACCATACCTAACAGGTGTTTTCTGAATTCAAATGCATCTTCAGTAGCAAACAGAGTCTTTGGGAACCGAATGAATATTTTGGTTCTGAAAGAGAGACCACAAACAGCTTATTCACAGAGAGCCATCGTTTCGGCTGTCCTAACGAAGCTCAAGTCCTCCAGCTAGCTGTGATACTGACAAGTCACATCTCCTTCTAGAACTAGTCCTCATTTGTCTGGCTGGCACATCCCGAAAGGGTGCGAAGAGCTCAGCAAAAGGCCACAAGGAGAGGGAAAGAAGCAAAATGCCAGTTACAGCACAAGATCCCAGGTGCCCTGGAAGGTGCAGGGTGGAGACCTCTGCTCTTGCACAGCTTGTAATTCTCAATGCTGGGATCCCTACAAGTTTTCTAGGAGCTGTGCAGCTCAGGAAAAGCCCTGCCTGTGCCCATGTCTTGTGTTCAGCGGGGAGGATGAGGTTCCTGGATGAGATTCCTGGAGGATGAGGTTCAGGAGTGGTTGCAAAAGGCAGTTAAAAAAAGAACCCAAACCTAAGCCAGGCAAGGTACCGCCGACTGCCCGAGCGGGTGAGGAGACCTGGAGCTGAAGCAGGGCAGTCCATCCCCCCTAGCTCAGAGCTGGAAGAAACTCATCTGGATTCCAGCTTCCAGGTAAAAATAAAGAGGAAATTCATGCATCTGGATTTTTTATCTGTCTCCTCGCTCCTGCACACTGTATAACTTTGGGGTGAGGTTACTTTGGCCTGTTTTGGAGAAGTCACTAATCAGAAGCGATCAGGTTTGAGGACCCAGGCAGGTCCTCCCTGTTCACACGGACAAGCGAGAGCCAAGCTGAAGGTATCTGCTCACACCATTACATCTCGCAGCTTTCTGAGAAGGGCCACGTGGTGACTTGCAGTCAGACAGGACAGAGGATCAAATATGAAAGCACAATGCAGCTGAGCAGCTGGAATCACAGCTGGAGAAAGAAATTTACCTTCCTAATTTGTATTCCTCAGGCTTGTAACCAATATGCTTGATGAGCCTCTCCACACCCTCGGCTGCTGACCCATGCCAATGTGGCCAGGTAGCTGGACAGAGGGATTTGTACCTGAAACGACAGCAAGACATCAACACAAATGACTTGATGTTTGAGGAACCCCTTCCTGAAACTCTTCTCCTCCCCAAATTCCTACTGCAGAAGATACCAAAGCGAATCAAAAAGATATAGAAGAAAGACACACACAAAGGTTATCTTTGATGCAGAAGAGTCTGCTGACACCTTCCCATCTCCCATCACGGGGACTTAGCGTTTAAATGAACCCTGTTCTGAAGCCCTCGGGAAGGGCAGGTTTGCCTGGCTAGAAGGCAAACCAGTTCCACTCACCTTTGCAGGAAGAGTTCATATTTCCGCCGATATGCAAAGCCTGCTCGTCTCACCCTCAAGTGCTCCATCAGACCCAAGTATTTCACCTGGTGCCGGATCAGAGAATCATCAAACTTCCCTGTAGGAAGGACATATATTCACTGCGAAATACGGGCTCTGGAAGCTCACTTGCTTTCCATGTATTGGGATAAACAAGCAAGGAGTCAAATCCAAGTTGACGACTTTGCTGCTGGCTTAATTAAGATTGTTTGTATATACATACACACACACACACACACACGTATAGAGCATATATCTATGCTGTACTCAGCTACAGGCTAAAACCTCCTTTCCTTCACTCCTTTAGCCCAACTGTGACTCCAGCATAATGCCTTACCCGGCTCCTTGTTCTCATTCGGTTTAATGCATCGGACATACGAAGGCTCCTTGGACATCAGGATTTCTATAAGACTCGTCAGACTGTTTTTGAACTGGGTTGCAACCTAAGATTACAAGGAAAGAATTTTCCCAGCTTTGGAATTCATCACTGCAGTAACTGAAATAAACTCATTCCTTGCACTCATCTTAAAACCTGAAGTGAAAGGCTGATGTATGCATTAGTACCAGAAAGCTTTTGAAGCGTAGTCAGTCATCAGTTAGCTGGGCAGAGTGCTTAGCTGGAATATTTGAACCCCTGCCACACAGCTGGACACGCAAGGCAGCCCTTCAAACGGTAACTACTGCGGGATGCTGGGCACAGGGCTTGTTTTAGAAGGATGTATTAATAACGACATTAAATATGTCACTTTGCTGCCTGCTGCCTCAGCAACATCACTGTTCGGCTACCAGGGGTGTAACACCAGCAAGAACATCCACTGAGTTCAGGGCTAAGGGCAGGATCAGGGGTTACATCAAGACTCAGGAAGCCAAGTTGCTATTCAAAGTGAATACTAAAGATGAAACTCACAGTCTCCGGTCTCCTCCTGTTGTCTAGTTCCGATAGTAAAAAGCAGTCTCTAATGATGCCATTTTTACCATTGCACAGCACCTAAAAGAGGAGAAATGAAAAGCTGGCTCATTTAGCAGCTGTGCTATTCCTACCGTGACCCTTCTCAGCCTGAGCAGCACCGCTGTACGGACAGGAATGCAGGAGCTTAGAGAACAGCGCTAAGGGAGGAATCTGTGCTCATTTGCCACAGAGATGAAATAAAGCTTCTGCAAAGTATTTCTGCTTCAAACAAGGTAACTTAAGAGAACAGCATCCCTTTTTTGGCCTTACCTCTTTCAGGTTTCTGTACAGTAGATCATTATTCTTATCCAGAAATCCTGTAGAGAGGAAAAAAAGGTTTAATTCTTCTGGAAACTACACTCTTTAGCACAAAATCTGGGCGTTTATAGCCTCAAAATTCTCACTGCATTTATGTTTAAGACTTCCAAGTAATGGTACCTTCAGA
This sequence comes from Cuculus canorus, assembly GCF_017976375.1. Classification (NCBI taxonomy): domain Eukaryota; kingdom Metazoa; phylum Chordata; class Aves; order Cuculiformes; family Cuculidae; genus Cuculus; species Cuculus canorus. The sequence continues at coordinate 9,002,966 of NC_071417.1, forward strand.
GGACAGATATTTCGTAATTCACCTTCCTGTCAGGTTATCATCTGCCACATTGGCTTAAAAGCTCAGATAAGTTCTAGTCTGGCATTTAGTTCACACTCACCAACAGCACAGTAAGTGACTTCTCCTGCGTAGTGAAGGAGGCGGAAATCCACCCAGTCAATGGATTTGCGGGTTTTCTGGTCTGCAAGCTTGCGGCTGCAGGAAAAAAAAACACCACCAAGAGAGAAAGCAGCAAACAAAGTTCTTCACCTTGGAGAAAGTCATCTTCACCAAGAGGAGCTGTAGGACAGCTGGGAATCTGATATTTCATAGAACGGTTTGGGCTGGAAGGGCTCAACCAGTTCCAACCCCCTGACCTGGGCAGAGATGGGTCAGGTTACGATTTGTTCCTATTGACACGGCTCTGAACATAAAGTTATGACCCATAATCAAACTAGAATCTATTTTTCCATTCTCTGAACAGCCAGCAGCAGAGAATGAGAGTCAGGGAAATCCCTGCAACCTATCCATTGCCCTTTGACAATGATCATCCTTTCCAGGAGCATTCAGATTTCTTCCTATAACACTCATTTAAATACATTTTCATTGCCTACACAAGGAAAAAATCTCCAGCTCCCTCAATTACAAAGTGAAATGGGAGTGGGGAAGGATTGAGGTGTTCTTCTTCCCTAGAGGAACCCAAATACAAAGGAGGAATCAACATTTTCAAGAATAGCAGAAAAATTTCAGAAAGCAAGGAATCCAGGGGGGAAGAAAAGGAGAAAACCAGAGCAACTTAACAGTTTAAGTTTCAGCTTTGTAAGCAGTCACTAACAGAGCTGTGTGTCACAACAGCACATTAGTACATCAGAGTTCCCTTCCAAGAGTATCGCCAAGCACAAATCCTGTTTAAGGAGCTCTAGCACTTCTAAATAGAACTTTTAATCAGGCAGAACAGCATTAAGGCACATTGTGGGGACAAGGAAGTTGGCTACAAATTTTCCACTTGGCTGCGATGAACTTCAGAGATGTAGAAATAGTGACAGTTCAGCTGCACGACTCCGAATTGATGATTTGTCAAAGCCTTTCAATAGGCTTCTGCTGGGAGCTGCCAGGACAGCCCAGCATCAATGTGTTCAGCTGCCACCAAAACCAAATCCAAAAATACTACAAGTGGAGCATTCACCAAAACGCCACTGATCTGGGAGATCTGAGCAGGTGCATAGTTCTTTCCTCTTCGTACTCAAAGCCCACAGATATAAAGATGGACTTAAGTATTTGAGTACTCCTCACAGCCTCGGACATTAGGCTCTTCTTCACAATATCCTCAGCTTTAGCTGGGGTCAACGGAGGATAAAGCATCTACGGCCAAAGCCACCTAATCTTTAGCCCCTAATTTTAGTGTGGGATGAAACCAGACTCAAAGATCAGCATCACGCTAGTAAAGAGACGGGAATCCCCACCACCACCTCCCAAATAGCTCAGCTCACACTCTACCAGCATAGCCCGCGGCGATGTTAGACAGTGGATGAGATGCTTGATTTTCTTTAGTACAAAGCAAGAAATTGTTCCCTCCCTAATACTCTTTTCTGGGTAAGAGATGGGAAGAGTTTAGTCTGCGATAGGATACAGAGCGTAAATGCATACGTCACGAAGTGGGCATGATCTCCTACTTTCTCTTCCAGCTTTTCCAAGAAGCTCAAATCAGTTGCTTCACCAGGTCGTAAGCATTCTTCATCCTGGAACAGCAGACACCAGCTCAACCGCTGCTCTGAGCAGACTAATCCCTCCTAAGAAACTCACCATACAAAGTCTTTATGCAAAACCAAAGAGCTTGGTTACAATTAGACATGAGTTCTATTTCATGCAAGCAATTTCCTAGTTAAATTTAGAGCTTTGTGTATCTATTTTCAGATAAGCAGATAGATGGGATAAATTGCCCTCTTCAGTCTTCACAAGAGCTTGGATTTCTGGTTCAGGTGACTACAGAGAGGTGTTCCTGGTGCTCTGCAGCTTCCCTGATGGTACTCAGAAGAAGCTTGGGTCCCATCCCCATTCCTGACTATAGCGAGGTCACTGCAGGTTCCTTCCTTCTCTGCCTGTGTCTCCAGGCACAAAGTGGAAAGAGTGGCCTCTGTCTGCCTTCTCAAGCACTCAGAGTCGCTGCGGAAGCAGCATACCTCCTTCAAAAGCCACAGCTCTCTAGCAAGCAGATCCTCTACCTTAGCCCTCTGAATCTTTATTTATGAAGTCTATTTGTTTACATTACAAATAATGCAGATCCATCGCATAATTAGAGGGAAAAATGTGATTACGAACCATTACAGCAAGGCACAAGCAGGCATTTTAATTTAAGCAGCACAAAATCTATTTTTACCAGAATGGAAATTATTCCTTTATGCTTCTGCTCCACCAGGTCACAGATGATCTTGTTGTTAAAATAAGGAATGGGTTCCCACTGGAAGAGAAAAAGAAGGAAGAACAATTTTAGAGGAAGGTCTTTTCTTTGCACTTTTTAAGTTCTCCTATCCACTCAAGGTCAGTGTGGTGACTTGGGACCAATTGAGCTACTGGGGAAAACGTGACAGCACAGCAAGGCATCGCCCCAAGCCATGATCTTCTTGCTTCCAGCAGCCCAGACCATCCTCTTTTACTCTATGTTAGTGCACTCCACCTTCCAGCATCTGACACCTTTGGAGCTCCTCATTTCCACAGGGACACTGTCACTGCTGGCTGCCTGAGTTTTGGGGAAGGTCCTACTCCTTCCTTAAATTATGTGAATTAATTCTGGGCTAAATTACACTGCAAAGGGGTTCTGGAATGAAACCCATGGCTATCTTGTACTTCCCACATGAACAATGCAAGCTGAAAAAAAGATAAAAAGCAGAATGCCTTCTTCATTTATGATGAAAACATTCAGTATAATGGCAGTTCAGAGGAAAAAAGGAGAGGGAAAATACCATTACCTCTATTCCTTCCAGTTCATATTCCTCCTGCTCAGCTTTCAAGGTCATCTCAATCAACAGCTGCTGGAGTTTCTCATTGCAGTAGTTAATACAGAACTGTTCAAAGCTTCAGATGGTTAAATGAGCATTAGTTTGTATTTATTTCACGGACTTCCACCTCTCCTACTATTCTCCAGACACACAGCCCGCTTCCACACAGATCAAACCCATACATTCCTCCCACACTGTAGTGCCAACGGCTCCAATCCAAGCAAGCAGTCCAAGCTAATGCGCTCACCAGGGGCTCAGCTAACCCAGTACACTTGGATTTTGCAGTCACCTCTACCTTGCCTTGCTGGGAGAGGGCTACAATCAAGAAGCCACGCAGGACTTCAGCACACGCTCCCCCTCAGCACAAAGACAGGTTATCCCAAGCCTCATGAACTGCTGTTACCTGTTTGTGTCCAGCACTTCAAAACCATAGATATCCAGCAGGCCGATAACGGTTTTCCGAGTTGAATCCTGTTAAAGACACAATTCAAGCTGGTGATTCTTCCCTGAGTGTTTCATGTTGCTTCCTTCAGTTAAATGTTCAGCTCTTTGAGAGCTTTGTATCCCGTGCCAAAGGAGAAGCCACTTTAAAGCAGGTAATGAACAGCTAAAACTAACGTACGACCTTCCACACCTAACTACACAGTTTTCCAGTTCAGCATCGTGGGATGCCCCTACATTAATTATCAAGCATCCAGGATACTTGGGGATGAGCGCTCTAGGGCCTCACTGGAGACTGCACTCAGTGTTAGGAGCACTCGGTGTCTAGGGAGACATTAGACAAGAAACCAACCTTGTTGGCTAGAGAGCCGTTAATTTTGTTGACTAGCCAAGTGAAAGTTCGCCCGTAAATTGCCTTTGCTACTGCATCGCGGGCGTAGAATGCCAGATCCACATTCAATGGGCTCAGGACCTGAAAAAAAAACACACAAAGATATGCCAGAGATGTTAAATAACACAGAATGTCAGAGCAAGCTTTGGCAAAGACAGTTTTATTTACCATCAGCGTTACTTCAGGCTGATGTTCGGTCACACGCCTGCAGGACTGTGAGACTACACTTCAAAAGTACCAATTTAGACAAGTGGGAAGAAGTATTTCAACTTCCTTGCAGTTTTATTTTATTAAACTTAGTACAAAATTCTCCAAGAATATTTTTTACCCGTGCTTTCTCAGTGCTGTTTCCTAGGAAGCTCTCTAGGGACTGAACAAAAGGGAATTGTTTGGCTCAAATACAGCTCTGCCCGAGTCGCTGTTCCTACCTTTTTGGCAGCTACTACCTTGTTCAGCAGTAAAACTCTAATATTGGGAATACGTTTTGGTTTAACGTCTCAGGCTAGAGGAGGAAGGTGATACAGAGGAGGAGCCAGCCAGCCAGGGCGATCTGGTTTTGCAGTAATGCTGCTAAAAGCAGAGCTCCTCATCTGTCACCACCACCAGGCTGGGTGGCTCCCAGCTCCTTGGGGTTACAAAGGACCACTTGATACCTCTTCAGATCTGGCTTCGATCTTCCGATGGGTGAGAGCTTCCTGCAGAATGGACAAGTGCACACCCAGAAGCTGCAGAAAAAGAAACACTTGCACTCAGAGTCCGGCTAGCAGACTGTTTAAATAAGTAGTGTTGTGCGGTCAGTAGGGCATAGTCCCGCAGCCCGTTCCCGTCCACCTCAGGGGATGCAAGCCTGGGTAGATCTCACCTATACTCATCTCTGAGGAACAATAAGTAAGGAAGTTTTAGAGATGTGCTACAGAGAAAAGGGGTCCTATGATTCAAGAGCTGGGTATTTATGTAACAATCCTGCTTTTAGAAACAGATGTTTTTGTCCCCAAGAGGAAAACACAGCAAGGTTAAGGCATTCTTCACAGCATTTGTAGTATTGATGCTGTCTCAGAAGAGATACCTTTGAAATCCATTTGATCTGTGTGCCATCGCGAATGATGGCGTGCCCGTTGCTATCTTCTTCAAACTGAATGTTCCCAAGGTGCAGGACACTGGCAACAATTCCAAAGAGATGCTAATAACGAAAGAGATACCATCAGAAAACCGGTTCCTGCCGCTCCAGGAGATGGTACTAATCTTTCCTGCCGCTCCAGGAGATGGTACTAATCTTTCCTATGCATGCTGATAAACGCTATGCTGGCTAGGCTGAAGGACGGAGTCAGTCAACCTACTCCAGAGAGATGGCACCACCAGTTGCCATCGTGCTGTACCAAGTGATAGAGCTCTTCACCCACCTCTCCCTCAATCACCCCAGAATGATGTCCTACTCCATCCTTAACACCTCACCCGAGCGAGACTGCTTCCATCACTTTGAAGGGAAGACAACAGCGCTCTCCTTACTTAACTTCCCTCTGGTAGGCTCAGTCCCATTTAATTGCATACCTCTAAATCTTTTTCAGTAAAGTCAATAATAGAGAAAGCTTTGCGGACTATTTTCCAGTCATTCTTGTCATTAATAGAAAACACTTTGGCACATCGACCCTACACAGTAAAAGAAAGATGAGTTAGTACAATTCATTAGCAAAGCAATGAATTTATTACCAGCAATAAACAGTGCATGTTAGTGGGAATATCACTTTCATTTCCAGTTTCCTCCTCCAGAGGTAGTCTGCACCTGGGTAGCCATTCTGCACACACAGAACAGGGGGGGATTCACCAGGATTCTTGCTAATTGTTTTTATTTAAACTCTGATAGCTTTGCTTTCACTGGGTCACCTTGCCCAAGAGTTTGTTTCTGCCCCCACAACTATTATCAGCTGATCCAATAAGAGATATTATCCCTTATAAGCCACTCATCACGTGCACCCTTAGACCATCACAGCTGGAACAGTTCCTGCTACAAAAGCACACGGGGTAGAACAGCGTCTGATGGTCTCAGGGCAAACACATTTGCAATCAACCTGCCTGCAAGTTTCGCTCTAATATGACACACAGCTGCTTCTTTTAGCAGCTCAGCAGCGCACTGAGTGCATGAGGAAAAAGCTGCATTTGCCATCCCTGCAATTCCAGATGTGAGATACAGAGAGGTACAAGCTCACTGACCTGGATGAGATACGCATACTTTTGGGGGTTGCGCTCCAGCCCAAGCCAGCAAAGAAGATCCTTATCTCCACCCTCTAATAGCTGGTAGAAAATATGGAAATTCCTTTCTCCGTGGTTTTGGTGGACAACTCGGGATTTCTCAATTAGGTAACTGAGGATGTGCCCTCCTACCGGAGCTCCCTGGCAGAACAAAGCAGATCAACACCAACAGATAGAACCAACATCCTTGTGACAGCTGCTCTTCCACACCTCGGGACAATCATAGAACAGTTTGGGTTGGAAGGGACCTCAAAGCCCATCCAGTTCCACTCCCTGCCATGGGCAGGGACACCTCCCACTGGATCAGGGGCTCCAAGCCCCATCCAACCTGGCCTGGAACACCTCCAGGGACAGAGCAGCCACCACTGCTCTGGGCAAGGAGCAGTGTTGGGAGAAGCCTGTTTCTGCTGTTACTTATCTGCCATCTTGTGTTTAAGAGCTGGTAGCCAACAATAATTCAAGCCGTATCTAAAGAGTTTGCTGTCCTTCCAGAGTAACTTGTGCTTACAACAGTTTATATTAGCTTTCTACTGAGCATCGGCAGTATTGCCAGTAATATAGGAAGCTTTCAAGATGTAGAACCAGTCACTTTACTCATGAAATGCAGTGCCTGTAAAAATAGGGTCAGAAATCTGCAGTGTAAGTCTTAATAAATGCTGTGCTGCCTGGTAAGCATCCAAGAGGTTCACTGATACAGCTTGTTTTAATAGCGGTCCATTAAGTTTGTTCTCACCTTAAAATCAAATTGGATATCCATGTATTTCCCAAATCTACTCGAGTTGTCATTACGCAGAGTTTTTGCATTTCCAAAAGCCTGTGGATAAATAGATAGTAAGATTAGAAGTGACTTAATTTGAGAGCCTGACACCCGCGGCAGAGCAAAGCTGCAGAAATAGAGCTGCTGCAGCAGCTGAGTTCTGCTGCTGAATTTAGAGGGATTATTGAAACACAAACTTGGTGGACTTGGCAGTGCTGGGTTTATGGCTGGACTCAATGGTCTTAACGGTCTTTTACAACTTGAGTTATTCTATGATTCTAAACTAATGTATTTCTCTAACTTTAATGTGGAGCTTAACAATTTAACACTTTTTCATGTATGATCTATAACTGCAGCTATAGGGAACTGTTGGATGCTGTACAGTTTCCTTGTACTCCCAGGTTTCAGCTATCCTGCACTACAAAATACAAGTTTAAATTCCTAAATATTGAGTGATATTAAATTCTAAGAATGCTTTTAGAGGTTGTGCTGCCAAGAGGCCAAATGTGTGTTATTTATGTTATGTATTCAGGTGCAAAATCTTGTAAAGCAGGAGCCCATTCCTGGGTGCAAGTGTAGACTTGCATGAAAGCCTTGTGGAGTGAGACCACCAACATCAGCTCTTCTGCATTTTGCACCTTTCTTTAGTTCCTACCTCCAGAACAGGATTGGAAAGTAGCAGACGATCACGGACGATCTGCAGCTGCTCTGTAGTCGGACAAGTTACTGCGTAATACTGCAAGATCTTCTTGGACGCTTCTGTCTTCCCAGCTCCGCTCTCCCCGGAGATGAGGATGAAGTGGTTGTTGTACTCGTTGCACATCACCCGGTAGGCGTTATCAGCTATGGCATATCTGAACAAGGATCACAGGAAGCATTCAGAGGAGAAGCATCTTTTAGAGATGGCAACAGGAGGCAGAGAATCAAAGATTTTTTTAGAAGGACTTACTCCTTGTCTAACACTACAAGTATTGTGTGTGATGGGGAAGGACAGCTCAAAACATGAGCCTGACTCAAGGTCTCGTGGTAAAAACCCAGTCTGTATTTGAGGGACAAATAAGCTTGTTCTTTTCCTATTATTGCTGTAGGATTTATTGGCTGCATGTGTTCCTGGTGAATACAGTTTACACACAGCACAGACTCTCTCTTCCAAAGCAGAGGGGGTAGTTTGGATTCCAGTAGAGGGAAATCTCAACATCTGCTCAGAGACAGGTAGAAAAATAAGCAGTAGTGGAGCCTTCACTAATATGCCACTTAAGGAAGGCAAAAAAAAGAAAAAATAAAAGCCTACTCAACCCACTCTCTACAGCTTCTGACCAATGAAAAAAATTCCATCTCAGAGTTCAGAAATTCAGGTTTCTCCCCCTAGGATTTCCAAGTGGAGGCTGCGTATGAGCACTGTGCTAGTCCTATGGTTGCCTGTACCATCACAGAGCCTTAGAGGGCAAGGCAAGGTGATCCGAGGACTTTGGACAACTGAAGAGACATTGATTTGCAGATGGACACAGCCAGACAGTGGTCAGACTAGACCATGTGTAACGAGGACACTGAGCACTAGTCTGGACAGTTATCTTCAAAGATAACCCTTCCACTACAGTTTCCAGCACTGTTTCTGCAATTCCTCCGTCCCCCGCTATCCCATTTATTCTCACAGAGGCAAACACGTCCTTACCTACACAAAGGTAAGAATATCAGCCTTCACGAGACCTAGTGACTGTGGATACAGAACCTTGTTGTTCTTACGCAGCACTACAGAGCAAACCCAATTTCTTAATATAAACTGAAATCCTAAGGCTTCTACTTACAGATGTGGTGGCAGTTCAAAAAAGTTAACTCCTCGATAAAGCTGCATCTGTGTCACTGTGTAGATATCCAGCTCTTTGTAAGGGTTGACAGACACAAGAAGGGTACCGATATACGTCTGCAGGGAGAAAGAATGCATGCAAGTGGGGAACCTGTCCCATCATGAAGAATGACGGCTCCCAAAAGAGGAGTCCAGTACACCAGGACATTATGCAAAAACAACTGGAAAAGATCATAGAATAGTTTGGGTTGGAAGGGACCTTAAAGATAATCTAGTTCCAACATCCTTGCAATGGGCAGAGACACCTCCCACTAGACCAGGCTGCCCAAGGCCCCAAGATGGTACAGAATTTGTTATGAGGGAAGGAAAAACCTAAACCCTCACCCTCCACAGGCATCACTATCTTGAAGCTGACACTAAATTTCTTCCTAAAGCAACCTGGTTAAGAGCAGCATTGAACAATGAACGCAAGCTTGGAGCTTTGCATCTTACACACAAGTTTTGGATATCTTATGATGCTTATGGGGTTTTTTTCTCTACTTAAAGTGAACATCATCATATATTTACTGTCCCAGCTCTGTTTCACAAAAGTCTTTGGAAATGACTATTTCATGCTGTGAAGGAAAGCCAAACAGGATGTTCATTCCAGAGACAGCAGTTGGACAGAGATGGTGCTTCCTTGACTGCAAAAGCCGTACAAATAACATATTCCAGAGCATGTTATATTTTCTCTTACTTATAGACATTTTTAGCCCATCAAAATGATACGCTTACCTTCTGCACTCTGTTTCAGTCTTTTCTTTAGTGCAATAACAACATCAGTCCTCATTTGACAAAGCACACGCTTAGACTATCTAAACTTGCCAATGCTGAAGCCAATGTATAACGTAGGGGCAGCTGAAAAGACAGACGTGGCTATGAAGCCTTCTCAGCTTGCACTGTGAAGTACTCAGCACTTCTCAGACAAGGCAGATACCATGTTCAGCCCTGCCTTGTCTTCAAAGATAGAGTTTCACTTTCCCTTTCCCATACTGTTTATTGCATATTGTTTGAAACTTTGTAAGGCAACTCTGAGCAAGCCAAGACAATTATTTTCATTAGCTAAAGTAGACAGAATACTGGGTGATCACTCTGCTGGGTACTGCTAATATCTAGGGAGGTTTATTGCTAGGTACACACATAGCTCTTATTTCTAGATCTGACCAGTAAATGCAGACTTGGAGACATTTCACCTGCCACAGGCTACATGAATCCACATGACCAGCACTTACATAGATGAGGTTCTCTTGGTATCGCTTGCGAAGGTTGCTCAGGAAAGCATTCTCACTGGTGTGGGAGTCTAGAAGCACAAAGTCCTGCACCCCGACTCTGTCCCGGGCTATCAGAGCCCCTTCCATGATTTCATCAGCGCTGTCTTCCACTTCCTCTTTCTACAAGACAAAGTTTTGTTCAAACAGATTTACGAGAGAGCAGGTAGGGACCCTAACGGTCAGCTAAGTCCTTCCCCAGACCCCCAGGGCCAAAACAATCTTGCACAGGTGATGCCAGGAGATTATTATTCTTCTCTAAAGACGGCAATTTCATACCAGGTGAGTTTGTTCTCCAACTTCTTTACAGTCAAGACATCCGAGACTCACTCCTGTGATCCGAGAGGGAGACCAACATCTCCAGGCAGCCCTCACTAGCATAAGAGTTGTTTGAGACACAACCAACTCCGAAGACATGATTGTGATCTAGGACAATTCATTAACTCACTCTAGAGAAAGCAGTTGCAAGCAAAAAGTTGGAAGTTAATGGTGGAAGATAGCAGACAAATTGTTAGTTTCTAACACCACCTGCAACTACTTTAGAGAGATATCACTATGAAAATGGAGAATCTCCAGAAAAGGCTGCACTGGACTTGACCGTTAGGGAAAATGGGTTAATTCTACAACACTGCTCCACACAAAACTGCTTCAGTATTCCACAAACAGACTGAAGTCAGCTTTCCGAGTTGGGCAGCAGATGTCTCCACATGCCAGCGAGAGACATGGGCAGAGAGTAGCGAGGCCACCAAGCCGATAAAACTCATCAGACAACTACTTGGAGGAGTAGCTAAACCTTTACGAGTGCATCCTCTACCTCTTGCTAAAAAGAAAATTGACTTTATATTGAAAATATAGCCCAGGCTCAAGCTTTTGTTCCCCAGGCTATAACCATAAACTGTGTGTTTTCTGTTCAACTACAACAAGCCGATAATTTCACGCTAGCAAATAGGTAAACAGGACATTCTTTATTCTACAGTCCCCAAACCCACCTTCCTCTACAGGTATCCTGGACCAGGCCAAACAAAGACTTTAAACTGAACACTTAAAACTAAGGCAGTACAGAGCTCAAACTATATCACAATCGGAACTATTTTCCCCTATTTTCACTCCAAACAGCTGATAGGCATTTTTTCCACTCCAGTTGGGTCATAGCAGAGTGGTTGCCTGACAAGATTAGAGTTTGTCCTTTTACTGGAAAGGCAGACTATACCCAGCTTAAGGTGGCTCTGTCCTTCTGAGAAAGCACTTGGGACAAGAGACTTTTACATTCTCTCCGCGCTGAGAAGCACGACAGGATAAGCCTGAAACCCCAGTGGCCATCTACCTGATCAGGTTTCCTTAACCCAATTCTCTCACTCATATGTTAAAGGGTCAAGCGACACTGTTCTCCATTAGACAAAAAAAATCCCAAACTCTTTTCTGGACCACTATGTGCCCAGATTTGCTCAGTGTTCCGCTGCTGCTGGGGTCAGGCAGCAATATTATCCCAGCATCATTTACTGCCCTGTCCCCCACCCCATTTCTGGAAGTTTACTGGCAGTTTCGTGCTTACCTGTTATTACCATCACTAAAAGACAACCCCCAAGTGCACATTACTTCAGCGAGACACTGCTCTTTCAGAAGGATTATTTTCCTTTCCTCATCACTTAAGAGCCAGGAGATTTCTTTCTCGCCTGCTTAGATGCAAGCTCTATCAGAAAATCTCTCCCTCTCTACAATGAGAGCTTTTTCTTTTCCCACAGGGATTTGTCTGTCAACACTGAAAACTAAAAGGAACTGCAGTGGGTCACAACACAAATTCATGAGATGTGCAGCTCTTGAAAAAGGGCTAAATAAGGTCAGAAGCAACTCACTAGTTTGTTTGACGAGGTTTGTACTGGTTTGTAACATACAAACAAGACCTAGCAAGGAACAGTTAGAAAACAACTTCTTTTTTTGCATAATTATTACTTATCTTTGCCAGAGGCTCAGAATTTCATCTTTCAACGGGCTCCAAAGTTAATTGTTGCCGTTTCTTTTGTTTAATACCATAGAACAGGAGAGATTGACATATGGGGAGGAGAAGGACCAGCGGTGATGCCACTGCTATTTCAAAAGCACTAGAAAAACCCAGCTCACACGCTATCCATACAAATACAAAGGAGAGAGGAGAGCCTCAGGTGGCCACCATCTCACTCAGCGTATCTTTCAAGTCACCTCTTACCCACCCAGTCAGGCAAGAACCCTTACCTATAGCAAAATGCCATGCAAGCCACCAGACTTCGGGTTTAGTAGGACCACACACGAGGCCACCAATTTGCACCACAGAACCCAAAAAAGCCTTCTCAGGCATCCCCCCTATCCCCCTCCAAACCATTCCAGCCCACCAGAGATGCTGGATTTCCTTACTACCACCCTATAAATCCAGAAGTGTTTGTATTTCACACGTGCCTCCTCCTTTACCTGCTTCCCTCCAGCAGCAGTGTGCCATCGCCCGTCAGCTCCTCCAACCCGAGCTTCTTCCACAAAGAGTTAACCGGGCTGAAGTTAGGGCCCACTGACACCAAGTATCATGTGTCCGGCTGTTTGCTCTCCTCTCTTCTTAGGCAGGGATGCTCACATCCTCCTTGTTTAATGAATTATCAAACACCCTGTCAACACTCGAGCTGTGATGAGGTTTATGCCAACAGCACGGCTTGATGAGATTTTGAGATGCCACCAAAAGAGCAAAGTCTGACTTTGAAGATGAAGCGATGGACTCTAACCTTTCTGATGGGTTATTTGAGCAAATCCAGGCACAAAATACATCCCCTCCCTCACCCCCACGGGCTTCTCATCCCTTTCCCGTGGCTTAGCTCCCCACTAGAGGTCACTGCAAAACCCATGTTAATTTGCAGATTGACATTTCCATGGATTATCCTTTTTTTTTTAATACACAACAGAGAGTTTCTTCCCCAAAAAGCAACTTCTCGAGTTGGACTCTGCTGCCAACTCCGAAATGATGGCAGCTCTTTCCCCTCCTCTGCTCAGTTGTCAAAGACAACAACAACAAATATTTTCCCATGATTGCTGCTCTGCATAAACAATTGTCAAGAGATTAAGCCCCCTCCGTTTGGGCAGCCGGTGATCCATGAGCAGCAGCAAGTGACCTCTCAGTTCTGTTCGACCATCCCCTGGATCATGCTTTCGATCCTGTATAGAGCTCTGGGTTTAAGAACCTTCACACCCAAATCCAGCCTCAGCGAATAACGAAGGTGTCCTCCTAAAGGGACTCATAGGGAGATCTGAGTCTACAGAGTGGAAGAACCCTTCCTGCACCACAAAATATCTTCGTCTGGTCTTACAGCAACATTAAGAAGTTAAGGTATCTTAACTCGAGGCTGAGAGCCATTGAGAAAAAAACATGCAAACTACAATCTGAGAAGCTGAATTGGGGCATTTCTAACTTATCCTCAGCTCATAAATACTGATTATGAACAATAACATTCAAGAATTAAAATAGAAAACCTCGGTAATTTATTTGTCAATAGAGAAGTGGGAAGAAACACCGATTTAACAGTTTATTTAGAACCATCTGTTTCCCAACAGAATCAGTTTCTGGTAACGGAAAGCTAATTCTTACCAACAAGAGCTCCTTTTTGCTACGACCTCTGCAAATAAAGCTTCCCACTTCCCCCCACCTCCTCTCCCCAAACTCAGAGCTTTATCAAATGCTGGACACCGTGATCCTAAAGCACAGTTCAGTCTATTTGTTCAGCTCTGTCTCCAGCTGGCATCCTTGGAAATCTGCTGTGATACCAAACATTTATGACCCTTTTCCTCTCCTTTTTCTGTTGTTACACCCCCGAGATGTAAGCAAATAAAACTCGTGCCGCAGGAACGTGTGCAGCAAGCAGATATTTCTGAGCCATCTTTAAAACAGAAATGAGATTTATTATGGACAGGAGAGTCCCAGGCTTGGAACACAGATTCCTTTAGAAACGTCAGAGCTCTGTTTTGGCAATACTCATTTACTGCAAGAGGCAGTGCTCCTTGACCCAGTCCTGCACCCCTTGTGCGCAACAGGAATTTGCTCATTAAGAGCCCTGAAAACTGGACGGCAGCACCGCGAGGATTAGAAGAAGGAAAGCCCTTGGGCTCTGCTCCGCCTTGTATCTAAGGCTCTCAAGAGAAGTCAGCCACAAGGGCAGCGACGGTGCTCAACCATAAAAAGCGGTAAAGAAAGATGTTCTGCAAGAGCCTGCTTGGCAAGGTCAGCAGGAGAGCAAGGACAGGTCCCAGCAACGCTCTCTCTTCCTTCAACTCTGGCAGTGACCTCGAGGTCAAGATTACAGCAGGGTTGCTGGAAGGGCTACAGGCAGCTGCCTGCACAGTATCTGCTCCAGGAGGAGCCAGGACCCCATCCCTGTTTTCCTAAGGATAACTCGGGTTCATTGACCACCAGAGAACTGGTCCTGCTGTCTGCACGGCAATAGGACTCGGAGAAAAATGCCCCTGCCCAAGAGCAACGGCAAGTCCAGGGCAAGAGGGAAATACTTTCCTCCTGCTGTGGGAACTTTGGCGTGGCTCGTAAGAATTAATCTGCTCAGGGTAATTTTCAATTAAACTGGAGCCACGCATAAAACGGATTAAAAGAGACCAGATCTCTGTCAAGGGACCAAGTTGGCAGCAAAGCCAACAAAAAGATGAGATGATTTTTAGACATTTCAGCAAGACTGGCCCCTAAATCACTGGAAACCTCTTCACGTGTATAATGAACCAAAATGCTGTGTATTGACTGTGCTTGGAAAAGCAGCAGCACTGGGGAAAAGCGATGCCTTGGGTCTGGACCGAGGAACTCAAGCTGCCTGGCACTACTGTACGCGCTCTGCAAGGCAACGGAATTCATAATTACAATTATAGTGTGGAAAAATTTACACATTGTAACCTAATTTCTTTTCAAAAGAATACAGAATAAGAGGGTTTTAAGGTTAATCAACAGCCTAGGGAAACGCCAACAGTTCTTAAGGCCTCTTGTCTGTCTCCAGGGCATAGTCTGCTATAGACTTGTTAAAGGGTGACTGTCTGTCTTTCTCAATAGAGGAGAGGTCGAGGTGAACCACTTCACTTTCATAAATCAAAAGAAAGAAAAAAAGTGAGAAAATCTCCAGAGTTCAAACATTTCTTTAAAACCCAATCTTTAAATACTAAATGGGCTTCATGGCTGCCATTTTGAAAAACATTAGTTTGCCAAAGGGCCCTTTTGATTTCTATTTGAAATGCGAGCGCTCACAGATAATCCATTGAGAATCAAACCCCTACAAAAGGCTGCCTGAAACAATCGCGGCGCTGGTGAAGGACAACATTTTTGTGCCCAAAATAAAACATTTTAATGCGCTACAATCCATTACACATATATTCCTACATTTCCTTTCAGTAATTATTCATTAGAAAACATTTAACGTCACTGCAGATTTCACACTGGGCAGTCTGCACACAAAGGAGAAGAGTTGGCCCATTTATAAGGGGCTGAGGCCGCCTTTTCTCATCCGAGAAACTCCAAGGCGGTGGGGGCTGCCGGACACAACGGGCAGGCTAAATTGTGCGGTTAACGGTCAAAGCCCCCCTGCCTACTTTGACACTCATTTAAAGATGACGGGGAACAATAGAGATTTGTTCTTAGCAACTCTTTCTTGTTACGCAGGGTCTACATCGGCTGTGCCGGGCGGTTCAAGGCAAGAAACCGGTGCTGATGTTCGGTTCCACCTGCCATCGCTGGCCTTGCTCGCTCTTCTTCCCCCCCTTTCCCTTTCCCCACTTTAACACAATGAGACAGGTAAAGAATATCATTAAAAAGAGTCCCATTCAGCATGTCAACTTTAATAAAACAATTGCCTGTCAGGTTAATATGAGCAGCTCAAATTTTGGGTTAGTGCCAATAGTCTTGCTCTTCTGAACCAGGTTAGCAAAACCAGCCCTTCTTGCCTCAAAATTCCCAGTTCACCTCCAGGACTCCAGTTTGCACCAGTGCCCCCAGGTTACGGTGCTGTCAGCAGGTACCAATGCATTCAGGCACCCAACCTAAAGTATAAATCAATTCTTTATAACCCTAGAATTGACGAAACCATAACAACTGCTAGGAAAGATCCTTTGGCTCTATCAGCTTGCTTTTCCCTCAGCAGAGATGCTGCCTGAAACTCCACTTTTGCTCCTCAGACTTGCTAGTTTGATGAGCGAGGAAAGCAACAGCAATCACACCTCTCTTGGGAAATTTAAGACTATAAAAAAACCAAGCTACAAATCCTGTCAAGCCGGACCAGAGGCACTGACTGCCTGCTCTTGCTTTCAGTCACTGCTTGAGATACAAATGCCGGTGTTGAAGAGAACTCCAACACACTTAGATTTACTGCTGCTGGACCAGAGGCACCTCCTTAATGAATCCTGGATATTTATTAATTGCAGAGCAGGACATCTTATTGAGAAGCAGAAATTGCTGATAAGCTCCATAAAATGTATTCTCTAGCTAACAGAATGCTGAATGTTAGTTTTCCAGCTGGAAATTCCAAGTTAAACTTTCTGGAAATGAGAGTAGATTTATTCAACTTCTAGCAAAGAGAAGGACAGCCTCTGACTATCTGAGAGTCCACGCGTTACAGGGTGAGAAGCATTAAGCAGGAAGTTCATGTATTCAAAAGTCTTGCAGATGAGCAGAAAGAGACATCTTGCTATGGTGTCTTCTGTCTTGGTCAGAGCACAGCTCAGACCTTGATTTTGCTCAAACAACTACAGAGAACACAGCAGGACAGGGCCAACCCCCCACCAAGCCACAAGGAAGATGTAACGGGTATTTCCTCCACCTGGATTAGGTTGCAGTCCCTCTGTATTTACAATTCTTGCTACTTTGGTCTCAACCAGGACTTGGGCTGCTCAGAGCTCACGCAGTTATTCCTACGTGGCATAAGAAAGTGAGATAGAGCAACCTACCCCAGCTGCACGGCACTGCTGCCAGCAGGTCCATCCTTTCAACCAGGTCCCAGATCTCTACCAGCCGCACAAAATCTAGGAAACTGAAGGCACCTTCTCCTCCTTTCCCAGCTTCAATACCCTGGTTTTCACAATCACAAACCTTAATTCTTAAGCCATAATTCTAGACAGAAAGATAATGCCCAAAACTCAGCAGCCCTCAGTGCAGCGCTGACTTTTATTTTAACACAAGTGAACACACTATCACGGCCTTTACAAAGCAGGCACAACATTAATAGAATCATGGAATGGTTTGGGTTGGAAGGGACCTCAAAGCCCATCCAGTTCCACTCCTGCCATGGGCAGGGACACCTCCCACTGGATCAGGGGCTCCAAGCCCCATCCAACCTGGCCTGGAACCGCTCCAGGGATGGGGCAGCCACCACTGCTCTGGGCAACCTGGGCCAGGGCCTCCCCACCCTCACAGCAAAACATTTCTGCCTAAGATCTCATCTCAATCTCCCCTCTTTTAGCTGAAAACTGTTACCCCTCATCCTATCCCCGCATTCCCTGAATACAGGGGAAAGTCTTGTAGACATTCAGAAGAGAGAACTAGAGGAGAATTGCACTTAAACACACACTCCTGGACACAGCAAGAAGACCACAGATAAAACAAATGTTGGTATCACATCTCCCATAGAAGCATTCCCACACAAACCCCGAGGATGAAATCCTTCGGGCAGCAGAAAGCCAAGAGAAACTGGCCTGTGTAATCACTACTCTCGAGGAAGCGACAAGTTAGTGTCGGAACCGAAAGCGGATAAGACAAATGACGCCTGGGACGACAAATTGCTGTCCAAAGCAAGATTACAACTCAAGCTCCCATAGCAAAAGCCAGTCTTTATCTCTGCACCAGAGCTCCCAGAAATCAAGGAATGCTTCGACAGCAACTGCAAAACAATAACTTGCAGCGGCTGCAACGCGAGGTCTAATTCACATGAATTACAGCAAAGGTCACCCAACCACTCACGTTAATTTAGAACACGCACTTGCTCTGGGCTTGGTTTGTCAGGCTTGAAGTAGCATCAGATGCCAAGGCTGCAGTTTTGTATGCAGGTAGGAAGAACTCAGAGGGTGCATCTGAAGGGGCTGCAAGCACAGACTTTTCGCCTTGGTGCAAATTTACTGGCAAGTGTAATATTTCAGCAGAGCCAGGAGAAGCAGTCACAATGGAGCGGGGAACATTCTTGGGAATCAATAGCAAACCTTCAAACTGATGGAGAAAACATCTTTATCACACCTTCCTAATTGGTTTAGTGTTCCTGGAACCCCTTTGCACACAAAGCACTTGGCTAACAAGCATTTGAATTCAGAGATTGAGCATGAAGACGTCAACAATAGGTCACACACTTGCTTCATTCTGGAAACCACTACCTGAAGCTACAGCAGAGCCTTTCGCGCCCCACCAACCAACCAGTCTGACCGAGGGGTTAACAGACCAGCATTGCTTTGCAGCCACCTGCAGCATTAAGCAGGAAACAGTTCCAGAGACTTAGTGCAGGAGGAATTTATGTGAAAATAAGGTGTTGCCGCCGGAGAACATCCCGTTCCTACTCTCATAATACTTTCCAATGCACAAAGTGGTTAGGAAGGATCTGATCACAGTACCCATGAGGAGCTTCCGTCGCTGCCTGCAGCTCTGAAAGCGAGAGAAAAGGTAAGCACTCCAACTTGTTGCAGAGGTGAAGACAAAGAAAAAGGAAAAGGAAGAAGCACAGTGATCCCTCCTCAAGCATCCAAGTTATTTTTACTCCATAGCAAGTACAAAGAGCAGCGGTGGTGACTTCCAGCATTCTGTGTGCGGCAGAGCCCACCCATCAGGGTCACCAAAGGGCTGTTATCCTGGTTTGGATTCTGAACTAAAAATCAAGGCTCCTCAAGCAGTTGTGTACAAGTTACCAGAAGTTCTGGTGTACATATTGCAAGCCCCCACGCCAAATGATGGTGAAAACATCCCTCTCTGCTCCAAACGTGTAAAAGTCAGCTTCTTCCCTCTTCCTGCTCACATCATTCTCTCCAAACCACCCCAGAAACCTTTTTTTTCCTCTTTTCCTACCTCTTTTCCTTTGAGAAAGAAGAAAATCATTGCTGTCTACACCCTGCAAGTCAGGCACCAGTCTGTCAAGATAGTCACTTCTCCTCATTTAGCCACAGATACTCGTTTTAAAGAGCATATTGGCATAAAAAAACCTTACAAAGAGCTCTGGACTTACCCCCACTGCTTCCATAGTGCTACAAAAAGGTAGCCTAAAGCAAACCAAGCAGGAAAGGAAAAAAACCCAACAACATACCTACCCCACACCTTCTGAAACACTAACCTGCTCGCTCTGAGCATGATATGTATAGAGAAATGATTTCTTGCCGGAGCAGAGCAGGCTGAAGGCAGAGGTGGCTCAGCTGCTTGCTCTTACAGTTAAAAGGCTGACACAGGGAAGCTTAATCATCTGAAAAAAGGAAAACCTGTTAAAAACAGGTAAAATAAGTGAAGAGGCATGTTTTAAAGGAAGGACAAAGCGTTTATCACTTCTTGGCCTTAATCCTTAACAAACTGACCACTGTGGCACAGCTGCTGTCAAACCTCTTTATTTGTTCTCTCAAGGCAATGAAGAAGGGAAGTTTTGGGTTAATAAATTAGCAGGATTTAAGAATAAAGCATGATGTTTGCTAAGTGAAATGACTTTATTTGTGCATAGCAAGGCTAAAAGAAGAAAGGATTTACAGAAATGTATATTCAGCTACAAGCAAATGCACATAATACTTGATTTTTTAAAACATGAACCCTCACTAAACATTACAGGTAACTGCTGCCAAGAGTTAGATGGTAACATCATTGCAAGCTAACAAATAAAAGACTAATATATCAGCAGATGTTTTTGGGGTTTGCTATATTGTCTATTAGGAGATTATATGAAATTCTTGGATATAGGCAATGTTTTAACCAGCAAGTGTGACTATTAAAGTGTATATTCCTCATCTTGAAAATTAATTCTATCTAAAATCAACAACTTTCCTTCGAAGAGTTTCATACAAGAGCACAAGTAGCTTTGTACGTTATTTCTCTTGTCTTTTTACACCTAGAGCTCAATTTTATTTGAGGAAGTAGCAACAACTTCAGTGATTTTTTAATCAATGCTTTACATATAACAGCGAAGGAGTTTGAAGAAAAGAATGTTTTGCCTTTACGAACTGTCTTTGCTGTAAGAACTCCTCCCAGAGGACTATTTACAGTGAATCAGGATTTTCCCAGCACTCAGCCTGGGTATTCCCTTTCTGGTAGGTGATAAGCAAAGAGAGGATGTGGAGGAAAAGCAGCATAAGCAGGGAGAAAGGATTCCACCTGCAGCCATCCGTCTGTTCACATTCAGAGCTCTGCTGTGCTCGGCTGTCCCGGCCTCAGAGGGAAGGATGACAATTAGGGCAGTAATGAACGTTCTCAGCCCATTTGCTGTAATTCTGTCTGATGTCATTAATACAGTAAACAACTTGATAGGGAGTCCTGTCCTAGGGTGAAAATAAAGGCCGTGCCAAACCCAAACCATATGTAAGCTGCTGTTTGCTTCTCAGCAGCTCACGCTGTAGATAATGTTTTCTTTGTTTTGCCTTTCATTATGTTTGTAAAATCTCCATTTCCATGGCAGGTGGCCACATCCCCCCCCCCCCCACTCCCCAAAGAGCCCCCCCGTTGCCTGAGCCCAGCGCTCGCTGGTGCCAGACGGGGAGGAAAGAAACTTGGTTTTAAGCAGAAGAAATTCCTGCACACCTTGCAGCTCTTTTGCAAATCCCAAATTCAACGCTTAGCAAATAGGAGGATGTTGCTCCTGTCCCTGATGTATTAATAAACTGTGCCAGGAGCAAGGAGCCGGTGGCGTGCCAAGAGGGCTCGCGGACATCCCAGCACTATCCCGGAGCTCCAGAGTGGGTGAAACACAGGCAAAGATACACAAAGTACTGCCTGGAGAATTATTGCATCTTATTATAGGGATCCTATTAGGATTACTGTGCTGATTTTATGGTCTCTAAAACTGATCTTCAAAAGGACAAATTGAGAAGAAGGAGAAGGGTAATGCTGCTTTGGGGTTTGGGAAATGGGAAACGCAGGTCCTGGTTGGTTTTCCCTAGGAGGGTGAATAAAGAAGGAGCAAGTTTAACATCAGCAGTGCCAAAGAAGTTGCTCAGAGTTATCCGACAGGAGCAAATGAGTTTTCCTTCAGCGTTTGGGTTTGCTTTTTTTTCTGACAGCTGTAAATTATGACAAATATCTGCCTCGTAGTATAACAGTGGGAAGGAAACTTTGCTTCCACAGCAATGATGCAAAACCCCCCAGCTACTAAAAGCTGTTAACAAGCCTGGATCTCTCAAACAAATACACATTAAGGGGAAAGGTAAGAATTTTTTTTTAATTGGATAAAATGAAATATATATACATTTTTTTTTCCCTGAGGAAGAATGCTTTCTGAGCCTTCTACAGCTATTATTAAAAAGAAATTCCCTCATTTCTACAGGAAATCCTACTCGACAGGAAGGTACCTATCACACCCCATCGGCTATTCTTACATTCATGGTTAAGTTTGGACCACTGAGCAGCTGCTCCGCTGTCTCCAATTCAGCTAGACCGTGCACTGAGTAGCAACACTGCAAACTGCAAGCAAAGTAAAAACCCTTCAGTGTTGCAATAAGCAAAACTCCAATAGGTTTAAGAGGATCGTTGCGCAGCCAGACACCCACATCACCCCTGAGCTCAGCAGCCAGCACTTCAACTCACTAAAACACATCCCTTTATCTCCCTCTTCGGTACTACAACACATCAAAGCACAACCACTATTGCTTACTTTCACTCTGTCTTCTCACCAGACATAAGATGTGGAAGGAATTAATTATAGCTAACTAAAAATTAAGTCCTCCATCTTGCCTTTGGTCACTGTATTTCTCTTTCTGACTCAGAACAGGCAGCTCAAACGCTCTATTACCTTTTGCCTTTATCACCATTTATTGGGAATAATTTGCTTACTTCTCTTTGGCTTCGGCATCAAGCTCTCTCATCTGGTCCTTGCGGTGCCAGCTGCAGAGCTCCAATCCGGCTCTCGCCTCTGCTCCGAGGCGCTGCTGCTGCTCCCAGCTGACCACCTTTGCTTCAACACCTCTCCCCAGCCACTCCGTGTCACTCCTTACTTCAACTCCTCAGCCAGCAAGGGCCTCCCTCTCCTTATGTGCCAAGCTGGCTCTCTCCAGCCCAATCACTCCATGGAGAAGCTTTCCAACCACAGTTCCTCTTCGGACATCATCCCTGCAGCACAACTGACCTTCATGAAACGCTTCCAGAACCCTGCTGTCTCTCCCAAACACAGACAACTATTTTCTCTGGGGAAGAGGAGCAAAAGAGGTGCAAAGAAACCACTTTTTCCTTCGAGCAGATTTCAACACATCGATGCTCAATAAATAAAAAGAGGATTAACAAAGTTCAAGTGGAATGTTTGCCAAATAGATCACAGAATTTCATCATGACATCCATACGTCTACAAGTCAGTTCTGGACCAAGAATGTCAAAGTTACCTGGGTGTCTGGCCTACAAAAAAACCATCACCAGGTTTTGTGAGGATATTTTATGGAGACTGCCAGAGGTGGAGTGCCACACCAAGCTGTGACCACTGTCCGAGCAGGCCAGCTTCAGAACTCGCTAAGCTTTCAGAAGGATTAAACTGGACCATTTAAGACAACAGTCTGTTAGTGGCACAGTGCTGCTACAGAGCTCTTGCAGAAGACAGGCTCTTACAAAACTTCCCTGGAAGTTTTGCTATAGTCTATGGCAACAGAAAGTCATCATCCGACACCAAGAGGTGTACACTTTAATTGCAAGAGCTGTTATAAACCTTTGAATTTCAATATCTTGTTGGAAAAGGTAGCTGCTTTGCTCCTGGAGTTCCATCTGTCATCTCCTCTGTCAAGGCTTCATTAGCATGCAAGTGAGATGTCATTCAGTCACAGCTTCCAAGAAATGTCTTTGTTGGAAGTCCACTAAATTAAATTAGCCAGCAGAGATGAAAAGCGAACACTTAGGAATACACAGGTATCAAGGATAAAAGTCATTCTTACTGCTGAAGGTGACTTGTCCAAGCGAAAAGCAATGCACACTTTTGCAGCACGAAGGTTTTGAAAAGAGCTTAGATATTTGTGACTGAATTAGCTTGGTCGTGTGCTTTATAAAGATATTATTTCAAAATCATTACACCATCATCGAGCCTATGGAAACGCACTACTCAAATATCTACTAATGCAGTTAATAGAAATGTCATATGGAACCACATCTCTAGCCAGGCTAATCCATCCATCACCAGAGCCACTCAGAATTAAAGTTACCTGGGTATCCATCTCGAATGCTGTTAAAGTCAGCTGCTAACAATTATCCCAGCTAAACCATTCAAAAGGTGCTTTGAACTTGTTTAAGGTCCTTCGTAACAGTGCAGCTAGCTCGGAGACAACGTCCTCACCCGAATAGAGCACCATCAATAATTCACTGTGTGAGCCAGGGACTTTGTCCTATGGTACCTGCATACACTTAGTGGCCTCTTTTCCAAGATAAGAACTAGAAACTGTATCTTCCGTGCGATTACATTGCAGACACCAGTGATCTTTGATGAGTGGGTATAAGCGTTATAGGTTAATTATGAGCTACAGAAATGAGTGCGTCCATGTACTGTTTGAACACAGCCCAATCCAGGACTGTGCCAGTGTTGCAGACTGGGTGGTAGGTGCTCACCTCCTTGTTCAGAAACTGGAATGTTAGAGGCTGTAGGAGCTGACTGGAGCTGGAAGCTTCAAGGTTAATAATGTATATTCAGTTGGTTATAGTATCTCCCTTCCCGGGCTGAGGCGAAGACATGCTTAAAAATTAAAAGTGCAGATATCCTACAAAGGAGGAACAGATGCTAGGACTACACATGAATCTTTAATGCGATTCCAACTCACACAGTGAATTTTACTAACTTCCCTGCATTGCTGCACCCTCTGCAATCTCTTCACTCCGCTGTGCAAAGTACCATTCACTGCAGAGGCGTTTAGGGGTGGATACAGGCTTACCCTAAAGAAAACGGACTCAAAACAGTGATATAACTCTCACATTCACATATTGTATTCTCCCTTTTTCTTCTACAGGGTCCTGACGTGGTGTAACCAGATCCAAGGAGAGGCAGCCCTACCTCTGCCGGCATCCTCGCTGCACCAGCCTCACCCTCGGTCCCACACACATTAGCTGATGAAAAATTAGACCTCAAGCCACAAGAGATTTCTACAGCTGTTTAAATAAAGCGAAAGAGAGAACATTTATTACATTCTTTCAGGTGTATCCAGCAATTCATCCCCCATTCTGTATCATGTGGTGCATCTAAAGTGCACGTGCATTATTATGCAGGTTTCTATGAACATCCCAAAGCAGCAGAGTGCGTGGTTATACAGAACCAAGTGTGATGAGTACTTACACCAGAAACTCGAGCAGCTAACAATCCCATAGACTGAATTCTGCAGCTCCTGTGTACCCTTGCATCGTAGGAAACGCCGACAGACACTGTGAAACCACTCGGTTTTGATCTTTAGGCACCTTCCAGGAAAAGGAAAATAAAACAATTGAGATAATATAACACAGTATAAGTATATAAATGAAAAGCAGGGCAGAAATGCTGAGGGAAATTCATTATTTTATGTAGGGTTAGACATGGGAATGGGGCTGAGTATATCATCGAGTGCTAAGTGAGACGCAAAACCAGAGCATGCTTATGCCCAGTCAAACCCTTGGAAGTAAGAGCTATATCAATCCCTCACAATCACTTATTTTGCTGCCAGAAGCTTTTGTGCCCATCGTCACCCCAAAGTCACTATCTTTTTACACAGCTGAAGCAGTGTATTTGCAGTAAACTGGACTGGACTGCCTGCTGGGCTACGCTGCCGTCACCTTGGCCACCAACAAAAGCACTGTTACTCTTTCTGACGATTACAACTTGGAAGATGTCACCAGAGAAAACATTGAACAGATCTTTTCCTGCTATCCATTCTCAGCAGGGAATGCCAAGGAATTGCCAGGGAAAACCAGACAGGGAATGAAAAGACAGAAGGAAATAACATTCTATGGTGACAAATGCAAAATGACAATTAATTTTTGCACTTGGAGTCAAGGTGTTGTGATGGGCAGATATGAATGGGGGTACTCAACCAGACTCTGCAACTCAGGCTTGAGAACTGAACCCCAAATCCTGCTTTACATCAGCACCCACGCTGGTAAAAATAGAGATGAGAATAGTGCATTGCATTCCCGTCTGCACAACGGGCAGCAAGTTCGTTTCTACAGACAGTTCATAGAGATATCTCACCCAGGAAATCATTTTACTGTGTCCTGCTCTTCCCTGGACATACTGCAAGCGTAGCACTTGGGTTCCTGCCCTAATTACAGAAGGAATATTTTAACAGTTGGAAGTGGCTTCATGCTACAGTACCTTTGTGTAGAGAGATCGCCTTTAGCGATTATTTATTTCAGGAGTTCAGATTCCTGCCTTCCTGTGACATGATGAATGACTTTTAAGTAACATAATATCTGGTTTCCTCCTCTTTCGCACACCCATTTCATTGCCCGTTGTCTTCAGTGACCAGATCTGAAAGGATTGTTTGCAGTCAAAGGGGAAAGAGAAATTCTTTACCACATGCCCGGCCTCCTCTTGTTCATATTTAATTGAATTCTTGCTTGGGTTAAAATGGTTATCAATTATTCACCCCTGAACTCAGCCATTCCAAACATAGCAAGTAATAAATAGCAATACACTGCTCTACTGCTGTTAAAAACTCTCATATACTTTCGTTCTCGTTTTTAACCTGCTCTCCACAGAACTGCAAGCTTGTCAGGGAATTACGCAGGCTTTTCCTGTATCTAATATTTAAAGAAGAAAGCAGACGAGGTACAATAGCGGCACTGTGTCAGAAGGTAGCACGGGGCAGATTCACCAGCTTAGAACCTGAGTCTCTTCCATCACTGCTGATGTCGGTGAGGGCTAAACCAGCACTGAGCAAAGAGTCTTCTCCTTTCCACCCAGCTCAGACCCCTCTTTCAGCCTGTTTTAACATCTGAAAAGAGTATTTTTTGACTAGCTAAATTAAATCCTTGACATCTTTCATTTATATCCCACATTCTCAAGCCAGTTGAGAGGAAACACACAAAGTAGACAAAAAAAATACAACCCAGAGGGAACGGGAGATAATTTGATCCTGGTGAAATACAGCAAACGGGCATCGTGCTCTCCACAACCCATGCTGTGCTTCAACAGGAATACAGTCATGCAAGACCCAATATTTCAAGAAGTAAAGACTCTGCCTTTGTCAGAGTTACTCCTTCTGTCACTTTAAGATCAGAAAACATTATTTTCATGGTGCAGCTAAGCAGCGCTGCCGAGCAGGAGATGCCTTTTCTCCCAAGTGACAGAGGACAGGACAAGGGGGAATGGCCTCAAGCTCCGCCAGGGGAGGTTCAGGCTGGACATCAGGAAAAAATTTTTCATGGAAAGGGTCATCGGGCACTGGAACAGCTGCCCAGGGAGGGGGTCGAGTCACCTTCCCTGGAGGTGTTTAAGGGACAGATGTACGAGGTGCTGAGGGACATGGTTTAGGGAGTGTTAGGAATGGTTGGACTCGATGATCCAGTGGGTTCCTTCCAACCTGATGATTCTATGATTCTACTGGACAGAGCTGGGGCAGTCCCACTGGTAGTGAGAACGTTTTAAGCTTTAAAACGCTGCTGAAAAGAGACTGTTACAAATGGAAGCCTTTTTTTTCTTACAATTCATAGAATCACATGGGTTGGAAGGGACCTCAAAGCCCATCCAGTTCCACCCCCTGCCATGGGCAGGGACACCTCCCACTGGATCAGGGGCTCCAAGCCCCATCCAACCTGGCCTGGAACACCTCCAGGGATGGGGCAGCCACCACTGCTCTGGGCAACCTGGGCCAGGGCCTCCCCACCCTCATGGCGAAGAATTTCTTCCTAATGTCTAATCTAAATCTTCCCCCTTTCAATTTAAAGACACTTCCCCTCATCTTATCACTCCATGCCCTTGTAAAAAGTCCCTCCCCAGCTTCCCTGGAGCCCCTTTCAGTACTGGAAGATGCTCTAAGGGTCCCTGGAGCCTTCTCTTTAATATCAATCATGACAATCCATGAAACTTGTAGTAATAAGGTGGTGTTGTGTGAGCCACGCAATGGTGAATGTACCCCGTTAAATAGTTCAGCTTCACAAGACAAACAAGAAATCACGCAAACGTGATACCTCCTGCTAAATAATTCACTGTGTGCCTCAGTTTTCCCACCTGTAAAACGGGAGTTGTTTCACCGGGATCGGGATTTCAGGGGATTTTTTTTTATTTTTACTGGCATTGCTCAGAATGGTATTTGGAACGGGCAAATCCACCTTCCCGTGGGTCTCACGGTCTTCTCATGGATTTGGTACTCCAGAAAAAAACAAATGGAAAAAAATCACGTCTGACAAAAACTCGCCTGTACCTTTTACATTGTGACATGCAATACCATGAAACCTTGCTTTTCTCACTTACTCCTTTGAAAATGAAAATATCCTCCCATTTGCACTTGAAACCAGGAGGAATTTCTTCAAACAAGGATTTAAAGTTTAGGGTGAAACTGGAAATTTAGCAAGCAAGCAACGCTGTGACTTGACACCGGAACAATTAATTAGTACAACAAAAATGCAACTAATATTTTTGTTAAGTTTGTTCTTCTGCTAACAACGGAGGGGGGAACACGTGAAGCTTTTTGGCTCTGTAGCTCAATGGGGTCCTTATGCTCCCAGAGAAGGTGTCTGTCACCCTGGAAGGTTTCCATCAGCTCCGCGCATGTCAGCTGGGGAGTCAGCGGCTCCAGCGTACACGGGCTCTCCTGCCCAGCGCCCACAGAAGGGCTCACCAGGCAAGACACAGTTTTGTGCTGACAAAACCAAACCCAAGTGGCTTAAACAGACCAGCAGGATTTGTTTTTAAAATACGTTCCAATAATAACTGGGAGTGATAAATCCATTTGTTAAGATTTAATAAAGGAATCTGTAATTTACCCATCCAGGGAGTTTATGGCTCAGGATTTGGGACACCTGGATGCCGCTTGGCCACAAGTCTCTGGTGTGAATTTACCCCTAAAATGCTTACTGCACACAGGATGGTGTACAAAGCAAGCACGCGTATAAAAAACTTAGAAACCAGCCTGCTTTCCAGGATCCAAGCCAGCTAAGTCTCCCTCTTCTTAATTTTTCCATAGCACTGTACTCTCTCACATCAACACCCCCCCAGAGCTTCAGCTCCACATCGGTACAACAGGACCAACAATGCTTCCTCTCCTTTGCACGGCTGCTGTGAATACTCAGCTACAAATCATTCTGCAGCACCCAAATACTAATGTACAAGAAAGCTATTAACCCCCCCCACACACACACATAGATATGTGGTTTCTAAGGGCAAAGAAAGCTGTAATAAATCTATTTCAATCTCGCTTCTCACGCAGGTCACTAAATCTGTGCCTATAATATTAGGAGTGTGCTGGCTAACTGGCCACAAGCTATACAAAAGCCTTTTCTCTCCAAGTTAAATCAAAAGGACAACAGCATATGACAGACCCCTTGTATCTTTTGGTATTTTAGCCTGTCACAGCAGGGACCTCCTGCAGCGCCAGGAAAAGAGGGTTTTTCTGCTGGCCAAGCTAAAGCTAACAAAAATACCTAATGAGTAGAAGAGCTGAGGAGCTCATGCATTTAGCTATGTCTAAAGTAGCATGCGGAATGGGGGCATGAAAAATTAATTCCAGAATTGCTCTCAGATATACCTTCAAGGGACTGGTTGGCCTTCAAAAAAAACAAATTGCTATTTTTTTATAACTATTTTTACTTCAATTAAAGATATTGAGGTGAGAAATTATATCATTCCTCCACACCCCCATTTTCCGTGTAGAACAAGGGAAAGGAAATCCTACCCTACAGCATGAACCCTGTCACTGACTTGTGTCCTGCAAGCTTTTGGTCTGACTCATCCCTTCCTATCTGTAGCACTGGTTCCTCTCCCCGCTAACCTCCACCCCTCTCGCCTATACCATGGATTCCAACCCATCTGACCTATTCTCCCTCCAGCTTCCCATCACTGATCCCACTGAATTCATCCATGGTTTGAGGAGCTCTGCGCAGCGTGGCTACACCGCTGGAAAAAGATGAGTTAGAGAAAGCCCTGTCCTGGGAGAGGAGGAACTGAACGTGTTGGAAATGCACACAAGGTTAGTGGACATAAGGACACACCATATGCTGGGGTTTGGGATGGAGTTTGCGGCACTGGAGTGGAGGAGCATTCCCTGGAGAGCTGCAGATGGAAGTGCGTGATAGTATGTCGCATGAATATTACCTGAGAGTCCTATTAGATTTTCAGCATGGAAAATATTCCCTGGTGTTGCTCTAAAATACAAAGCGCATCCTTGCAAACGAAAAAAAGAAAATTGAAAACCAATTAAAATGTCTGGTGGGTTTTGCCAGCTGAAAGCCGGAGTCACTCCCATAGGGAGAATGAAAGGAGAACAAACCTTTCACCTGTGATGGCATCTTTGGTCAAAAAAAAAACAACTTAGAGGAGAAAGAAAACCTAGGAATTCAATCCAGTATAACAGACAACAAAGTACTCATCCTGCTGTTACTCTGTGCTGCACGAACCTTTAGAGGCAGTGAGGGGAAGGCAGGCATAACTGACTTTTGGTCTGGAAAAGATGCCTGTACACGGGCCAAGGAAAGCAGTTAGAAAAGTACAGTGACTGCATAAACATTGGGTAATTCTTGTTCTTTTTCCCCAGGACAATCCTAGCCTATAGGCTTGATGACATAATTTCCATTATTAAGCATCTGTTAATTAAACACATGGTATATAATTACTACACGCAAGCTGTTTGAGCTCTTAAGAAGGCTGGAGTTCCTGCAGTTCTAAACAACAATCCAGTACTTGGCTTGGACTCCTAAATATACATTTTGTGAAAAAATGTCTAGTTTGATTACGTGTGTCAAATCTCATTAGAGATTTGGTGGAATTTGCCTGACCTCCAAGCAAAGCCAAAGAAAGAGCTACAGTAAATGCAAATACATTGAAGGAAACATCCTTTAAAAGAAGTATCTGTTAACTTTACCTGTGTAAAGGGAAACTTGCATCCGAAAATCCAATTTAATCAAAGCCTTCTGTAATTAGGAAACTTGGTTTCATGTTCTTTAATCCAAAGAGGAGCATTGTTGATGGATTACCTGCTTCAATAACTCTGGCAAAGCTAAAGATTCAATAAAAATTGACTTTGTCTTGCAGCCCACTGCTGACTCACTACACGCTGCAAAGAAAGAGCACAGAAAATGACCTTACAAACTCTCGAAGACCACTAAAAGTAAGGATGGTGAGACCAGCTCCTTTGTCAGCAAGGGCTGGTATGTTCCTTCCCCGTTACAATCCAGAATACGACCATTTATAATATTTAGAGCAACAGGCACCTGCGTAACAGAAAGGTTCAATTCCTTCTTAACTCAGAGGGGTCTGTAAGAAAAGCACCACCCGATAGCGACAAAAATATTCACTTCACAACAGAAAAAGGCCAGATGCTCTGCCACAAAGCAGTAAAAACGCCCTTGTTGAGCTACACAGAGGCATCTTCATTTTTAAACTCTGAACCAAACTTCCACTGAGTTTTTTTGGGAAAACTTTCAGGAGTTACTTATATTTGCATGACTAGCGACTACAAATCTGTTGAAAACCACCTTAAGCATCGCGTGTGAATCTATCACAGGCAGTCTGAGCTTGTTGGAGAGTAAGGAGTTGTTCATCACCGCCTCATGCCTACATTGTGATAGTCAGTATAAAAGTGTATGCACTGAAAAGGTTCCACAGGTGCACGATCGGGGCCGATTCTCATTAACATACGTGTCATCACACAATAGGCAAGTTTGAAATAATGCAGCGCTCAAAGCAGTAAAATTACGGAAAAAGCAAAGCCCGGTAACAAAAAATGTTGTTTCATTAAACTTAAAATACAATTTGACTCTGTCATACCAATGTATATGAGCTATCTGCATTAAATTGTGTTTAATTTAACTCTAGAACTATAGGGCCCAATTAAAAATAATGAGGCCTGTCTCCAACTGTCAGGCTCAATTAGAGATAATGGGAACTGATAGCTCCTGGAATAGATTCATTTTTGTCTGATAGACGAACTGGGGCAGGGGTCTTGGCAGGGGTCATTGGAATAGACCCGGCAACAAAACATGGGTCATTCAAGCTTAAGGAGTCTTAAGGAACCTAGTTATTAAATAAGGAAGTAGGAAGTAAATCAAATCCAAAAGCACATGAATAACCCCAACAGATTCTTTTTTTTTCTATTACATACCCTCATACTGCAATTCATCTAACCCTTAAACTGCCTGTTCTAAACCAACGAAATATAAAAAGGTGAAACATATTGGACAAGACAAAAGAAAATCAAGAAAAATAACTGCCCAACTTCATATTCCACTGCCAATTTTCAGGATCAATATTTTTTTCTCGGGTTACGTTCCAAAGACTGTAGCAAAATTACTGAGCTTTTATTTTACGTGAGCGTTATAAAAAAAATTAATCCAGGGAAGAGAACCTGAAAGTATTAAGAAACCTGTCTTGATAGACCAGTATTACATACGATGAACAGATTAGTTCCCATTCAACCTCAGCAACAAAAATAGGAAACCTTTGTCAGCTTTCACTAAGTACTTCGAAAGATGTGATCGAACAGGCAGACAACTTCAGAAACGCGCCGGAGAGGAATGAAACCATTTGTCCTTGAAGAAACATGAATGGGCAACGCGGCGCCTGACAACTTTTAGGCGCTAGACAGTAGCTGTCATTTTAGATGAGTAATTAATCTTGAACTGAGAGGGAGATGTGGAGCCCTGTTGACTGTTTATTCGGCTAGAATGACAGCCAGTGTCTGTTAGCACCCCTTGGACCCTGCCTGGAATTGGTAACCTCTCCCAGGCAAAGCTTGCCCGTGCATCTATTGTCAACAGCAATGACTCTGAAGTTCACGTTGGGCAATCCTGACGCGCCGTGCCTTGGCTCGCCTTTTGTTTCTCTCTGAAGACACTTTTTTAATCTAATGATATCTTTCTCAATGTCTAACGATGCTCTTGCAACGTGCCGCCAATGGCATTTTATCCTCTGCTCCCCTCCCCCCTTACACGTACGGGCCTGCAAAGTCGGGCTTTGCATTTTAAATCTGTTCCTGAGGAAAGAAAGAAAGAATAACCGAGCATTCGAGCTTCTCTCCCTTGGGACTCATTCTGAAAGAATGTGCACGTTTATAACTCGACCCATTATTTTCTTCATACTTGTACACCAAGAACCTCATCAGGGGGCTCTGTGGTCACATTAGGACAATACAAACATATCTTCGCTAAAATACAACGCAGGGTTAGTGGGAGTACAAAGGACCAATGTTATTCCCTTCCTCCAGTGCCTTCTCTTATTTTGAAGCACCAAGAGACAGTCACCCCAGGCTCTGGGTGACAACCTGCTCGGCTTAACCCGTTCGCTCTTCACTACTCAATGGCTACACCCAGATGGGAATCACCAGAGACAGGGAGATCTTTGGAGTTTGAGCCATGACTATCTCAGCATCTCTGTAACACTCTGAAGAACACGACATGGATTTAAATTACAAGCCTTAGAAATGCCACTTAAAACCTAGTGTAAAAATGTATATATTTCCTTTAGTCTGAAGTCCCTCCATCCCATGTCCTGCAGACAGGGTTAACGTATTCAAGTATGAAGACTTAAAATGCTATTAAATTAAATTCACAACATTGAAAGGAGTTGAAGGCACTCCTAACAAAAAGATGCTGCATTTCCAGACAATTGATCTGCAAGGATTTGCTTACAGCTCCAATTTTGTGACTTTTCAAAGTCAAAGCCTGTTTTTCTGAACCGGGATCATCAGGATTTGTGGAAGTGGGCTGAGTTGAATTCATACAATTACAACTTTTTCTGTGAGGAAATGTAAATGTAAACGTATTTTCTTCATTGCAACAGCAAATGCTGCTGATATTTTGTATTTCTACAGCCTCTTCCATCAAAGTATCTGGGAGTTTTATCAAAATTAATGAATGAAGCCCTAGTATAGTTATAGAAAAGGCAGTATCTGTTGTACAGAAGAATTAAGCAAGGCATGGAGAAGCCTCTTATGGCACTATCTTGTTAGCAGGACTCACCTCATTAGTCATTCCAGTGATCAATTCCAAATAACAAATTTTTGAGCAATTGAAGGCTACATTTTCAACACCATGCAGTAAATTTAATTGTTTCTCATTCTGTTTTTTTTTTTCTCATTTGTGTGTCTGGCTCAATTCAGGGCTTTGTATTCAGCAGCTCTGTGAACATGCTGAAAAAAATGAGTTATGAACTTACTTAGCAAAGAAATCCAGTACTAGTAAATGCTTCCGAAAATGTGGAAATCTGTACTACACAAGACCACACGCATGGTCCGTGGTAGTGCTTAGAAAAGAGAGATTATTTCCAAACCCTTGGGTGGTTTTTTTTTTCTTTTCTACAAATGGCATCAAATTAGAAAGCAAAGCATCATAAAAATCACAGACAAAAAAGCTCTGTCTGTTTCTGTCACCAAAGCCATCAAAGCCACAGAGTCACCGAAGCACCTGAAGTCACGGCGAAGAGACCATGAGGTAACGTTTCCACACACAGTGAACACAACCGTTTGCCACGGGACGTAACTAAATCTTCATTTTCAGTGCCTGCTCCAGAAAGAACCTGCTAAAAGCTCTGTAGCTTTGAATATCGCCCTAAGATTTAAATGAAGAGTATTTGAAAGGAGCTTTCCGTTTCTTGGTTTTAATCATTCTTGGTGCTGTTGTTTTGGTTTGATTTTACCCAACAGATGTAGAGCTGCAGCGCGAGTACATCTGCAGCTGCAGACTGTGTGCCTCATGCATATTTCATAAGCAACCAGCACTAAAATTAAGAAAAAATTGCTTTTTCTGAGCCCCTCTCAGGCCAAGCATTTGTTTAATTTTACTATACAAAAAAATTACTCTCAAAAAAAACTACCCCCACAAAAGAAGTACTCTCAAGGAAACCAAACAAGGATTTGAGACTCTAAGTGAAGTATTTAAATCACACAAATGTACTACGCAGACCACAAAGTCGCTGGCTCTTTTCTAATAAATTGAGCAGACAGATGGGATTTGAACATATGAAATTGTTGTGCCACCTTATACTGTATTCCCTTTTAAATATAACATATTTTCATTATAGATCCAGTTACCGGTCTTCTTCTTCTCATGGCCTCAATTCAACAAAATTCTGAAATACAGGAGTAATCTATGTTGTCATCTGGAGGTTAAGAAAGTGATGAAGCAAACTTTGGATATCAGTCAGAATAGTTCTAAAACACCTTGAGTCACCATCCCTGGAGGGATTGAAAAACACGTAGATGGGGCACTTAGGGACATGGCTTAGTGGTGGAGTTGGCAGTGTCAGGCTTATGGTTGGACTTGATGATCTTAAGGGACTTCTCCAACCTAAAGGATTTTATGATTCTATGATTAGTAAAATCTTACCCAAAGATACAGATGTGCATTCATAGAATCATAGAATCACCAGACCTCTGAGATCGAGTCCAACCATTCCTATCTGCCACTAAACCGTATCCTTAAGTACCTCATATACCCATCTTTTAACTACCTCTAAAGATGGTGACTCCACCTCCTCCCTGCGCAGCCTCAGCCAGTGCTTGATGACCCTTTCAGTGAAAATTTTTCTCCTAATGTCCAGTCTGACCCTCCCCTGGTGCAGCTTGAGGCCATCTCCCGTTGTCCTATCACCTATCAGTTGAGAGAAGAGACCAGCATCCACCTCACTCCAACTTCCTTTTGGGTAGTTGTAGGCAGTGATAAGGTCTCCCCTCAGCCTCCTCTTCTCCAGGCCAAAGAGGCCCAGGTCCCTCAGCCGCTCCTCGTAAGACCTGTTCTCCAGTCCCTTCGCCAGCTCTGTTGCTCTCAAAGCGATGCTTAAGCAACGCCACCCCCAGATTACTTCACATATTGAAATTTAAAGTTTGGAGCAGTACATAGGATCGACCGAAGCGTTTTAAACTGTCCTAAAGACAGTTACAATCATGAAGCAACAACTCCGACAACACTTGTGAAAGTACTAAAGGGTGTGACAAAATGGCAAAAGCCAGAAAAAACAGATTTAAGGTAGGAACTTCACATGGTACTGAACTATTTTCATTTCACCTGAGGGCACAGCGATGTAATCTAGAATTGCCGGGTATTTTAAATGAGATACTTAGCTTCACAGGAGGATCCGTGGCATTCGAAGTCACACATAGGGAAGCGCTGAAATAATCCACACAATTGGCAACCTGTAAAAATGAGATCAAATACATCAGAATTCCATTTGCCGAGTTGGCCGGGCGTAACATTCTGACAACGAATAAAGGGGAAAAAAAAAAATCACTCCTCCATGCAGCTTTCAAGAAGGTGCCACAAACCTGCGCTTGTGTAGCACTGAAGTAAAATCAAAGCCAAATGCCAACTGGTAGAGTCCATTTTCCACGTATCAAATCCTACCTAGAAGATAATTGTATTTATGGTTATTTCTACTTCCCTCATGAAACCAGAGATTCTTTTGACTTCAGTGGCCAGGAAGCCCTTAGTTTCTTTTCAGTTTCATAATAAACTCTGTAGCTGCCGGTGTAATCTTTCTTAGAGGGCTCTGAATGGCTACACCTGACTTTCTCCACCAGGTGCAGCCCCTAAATTGATTTCTAGTGCTCCACAGAATGCCCTTAATTCGGAATTAAAAGTGAGATGTTGCTATTACTTAATTCTGAAGACTGTCACCAGTGGAATAATCAGGCATTTATCTTTCACTGCCATTTGAAGAGAATCTGAAATACAAAGAAAGTCAGCAGGCAGTTAATGAATTCCCCCAGCCCCATCTGAAAAAAACAAAGAACCTTATGGAAGGAAGAGAAAGAGACACATAATTCATCTTGAAAATACCGGAGATTTTCTTTTTACCCTGTTGAGTGCTTCTAGTTTAGAACAGGTTGTGGTGGAGTCCATGCCAGCAGTGGGACCCTTCCCCTCGTTCTGTCGGTCACCTGTGTACTGTAGCAGAAACGGCCAAACAATCGGTTTATTCTCTTGTGATAGTAACGCAGGAACCAAATCTATGATGACACTGTTACATGCGTTCGTGAACTTAGTGGCCTTGTAGGTCACTGGACAAATCTCTCTAAACTGAACTGTTGACAGTTCTTTGCAGGGTTCCCCACAGGAAACTCAAGGTTAATTGACCATTCTTTCAACCCATGAAATGCTTTTGAAAATGTTAGTTTTAAGTCTCTGGTGAAACAGCGTATCTGTGCCGTGGTGTCTTCTAATTACTGAAATCAAGAATTTTGGTTGGGAAAGGTGCAGAAATGGTTTAATTAGATTTCTGCATCATGGAAACACCAAACATCACTCATGTAAATTGTGCCGTTATTGAAAACAGAGATGCTGAGGTAGCAGGACACCTGCCAGAGAAGCTGTCCTTAACAGAACGGACTACTTTGTGATTATTTTAATTTGAGGATGGCCTTATTAAGAGAAGGGATCTTAAATCTTCAGTATTAGATCCTTAGAAAAATATGTAGATGTTTATCTTCACTTACGTGCACAGTCTCACTGACTTTGAAGGAATAATCACAGCCCTGGTTTCTGCAGGATACTTCCACCTGTAAAGATCAGCCTGATCCGGTGGGATGTCCCTGCCCATCATAAGGGGATTGGAATTAGATGATCTTTAAGGTCCCTTCCAACCCAAACTATTCTATGAGTCTATGATTTGCTGAAAACAATCAGGAATGTTACTTCAGGAAAAACTCAATACTATGGGAAGAATCACACAGAATCACAGAATCACCAGGTTGGAAAGGACCCATTGGATCATCGAGTCCAACCATTCCTAACACTCCCTTAAACCATGTCCCTAAGCACTTCATCCACCCGTTCCTTAAACACCTCCAGGGAAGGTGACTACAATTCTCTGCAGTGTTTGTCAGATATAAATAAACCAAAAGAGCAATAGAGATCAAACCCAGCAATTTTGTCTGCAGTGCTCTCTGATGCTGAAGCGGCCTCTTTCAATGACAAACTAGATTGTAAATTATATCTATCAGCCAGCAGCATTTTGATTTCTTTCTGTATTTGCAAAAAAAAAGATAGTTTTAAAAGTATACATTTTATCCCCAAAGTGCAAAATAAAAGCTTTAACACTATGCTTCCATAGCGCAAGGATTGGTTCTAACTTCACAATCTAAATCTAGGACATTCAAAATGAAGTTTTTATTCCAGTCTTTTAGACCTACATATTTTAAAGAGGGAATATTATCTTCTGCGCGTGCTGATACCAGTTGTCACGCACAGCACAACCTCTACAGAAACCAGAATCGTTCAAATTTTAGCTCCGGTCCCAATCCTTCTCATTTCTACAATCCTGTATTAGGCACAGTACTTCTGAAAGTAACTATTTTGTAGCGAAAATACACTAAAACTACATTTCTCAGAGATCACTTTCTCATTAATGAAATTTTGATGGTTAAAACCTGCTAACAGCCTGCGATAAGAGCAATGAGAAATGAGCAATTGGGCATTTGCAGTGGTGCAAAACATGCCAGCCAACCAGACTTCTCTTGTCACAACACTTGCCTCATAACATCGTATATAACAACTACCGCACTGCACAATTACACCACCTATAAACTACGTTTTGCCCCAATATAGACTTGTACCAAAGCAAAGTATTCCTGTACTCCACTCACAAAGATAATATTGTGCTATGCTTAGGTTTAAGGGGCAAAATTATAAACAGGTTGTCAGGTTTTCTGTGTCCTAATGGGTCTGGATTTATAGTTCTGCCAGCTGTTAAAGTGCATCTACTAATGGCTCTGTATTATTTCTGTTCCAGGGGCATTGAGAAGCCTCAGGCCCATTTTTCCAAGCACTCAGCAAATGTCCAGTAGGGAGATGGTTTCAGCTTCAGAAGAAATTATATACCAAATGTATAATTTTGCGTAGCACTTTAGAAACATTCTAAGACACCCATATAATAATAAAATAAGCCCTGACCCAGGTTGCCCAGAGCAGTGGTGGCTGCCCCATCCCTGGAGGGGTTCCAGGCCAGGTTGGATGGGGCTTGGAGCCCCTGATCCAGTGGGAGATGTCCCTGTCCATAGCAGGGGTTGGAACTGGATGGGCTTTGAGGTCCTTTCCAAACCAAATCATTCTACGATTCCATTATGAGAACAGCTGAGGGAAACAGAGCAACTATTCCAAATAATTTTTTTTTCCTAATCTTCAGAATTATTCAAACATCTTAACGCAAAGAAGAATTAAGTTGGGACACTGGCAAAGAAGTTTCTCCTTCTGCTGAGACACCTTGCCCTCGTGAACCTGGGCACGCTGTGATGGATTACACAGTGGGATGGATTTTGTTCCTAAGCATCAACACTATCACATTAAAATAGGCAGCAGTTTTTAACTTCATGACTATACAGGGCAGCAATACCATCTCTGTGAGGATGAAAATTAATTTCTTACAGGTCAAGCTACCAGCAAAACAACTTTCTTCCTGCTGAATAGCAAAAAGCAGGTGTTAATTTTAGTAACGAGGACGTTGAGAAGCTGGCAAACTCCTTCTAAAGGAATCACCATTTGTTGCCTAAAGATGCAATAAAACAAAACAACAGCTTTTAAAAGAACAAGAAAAGTAGTGATCGCCTTAGAAAGTAAAAATGGGATCCTAAAGGGAGTAAAAAGCAGGTTTCCCTCTGTTTGTGATACATATGACGAAGTTTCTCAGCAGTAAAGGCATTTTAAAATGCAGTTTTTCCCAACAAGCCAGGCTCTAGGACCTCCACTGTGTTTTCCTTACCTTAGCCTTTTTGTCCGTTACATCCATGCATGTAATCAGTGATTGTGCCTTTTGTCAAACCCAGATTCACCATCTGTATGCTCCCAAGTGGCTGGACGAGTGCTAAAACCCCATCCCTGTGGGATTAATCTGCAATTTCACACTAAATGATTTTTAAGTATCATTTGTTACAATACAGTATTCGAAAATAAAAAAAAAAAAAAAAAAAAAAAAACCCAACAAAAAACGGTCGGTGCTTTCACATTGTAATGAAAGAAGGAAGCTTGTAAAGTTTCCTGTATTTAAAACGGGTCGTACGGAATCCACTTGCACATTAGGTTCGTTCAGAGACGAATGCACACGTCTCGGGGAAAAAACCTTTGGGTAATTGAAATAGCTGGGGTTTCTTTCCGAGGGGAAAGAATACAAACACAAACTTAGAATCCAGGTGCTGGTAGTGGGATGAACTATAACACACCTCCCGTCTTGTTCAGGGACTGAGAATTTGCAGTTGAAAATGTAAATAGGATATTTCACTTTCGTACTGAAGGGAATGGAGGGATGAATTGTAAAGCCATGGGGTACATAAAGGAGGAGCTAAAGAATCCACTCTTTCACGTAAAACAAAGCTGGCTTGAAGTGTGCAAGGAAATGATTCCTTTTTAAGAAGCACAAACCGCTTTTAGCAGCGCCGCGCTTCACTAAATAGAGGGCACCGATCATAATTCACATCTTTATTTTCTCCACACATTTTAGACACTCAGCTGAAGGAGGAGGCAAAGCAGAACCAGAGGAAATGCCGAGCGAGGAGCAGGAGGAGCGAGGGTCAGGACACGCTAATGTCCTTTTATAAGGCAGGTGATGAGTAAACGTGAAGCTGCTTTTCAGCCACTCTGGGTTCAACAGAGAAACTGAGTCCCAGTCCAAATTGGTCTGAGGTGGGAGAGAGATTCTGATATTACAGCCGGACTGGAGGGGACACAGAGGTCATCAAAGTCTTCACAAAGTTCTCATAAATCCCTGGGTTTAAGGGTTCCAACACTCTCCCTTACTTTTTTTACCTCTCTCCCAAAGCACGCTTGAGAGCAGGGAAAATAAAACAAAGTTGTTTTATGATGACCTCAGCTGGCAGCAAGATGAATTCAGTTCAACATCCAAAGGGAGAAACTACAGTTTAAATGACAGTCTATAGAAATTCCAGCTAATTTTAGGAGAAATTCACACAGAGGGAAATCAATGCCTTCACAAAGCAAATCCTCTTTCGTCTCTGTTGTTTTATCGTATTATTTATTTCCTACAAATAACTTCAAAGAAAGGACAAATGTAATTGCTGTTCTTGTAAAGGCTAGATGTGATTTTTACATGCTGCCAAATAAGTTAGATAGAAATTGGATGAATAGAAATATCTAATACACATTTCTTTGCTAATATTCACTGTAAAAATAACTTCAGTTCTGTCAGGTGAACTTGACCCATTCTGTTACTTAGACAAGACTGTGGATTAAAACAACAAGTGCCCGTATTCTGTTTTCTTTCATTTTAAATCATGTGAAGGGCTCCAGCGAACGTTATGTAAGAAAACAATACCCACCAGTATACCTTTTCTTGCTTTTTTCATGTTATTCTCTTTGTCAGCATAATGTCTCCAGTGCAACCGGGTAAGAGAACACCTAAAACAACAAAAGATTGGCTGCAGTCAATCTCCCTAAACTGCAATCAACTTTGTGCTGACGTGATGTAACATGGAGCAGTCAAAGAATTTCCGACAAAACCATATGGAAGTAACAGCCAAAGCATATGCGGTGGCTTCAAAGGCCAGTTGCTGGTTGAGAAAACTCTGCTTTTCAAACTGTATGATAACGTTAACAGCGGTTCAGCTGGGAACTGGCAGACTCCTCCAGGCTCTGCTTAACACTCACAAAAACCCCAGCCTGCAAACACTCATACGTGTGCGTTTCCCAAGGAGAACCGTGTGACACCGCTACGGAGACTCTATTTCGGTTGGAGGGGATCTCCAGAGATCTCTGCTCAAAGCAGGGCCAATGCAGATCAATTTGCCCAGACGTCTGTCCAGTCAAAGCCTGAGTATCTTCAAGGGCAGAGCCTTCACCGTCCCTCCGTGCCCCGTTGGGCTCCCCTCGTTGTGCAAACTTCCTCCATAACATTGAACTAGACCTCTCCTTGTTGCAACTTGCCACGTAGTCTTCTAAGTATTGGAGAACTAAGCTCTTGATCCCTTCACATTTCAGTTTAAGCTCCCCTAGTGAGCAAGATGGGTATAAACCACCCTTGGACTCCTCACCTGTTATAACCTGGCCCTTCCAAGCAGGAGGTATGCAAACCACCTGTGTGAGAGAAACCAATCTGTGCACTGAATGTATGGCCACAAGGAAACCAGTCAAGCGAAAAGTTCAACACAAGGGCTCCAGAGAAAGCCTAAAAGAAATGGCATGCTTTATCTTTACCCCTCCTTCAAATATGAAGTTACAGCAAGGCATTTTGTAAAAAAAAATGTGTTTTTTTTTTAAGTTGCAGATATAAGTTGACCTTGTAATAAGTTACAAACTGGCACGACATGTGGCTGTAATTAAGGGAACACTTGCAACTGTGCCAACTCCATGCCTTAGGCTCTAGCAGTACTGTGATTTTTTATTTTACCCTGCTTTTTGGTTCTCCGGATGTGGCCGGTACAGGCCTTGATGCTGAGAGGTATTGATTAATCTTCATTTCTATTGACAGTAATTAACAGAGAGTGATTTGATGCTCATTAAAGTGAACAGACTCTCATTAAGAGCAGAAGAAAAGATCTCCCCAGTCTTCACGTCTCATTCCCTCTATACCGTGTGGCAAACTGTCAAGCGCGAGGAAATACATTTCTCATGAGATCCTCTGGGTTTTCTGCAAATGTGTTTGAAGTATTTCTACGTTTATGCTTTATGTGGAGCTGAAATGACTTGGTTTCATCACTGATCTCAAACTGCTTCTGCATAAATGCCACCTTTCAAGAAAAGCATGGTTGGTACCTTCTCCGATGATGGTTTTAGAGGAAGGAAAGTCTGGTCTCAAGAAGAGACCCAGCAAGTCCCGGACTGTGGTTTCTGGGGCTGCGCCTCCACTGGCGCACGGTTTGACTGCAGTTCAGTTGTTTCATAGAATCATAGAATATCCTAAGTTGGAAGGGACCTCAAGGATAATGGAGTCCAACTCCTAACCCTCGCCCGGCTCCCTCTGGTTCCATCATTGGTTGCCAGAGAGAAGAGCTCAGCGCTTGCTCTTCCTCCTCCTCTTGTGAGGAAGCTGCAGACCACGATGAGGTCTCCTCTCAGACTCCTCCAGGCTGAACAGACCAAGTGACTTCAGCCACTGCCAGGAAAAAAACAGGAATAAATAACTCTGTCAAAGATTCTGAAAGCCCTTTATCATGTTAATACTCCTCATCTGGAGTATTGTGTCCAGTTCTGGAATCCTCAACATAAGAAGGAGCTGTTGGAACAGGTCCAGAGGAGGCTATAAGGATGATCCGAGGGCTGGAGCACCTTCCCTACGAGGACAGGCTGAGAGAGTTGGGGTTCTTCAGACTGGAGAAGGCTCCGGGGAGACGTTAGAGCAGCTTCCAGAAAGCTGGGGAGGGACTGTTTACAAAGGCTTGGAGAGATGGGATGAGGGGCAATGGGTATAAACTGGAGAAGGGCAGATTTGGGCTTGACATAAGGAGAAATTTCTTCACAATGAGTGGTGAGGCAGTGGAACAGGTTGCCCAGGGAATTTGTGATTGCCCCATCGCTGGAGGTGTTCAAGGCCAGGTTGGATGGGGCTTGGAGCCCCTGATCCAGCGGGAGGTTGGATCTGGATGATCTTTAATGTCCTTCCAACCCAAACCATTCTGTGAGTCTACGATTCTATTTGGTTCTAAGGAGGTCCATCACGAACTAAAGGCGCCGGCGCCCCTCCCGGCACCTGCAGCCGCGTCTCCATCCCCCTCAGCGCCCTCCCGCACCCCCCGCCCCGCCGCTCCCGCCGCCGCTCCCGCCGCTGCCGGCTCCGTACCGCGGCGCAGGGCGCGGAGGGCACGGCGGGACCGGCGGCGGGCGGGGAGGG
This sequence comes from Cuculus canorus, assembly GCF_017976375.1. Classification (NCBI taxonomy): domain Eukaryota; kingdom Metazoa; phylum Chordata; class Aves; order Cuculiformes; family Cuculidae; genus Cuculus; species Cuculus canorus. The sequence goes on from NC_071417.1 coordinate 9,045,956, forward strand.
CGGGGAGAGCGGCGGGCGAGCCCCGAACCGCCGCGGAGAGGGGGCAGCGGGCACCGAGCACCGAGAGGGGCACGGGGCTCTGAGGGCACGGAGCATCGGGCACCGAGAGGGGCTCTGAGGGCACTGAGCATCGGGCACCGAGAGGGGCTGCGGGCACTGAGCATCGGGCACCGAGAGGGGCTGCGGGCACGGAGCATCGGGCACCGAGAGGGGCTCTGAGGGCACTGAGCATCGGGCACCGAGAGGGGCTCTGAGGGCACTGAGGATCGGGCACCGAGAGGGGCTCTGAGGGCACTGAGGATCGGGCACCGAGAGGGGCTCTGAGGGCACTGAGCATCGGGCAGTGAGAGGGGCTCTGAGGGCACTGAGCATCGGGCAGTGAGAGGGGCTGTGGGCACTGAGCATCGGGCATCGAGAGGGGCTCTGAGGGCACTGAGCATCGGGCACCGAGAGGGGCTCTGAGGGCACTGAGGATCGGGCATCGAGAGGGGTTGTGGGCACTGAGCATCGGGCACCGAGAGGGGCTCTGAGGGCACTGAGGATCGGGCACCGAGAGGGGCTCTGAGGGCACTGAGGATCGGGCATCGAGAGGGGTTGTGGGCACTGAGCATCGGGCATTGAGAGGGGCTGCGGGCACTGAGCATCGGGCATCGAGAGGGGCTGTGGGCACTGAGCATCCGGCATTGGGCACCGAGCGGGCAGTGGGGTCTGCAGGCACTGAGCACTGAGACGGGCAGGAGGGTCTATGGGCACTGGGCACGGAGCATCGGGCACTGAGAGGGGCAGTGGGCTCTGTGGGCACCGAGCACCGGGCACCGAGCAGGGCAGTGGGGTGTGCAGGCACGAGGCACCGGGCATCGGGCACTGAGAAGGGCACCGGGGCCTGCGGGCACCGAGCATTGGACACCGAGCAGTGCAGTAAGGTTACCGGGCACCGAGAGGGGCAGGAGGGTCTACGGGCACTGGGCACGGAGCATTAGGCACCGACAGGGGCACCGAGCATCGGTCACCGAGAGGGGCAGTGGGGTCTGTGGGCAGCGAGCATTGGGCACCGAGCACCGAGAGGGGCACCGGGCACCGAGCACCGAGCACCGAGCGGGGCACCGGGCACCGAGCGGGGCAGGGGTGTCTGCGGGCACTGGGTACCGAGCATCAGGTACCGAGCGGGCTCTGCGGACACCGGGCACCCGGCGGAGCAGCGGGATCCCCGTGCCTCGAGCGGGTCCCGCAGCAGCGCTGCCCCAGTCCGCTCGATCTCCCGGAGCCGCTCCCGCCTCTCAACCTACCGGGGCCCGTTTGAACGCGCGGGGTGGCGCCCCCTCCCCCGCCTCTGCAAAGGGGCAGTAAGCTGGGGTGGAGGGGGGCGTTGTTTCCCCTCTGTTTTGTGTTCCTCTGCAAAGCTGAAATAAGTTGGGAGGGTGGTGGTGCTGTTTCCCCCCTTTTTTTGTGTGTTCCCCTGCAAAGTTGCAATAGGGGGTGTTGTTTCCCCCCTTTTTGCGTGCTCCTCTGCAAAATTGCAGTACGGGGGTGTTGTTTCCCCGCTATTTTGTGTTCCTCCACCAAGTTGCAATAAGTTAGGGTGTGGGGTGTCTGTGTGTTTCCCTCGTTTTGTGTTCCCCTCCAAAGTTGCAATAGGGGGGTTGTTGTTTCCCTCCTGTTTTGTTTCTCTGCAAAGCTGCAATAGGACGGGTGCTGTTTCCCCCTTTTATCGTATTCCTCTACAAAACTGCAGTGGGGGAGTGTTGTTTCCCCCGGGTTTTGTTCCTTTGCAAAGCTGCAATAAGTTAGGGGGGAGGAGGAGGTTGTTTCCCCCCGTTTTGTGCTCCTCTGCAAAGTTGCAATAAGGGGCGGGAGGGGGGTACTGTTTCCCCTCTGTTTTGTGGTCCTCTGCAGAGTTGCAATAAGTGGGGGTACTGTTTCCCCCCCGTTTTGTGCTCCTCTGCAAAGTTGCAATAAATTAGGGTGGAGGAGGAGGTTGTTTCCCCCGTTTTGTGCTCCTTTGCAAAGTTGCAATAAGTTAGGGTGGAGGAGGAGGTTGTTTCCCCCTATTTTGTGCTCCTCTGCAAAGTTGCAATAAGGGGGGGGGGTGGTACTGTTTCCCCTGTTTTGTACTCCTCTGCAAAGTTGCAATAAGTGGGGGTACTGTCCCCCCCCCGTTTTGTATTCCTCTGCAAAGTTGCAATAAGTTAGGGTGGAGGAGGAGGTTGTTTCCCCCCTGTTTTGTGCTCCTCTGCAAAGTTGCAATAGGGGGGGTGCTGTTTCCCCCCCCGTTTCGTGTTCCCCCGCGAAGCTGCAGTGGGGGGTGCTGCTTCCCCCGCTCCGTGCCCCGCCGCTCAGCCGGGTGCCGGGGGGGGGGGGGGGGGGGGTAGGCTGGGCTCGGCCCCGGCCGCGCATGCTCGGCTCTGGACAGCTCCAGAGAGGGAAATTTAAACCCGCCGCCGCCCCCGCCCGCTGCCCTGGCCGCGCCGGGACCCGCAGGTGGGTGCGAGCAGCGCGGGCTCAGGGGATGGGGAAGGGCTCGGCTCGGCTGCCCGGGCTCCTCTATTCCCAGTGGGTTCCCCTCTTTCCTAGGGCTGGGCTCCCCTCTTCCCCGGGCCCTGCTCCTCTCCGCTGCCCCTTCCTTCTCGCCCTTCTCCTCTCCGCTGCCCCTTCCTTCTCGCCCTTCTCCTCTCCGCTGCCCCTTCCTTCTCGCCCTTCTCCTCTCCTCTGCCCCTTCCTTCTCGCCCTTCTCCTCTCCTCTGCCCCTTCCTTCTCGCCCTTCTCCTCTCCGCTGCCCCTTCCTTCTCGCCCTTCTCCTCTCCGCTGCCCCTTCCTTCTCGCCCTTCTCCTCTCCTCTGCCCCTTCCTTCTCGCCCTTCTCCTCTCCGCTGCCCCTTCCTTCTTGCCCTGCTCCTCTGCCCCTGCTGCCCTAGGATTCCCTCTCTTCCCGGTGCTCCTCAGGCTCTTTTCCTGGGCCCCTCTCTTTCCCCAGGTTCTCCAGAGGCTCCCTGTTTCCCCGGGGCTGGGCTCCCCACACTCCCCTCTTCCCATGGAGCTCCTCTCTTTCCCCAGGTCTAGACTCCCCTCTTTCCCCAGGGCTCCCCTCTTTCCCCAGGGCTCCCCTCTTTCCCCAGGGCTCCCCTCTTTCCCCAGGGCAGGGCTCCCCACACTCCCCTCTTTCCCCAGGGCTCCCTGTTTCCCCAGGGCTGGGCTCCGCACACTCCCCTCTTCCCCAGGTTCTCCCCTCTTCTCTTGGGGGCTCCCCTCTTCCCGGGACGCACTTAGGCCATTACACACCACAGCAGCTGGCGCTCCCCTCTTCCCCAGGTGCACCTAAACCACCGCGGATGGCTTTTCCTAAGTCCTACGTGGGTGCTTTCATGGGATTTTAAGAGCAATCCCGCAACAGGAGCATTTCCCAGCTGCCTCCGGTGCTCCTGGTACCACCAACCTCCTGCCATCCCAACCATCCATGGACGTTCCCTCCATCAAGGGCAAAGTTTCCATCCTGAGCTGGTTTTTGTTTGCCCTGCCGTAAAACATTTTACTGCCTTTGCCTGGCCCAAACCCAAGCGGTGCACCTGGAGGTGAAAATTAGGGTTTTCCTTCGCTCCATCCCGGTTTTCCCTCGGGATGCGTCGCTCTCCCGCCCGCTGCTGAAGTGCTGGATAGCTACTGCGCCCCAACCGCCTCTCTCTTCTCTTCTCTTTGCCAAGGAGATGATAGAGAGCGATATCCCCTCCATAATGTCAGGCATCCTTAGGAACTCAGGGCAAAATCACCACCCTTCCCAGGAGTACAGGTGAGGCGTTTCGCGGTTTCAAGCATACGTGCTGTCACAGCCTGCTAATTGATGTTGTTTCCTCATTGTTTCCTAAAAAAACCCCATCCTTAGCATATGGAAATCGACTCTTTTCTTTAAAAAAATACATTAACTGCGTTATTTCTCCACTCTAAATTGTATTTCTAAGTCAGTGACTGCATGGTTGGACTCAGTGATCCAAGAGATCTTTTCCAACCTGGTGGTTCTATGATTCCTTTAGAAGCGTTCCCGTTGAAAGGATTTTGATACTAAATTCTGTTTGATAAATTCACCTTCAAAGCCTTGGGTTGACCTCCCAGTAACCTCTCTCTACTGTTGGAGTGTTGCCGAAGAAGGGTATTCTTGTTAAACAATAATTATTTAAAAGTTCCCTTTCAGGTCACAGTTTGCATTGTTATGAAGCGGCCGTGGAGAGACTAAAATCACGTACAATAGACACTAGAAGAGCTTTCCATTAAAACAAGTACTTAAGTAGTTCTCCAAACCGCTGATGTGTCTTCTAATATCGGTGGGAGCAAACCTGGATTTCTCAATAGCCTTTGGTAATTTAGCTCCACCACTAAGCATCCATGTATTGCTAGAAGTCCTGGGGCAGTTCTGCACGAATTCCAGTGCTCTGGGTTGTTGGGTTGTCTTGTCACATGGTGCAAAGTTCCAAGAGAAACAGAATAGCAGGACATGATCTCACAGTAGAAAAAAAAAAATATATATATTTTTTTTCTTGTTTTAAAATGAGGGGTGAGAGACGATCGCCTTCCTCCCAACTCGAGGGCGTTCTTGTCCGTTCCTATGGGTAAAGGCGGACTGCCGCAGGTATTCCTCCATCAGCCTCTCTCTATTCAAAATGCAAACGCTGCGCTGCAGCCTCTTGCAGCTCAACAAGTGATTTGTTATACTGTCTGAAGCTACTGTGGAAAAAGGTTTGCGGATCTCTGTTTTGTTGTTTATTAAAGCGCTGTTTGCTCCAGGCATTTTTGTTGGCTGTGTAAATATTTGTGAAGAAATTATTCAGTATTTAATGAAGGCTGAGATGAGAGAGGCTTCTGGGTGCTTATATTTAAGTCTGTATCTTCAGTGCCCTGAGGAACGTACAGCCTTAACAAAGACCCTTTTTAAGGAGAGAACTATTCTTTAGCTCATAGCTGCAGAAAAAACCACACTTTTTTGGGGGGGAAAAGATAGGATTTATCTTACTTCCAGTATAGGAATTATAAGAGTTTCTTCTTTTATTCAGAAGTCAGCTGCTTTAAAAAACTGCTTTCAATTCACTGTTAAACATTTTGAACTCAAAGATCTCTGAAGTTTTTCACCCACTTGTGATTTCTTTAATGCAGCTTAAAAATGAATTATTTGACCTCATTTAATAGTGGCAAATTCTGATAAAAATGCATAAAATCTGAACTGCACCATAAATGCAGAGCAGTATTTGTCCTACTTCATGAGAAAACACTTTGGATTATGTAAAAGAAAATCTTTTAGACTGAATGATTTTAAGAAAAGAATAGACCTGTCAAATTCTATCAGCTCTGTTTACTCTCCTGCTGTCACCACAGTCCAAGACTGGAACCCACAGTCCCGAGTTCTCCATGGGGGAGCATCAAGGCTCCACAAAATGGGGAATGGCCTCCAATTAGTGAGTGGGAGGCTGGGGCTACGCTCAGAATACTCTTCTGTCTCACTTGGAATCTTTCAATGGGACAGTTGGACTTGGAGGAGCCCAGGCTTTCCTGCGAGTGTGCAGGAGGAAACGCTAAAAAGGGAGGGAGCACGGAGAGCGCGGGCGTGTGAGCGGGGGATCAGCAAATGCCAATAAGTTTTCATGCGGTTTGTCCTTACCGTTTGAAACGATGGCATTATTCTTTTCTTTCTTTTTTTTTTTTTAATGGATGAGGGCAGAAAAAAAATCCCTAGTTTTAGCAGAACTTTGTATTCTGTGGATCCTATAGTACGTTTGAATTGGCACGAAGAGTTGTGATGAGGATTAAGCTGCTGTGCACAATAGTAAAATGATTTTAGACAAATATATCTTGCAGCTGTGGGATATAAACTACCCTACTGTCCAGGATTGATTAAGGGCCATCGTATCTTCTCTGATGCCTGTGTTTTTATGGCGCTGTTACAGCCTGGGTGCCAATGCAAAGAGATACTTCACGTTAGCAGATGCTTCTCACTCTCCCAAAGAAAACACTACTGATTTCAATATTCTTACAGTTGTAGTAGAAGCAAATATTTCTAATGAGTTTATTTTATCTTTCAGGGAATGAAAGCAGGGAATTGTAACACACTGGGTTTTTTTTAACCCTTCACACCGTATTCTTGTTCATTATAATTAATCATCTAACGTTATGTCTTAGCATAAATAGTCAGATGTTGAAATCAAAGCAATTGGCAGGCTTGCTGGGCAGTGATGCACTTGTCATCATTTCGGCACAAAGAGATGTAAATTACGGGCGCCGCCTCAAAGGTTCCTAAATTCATGGAGTGCTCCTATGGCCTTCAGTGGGCTCTGGACTGGGTCTTCAGCTTATGAACGCTGAGACCTTCAGGCGGTATTTTTAGTTGAAATCTACAATCTATCCTTGTGCACTCTAACTTGATTTAACATACATAACAAGTGCAAGAGATGTAAAACATCTACTGTGATGTACACAAGTGCGGAATTTGGCTTAACGTGCAGGTCTTGAGCAGCAGAAGCAAAGGAGGCAGCTGAAAGTCCAAGGTGGACCTGGACTAAGACTCAAAATGTCTTACGGAGCTGTAAGTTCCCTCCCAAAGAAGGCTCAATATTATCCTAATTCAGCGTTCTTGGTTTTCAAATGCAGCAGCGTGCTTTATTTTCACAGAGACTCTCCCATTGCAAACTAGGTACAGTTATTTGTGGTTTGTTACTGATCGTGTAGTAAATCGCCACACGAAAAACAGGCTGTTAGAAGGGAGACAATAACTTTCTTTGTATTATATGGCATAGAATCATAGAACGGTTTGGGTTGGAAGGGACCTTGAAGCCCAACCACTTCCAAACCTCACTGCCATGGGCAGGGACACCTCCCACTGGATCAGGTTGCTCCAAGCCCCATCAAACCTGGCCTTGAACACCTCCAGAGAGGAATCAAATCATCACTCTAGCTAACAACGTGGCATTTGTGTTTTGAAATAAATAACTAAAATGTATAATACTACATGAAGAAACAGCATTACTTAAGGTGTAAAGTTAACAGTAGACAAATTAACTTCATGTTTTGCCCCTCAATATTTGGTGTGAGGATTCCATTTCGGTTTTTTTTTAATATTACCATGTATTTCCAGTTGGTAGAAGTCTTAGATAGTATTTTGAAAGCTTTGCAATGCACCTTCTATACGTGTTAAACAGGAATTAAGTTTTTAATAGACCTATTTTTGATGAATAGCTGTTACTTAATCGCTCTGCATATGGGTAGACCATATCCTCCTTCACAGTTGTATTCTTTAACAAATGGCCTAGATTCATTATTTTGCTAGATAGCCTGAATATTTTTTGTTGTAATAATTACTTGATGCTAACATAGCTTAGCAGAAAGTCCTATTAACAAGCATAGACACACCCAGCTGCTGTATTCCATACTTTCCAGCCATGAACTTGACATTGCAGTGGTAAAAAAGGTGGAAAGCCTTTCTCTTGATAGCACATGGTGCATTTTAGCTCTCGTAAGTGGTAGTCTCATATCTGGTTTTTCACTTTGGTTTCTGGAAAGCGAGCCAGAGCTCAGGGCTCCTGGCTGTCACCTCTGGGGATGAAGGGAGTCTGGGAGTTTGCACGAAGGAAATTTCTGCAGACAAAAGGTTACAAATGCATAACTAACAGAACCGTAATTGTTCCTGAAGAAAATGTCAGTGTCCATTCCCTTGACACCATGTGTGTCTGACAGGGAGTGAGATAATGACTCGATGTGTCGGAGGAATTTCATCACAGTAGTTGCTTCATTCTTTCAAAAAAATGTGAGAAACCTCCTAGGAATCAGTCAAACTCCGGCCACTGTGGATTGATTTAAGTGGATTAGCTCAACTGTTTCCTATGCAGTTCCTGAAATGTGCTAATCGGTATTAATAAAAAATTGTGGCCCTTGCTCCTCAAACTGTCTTGCGGTCACAGGCAGAGACAGGAAGGACTGGTTTGTACCCAGACAGTGTCTTACAGGCTTCTCAGGCTCTTCTGCCTCCAGTGAAACCGGAGTGGAGTTACCTTACCTCAGAAACGGTGCTTCACATCTCATTCAAGACAAGGAGATAGAAAAGGAATTTGGACATTTTGAGCATTCCTGTGAGATCTCAGGTGCTTGTGGCACACTGCTTTTATTTTACCCATTTTAAAAGTCTCATGCACGTGCAAATCAGAATTGCTGTATGACCACAGCAAGTAATGCACTGGGGAACGGTTCTTACAACAGCACAAAGCAAAAGGTAGTGTGTTTTATATTCTCTTTACGCTGGAGTAAATAATTACTCAAGATCCCAGGCAGGCAGATCAGTTCAGTGCTACTAAACAGCAGCTAAAGCAATGTTAAAGGGAAAATAAAAAGCTTCCCAGATAGCTCCTTTACTGAAGGAGTGGTCAAATGCTGGAAGAGGCTGCCCAGGGTGGTGTTGGAGTCTCCTTTCCTGAGGGGGTTGAAAAACTGTGTGGACATGGCACTTTGGAACATGGTTTAGCAGGCACAGTGTGGTTGGGCTGATGGTTGGACTGGATGAGCTTAGAGGGCTTTTCCACCTTTAACAATTCTAGGATTCCTGGTTTGAACAGAAAACATTCCTGTAGTGCCTGGTACTTCAACATACTTTAACATCCAGGAGAAACTTATTTTGACGTCAGTCATGGAATTTTGGTTTGGTTTGTCTTGTTTTTTTTTTTAAACAAAACAAATCTGTGAATCAGATTTGGCAAATCTGAACCTAGGCATGGTTATGTGGGTAAAGCCCAGCAGGGAGTGAGTGGCTGGGATTTCAGCGCTGACATTGCTGCTAACTTCCTCCTCAGCTTAAGCAAATCGTGTAGGTCACTTGTAATTCAGTTTCCCTTCATCCCATACCAAAATGATGTAATGACAGGTTGTGAAACTGGAGCTAAAGTGTATAAAAGTGTCCCAGAGCACACCTATAGCCAGTTCTGTAGCGCTGAGTTCCTTTGCAGAAGGGGTTTGGAGAATCATCTTCTCTTCTGAACCATGGGGTAAGATAAGGAGAACCCCGACACCTGACAGGGTAATCATGTTATTTGCTTTTTTTCTCGCTAGCTTTGGTTCCTGTCATCCAAAGTTTCTTGAGTTGTAACTGAAGAGGGACTTTCTGGTTGTCCCTGGAAAGCTGCTTAAGTTCTTATTTCCAGCAAGGCCAGAAATTACTCAAAGAACTTGAAGTTAGGGAGGAGAAAGACAGGCTGGTGGTTTGGGACTGGATGGGTGGTGTGTCTTCAAAGAGGAATCATAGACTGAAAGCAATAGTGGGAGCCGCTGCCTGAAACAGGAGAGGAGCTGGTGCAGAAACAGTGAGGAGAGAGACAGGTGCTTGTGAGTATGGGGAGCGGAATTTAGTGCGGAGAAGAGCTCCTGCAAGGGAGGAAAACGGGAAGAGAAGTGCATAGAGGGAAGGAGCAGAGCAGACGGAGTGAGGAGCAAAAGGAGACCGTGAAGCTGACTCTTTCAAATGGAGAATACCTCTCACCATGGAGGCAACTGAAGAGTCACTTAACTCTTTTCCTTGTGTTGTTTTATATATGAGAAATCACCCTGCTTGTTCTGAGGACGTTGCATGATCCCAGACAACAGCAAACAGTTTCTCATCACTGCTTCGAGAAGAGGTTTTGTTAAGACTCTTCCTGTTCAGTTGTCGTTTACACTGGATAAATGATTGCAAACTTCTAATTAAGAGCCTATCACCCCGGATTGCTCCTCCCTGTTGAACAGTTGTATTACTTTAGCGCAGGCAAGAAGCTCAGGTATCAGTGTCTGTAGCGGTAATAAAAATTGCCCATCGGGAGAGACATATTAAAACTTTGGTTAAGTTGAATATGTCAAACACGTCTGTGATGTTTTGGTCTGACTTTGTTTAGAATGGAGGTGGCGATGAGTTGCCACTGTGCACTAATCCCTTTGAGAGAAGCTGTGGCGTTAGATTTGCCCCACAACATCAGTTGGTTTGAGTGCTGTGTGTATTTTAGGTGCAGGCTCCATAGCAAAGAAACGGAGTCTTCTGGAGTTTGAATAGTGTAATATGCATAGAAATACGTAATTCTGCACACCATGTCACAAACTGAAACACCCAGTTATTGGCTAAATTACACGGAGATAAAATATCTTAAGGTATGCTTGTGGTTGCTGAGCTTTCCATTAGTCTTCACGAACTTGTTTGGCAGACTGTTCTTTGCTGCTGTTGGAGAGAGGCTCCCTGTAGTCTCCAGCGTTAAGTTCACTCTGCTATAGTGTTTGCACATGTACATGTTGATAGTTCACCTTGACAGCGGTTTCTGCGGAGATGAATTACCTCAGATCCAGCTCATTAGAACAGCTCGGCATGAGGAAAGATGGTAAAATTAAATCTGTGAATATAGATTCCAATTCAGCTCTGAAGTTAGTTGCAGATTCCCAACAGGTTATGCCAGGAGAGAATTTCATTCCATCTAGCCAGCCGTTGGGTCAGCGGGATGTACTTACAGGGGGTAAAAAAGTAAAGATATCTTTAGGTACATCTAACCTTTGATTCTGCACTGCCGATAGGCTCTGGTGAACGTTGTCAGATGTGCAACCACTGCAGGAGTCCAATTTTCCCTGTGGCTGCAAGCAGCCAGGTCTGGAGCTCCGTGCTGGGACATCTGGAAAGGGGATTCATTCCAAGGCGTATTTTTCTTGATTCCAGAAAAGTCAACTTCATGCAGCCTGGCTGGTGGCCAAGATCTATTTCCTTGCTTAGATAAGTATTTGTGGCACTGCGTAATGGAGCAGATAGCAAAGACTAATGGCATCAGCGAGTATTTCTGTGTCCTCCCTATCAGAGCTCTCAGGGCACATTTCACAGGACGCCAGCATGCTTGGACAGACAGAGGACGACTGAGACATACATCCACTGCACCATGTGGATTCTTATCCATGCAGGTGCCTTTCTAGTTCAGAAACGCGTAGAAACAGAAAGACGTTTTCCTGCAGAGATTTGAAAGGAGAGGGGTAAACCCGGAGTTGCATCATTTCACCACACCTTTATAATAATGTCGTGTTTGCAACACATTCGGTGTGACTGTAACCTGTTCTTCACAGGGGTTTAGTAGTTCAGCAGCCCTGGGGAATGTGCAGCTGGGGACACTCTCAGTAGTGTGCATTAATTACAGCGTATCACTATTTATCTCATTTACATGCATTGAAAGGCAATGGCTGCTTTTACCACAGTGCCCCATTGTGCCAGGGGCTCCCATCGAAAAGCAGGATCTCTGACTCCTGAAGTTTACCCTCAAACGTGAGGTGAAAGGGTGGCGGAGGGGAGCAGAATCAAAGCACACATGATATTACAGTTTGGGCTTGTTTATTTGGCTTGGCACAAGCGCTTTCTCAGGTCAGAAAGATTGAACCCTGTGAGATGACAGCATTAGGTGGTACTGTGCGTCGCTCTCTTTCCACAGGGAGTTAGATTAGCATTTTGCACCGAAAGCAGGATGCTGTACTGTGAGATGAACTGCTTTTATGCCACAAAATATACCTGGGCATTTCAAACGTCTTAGTTAGGCAGCGATGGGCGTGCTTTAAGCAGTTGCACCTTCTTTAAGACGTATGAAATTTCCACCTGAAGAATAATCCTTAAATGCAAGATATTTTGTTCTGATTAAATATACGTGAAATAATGAAAACAACTATTCTGACAACTAACAAGCCCATAAAAAAAAAAATGTGAACAACCAGAGGTGATTTATAAGAACTGTAAACTAAAACTTAAGCAGCTGTGCCATGCTGGAATGGGGAAGGGAAGAAAACAGCTTTGTCTTGGAAAAGGAGCTGACTGGCACACTTTGTTTAGTTATTTTGTGTTATGGCATCTTCATATCTATTTAAAATGGAGCTTAATGTCTGCTGGATCAGCTTAAGAGTCCAATCACCTTCCTTGCCCTGTTCATGCGAGAGGGAGGGAGCGGCGTGGCTTTGCACCCTGAGGATGCTGAGAGGGGACCGCTACGGGCAAGTAGGGGAGTTGTGGCTCAAGTTTCTGATGGCATCCAACTGTGCCCAGAGTATGGCCGGTCATTCTTACATCAAGAAAGAGCACCAGGATGGGTGCGTCTAGGGTGAGTGCAAAGCAGAGACCTTCATTTCCCAACAATCTAACGCCGGGAAGGCTGCTGAGCATCATGGTGCTTCCCGCGGTCCTCCGGTGCAGAGATGCTCTTCCCATGTGGAGGAGCGGTGAGGGCATGTGGTGGATTCATTGCCTGACAGGAGGCGTGTGCGGTGGGTGCTGACCCTCACCGCCCATCTGACCCCGTTATTTGTTGAAGGAGCTGACTTGTCTGCAAGGACTGGCAGCGGCCGGGGTGCCAGATGGCATGTGGAAGTGTGTTGTGTGTCGGCTGTCATTCAGCCAGATTAATGTGAAGTTTGTAAAAAGGAGGGAAGGGGCGGGGGGGGGAATGAAAAAAAAAAAACAATTAAGCAAGAATCTCAAAAACAATTGAGGCCACGTGCCACCGGGCAGCGTTCGTTGGCCGCACAATGGGTTATCGGCTTCTCATGAATGGGCCCAACTGTTGCAAACGACATGAGCCTGCCCAGTTTTCAAATCATTTAATGCTCTTGTTTACTTCCAATCCAGCCAATCTCTGGGCCGGGAGAGCCGTCACCTGATGGTCTTTTTATGTATTTAAGTCCCAGGCTTCACAAAATAACTGAACAGCGGTAACCATGGCAATGCTAATTATTGCACCATAACTACAGTAGGAGAAAGAAAACGGGGTAGGCTGGAAGAGAGATTTGAAGATGTTTTTTGGCCAGGATTTGAGCTTTTGGCTCCCGGTCAGGTGTTGTGGCTTTTTTTTTCCTTTTCTTTTCAAATTCTTTTTATAAACAAATAAATTAGATTCTGCTTTAAAGCTTTCCCAGATAATAGTTTAGGGAACTTTGATACATGTTTGTGGGAATCATGAATAGAGAAGCTGAAAGCTCCTGGGCAGCCAGGCACTAGAGTTCTGCCTTGTTCTTTTAAGCTGATTTAGAATTGTGTAAAACATAAAAGATGTTTCAGCGAGAAACCAGATTTATTTGAGGCTTCTGCATTGTCATTTGGCAATGAACAGGCATTAGTACCACACAGCTGGCTTTAACATAGCTACAAGAGAGCTCTTTAAAGCCTTTGTTTTGAACGCAAAATCAACTACAACCAACTAAACTATGTTCTTCTGAGCGAGGAAGATATTTTTGTGGCCCTGAATCCCTTTCGGTTTATCCTGGCTATCTAATAATATCTTCCTGATGTGCCCTAATTACTGCGTTACTCCTCAAGATACCCATGACTTCTGTAATACTGTTTTACACAAGAGAAAGTAGTTTAGCCCTTCATTTGCAGTAGTTCTCTTATTGATTTTAACAGGAGTTTTGAGCGCAGAGGGTTTTTTATGTGTAAAGATATGCCGATATTTCAGTTTTGTACCACACTTTCTATCAAAAGCAAAACAAAAGAGGTGGGACGGAGCACACACAGTGTGTCAGAAACAGACTTTTAAACCAAAAGCAGCTTGGCACCATCATGCCTCGGTTCTGTCGCTAAAAGCAGACTGGATGTTGCCGTGCATTCATTCACTAACTTTGCATTCTGATTCTTTAATATGTCAAAAACTGCCTGAAAAATTGCTTCCTGTGCTTTGTGGTTCCTTGTTCAATATCAATAACTTAATACATCAGAGTGAAAGAGGTGATCAGTTCATTCTGTGTAGTTTTGTTTACGCAGCAGCTCTCTGCTGATCCATCACCACCGATGGGATGCGGTGGCTGAGAAAAGCCCTCTCCAGGTGTTCAAGCCAGCAGAACGCACAGGTCCTTGAGGATCCGGGCACAGACTCTTCTTCCAAGGCTGGCTGGGCACTGGATTTCAAGGTCAATAAAAAACTGGCAGGTTAAAAGTCAGGTTTTCTTCTACGTCAAGGCCAAATGACTGCAAATTTCTGACAAATGTGAAAGTAATGAATCAACTTTGGTTTTGTTTCTAGGCAGTTTCTCTTCTGGGTTCTTATGCCTTCTTCCCCTACAAATACTGCACAAGGAGTTTTCTTAACCAGAATGTTTCAAACTGTAGGAAGGAACACGTGATTAGGTGAAGGGTGACAGTAAGTAGCCAGCAGTGAAACCAAAGGGCACATTGAATTCTGCAAATGGAATTCCAACCTGATGTGTTTTCCCTACTGTATGAGCTTTGGCATCCCAGTCATCCCCACTCTTACCAGGACCAGTGCAGCAGCATCTCTGCTCTCTGCTGACCTTTCGTGCTATTTTGCAGACTCTTAGCTTCTGACCCCTCCCAGCTGAGTGAAGATGACCTCCCCAGTGACTTACAGTCCTTGTCGTGGCTGACATCTGTCGATGTTCCTCGGTTACAACAGATGGCCAGTGGAAGAATGGATTTTAGCCTCGGTGCCCCGAATGCAATGCTGCAACAGACAGGTAAACTGTTAGGATGTTAAATAACTCCTTTTCAAACGCCACAGCCTGCTGCCTCCTTTCTTCCCCCCACCCCAGGCTAGCATACCTGTTAGTGGATGCCACAGAAGTGCATTACATTTTGCTTCTTGTCAGAAAACGTGGAGCCTGTTGCCTTCTGGTGAGGCTCTTGCTGAATCATTTCCATCGTTTCAAGAGGCAGAGCGCCCTAGCAGTGACAACAGAGATCTTAGGGTCTGGTTGGCTTTTCTGCTCAGCGTAGTTGCCGGTGCCTCGTTGCATGAACTTGGGCCAAGGTACTTAAGAATTACATTTCAAAGGTTTTCAACAGCTTTGAAATTTGGTAATTAGTCTTTCTTGCTCGTTTCAACATTGATAAGTCTAAGAGTATCTGATTTGCTCCATACCTGTTTGCTTCACACAGACTTACAGCATATGTTCATCGAACGCCTTTCTTTCCTTTGTGAATATCCTTTAGGTAAACACACTTGTTCCCCACGGCATTCTGCTGAGAGGGCTCAGCATATCACCTTGCTCGCTTTAGAGGAGAAATCCTTGCGGAGCACAGATAATGCTGAATACGGTTTTCTTTCTTTTGTCTGATCCTGTGTCTGTAACACCACCGTGGACTGTTAAACAGCTGTCATCTTTCATTCCGTGCATAACAAGTTTCAGAAGCAGCTGATGTCATCTTTGCAATTGGGTTCTTTGGGGATGGAAAGCCGGAGCGAGGTGTGATTATCCACTCCAGACCTTAGCTGTGTTCAACTACCTTTATATAAAAGACATAACTTGCTTTTCTGAAGTGTGCTTTCATACGAACACTCACTGCCTTTGCTGTCTCCAAAACAGGTCCCGTAGCGAGCAATATGCACTCGACAGGAGCACCTGGAGCAATGATTCATGTCCAGGCCAGCCTGCCACAGGGAATCCTGGGCCTGAATTCTCTTTCAACACACGGAGCAAATGTAAGAGCAGGACTCAATGGTTTATTATTGCACCACTTCTTAGGAAAAGAAGTTGGTAATTTCAAGACTGACACGTCTGTTGTCTTTATCTCGGCAGATGAGCCAGTATGCTGTAGGTGGGCAGCTGTCTCCTAGTTTACAAACACAGCAGCAACTCTTTCCTCCTCCTCATTCACAGCAAGTGTTTGCCCTAGCACAGAACACGCAACAGGTACTGTTATTTGGTACTTTTTTATCAGGTACTTTATACTTTAATTATATGTTATTTGCTTGTTATCTGAGTCTTGAAATACTTGCCAAGGTTGTATCTAGAAATATTTTAAAAGAAAAAGAATAAGATATCCCTAAGCCCACAAACCCGTGGACGTTTTGCATCTGACGTTTTCCTTTTGTTCCTTCTACATCCAGTGCAACCCAGCAGCGATCTACAACACATCCTATGGGACTCAGCCCCACTATTCCCAGCCACGCCTGGCTCCTCACTCTGCCCAAGAACTGCATCCAAAGCATTATCCCAAGCCAATCTACTCCTATAGGTGAGTAGGGAGCAGACAGTGTAGTGCCTACAGCCTGCGTTGAGATGATGGTAACGCTGTAGGCGTGGGAGCACAGGAGGGTTTGATTCCTTTTGGAGGGAACAAAAATCCCATCATCTGCTGGGGAGTCCGTGGAAGCTGCCTCTGAGCGGCAGCAGGAATGAACAAGGAAACTCATTCCTGGAGATAACCATAGAGTGATAGCACAGAGGAGTAAAATCTGCGGGATCACAGGGTGGCTTCTGAGTGCTTGAGAACGATAATCCCAGGATCAACCAGCTGTTTGTGTCTCAAGAGATGGGTCCAAGGTTGCTAGACCAGGCACGATGGCTAGGTACGGGCAATCCGTTATTTCCTCTGTTTCCCTTTTCTGTAGCTGTTTGATTGCAATGGCGCTGAAGAACAGCAAAACAGGCAGTCTTCCAGTGAGTGAGATCTACAGCTTCATGAAGGAGCACTTTCCCTACTTCAAGGTATGTGCACACCCTGAATTAAGACACCACAAGTACTTAGTTCATGGCTTATTTCACTAACACCCTCCTGCGTCTTTCAGACGGCTCCTGATGGCTGGAAGAACTCCGTGCGCCACAACCTGTCTCTCAATAAATGTTTTGAGAAGGTGGAGAATAAGATGAGTGGCACCTCTCGCAAAGGGTGCCTTTGGGCTCTCAATCCTGCCAAGATCGACAAGATGGAAGAGGAGATGCAGAAGTGGAAGCGGAAGGACTTGGCTGCCATTCACAGGAGCATGGCTAACCCAGGTAGGGCTTATATTACACTTTTGTTGTGTGTATGAGAGCCAAGTGGGAGGAAAGGCTGTTTGGCCAGGAATGCATAAATCTGAAGTTATAAAAGAGCTGGCTGGTGCAAAGTCTCGCACCTTGCAACAGCCTCCTCCTCTGCACTGCTCGGCTGAAATACCCCATCCCTGCACCGAACGCAGTCCTTGCTGCTGCCCTGACGACCCCTGCAGGGTGATACGCTGCAGCAGAAGAGGGCAACTGAACTGACGGCTGGTTTTGGAGACCCTCAGTGCAAATGCATCTCCAGCTTCAAAATGAGTTGTCTTTTTCCCTCGTGCTAACCTGTGTAGTGCATCCAAGGCCTTCTGAGGAGTTATGCTGCCTCCAGTGTTGATATTTATAGTGTCACATTTTAATGCAGCTTTTTACTTTGCAAACCTCTCCTTTTACTAGGACTGTCTCATTCTTATTTATAAAGACACGTTACTGAAGCTTTTTGGAGTTCAGGATTGGCAAAATCAACTGGAGTTTTTTACTGCAAAATTTGTAACATACAATCAATGATAAATTCTCTTTTACTTAAAACAAAAGTTCCGATGAAACTGTTAGGAGTCTTTCGTGCAAATCTTGTTTGAGATAGCAGGAGGATTCAGAGTATCCCTATGAGCAGGAGACCTCCTGAGGATGCTTAGCTCTGCAGCTGCAGGTCAGCTGCCACCAGTGGTGATTTGGATGCTCTGTGTAAGTCTCATGGTCATCCCTTTTCCTCAGTTAAGGGTTACCATGGAAGTCCACTAGGGTAAGGGCTAAGGGTGGGGAAGTAGATGGTATTTCTTTGCTTTCTTCACTCAAAGCCTGCCTTCTGTGCTGCTTGCATGGTGACGGACACTGTCTGCCTGTCCAGTTTTGTGGCAAAAGCCTGTGGTTGTGCTCACTTTGCAATGCTTTGGTAGGGCTCCCGTTCAACAAAAGGGTTAAACTGTCTCTTTTCTTCCTTGGGAATGGGTATTGCTTGTGCAGAGGAGCTAGACAAGCTGATCACTGACAGACCCGAGAACTGCAGGCGGCCCAGCAAACAGGCAGAGTCTGACGTCTCTGCCCTGAACCACATGGCAGCAGCTCAAGGCCGAATCTCCATCTCCCAGCTGCAGCCTCAGCCCATCATGACGCTCTCGCTGCAGTCCATCCCCCTCCATCACCAGATCCAGACCCAGGCTCGCATCGCCCCAGACTCACCAGCACCTGCCCAAACGCCTCCTCTCCATACTCTGCCTGACATGAGCCACAGCCCTCTTCCCCATCATCCCATGGGACGCGCACCTCCGGACTTTCTGAACGTGACAGCAGACGTGAACGCGGAGGTGGATGCGCTTGACCCCAGCATTATGGATTTTGCATTGCAAGGTATGGGAGAACGGCGCTGGGGTGTGGCAGGTCATGATTTATGTGATTATGTAGTCACTGAATACATAATCCAGGATGCTCTAGGAGGGATGGAACTGAGCAAAACACTTGTGCTGGGTGCTGGCCTCTGTGCCATGACTTCCCTGCCCTTTCTCACCGCATTTCTGCCCTGTGTCAAAGCAGGCAGCAAACTGCCTGCGTGGGTCAAGTGCAGGCACGGCAGTAGGTGTAAGTGAGGATGTCCAGCTAGCTGGATCGGGGACACCACATCTCTCTGCCCATGGGAAACCATCGCTCTACTCATGCCTTGGTTTTCCTCTTCTGTAAAAGGAGAACTTTATGGTTTATGACAGTGCCTAGCGTGGCCCTTGGGTTTCTGGCTAGCACATGGTGGACAGATGCTGCCTGGAAAGGTCTGGACTCCTGCTGGAACCAGAGAAGTCAGGGGAACAGACATGCTTTACTGCCTTTGCACTACAAATGGTACCATCTGCAAGCAGCACTGGTCCTAAGCAGCAGGTGAAGCCTTTTAGTTATGGACTGACCCCACAAACACAGTGCCCAGGTGGGTTAAATGTGCTTCTGTGACCTGAATTTAATCTTTTAAAGGTAACATATGGGAGGAAATGAAAGACGACAGCTTCAGCCTTGATACCCTGGCTGCCTTCAGCAACTCCCCGCTCCACCTTTCAGACTGTGACCTGGGCACCCCTGGCCTCACCCCGGTCTCCAGCGGCAGCGATCACTCCTTCTCAGACTTGCAGGTCACCGGCCTTTATACCACTTACACGACGCTGGACAACGTAGCGGCAGCTCAGTACATGAACACCCAAGGCAACAAACCCATCGCTCTGCTCTGAGTTTTGCACCATTCCACGGACCTCTGACTCGGGGGCCAGTTTTCCTGACCATTAAAATCCAACCTGCAATAACAGAGCTCCTTCTGCAGCCGCTTGGAACGTGTTTGCTCTTTACTGGGACATAGAATGTGATGCCAAAATAACTCGAACTCTTACCAGTAGAACCACTTTCACCGGTGACAACACTGAGGGATGGGCATGGACGGTCACGTTGCAGGACTGGTGAACTCTCACGAAGGCCCTGGAAGGCATCGGTCAGCAGGAATGTTCACTAGAATGGAGCTGAGCTAAAAAAGAGTCCAGTTAAGGCAAATACACATAACGGACACTGTCGCCTGGATGTGTACATGGCCACTGGTCACCATCCCCGTAGAAGCCAACGCAACGGGCTGGCCAGCACCAAGTTGAAATCCAAAACTGCTGATCACATACCACATATATCTTCAATTGCCAAATAACTCTTGTCCTTGAAGAAAGACCCCCACGTGGTTTCTGGAGACACTGGCACCGCTAATACTTTTCTGATGTAACTATTGTTAATTTATTGTTCCGAGGCAGGAAAAAAAGGAGCAAAAAATGTAAACCACAGCAGTTATCTCTGGGATTAAAAACAAAGTCCTTACCCTGTGAAGGAAGTGGTACTACTGAATTATTAAACTGATCGCTGTCTAGAAGGTTTTAGGAATTATGCCTATTTTATTTAGGTTTTTAAAAAACAAGATTAGATTTGTTTATAGCCTCGTGTATTGTGCTTCTGTCTATTCTTGTGCTAGGCAGTATTACTATTTGCAAATTTATTTATATTTATTGTTATGAAGAGAAAAGAAATTATGTAAACTGAGCACTGTTTGATTTTTTTTTTTTTTAAAATGCTGCAGTAACCTCTTTCACGTCCACTAAATTATTCATAATCAAAAATGCAACCATTTTCATCACTGGTTTTTATACTACTTTTTTTTTTAAATAAGCACTTTTGATACTGTGAAACTCAAAACTTCAGAGACCAAATATTGTAACTGTACTGTACCAGTTCATAATAAGTCTTTCTTTCCTAATTAACCAAGTAAAGTCGATTCTAATGTAGTTGTTTAAATTTTCAAACCCTGCTTTATACTTGGTAACACATGTTGTGAAAAAATGTGGTAAAACATTTGGAAATATAAAAAGCAACCTGTATGTTGGAGTTTAGCATTTAGTTTACTTATACCTCTGTGACCATGAAGTGATATTTATATCTTGTGTTTTGTCTGTTCCCGTGCATTAATAGAATCCCCCAGGCTGGGTCCCAGTATCCACGTGCTCACAGGCTCCTTTCTCCCAAACTCATCCATGTGCTAAAATCCCAGAGGGTGGGGAATGCTGGAGCCCCCCCCCCCCCCTTCTCGCTGAAAATCACTCTTGGGAAGGTCCGGGGCTGGAAAACCTCGGTGCCTTCCCCAGCGTCTACAACCTCTTCCAAAAGGGCACAATGCTCTATGTCATAATTTATTGTTCAAGATCAAATATGATTCATGATCATTTGCTGTGATGGGCATCATCAATGATGTCTTCGTTGTTTTAAATAAACATTTCTTAGCACTAAGCCTGGCTCGTCGCGGATGTGCTGTGTTATAACCGCTCTGCTGTCGGGTGAGCCCTTTCCACATGGCACAGTTTGGCATTCAACAGGAATTTGGAGGCATCTGCTGCTAGAAATCCAACACGGTGGGGAAATGGTGTCATACAGCTTAGGGATGGTGACAAATGGACAAAGCTCAGACACATCTGACTCTGGCCACGGTGTCCGAGCGTGTTGAAGAGCCGGCCCTGCTCTGGACTCGTGCGCTTACGTATCACCACTACCAGAAAAGCTGTACACAAAGCAGTCACGGTGCCCACCTGCAAATGGAAGTGAGGGCGCATCTCTAAAAGAGCAGCTTTGCCCAGGCTTCGTTGCCTTTACAGACGTAACATTACGTCTATGTTGAGACTTTATGACTAGCTCAAATCCTCCAGGAGATTTACCCCTCCAGGGTTTACAGCTATTTACTACATGAACTCTTTTTCATAGAATCATGGAATGGTTTGGGTTGGAAGGGACCTCAGAGCCCATCCCATTCCACCCCCTGCCATGGGCAGGGACACCTCCCACTGGATCAGGGGCTCCAAGCCCCATCCAACCTGGCCTGGAACCCCTCCAGGGATGGGGCAGCACCACTGCTCTGGGCAACCTGGGCCAGGGCCTCCCCACCCTCACAATGAAGAATTTCTCCCTGCTCTCCAGTCTCTAGGTTTCAATTCTGTCAACCTATTCCTGAAAATCTCTGTGCCTAAAGGTGTGGAAGAGCTCTGGTTTAGGGACAGGCATTTGCAGGAGGGCTGCTACGAGGCGTTCCATACTAAAGCAGTTTCTGTGGAGCAGGGAAGGGGCTGACCAGTAGCAGAGGCACCGGCACCGCATCAGATCTGCCGCATTTATGCAGTGACAAAAAATAACTGCTCAGGAAAACTTTCTCGAGAACTGTGTTGACTTTATTGGCAGTGGTTTGGCTCTCGTACAGCGAACCATCAGCACCCCCTTCCCTGACACAGCACAGTGGCACCTTTCAGATCAGAAAGCATCTCATAACACCCTTTCTCTCCCCACCTCCAGGACAAGGAGACCTCCCCAGTGACTTGGGTGGGACCTCTCAGCCCAGGAGTGACCAAGGAGGTACCCAACGCCACCACAGCACGGCAATACCAGCACTGGGCTCGGGCCAGGCATCCCACCTTGCCATCACCATTGTGCCTCCTCCTTTGTGAGCCAAAGCTAAACCTGTGCTGGTGAAACGATGCACCCACACAGCCAGAGGCGCTAGAAGGCACATATTCAAATTTCTTCTCCATGAACCAAGTTGATTAAAGGCCACTCAAGAAGTAAAATGGTCCAAGCAGACAGAGGGCTCACCCTGGCTTTTGTGCTTCAGCAGAGGAACTGTGTCACCGGGGCAGAAGCACATGGAGCAGTGTCCACACTTCTCTCTATCCTCTGCAGGAGCGAGAAGCTGAAAACACTTAAAGGAACTTTGGCAGGAGCCACAAAAGATGTGAGATGGGTGAGAGGAAGAGTCAAGTCAGTTAAACCACAGTGAATCCATTGACGTTCCTGCTGCAACAGCTCCCAGCATGGCTTGCTGATGTCTTCTCTGGGCTATCAGCTACAAAGAGTCACATCTACTGTTCACTCCCCAGCAAGGGGAAGGATGAGACAAACTGCTCCTCGCATTCCTGAGTTTATTCTAAAACATCAGTTTGAGACTGTTTCTTAAGCAGGATTACATTTCCTTGTGCCAGTGTCTCCACTTGGCTGCATGGAGACCTCCTCCTCCATCCCATTCCCCTGTGGTGCCTGGGTCAGTGGGTTCGTGCTTCCAGCTCCGTTCAGTCTCATGGCACGTGTCTAACACTGGTGCTTGTTTTAAAGACAAAGGCCAGGGCTTGCAGCTAAAACACAGTAAAAGAGTTCAGATTCTTTTCAAAACCAACTTCTGCAGCAGGTCCAAACTCCAGGCTTGGCTTGGGACAGTTTTATCTTCTGCCAAGCTGCTCCTCTGACGAACGCTCCCAGCGCCAGAGGGAACTTGAAGTGGATGGCAAGACCATCTTCATGGCTTAAAAAACAAACACTGACATCCTTTAATTAGGCACATGAGTAAGAGTCCAAGGCTTCTGGTCAAGGGCTGAGGAACCAAATGGGGAGTTGAGGTCTGGCCTCTGAGCAGCAGCATGTCCGGGTGCCCCTCCTGTCTCACGGCAATTGCGCTGCACACCGCTGGCCATGGGCTCAAGATGGGCCACCATCATCCACTGTGGACAGGAGACGGGCGATCTGGGCCTTCTGTGCACGGGTGATGTGCTGCGCCATCTGGATGATGCAGTCCATGGCCACCTCAGGGTTGGCTTGGACCAAGCTGCAAGGCAGATAGAAAAGGGCAGCTACCTCAGGGGCCATAGCAGGAACTGCCTCTTCTCCACCACCCTCTGTCTCCCACCCAGGGGAAAGTGTTGCCCTTTGCATCCCACCTCCTAACGTCACTCACCTCCGGATGCGCTTGAGCACATAGTCCCGCTTCAAGTACTTGATGTTCTCACGGATGGCCGACTTGGAGCTGTCATCCTCTTGCATGTGCTTCTCCAGCCACTCCACCACCACCTGGTTGTTGTCCCAGAGGTAGCCCTGGGAAGAGAAACACCGTGAGCAGGAGCTCCTGCTGCCCACACAGCCTGAGCCCATCCTTTCTGCTGTGGCCTCAGGCTTTTTCCTCCCATGACAGAACCAAGCGATGAGATTTTCCTTCTCAGTTCCACACATACGGCACAGCGTGGCATGCTCCCCCGCTCCCATGTAATAGCCACCAGCAAAAAGGTTCAGTCTGGAAAGTGAAACCAGTGAAAACTTCACGGCCTGTTTAAAATCATAGAATGGTTTGGGTTGGAAGGGACCTTAAGGCCCATCCAGTTCCAACTCCCTGCCATGGGCAGGGACACCTCGCACTGGATCAAGTTGCTCAAAGCCTCATCCAGCCTGGCCTTGAACACTTGCAGGGATGAGGCATCCACGACTTCTCAATGATGATGAGTTAAGGTAAAAAGTTAAGGTAAAACGTATTTCCTTTGCAAGCCCTCGCTTCCCAGGTCAGCCAGGACAGGGCTCACCTGGTGAGATTCATGTCAGTGCTTACATTTGAGAGCAGCTCAAATGCAAAGATCTCAGGTGTCACTTCCACATTGGAAAGCTCTATCTGATGGTAGAAAATCTTTATTTGGGGGCCACCTCGCTATCACTAGACATCAGCATCCAACTACAGTCACCTGATTTGAAAAGACAGCCCCAGCCTCAGGGCTACTTAGCCACCCACCCCGGCTGCACAATGGTGATTCCCACCGCACATATAAAACCCTCAGGGAGGCACCAATGAAATGACTGAGCAACAGAAGAGCAAAGCGACAGCCTTTGGAAACCCCACAGGATGCAAGGAGACTTTGAGAAGCCAGGGCTGAGAGTACCTTCGCAGCTCCTTCTGTCTCCATGAACCAGCGCCGCAGCATGGACTGGATGTGCATGTGGCTCAGCTCACTGTTCGCCTTCAGGACCTCTGCCTTCACCATCTCTTCCAGCAGCAGCCGTCGGAGCCGCCAGTAGAAGAAGGAGCGGGCATTCTTCCACTCCAGGATGTCCTGCAGAAACAGGGACACGGTCCAGGTTCACCTTTGCAGAAACAAAAGGAGCTGGTGTGCAGAAAGAAGAGGAGCTGGTGTGCAGCCACCGCTCGCTCACCGCTCACACCAGCAGGCTTGAGAGCAGCTCTGCTGGGCTGGAGCAGCGAGAAGCACGCAGGGCAGGAACAGCACATGGAGCTGCAGCCCAGACCTTGCCCCTCCTGCCTTTGTGCCACCACAAGCCCCTTCCCACCGACGCCCAGGCTCACCGTGATGACGCCTTTCTCCTGCATGCGGCCCGGGGTGTCATGTAGGTCGGCAAAGTGCACGGCCACCTGGTAGTAGATGGGCAAGAGGAGCTCCTCCCGGGCCTTGAGTTGCTTCTCCAGATCCTTACGCTGTGCCTCAGACAACTCGGGGGTCCCTGCAGGACACGCTATGCTGAGCAGCCCACCCACCACTGCTGTGATGGGCTCCTCAGGCCACTGCAGGGGTTAGGCTCTGCTCAGTGCTCCTACATCGACCATCTCCACCAGGAAACGGGGCACCAGCATCATGTCTCTTTACATTTGGCCTCAGAAAGCCATGGCCACAAAGGGGCTGCACTGTTTTCAGTGCCTGCTGCAAGAGAGGTGGCAGGCGGCATTTGTGAGGACTTTGTAGGATCCCCCTTTAACAGGGTGGAGGGACGTGGGGGCAAGGTCCTCCCAGTTCAGCCCCACCATCTGTTGCACGCAGGAGCTGATCACAGAGAGGAAGGAAGGAAGGAGACCCAGTGCATTAAAGGCAGCCTCCGGGCAGCTCTGTAATGACTGTGTTGTCTCATTTAGATACTGATTTGGCGTTACCATCACCATTCCTCATCTCAAAGCATAGGAGCAAAACCCAACTACATTTACAGATCCCCCAGGAGATACGAGTATTTTGAAGTACCACCACATCCCCTTGGCAGGCCCCACCATCAGAAAAGCCATCAGGAATTTTCACAGCAGATTCCCTTACCCAGCTGCTCAACAAGCCTGGCATAGACAGTATCAATCCTCCTCATGGTCTTCACCAAATCTTTCTTCCTAAACTTGATCTCAACTGTTCCTCCAGGCTCCAGAATGCCTCCCCTGAAAGGAAAGTTTGGTAAAGCAGGGAGTAGTCTTCACAGCAGAATAAATCCTGGGACAAAATGTCCAGGTAACTCTCTCTTCTAAGAATTAGGGAGAGAGAAGTCCAAAAAGAGTTCTGTTTCCAGTTTAGGATTCTTGCCTGCCCTCCCACTCCTTATTGCTTGCTCCAACGTGCATTCATTCCGGTTAGAGAAAATGCCTGCTCTGCCCCCCCACTCCTTATTGCTTGCTCCAACGTGCATTCATTCCGGTTAGAGAAAATGCCTCCTCTGCCCCACAAGCATGTTGTACTCACCCACAGCCTTTGGACATAAATATCTCAGAGAAGATACCTGCCTTGCTGCTCTGTAAGAGCCCTGGAACTTTGAGCTGATGACTTTGATTGACCAAAGGGTCAAAAATACACATCTCAAGCCACCGGAGGTCCCTGCCAGTGGGACTACTGCTCTGCAGATCCATACACTGGCTTTTATTCCTCTGCACATGGGCTGCGCATGATGCATATGTACTTTGGACACTGACCTGCTCTCCTTGTCTGCGTAGAGCTCCACATGCAGGGGGTTGATGGTGGAGTCAATGACCACCCAGGAGCCTCCTCGCAGCTCCGCGTGTGGTGGGATATAGACCAGGACGGGCTGCTTAAAATCCCGGAGGCTATCGACAATGAAGGCGCCAAACTTCAGCATTTGGTCATACATGTCTGAAAACCAAAGGGACTTAGTGGCTGGGAGCCCCGACTGACATAAGACAGGCTGTTGCCCCTTGCCTCCTCCCAGACTTATCAGTCTACCTGCCCAAAGCCACTTTCTCCATGGGAGACACCAAATAAACCCACCAAAACCAGCCCAGCAGGAAATCACCAAGCTCTGGGATCTGGGTCCTGGCAGTGCCCTGTCACCTCCCCAGCTCAACCCCACATCCCAGAGCGGTACAAGCAGACCCTGGTAGGCTGGGCCATCCCAGGACCCGTGGGGTGGCAGGAGTGGTGGTAGCATGGCACAGCATGGGAATCTGGGCACCTTGAGCATGGATACCTTTCAAGCCACTGGAGAAGCCTCGCCAGTTGGCAAAGATCATCAGCGGAAGATGCTCCCGGTTGAAGTCCCGAATAGCCTGGGCTGTTTTAAAAGCAGAATCTGGAAACCAGACCTGCCCAGCCTGCTGGATTATCTGGAGAAGAAGGTGAAGAGCAGTGCTGAGACTGGCACTTCCCAGCACACTGCACTGGTAGGTCAGCAGCACGTGGTGTGAAAGTGCTGAGAGAAAACGAACTGCCCAAGCAACCTTGATTTCATCAGTCTTTAAGGAAAATCAAGACACACCAAAGGGTTACAATAAGCTTTTTCCCCACTCTCCCCTCCAAGCTGCCTCTTGGCTACGCTAAGGTCTCCTCACACACCTTTGCTTCTGAGTCTGGATTGGCAGGGTCCGCAGGGATCGTCACTTCCACGGAGCGGGTCTCAACAGCAATGACACCCACTGGGAGACCTCCGAGCCTGCAGCAAAGCAGGATGGCCTCAGCAGAGGCCAGCCCCCCTCCATGATCCACCCTAGCCCCACCAGAGAGGTGAACCCCCTCCAGCACTCCAAAAGCAGTGCCATGGCCAGGGCTCAAGTGCACCTGAGATGCACGCAGGCTCCTGGCAATGTGCTCTGCCCTGGGGCTCCATCCCTTGCACCTGGTAGTACCTTGCTCGGCCAACCACAACTGTCTGAGCCCATGGTTTCATGATCTCCAAGAAGCTGCCCTGGTCAAAGAAGCCGCTCTGCCAGGTCCCCTTGAGAGCTGCAGAGCACATGGAAAAGTGAAACAGTGCAACAGAGAGCACTGAACGGCTCCCTGTGCACCGACTCAAAGCAAAAAGCACCTTCTGCATTGGGATGGGGGAGTTGCAGTCACAAGATGCACTAGGGAGCGTTGCTGCAGAGGTCTTGGACTTACTTGGGTGGGGTCTCCCTGCCAGCATCCACCTGGGGTCATAGGGGACTTTGGAAGGGACAAAATCGATTTCTCTGTCAATGGGGTCACTTATGGCAATGACGGGCACCGGGCTTTGGTTATCCTGCAAGTGAGAGCCCACAAGGGCACGTCACCAGCCAGGTCTGGGGTAACACCTCCCACCAGTGTCCTCCAACACCCTCCTACCTTGGGTATGTATGAAAGCCACTGCAGAATGGTGTAGACCCCCTCAAAGTCATCTGGGACGGTGACATGGGAAACGCCGTTATTGTGCATGATCTGCACGCCTCCCAGCTGGTTATTGGATGTGTAAACTTCACGCCCCAACACCTGGCCAGAATTAGCAACAGAAACAAATGGGTTTCTGATAACACAGGAGCTGCTCCTCCTTGCTCTGGTTCTCAAGTCAAACACCTGTACAGGCTTGTTCCCTCTGGTTTGAGGCTGAATTTCCACCTCGACCTACAAGGCTGAAGTGAAATCCTGCTTTAAACAAGCACATCAGTTTAGCTAAGCAGGTTTCAAATCAGCTCAAACCAGTGCTATTCTGCCCAGAAACGGGTCCTGCCTGCGGGACCAGAGCCAAGCAGTTCCTGTGGCAGATCCCCAAGGACTGATGCACCATAAAGTGGCCTCTAAAGCGACATCAAACACCTGCGGGGTGGCATTCTCTCAGTTCTCAGAGATGAGCACAGATGCAGTTGCCCTGCAGCTCCTCCAGATAGGTCCCATGAGATGATGTGCAAGGAACTGCCACCTCTTCTCGGGACAAGGAAGGAGCCCATGCATGTAGTGCCATGAGGGCTAACGCTGGTGGAGGACTTCTCAGGACAAGGAAGGAGCCCACGCATGTAGTGCCACAAGGGCTAATGCTGGTGGAGGACACGCAGCCACAGCACAGCACCTTATTGAGAGCCGTGACGCCGGTGAGGATGATGTGGGAGTTCTCCACCTGGATGACGCGCTGGCCCAGCCTCACCAGGTAGGCACCGATCCCGATGGCCCGACAGGTCACCTGGGCACATACACCAGGACAAATGGGGTTACTGGGGGGAAAAGGCTGTAGCATGGTCTGTGAGCACCAGGTCAATGATGCTCTGCAGGGGTTTGCACACTCAGGTTGATGGTTGCAACCTGTTATTCCCCCAGGATGACCTCAAAAGCAAACAGGAGAGAGGGGAGGAGCAGAGCAGGGATGGGGCCAACAGCTGTACCATGCTGATGGTCACTATTTCATCGTAAGCACGAGAGGACTCCCCGGCAATGGTACCAGCAGCTCTCAGGTTTTCCACCCCAAATCCATTATCCTTCCCGATGATGTCCAGGAGGACGTACCTGCAGGAAAAGCAGAGCCATAGTGGTATGGACAGGACAGAAGGAAGCACTTGCGTGCATGAGGTATCCAGCAGGATGCTGAGCCAGGATGTGGGAGCTGCATCCTGGCAGCGACGTAGGACGTGGCTTGGGGTGGCTCTCTGCACCCCATGGGATAGTGGGGCTCACCTGGACTCGCCCCCTTCCTCCACGTGCTCACAGTGCACCGAGTTCATGGTGCTGATCCTCGTGTAGTCCTGGGGAGTCAGGTAGAGGTACTTGAACCCCTGTAAATAAAGAAGAAGAAAAGTCATGGACCCCTTGTGCACATGCTCCAGTGGGACACGGTTCTCCAATCCCAACCCAAACCCATCCTATGCATCAACAGCGGCTCAGGGATCAGGGCTGGGCAACGCAACCACACTTTGTCTCCACCCCGCTGGTCCCTGTGGCACTGGGTGCAGGTGTGTGCTCCCCCCTCAGCACTGATCCTATGGGTTTATGTGCCAGTTTAGCCCTGGTCCTTCCTGCCCCAAATAAACCCCCTGCTGTTATCTATGATGGCAGGAAGGGAGGTGCCCACACACCTTGTAGGGGTCTTCAGGGTCCACCCAGGCCACCTGGAACATGTGCTTTATCTCGTCAGCAAAGCCGATGCGGGCACCGCTGTTGGCAGCGATGTAGATGCGGGGGATGCCTTCAGCTCTTGCCAGCTCCGAGGCCCGGAGGAAGACTAGGTCTTCCTCTGGTCCGAAGGAGCCGATCTTGTGCGTGATGTCATTGCAAATGAGCACGATGTCCCGGCCTTTTGGATACTCAGGGGTCTTCAGCTTCATTTTGAAAGCAACCATCCCCACCTGCCCCAAAAGAGCATCAAGTCACAGGGTAGGCTCTTCCAGAGGAACTGGATCAGAGCCAGAGACTGCATTAGCAGACAGAAAAAAATGCTTGCTTGAGGAATATCCTCTGGGCTTTGAACACAGCCAGACCAGGGAAGCCACAGCCATTCCCTGTGCCTCAGAACAGCTTCCACCCACCACGTGCTCTCACCTCATTCCCAAATCACCCCCCCATCTCATTCCCAAATCACCCCCTCTACCTCATTCCCTCCAGGGATTCTCTTCATCTGCACCAGGTGCCCCTGTGAGTCCAGCACCAGCTCGGTGTACGTCAGGACATCCTTGGGGTACAGCTCCGAGGAGACCCACAGCTTGAAGAGAGCCTGCAGATACATCACACATAGGACAAGCTGAAAGCACGGGGCTGCAGCAGCTCCGAGGCTGTCACCAAGCGCAGACACACACTCCTGCAGTGGGATGTGACTTGGGGAGCACAACTTTGTGTTAGAACCACAAGCCCTGCTGCCAAACCTCCCTGAACGGGGCTTTCTGGTTCATGTTCTCTGTGAATACAGCTACAACAGTTTGCAGGAGTTAGGAATCTGTTTAGAAATGCTTCATAGAATCAAAAGCGTAGGGGTTTGGGCTCTTTTCCTCATTTGCCAGCTCAGGGAAGAGGATTCTTCTCCCTAGATGGGAATGTCTGGGGAGGGTGGGGAAGAAAAGCAAATGCAATCCCTTGGATCCTCTTCCTGTACAGCCAGGCTCACCTGTCTGATCATCTCAGGGAAGTCATACACATAGGTGGTGCCCAAGGACTGTGCCTGGAACCGCTTGGCCTGAAGCAGGTCTTTGGTGACGTAGGGGGTGTTGATGAGCATCCCGTGCTGCGGCCCTTGTTTGTCTCCATACGAATGAAACATGATCTGGAGAGAAGGGCAGTGTTGGCTGCCTTCCCTCGGTGTGCAGGAGAGTCCTCTCCAAAACACTAAGGTGCAAGACTCTACTCAGCCAAACAACCAGATCTTTCACCCCAGTCTTTGATATGAGGACAGGCTGAGGGTTGGGGTTGTTCAGCCTGGAGAAGAAAAGGGTCCAGGGGGACCTTAGAGCACCTTCCATACTGAAAGGGGCTCCAGGAAAGCTGGGGAGGGGCTCTGGAGCAGGAAGGGGCAGGGACAGGACAAGGGGAGTGGTTTGAAGCTGAAAGGGGGGAGATTGAGATGAGATCTTTGGGAGAAATGTTTTGCTGTGAGGGTGGGGAGGCCCTGGCCCAGGTTGCCCAGAGCAGTGGTGGCTGCCCCATCCCTGGAGGGGTTCCAGGCCAGGTTGGATGGGGCTTGGAGCCCCTGATCCAGTGGGAGGTGTCCCTGCTCAAAGCAGTCAGACCTGGATGGGCTTTAAAGTCCCTTCCAATTCAAATCATTCTGTGATTCTATTTAGAGCACAGACTGCAACACTGCTGTGCTGCAAGTACCGGTAACACCACAACACTGACCTTCACTCGCCAGACCAAAAACTGCCCAACTATGCACCAGCAACACCATTTTGGAGTAAAGCATCATCCTGAGGTACCCAACTAGGTGCAGCACAGATGGGAGTGAAACCGAGCCAGTCCTGGGAACGCTGCTACACAGTCCCAGGAGCTCTGGGACAGACCAGCAGTGCAGGTGCACAAGGATTTTTACAGAAACCACCCCAAAGCTTTGTCGTAGCCGATGGCTGCTCAATCATTTATGGCTGGGTTCCCACTCGCTACCTCCTGTGGTTACTCACACTGCCAGTGCTGGGGTCTCTCACTTCCTTGTAGAGACTGATGTCCAGGTAGTAGCCAGACTCGTTGGTCAGGAAGAGGCGGATGGGGATGGCGGTGGCAGTGGGCGTCAGGCGGATGTTGATCTTCACCTCAGCCTGCAGGACCCGCAGCTTCCAGAGGCGGCTGCCGTAGCGCATCACCATGGACCGCACCGACTCCTCAATCTAGGCATAGGGCAGGACACAAGCGGGTCCGTGGTCTCAGGGATTCCACTGTCCCTGATGCCAAGGCTGGAGCAGCGCTGTTGCATCTCCACCCCAAACAGGCGTTTGAGATTCGCTTTGGGTGAGCCCCTTCCCTGTCTCCATCCCTGGGGGCTGGTGCTGCCATCCAGCCTCTCCATGTCGGAGAGAGAAAGACAGTGCCCTGCATCCTCCTGAATGCACACAGATACACTCTTCTGTACCACACACCGCCCAGAGGAAGAGCCTGACACCCACCCTCCTGCCCTCCAGCAGACTCCTGCTTGCCCCAGTCTGTACAAAAATCCCTGCTCAGTGCAAAGTGTGACATCTCAGCCCCTCCCCATCAAACAGCCCACAGCGAAGGTCTGACACAGAAATTAAGCTGCAGAGGTCTCTGGAGCTGCCAAATCCATCCCCCATGCAGGGTCGGGTGGGCACTGGATGGGTTGGGGGCTGACAGCCGCTATTGGGGATGACAGCCCATCCACATGGAAGTACCAACACAGGGGATGACACGGCTTCCATCCCCACGTCAGCACTGCACTGACAGTGGGAAACAGGACATGGAGAAACACACCTTGGAGGGGTCCATGATGACTGTCGGGACGAAGTTGAGGAAGATATGGTTGCAGTCGGTGCGGACAGCAGTGTTGTTGAAAGCCACCTCCAGCTCATCCATCGCCTCCAGGAGCAGCCGCTCACCCTCATTCTGCAGGTACTCGAAGGAAGCCTCCTGCAGAGCACCAGGTGGTTCAGGAGCAACCGTATCAACTCCTACATCCAAAATGCCCCCACCTCTGCCTGTACAACCCGGGGACCCAGCAGTGCCGCCTTGCCTTGGTGATGAGGTCCGAGTGGCGCACGATGGCGCGGATGAAGAAGCGGTAGTCGGTGGCCTCAGCGCCCGCCTGCACTTTGGCAGCCCCAAGGTAGAGATGCATCTTGTGGTTGGCGCAGGGAATGGCCGTCAGGTCGAAGTTGCGCATGCGGCTCAGCTCCAGCTGGAAGGCCAGTGCCGGCTCCAGGTGCCGGTAGATGCGATCTTCTGCAAACTGGTGTGGCAGGGAGGAGTGAGCAAGCAGCTGGCCAGCTCAGCAGCAGCTGGACCCCACTCTTAACCACACCTCTTACCTCATCCCTGGCTCGGAAAGTGAAAAACTTTGGGAATTCTCTCTGGAGGAAAGCAGAGAGAGAAGAAAACATGAATACATGTGAAAACACAGAGAATTTCTCTGATTTTCAGTGAATCCATTACAGAGATAAAACCTTGCAGGCTTCCTCCTCCCTCAAAGGAAAAAGAGCTGGAAGGAGTTGATGCCTTTGAAAGGCAGCTTAAAGCTATGGAGCAGCCACACAGGACGCACATTACTGGAGACATTAGCAGCGTAAAGGATAATACAGGAGAAAAGTCATTCATTGAATTCCTCCATTAATTAATTCCCAGCTCTTGATGTACATGAAGTGCATCCATCACTCAGTGCTGTGTTTATAAGGTGTTTCCAGGCATTTTAAGGAGGCAGAAGCATGATATCTCTAAAGTCACTCCACCCATCCACAGCTCAGTGCGCACTCACCTGCTGGGCAATGAGAAATGTGATTCTCCGGAGACCACAGTCAACAAGGACATTTTTCTACACAGAAACAGAAGATCCCACCGGTCATGAAAGGTTAAGCATCTTCACCGAGGGAGCAAACAAAACCCAACCGGCAGCCACGGGGTGCAGCGTTTTGGGGAGCCGTGGAAGTGAGGAAGTGCTTTGGGGTACAGTGCCCTGGCTCGCAGGGTCTGCAAAAAGGGTGTCTGGCCTCACTGTCCTACCTTGGACTGGGCAAAGGCTCTGAAGATGGGCACCAGCTTCTCGTCTTCCATGTGGTCAGCCCAGTGGAGCGCAATGTTGAGGATGTGGATTGGCTCCTCATGGACGTTCTGGCAAAAAAACTTCCCAGTCAACCCTGACCAGCAGCACCACTGCCATCCTGGCACTGCCTGGTAGGGGCAGCAATGGCGTTATGCCCACCTTGGCATCCTCCTCCTCATAGGTGGTGGCTCGTGCCTCGCTGAAGATCACGTTCTCCGAAGGTGGGTTGGTGAAGCATGAAATCACTTCATCGAAGTTCCTGCCCAAACAGTGGGGATGAGGTGACAAGTCAGCACGTTGTGTCCACTCACTGCCCAAGGGGACACCACCAGGACCTGCTGTGGCAGGGAGCAGGGACCAGGGCAGCAGCCTGGGGGCACGCCCTGGCTCAGGTGGACCCCAGGAGCCTGTGGCAAAGCTACAGCTCTGAGCACTGCTGTGTTCATGTGCAGAGATGCTTAACCCATGCCAGGCAAGCCCCCCTCAGGCTCCACATGTCCCCAAATGACGTGTCACATCCCCACCAGGTAACTTGTACTGAAAATATCGATCAGCCCTGACTTCCAGCTCTGGAAGGAACAAGAGCTGTCCTGAGCACTGTCCAGACACCACCAGCTTCAGCTCTTCCACCCACTTTTGCTCTCTAACAACTGCAGCAGAACCCAAAAGGCATGTACATGACCAGCCAGGCACATCGCTGCACCCCAACCTTGTGAAGTCCTCGAATCTGTCAAAGGCCACCATAGCTCCCATCCGCTGGCTCTGGGGAGAAAAGCCACTGTCCATGAAGAGCTCCGTGCTGTGCCGGGCCAGGTCAGGGTTGGAGATGCTGATGGGGACAGACATCCTGCACAGGGGAGGAAGGCAGGCATCAATCATTGGTGGAGGCATCTCTCCTGGGTCTGATGGGAAACAATCAGGTCCCAGGTAGGACCTGAGCCAGAGAGGGCACATCCTGTTCCACTGGCAAAGGGAGAGCGTGGCAGGCAGCTCCCTCTGAGGCTCCCAACAGCTTTGCAAAAGGACTGTGTCCAGGGGAGCAGGACCCCTGGAGTGATGCCAGTACCTGTTTGGGTGGGAAGAGGGCAGCATGAACTGGAAGTCCACCAGGCAGGTGCCATCTGAAAGCTGCCGGTGCTGCAGGCTGTTCAACTCGTAGGCGATGTACCCACGGCGCACGTACACCTAGGATGGGGACGGCAGGAGGTACCGCTGTACCCTGCTCCCAACACCCCCCCATGCACCCCCAAGTGCTTGTGTGCCCCCCACAGCCCTCACCTCCAGCGCTGCCATGCGCACCACCTGGTTGGTGTGGTAGAAGAAGAAGGGAAGTACATCAAAGATGGTGGTTTCTGAGAGGATCAGTTTCTGGGGAAAGAAAGTAAAATTTATGGCAAAGATGAAATAGGACCTCCTTGCCCCATTGCAGGATGGGGAAGACTTGTCCCAAAGAGGTCTTGCAACGTAAGGCTGTGCAGGATCGGCCACTGGGGTTACACGGGACACCACCAGATGATGTGGATCCGCAGGTCAGTCCCAAGCCAAAGGGGGTGAGGAGCTGGGCATGAGGACTGGCAGGAATGGGGTGCACCCCATCCTGTGCTCCGCACAGACACTGACCCTGCACAAAGGCTGTCATTGCTTTTTTTGGCTGTTTTTAAGACCAAGCCGCTTGCAGCCAGACCTCCTCACCAAAGCCACCCAAATTCCCTCTAAGGAAAAACATGCGATTCCCAACCTTCAGGTTTTCAGGGCAGTACTCGTGTCCGTACATGTCAATAGCGGAGAGGAAGATGGACTCCACCTGGTTGTGTCGCAGCTCGTAGGAGGGCAAGTGAGAGGCAATGAGCACCTGCAACAGGAGAGGAGACTGAGAGCATGAAGGATGGGGATGGGAACGGGAATGGGGACAGCACGGTGTGGCCCTTGCTGACCTGCCGGGCTCTCAGCGCCACTTTGGAGTGCTCAGTCTTGCTGAGCTGTGTCAGCTCTTGGAGGATGGCTGTCAGCTCGTCCGTCAGCGTGGGGTCACGGCCACACAAGTGGTCCTGCAACACACACACCACCATAGCCCAGCTTGGGTCCCTTCGCTGCAGGACAGCTTTGCCCTGTGCCTCTGGCCCTGCACATGCTAAAGGGGGAAAAATGCTGCTCTTTGAACCGAGTGCAGCAATGCAACAGGCCAGAGGGGTGATAAAGTTGCCCCAAAGACATAGGAAAAGATGCTTGGATGTAAAACTCGAACCCTGGGGGTGTACTAAATGGGAGCAGAAAATCAGCTTCTTGGGTCTGTCCACTTTTGAAGAGAAAGCAGAGGGCTGTGGTGGCCACCCACAGCCACGTCCCATCCCACAGCGATGCAGAGCTTGCCTCGGCTCACGGGCTTTTCCCTGCCACCAGCCTTTATGTCTGGTATCTTGGGGCATGGACTGTACTCACTATCAGCATGATCACCAGCAGGTTCTTCTTTGCCACCTGGGCATGGGAGAAGATGCTCTCCAGCACGGGGGTCATGTCAGGTTTGCACTGCTCCCGCAGGCTGATGACACACTTGTCATAGTGAGCTGCGGGGCAGAGTGTGGTGAGCCCTGCCGATCTCCTCCAGACAGCCCTGCAGACCCCCCTGGAGATCCCTCAAGCTCTCACCATGCTGGAACTGTGTCTCCACTTGCAGGTAGCGTCGCAGCAGGTCCAGCACCACCGCCTTCATGTAGCCCCGGATGCCGCTGCGGTACCTGGGGAGCGGAGAGCCCGGCGTGCTGCGACGCAGCAGAAGTGGGAAGGGGACCCAGGAAAGCCAGGGTGGGATACAGGGCTCACCTCTGCACCAGTTGCACCACGCTCTGCGTGTTCATGAAGAAGACCTCCCGCTCAGCCTTCCTCTGCAGCGTGGCCGCGTGGGTGTCCAGCACGCTGGCGATCTGCAGGGAGAGGACACGGAGTCCAGTGGAGCTCAGGGCCAAAGCGGCCGCAGGGCTCCTGTTCCCGCAGCTCACCCGGGTCAGCACTGCTGCAATGCTTTGGCTTGGGTTTTATCTCCCAAGGTGAAAATGCAAAGTGAGAAATAAATAGAGAAACACAAATAGAGAAACACAAGCATCGAAGCACTAAGGTTTCTCTCGCTCTACTAATTTTCTACGTTATCTCTTGGCAGAACACATTCAGGCAGAAACTGCAAAGCAGCTCCAGCTAAAAAGGGAGCGAAGGCCAAGGTGGGGAGTACAGCCCCTGCAGCACTCACCTGCTGGCTGGGGAAGCGGCAGAGCACCGAGGTGATGTTGCTGGCGTACTGTGCCATCACCTTCCGGATCGACTTCTCCACAGACAGAGGGATCCTCCCTGAAATGCTCGTCATGATTTCCTGCAGCTCCAGCAGGGGCAGCGAGGGGTCCCGCAGGGTCTTCATCAGTTGTGCCACCCACTCCTTCACCTGTGGAGAGCAGAAGGTGGTGCCACCTGCACCTGAACCCAACAGGGATGCCTGCACCCACTGGAGCTGCCTGAACAATCCAGAGATGCCTGCACCCACTGGAGCTGCCTGAAAACCTCCGGAGATGCCTGCACCCACTGGAGCTGCCTGAAACCCTCCGGAGATGCCTGCATCTACTGGAGCTGCCTGAACCCTCCAGAGGTATCTGCTCCTACTGGAGCCGCCCACACCGTCCAGCACTACGTGCCTTGCCATCATGACAAACATGAGGCAATGGGCTAAGCAAACCCTGGACCACCTTTGCTCCCAGCCTACCTTGGTGCTGAAGTAGGGCTCGGGCAGGCAGTACCCATTCATGACATTGGTGAGATTGTCCAACACGTTGCGGAGAACCTGGTGCTGCTTCTCTCCAGTGATGGGAAGGGCCTGCTGTGCTGGGAGCCCCCCTGTAAACAGCTGTGCCTGGAGAGAGAGGTGGGCTGATCCAGAGTCCTCGCTGACATGGGATGCAACCACCCCTGAGAGCCCTGACAGCCCCAGAGAAACCAGCACAACCCCTCCAGCTTTTGGTTAGACATGGAGGAAGCACCTAACACTCAGCTTCATGTCTCTGTCAATGCCTCGTCCTGAAAACAAAGCAGATAAACTGGAAACGTAGACAGAGCACTATAAATACAGTTATACTGCACACCGAGTAAGTGCTCGTGGGATGCTTCCGCAGAGCAGCACTGCAGCGTGCAGAGCAGCCACCACAGCCCCAGCTCAGCTGGTTCAGGGATGCAGCACGACCGTGTCTGCACCACCCCACGCCAGCACGTGGACACACGCCTGCTGATGCCCCAGCCAGGGCAGCTCTTCTGTTTTGTCCTCTGCTTGAGCATCCTTGACACCCTGTGGGATGCTCTTTGGGAGCAGATAGGAGGGAACGAGAGGACATGGCCTCAGGTTGTGCCAGGAGAGGCTCAGGTTAGATATCAGGAAAAATGTCTTCACTGAAAGGGTTTCCAAGCACTGGCAGAGGCTGCCAGGGAAGTGGAGTCACCACCCCTGGAGGGATTTAAAAGACAAGTGGATGAGATGCTCAGGGCTATGGTTTAGTAGAGATAGGTATGGTTGGACTCAGTGATGTCAGAGGTCTTTTCCAACCAAACGATTCTATGAGCAGCAAGGTGGCTGGCTCCCAGCAGACTCACGGGCTTCACTTTGGTGGGATCATCCAGCTCGAGCCGGGCTATGACACAGCCCGCCTCCAGCAGCGCGCCCGGCCGCTTGATGTAGTGCACACGCCCAGCCTCCTCCACCGTCAGCGTCATGATGATCTTCATCACCTGAGTGAGGAGGGGTGGAACGGTCGCTGAGCAAGAAGTGCCTGTGTGCAGAGTGCCTTGGGCACCACAGAGGCACTGGAAGCTTTGATCTTAGCCGTGTGCCAGCACTACAGGAGCAGAGCTCCTCTGGGCTCTCCTGCAAAACCCACCTCAATCTCTGCGTAAACGTTCCCCTCAGCTACATGGCCACCGTCATCCACGGTGTACTGCAGCAGCTTCCCCGCAGAGGGTGAACGCAGTATTGTCGGGTCCTTCTGCTTCTCAAAATCACATGTTTTGTTGCCGATGGTGATCCGGTATCTTAAAGAAAGGGAAAAGTCTTGCCAAACAGCCACTGGTCAGGGTGGGAAGCTGTGGGGAGGCAGCAGGAAGGTACCTGTCAATCTCCTCCTTCATGTAGGTGGTGTAGCTGTTGCCATTGTAGGAGAGCAGCAGCCCGCCGTCGTTCAGCCGGTGCACGTCTATCTCGATGTGCGTGTGGTTCATGATGATGACGTACGTCGTCAGGGACTGGCGGGCAACCTGCAGGCAGCGGCCGGTGAGAACCTTCAGTGCAACAGCCTTTCTAGGGGCTGGTGGGAACAGCAAGGGGTGAGGAGCATCTCTCCAAGCTCAGCACAAAGGTGGTGCAGGAGCAGCACGAAGCCACGGGTGGGGCTGTGCGAGGAAGCGATGGAGGCAGCAACCTCAGGCTGTACCCAAAGAGCTGGTTCAACACAGCCTGGAGCTGGTCTAACTCAGGGCTCACCTGCTGCTTTTGTTGTTAGTGGGGAGGGTTTGCATGAAGTTTGACTAATGAAGTTTAAAAACAAGAAAAGGATATCCTTTACTAAACCCAGGGCAACCATATCTCTGAAAATGTCTGTCTAGTTAAAATTAGGTGGTTGATATTATTATTATTATTATTATTATTATTATTATTATTATTACCCTCATTTTTATGTTGCATATTTTTAGAGGACAATCTTGTATTCACAGCTCCTTTCTCCTTCAGGACAGCCCATCCCTGTCCCCACGAGAAGCACTGCAGCTGGCTCAGCAGGAGCCCAACACAGCCCTCACCTGAAGAACATACTTCACACCCTCATAGATGAGCTCCACGTCGACGATGTTCAGCAAGGAGGCTGCTGGCAGCACCTGCCCCCTGAAACACAACGGATGGGTCTGGCCCCGCGAGCGCTGCCTGCCTGGTGCGCCGGCGGGGAGCCAAGAGTGCGATGTGAGCGGTGCTGCTGGCCTCGGGCTGTGCGGGAGGGCACGAAGGTGACAGGAGGGGACAAATATCTGCTTTAAATGATCCATGTGGGCACCCTGTAAAAATACACGCAGAGGCAGGCCAGGCACTGGCAAAACACACTGAGATAAGGGTGCAGGGGAGAGCCCTGTGTCCTCCAAGGCCAGAGGAATAACCTTGACATTCTAGTGCAAAAACAAAAGCAAGCTGCCTTCAGTCAAGCGACTTTCCTTTGGAAGCTGTTTTCCCAAGCACACGTGAAGCTTTTTCCCCGCTCCAACTAAAGCGATAGCGGAGAAGCCAGAGCCGTGGGTCACAGCGGATCCTCCTGGTTCCCAGGCTTTTGCAGCAAAAGTGGGAAGGAAGATGGCCCAAGGAAAGAGAAACTCAGGTTTCCATGCACACAGGCTGCCAGGAGCCGCCTTTTTAGGACATGCAGTCCCTGCACCCATGGTGTGCCCAAGGCCCAGCCACCGCTCCGCACCTCTCCAGCGAGTGCAAGAAGTCAGTCATGCACGTCCTGAAGGTGGCATCTGCGACGTTGAGGGCACCACAGACAACACCCAGCATCGTGTCCGGCTTCTCTGCCTGTACGGGGCAAACCCAACAGGGTTTGGGTATTGCACCAGAAGAGGAGCAGTGACCCCAGGGAAGGACAATCACCTCACCTGCACTTTCTCAGCGATCAGATGGTCCAGCCAGCCAGTGTCGATCTCGTTGTTCTGGAAGCTTTCTGTCTCCAGCAGCCTAATCAGATACTCCACCGTGGTCCGGAAATCCCCACGGATTGACAGCTCTTTCAGGGCCACCACCATGTTCCTTTTAGAGAGCAAACCCCTCCGTTAATGACCAACGAGGCAGCGCCTGGCTTTCAGCAGAGGAAACTGGGGAACCACAGGGACTGGGGTGACAAGCGCCCAAGCCCTAGGCACTCTCATGCCTGGACAGTCTCACAGTCAGCACTGACATAAGAACACACTTAAATATCCAGGACAGATTTGTTAAGTGTTGCTTGATTATTGAATAAACATGCCAGCTCACTGGCACCAAGCACGTGCTTAGCGGGTCACTACAACCTGGATTCAAGGATCCGATTGATGCCCTGATCCAGTGGGAGGTGTCCCCGTCCATGGGGTTGGAACTAGATGGGTTTTAAGGTCCCTTCCAACCTGAGCAGCTGAGAGAGCTGGGGTTGTTTAGCCTGGAGAAGAGGAGGCTGAGGGGACACCTTATTACTCTCTGCAACTACCTGAAAGGAGGTTGTGGAGAGGAGGGAGCTGGGCTCTTCTCCCAAGGAACAGGGGACAGGACAAGGGGGAATGGCCTGAAGCTCCACCAGGGGAATTTCAGGCTGGATATCAGAAAAAAATTCTTCACAGAGAGAGCCATCGGGCACTGGAACAGCTGCCCAGGGAGGGGGTTGAGTCACCTTCCCTGGAGGTGTTTAAGGAACGAGTGGATGAAGTGCTTAGGGACATGGTTTAAGGGAGTGTTAGGAATGGTTGGACTTGATGATCCAGTGGGTCCATTCCAACCTGGTGATTGGAATTGCACCGAGAAGCACCATTCTCAACCTCTCTGATAACATCCCCTTTTCCCAGCTCATACACCAATGGCAGGTAATCCCAAGGACAGTCGCTCTCTCTGCCTTGGCCCACCATACTCACGAGATGGCCTCTTCCCTGTTCTCTCCCCATGAGAAGCAGTGCCCAAACTGTGAATCAGCAAATTCATGCAGCCCCCCGGCTGCCGCCACGCTGAAGTACCCCCAGACGTTCTTGCTGCTTCGGAAGTTCAGCTCCTGCACCGTCCCTGAGCTGGGCTTGAAACCCTGAGAGAAAACAGAGGAGAAGGCATGGATAAACCAGGCTTGAGACTCATGCAGGGTACATGGAGAAAGGGAATCCCTGTGCCGTTTGTCGGTCTACAGGTGGATCTCACCGATCCCACAGGTGGAACACCCACGAGTGTTGGGTGGCTGAGGAGGACCATGCCCAGTTCATCCCCCGAATGGTAGGGTACCCCGATAACCCACAAGTGGGGACTATGTAGGAGAGTCCATTCCCTTGGCTCACCTCCTCAGGGTTCTCACTGGTGATGCGGGCAGCGATGACGTGGCCCCTGGGCACAGGGGTGTTGGTGGGGTTGTGGAAGCAGATCGGCGTATCACCCCACGGGCTCTCCCCGTACAGCACCCGGATGTCTTTTATCCTGTGCAACGGGATGCCCATCGCAATCTGCGTGAGAAACAAGGAGGAGTTTAGTTGTCGAACCAAGAATTTAGCATCAAAATTACAACTGGGAGACATCAAGAAGTGGTTTGAATGACGAGTGAGGGGAAGAGGTGCCATGCTGCAGGCAGCCGCTCCCAGCGGGGAGCCAGGGTGAAAGAGGAATCATAGAATCATGGAACAGAATCATAGAACATCCTGAGTTGGAAGGAACCCACAAAGATTGTCGAGTCCAACTCCAG
Organism: Cuculus canorus; assembly: GCF_017976375.1. Taxonomy (NCBI): domain Eukaryota; kingdom Metazoa; phylum Chordata; class Aves; order Cuculiformes; family Cuculidae; genus Cuculus; species Cuculus canorus. Next base: position 9,087,663 of record NC_071417.1, read on the forward strand.
TTCCTGCACAGGACACACCAACATTCACACTGTGGGGTTGAGGGTGTTGGCCAAATGCTGCTGGAATATTGTCAGGCTGTGATTGCTTCCCTGGGAGGTGTTTCAGTGCTCCACCATCCTCTGAGGGAAGAACCTTCTCCTAATACCCAATCTTAGAGGCAAGAGGGATGCTACCTTACTTCCACCTGTACCCTACATGCTGGTACATGGGACAGCTTTCCTTTGCCAGGCTCCAATGCAGCACTTCTCCCTAAATTGCAAGGCTGCTTCATCTACTACATCCCCCCAAGTCACCCATGTGCACTCAGGTACCTGCAGCTGGGCAGCAGGGAGGTTCACATCTGCAATCATCTCTGTGCAAGGATGCTCCACCTGCAGGCGCGGGTTCAGCTCAAGGAAGTGGAAGCTCCCATCCTCACTGTAGAGGTACTCGACGGTGCCTGTGCTCACGTAGCCCACTATCTGGGCCAGGCGAACTGCGCACTGCAGGAGAGGGTGAAACCACAAAGGCAGGGTCAGGATTGTCCCAGACAGAACGGCTGCAGTGTCCTTGCATGGATCCAAGAAGGGATGGAGCTCCCTACTCAGCCTGGGGAGTCCCTCCCTTCCTGGGGAGCCTCAGGAGCCAAAACCCACAACAATCTCAGCAAGGATCAGTTTCTCGCTAGCTCCCGGTGCTGCCCAAATATCAGAGTCGCTCACCTGCTCCATCACCTCAATGACAGAGGGAGCTGCAATGGTGGTAGGTGCCTCCTCAATGATTTTCTGGTGGCGGCGCTGGATGGAGCAGTCGCGGCCAAAGAGGGAGATGGCGTTGCCATACTCATCAGCCAGCACCTGCACCTCCAGGTGTCGTGCATGCTGTGCCAGCTTCATCAGGAAGATGGGAGACCCAGGAGCCTCCGCCTGCACCTGCAGTGAGGGAGAGAGATGTGTTTGGCATCACTCGCCAAGGTTCACCCCAGGATGGTCCTGCGGTGGGTCGAAGTGGGAAGCACAAGACACCTGGAGTGGAGCGGAACCCTGTTTTATGCCCCAGGATGGGACAGGGATGGGAAAGGGGTTGAGGGTTTTGGGCACCTCTCACCTGCCGGAAGCAGGCACCAAATTCCTCTGCTGCCTCCACTTTTCGGATGCCTTTGCCCCCACCGCCTTCTGCTGCTTTGATCATCAGTGGGTAGCCGATCCTCTTGGCCACCTGAGGGGGGACAAGAACTGCAGTGACCAAAGTGCTTTGAGCCTCAACCCATCATCCCAGTGGCCCCAAGCATGATTGCTTCAAGCTGCATCTGTGCAGAGGGAAAAACTGCTGTCACATGCCCTGGAAGCCCAAAGGGCTCCGAGGAGAAGTAATGGTGGACAGAGACAACAAGCTGCCCATGGACTCAGCTTTACCTCCAGACCTTCCTCCACATCCTTCACGGAACCCTGGGCATACGTCTCGAGGGGAATGCTGATTGTCTTCTGATGCTCCTGGTCCTCCTCAGACCACTGGGCCACCAGACCTGCAGGTATGGCCAGGGCTGTTGTCAGTGCCAAGGTGCTGACGTGGCACACCTTCACCCAGGAGAGACGGGGACCTCACTGTGGCCACCCATGCCACTTCCTTTGCTTCCATACACCCCATCTCCAAAAATCCCTCTGCCTGAACCAGCAGCTGCTCAGCTGTAGTGGGGTCCCCAATATCTGCAGCCACCCTGTGGCCAGCAGGACAGCGGATCCCAGCCCCGGCACTTGCTTTGAGGGAGAAGGAGAGGGAGGAGAGCAACGAGGTAGCAGGGAGGACGTGCAGGGATGGGGAGGAGACACTTACCGCTCCCACTCCACGGCAGCGTAGGGATCTGGACCGTCTGAGCCACGATGGTGGAGGCAACTTTGTCCCCCAGCGCCCACATGGCATCACTGGGGGGACCTTCAAACAGGGAGGGACGGGGTGAGCTGTGACAGCCTGGCCAGCCAGCCTCGTTACACGGATGCTGCAGAAGGCTGAGCTGGCACCGTCAGCCCTCCTGTAAAGAGTGGGGGCATGGGGAACCCCCCCAAACCCACTGCCCGGTTCAGGACAGAGTTCGACCTATCTCCAAGAGGGAGGTGAGGCTGTCCTTGGCTGGGCAGCACGCAAGGACTGCACCCACCTGCCGCTCCTCCATGAAAGCTGCATTAGCGTGAGCATTACAGGGGAAGCCCAGAAAACAGCAGGATTCCTGGGACAGCTGGAGGAATGTGGCCTGGGGGCTGCCACGCCGCAGGTGAACAAGCCAGATGCACCAAACAGGCATTGCCCACTACGGTGTCCCTGGGGACACCTGCATGCACGCACTACCGTGATGTCCACTGCTCCCTCCAACTCTGAGAATACATTGAGACCTTACCTAGGAAAGCTATCCCATTTTTCTGCAGCAGCTCTGGCAGCTTGGGGTTTTCCGAGGCGTGTCCCCAGCCAGCCCACACCGCCTGGCACAAGAGAAGCCGTTACCTCCCTGTGCTGCTCTTCTCCCATCACACCCATCTCCTGGTGGATGTCACCCCACTTCTGAGTGACCTTTCTTCCCCGTCTTCCTCCCTCGGCAAAGAGGTGGGAGGCTTGTGAGTGGCTGCTACCTGGACTGGGATCCGTTTGGAGATGTCCACAATCAGCTCCACGTTGGCGTAGTTGTTGTTGTTGGTCCCCCCAGGGACGGGCACGTAGTGATCTGCCATTTTGATGTACTCTGAAAGACAGTGCGTGGTGGTGGTGGTGGTGGTGGTGGTGGTGGTGGTGGGAGGCACTCCTCCAAGCCACACACCACTTGTGTGCTGCCCCTTTCACCCCCTCCCCAAATCCTCCATGCTGGGAGGCTGGAAGACAGAGGAAATTATCCGTGACAAAAAGGATGTTGAGGCTCTGGAGCGTGTCCAGAGAAGAGCAACAAAGCTGGTGAGGGGCTGGAGAACAAGGGTTATGAGGAGCAGCTGAGGGACCTGGGGTTGTTCAGCCTGGAGAAGAGGAGGCTGAGGGGAGACCTTATTGCTCTCTACAACTACCTGAAAGGAGGTTGTGGAGAGGAGGGAGCTGGGCTCTTCTCCCAAGTGACAGAGGACAGGACAAGGGGGAATGGCCTGAAGCTCTGCCAGGGGAGGGTCAGACTGGATATCAGGAAAAAATTTTTCACAGAAAGGGTCATGGGGCACTGGCAGGGGCTGCGCTGGGTGGGGTTTGAATCACCATCCTGGAGGGATTTAAAAGACAGATGGATGAGGTGCTCAGGGACATGGTTTAGTGGTGGATAGGAATGGTTGGACTCAATGATCCAAGAGGTCTTTTCCAACCTGGTGATTCTATGATTCACTTCTAGATATGGATGCACAGGAGAAAAGTGTTACCCTGAGGTGTGCAGAGCCTCCCAAGCCCCAGGCAGGAGCACAGGGAGAAGGAAAGGGCTGCCCCAGCTCCAGCGCAGGACAGGGACCACCCCTTGTTGGGATGATTTTAGGAGTTACCTGCATTAGCTTTGAGGTCTTCAGGGGTCACCATGACCACGAACCGAATGGCACGCTCGTTTCGGAACATCTCGTAGGCCCACCGGCGGATGGAGCGCATGCACTTCACGGCGGCAATGCCATTGTTGGCGATGAGGACCTGGGGGAACAGGGATGTGGGGCATCAGCCTGAAAGCTCTCCTTGCTGCTGGGGTGCAGGGCTGGGCCGAGGGATGGCAGCACAGGGGCGAGGGCCGGGCGAGGCGGTGAGCAGAGCAGGGCAGCCATGCTAACATGGGCACTTTGCAGCTACCCATGACGGCAGAGTAGGAGGCTCCTCGGCAGCAGCTTAGATGCCTGGCACTTGGACTAACGAGGACAGGACTTTGGACTTGGTTTTTGCCTGCCATGCCAAGCCACTGCAAGTATCTGCTGCGTGAAGGCAGCGCTGGGAGCGTTTCCTTCCCCCAGCCCACAGCGGTGGGTGAAGCCGAGGGTTGAACAGCTCTGGGCCGCCCCAGGCTGCCATCGGTCCAAGCCTGGTGGGCACAGGAGACTTAGGCAATGCTCAAGGACGCCACTGTGAAAAGCAATCGCCCCCCAGCTAAGCAAAAGCAAGGGCACGGGGGGAAAGACCTTCTCGATGACGCGGTTGCCACCGAAGCGAGTGATGAACTCTGCCGGTGAGGCGACAGTGAAGTCCCGTTGCAGATCCATCTTCCTGTGCTCGCGGCCCCTCTTCACCAGGTGCAGCCCGGACATACTAGGCCTGCGGTGGGACACGACGGCGGTCAGCAAGCTCACAGGAATACCAGCAAACCCCCGCCAGGCACAAGAGGTGCTGCCACTGTTTGTTTTCCCGGGGGTCGGATCTGCCGGCAGCCCAGCAGCCTGTGGCAGCGGAGACCAGACTTTGCCCCTTCGCTCTTTCTTCCAAGGAAAGCAATAAAACCCTTCATCCTGCTGACACACGCTGGGAATGTCGGGGTTCACTTTCCTTGCTACCAGCTCCATTGTGCACCAGGAATTAAGGGGGGGGTCCAGGAAAGCTGGGGAGGGGCTCCTGATCAGGGAGTGCAGGGATGGGACAAGGGGGAATGGTTTGAAGCTGAAAGAGGGTGGATTGAGATGAGCTCTTAGGAAGAAATATTTTCCTGTGCTGCTGGGGAGACCCTGTCCCAGGTTTCTCCATCCCTGGAGGTGTTTAAGGCCAGGTTGGATGGGGCTTGGAGCCCCCGATCCAGTGGGAGGTGTCCCTGCCCATGGCAGGGGGTGGAACTGGATCTTTGAGGTTCCTTCTAACCCAAACCATTCTATGACTCTTTGATCTCTCCAGGGACATTTAACACTCACTATCACACCACAGAGGAAAACTGGGGTTTTTTTAAACTGAGTTACATGGGGCAAGATATTCGGGGTGAACAGGGTGTGTTTCACAATTAAAATTCCCCTTCCTCCCCCCCCTTCAGCAGCTGTGGATTCACATTCATTCAAACACTGGGAGAAGCGAGAGATTTGCAGCCACAGTGGCTGGATTGAGACCCTGCTGCACTGGACAAAAGCCCCAGGGTTTGCGTTTTGGGGAGCTGCTCAGGGTTTTTGGAAGCGTGTTTGTCACCGCAGCATGGCCGTACCTGCTGCTGCACCGCTAACAGCTCCCAGCCTGGCTGCGGGTGCAATTGTACCACTCTCTGCTCTAAGGGACGAGGAATGAGGAGACTTCCACCTGGCTGAACTGCACTGAGCGCAGACCCTCCCCTCCCTCCCACTGCCAGGGATGTTACATGCACAAAAACCCCTTTGCAGAAGCCAAGGTCTGCTGCAAAGCCCCCACAGGTCCCAGAACACCCCAAACCCTATTGCAGGGCTGGATCTATGCCCTATGTCCCTAGAATATGCCCAGAGCAGTCCAGCTGGGTGGTGGGCATGGCAGGAAAAACAATGGGTGCATGGGTTGACTCAGAGCATCCCTTCATAGAATCATAGAATCACCAGGTTGGAAAGGACCCACTGGATCATCGAGTCCAACCATTCCTAACACTCCCTTAAACCATGTCCCTAAGCAATTCATCCACCCGTTCCTTAAATGCCTCCAGGGAAGGTGACTCGACCCCCTCCTGGGCAGCTGTTCCAGTGCCCCATGACTCTTCCTGTGAAGAATTTTCTTCTGATATCCAGCCTGACCCTCCCCTGGCGGAGCTTCAGGCCATTCCCCTTGTCCTGTCCTCAGTCACTTGGGAGAAGAGCCCAGCTCCCGCCTCTCCACAACCTCCTTTCAGGAAGGTTTGCCTTCGAGGCAAGAGGGAATGCTGCCTCCAAACCCATGGCACAAGAACCAAGTCTCCCAGGGGTGCAGCCAGAAGTGCCCCTACAAGATCATAGAATTATAGAATAGTTTGGGTTGGAAGGGACCTTAAAGATGATCGAGTTCCAACCCCCCTGCCATGGGCAGGGACACCCCCCACTAGATCAGGCTGCCCAAGATCACCCTGGGCTGCGCTTGGGTTGTCAAAGAGAGAGCAGAGAGCAGGCAGTGCTCCCTGCGAAACCTTGCAGAGAGGGTGACACACCTCTCTCGGCATCTGCCTTGGGATTTCGCTCTTGTACAGCCTGCAATGACAGCAGCCACGGCTCCTCAGACCCCATCCTGCCCACTCCATAACCCCAAAACACCTTCCCAAGCTCACCATGACTCACCCCAACCATGATTTTCCACTGGTGGCATCTCCATGCCCTCCTGAGTCTGTTCCTTGTCTCACACCCCATCACGCATCCCTGAAGCAACCAGGTTGAAGCTGCCAGACAGCAGCCCCAGCAGCGCTAAGAGGTCATCCTCCCACCTCTCGGCAAAGCCACAGCCCCACTGGGAGGGTCTGCAGCAGTGGGAACCCTTCCTTCCCAGGCAGGCAGGGGCCTCCCTGGCAGCTGGGCACATGCCTTCCCGCAGCTCCGCCCAGAGTTTTAAGCAACTTTCTATTTTAATTACCACGTCCACATTCCCCCCGCCCATAACTCAGCCAGATTTTGCGCTGGAGATTGTTATTCGGTGAACGTGCTATAAATAAGCAAAGGAAGAAGTACCAACCCCCCCGCTTCCTCGGGAATGAGCAGATTTCACGTGAGTAGCGCTTGGCACATTTATGTTAAGGGGTAATGTGTCAAAATCCCCTGGGAGGCTGGGAAACATCCTGAACTCTCCATGCACTCAGGGTCTTTTCCAAGTAGCTCGAGCGCTGCATCAAGCAGAGTTTATACCAAGCAGTGCTACAGACTGGGGGAAGAGGGGCTGGAAAGCTGCACAGAGGAGGAGGACCTGGGGGTGTTGGTTGACAGCGACTGAACATGAGCCAGCAGTGTGCCCAGGGGGCCAAGAAGGCCAATGGCATCTTGGCTTGGATCAGAAATGGTGTGACCAGCAGGGCCAGGGAGGTGATTCTCCCTCTGTACTCGGCACTGGTGATGATCCAGTGGGTCCTTTCTAACCTGGTGATTCTATGATTCTATGATTCAGTGCTGGGTTCATTGTGCTCTGATGCACCCCCAGTGATGCTCGGCAGCTCTGCCAGGGCTGGCTGTGCTGCCCACTTCCCTCCCACAACTCCAAATCCCAGCGCAAAGCCTGTGCCACTGCACCCGTCCTGCGAACTTCACCAACAACGTGACTCATGCGGTGATATAAGGAAATTCTGCATCACAGGTGAGCAGCAGAGATGCCTCACTGGCAGCACGAAACCACCCAAAACCGCAGCCAGGCAAGAAGACACTGCTGGGCTGCACTTAGTGAGCTGGTTGTTGGGTTTCAAAACATGTCCCTGCAGCTGAAGGTCTTTTATTTTTAACTGGGAGCAGATGAGCTGGGCAGCAGCACTTTGTTTCCAGTTCTTTATAAGGGCTGTCAGCTGTGCTCGCAGGGGAATCTGCTCTGCACAAGCCAGCAGGGAGCAGGGAGCTGCCCCACGGCCCTGCCAGCAGTGGGGAAAAGTCACTGCGGAGTTGCCCACGGATGAAAGCTCTTCCATTTTTTATTGATTCATCGCAAAACCCCCCAAAGAACTACTTTTCTACCTTGAATAATTTATCTGCAACAATTGCAAGAGCAGAAGAAAGGCAAGAGTGGCACCTACGTAGCCCCCCAACTCCTGGATGCCGTGTTTCCGCATGCACAATAGCCAGAGCGTGTTAGCATCGCAGCGGCAAAGGGAACCTGGCAGCAGGAATGGATCCCTTCAGGATCAAACCCTGGGACCATGGGACATCTTTCACATGGACAGGTGCACGTGCTCTGTCAAATGGCTCAGCTCTGCTTGCAGGTTTACACACGCCCCATGAAATGCCCCCAGCGATGGTCATGCACGCAGAAGGATGCGAGCGCAGGGCAAACGCCAGCGGCACTCGTTGTTGCCCATCTGGATGCTCACCACCTCAACCAACCCCAATCTCACCTTGCCATGCAAGAAAATCCCCACTCCCCGAGGCACTCCAAGGCTGTGCCAACCACAACTGCGGGCAGCGCGTGGCACAACCTTGCCCAGTGCCGAGAGATGGTGCAGGGATCACAGAATCACAGAATCACCAGGTTGGAAAGGACCCACTGGATCATCGAGTCCAACTATTCCTAACACTCCCTAAACCATGTCCCTGAGCACTTCATCCACCCGTTCCTTAAACACCTCCAGGGAAGGTGACTCGACCCCCTCCCTGGGCAGCTGTTCCAGTGCCCGATGACTCTTTCCGTGAAGAATTTTTTTCTGATATCCAGCCTGAATCTCCCCTGGTGGAGCTTGAGGCCATTCCCTCTTGTCCTGTCCTCTGTCACTGGGGAGAAGAGCCCAGCGCCCTCCTCTCCACAACCTCCTTTTAGGTAGTTGTAGAGAGCAATAAGGTCTCCCCTCAGCCTCCTCTTCTCCAGGCTAAACAACCCCAGCTCTCTCAGCCGCAAATGGAGCTGGGATGGAGAGAAGCAGCAAAAAGAGAGAGGAAGTTGTGAGAAAATGGGAGTGATTGGGCAACGTGGCTGCAGTGCTGAGGGGTTGAAGGAACGCCGTGCATGCTAAAAGCAATTTCCATTCCGTTCCTCCACATCCCCATCCCTGGAGGTGTTCAAGGCCAGGCTGGATGGAGCTTGGAGCAACCGAATCCAGTGGGAGGTATCTGTGCCCATGACAGGGGGTGGAACTGGATGGGCTTTAAGGTCCCTTCCAGCCCAAACCATTCTCTGATTATCAAAATCACTGTAAATGAGCAGCCTCTGCCCCAGTCCTTGCTGCACTCATGCACTGCTGCCACACAGAACGCTCAGACACGTCTGCTCTTCCCAGGTTCTGCTGTTAACCTTATAATAAGGTTTTTCCCTGCAGCCCCACTCCAAAGGAATACAACTAAGGCGCTGATTTGGGCTCTGAGAAGCACACATACACGCAGCCTGATTTTAGCCACAGAGTCCTCAAGAAACGCACTCGCAATACATCCACCCAACCCAAACGAGGCATTTTTGTACCTCCGCTGCTCCTAACCCCGCGTGTCGTACCTCATGCCGGCGGCGGGCTCCACCAGGGCGGTGTTGGGGGGCGCCTCGATGCTGGTTCCCCCTGCCCCGACCAGGCTGCTGCGCCGGTTGCCCAACCTGAAGGCTGCACCCACCAACTCATCGTCGGAGGAGGTCTCGTCGAAGGAGCCCAGCACAAATTTGGCCAGGGCCGGCCGGCGGAGAGCAGAGGGGTTATACACCACGATCTGCTCCTGCTCCCCCACAGCAGCCTTGCCAGCTTGTGACGGTGGGTTGGAGGGCAGGGGGTTTGGCTGTGCCGGCTGCACCGCTGAGGTCTCCTCTGGCTTCTTCTCCTCCCCAGACAGAAGGCTGGACATTTTGGCCAAGATGAGCAGCAGCAGTGCCAGCAGGAGCAAGGCAGCCACCAGCATTCACCCACCCTGGGGAAAGGCACAGAGATGCAGTTAGGGAGGACCCCCATTGCCAGTCGCGGGGGACAGAAGCAGTCCCCAAAACCACCCAGAGCCTCTCCCCAGTGCTCCCACACCACCCAGCCGGACCCCGCTCTGTTCAGCCAGGCTGCATCACGCTCAGCCGGAGCTATTTTTACTCCCCAAACAGGAGCGGTGCTGGTGGGGGGCGATGACGGGGAGCACAGCTCCTCTGCAGCCCTAAAGGGGCTGACATGGTCCCCACCTCTCACAGTGTCCTAAGGGTGGCAGCAAGGTGACCCCAGCCTTGGACCCTCAAACCAGAACCCCAAATCCAATCAGAGCTGGGGATGGTTGTAGGGCAACCCCCAGAGCCCCCCCACCTCCCCTCAGCCCCTTCCCAGACACCACTCACCATCAGCATTGAGCCCCCTGCGTCCTCAACTTTGCTTCCAGGACAAACACTGGCTGCATCTGCCCGAGTTGCCGTTCCCGGTCACGCTTTTCTCAGCCGGTAACTCTGGACCAAAAGCCCGTGTGTGGTGCCAGGGCCCGGTGGGAGCCCCTGCCTGGCCCCTGACCCTCGCCGTCACGTTGTGGTTGCGTTTTCGCACGTGACAGCAACGTCAAACACAAATATTTCCCCACTAACGTGTCTGGAAAAGTTCTGCTGGAGGCGAGGGTGGAAAGCTGGGGGGGGGGGGGGAACCTTGGCATCACCAGCTGGGACATACGATCCTTGAGGGACAAAGGTGCCCTGGCCCCGTGACCACTCATGGGGACAAGGAGAAGCTCCAGTGCCTGAAGCTTTGCCTCCCTGTGAAGGGAACAGGGAACCCCCAGCACCCATTTTGGAGCCAGGGTCTCACCCCAGCACCCTCCCCTCCCTCCCTCTGCTCTTCTCGACACTTAAAATCACCCCACGACATAAACAAAGTATTTTTTATTTAAAAAACAAACAAAAAAAACACAACAGAGCCACAGACACAGTAAACTTCACCTGCTCTAGTGTTACCTGTTGGAGCAAACACCAAACATTTACAGCGCTATTCTACAAAAACTGATATCATTTCCCAATGAAGAAGGCACTTCACTTCCATCACAGTAACTACGAAGCCAAAGATGGACTGGAAACCCAGAAGTGCAAAGTCCAGCCTTGTCTCATCCTGGAAGTCCCAATAGTTATTTTTAACAGTGGGCAGAAGCCTCGATTTGCTCCTATGATGGCAAAGCACAAACATCCCTCCGGTTTAAGATCTTGAAAGATCTTTAATCAACTGTATCCATCAACCCATCCATTGGCAGATCTTGATGAACGAACCATGGGCAGGTACCACAAAGTTCATGGTCACCACAGCTCCTCAAGTAATTGACACACCCAGTATGAATCCAAAAACTAAATGCCAACAAAACCCTCGGAGCACGACCAGCACCTGGGTCGCTGTCTTCCCTCAGCTGCTGAGGGGATTTAGCCTCAAATCTTGAGTACGGACACACCAAGTAACACTTCTGACAGTGTACGGTCATTATAGTGCCAAGAGGCTGTATTTCTATCTCAATCTGTAGTAAAAGGTTAAAACTAAACATAAATATGAAATCTGGATTTGCACAGGAGGGAAAGCAGCAGGAGGAGGCACAGCAGGGTATTTACAAAAGCCAAACAGCTTCACCTGTAAGAACTGGCATCACTTCACAAGAGCCTGAAAGTATACTCGCTTTGGACAAAGGATCTCAAAGTGATACAGGTTTCTTTTTCCTTTGCTATAAACCAAGCCGAGACCTGTTCAAACAGCAGAGTTGTCTAACACTCAATCTGCTCTTAAAAAAGAAACAGTTTAAAAAAAATCTAACATCTCTGAAAGTTTGCTCATTTCTTCCCCAACCAATATCCAAAGAGGAATTCTCAGGTCAGCAAAGGCTCTTCAGGAACAAAACAACCCCTGAACCAGGCAATGCTTCCAACCCTCAGACCCCACAGCCCCTGTGTGGCTCAGAGCGCTCTCCAGTCAATGGGCGTCTTGCCGGATTTCTTGAGCAATTCATTTGTCTTGGAGAAATGCCGACAGCCGAAAAACCCTCTGTTGACGGAGAGAGGCGAGGGATGAACCGTCTGCAGGACGTGGTGGCGTTTCTGCAAAGCGTTAGAGGAAACGGTTGGTTAGATTTGCATGCCGGCAGCTCCCTGGGCACGGCTGGCTGCTTCTGCCTCAACAAGCAGGGCTGATCTCTCTACCTCCTTCCTCAACCACCAGCCCCATGACCCAAAGAACTGGCCGTGAGAGCCAAGACTTCTGTCCCACCAAGAGGAGGAGGATGGACTACATAAAGCAGCAGCAATACTCTGGTTGTTTCCCATTGTTGTAACCCTAACCACAACATTTATACTTCTTTTTGCGCCTTTTCCTAGAAAATAAACAGCTCTGCCCTCAACTGGAGGCTTTCCTGACAACAGAATGTCACGCTTGCTCCACTTTTGTTGCTTAATTCTGGCAAAGGCTAAGCTGGGACAGAAGGGCAAAGGAATCAGACAGCAGAGTTGAAGCAGGGAGAAAGCCCCAACTGTGTAAGGGAAGTGCCCTCTAGTGTCCACCTGGTTGAGGAAGCACTGGAGAGAGGGAAGCCATGGAGAAACCCATACCCTGTCAATGGAGCTGCCCTTCTTCTGCGCGTAGGCTCCCCAAAGCATGAAGACAACCCCGTGCAGGTTCTTGTTAAGCCAGGACACCACCACGTCCGTGAACTGCTCCCAGCCTCTCTCCTTGTGGGAGGTGGCATGGTGAGCGCGCACCGTGAGGACGGCGTTGAGCAGGAGCACTCCTGGCAAACAAAGCAGGTACACAGAGGAATGAAACTAAAAGCAGCCAATAACTGCTTTTCCCTGCCCCAATTAACAAGAAACCAAACTTTCACTCTAAGGTGCCCAGTAAGCAATAGGCAGGGGCTGTTTAGTCTGAAGATGAGGATAAGGGGAGACCTCATCACTCTCTACAGCTCCCTGAAGGGAGGTTGTAGTGAGACGGGTGCTGGTCTCTTCTAACAAATGACAGAGAGGAAACGGCCTCAAGTTGCACCAGGGGAGGTTTAGATTAGATAACAGGAAAGCCTTCTTTACTGAAAGAGTGGTGAAGCCCTGGCAGAGGCTGCCCAGGGCAGTGGTGGAGTCACCACCCCCCAGAGGGGTTCAAAAAGTATGCAGACTTGAAACTTTGGGACATCTTTTAGTCGGTACAGTGGTGTTGGGCTGATGGTTGCACTGGATGAGCTTGGAGGGCTTTTCTAACCCTAACAATTCTATGATTTTCCAGATGAACCATTACCAGATCTGTTTTCTAGATCACCTTGTTAATGCCCTACAGTGGGCACAATAGAATGTGCGTTAACTCACCTTGCTTGGCCCAGCCAGTCAGATCACCATGACCAGGATGAGTGAAGCCCTCAATATCTGTAGACAGCTCTCTGTAAATATTTTCTAAACTGCAAAAAAAACCCATCAGAAGTTATTAGGCAAACAGCAACACTAACTGCTGTTACAATAGGCAAGAAGAACACAGATTTGAATCTTGGGCTTTAAGATAACAAAGCCATTTGCAAAAGAAGCAGGGTAACAAGGACATGGATCCATTAGAGCATGCCCAGAGGAGGCCACAGCGATGATCCAAGGGCTGGAGCATCTCCCACAGGAGGACAGGCTGAGAGAGTTGGGGTTGTTCAGCCTGGAGAAGGGAAGGCTCTGGTGAGACCTTAGAGCAGCTTCCAGCACTGAAAGGGGCTCCAGGAAAGCTGGGGAGGGGCTCTTGGGCAGGGAGGGCAGGGAGAGGATGAGAGGGATTGTTTTGAGCTGAAAGAGGGGAGATCGAGATGAGATCTTAGGAAGAAATGTTTTGCTGTGAGGGTGGGGAGGCCCTGGCCCAGGTTGCCCAGAGCAGTGGTGGCTGCCCCATCCCTGGAGGGGTTCCAGGCCAGGTTGGGTGGGTCTTGGAGCCCCTGATCCAGTGGGAGGTGTCCCTGCCCATGGCAGGGGGTGGAATTGGATGGGCTTTGAGGTCCCTTCCAAACAAAACCATTCTGTGATTCTATCACCCCTCTTCGTGTGCCTGGATAGAAGCTTAATGACAAGGTCTCAGCACAACTGAAACCATAAATTTACATCCAGCATGCACTTCAGAACACCAAATCATACAGAATTATCTGTACTTTTGCAGTGATGTTTTTTCTAAGGCAAACACAACTCAAGTTTCCATAGTCGCACCTGCTTCTTATCACTTGTCTGGCTCACGGCCAGAAGTAACGCAGAACTGAAAACAATTTGCAAACAAAAGGAGCGCTGTCCTACCTGGGGGGAGGAGGAACCGGCTTCTGGACACTGAAACAGAGCCCGTGAGCTTGATTAGGACCATGATATGGATCTTGTCCCAAAATGACAACCTTTACCTGAAAGCAGACCTTTGTTAGAACTGTATTATAACCAGTATTATTCCCAAAAAAAAGAAAATAGCCTTATAAATAAGCCTAGAACAAACACACAGACAAAAGATACCAACCCAAAAAACCCGACCACATCCCAAGAACTGAAGTTAAATCACTGACATCTCATTATAAATAAGTTGAAGAACATAGTTCTCACCCAACACTAAGGGCTAACATCACCACAGCTTTGCTGCTAAGATTATGAAGGTATTCGGACTGTGAAAAACCAAACCTTTCCAAGAGCCACAATAAAACACCTTGCTGAGGTATTTTCCAAGATTTCCTCTAAACATGTTAGTTTTAGGTCATATTTGCTGTGGTATTTTTGGCACAGCTTATTTGCAATGGGATTATAGTATCATGGGTTTTTTTTAGTTATAGTTCATTAAAAAAATAATTAAAAACATGAGCTGTACAAGAACCAAAACTCAAGTTGTAACACTGGCAGTAAGGTCAAAAGTCCAACTACAGTTTTAAAGTAAATTCCGTGGCGAGTGAGGGTTACAAAACAATAAAACCACAATTCCATATCAGAGATAAAAGAGAAGCCAGGATTTACAAGTTATTTGAGGGAAATAATAGCATCCACACCACAATGTGATGAAGCTTAAGAGACCAAACATCAAAGGAACACGTGTGTGCATCCAGCCCCGAGTTTTCGTTGCAGCAGCAGCTGGGGAGGTCTCCCCACCTCCCCCAGTGCACAAGCTCTACTCACATCCCTGATGTCGCACATCTGTGTCCAGGTGAAGACTTGGTCTGGGGGTGGATAGACTGTGTAGCGCTTCCTCTCTTCTGCCACAAACTCCATCAGCTGAAAGGGAGAGAGGGGAGCGGGTTCAGCCCAAGGAGGGCGGAGAGCACTGGCCTGCAGCCCCTCTGTGCCTCACTCATAGAATCAAGGAATGGTTTAGGTTGGAAGGGACCTCAAAGTTCATCCAGTTGCATCCCCTGCCAGGGACAGGGACATGTCCCACTGGGTCAGGCTGCTCAAAGCCCCATCCAACCTGGCCTTGAAGACTCCCGGGCAAAATGAACATGTCAATAAAAACCTTCCTGACTTTTAAGTACCTGATCACAACTCGCTGTGCTGCTGTTTCGTATTTTGTAGTATTTATTGAAGCTGACTTTCAGAACTGAACATTTTTGAGACGATAGATTCAGATACAATACAAAGGCAGTGACTGATGTGAAAACTGTAAATGCTATGATGGCAATTGGAGCGCAGAGCTCTCCGGACACAACCCTTATCCCAGGGAATAAAGGGATATGTTTATTCACGGACAGGGACCCCTCCCACTGGATCAGGCTGCTCCAAACCCCATCGCACCTCACCTGCATGAAGTAAGGCTTGGAGAACTCCCCCGCCAGCTGCTTCCGCCAGCTCTCCCCGAAGCCCGGAGGGACGTTCCGCTCGCTCAGCCGTTGCAATGCCAACTCCTTGTTCTTGCGGATCCGTTCCAGCTGCTCAGGGCTCAGCGGCGAGGCCTTTCCCGCCTCATCTCCCCCTGCTTTGGCTTTCTTGGCGGCGCTGAGCTGAGAATAGCGAGAGAAGGGGCGGCTGCTGAGCAAACGAGGCAGGTGGCTGCTGAGCAAACGGGGGGCGCAGCGGAGCAAACGGGGGGCGCAGCGGAGCAGGCCCAACAGCTCCATCCCAGCGCCCGCCATGGCGCGCACGCGGGTTTTTCGCGGCAAAACAAGGCCAGGCCCGCCCCCATTGGCTGCCGCGCGGCGCAGGCCCCGCCCACAAGCGCCCTCATTGGCCAGCGAGAAAAAGCCCGCTCCTTTCTATTGGGTGGTCGCGCACCGTTCCGCCTAGCAACCGGCAGGCTCCAGCGCCCATTGGGCAGCTCGGGATTGATTGTGAGGCGTGCCTGGAGCGCGGGGTTTTTGGAGGCGGCAGCGCGATGATGGTGGAAAGGAGGGGAAATAAATTCTCTACAACTCGTTTGGGAGTTTTAGAAAGGCTTTCGTCAGGCCTGGGCAACACGAGGCAGTGATATCCATCGATCCTGAGCAGCGAGACGACAGCTGGGGACAGAATCTATTTCCCACTTAAATGCACGCCTGCAAATACTCCCAGAAATCTTATGCATGTTCTGTTACTTTCCATCTTATGGACGTTCTGTTACTTTCCAAGGATTTATTTTAATGTTAGTGTGAGCTTCACAACAGCCAAATCTCTTGCTCCTTTGGAGCTTTGGCTTCCTCTCTGCCTCTCTGCCCAACTTTGCATTTGAGGCGGGGAAAGGCTGCAAACAGAGGGGATGATAGGAAAAAACCTCTCTGTTCAGCACAGACCACACTGAGCACAAGACGTTATTACTTTCAATGAATGAACAGTGCCTGGAAAAACACTGTCTGAACGAAAACATGCTATAAAATAACACGCTCAGAGGGACATTCTGACACTCCGCAGCCGCGACACCCCCTTTCTCCCCATCTGGCACCCCCCCCCTTCCCCACCGCAGCCACCGGTCCCCGCTCCGGCGCTGCCGGTGCCTCCAATCCCCGCCGCTCGCTACCTCAACATCGCCGCCGGGCTCCGGAGAGCGGGCGCGCTTCTTGGCCGGAGCGGCGTTGAAGAAGCTGTGCAGTGTCTTCTGCCCGATCATAGCGGTGGCGAACGGCGAAATGGCAGGAACGGGACTGCACGGGGCAGAATGGGGATTTCGCGCCAAGAGCGCGCGCGTGTGTGCCCAAGGGGGCGTGGCCACCGAGAGAGGGGCGTGGCCCCAAACCGAAGGGGTTGTTGTCTCACAGAGGGGGCGTGGTCACCGCTAAGAGGGGCGAGTCTCTGCGCACGCGCGGTCTTCCCACCTGGCAGAGGCCAGTGCTCTCTGCGCACGCGCAGTCTCTTCGCGGGAATCCGCCACCCCAGGCGCACGCGCAGCCACCGAGCACTTGGATTGGGTGTTCCCACCCAATGCACATACGCAAACACCCCTTTCCCACGCTCATACGCATGCGCGTCTGCCCCGCTCGCGGACTGACCGTTCCGGCCTAATGCGCACGCGTAGTCACCGCCCGCCCATCTTCCCTTGCGCATGCGCACTGGCTCCCCCAATGGACGGCAGCTGTTTCAACCTCAGGCGCATGCGCACTCGCACCCCGGGTGTCGCTCCCTCCGGGGCGGGAGCGGCAGCCCGAACTGCCTCGGAGCGACCGGTAAATGGACCGGTACGTGGTAAAACGCTCCCACCCCGGGGAGACGGGGAGCGGGAAGAGGCCGCGGCCGCAGGAGGAGCCCGGGTCGGGGCAGCCCCTCTGGCAGGAGATCCGGGCCGAGGGCCTGTGCTGCGATTACCGGCTGCTCTTCGGTAGGGCTGAGGCGGATGAGATTTTCCAGCAGCTGGAAGAGGAGGTGGAGTATTTCGAAGGTAATGGGGCCGCTGGGGGCTCGGCTTCCAGCCCCGACTTCCACTCGCACCTCTAACATCATTCCCCTTCCCAGCTCATCCGAAGCAAATCATAGAATCGTGGAATGGTTTGGCTCGGAAGGGACCGCAAAGTCCATCCAGTCCCACCCCCTGCCATGGGCACAGACACCTCTCACTGGATCAGTTGCTCCAAGACCCATCCACCTTGGCCTTGGACATCTCCAAGGATGGGGCAGCCACTACTGCTCTGGGCCAGGCTTCCCCACCCTCACAACAAAGCCTTTCTTCCTCACATTTCATCTCAATCTCCCCTCTTTTAGCTTCAAACTGTTCCTCCATAATTCTATGATCCCCGTGGCCTGGGCAGTGCTGCCGGGTGCAGGCGAACAAGTGGGACCCTGCATAGTGAATTGCAGGCACAGGTCTGGTCCTGCAGGGTTGGTTTTGCCTGGTGTGAAGCTTGTGCCAAGCAGTTTCATTCACATTTTAATGTTTCCAAAGACTCAGTGTAGTCCTGGAAGTGTGACAGGAGTTTTTTGGTAGCTGTAGTACATGAGATCTCCATAGTCACATCAATCCAACAACAGTGTGAGGGGGGAGCTAGTCTTGCCCATCCTATTCAAGGGGGATAGTAAGCCAGCATAAAACAGGAGTATTACCTTTGATGGGATGGAAGCGATTGAACATGAATGACAGTTTTTTGGTTGTCATAAGCATCCCCTTATCTTTTATCCCACTGGATATTCCTAGAAGCTCCAAATTAAGGAGACTGATGAAACTGAACTGCAGAGCTAATGCAGCCTTGGTTTTGAACCTTACCTCTTGTTTAAACAGGTGAAATGACAAAATTGCACGTGTTTGGCAAGTGGCATGACATTCCAAGGAAGCAAGTAACCTATGGAGACTCCGACTTAACATATACATATTCGGGCGTTACCTTCTCTCCAAAGCCATGGATCCCAGTCCTCAACCGTATCAGAGAGCGCATCACTTTGGACACAGGACACACTTTTAATTTCGTTCTTATTAATAGGTATGTCTGATTTTCAGTTGCATCAAGCAACTTGTTCAAATGAAAAATTGCTTGTGAAACACTGTTGACGAATCCCCAAGGAGTTGTTTGATATTCATTTAATTAATAGAACAACTCATCTGTTCTGTGTACAGATATAAAGATGGTGAGGACCACATAGGTGAACATCGAGATGACGAGAGAGAACTGGTTCCGCGCAGTCCTATTGCGTCTGTGTCCTTCGGAGCCTGCAGGGACTTTGTTTTCAGGCACTGTGATTCCAGAGGGAAAAAGGCAACGCGGCACATCAAGCCCATCAGGCTGCAGCTAGCCCATGGCAGCTTGCTGATGATGAAATACCCCACCAATGTGTTCTGGTACCACAGCCTGCCCATCCGCAAGAAAGTACTCGCCCCAAGAATCAACCTCACGTTTCGCAAAGTGATGACTATAGCCAACAAGTGAACTATTCAGCAATCAAGCACCAGGTTTTTGTCTCTGAAAACAGAAGTTTCTTCACTAACATGACTGTCACTTTCCTGTTCAAACACTGTCTTTGATGATTCAAGGTACCGGATGAACAAATTAAACCAGGAGAAGAGAGAGCGTACTTTGTAACTTGTTAATAAAGACTGCAACTACTGATCTTAAATGCCAGGAATACTTTTTCTCTGTGCAGTGTTGCTGTAGTCCTGCTGATACACTCTTTTAAGGAGGAAGTTTGTTCTCAAGTGATCTTCATCTGGCCCGTTTCCCAAAAACTCAAAATGCTCCGTGTGCTTCAGATAACGCAGAGAGAGTTTACAAACATTATACAGTGAGAGATATAATCAGTTAAGAGTGAGCTGGGAGCTGATGCTGTTCAATAGGTGACACTTTCTTGTTTTTGTTTTTTTTTTAATAAACTATAAATGGGACTGACGTGAATAAGGAGAGTGCTACAATATGAATTTAGTGAGCGCAACATGGCTGGCACTGCATGTTCAGCAGTCACTGTGACTTGTGTCTGCTTATATTCCTCTGTGGCCATGGGAGACGGGGTTCTTTGGGTCCATGGTGTGAGGCAGGCAGATGCCTCTGATCTAGTGGGATGTCCCTGCCCATGGCAGGGGGATTGGAACTAGATGTTCTTTAAGGTCCTTTCCAACCCAAACTATTCTATGATACATTAGGTGCTGCTGCACAGGGAGAGAGAGGCCTCTGCTTCCTTAGGTCTCTTCTCTGCACAGACACCAGGGAGAATAAGTTGATGTTTTGGGGAAAAACTGGGCAAGGCAGCGTGAAAGGCTATAACTGAAGGTGTCTGTTTTTCTAAATAATTATCCCTAGGGATTCCATTCTGACCACCTGGAAGCCCTCACCTTCCATACTTACAGTGGATCCTTCTGGGATGAGGAAAGACTGTCTGAAGTCACCACCGGGCTTTGTGGAATCAAGCAATGGTAAGTACTGAGCAAGAATGAAATGGTCCCTGTGCAACCAGAATGTAACAAGATTCTGAATTAACGATGGGCTCTGCCTTCCAGCAGTAGGTCCCTTAAGGGCTATGGAATTAACATCTTAAGACAATTTGGAGTTGGTCCTTCCCACCCTCTGCCACTCCAGAAAACGCTGTGTGTAGCCTGAAGAGCTCCTGTGTGAATGTTTCTTATCCAGAGAATGTGAAGTGCTGCTTCTGTTGCATATACCGAATGTGGTTTGGCTTACAGATTGGTTTTTCTTTCGAGACATCACCATGCATGAAGAGCTACTTTTTCTAATAACTTTGTTCTTTTATTGCTGATGTACAGTTACAAAAATACCCTGAAGTGAAAACACAACTTCAAACAGCAGTGCATTGGTTTGACTATAGTATCATACATTTTTAAATAATGCACAAAATAAGAATAATCCAAACGTGGAGATGTCATCTTGGAGGTCTTCTCTGATGCTTTTTGACCTTTTACGTTTTATCAACACCTTTCCACCATGGAAGCTAATGAGTTACAAATAACAGCGTTTGATGAACCTCAAAGGGCTGGGTGTCAAACACCTGCAGGGGTCTCTGATGCTTACAGTAGGCTTGCGAGTATCTTGCACAGCTTAGGACCAGGTCTGAGGTGCTGATACTTGCTTCCTTCCTCACACTGAGGATTAAGTCAAGACGTCTACTTCTTCCTAACAGTGAAAGCTAGAACAAATGCTGACTACTCAACCCTCATCTTTATAGCCCTTGAGGAAGCTTTCAGAGTAAAGCTGCAGCTGAGCGAAACAGAGCAGTTTATCAGTGTCATACAGCAACTGTGCTTTCATTCACATCAAAATGACCCCCACTGGAATGCAGCTCTATGCAAAAGAAAAATATACTGAACGCGCAAGCTTTCAGTAATATGTGGCTTCATGTCCCTGTCACAAGCTGAGGAGTTTAAGACTCAGTCTGTTGTGTGCGTATGTTCTGACCCACCTCCAGCATTACCACTTTCTAAACAAAGCGACCTGTTCAGATGAACTTTTAAAAAATGCAGTTAAAAACTCCAAACAGATGCTGTTGAGAATGGGTGTTGCAGAATTTACACTGCTGGCAGTGAAATGGGTTGAAGATCTGAGGTACAAACAGACCTGCTGGAGTTTTGCATGATGTTTTTCTTTAGGTGACACTCCACACTGCTTTACTTTCCCTGCTGCACACTCGTGCTGCTTGCAGTGGAGGACTTTCACCTTCTGCAAGTCCATTAGGTCTTAGTTCAATGGCCAGGGTATTTTTGGCATTTTGCATCTTTCTAGGGTTTTTTTTTGTTGTTTTTTTGTTTTCCTTACTGTTTTTCCATCACTTAAAATAGAAAAGTTAAAACTATGCTACTGCTAGTCTAGTACAGACAGGGAAACTTCTCAGGAACAGTAGGCTGGTGGGTTTATAAAGAGTATTTTATGTACTCTGAGCATTACTTGGAGCAGGAATTGTGATCCACGCTCTGGAATGATGAGTTGTATACAGTTTTTCACATACATCCATTACCACTCCTGTTTTGGCTGGTTTTGAGCCTCCCATTAAGGAACTCTGAATGCCTATGAGCTTTGGGCAGCAATATCAATCTATGAGGTACAAAGTTGGCCTAAAAACATAATAAGTTGTTACTATTTGAAAACCTAGTTGCTGTTTTACACTGAGAAAGCTTATCTGATTGATTAGTCTTTATTTACCTCCAAGTTTACAAGGATAAAAAAGAGCTAAAAATACCTTACATGATTTCTGTAATTTAAAAGCAGTCAAAGTATCATTTTTACTGCTTCTGTCTTGGTGCTTTGTTTGGGATTTTGATTTTTTTACACATTAAACAATCTAAAGCAGCAAAGTACACCTTACTTCTACTTGTGTGGCGATCTGCATCATAGTGACACCAATCTTTTGGGACTGCTGTACTGCTTCATGAGACAAGTGCATGTCCACCAGCCCCGATTCAGTTGTGCATACACTAACTCACGAGGGTGCTTGGGTTGCTCTACAGCTCAGCTCACAGTCACAACCAGTACCAGCTCTAAAGCTCAACTGTAAGCCAGACCGTGTAGCTGAATGGTTGATGAAAAATGGCAGTTTTCAGCAACAAAATAGTGAAGGGCAAGTCTAGAACACCGATTACAGTAGCCTGGAAATCACAGCATTAAAAGTTGTTGTCAATACTACAGCAACCCTTATCCAACAGTTTCATAGTGACTAAGGTAATTACAATACTGATCACGAGCAAGTGCTTCTGTCTCTTGCTTTCAGCCATATTCCAAAGAGCAATAAATCAGGGTCTTGGATTTTAACAGATAAGAAAATCATCTTTTCTCCTGGAAAAGGGAAGCTGCAATTTGAATCAGAAGTACTTCTATGATTTATAAAGAACTAAGATAATAGGAAAATGATGTGGACAGGGAAGTAATTTTTGGATCATGCATGTTGCATTGAGATGCCTTACTTTATTGATTAGCTGGGATATTGAGAGAAATCTGGCTCCGTTAGTAGTTCATCCCATCACCTCGAGACATTTACCAGGATGCAATGGATGTGCAGTGGACTCAGATAATGGGAATGTAGCCATTCAAATTAGTACAAGGCACTTTGTTTCTTAAATCATTGCCTTTGATAACAGCAGCTTCCCATCAACTGCTTCTGGGGCTCCCCTACTCAGAAACATCTGCAGTGAAATGTGTAGGATTCAGCATCTCCCTTTGAAAACTGACATATGTGTCAGAACAGGGAATGCAGCCTCAGGAATTCTGTTTGAAATGTCTGTTTCAGAGCTGTGATGTTAACAAAATTGCTACCTAACAGCATAAATACTTCTGTAATACAGATACACTTTGGACTGCGCAAGGGTAGCAGACCAGCCTCGGGTAGCGTAAGTTTGGTTCAAAACACAACTGCCAGCAGGAGCCAGTCTTCGCCATAGAGAGAGGGTGAAGTTAAAGGGCCTGTGGTGGGTTATTTGCATAACAGACAGGAGGTGCAACGTAGATCTCATTACACAAAATTTGTCAGTTTTTATCTTCCTTCTTCTCTTTTAATCACTCTTCGGCCCGAAACTGTAGGCTTTGGTGCTGTACCCTCGAGTGAACACGCTCATAAAACAGCAGGTAAGCACTAGAAGAAAGGACTTCCTGCAAACTAGCTTTGCGAACAGTGTCATCCGAAATCCATAGCCACTGGCTGCTGACAGAGAGTGGACTCTTGGGAGATGGTGGAGAGCGGCGGTAGGTCACAAAGTGTCCAGAGTGCATGTCTCCATGATGAACTACAACTGCCATCAGACGATAAAGGTATACGGGGGAACTGAAGGACAAATGAGAAAGGAAAAAGGGTCAGCAGCTCTTGTGGATCACACGCACACCAGGAGCAACCCCACTTGCTTTGTCTTCAATTGCAGTTTCTTTTTAAGAGTAAATAGGTGACTTCACATGAGACAGAGTACCTTGCAATCACTTTTCAATGTACTGAGTCTTCACTGCAGCGCTGCCTTATTCTGTTATTGAGAAAACCAAACCATTTCTTTTAGGAGTTTATGCTACAGAGGGCTACATTTTGTACAGCATAACTGAATTTTGCAACAGCCTCTTCCATCAAACCTACCACTGTGCCAGCATTTAGTTCTTAAAGCACTGTTATTGGACAGAAGAGCTATTCCAAAATAATGTGCTTTTAACAGAAATGAAGTAAAATTGCAGCAGGTAACCCATAGCTAACAATGGACAGACTTTCAAGGACTTCCTTTAAGCACAAGATGTTTCCAGGCTTCTTATTTCACACACTGACGGTGGGAATTGTCTGGTTGATGGTGGGGACAATGGACAGAGGGAGTTAGAAGTAGTATAGAACTATCGTGGATCACCAGCATGAAATAGTGCATATTCTCAAAGCCAAGAAAACAGATTATCAGAAGAAGCATCAAGGCTAATTTACTCAGTAGAATCATGGCAGCTGAAGCTTAAATCAAGCTGGTTAAATATAATGTTTGAGAAAGAAATCTGTAAGATCTATGGATTTCTTGCAATAGTTTTAAAATTGGAGTAAAAAATGAAAGGAAGGGGTAGAGGAAAGTGGCAAGAATAAGATAATGGCTCCTCATAAGGGCAATTTACTGCATCGTGAACCAGAGAAAGAAGATTTTGAGTTTAGCTTGTAATATGCTCTACTTTTCTAGGGGAGGAAAGGAGCCAAGGAAAACCACTAAAAATTGGCCAAGAGAAAAGCAAAGAATTTCTGCAAAGGAGTTAGGAAAGATGTTAAATTCTGTGACTTTGCAACCTGATAATAAAGACAGAAAAAGGGAAGACATAATTGAAAGGGATAGAAAATAAAGGATAGGGTACAAATCTCTAACTTACCTGCATTCAGGGAATGCTACAAGTGGAAAAGTTCCCGAGGATGTTAATGAAGGGGAGCAGGCGCCATTCATAAACAGCGGTTTAGTACCAGGTGGCTGTTGCACATCTGCAATAGAAAGCAGACATTCAGTAATTTAACTTAAATGCTACTGTTAATATTGCTAATCACAGTGCTTCTGTTCCTGCAGTACCTTCCACAGGGTGTAAAGGTATGCTTTACTTATGTAATACATTACACATCATAATTCCTTAAGAGATGCAGAGGAATATGATATGCAAAGACAGCTGTAATTATTTTCACATGATGCAAGTATAAAAATAACCATGTTTACAAAATCCCAAATAAACAGAATATTGAGCCGTCTGCATGCCAGACCTGCTACAGCTGGATTTTCTTGTTGTTTTTTAAGAAGTTACTATTCCCAGTGTTCTTTCTATGCTTGTCCTGAAGCCTTAGAAGAGATCACTAACAAGATAATTCCTAGGACAAGTTCAACATTCCATCATCCTTTGGACATCAAAGACTTGCAAGCTCTGTGCTAGCTACAATTTTTTTGTTTGTTTATGAAGTTTTTTTAATAGTAGAATCAAGATAAATCTCAAAACTGAACTGTAACGTTGGAACAGGGTGTCCTAATGCTTACTGGGAAAGGGATTTCTACCTGTCCTCTTTGCACAGATCCAAATAAAGACCAAATAAAGACTTTTACCTTATTCTGCAGATTACAATGTTTTAGCGCTGAAACATGGAAATACCTGATAGATTTCATTTTCAAAATAAGTACCTGAAGGTTTTACTGCCATCCCATCTTTTGTACCAGGTGTTGTGTCTTCAGAGGTTTTCTGATTCAACTCATTCTGGCTTGATTTATGAACAGGGATGCGGTATTTGTAGATGTCCATGGTGAGGAACTCATTGAACTGTACGTGTTCGTGACGTTTCAGAGGAGTGCCTTGGTTTGACCAGCTCAGTCGTTGCAGATGGATGCACAAACACTGAGGGAGCTATAACAATATTTCACAGAAAGAGAGCATCAGATACATTTTAAATTAAGAGAAACAGCTGTTCAAGTTAAAAGCACACTATCTGAACTGGTGAGTCTAGTGAATGAGGAAATACATCACCTGAACTGTTCCCTGATACGCTACTCTATCTGCGTGTAAGTTTATCGGCAATAGGATCCCTAACTCACAGCTTTCTTGAGATCTCTGCTAACTCCATGACTGCTCTCTCCCCAGGCAGCAGGATAGACAGCTGACGTTATTGGTTTTCTCCAAAGGGAAGCAAAATTGATAAAAAATTCATGCCTGTTCCTAAAAAGCCTGCCTGTCCATCGCATTTAGCTTATTGATCTTAAGGTAGAAATGAGGATAGGGATTTGTTGGAGCGAGTTGTTATAAGACGTTTGGTAATACTCCGTAAGTAATGGCTTTGCACAGCGAGAGTACTGAGGGGAGAATGTCAAGTAGTTATAAATAGCTGACATTCAAAGTCATGCCAGAGTTAACCTCTAACAATAAGTACATATTATTATTAATGGCTTTTTAATTACAGAGCAGTGCCCTGTTGTCCTCTTCACTGTGTGATTACAAAGAAAAAAGGTAGAGGAGCTTCTCATAGAAACTGCACCTGATGTTTAGCACCATATTTGCTTGTCGAAACCAGCTTTATTGAGAACATTTTAATTTCTTTGAAACACACAATTGCTAAAGATGCTACCAACACTGCATATGTGAATCAGTTCACTTATCAACGAAATCAAGAATTAATGCAAGATGTATGAATTGCCACTGAGCAAACTCATGTTTAAGTGGTTTGCTGAATAATAATAGAACAGTCAGGATCTTTAAGATTTAGAGTTTGATGTGTGGCTGCATTGAGGCCTCAATGCCTACCAATATTTGACAAACAAGCTTATTTTTTCAAGTAGAATATTAAAGTAGTCTAGTAGCAAGAAGCAGGCATCAAGCAAAGAGAAAAAAAAAAGAAAGAAATTACTGTATAATAAAATTTAAAAATAAGAGTTGGAGGGTTAGTTTGACTCACCTTTCCTAACTTTAACTGCTTAATGAATGTTGTTCTCTGTTTTTCTATGCTCTGTCCGTTCAGAGTCCCTTCTGCCTGAATCTGAAAGAAAAGGATAAAAATAAAGCCATTTGATAATCTGCTGTATCAGGTAATAGTGCAGGTCTGCACACTGACGACAAAAGCAGTTGTCTGTCTAAAACGATACTCAGTACATTAACTACACTTTTAGTTTTCTAAGAACTTTCTTAGGAATTGATAACGGATTGATTTCTAAACCAGAGTCAATCAGAAATGAGCATTTACAGAACAAGCCCAATCTCCAGGTTTATGTGCGGCCATGCACCATTTCTTTTTGTTTTCAAACAAGCCACTTTGGCTCTGGGCTATCGTCAAACTACAGGCAACTGTGAAATCCTGTTTAAAACATCAGAACAGAACAAGGATCTAAAAGATCTCAATAATGCCTGGTAATTACAGAGTAAAATACTTGTAAATTTCATAATATTAGTAATAAATAAAGCTTCAAAATATTCTGCAAGATAAGAACTCCCATTTTAAAGATAAGAAATCCCAAGCAGGCTAGAGGCTTTCCTGAAGTCACGAAGAAAGAAGCAGAAAACTGAAGCCATAATTCTGTCAGCAGGCTTAAAACTGAGCTAGATTATATCAATTAAAATGACTTACTTTAGTGCAGTTGTCACACACAACATCCTTTACAGATTCAGAGGAGATGAAATGATGGAGGCAGTGGTCGAGTGTCATAGGACGACCCTGAGTACAAAAAAACCAAATTATTGGCAGTAACGTTAGGGTGTGTATCACGGAATTGTGTGAAAGAGTTTTCCATAACCTCATCCATAGGAACGAGTGAATTGCAGACTTGTGTCTTGAGAAAAGTGATTAAATGGCTTTGAGTGTAAATACTGATAAGGTGACTGTGGGGATCCTCCCTCATGCTGGATTAAACATGGTAAACATCGCAGCCTGTACATAAGAGTAATAGCTATGACTCCCTGTGCGACTCCTTTAGCAGGGTTTGAAACTACAGATTCCCGGCCCTGTTACTGTTTTCTGTAAAGTCCCAGCATTCTGTGGGGCACTTTAAGCACTCTGACTCTCTGCCTGTGAGAACTGGAGCATTTAGGCACTACTTCCCATTTTTCCTCGCAGATTGTGCTACCGACTGCCAACTATGAAGGGCATCATTTTCAGTGATGGTGTAAAATAAAGCACAAATAGCAGAAGATCCAACCCTAACTGTCCAAGAGTGCACTCTGTAGGTACCAGTCAGAGTTTCTGTAAGTGCAAGTAGTTACCTCTTGTCTGGAAAGACAAATCACTAGCAGACACTTAAAAACAAACCGCTATAGTTCAAAGATGTCCTGCACATTTTGCCCAAAAAATCTACTATGTTTAGGTATTCAACATTTATCAGAGAGCCAAAAAGAAACAAAACCAATTCCTAGTTGAAATCACTTGACTCAAAAGCCTGTACTGGGTAACTTGTGTACTGTCACCCCAGAGACAGAGCCCCCAAAGGTCACCTTCCAAGCCAGCCAGAGACAGCCCTTGGGATACAATCTGGTCTGTTCAAATTAAGCAGAAAGG
The DNA here is from genome assembly GCF_017976375.1 of Cuculus canorus. Classification (NCBI taxonomy): domain Eukaryota; kingdom Metazoa; phylum Chordata; class Aves; order Cuculiformes; family Cuculidae; genus Cuculus; species Cuculus canorus. The sequence goes on from NC_071417.1 coordinate 9,115,381, forward strand.
ACAAAATACTCCACCAGAACGAACAGAAGATGCTGTTGGTGCCAACAAAGTCAGGCTTGTTCTACTAATTGGTAATTTACAGCAACACATTAGGGATAAGGTACTGTATTAGCACAACAGGGTCGTTTATAAAATGGCAATAAAATAAGCTGTAGCTCCTCATTTACACTTAGGCTTTAGCATCTTAAAAAGGCACCAGTGAAGATAAAGCTCTGACAACAAGGCATTAGGCAGACTGGCAGGATCATGCATCAGTGAAGGCTACGTACCCACACTGCTGCGGGAATACTCAGTGAGAGACTGTCGAAGGTATCGTACCGCACAGGGCTCTGCAGGAAAATATTTCACATATCCAGTGAGCTAAAATGTATGACAGTCCCAAAACCACCCAGCCTCACAAAAGATGGACACGTGCCCTCTGCTGTCCATGATTATCTGGTGGAATAAGGCCAAAACCACTGTGCTGGGGAAGACCTGATGCAGGACACGAGGAGCTATTTCGCCTCTTTCTGCCAAAGCTGCCCCTGCTGGCTTAAATTTGTTTCCAAGTGTTTGGAAAGTGAAAGTACTAAACATAGTCTTAGGGTATGATCTACAAGTAAGGCTTAGTTTCTCTCTGTTTTCTTTATCCAGGTTATCATCATGTCTTTACTCTAAATAACTGGACTGCAACTTAATTTGGCTTTGCACATGCAATCCCACTACCGCGTGCTGAATGAATAGTCCTAAAACAGTACCAACATGCATGGATTTGCAGTATACCACAGCTGTGGTATTCAAGACTAAATAAAATAAGACAGCTATTACTCTATCTGGTAAGAGAGCTAATATCCCCACAAAGCAGCTCACGCTGAATTGCAAGACACACACATACCTGATGTTCACAGTGTTTGCAAACCATGTTGCTGGTCAGCCTTCCGTGAAAAGGATGCGGAGATTTCCAGTGATTTGTCACAGGGGGAAGAGACCCTGAAACACAAAGTTGGAATTGTATTTTCAATACTTCTGTGTTCATCACTACAATTCCACAATTCTGGACCACGGTAACAAAAGTGACTGCTCTAAAAGATGACTGTCCCACTGACAAATGATTAACATCTGTTTTACAGCTGAAGAGACATATTTCAGTCAAATAAAGACAACGATCAGTTAATATTATTCACTTAATAAACAAAGCAACTACACTATGAATATTCATATTGCGAATGGAAAAAAGCATACCTCTTGTTCTGCAGCTTATTTGCTTTTGGGTTATTTCTGGCTGCTACAGAGGAAGATAAAAGATTTCATTAACCCTACCTCAGAAACCACGAAGTATTAAATATGTCCTTATTTCATTCCTAATTTGCTTTTCTGACATAAGAACAATTGCAGGTGTTATAGTGTCTCTCTATATTTGAGGAAGACCAAAAAAACTGGTACGCAACGGATTTATAATTGACAAAAAGCACATTTCTAATAAAATTAATAATCTGCAGAATTCTCTGCCTCAGAGTACTAAAATAAAAGCGTAACAGATTTTATAAACCTTTTGTGTCTATTTTAGACAAAATGAGTAGAAATTTTCCATTTGCATCAAGTTTACAACTAAACTAAATAAGGTAAATTTCACCTCAGAACGGACTATTCCATAAATGCAGTTTTCAAACCGCTCTCATGCATCAGTTCTTACGGATAAGAATAACTGCTCAGAGGGCCTGCTGTTCTGTGCCAGTGTAATATCACAATCCCTGTATCCCATGGATTTAGGAATGCAAAAGCTCTCACTAAAGCGGAATCACTGTAAATTCAAATTAATTTTTAATTAATTACAAAAAGCATTCTTTACTCTTTAAATTGCCTGACCTATTGATTCCTTTCTATCAGAGTACTAAGCTTTGTAAAGGTAATGAAACTGTCTTCAGTTTCTAACAGACACTCCGTGCGTGACGCACTTAGGAGACCAGGCAGACTCCAGAAACGCCTCCTGACAATGAAATAACATTGGTAAAGAAGTCACCTCCAGCGACTGCACATCAAACAAATGTGTCACACGTGGCTGACGATCCCGTTCATCTTCTAATGAAGAGGTGAGGACATGAAATAGCTCATGAGCATCCTATTAAACAGAGGGATAAGAAAACCAAAATACATCAAAATATTCTCTGAGAGTACTGATACTCATATGACTACATCATTGCAGTGGGAAATTAATTACTGCTTAGAACCCACCTAGTGTATCAATAGGAATGACCTGCTGCACAAAAAGCTTTATCTATAAACCTGCACTTCCTAACAGCACACATTATTAAAAATATTCTGGGCCATATAAACTCAAAAGACACTAAAATACTGGAGGGAAAAAGAGAAATGAGTGCACAAATACCTGCTTCCCTTGATTTCAATAAAAGCATAATTGATATTTTTGCTGTCTGCTTTGGCTCTGAAATATAAGAGAACCGTATTTTTGAATTCTATGATTCTATATTTTATGAGTGAGATAACTGGTCGTGTTCATCAGCCAGCTGCACCTGACTTAGAGGCTGAACATGCTGAAAATGAGAACTGGAAGTCACGTATGTTACATTTAAATGAATTTGGCAATAACAGTGAAGTAGAGCCCGTTCCTCCGAGCAGGGCGGCGTGTGAGCACAGATCCACTATCTCCAGCAGCATCAGGGCTGCAGCTGTTCTGTTCTAATAGTACTGGCTCCATTGAACCAAATCTGAAGGTAATTAAGTGTGAACTTTTGAAGCAGCCAGGGTTTCCATGATGAATATGTAAGCAAACAAAAAACCTCATTCCTCAATCACACGGTTGTTTTCCCTTACTTTTTAAACTAGACCTTTTGCTACAGCAAAGAATCGGTTTCGACACTCAGGGCTATTAATAGCATTCTGTTATCCCATATCTAAGCATTGAGGCGTGTATCGGACAGTCTAACTGGGCTTCTGTAATCACCTGCTCTTCGAACGATGAGATCTGCCACCTATACATCCTTAGAACTTGTAACAGGCAGCTGGCGTCCAGGACATCATCTTCTGTTACCTCTTGACAGGATAAAGCTAGAGACATTGCATTTAGAAGTGTTAGAAGGAGCCACAGAGAACAGTTAGAAGACAACTATTTATTTTAGACCCTATGTTACTGAAACATTGCATAATTGATTACAGCAGTTATTCTTGATTGAGACAGGTAGACAACAGCAAGCTAGTAGGTATTAATAACCATTCACAGCTGATTCATACAGTCTCCCTATCTAATACACACACAAGGTCAAAGGTTTTTCCACTGATGCAGAGAGAATAAATTGCATAAACATTGCCCAGAAAGACAAATTTTTACTGGTGAACTGGGTAAAATCCTGTCACAGGAACCCCCGTATTAATGCTTCATCATCCTTACATCAGTTAAATGGACATGCTTAACTGGCATCATTTTAGTGTGAAAAACACCCTCAGCCAGGAAAACTTCCAGTAGGTTTCCCTTAAAACAAAGCCCTGGGAGGAAAGCCAGAGAGAGCCAGAAAATCACTTCAGCATTTTGAGTGCTTAAAGAGGATGGAACTGATGCATGGACTGAGCACAGGGGCAAGGCTGAAACAAGTCACCAAACTGGGCAAATCTATTAAACCCTGTGGCAGTGGGTTCCAGAACCACATTTTCAGCAGCCTTGTTGCCCTCTACCTCAATTTGTTCAACGTGCTAACAAACGGCTGGAGCAACGTGCACGACACTGGCTGCTCACTGCTCCTCGACTGCAGGCGAGGCAAACAAGACTTGAAGCCTTTCAGCTGGTGGCACAGGCACGCACAGCTTTGGGGACACGGGCAGCTGGGCCTGTGTAGTAACTTAATCCCTTTTGGGTTTCTACCCCGCTGTGAAAGCTGGTGGAATTTGGCCAATGATTTCAGTGTTAGTTGAGGGATATTAAAAAGAGAAGAATACAAGACCACATGAGCTTCATTTCTTGAGGAAAGGAGACTGGAAACAATAACATTCATGCTAAATATTTCCTTTTTCATTTATCCTGACATGAAAATGTTAAAAGTACCTTTTAGGAGATGCAGCAGAGTAAGTGACAGGTACCGATGCTCAGTGGGCTGGTTCTGCTCTGTCTTGTATTGAGCTGTAAACTCCTCCAGCCACTTGATGAAGGAGGGGCAGGAGGATAAGCCTTGCAGCAGGGAGTTCATAAAACACGTGTTTCCCAAGTTAAGGAGGCCAGGTACGAGCCCTACAGATAGAAGTGTAAGAGTTTATATCATAAAGTCTAGGAAAGCCTGAGTATTTTTGGTAGCAAGTGCTGTGTTGGGTATTAAAATCACATTAAAATTAAATTATTATTGTTTATTTGGTACTTGCACCCAATGGAAACCCCTGAGTGGCCGGGGATCAGCTCTGCTGGACCAGAGACTTCCACTTCTATTGCACTGACATCCAACAAGAATGCATTTATTTTGCATTCCACAATGCAAAGTAAAATAAAACAAAGCAGTTTGGCAATGAACTTATCACAGACACAAAAATACATTGAATGAGTCACAATTTTAGAAACGTATCAATCAACACATTAGGCGAGTAACAAGTCCTTTGTTCAATGCATATTTGGGTATGTTGGTGTTGTTTTGATGGTTGGACTCGATGATCTTAGAGGTCTTTTCCAACCTTAACGATTCTACTTTATATTACATTCCTGAACAGGAGCGTCCAAACTTTTATCTTTAGCAGGAAAACACACTTTACTGAGGTGCATCATAACAAATAGAAACAGGTGCACTGGTGACAGCTCAGAGAGAAGAGCCGAAACGCACCACGTTCTCTCTGGGCGCTGTTTTCCCTGAACCCCTGATTTTGCTCCCCCCTTCCCGACACCCCGCACCTCTCCGGCGCCGTCTCCTCTCGGTGATGGGCCCCCAAAGCACATACATCCCCGCCGCTATGGCAGCCGCCACCCCGCCGATGACACCCCAGTTCTTCATCACTTTATGCCTGAAACGGATAAAACAAAATCAACCCAAAGCACAGGGTGGCTGCAGGGCACGGGGAGGCTGCTGCAGGCTGTCACCCTCTCTGCCTGGTGGGGAGAAGGGGGGGGGGGGGGGAAGGGAGGAAAAGGGGAAGGGGGAGAAACGAGGAGAAAAGGCAGGTGTAATGGGGAGAAAACGGGAGGGGTGATGGGCAGAAAGGGAGGTGTAATGGGGAGAAAGGGATGGGTGATGGGGAGAACGGGGGGTGACGGAGAGAAAGGGAGGTGTAATGGGGAGAAAGGGGGGGTGACGGGGAGAAAGGGGGGTGTAATGGGGAGAAAGGGGGAGTGACGGGGAGAAAGGGGGGTGACAAGAAGAAAGGGAGGTGTAGTGGGGAGAAAGGGGGGTAATGGGGAGAAAGAGGGGTAATGGGGAGAAAGGGAGGGTGTAATGGGGAGAAAAGGGGGGTTGACGGGGAGAAAGGGGGGGTGTAATGGGGAGAAGGGGGGGTGACGGGGAGAAAAGAGGGGAAAAGGGGAGAAAAGTAGGGGTTGTAACGGGGAGAAAAAGGGAGAAACGGGAAAAGAATGGAAGAAGGGAAAAGGAAAACGGGAAAAGAAGAGAAGGGGATAAGGGAAAAGGAAAGGGGAAGTTCTCCCCTCCGCTGACCTGGCCACCGCCCCGGCCCGCAGCACCCGCCGCACCGCGCCGTCGGCCGCGGGCAGCATCGCCCCCAGGCCGGAACCTGCGCTCCGCGGTCAGGCGGCGCAGCGGACGGGACGGCAGCGGCACCGCCGGAAGTGGCGCGAGGGGGAGGCGGATCACGCGCCGCATCGCCTTTAGCAACGCGCGGCGGTTGCTAAGGACGCAGGATGCGGCCTGCGCGGCGATGGGGGCGGGAGGAGGATCCGTGGGGCCGGGGCTGCGCGGGGATACGGTCAGGGAACCACAGGATCGATCCCGAAATCGATCCCAGAGTCATAAGACTCATGGAATCCCAGAACGGTTTGGGTTGGAAGGGACCTCGAAGCCCATCCAGTTCCACCCCTTTCACAGAGTTGAATGTGTTATTTCATTTTCAGACCTGAAAGTTCTCCTCCTGAACAGTTTTACAAACACCACGAGATGGGGCTCAGAGTTATTTATTCCAAGTGGAAAATTTCGAGATCCTCCTCTTCAGCATGAAAGGAATGACCCAGTCACAGAGATGCTGCCTTCTTCTTAGGAATGTGTCCGGGCCATCAAGATCCCTTCAGCGCTCCAGGTCTGGGCTGTGTTGTTTTGCAATTCCAACTCAGGTTCAGATGTGAAAGTTCTCTGCCTGAACACTAATCTGCAGTTTTACAAACACCAGGAGACGGGGCTCAGATCTACCTCTAAACACTCCTGTTTCGGCCATCACCCATCTTGCAACGAGATGATGCCATTAGTTTTTGGTTTAACTGATGCATTTTTAGGATTGCTCAGAGAAGAAGTATCCCATATTGGTTGGAGGAGAGGAGGCACCTGGGAGCACATGCAGGTGAAATGGTTGCACACGCAGGGTTTGGGAGCACCTGAAGATGGTGGCTGCTGATCGCATCAGCGAGCCTGGCAGGGAGCAGCCTCACTCTTGGAATCATGGAATGGTTTGTGTTGGAGGGGATCTCAAAGCCCATCCAGTTTCACCCCCTGCCATGGGCAGGGACACCTCCCACTGGATCAGGGGCTCCAAGCTCCATCCAACCTGGCCTTGAGAATCGTTTGGTTGGAAAATACCTTTGAGATCGAGTCCAACCGTACCTGTTCACCACTGAACCAGATCCCTGAGTACCTCATCTGCCTGGCTTTTAAACCCCTCCAGGCATGGGGACTCCACCACCTCCCTGGCAGCCTCTGATGGTACCTGAGAGCCCTTTTGGTGAAAAAACATTTCTTGATGTCCAATGTGAACCTGCCCTGATACAACTTGAGGCCATTCCTTCTCATCCCACGCCCTGTCACTTGGGAGAAGAGCCCAGCACCCACCTCGCTCCAATCCCCTCTCAGGGCATGTAGACAGTGATGAGGTCTCCCCTCAGCCGAGCTGAGCCGAACAGAGCCGAGCCCGAACGGAGCCGAGCCCAGCCCAGCCCAGCCAAGCCCGAGCCGAACGGAGCCGAGTAGAGCCGAACAGAAACGAGCCTAAGCCGAGTGGAGCCGAGTAGAGCCGAACAGAGCCGAGCCTGAACCGAATGGAGCCGAACGGAGCCGAACGGAGCCCGAGCTGCGCTGAACCCGAAAAGAGCCGAATAGAGACGAACAGAGCCGAGCGGAGCCGAAGAGAGCCGAGCCCGAACGGAGCCGAGCCCAACCGAGCCGGAGCCGAACGGAGCCGAGCCGAGCCGAAGGAAGCCGAGTGGAGCCGAGTGGAGCCGCTCCGCGGTGCGGGCCGGCGGGCGCCGCCGGCGCTGTCCGTCAGTCCCGCTGTCCGTCTGTCCCGCAGCCCCGCGATGCGAGAGCGATGAGAGCAGCTCCCGCGGACGCAGCGCGGCAATGGAGGATGATTTGTTCCAGCTCAGGCAGCTGCCGTGAGTGGCGCCCCGCATCGCGGTCCCGGGTTCGGCCGCTCGGGGCTCGCGGGGACCCGCGTTATGTAAACCCGCCCGGGCTGGACCTGACCCGGGCTCGGGAGCCGAGGGGGGTGAAGCCCCCGGGAGCGCCGAAGCTGTAAATAACGCTGTGCCGGGGAGGCGTCTCGGGGCTGCGGATCGGAGCCCTTTGCAAAGGGGGTTGCGGTGGGGGCTGGGGGGGACTCTGCTGGTGGGGTGTGCTGTCCTCGGGGCGGGGGGGTGATAAAAGCATCGCTGCCTTTTAACGCCAGTGTTTCCTCTCCCTCCTCTTCCCTCCCCTTCTCCCCTCCCTCCCCTCCTTCCCCTTCCCTTCTCTCCTTCCCCTTCTCCCTTTCCCTCCCTCCCTCCATTCCTCCCTTCCCTTCTCCCCTTCTCCCCCCTTCCCTTTCTCTGTCCCCGCCTTTCCCTCCCTTTTCCCCCTCTCCTCCCTCCCCTTCTCCCTCCCCTTCTCTCTCTCCTTTCCTCCCCTTCTCCCCTCCCTCTCCTCCCTTCCCCTTCTCCCCTCCTTCCCCTTCTCCCCTCCTTCCCCTTCTCCCCTCCTTCCCCTTCTCCCCTCCCTCCCCTTCTCTCTCTCCTTTCCTCCCCTTCTCCCCTCCCTCTCCTCCCTTCCCCTCCCTCCTTCCCTTTCTCCCCTCCTTCCCCTTCTCCCCTCCTTCCCCTTCTCCCCTTCCCTCCCTTCTCCCCTTCCCTCCCTTCTCCCCTTCCCTCCCTTCTCCCCTTCCCTCCCTTCCCTTCTCCCCTTCTCTGTCCCCCCTTTTCCCCCTCCCTTCTCCCTCTTCCTCCCTCCCCTTCTCCGTCTCCTTCCTTCCCCTCCCTTCCTCTCATTCCCTCCTCCTTCCTCCCTCCTCTCCCTTCCTCTCCCCTCCTTTTTCCTCCTCTCCCTGAATGCAAAAGGTTTCCTTTACAAACAAGTGCATTTCTCCTCCTGTTCCGCTCTCCTGTGCTTTGAAACATTCCTGTTGATAAACCATTGACTCGGTAAATAAATGCCTACAGCTGATTGCAATATTAATGAACTCGTGTCAATGACAGAGCAAACTGTCCCATGACATCCCTAATAAGGTGGGGAAATGGGCACAAACTCTAGTTATTTTCACATACTTAGTTCAGATGCATTCAGCTTGTCAGTGAAAAGAATAAAACAGGATTTCATTAGGCCATTTTCCCCTCTTTTTTAAAAAAAACCAAACCCGAACAAACCAAAACACAGAAAAATGTCCTAAAGTACCTCTCAGCTTAGGTGTAATTTGACTTCTTTGGTGCTGTGAGGTCTTGCAAACAAATGCAGCTCTCTGAGATGTCTCAGCTGTTTAGAATTCTGCAAGGATGGAAGAGCAAGTATCACTGTGGGGTTTTTTTTCTTCATTTGCATCAGTTTGTTTTGTAAGTTTCTAAGTGCTAAACATATCCTTTTATTTCCTGGGATGAGGAATGTGTCCGGATAGCTCTGTACTCAGATTACCATCATAGTATTTATAGTTTTCAGCTCAGTCACTGCCTTTGTATTGTATCTGAATCTATCATCTCAAAAATGGTCAGTTCTGAAAGTCTGCTTCAATAAATCCTACAAAATAGGAAACAGTAGTACATGGGGTTGTGATCAGGCACTTGAAAGTCAGGAAGGTTTTTGTTAGCATGTTTATTTTGCCTGGGAGTCTTCAAGGCCAGGTTGGATGGGGCTTGGAGCCCCACATCCAGTGGGAGGTGTCCCTGCCCATGGCAGGGGTGGAACTGGATGGGCTTCGAGGTCCCTTCTAACCCAAACCATTCTGTGATTCAGTTGAAGTTCAAGAGGCTCTCTCTGCACCTTTGTTGTAGAATTAAAACATTCAGGTGTTGGAAGTTAGAAGAGGTCATAGAATGACTGATTTCACCTGTTCCCAAACAACTCTTTCACTGAAGTCGCAGAAATTGTCAGTTGCCAAGGGGGAAAAGTTACGTGACTGTTGCAGGTCAATTGAAGAAAGCTTGAGGAATCTGCTATGTTAATTATTGTAGATCTGTTTCAAAATCTTTGTTTGGTCATAGAAGACTTAACTGGTAGAAAAGGACCCCCCTGTGTAGACACGAAGCACTGAATTCCAACCAAAACATGACTGTTATGTCCGTTTAAGTTCTATTCCCATGCCTTATTCTCTTTGTGCTGCGGAGATGAGGCGATTATCGCTCAGCTGGTGCCAGAAATGGTATAAAATACAGAAATGGTATAAAATACAGACAGCTGGCAACATGATGCTTGTGATGGTTCATCTTGAACGGCAGGGCTGTAGCTGGCAGGCAGGGACACTCCTCAGTCTCGGCTTGAACTTAAGTATCCTTTGATTCACTTTCTTATTCTGTCCCACCTCGTTACCTAAGAGATTCACAAAACTGCACAGATGAACCAAGTACTGGAAACCAAATAGCTTCTTAAGATGCAGGTGTTTAATTAATAACATGATATTAAAGACTCAGTTTAAGACAGGGTTATCCCCTGATACAGGCAATTGTATCTAGTCACAGAATCATAACCAGAATGGAAGAAGATCGCTAAATTCACTGATTTATCTTACAGATTCTACTTCATTAAGTAATCTTTAAAAATCTGACAAATTTCAGGACTCGTGCTTCTCCTAAGACACAGATAATTCTTGTGAAAGCAATGTGGAAAACTGAATTTGGGTTCTTCCTGCAAGACAAAGCACCTGAAATTCAATGACACAGCAATGTCTAATTCATAATAGATGTCAAGGTACACAAAACATGACTATTATTAAAAATATATAATTTCATCAGATTTTTACCACCTGTATGTTTTTATAACTTTCTATGTTAGCGCAATAACAGCCTCTTTGTACAAAAAATAATGACTGTATCACATAGCAATGGATCTGCAGTTTTTCCAAAGCCAGTAGCAACCAACAGGATACCAGTTCTAAAAGCAGATACAAACAGAAGTCACAGCATTCTCCGTGAATGTGAGATGGAGGCAGGAGGATGGGGAGAAACCTGGCTGCTGTTTGACCAAATAGGGCTTCAAACACAGCTTCAACCTGGAAAAGACCCACCGAAGTCTTAATCCTTGTTTCTGTCTTCTCAGGGTGGTCAAGTTTCGCCGCACTGGGGAAAGTTCAAGGTCGGATGAAGATGTCATTTCAGGAGAACATGAAATTCAGATTGAGGGTGTTCGGACAGAGCTAGAGCCTGTTGAGCTAGAGGATGGAGCTGCAGTGCCAAAAGAATTTGCCAACCCAACTGATGGTGAGTAGGTTTCTTGTTTCGGGGTTGGAACTAGATGATCTTTAAGGTCCCTTCCAACCCAAACTATTCCATGATTCCCATGAGGAGAAAGGTGTGACTTCTTCGCTTCAGTCACGTTGCAACCAGGCAGAGTACATTGGGTTTAGACAAGTTAAAAGATCCCCAGATAAAGAAGGAAACAATAACACGGGCAAATTCCGTTACACCTAAAAATCATGATTTCGCTGCCTTGGTCCTGAGGGATGTTTTATGTGTTAGTTTTTATGTTACCGGTAATAGACCCTGTCAAGGAATTGTGTGTCCAGTTGTCACCGCCTCCTTCATACAGGAGGTTTGACATTTTTTCCTTAAGCACTGATCAGTGCTTCTAAAACATCACCAGGTTTACAGGAGCAGTTGCACATGGCTCACCAAGGCTGAGCATGAAGCTTCTGCAGTGTTCCCGTCTTCTCTTTGCCTAGAGGACAAGAGGGACAGAATAAATGTACATCCCAGGCTCTGCTTTCTACCTAGCAGAGAAATGCTGACTACCCTGGAGGCAACACCCGTTTAGAAGATATGAGAAGAGTTGGTTTTGTCTTAGCACAAGGCATACTAAAATTATGTAGGATGATTCTTTTCCCAGGGACTTATTTATTGTCAAGTTGATGCAATGGGAAGCCAGAATACCGTGGAGTGAACTCAGCGAGGTTCTAAGAGTTGGTGCATCGGTGCAAGTCTGCAGATAGATGTAGAATTTCAGTTGGCACGTCGCCCACAAAAGTGCCAGCGATGCAACAACCCAGCATGAAGAGCTTCAGAACCTGGGTTGAAGTCACAAACTGAGATCTTAGGACATCTCTGCTTTGTTTTATCAGTTGGATTTTGTTTGATTTCCTTTTGGTTTGTGTTTTTGTCTTTTGCTTTGTGGGAACGTCTGACACTTAGCTAGATGAAGCTTTTCTGCTGCCAAAGTACTTTTGAATCTGCTGGACTTGTTAAAACTTGGAGGCTTATATTGATTTAAACAACCTGAATATCAAAATGTATTTTTTTGTGTATTTCATTTTGCACTGGAGCCAAGGATTTAAGATATCTCAGCTTCCTCTGATAGAACAAAATAATGAGGTCGTGACAGTGTGTGGGAAACAAGAACCATCAGCACTTTTAACAAAAGTATGTTTTAGGATCTAGCTGTCTGGGACAAATTCTTGGTTCAAATAATTACAGTGTGACTCTCCATGCAATGAAATGTTCTTCTGCACTTCCCATCACTTGCGTGGTGTTGCTGGAAGCTGTTGAACAGCTCATGTGCTTCTCACCAGAAGAAGCTGCAATTCAGTGGCCGCTGGAGTCACTTCCAGGAGTAACAGGCTGGAGTCATTGGCGCTATGCTGATTTACTTCTGAGTGGAAAAAAAAAATATTCTAGGCAGATTTAGAATTATTTTCACTTTAGCACAGTTCCTGAAGATTTAGCACCGAGATTCTCTGGAGCAGGAACTGTATACAAGCAAAGCAACTCTCTGTTGTGTATTTTAGATCTCAGTGGACTACCCAGTTAATAATTGCATTCACAGAAAATGCTGTCTCAAGGGATGGCTCTTACCAGGAAAGGAATACACTTCTGCACTGGAATTGTTTTCTTTCTAGATACTTTCATGGTGGAAGATGCGGTGGAAGCCATTGGATTTGGAAAGTTCCAGTGGAAGCTGTCTGTTGTTACCGGATTAGCATGGGCAAGTAATTGTTATCAAGGTCACTTGCATGATCATCAATTAGACAATCTCAAATAATGAAGCCATTGTCTGTTGGCAAAAAGTCTCTGAGCAGATAATTGTACAATAGAGAGGGAATTCTACTTTAAATTATTAAATGAGAGCTGGACTGAAACTTGTTATGTGGGGGCAATGAATAACATTGATTTCTCCGTCACTGAAGTTCTTATAAATCAGGGTCTGAAAAGTCATTTTGATTCTCTACTTCATAAACGTGTTTCAGACGGGAAGGTTGCTAGACTAGTCCTGGAGAAGCAGCTCTCAGTTTTTATGCAGTGATTTTACCACGTTCATCCCATTGGCTACAATCTGATTTCCATACTAATCAGTATTATTGTAACCTTAGTTTCAGGTGAACAGCAACCTGGTACTTCTAGTTGTAACCTTGATATCAAGAACAGAAAGTCAGGCTTTGTTTTCCCTTTTCTGCAGGCTCTGAAGCACTAGATGTTATATCTAGTGTGGTTTACTTTAGGGTAATGGTATTGTCCATGTGTAACGTTAAGATCTGCCATGGTTTAGGTCCTAAATCAGTACTGCAATTCAGTTTACAGATGAAGAATCAACATATTTGATACAAATTTGGTAGTGGTGTATGAGAGGGGAAGGAGTAAGTTATAAAGTAACGAACAGTTCTGACTGAATCTGAAGTCTAAAGGAGTTGAAAGGTCATCCACGGAATACGGAATACGGAGGTGAATGAAGCAGGATGACTGGCCAGACGAGCCTTCTCGAAACCACTCACTGATAACTTTTGATTTAGCTCTTTGAATCCTCTCTGGCAGTGTTACTAAACATTATAACAACCAGAAATCCTTTTAAAAGTGCACTTCTTGCCTTTTTCCCCCTACACTGTGTACATCCACTGTCTCTTGCAAACAGAACTGTTTTGTTTCGCCCGCAGCATGGCAATGGCACAGAGCAAAACCAGGGTTCATTTTAAGAAGGTTTATTAATGACTGCTATGATAATCTAATTTTCAGGTGGTTATTTACTTTTTGCTTCTTTTTTTTTTACCTTTCTAGATGGCAGATGCTATGGAAATGATGATTTTAAGTATCCTAGCTCCTCAGCTTCATTGTGAGTGGCGATTACCAAGCTGGCAGGTTGCATTGCTCACATCGGTAGGAAAAATAACTGACAGCTCCTGTATTCTGTAAGGTTTTTCCACTCATTGTTATTCTGGCATTATGCTTTATATTCCCAAAGTTAAATCTGTTCCTGGCCTTTGTGGATTGCCTTTGGTTCCAAAGAATGTAGGAGTCTTTTTAAAAGCCAGAGCTTGAAGAAATGAAACTCGGTGAGAACTGAGGAAATTTTGCAAGTTTCAGGTTCAGATTTCATGTAATTTCCAGGAAAATCTACAAATTGACTCAAACTCATCCTAAAATTCAAACCATTTAATAAATAAATAAATAAAAATGGATTAGTAAAGTTTTACTATCTTGAAAATCTTTCTCTCTTAGTACATTTAAGCTCACTTGTACGTAGACGGACTGGGAGCCCCAAGAGAGAGCAAGAAATCACTTTTCCAAGTGAATCATCCGGTCATCTTTGCAAGCAGAGCTCTTATAATGCCACCTCTAAGTGTGGTGCTATGGTGCTGGAAACATTTAGTGCCTGTAGGGATAAGAAAATTAGTTTTGGGACCCTTCTCTCAGCATATGCCGCTCTTGTATGGCACGCACTTTAAACTCCTACATTTCCTTTTTCTTTAGTTTTTGATGGCATTTTTGTGGTTGTTTAAATTGGTCAGAATGCTCAGTAGATTGCAGTCAGTTAAGAGCGTGTCCTTTCCGATTCCTGACTGCAGCCAGCCCCTCTGAAGGAGGATCTTATTCCTCCTTTCAGCTCACCACAATTTTATTCTTGTGAGCAATATCAGAAAGAGAAGGGATTGATGGACATGACATAAAAGCTGTGACAGACAGAACTGCTTCTTCACCCTCTTCTTGCTTGAGTATACACTTCTTTCTCAGATTCCTGTGGTTTTAATGTGCTGGTGGAGGAAACATGCTTAGGTTTTGCCTTTACCTTCACTGAGCAGGAATGATTTCTGTCACTGTCTGCAGAATAAACCGTACTTTTTGGTGCCACTTCTGAAAAGGGTACAATACGTTTTCTTTGACACCTCAGTCTTTTCTCAGACTTCTCTAAAGTTGTAAGATCTAATTCTATCTCCATTCAAATCTGAGACAACCTGCTGAACGTGGCAATAGGAGGTGAGCTGGCTGAGAACTGCATCAGCATCTCACGCAGCTGTAGCCTGCAGACCTCGAGCAATGCCGATATGTTCATTTAAACTGGAGAACTCGGCATCTTCCAGGGCTGGACTCACAATGTCTTTAACACCAGAGTGCATGTGCTGGTGTCGGAAAGGTTTGTTACTGGATGGATCTTTTAATTGCAAAGCTGCCGTGAGAAGTCAACCCAGAAAAAGGACAATGATTTCCATTTAGTGGCAAATTGTGCCACAGGGGGGTTAGAATTGGATGATCTTTAAGGTCCCTTCCAACCCAAACTATTCCATGAGTGAAAAATCCCACTATATGAATAATTATCTTTAGTACTCTTTTCTGCAAAGGAACTCTACCCAGAACACCTGGACATTTTGCTCTATTGGTAGAGCTGCAATTTTCTAGTTTCACTGTGAAGTTGTGTTCTCTTTGCTATCATATGGAAAATTTCACATCTTGTTGTTAAGGGGAAGATCTTTTTCTGGTGTTTCACAGGTGGTGTTTGTGGGAATGATGTCCAGCTCCACCCTCTGGGGAAATATTTCGGACCAGTATGGGAGGAAAACAGTAAGTCTTCAGCTCCTACTAGAATATATTCTAATATAATAATAATAATTCTTTATTCTAATATAGTCTCATGAGACCTCATATGGAGTACTGTGTTCAGTCCTGGAGTCCTCAGCAGAGGAAGGATGAGTCAGTTATAAAGTGAGTCCAGAGAAGGCCATGAAGATGATCCAAGGGCTGGAGCACCTCCCCTATGAGGACAGGCTGAGAGAGTTGGGGTTGTTCAACCTGGAGAAGAGGAGGCTCTGGGGAGAGCTTAGAGCAGCTTCCAGTGCTGAAAAGGGCTGAAGGAAAGCTGGGGAGGGGCTCTTGATGAGGTGAGGGATTGCAGGGAGAGGATGGAGGGGAACGTTTTTGAGCTGAAAGAGGGGAGATTGAGTTGAGATCTTAGGCAGAAATATTTTGCTGTGAGGATGGGGAGGCCCTGGCCCAGGTTCCCCAGAGCAGTGGTGGCTGCCCCATCCCCGGAGGAGTTCAAGGCCAGGTTGGATGGGGCTTGGAGCCCCTGATCCAGTGGGAAGTGTCCCTGCCCATGGCAGGGGGTGGAACTGGATGGGCTTTGAGGTCCCTTCCAACCCAAACCGTTCCATGATTCTATGATTTCTACAGTGTGGAGGATTCAGTGCACGATGTTCACAGATGTCATAATTGACGTATATGAACAAGGATTAAGCACAGCCAGAATTGACCTCCCATGAAATAAAAGGAGTTTGCAGCTCTAACTTACGTTTTGTTAGTTTGTTTTACAGCAGAGACTTTCTTTTCCTCGTGCTTGTTTGTCACACTCAGGGCCTAAAGATCAGTGTGTTGTGGACGCTCTACTATGGGATCCTCAGTGGTTTTGCCCCCGTGTATAGCTGGATCCTGGTGCTGAGGGGCCTGGTGGGCTTTGGGATTGGAGGAGTGCCTCAGTCGTAAGTAAATATTCACAAGTCCAAACGTTCTCTTCTGTATTTAATAATTTTTCAGTGATTGTGTCAATCTGAAGACGTGACTGTGTTCAGTTGTCCCAAACCTATTTTTCTGTGAAGTATTTTGGAAATAATGCATGAAACTCTGAGAAAGCTTTGACGATCAGAAGCTTTCAAGACCAAGTTGGATGGGCTTTGAGCCCCCTGATCCAGTGGGAGGCGTCCCTGCCCATGGCAGGGGGTTGGAACTGGATGGGCTTTGAGATCCCCTCCAACACAAACCATTCCATGATCCTGTGATTCTAAGATATCTCGTACATTACTGAGGTGAATCAGATTTGCAACGACTTCTGTGTGAACAAGCTGGGTACCTAAAGGTAACGTGCTATGTGCCTTAAGTCCTTTCAAGCTTCTCTCATTTGCTGAGGTAAACCGTGATGAAAATGAGAGGGGCAAAGAGCCCACCTCGCCATGGGTAAAACAGAGCAGACGGGGGTTTGTACCTGTGCCTAGAACTTTCACGTCTGAACCCGAGTTGGAATTGCAAAACAACACAGCCCAGACCTGGAACACTGATCTTGATGATCCAGACACATTCCTAAGAAGAAGGCAGCATCTCTGTGACTGGATCATTCCTTTCACGCTGAAGAAGAGGATCTTGAAATTTTCCACCTGGAATAAATAACTCTGCTCTAGGCTTTTAATTATAAACGC
Organism: Cuculus canorus; assembly: GCF_017976375.1. Taxonomy (NCBI): domain Eukaryota; kingdom Metazoa; phylum Chordata; class Aves; order Cuculiformes; family Cuculidae; genus Cuculus; species Cuculus canorus. The sequence goes on from NC_071417.1 coordinate 9,132,346, forward strand.
AGAGGGAAGAGTATAGCCAGTCTCTCTTCATGTAGTCTTTTATCCTAATTAATAATTGATATTTTGCCCCACAGAGGTGCTATTTCGGAGTAATCGGAGTCTTAACTTTGATTCATGGCTCATAGACTTTTCACAAGGCAAGTCAATATCCTGTCTTTTCTAGTGCCATTTCCAGATAAAAGATTCAGAGCTGAGATGGAACAGCGCAGTGTTATTAATTTGATTTTACTGCTCTCCTGCCCACCTTTAGAAGCTGTGCAGAAGCGTAGCGTGCATGTGAAATGGGGCAGTCCGAAGCCTGCGGTGTATTGTGGCAGTTTCTGCCATGCCGTTCCCACTGAGCACAACTGGAAGGAAGCAGGAGAACAACAAAGACAAAGCGTCAGACTTAATAATGCCTTGCGCTGCAAACACATATTAATGATGTTCCACAGAGCCCCAACGGAACAGCTTCAGCACAGCCAGTGCTGTTTTACAGAGGGGCGGATAACGCACTAAGGCTCCGTGACTTAATGAGAGGCAACGAAGAGCCGCTTACCGAGCTCAGAGTGGATTCCATTGCTGCTGAGCCTGTTTCTTGTTTTAACTGTAATAGTGATTCCTTTGACGGAGGAGGAAAGATCTGTGAAGCAGGAGAAGTATCCTTTCCAATATCCTTAAGTAGGCTATGTGACTTTGGATAGGAGTGGCTGGATTTCGATGGAATGGCACGGGTACCTTTGTGGTTTTGCATTCTGTAATGAGTATGAAAGAGATTTTTGTGGTAGGTGCTGTTAAAAAGAAATCACCCAGCGGTAATAAATTAACTGACTACAGCAGATATTCCTCTCTCCATACGTATGTAGGAGCTGCATCATAGAAGCTGCGGCCTCCTCTGGGAATTTTCTGCACGATATTATCTGACGCTGAGTATGACTATTCATTGGCAGTGCCAACATCCAGACTTGCAAAGATATGGAATGTTCTCTTAAGAAAACAGTTCTGTACAGCATTAATCAGCTCCTCTTTCCTGCTATGATATATAAGGGACTGCATACATTTCATTACGTGATTTTACTTCCTTCTCCTCTTACTGACTGATTTGATATAACATTGTGTGTAGCTTTGTATTTCAGGGAAACGAGCTCTGGGAAAATACTCAGAAATCAATCCACCATTTGTTAACTTAGTAGGGAGTTCTGTCCTAAACATCAAAGAAAGCCTAAGGAGTTTAGAGGCAGAAACAGGAAGAGTCGATGGAATGCAACCAGAGCAGGAGCGGAGAACAACAAGTCTCACCAGATGGTTTGAAGAAGATGGGAGTGCCTTGACTGGCTGCTGGCCCTTGCATTCATCCTCAGGAGATACTCAGAGAGAAGCCGTACCGTTACTCTTTGGCATGGTCATGAAACAAAGGCTCTGCAGAGTTAAATGATTTCTTTTTGAATTCCCACAATAAAGGAATGGAGATTATTTTATACCAGTAACAGGATCGGACCTTGAAAGTATTCACCTCTTAGAGAATTGAGACCTGGCAGAACAGACTGATGTGAAATTCTCTGAGCCATTTGTAGAGCCCTGAAGAAATACTTTACCCAGCAAGAGTTTACGTTGAATGCTGATGAACCACGCTGAAAATAACGTGCACAATATCTGTCCCAGACCAGAACAGGGTTGTGAAAACATGTGCATCAAGAACTGCTACGTTTAGCCAAGAACTATAGGGTTACAAAATCACATGAACTGAGCAAAATCTGTCTTCCACTGCAATGATGAACCAAAGGAGGTTTTGTTCTGATGTAGATAGGGGAGTCTGAACCAGTGTCTGCAGATCTGCTGCCTCTGAGGGCTAAGAAGGGCTTCGCCTTACTGCGAGGGGTTTGGCAATTTTAATAAAAGGCAAACAAAGTGTTTGAACCTCCCTCGTTGTGCTGACATGGCATTTCATTCAATGTGCTTCTCTGACGTTTTTCTCTTTTCACTCTTTACAGGGTAACCTTATATGCCGAGTTCCTTCCAATGAAAGCCAGAGCAAAATGCATTTTATTAATAGAGGTGAGCAGTGTGGCTGTGCATGTGGGTCCTTAGAGGGACAAATTCTGCTGTTGCCTACATCTATTCGATTCAACTGCCTTGGAATCTCAAAAGCAGCTGCAGTCAAATCTTGATTGCTCAGGTTAGCGTGGAGCTGAGCTTGGACCCATACACCAGCACTAGCTCAGGTCCAAAAGCAGCGTAAAGCACTCGTGTAACGCTCCACTGTTTTTGTCGAATCTGGTTTTTTGCAGATTACCTTGTACCCTATGCCTAGGTTAGTGCTGTTAGCACAAGGGTGGGGGGGAGCATTTGGGTGTCAGCTAATTTCAGGGTAAAATTAATCTATAACTTGGTAATTGATAGCTGAGAACAGACTGTTCAGTAAATGCAGGGCTAAATTCAGCTCCCTGTATTCAATCCAAACGTATCGAAGTCACAGAGAGCAGAGTTTTGCCCCATAAGTGCTTTAAGGCAAAATTTGCTGCCTTTCAATGGATGAAGGATCAGAACAGTGCTGTTACTCGTCTGCATCAGCCAGTTTGGAGGAAACATCCTTGTAGAAAACCTCACCAAACTTTGTTTCTCAATGGAAAACCAGTCTTCTAAGATATCTGCTGGCTGGTCCTACATTCCGTTGATTAGTCTTTCATAAATAGACTTCAGTAGATGAATTACTCCTTTCTGTGTCACTTTTGTTCTGCTACAGTTCGTCTGCCTCTGAGCAACCCTTGGTTAGAAATGTACTCTGAGCATTCATAATCTAGATTCATAATCTAGAAGAGAATAATCCTACACAGGCAGGATATGCAGGAGGATGCTAAGAAGGTATAAATTCCTACAGACCAAACTCTGTGGCTTTGGTAGCTTGGTTTTGGTAAAGAAAACAAATACCATTGATCTCATGGTGGTAGCTGAGAATAAAACTCGTAGACAGATACATTAATAGTCATTTTGCTTAAGAAACACCGTGTGAGGAGTCTGTTCCTTGTGAAGCTCCCTAGTAAGCACGAGTGCCTAGAAAAAGTCAGTGCTAGGTTTTCAGAAATGAACATTTGAGCTTCTGAAACATTTAAACAAATCCCCTTAAAATGCCTGGGCTCTGTTTCCATGCAGTGGTGCGTATAGTTCTGGAATCCTCAACATAAGAAGGAGATGGAGCTGTTGGAATGGGTCCAGAGGAGGCTACAAAGATGATTGGAGGGCTGGAGCACCTCCCATCTGAGGACAGGCTGAGGAGGTTGGGGTTGTTCAGCCTGGAGGAAGATCTGAGGAGAACTTAGGGCAACCTTCCAGTACCTGAAGGAGCTACAACAAAGCTGGGGAGGAGCTGTTTACAAAGGCTTGTGGTGATAGGATGAGGGGTAATGGGTATAAACTGGAGAGGGGCAGATTTAGACTAGGCAGAAGGGGGAATTTCTTCACGATGAGAGTGATGAGGCACTGGAACAGGTTGGCCAGGGAGGTTGTGGCTGCCCCATCCCTGGAGGTGTTCAAGGCCAGGTTGGATGAGGCTTGTGCAGCCTGAGCCCGTGGGAGGTGTCCCTTGCCCTTGATAGGGGGTTGGAAATGGTTGATCTTTAAGGTCCCTTCTAACCAAAACTATTCTATGATTTGAAATGTTTCTGGCGCTTCTCTCTCCAGCTATCCCTAGAGAGCACGTCTTGGAACGTTACAAAGAAAGAGGCCTTAAGAGCACCTTATTCTCATTCCTGACTGTTTCTTTTCCCTTTGGCAGGTCTTTTGGGCCATTGGGACTGTGTTTGAAGTCCTTCTAGCAGTGTTGGTGATGCCCACTCTAGGCTGGCGGTGGCTTCTCATTCTTTCTGCCCTCCCACTTTTGCTCTTCGCTGTCCTATGTTTTGTAGGTATTCTTTCATAGATGAATGCATGTTCCATCAATCTGCCACTCCGCTAGCTCATTCTGTAACCTGATTGAAGGAAATTGTCACAGTTTTGAGCTCTCTGTTGGTGTCTTCTTTGAAACATCTGAAATAATGACAAAAATGCTGTTGTTTCAACAGGGTGCTGGTAAAAACATTCCAGCAAGAGCTGTGTTTATGTGACTGTAATTGCTGGAGGATGAGGGCGGGCTGGAATTCTCTGAAACCAAACCAGGCCTGGAAATGTCTCCAATTTAGTGACTTTCTTTCAACTAAGCTCAGTGGAATCAACATTTTATTAAAAGACGTTGTTATTTCTCCGATCGCTCTTTAGATTTTTTAAATCATTTTGACAAAATAATAACTTTTATAATTACTGTCCTCTTAAAAAAACCCACCCAAATCAGAGGTAAAATCTGCATAGTGCAGGTCAGATTCCAAAATAAGACATCGACGAGTTAAAGCTGAGTTCCGTTGCACTGTTAGGTTATGGTTTTGCCAATCACTCAGTCTTCTCAAAGATGTGGGTCCTTGTCAGGTTGTTACAAGCTTCTATTCCTTAGTCCCTGTCATTGTTTTTCAGCAGTTGTACAGATGCTAACAAGCTGGTTCTTAAAAAGGAGCTTAAAAATGTGAATTTTGGTATTCCCAGACCATCTTGTTATTTGCCCTGGATGCTTTGTCTTCCCTACTGAGAAGGTGCAGTGTAAAGAACCTGCAAATGCCTCGTGCTTCTCAGGAATAAAACCAAGGCAATAGAAAAGGAAGATTTCAGACTGGAATTCTGACTTTACAGTGAAAGTGGGGCTTTCTGAACTGTTAAAGATGAGCTCTTTTATCCTTTCCTATGTGCTCGACTCGCTGAGTTTCCCACTATAAGCCCCCAAAGAAAATGCCCCGTTAGTTTATTGCTGTGTTTTTCACATCGCTCTGTGTGTGATCTGCTTTTCTCTCTTAGTGGCTGCCTGAGAGCGCCAGGTATGATGTATTATCTGGAAATCAAGAAAAAGCAATTGCCACTTTGAAGCGGATAGCAACAGAAAATGGAGCTCCGATGCCTCTGGGAAAATTAATTATTTCCAGACAGGTATGTACAGGGAACAGGCACGTTAATAATATGGGATGCAATGAAACTGTGCCACATTCATATGTATTTTTATAAGCAAATAATCAATGTGAAGTTTAATGTTAATGTCTCAACCGGTAATAAAAAAAAGTAAGATGATCGTACACGCCTCATTCACAGTGAGAAAGAGTTAGTTTCTCATTTTTATTTACATGGAAATCCTGAAAAGGACCTTTAAAGTGGGCTTTAATGTTATTTAACCTCACTCTAGGAGCCTATTATTAAAATCAAGCCTTGAGGCTACCGAAGAACATAGCTCAGAACTCATGAGGCAAGATGGAACTTGACTCTAACTATACCTAATTTTGAATCTAATCTTGATATTTTGGAGGGGGAAGCCTGCAAGCTCCTGTTTGGTCCTAATGCGTGGAGTAATTCAAGCTCTTCTGAGCTGCGTGTTTACTGTATGAATTGCATTAGATTTTTTTTTTTTCATTTCAGCTTTATTTGGCCAACTTTTTAGCACCCCTCTCAGCGTGTAAAGCAGCTCTGCATTTACAGAACAGAAAGGAGACTTTTCTAAGTAAAGAGAGTTGCTGTGTTAGCCAGCAAGGAGGGACAGAAAGGGTGATCTGTAGATTTGAACAACAGCGAGATTGTGAAGCTAGGCAGGAGCCTGTTGGTAACGACAGCATCTCACTAATCAGAGATGGTGATTTGAAGGCCTGAATCAGTGAGACTTTGAGCTCTTGTGCCTTTCACAAGTGCTTGATGCAGTCAGGGTGATTTTCATGTGCTGCGCAGGAACGCTTTGCGAGTTTTGGATGGTTTTGTTTTCAGGGTGGGGTGGGAAAGTACTTTTCCTTAACCACAAGTTTGTGGGCCCTTTGCTCTCTCCGTCTCTGAGAAGCACTCAGTTTACAAGGGGTCTGCTTGCAGTTCCCGAGTGCCTGAGAAGCCCTGAGGGGCTGCTCTGATGTTCAGAAGCCGCTGTGGGCTGCATCAATCCTGCTTCTGCATTACCTCTTTCCAGCCCTACCTTGTTGTGACTGCTTCTCACCTCCCTGCGGAGGCGTAGTTTGTCCTGTGCATGAACTGGGTTTGATAACCATATTCTCCTGGAGAATTCCCCTTGGCAGAGTAATTCTTTCTTTGGATCCCAGCTCCCATGTGGCTCCTACAACCCGAAGAGCCCTCAGCTGAAGTCATACACTCATCCTGAGATCTAGTACATAGCCCTGTGTATTGCATTGTCCTTTGCCACCGTGCATCCTCCAGTTCAGGACCAATGAGTACCCTCATCATCTGACTTGCGCTTGTTTTCAACAGGAAGACCGTGGAAAAATGAGGGACCTTTTTACGCCCCATTTTAGATGGACCACATTGTTACTCTGGTTTATATGGTAAGAGGAAAATATAAATGGCTCGGTGCCAGCACGATTCTAAATGTTTTTTAATGGAGGTATTTTACAGTATCACTAAAATACAGCAACTTCCTCCTCAAAAAAAGCCCTAACCTGTATTGATTAGTAATTTATTAAACCATCCAATTGCTAGAATTTTCAATCTAATTGCCCTTTTCTTTTCCAAATGTTGATAGGAAATAGCTTTGAGATAGCACTTAGTGGAAATCCTCCCACAGTGGGCTCAATTTTGATTCATGTTGTTTACTGTAGGTTTGACCAGCTAAGACTTCCTCTCTCTTTTTCTTCCTTTCAGGTTTTCCAATGCTTTTTCATATTATGGTTTAGTTTTATTAACTACAGAGTTCTTCCAAGCAGGAGATGTCTGCAGCAGTGAGTACTAGTCCATCTTTTCTTTTTAAATATACCCTGTTAGGTAGTGGAATATCTTTTGTTCGATTGCCTTCTGCTGTTAGTTTGGAAAGGACTGTGGCTGCCAGCCTGAATTTTAATGCATCCACTTAAAGTCGCTTATTTTAAACATTTTGGATAGACCATTCCTTGTTTCCTGCACAATGCCGAGAGGTCCTGCAGTGTCTTTGAGCTCAAAATGTGAAACAGCAAGACAGCCTTTAAGGGAGACCTGTTAGAAAAAAAGTGTCTGTTCTTCTTGAGGAAAAAGTGGTTGAATAAATGTAAGTTTCCAGATTTGTCAGGCCTGATTACTAGTTCTGAGATAGAGAGAACTGCTGCTGCTGTGGAGCTCCCAGGTTCTCAGTATGGGAAAACCTGCTGAGAAAAACAATGGTGGGAATCCATCGCCCTTTTTGTTTCAGATTTTTGTGTTTAAAACAAAAAAAAAAAAGAAAGAAGAGGCTTGAATAATTTGATTCCCCAGGGGAGACGTGATTGTATTCAGAACACTTGTAATTAGTGCAAACTGTCTGATAGCTGGAAAATTACAGAAAGAGGATGGGTAGCACTGGGAGGAGAGACAGATCCCAAGCTTATACAAGAGTCCATTAGCTATTTGAGAGGTTCAGCTCTGGTTAACCTCCACAGAGGAGCCTGCATTTAAAAACACTTGGTTTTAGAAAGACACAGGATGACTCCGTCTTCTCAAAGTATCAATGAAGTGTCCGTATCCCAGTTTGTGCTGGGAGAAACTCTATTATTGATGTTAATTCTGTTCACTGTCATAAGCCCTGGAAGAACCTAAGCCTGTACAGCTGATAACGAAGTGTACGCTTTCATTTTGATAGTGGTGGTTGCAGAGGTAAGACATCCTGCCACAAAGATGATAAACTATTTGGTTTCAGCAGTATCTTCCGGGAAGAACATTCCTGCTGTGCAGCACGGCCTTTTCAGTAGATCCTTTAGAGCTGTTTCAGCAGTACAAGTGATAAAGTCATAGCAGGAGTAAAGGAAGATAAGCAGGGAAGAGATTACTTAAAATATATTGAATGTTTGGGGTTTTATTTTGTCTTCCCGCAGTATCAAGCAGAAGACAAGAAGTTAAAGCAAAGTGTAGCCTGACCTGCGAGTACCTGACGGAGGAAGACTACACTGATCTGCTCTGGACAACCCTGTCAGAATTCCCTGGTAAGTGGCAATAAAAAGCACCATTTCCTCACTGCCAGTGGCTCAGGGTGAGTGAAACGAGCTCTTCTGTCTGGTGTAGTGCCCCTGTATTTCCCACAGCACTGAAGCTCCTTGCTCGGTCTGCTTGATATACGCAGCACACACAGCAGTTGTAGCTCTCTTCGCTGTCCATGTGATCACTACAGATAAAATCACTACTAATTGCTTTGCGAAGCCATAATGACCCGTCTGACTATGGGTTCTATCCAACCAACGTATTAGACATTCTGAGGAAGAGTAACAATTAAATCAAAGGGGCAGAATCACTTGAACTGTTATCCATAAATGACTTTCCAGAACTATTTTAAAAGGATCCTGGTTGTAGCGAATCAATGGAGAACTTCCCCCTAAAGCTTCATCTCCAGCCTCAGTCGTGATATTCAGTGAATTTCAGCCAATTTTAATGAACAATCTGACATGGGACAAACAGGATAGTGTGTAATAGTGATTATTTAGATGATCTCTCGGTATCGATCTGTCTGAAACAATACTGTGAGGCAGTGGTCAGATTATTTCCACTGCTCTAGATTTTAGTTTCAGGGACAAACGCTCAAAGAGTAGCCGTTTAACTGATGAAAAGTTTTAAGTCTATGACTGATAAGCACACATAGTCACTACCTGATAGGAGGACTGTCCCATGTAAGAGTCATTGTGGGAAGGATGTCAGCGTGCAGTGGATAGAAAAGAGAACATAGACTCTTGGACTGATACTATAGTGGAAAGGACTGATTTGATCCTGACACATACTGAGGTAGGAGTAAGAAATATTAACAGCAATACCTGGCAACTTTGATGCTTGAATAATCCCCTCACTTGTGATACATCAGCTTTTAGAAGGATCTGGATGAGAGACAATACCTAACATTGGGAGACTTAAAGCTTGAACTCTTTCCTTTGTCAAAAAGCAGGCAAGAAATAATTTGATAGTGGCTTGTAAATGACACAATGGAAAGAAAATATGAAGTTCTGAAGAACCCTTAAATTCAGCAGTGGGAAGATTAGCAGGGAACAATGGTCAGAAGTGGAACAGCAGATATTCCAGCGAGGTGGGAGGCAGGCTTTTTTAATTTTTACATTAGTAACTGCTGCAATAATCAGTGGTTAATGGGTGTCAGAGTGGATTGTGCACTCCTCTGTCAGCGTGTAGCCCCTGAGCGTGCGGGCATGTGAGACTGTGAACATGAAGCAAGATTCACCAGCTGAGATGCAGAGCTTCTGTTTTCAGGTGGCACCAATGGCTGGGGCAGTCCATTCTACACCTCTGCCTGATGCCTCTGCCAGTCAAGTATGTTAAAGAAAGAGAGAACAAAATTTCAAATCTAAATAACCCAGCCTACGTTAAAAGCTCACTGCTGCTCCCTCCACCTTTGCTCGGTTCTCAACCGTCAACTTGTCTCCTTCCACAGGTGTGTTAGTAACACTATGGATTATTGATCGGATAGGCCGCAAGAAAACCATGGCCCTGTCCTTTCTTGTCTTCTCATTTTGCAGTCTTCTGCTGTTTCTCTGCGTTGGACGGTAAGTAAAACAACTGTTATATCTGATTCATCCACATTCTCTCTTGATTACAGCAGGAGAACTGGAAGTGGTGGTTTGAAAAGCCATGAGATGGTCTTGCTCAGCTGGAGAAAGAATTAAGGATGGTGCTAGGTTTTCTCACCGGAGTTTGTAAGAAATCTAAAAGAAGCAGGAGAGGAGAAATCTTTCGCTATAATCTTGTGGACAGAGCAATCCAAAGGGGAAAATAAGAGTTTATGTCTGAGTAGGAGGTAACCATTGGACAGTTTTTAAATCAAATCTGATGTCACGAGCCTCAGTGGCTGGTTGATGTGCTGTTCTCTGCCGTTCCTTACTTACATTTCCCCAGCTGACTTCACAACCAAGCCCCGTCTCTGCCTCCTCTTCAGGTGCTCCGACTGCTCCACTTGTCGTGGCTCTCAGTGGTGAAAGTGCTGTGGCACAATTACATAGAGACGGACTGGCACAGCCTGGCAGTTGTGTACAGCGCGGCTGGTGGAGCTCAATGCTGACATTGCATTTACGTGGGGCCTGACTTTCAAAAGAACTTGGATTCACATTTTTATATTGTTCGGTATCTGTCCTTCATGCAGATTTTCCAAAGAACGAGTCAGTTGGCAGCTCTGCCCTTTAGTCTTAAATCAATTTCCAGCTGAGCTCCGAGAGTCTGGCCCTGATGGCACCTGACCTTCGTGTTCCCTGCACGGGACAAAGTCTGTACCTCAGGGCTGACACACGAGGAAATAACCTAAAGCTCTCAGAATGTCAATGTTTTCAGGCACTGTGCAAGCCTTATAGTACAGAAACCTTGTAATAATAAACCTTGCAAATACCGAGGCGGTACGGAGGTTCATGTCTTTTAAACAGGAAAGCAGCACTCTCATTTTGTTCTCATGTGTGCCGCTTTTTTTCTTAGCACCATTCATAACATGGAATATATTTTTCTTATTTAGATAAGTTTAGGCGTTTACTGCTATTTCAATAAGCCACAGCTGTTAGTTGGAAGGAATGCGTTTAGAAAGCTGATGGGATTGTGGGAATGCAGATTGTTTGGCATCATTGTTATAGTAAAGGTCCAGAAAAAATACAAAGTGTTCATTAAAAAACAAAAGGAATCGTTCTAACAAATTTAGCATTTTTATTGCACTTGCCTCCAAGTTAAACAAACACATTGTACAGAACAATCCCAAACACTGCTCTCCTTTTTATTCTCACAGAAATGTTCTTACTGTGCTGCTCTTCATTGCAAGAGCTTTTATTTCAGGAGGATTTCAGGCTGCTTATGTTTACACTCCTGAGGTAAGGTGATTTTTTTTGTCATGAGAACATTTAAGGGGAGTGAGAACATGGTGGGAACATCATTTTTATGCCATCTTCACAGTGGGCTTTACCCCAGATATGAGTTGATGATCTCATTCTCGTCGTCTAATAGAACTTGGCTGTAGTATCCCTTAGTAATCTAGTGATTTAGGAGGCTGGAAGGATGAGAACTTCCCACTAACATTAACGGGCTTATGCTTTGTTGACAGGTTTATCCGACAGCCACGCGTGCTTTAGGCCTGGGAACATGCAGTGGAATGGCCAGAGTGGGAGCCCTCATAACCCCATTCATTGCACAGGTAAATTCCTTCTCCTTCTGAGACTGCACAGGAGGGTGGTGGAGGAGCTGGGCCAAACCATGGGCAATCTGTGCATGACGTGCTGGAGGGGAGCGGTTGTTGCTTGTTCCTTCAGGAGAGTGCAGGCTCAATCTCTGAATTTACCTTGTGCTCTAGAGCTCTACATGTTAAATAAATCACCAAGAAGCAGGCTGCTGGCTGGGTGTAAGGGCACCTAGAGGTGGGGGTTTGGGAGAAGCAGGGAGTTCCTGTGAGTGGTGCAATGCCACCTTTCTCTTCAGACCTCAGACTGAGGTCCTAGGTGATACAAACCTTCAGAGTACATGGAAAGAGCCGGACAGGGAGGTTGAGAGCCCCAGGCTCCACAGGGACAGGACTCAGAACTGTGTCAGAAGCAATGGCTCCGCAGACGGACAGGGAGAAAACTTGTGATTTAATTCCTGTCTAATAGAGAAGGGCAGCAACACCTCATGGCACTTATAGAATCATAGAATCATAGAAGCACCAGGTTGGAAAGGACCCACTGGATCATCGAGTCCAACCATTCCTAACACTCCCTTAAACCATGTCCCTAAGCACTTCATCCACCCGTTCCTTAAACACCTCCAGGGAAGGTGACTCGACCACCTCCCTGGGCAGCTGTTCCAGTGCCCGATGACTCTTTCCGTGAAGAATTTTTTTCTGGTATCCAGCCTGAAATTCCCCTGGCGGAGCTTCAGGCCATTCCCCCTTGTCCTGTCCTCTGTCACTTGGGAGAAGAGCCCAGCTCCCTCCTCTCCACAACCTCCTTTCAGGTAGTTGTAGAGAGCAATAAGGTCTCCCCTCAGCCTCCTCTTCTCCAGGCTAAAAAACCCCAGGTCCCTCAGCCGCTCCTCATAAGATTTGTTCTCCAGCCCCTCACCAGCTTCGTTGCTCTTCTCTGGACACCCTCCAGAGCCTCAACATCCTTCTTGTGGTGAGGGGCCAGAACTGAACACAGGACTCAAGGTGCTGTCTCATATAATCCAGACTCTTATAATCCAGACTGTGTTGTCAGTGTGTTATAGCTGTGTGTAAGCACACGGTAATACTATAATTAACGTTTCTACCACTACATTAGTATTCGTGTTTCTTTCTGTGGTAAGGCTCAGGGATACTATTTTGTATTTTCTGCTTTTTTTCTGCAGGTGATGTTGGAATCTTCAGTCTATTTAACGCTGGTGGTATACAGTGGATGCTGCCTCTTGGCCGCTGTGGCTTCCTGCTTCTTGCCCATCGAAACGAAAGGTCGTGGTTTACAGGAGTCCAGCCACAGAGAATGGGGACAGGAGATGGTTGGGAGAGGATCTCATTCCCCAGGAGGCACCAAGTCAAACTCCGGATCCCAGGAATGAAGGGACATGAAAACCTGATGAAAGAATGTATGATATGAGCAAGATCACAAAAATTCCAACCCTGAAGCTTAGGAAGCTGACCATACCATCACTGCCAATGTCATGTGTCAAACCGCAGGAACTTTTGGGTTGAACCCAAGCAAATTTTGTCTCTGCTGCTCTTTGCTCACTTTCGTAAAAACTTTACTTGTGTATGGAGAGGCATTTGATCCAGATATCATTTGAAGTTTATCAGGAAGGGTTTTTCTTAAGTGCGTTGTGCTTGCATGGTCAGCTATTCAGCTTCAAGTGTCCCGTGTCAAGCAAATAGCTAACTGAATGCAACTCAGTATAAGCTGTAAGTAAAATAATGTACTCTTGAAGCCTAAAACCAACAGATTAATATTTATTGTGTACCTGGCATAGCACACGGTGGATTCTATACACTACAGAATAGGGTTTATGAATTAGATGCCTGCCTTGCACTTTTTAACCATCAACAACAACAACAAAATGTGATAATGGCAAACTGACCAATGCTTTCTAGTTCCCTTGCTTATGAGTTCTGTTCCTTGAGAATTAATGGGCACCGATTGCTTGGAAATGATTTTCTGAATGTTTCTCCCACCCAAGACAGATAGTTTGAGTCAGTGAGGAGTGGCATTTGTTGCAGAGATGGAACCTTGTATAAGAAATGTAAATCCTCACAGTTTGGGGCGGCATTTGATTTTTCTGCCATTGCTGGAATCATTGAGCACTTTGCGGCTTGGTGAAGGCTGCTTCAGCTGTCCTGGTGTCTCTTTGTGTGTGGAGATGCATGCTGTGGTTTTCTGCATGGATCCAGGTATGTTTCTGCTCAATTTCTCTAAGTATGTTCTCGCGATGGTGTAGCCAAAACCTTTGATGAAAACGCCTCGGTTTGGATAACTGCGTGGAGCAGTTTGGATGGAGCTGCTTTCAAATGTCTCCCAAGAGAAGCTGCCCTCCCGACAGCAGGATGGAACTTTTTGATAGCTGCTGATTGTGCATTGACTGTAACATCTCTCTGGTGACAAAGGAATGTAGTTGGCACCATGTCATAAACGAGCAAAAGTTGTGGGAAGAGCTGAACTGCAACCATCCTTCGATGAGGAACTTCACTCCTTCAGATGTTGCTCCTCAGGGCTGATGATCCTGCATTTGTCGGAGAATGGAACAGAGTCCGGTGAGGATAAGTCTGTCTTTTTTGTCAGAAATCTTCACTGTGCGGTAGATTGGGTATCAGAGTCCATGGATATGCAGTGAGGGAATGCGTAAGGAAGCTGAGACGTGTCTGTCTCATCCATGTCTCAGTTTATTTTTCAGGATTCCAGACTGGAACACACAACCAAATGTAAGTGAGATGGACTAAACACTAATCACTAGGCTGTGGGAAGCAATACATTTTTATAGTGTGTGTGGTCAGTCGTCTCACGTAAACATAAGTGAGTGTGCAACAAGGTTTTGCACAGTAGAATATTTTAAGTCTTCTGGGAACCAGGACCCTTTTCTGTGGGGCCAGAATAGGTCACTGAGTCCATGTTCGGGTGCAATACAAATGAACACAGTTGGGGTTCATCTTTCGCTTTGGGTTTCACAGCACTGTAGTGCAGTGTAATGCTCCAAACCTTGTTGGGCTGTTTGTTTATAGCACTGAAGGAACATTAGAAGTGAATAATTCCTTAAAGAAACTGAGGGAACTCGGACTAACAAAAAAAGGCCAAAGAGGTTATTGATGTTCTGTGTGTGGGAATCTGCTGCTGAGGAAAGTGAACATTCGACAGGGCACCCAGTTCACAGACAGGGCTGTCACAGCGCTGACAAACAGTATAAACTGTTTGTTTTCATCTCCTGTTGGGCTGTGGTTGGATCATTCTCCCTAATGCGCTGTGCAACCAGGGTAGCTCAGTGCTGCCTCACGGTAGAGATGGGTGGACTTGTTTCCCTTGCACTGTCCCTCTGATGGACAGGGTGTTGGCAGTGAGGAAGCAGTTCCTGGATGGGTTTAGATGAGATATTGGAGGGTAGAAAACCTGCTGTGCCTTTGCATAGGATGGAGTGTTGACCCTTTAATGACACTTCTGGCTACCATCTCCTTCCTCCTGCTGGTGGAAGCGCTCCAGAGCGTGCTTGTCCACACCTGATGAGGACACATCCAGAGACTTCCATGACTCTCACCGTGTGGGCTCACCACTAGCTGTGTTTAGATGCTCACCCCAAAACTAGATGGCCTCTAGGAGAATTCCGTGGGGTGTAAGCCTGCGTTAAGAGGTGAGAACGAATATACAGTGCGTTAAATCCGTGGCCTGATGGAATGCCACTGTACAGCCTAGCTGCTGAGTTTTTCTCCTCTTGAGCACCTCTGGTTAACATTCTGCTTTTCCAGTGTTAAATGTTCACGTATCACTTCATTTTTTTGGAGTCAACATTCAGCAGTTTTAAAGGACTGCGTTGCAATGGCCTTCAAAGCGTGCAGAGTTGTAGGTAAGTAGATATATCTCACAAATTTGCACATATGCTTCAAATCAAGTATTTCCCAGGTAAGGATTTATAGGTAATGCAAAACCTTTTGATGCTGTTGAGTAGCTCAGTTTTAACCTGTGACGTTTACAGTATTAAAAAAAAATCAAAGGGATTTTTGCTTTTCACTTTTTATGAATTCTGCATTGAAAATGTGTATATATATAGTGATAGAAACGCCAAGACTGGTTCTGCTGAGACAACTTCACACTCAAGGTCTTTGATTTAAAGACAGCGATGCCTAAAGGGTGATTCGAAGCTCCCTGAAGTCTGGGAGAATCTCCCTTGGACTTCCGTGGGTTTTGGATCACCAGATAGAAGAGGACGGGTAGGAGCCCACCACAGCCGATCCCACTGCACTGGCATCAGTAGGAGCTTACTGGGCACTAAAGAAACTGCATTTCAGGTTTTACGGGTCCTTGCGTATTATGGATAATGGAAGGACGTTTTAGATTATTCACTGGAAAACCGAAGAGCATTTGGGTTGATCCACAATAGCCTATAAAGAAACACCAGTCATATTTTAATATACAACACCATTGATGTATATAACAAGCTTCCAAAGATTGTTTTCCACACTGACAAGTATTTTTCACTGATGAAGGAATTAATAGAGCTAGTTCGTTTAAAACAATAAAGTGAGATAATTTTGAATTCAAATCGAGAGCAAACAGAACTGAAGGGTTCAGAGATGTGCTGACTGTCTGAGATATTAATGTGCAAAGCTGTTGTGGGAAAAATAATTCTCCAAGTGTGCTTTGCTGGAATGATTTATTATTCCTAAATGCTTGCCGAAAGAACATTGAATGTTTTCCTGTGTTTGAATGTACAGTTTCTAAGCTGGATACGTTTTAATGTTTCAAAACTTTGTGTATATCGAGCTTGTTGTAAAATACTCCTTTCGTTCCTATGTTACTGATGTGACATTGGATAGTTTAATTCCACACTAGATATTTTATGTTAAACAAATAAATAGTTTTTTCAGTAAAAAATGCTTTCGGCTGTTCTGTGGGACTTGGATGAAGGGTTGGTAACTTTACCATCATCTCGGTGTCCCAAGATTTGAGATAAATGCTGCTGCGTGGACTCAGTGGGCTGCGCAAGGGCTCAGCACCTGCAGATCTGACTCGTTTTGTGTATCCCTTCTGCGCATCGGGTATAAAGAAAAGTCGCAAGATTCGTGGTCACATTAAAAGTAACCTCATTCGTAATTACAGCTAAATATTTTTAATTTTCTTAGGATGTTATCTATAGCTGCTTCTTGCATTTAATTCCGTTTATACTATAAAAACCAGTCAGTTTTGCTTCTTGCCTGTGGGTGATTTCTAGCGAAGCCTTTAATGCTGATGGCACAGGCGTGTTGGAAGGAGGTGGCTCAGTTTCTGGTCTTCAGGGCAGGGAGAGTTCCTGCTATTTATTTACTTTTTAATGTAAACTTTTCTTTTCCCTATCTTGTTTTTATAAAATACAATTAAACGCACAACCCTGGCTGTGTTCCTCTACCCTTTAGATGATATTCTGATATCCCGTAATTTACAGATGATATTCTGATGTCCAGTAATTTACAGACTGGTTCATGTCTCAGTCGACTTGACTGATGATCTGCAAATACTTCGCATGCTAATACAATGTGTTCTCATCTCGGCATGCATTAATCTTCCTTCTCACAGCTTGTGCAGCCGCTGAAAGCCCACTGGGATGAGGAGTTTTAGTTCTGGGAATGAAACAGTCAGTAACTGCAGAAGGGTTTGTGTCATGGAAGCAATACTTAGGGAGAATATTCATTTCTCTGTGTTTTGTGTGAGCTTTTTTGGCACCCTCAGTCATTCCTAAAGCTCATTCTGTTTTTCCAAATGCCAGAACTGCTGTTTGCTTACAGAGGATAACTTTACTGATACTTGATGTATTTCCAGCTTTGTTCTGTGTCACAGGCAAGCGTTGTTGAGAACTCTGTGTTCGTGAAATGTCCTGATGCTGCCCGCTGGAGATGGTGCTTTGTGCTTGCCGAGAAAGCCGTGCAGTGGTGTCCAGACCCCCAGCTTGCACCTCGCCACGGCACTGAGCTTCAGTCTCGTGACTCTTGTGGCCCACTGTGTTTCTTCTCTGGCTGCCAATATCATCCAGCACCTTTCCTCGTTCTCACCTCAGAACAAAGAGGTCAGCTGAGCTATATCAGAGCATCCCAAACACTCCTGTATGGGAGCGAGTTCTTCGCGGGCAAGGGGCTACTAGCAACAATATGCAGGTAACCAAGTAATTTCACACATATTTCAGCTTTATTTGTCTACTCGGAGTCTGAAATGATGGCTTATCCTCCTGCAGGGTGAAATGTTCAGGGAGGCGTGGAAAGGTGGTCATCTGGGGTGTTCCTGTGGAATTAGCATCCATGCCATCACTAAGGAGTTAAAGCATCATGCACGAGGTATTTGAATATTATCTTTATTGTGCACACAGATTAAATTGTGGCCTTTTGGAAAAGAAGCGAAATTAGACTGCAAATAAATCACACCTCTAATCAGTTCTGCTTGTTTTTCTGAGGCCGTGTCAGGTCACAGGACAGCTGCTGCCGCGGGCCCTAAGATCAGAGAATCAACTGCTTTATTGCAAGCTACACTCCTGCTAATCCAGCATAGCTCTTCTGAAATCAGGTAAGTGGGTTGGGATTTACAGTGGTGCAAATGAGAGGAGAATATGGTCCTTAATATCTCATATTTGCATTGAGTGAAATGGAGTGGAGGCTGTTTCACTGAATAGCTTCTACTGAAACGATATCGCAGACCACTAGGTTTAGCATCAATCAATAGCAATTTTTCTCCAGCTATTGTTTTCTTTTTTTATATCCTTTTCTTGATTTTATCCCTTGGAATGTGGCCTGCAGCGTATCAGGTGAGCTGCCAGATGAAGTGGAAAACCCTTTTAATAGACAGACTGGATGTGGCAGGAACTCCTAATTTTCCTGTGTCTCCCTCTTTGTGTTCTGGCATGAGTAACATCGCTGCTTTTCTAAAAGGCCAGATGATTAGCAGATGCACTCAGCAGAGCTCATTGGAGCTTTCTGACTGCTCGGGGTGTGTAAGCTGGAGAACAACACGATGGTCACACAGTGTTCAGTGGAAAATGAGGTCACTGGAAGGGCTCCCTGGGCCACGGCTGTGCCGGCACAGTAACCTCCATAGTGCTGAAAATGTCACCAGAATCGTATTCGGAACGGGTGGATGAAGTGCTTAGGGACATGGTTTAAGGGAGTGTTAGGAATGGTTGGACTCGATGATCCAGTGGGTCCTTTGCAACCTGGTGATTCTATGATTCTACGTATGTGCCCACGAGGCAATAGATCTCTACCTGGACCATCTCCAGCAGCACTGAGCGCTCGTTGCATCTGCAAAGCCTTCACAAGTTTCTCTTCTCCTTGGTGAAGCTGAAGCAGCACATCAGGAGACGGGTCCTTCTGCAGGGAACATCTCTGGTGCTAGGCTGTGGCCAGGAAACGTGCTTCAATCCGGGAGGTAAAACGAGCCCAGCTGCACTGCAGTATCTCTCGTTCACCAGATGCAGCTGCCCGGTACATCACAAACCAGGTTGATGAGCCATTTCTGGCACATGGAGTCAAAGGGAGAGAGAAGCTGCATCGCAGATGAGTAAGAAATAGTTGGTTTCTCTGTGGAGGAGAGCGAGCCAGGCACTGTGTGTCAGGCTTGGGGCAACTACCCTTTGGATTTGAAGCTTCTCGACCACTCAGCACCTTGTCTGTTATGGCTTTTTTAGAGCAGGAAAGCTGTGTGGCGTGGAAAAGCAGGCAAACTGTACTTTCAGAATAGCGCATTGGATCTCCAGCAGCATCACTGAGCACCCCAGGAAAGCCATACACTCCCAGGATCTGTCCCCAGCTCCTTTGGGAAGCACAACCTGACACCAGTCACCTCCTCTCCCAGAGCTGCTGCTCCAGCCTTGTCTCACAGCTGGAGGAATGAGAAACTGAAGGGCCCATGGGAGGTTTTAGGACGAGAACAGCTATTTTGCCCATGCTCTCTGCTATATATAGCATCTGGCAAGTACACAGGGCTGGAACATGTTGCTTTTGTTGCTAAAAACATCATTTGGAAAGCCCATTTTAGGCAATCGCTGCTGTTCGTTGCCAGATACACTAACCAGGTGCTGTAGACCCGTGCTTTGTCCTGGCATGAATGTAAGAAAAGCTGTTGTAACTGAAGCACATGCTTTTAGAGCTGCTATTACTTCCCTGAGAGCTTCAGAGCGTCTTCCTACTAAGGAGCTTTTGCCTCCTGGGGGAAGCTTGCAAATCTAATTACATGCTGGGTGTCGGAGCAGTCAGTGAAGACCTCGGATGGCACCGGCTCAGTTTCAGATCCTGTCCCATCACACAGATGAACTGCAGGACTGTCGAGATTTCAGCTGAACCCTGCCTGCCCTTTGCAGACTGATCCCCCACACAGAAGTGCACTTTGCCACAGATAATTAGTCTATATTTTAAAGCACTTCCTCTGGATAGGTTGTTCAAGGCCAGGGCGGAGGGAGCTCCGACGTCTGGCAAACGGCAGCGACAGAACTGGCAGTGACCTGAAAACGAGACACCAAGATCCAGCGTGGGAGCTGGCGGGAGGGTTGAATGGCCAACGTGCATCACTGTGTTTATTCGCATCTTTCTGCTGTTACTTCTAAGCTACGATAATCCCAGGTGAGCAGGCAACTCACAAGCGGGGCTGCGGCAAGCTGGTCAGCTTCTTCTCCTGGAGGATGCTTCCAAAGAGCCTGGCCACTGCCATGGCACAGCCCCAGTGGATGGTGATCCCGAACCCGCCGTGGCCATAGTTATGTATCACCTGGAAGAGAGGAGAAAGTATCAGTGCTGGGAAAGCTGCGCTGGACCCTCTGGGGTTTAAGACAGCAAGGAGCCATGCTAGTGGCTGGGAATGTCTTTGGATTGACTCTTCAACTTGAGAACTCCCACTGTATAGTGACCTACTGTTCTTTCCCTCCCTCTAAAAGCCACTGGAGAGGCAGGAGCAACTCTATGTGGTTCAGCAGGGTCCCAGAGCATCTTCTGCACCTGACGCTCCAGCCACCCCGGAATGCAGCAAGGGGGCTCACGGCCGTGTTCCTCAGAGCACGACACGTTACATCCTGCCTGGTGTTTGTGTCTGCCACAGGAAAATCACTTTGCTTCAACGGGAGCCCTGACTCTTCGCCGTGATCAACAGCTGCTCCTCTCCTGTGCCAAGGCAGCACAGATGCGGTGCTGACAGAGGAACAGGGTGATCCCTGAATTAATTCCAACACAGCTTTGCTTTGAACCATGCTCTGGGCTTTACCTAAATGCACTGTTTTCTTTCCAAGGCTCTCCAGCTCAAAACTGAATATATTTTCATTACATTTAATTACGTTTTGTAGTCGCCATCCCCTTTGGAGCTTTAATCACTTCTTCTGAGCTGTACAGAGACATTTGCCTGCAATCAAATCAAGGATCCCCTCTGCAGGGCTGCTGCTGAGGGTCCAGGCGACAGCGCTAAGGAGTGATGTGGTCCTGCATGCAAAGGTGCTGTACTGAGGGTCCAAAACCAGGTGGCTCACTGAAACCCCTAAACATCCCCAGTCTTCCTTCTCTTAAAAGATACGTTAGCAGCACAAGATACTTGAAAGAGCCGTCCTCCTGGGGGAGCTTTACATGAGTTCCCCAGCTTTACCTACACAGGGGCAGCTGGATTCTTCAGAGCCTCAGGGCAGGTAGAGCCCCACCAGTGCCTCTCTATGCCTTCAGCAGGTTTCATTTTCTGTTGCTGCTGAGCTTCAAACTGGAAGAAATGCCAAAAAGGCCGATTTTTTTTGCACCAATGACCCAGTGTGTCAGTGCAGGAGGCCTTGAGCGTTTTATTAAAACCTGTGTATTGGGTTTTATTAAAGGGAGACACGAAGTTCACAAGCACAAGTGCTGTAAGCTTTGGGCTCCTGGCAGAAAACCGCACTACTTTAAATGTTGACACAGAAACATGGTTCGTATCCACCTCGTGGGCTTCTGGGAGTAGCAGAGCCCATGCTAGAGTTTTTCTCCCATCTGAGTTTTCTGATGTCTATTAAGGACTAAGCTCCAGGTTTCCCTTTGGCAGGAGCACTCCCTGCTCACTCTCCCCATAAAATCCACCCAAACTTAATACCTTTGACACTTTTCTGGGCTCAAACTGGCTCAAAGATCACCCATTATAACAGGGGAGATGGAGTGAGGACCGGGGACCATGGGGTGGTGCGGTGTCAGCTGAGTGTTGGTGTTGCCCTGCCAAGGTTGGTGTTGCCCTGACAAGTCACAGTGACCAAGACACAATTAGCACGGTGGTTAATGGTCCTCAGCAGCTGGAGGCTGTGCACAGTACCTCTGCCTGGAAATGCCCGTGGCGGATGTTCTCTCGCTCTAAGCGAACGCAGGGGCGCGCAGGTCTCAAGCCGCTCCAGTCCTCTACGATCTTTGCTTTCTGAAAGCAGAAGCACATCAGCACCTGGCAGCATTTCGCTGAATTACCACAGCCAGACGTCGCAGCACTGAGTGAGCCGTGAGAGGAGGCTCTCGCGAGGAGCAGGGAGAGAGGCTCCCCCATCCCCACTGCTGCTTCAGCTCCTGCGGCGCGGCAAGGGGTGACTGGGTAGAATAATTGTGGATCAGCAGAACCAGTGAGGCAAACCTCTGTGCAAACCCCCTGCACTGTTTTTAGTGCTAATCCAGGGTGCAACAGCAGCACCAGGAGCGGAGATAAACCAGACTTGCCACACGCCAATCTTTCTCTAGTGCAGCAGAACCAAAAGGCTGGGGGGGACAACCACAACCAAGGGGCTGGGACCTCCACAGCTTTTGTTCTAATTTTTTACCAGCTATATGGTAATTACATTTTACTACAACCCTTGTCTCAAAAGTAATGCCAGCCCTAGACTCTGCCCGTCGATCAGCCAGGTGTACCGAGCTTGACATGTGCAGGATGAACACAGCCAGGGACCCACAAACACCAAGCTGTGCCACCACCTTGTGATTTACCATCTCGTGGAGTGCTTCGTGCTGCTCTGGGATGCACACAAGGAGCCCAGGGTTGTTCTGCATGTGCTTCACCTATTGCTGGTGTGATTCTCATTGCAAGGGCTGACACTGCATAAGTAAAGGTTTGCTTTGCAGAAACCCCTCCAGCTCTCCTGGCCTGCTGAAGGCAGGTGCTGTGTGTTACTCATATAAAGATTCAGATTTCGGATTTTACTCATGATTTCAGGTTTTGTCCTCAGCATCTTTCCCCTGCGGCCTCAGCTCGGCCTGAGCACCTGGCCTTTCCATGCCCCGTTCCTCCCTCCCTCCTGGTGTTTGGTGTTGGGTCAGGGTCACCCACCTGGAGAGCAGGGAGCAGCCTGCAGCAGTTCTCCCAGATGGTTTTGTGATCCTGGGCACTGTTTTCTTCATTCCAGTTGCCAGGCTGATAAATCCCCCCCAAGACCGTCAACTCACTCCTGCATCAAAAGCCAAAAGAGATGGATGGTGTTGAGCATCCCCAGCTGTCCCTTGCTGGGACATCACGTGGAGGAATGCTGTGGGTGTGTGATTTATGGATCCTGCTCTGCAATATATTCCTGCTGGAGAAACTCTCATGCAGGCAGAAGAGCAGCGTCTGCTCCTGAGCAAGTCATTAAATACTCAGAACCCCAAAGGTCCTCGCCTGGGCAAACGGAACAGCTCGTGTCATCTGCTATCCAAGCAGTCTGCTCCTGCCTGGCTGGGGAAGAGAGTTTGAAGGAATGGGATGCCTGCAGCGGGGAACACAAAGAAACAGATTGCACTGCTGCAGCCCCAAACCTCCTGTGGATTAGCAGAGGATGAGAGACAGGATAAGGCTGAGAGAGCTGGGGGTGTCTGTACCTGCTGAACCCTTCCAAAACCTTGCACGAACTCTGGGAAGCAAAAAGACAAAAGGGCTGAATGCCAGGGGTGCGCAGGAGGCTCAGGGGCTGAGCTCTCCGATGTGTAGGAGGTGTGAGTGCTGGACCCGGGTGCTTCCTTTGGGAGCCAACCTGGTGCCCAGCTATGACAGCTCAAGCTAAAACACAGGGAGAGGAATTCATATAGAACTGGGACTGTGAGCAGAAACCGCCTGGAATACTCTGCCTGGGGGCTGTGAGCATACAAAGTTCCTATTTCAATAATGGCTTATTGCCTAATCCTGAAATATCAGCACAATAGGATGTGACAGAAATACAGCATTCAAATTACAGCTTAAACTCCCCTCTCCATTGCCAAAGCGGGGTAGACAGCGGCTCTCAGGAGGAAACAGAGGCGGGATGAACAACAGACATATTTATTTATCCTGCAGTTTATCTCCCTGGGTAGATGCATACGCTACTGTCTCAAATATATCCCAAATCCCCTAAGAAAGCTGCTGGTGGGAAGCAGATGGGAAGTGCAGGGTAAGTGCTAGAAGCTGGGCTCTGCTTGGGCACAGCCACTGCGGCTCACTGAGCTTGGGAGATGGTGGGTTGGGGGCCAGGATCTCCTAATCCCTATGAGGACACAGAAATAAGGTTTTCCCCTGGGACTTCTCCTGGGTTCCGGCAGGGAGGTGGCAGGGAGCCCTGTGTGGGTGCTAAACCCAACGGGGTGCCCTCAAGAGACATTTCACCAACAGCTGCAGGCACAGCTCAGGGTAACGGTGCAGGGAAGGCTGAGCTTTTTAGGATAGGCTTTTATTAAAGTAAAAGGGATTCCTGCCACTGGTTTCAATGGAGATATGAGTCAGAAGAGCCTTTCCCCATGATGAGCTGCTCTACAGCAGTTTTGACAAAACCATTGATAAAAGAACTGTGTACAAACATGACAACAAAAGATCTCCCCCAAAATATCTGCCCCACCATCAGTGTTTGGCTCTGTTGAGGACCTGGCCAAGGATTTGCTCCTTGGAAATGGATGGGACCAGGGACATGGAAGCCCCATGGTGCTGCCTGATCCAAGAGCCCGGGCACCCAGGACCAGCCCAGACCCCTCTCGTGTCCGAGCATGGAGCCGGGTCTGCACAGCGAGCTCACACTCTTGGTGCCAACCGTGGGAGCTCCTTCGTTTTGCCCATGTTCTTCTATTCTCTTCCCACACAGCAACTTAAAGCATCGTGAGGGCAGGTATGAACCCAGGCGTGGGCAGCTGCAGGGCTGATGTCAGCTTCTGAACTGATGCTTTAGGAGCACTGGGAGCAGAGCATCACTAACACCAGCCAGACCCCGCCTCACCCGCTGCCACCTACCCCGGGATGACGTACGGTGAGTTGTAGATACCAGATTTGACGTCGTGAGTGACGATGAAATGCTTCACCCATGGGGCCAGGACCTGGGAGATGAAGAGGAGAGAGTCAGAGAGAGATGGAGAGCGGGGTCCTCGGCTCCAGCGGAAGGGCTGTGGGCAGCTCAGTGGGATCCACACATGGTGCCCTCCCTTCTGCTCAGGCTCTGCATACAGTGTAGTGCTGGCTTCCCTCTGCTGCTGCCACGGGAAGACAGGGAGATGGGAGAGCAGGCAGGCAAGCAGAGAAGCTTCCTACCTGGTGTGAGTCTGTGTTTCCCTTAATAATCATCCTCTTCTCCCAAGCATTTCATGTTTTGTTATTAGCATTATATCTCTGGCCTCCCCCCCAATTTCACCCAGCCAAGAAATGGGATGGAGACTTGGGGCATTCCCACCGCTGAGCCAGGAATGGGATCCAGGTTTTCTGCTCTGTCCCCTACAGGAGGGTTTTACACAACCACAGATAGCTGGGAATCAGGACCTGATCCCAGTGTGGGTCCAGCCCACAAGGGCATATCTCGTAAGGTGAGAGAAGCTAACGAATGGCTCTTCTGGAAAAAAGAACAGGGACCCAAGCCCTGCATCCCCCTCACCTTGATGATCTGGCCACGGGCAGGCTGGAGCTCCGGGTCAGGCTGCAGCTCCCCCGCACGCATCCCAGCGCAGTTTATTACAACATCCACACCCTGGGCAAACATCTAATGAGAGACAGACACGGCACGGTGAGCAGTGAACACACAGCAAAGCTTCCGAGGGTGCTACCCGCGGGGGGCAGGAGATTCCTGCAGCAAAGCCAAGCCAAGTACTCGCTCCAACAGGCTGGTAATGAATAAACCATAAGAGCCGGATCCAGGGCACAGCTTCCCCAGCATGATTCCCGCAGAGACCTCATGTGTGCAGGCAAGGAGAGTGTTTGCAGTTTAAGGGAAAGCCATACAGCCGATGCTTGGCTGTGTCTTCACTCAGTGCTGGCCGTAGGCATCTCCATCCCCCCACCAGCCCAAGAGCCTTTGTCTTCCCTGGTACAATTTGCTTCCAAGATCTTGGCATAGTCTTGCCACTGGCTTCTGGCCTGTCCTCATGCCAAGGGACACCCTGGAGCAGCACCTGCCTGCTGGATGCTACTTCTCCATGCTGGGATGGAGCCGTGCTCGCTGCCTGGCTCTGTCCCAGCTTGACATCAGCACTCACCTCCTGGAAAGAGTCAACCTTCTTATGGAAAAACTTCACTCCTCCCTGCGTTAACCTGGGAAGAACGAGTTCATTTGTCACTGACAAATTAAAATGAAGGTACCGTTCAAATTAGTACCCGTAATTGATGCCCAGAGAAAGGATGGCTTGTTGCTCCTTGTAATAAACAGCTATGGTCCTATCAGTGGTTCCTAATGGTCTCCAGTCATTAATCGATTTCCCAAATCCAGGAGAAAGCTCCTGGGCTACGCCTGATGTTCAGCATGAAAATCCACATCTGCCTCCCAAGTCCTGCTGGCTGGAGACATCAGGGGAGTGGCAGCTCTCCTGCACCAGCACAGCCCCAGCGCCGCCGTGGTGGCTCCACACTCACTTGTTGGTGAGCCATGGGAGGTACCTCCTGCACTCCAGCATCAGCGCCGTGTTGAACCAGCCATAGCTGAAACCAGATGAGGAGAGGAAGACATGAGGACCTGCAGCAGCTTTACACCAGCAGCCAGCTCCTGCCCCAGTGCTCCCAATGTCCACTGCAGCTCTGGGATCTCAATTCCCTCTTGCACAAGTGCATGATTTTTCCCCTCTGTTCTACAGCACAAAGCAACTTCTGCTGATTTTCTTCCCCTAGTTTGACAACATCTGATGAAGTACAAGAGAAGCTGGAATGGTTTCTGTGCTGAACTGTTGCTTTTTTCAGCTTGTTTGAGATGTTTTCTACCTATTTTAGGGAAAGAGGCTGTAATGAAGCAAGGCCGCTTCTGCACCTGTAGTTACTTGTCCTTGCTGCCCCTTGACAGGGAGGCATCTGGGACCATCCAACCAAACCTGTGGGACCATCCAGCCAAACCTGTGGGACCATCCAACCTGACCTGTGGGACCATCCAGCCAAACCTGTGGGACTATCCAACCAAACCTGTGGGACCATCCAGCCAGACCTATCCTGCCTGGAGGAAAGCACATCAGTGACTGTCCATCAAACAGAATCAAAAGTACCTGTAACCAGGGAAGAGTTCAAGCTCTTTTGGTGTCAAGTTCCTGAATCCCAGGACAATGTTCTTCCAAGATGGGTCCTGCAACAGGGAAAAAGGTCCAAGCT
Source organism: Cuculus canorus (assembly GCF_017976375.1). NCBI lineage: Eukaryota > Metazoa > Chordata > Aves > Cuculiformes > Cuculidae > Cuculus > Cuculus canorus. The sequence continues at coordinate 9,158,973 of NC_071417.1, forward strand.
CATTGATGAACCCAAATCACCACACAATCGTGGGACAGAAGCCACGGGGGGACACAGGCTACCCCAAAAGTATGCAGGCATGGGTGCAGCTGTGGGACACGGCCAGCAAGGCTTCACCAGCTCCCACCCTCAGAGGGTTCAGCCCTGACTTCACACCAATATTCCATCACAGGACGCAGAAAACACCGAGTCCCAGAAAAACTGTCACAAGACAAACTTGGAGGGATTTGGGAGCATTCAGAGCGTGGTCTGGGAAGAAGTACAACCCTGCCCACGCCCGGGCAGCCTCCAAGCTGGAGCCCTTCCCAGCCCTGGCTGGGACTTGTTCCTTACCGGCACCGGCTGTGTAAACAGGTTGTAGCCAGAAATAAGGAAAAGTCCCATTTCCTTCGCTGCCGGGGAGCCCAGGTGCTGGAGGAGGTAATCGAACGTCTCTTTATTCCAGAGCCTGCAATAAAAACAGAGGAGCGGTGGCTCTGCCAGCCCCACGGAGCTGTGCCCGCGCAGCTCAGCCCCTTGTGCACCCATGGGCACGCCGGGCAGGACATGGCACCAGCCTCATCCTCTTCCCCTCTTACGTCTCCTGCAGGTTGCCGTGGTCACTCAGGTAGGGCTGCCACAAGCCGGCCGCCCCATCGCTGGTGGTGTGGGGTGTGTAGTGGTCTGCGTAGACCTCCACCTCCAGGGAGGGCACTAGGCTGTGGTACTGCTCGTGGATGCACAGGGCGGTGGAGAGCCCGATCACCCCGGCCCCGATGACGGCCACACGCATGGCTCTGGCTCTCTGCAGGTTAAGAAACACCTGAAGGGCAGCAGCAGGGCCAGGGAGCTGCTTGAACAAACTGGGCCTTCCAGGGAGGGAGGGCATCAGCTCCTGTGGGATCCAGCTGGCCTTGGCTCTGGAGCAGAGCTGGGCTGCTTGGAAGGAGCTGAGCTCTTGGTGCATTTGGGTGCACTTCTTGTAAAGCCTTCCAAGTCCTCTTCAATACCTACCTGTGCTGAGCAGGCACTGAAGCCACAGATGGAACCATCCTCTGCTAGATACCTTTAGCAGGCTGAGGGGAGACCTTACTGCTCTCTACAACTACCTGAAAGGAGGTTGTAGAGAGGAGGGAGCTGGGCTCTTCACCCAAGTGACAGGGGACAGGATAAAGGGGAATGGCCTGAAGCTGCACCAGACTGGATATCAGGAAAAAAATTTGCACAGAAAGAATCATTGGGCACTGGCAGATGCTGTGCAGGGAGGTGGTGGAGTCCCCATCCCTGGAGAGATTTAAAAGGGGAGTAGACGAGGTGCTCAGAGACTTGGTTTAGTGGCAGATAGGAACAATTGGACTTGATGATCTAAGAAGTCTTTTCCAACTTAGTGATTCTACGATTCTCTGATTCTATGGGGAGGATGCTCTTTGCCACAGTGGCAGTGGAATGTTTCCTCATTGCTCGCAGCGCTTGGGGCGTGCAGTAGGTCTATCCTTGGGCGTGCAGTAGCTGCTGGTGAGCAGAAAAGCTGCCCTTGGCTGCACTCCTCTGCCTGGCAGAAACAGCCACGGTTGCTTTGTGCCCTGCAGCGGCGCGGGGCAGAGTGGCACAGCCATCGGCATCTCCCTCTCTCCCTGCCAGCAGTGAGGGCGAGCAGTCGGGGAGAGGTGGGTGCACCCACAGTCTCACACCATCTCCTACAGGACAGCACGAGCCCTCCACGCCCGGCAGCCCAGCTCTGCTCCAAGGTGCTCCTAGTTCTCCTCAGAGAAAAGATAAAGGAGATGGGCATGGAAAAAAGAAATGAGAAACAATGGGTGTGTTCTAGAGAGCAATGCCAAGTGTCATAAATGCAAGAACAGCTCTTCACGCCATGAAGAAAGCTGTGCCACCCTCCAAACCCTTCCTGTATTGGCTTGGAGAACCGCTGTTTGTAAATACCAGTGTGCAGCCCCCTCGGTCCCCTGACTCTTCCCTCTTGACGGAGCTTCCCTGCCCTGCAGCCTGGAAAAAGCCCTGTGGTCACCGTCCGGGCAGAGAGTGGCCAAGGACCGATATGAAGAAGGGCTGGGGGTACAACAGGGCAGATCACCTCAGCCTGGGTCACCTCCCTGCCAGTGTGTGGGTAAAAGGAGGGGTGCCAGCAGCACAGCAGACCTGGTTCTGGGAGGCACGAGTGAATTTTAGCCCAGAATTTATTTGGACAAGGTGAAGTGCAGCATCTTTGCTGCGAAAGGCAGCCCACAGCGGGACTGACATTTGCTGCGCTGGAGGGATGAGTCACAGGGATGGCGAAGCACCGAAAGCAGTGGGAGAGCCACACTGCTTCCCATCTGCTGTGGTTTTATAACCCAGATCCAGCAGGAACCGGGGCTGCGTCCTCTACTTGCAGCCATGGGGACTCACCCGAGGAATCTGCCTCGCTGGTCAATAAATAATGGAAACACATGGTTTTCACCAACTTACCTGCAGAGCGCGTGGTCCTCCGGCCACCCACCACGGTTTGCAGAGTCTTCAACAGAGCGACCTTCTCAAGGTGGCTTGTTTACAGCCCAGCAAACCACCGACAGGGCAAGGTCTAAGCGTCAAGGGCAGTGGGATTGCAGCCCGCCTCCAGGCAATGGGGCCAAAGTCTGTGCTCTGGACCCGAGGAGGTGGGGTTCCCCCACTGGATCCCGTGTGCCGCTGGCAGCTGGCCCTGGAGTTGGCTCCTCTGAAAGGAAAATGGGGTCACCACAGTCCACAGCAAAAACACCATCATTGACACTTGTCACCATGGTTACTTCTGGCTGCCCCAGCAGGTCCCGGCTGGTGGGGACACAAGGAAGGGACTCCCCAGCCATTGGATTCCTGCGGGATCTGGGAAAAGGAGATGTTTTGGTGTTGATTTTTGTGTTGTAAGACAGAATCAGCATTGCCTCCCTCCGAGGAGCTGTGCCACTCAGCTTCCGCCAGCAAGTGACCCCCACCCACGCTGGCCAGCCGGCTCTCAAGGGTGGCACCTGGTGATGCCACAGTTGGGATCCCTCTCCAGGTGCCATGAAGGAGGAGGCTCACCTACCATGTGCTGCCCCATGGTCGCACCTTTCCAGGGATGCAGCCAGGAGAAATCCCTTGGAGCTAATGGTGCATCCAGCCCCTTGGACCCCAGAGTGCTGTGGCAACGTGGTGGGAAGAGGGGGGAAGGCAGCCACCCAACGCCTGAACTGTTAAGGGCTTTACATGCAATCAGCAAAGCCTCTTACACTAATTACCCCATTACTCGTCTGCCTCTTGCTTTTGGCACTGCTGACCCTTAGCACTTTCTTCGCCCGAGTTTGAGGGATGCTCCTGGCTGCCGCGTCCCAAAGCACTTTGGGTGTTTTAGGGGTGAAGCTCAAACCCTTGCTGACAAATTTTGGAGTGATGGGACCCGTGACCCACTCTGTGTTGAGGGGCTGGAGCCTCCACCCTGTGGGCTGGGGTGATGGAGCCCTTGAGCCCCCCATGCCAAGGGGCTGGAGCCGCCAGCTTGGTGGAGAGGGGGTCCCGGGAGCCCCCCAACCTGGTGGGGTGGGGTGAGGAGTCCATGATACCCCCACACACCAAGATGCTGGTGCCCCCAGCTTGGTGGGATGGGGAGCCCATGAGCCTCTGACCAGTGAAGCTGGAACCCCCACAACCTGTTGGAGTGCAGACCCCATGAGCCCCCCAACCTGGTGGAGTGGGATGGAGGTCCTATGAGCCCCCAACTCAATGGGGCTGAAGTCCCCAACCCAGCAGGTTGGGGGGCTCATGGGGTCTGCACTCCACCAGGTTGTGGGATGGAGTGGTGGGGCTCATGACCCCCTGTCGTGGAGGGGCCGGAGCCCCTCAACCTGGTGGAGCGGGATGGGAGTCCCAGAAGCCCCCGACCCGGTGGGGCTGAAGTCCCCCATCCTGATGGAGCGGGATAGGGGTCCCGGGAGCCCCCAGCCCGGTGGGACGGGGTGATGGCATTCACGATCCCCCCGGTGTGGAGGGACTAGAGGCCTCCAAGCTGGTGGAATGGGATGGGGGTGCCAGGAGCCCCCCAGCCTGGTGGGACGGGCAGCCCGCGACCCCCCCTGCACAGAGGGGCGGGAAACCCCAACCCCTGTGGATGGGGGTCTGGGACCCCACCCCCTCTGGTCCCGCCCCCTCCCTGGCCCCGCCCGGCCCCGCCCCTCGCCCCTCCCCGCGGAGGCGGTGTCCGGGACTGCGCAGGCGTGGGGCCGGGGAGGCGGGCGGGGCTCTGCTCCGCCGCTCCGGGAGCCGCCACCATGGCGCTGGTAACGCTGCAGCGCTCGCCGACTCCCAGCGCCGCCTCCTCCGCCAGCACGAGCGAGGTGAGCGCCTCGGGCGGGCCCCGCGCGGAGCCGGGCCCTACGCAGCCCCCAGGCTCCAAGGCCGCGGCTCCGCGTCCGCCCCGGCCCCGCGGCCTCAGCTCCGCGTCCGCCCGCCCCACCTCCGCGTGTCCCCCCCCACCTCCGCGTGTCCCCCCCCACCTCCGCGTGTCCCCCCCCCACCTCCGCGTGTCCCCCCCCACCTCCGCGTGTCCCCCCCCCACCTCCGCGTGTCCCCCCCCCACCTCCGCGTGTCCCCCCCCACCTCCGCGTGTCCCCCCCCCACCTCCGCGTGTCCCCCCCCCACCTCCGCGTGTCCCCCCCCCACCTCCGCGTGTCCCCCCCCCACCTCCGCGTGTCCCCCCCCACCTCCGCGTGTCCCCCCCCACCTCCGCGTGTCCCCCCCCACCTCCGCGTCCTCGCCGCCTCCTCGTGCCCCCCCTTCCCGCCTCCTTGTCCCCCAACCCCCACCTCCTTGTCCCCAACAACCCCTCCCCCTCCTTGTCCCCCAACCCCCGCCTCCTTGTCCCCAACCCTCCCGTCTCCGTGCTCCCCCCCCCGCCTCATGCCATCTCCATATCTGCATGGCCCCTCTCAGTCCCCAGCCCCCGTGTCCCGCAGGTCCCTTGTCCCCCCAGCCCTCGCTGGATGCAGCCCCTTCCCCTCGCAGCCCACAGCCCGCTCTGCTGCGCCAGGTGTCCCCCTGGGCGGTGCTCTGGGCTTGTCTCGGTGGAGCAGCTCTGCTTGCTGGCTGCTTGGCCCCAGCTGTTCTCCCTCGCTGATGCCCAGGGCTGCTCCCTGCGTTACTCCTCTGTCCCTGGGCAGCTCCAGCTGCCATGGCACCACCTTTTCCTGCGCCTTCTGTAGTTTCTGCCCCATGGGGAGCTCCCGCTGGCCCTTCCCCAAGGCAGCTGTGCTCAGTTCCCTGCTGCTGGAGCAGCTCCTGTCGCGCTCTGCCCCATAGCTGTGCCATGTCCTGGGGCCACTCCTTGCTGCGGTGCCTGCACCACACTGCCCACTCCTCCTTGAGAACAGGGCTTACGAGGAGCGGCTGACGGACCTGGGGTTGTTTAGCCTTGAGAAGAGGAGGCTGAAGAGGCCTTATTGCTCTCTACAACTGCCTGGAAGGAGGTTGTAGAGAGGAGGGAGCTGGGCTCTTCTCCCAAGTGACAGACAAGGGGGAATGGCCTCAAGCTGTGCCAGGGGAGGGTCAGACTGGATATCAGGAAAAAATTATGCACAGAAGGGGTCATTGGGCCCTGGCAGAGGCTGCCCTGGGAGGGGGTGAAGTCCCCATTCCTGGAGGGATTTAAAAGGCATGTAGACGAGGTGCTCAGGGACATGGTTTAGTGGCAGATAGGAATGGTTGGACTTAATGATCTAAGAGGTCTTTTCCAACCTAGTGATTGTATGATTCCTTGCCTTACCACAACCCGCTGCCCCTGTAACACTGTGCGCTGCACATCCCAGCCCTGCAGCCTGCACCACGCTGCTCCTCCCTCCTTCTTGCTTCATCTACAGCCACATACCTGCCACATAACCCTCTGCCCCGCAGCCTGCCTCGTGCCGCTGCTCGCTTCTCCTTGCCAGCTCTGCAGCCACATACACACCATATAACCTACTGCCCCTCTAACTCTCTGCCCCACAGTCGCAGCCTTGCAGCCCGCACCACGCTGCTGCCCCCTCCTCCTTGCCACCTCTCTAGTCACATACACGCTGTGTAAGCCCCTGTAATGCCTCGCCCCACGCACCCCATGCGACAGGCACCCAGCGTATCCCAGCTCTGCTGTTGACCCTCCTACCCCGGGAACCTGCCTCTGCCATGCTAACCCCTCTCTCGCCCTTAGACTTCATGACCCAGCACAGTGTCTTCCCTCACCGCACACCATCCAAACACAGCTGCACCCTCCGATTTCTTTTTCTTCTTCCCCATGCATCCCTTTTTCCTCCTAACCCATGTTCTGGTGACACCTAAAGACAGGCCTGGTGTTTCTCTGCATGTCCTTCCTGTGCATCCCTGTTCCCCCTACTCTTCCCTTTGGTGCCCGCTGCCCTTGGCTTTCCTCTGGCCCCGTTCCTGCCAGGTAAACAATCCTATTTGTCACCTGTCAGGTCGCTGTGACTCCCCTGATTAGCTGGTCCGAGGTGGGGGTTGGACTGAAGGGGGATGGTGCCACAAGGCATGTGGGTTCTCTCTCACCCGGAGGGGTTGTGGGGATTCCCTTTGCACAGCCTCATCCCTCGCTCATCCCTTCTTTTTGCCAACCTTTTGGCTGTAGGTAGATGTAGATCCATGTCCCATGATTTGGGCTCCTCAGGCTGCAGGGACCTAGTATTTGGGCCACATTGTGTTTGTTGAGAAACTTGGAGACAGGACTTATGCTTTTCCAAGAATTTTTCAGAAGGAATTTTGTTGGATTTTGGTTAGACAGAGCCTTAACTGAGACCTATTGGCTACCTGCTCTGCACAGATGAAAATGAGCTGTAACCCTGTTGCAGGCAGTGGAATTAGGCTTGATGTAAATAGTGCACGTGAGAGAGGAGTCAAAACGGTTGCTTCTTGCCTTGTTACATACATCAGTGTTTGACATTGCATTGTGTAGGATCTCCATGATGGTTGTTTGACTGGTTTCTTCTGGCACGAAACACCCTAAAACTATAAACCTGCCTTTTCCAAATTCACTGTGTTACTTTTACAACGTTAATGTCAAAGAAAAATTCCATCAATAAGTGTCAGCCTGCTCCCTGAGCATGGAATCTTAGAATTGTTAAGGTTGGAAAAGACCTCTAAGTTCATCCAGTCCAACCATCAGCCCAGCCCCACTGTTCCTGCTGAACCATGTCCCCAAGTGCCACATCTACATGTTTTTAGATGCCTCCAGGGTTGGAGACTCCACCACTGCCCTAGGCAGCATCTGCCAGAGCTTCACCATTCTTTCGGTAAAGAAATTTCCCTAATATCCAATCTGAACCTCCCTTGGTGCAACTTGAGGCCATTTCCTGTCATTGTATCCCTTCTTACTTGGGAGAAGAGACTCAGGCACCCACCTCATTCCAACCTCCTTTCAGGAGCTGCAGAGAGTGATAAGGTAAGGTCTCCCCTCAGCCTCCTCCTCTCCAGACTAAACAGCCCCAGGTCCCTCAGCCATTCCTCATAAGGCTTGTGCTCCAGACCCTTCATTGGCCTCACATCTTTTAAGATCTTTCTTGCAAGAAAAATCAGGGGTCTTCAAGAATCTCGCCTACGTGAATACTTACTAGAAGATTTTTTTAGAGGAAAATTGTGACCATAGATCCTTGCTAATTGTGACAATTGGCCTAATTTGCTGAATGCTAATTTGACAGGCTGAGAGCATGGAGGTTGTTCAGCCTGGAGAAGAGAAGGCTCTGGGGAGACCTTAGAGCAGCTTCTAGGACTGAAAGGGGCTTCAGGAAAACTGGGGAGGGGCTCTTGGTCAGGAATCAAAGGGTTAGGATGGTTTTGAGCTGAAAGAGGAGAGATTGAGGTGGATTTTAAGAAGCAGCCCACCAGCCCTGGAGGGGTTTAAAAGGTGGGTGGATGAGGTGCTTGGGCATGTGATTTAGTAGTGGACAGGTAGGCACGAGTTGATGATCTCAAAGGTCTTTTCCAACCTAATGATTCTATGATTCTAAGAAATGTTTTGCTGTGAGGGTGGGGAGGCCCTGGCCCAGGTTGCCCAGAGCAGTGGTGGCTGTCCCATCCCTGGAGGTGTTCAAGGCCAGGTTGGATGGGGTTTGGAGCCCCTGATGCAGTGGGAGGTGTCCCTCCCCATGGCTGGTGGTGGAACTGGGTGGGCTTTGAAGTCTCTTCCAACCCAACCCATTCTATGCTCTATGAGAACACTGCTGCAGCCTCTCTTTGCTCACGAGCCTGGAGGAATGTATGAAATGGATGCTGCTGCCTGCAAGAGGCTTGCTGCTGTGTTAACAGAACATGCTGTAAATTCTTAGGAGGAGAAAGTCCTTCACAGATCCCACTGCGTGCCTGGTCCTTTGCCTGGCTGCACTCTGCGAAGTCCCTGGGATGCGGAGGTGGCTGGTGGAGGTCTGTTGGTGTCTGTGATGGGATCCACGATGCTGCTGAGCACCTAAAACCTGCGAGCTTGGTGGGATACTGTGACCAAAACAACTCGCGGAGGAGTCAGGGTGGCCAACAGCAACAACATTGCTATCAACCAGTTGGAGTCCTCCTGCCTTGCTTTTGGTTTTACTTCAGCTTTTTAATACAAAATACAAGGATGTTTGACTTTGGAAGCAAGGCAGCTTCTGCAAAAGATGTGCCTGGAGCAGATTCAGGGGCCAGCTCTGCTGCCCAGCCTCAGCTGATGACATCCATGACTTAACAGTTACATTTGTTTAAAAAGAAAAGGAAGGTTTTTCTCCCTTTTGTTGCTATGTCATAGACCCAAACAAACAGGAGGATGACCTTACAGAGGCCAAAAACCTGCCAGACCTTCTCAGGGCTGGAAGGATCTGCTGGTGGGAGGCACTGGGCACTTGGGGCGTTCCTGGGGCTTTGCCCGCTGCCCTGGCCAGGCTGGTTCTGTGCTGCTGCTGCTGCATAGTGTAAACAGACTAAAAATAGCGATGGTATGTTTCTCACCATCGGCTGCAGTCATTTTGGATGGGCTGTGCCTATCTCTTCCCCTTCAAATCGCTATATTCCTGAGATCCAGACTGTACGGTTGCATTTGGAGTCTTTTTTCCTGGCATCACTTGCTTCTCACAGATTATAAACAGAGTGACTCAGATGCCCTCTGCCCTCCTGAGTCTTAACCTGGGCTGTGGGTGACAACCCAGGCCCTGTACACACAGAACTTGAAGACTGATTATTTTGTGTGAAACTTTTTTCTTATTTTTAACTTCTACAAGACCACCTGGACATGGGAAACCCTGCGAGTGGCCTTTCTTTGATGTGGGTTTTAAGTAATGTTATAGTAAATAACAAAGCGTTGCCCGAGTGTTAGCGCTGGTGGAGCATCGCTTCTTAAAGACTTGTGTCTCTCCAGCTTTGTTAGGCTCTGGTGGCTGTTGTGGTGCAAGTTTGAAGCTTTTCCCTTTGCAGGGCGATCCGTAAGGTCCCTACTTCTCTTGGTGGATCTGAACCATAGAATCAGAATCACTAGGTTGGAAAAGACCTTTGAGATCATCAAGCCCAACCATACTTGTCCACTACTAAATCATATCCCATCTTCCCTGTGCAACCTTGCTCTCCAAGGAGATGCTCCTGGCCTTTTCTCTCCTGTCTACTTTGGCAGGACCAAAGGAGAAGACTTATTTTTGAGCCTTTAGTCAGCTCTAGATGCAATTAGCCTCAACTGTGGTTTTCTTTAATAAGAATTTTAGTCCAGTAGCTCATAGAGAAGATGAAGGAGGTGGCTGGAAAGCACGGCAATGTGAAAACGCTCTTTCTGAAGGTAGACTTAAGTTAGCAAGCACACTTCTGTTTTAAAGAGAGTAAATAAAGTGTAAGGGTGGGTCATGCCACCTGAGCAGCCAGATGTGCTTCCACGAGGACTTTCCAACAGTGTCTGGTAAGGTGGCCGTTTCCATACACGCCTGCCATCAACACAGTGTGTTTATCAGGAAGGCAGCAGGCACAGGACTTGTTGATGGCTGGGCAGCAAGGTGGGCATGACCCTGGCCTTGGAGGTGTCTCCTGCCAGGGTCCAGGTGGAGGTGAAGCAGAGGAGCCCCACCAGGGTGTGAGGAGCCATGTGGAGCAGGGAGTGGCACATTGGTGCCAGGCTATGGTTCAGGTGCTGCAGGCTGGGGCAGTCCCAGCCCAACAGTTCTGGCTGCATCCCCTGGCAAGCACTTGTGCTGTCGTTGCAAGCCCTGAATGACAGCGTTAATGTGTGCCCGGCTCTTCTTTGGCAGCCTTTCACCCAGGACAGGTTCTGCCCTCACGTGTGCTCTCAGTGGGGAGCACTGAGTGTGCACTCTGGGTGACGTTGAGGTTGGTGATCTTCAAACCCATCTGCGCTCTAGGACCAGCTTGCAGGATTAGGACCTAATAGCTTTAAAATCCCTGTGAGCCCCTTTGCCACTGGGTGCTGATGGCATGGATGGCCAGGAAGTCTCATTTATCCCTGGCACCAGAAAGAAACCCCCCCTGGAGAGCAACCACCGAAACCCAGTTATCGCAGGGCTGGCTTTAAAAACTGTGGGGCTTTTTTAAGTTGTAGTATGGAAGCAACCAGCATGTAACCTCTGTATCCCTCTTTTCTCCCCTCAGCTGGAGGTTGGCAGTGATGAAGAACGTAAATTAAATGTGAGGTAAGCAGAGCTATTTGGCTCTAAACATTGTTTCTGCTCTTTTTAATTGTCTGCCATGTATCTGAGTCCTGGTCCTGCCCAAGGCTCCAGCTTCTTGCCTGGAGGGGATTGCATGGAAAGCTAAACACTGGGGATGCACTCACCCTTATCAGTTTAGTTTTGAGACAAGGATTTATTTCATGAACTGAAGGTATAAAAGACGTGGGGTTTTTTTTCCCATGGTGAGAAGGAACTGGAAAATTTCTCATCAGCTCTCGCCACAGCGCTTTGCTGTTATCACAGCATCTCTGCTGCTGCGCTTGAGGCTCGGTGTTGGGAAGGGGGGGACGCACCTGAGGTCTGAGGAATTCTCAGGAATTTGACTCCTTTGATGTTGGGGTTGTGTAGAGCAAGGAGGAGGAAAGGGCTGAAATGTCCTGCTGGAGAAGAGAAAGACTCCTGTAGCTGATGTCGTGCCAAGGTCAGAAGTAGTAATGATAAAGCTGGTTCGGTGGGACCCTGGCATAACGGGGCCCTGGGTAATTAATCATGTGAATTGTTCACTGAGCCCAGCTGCTGCAGGCAGCTCTCACTCTCTGACCTGTAAACCGCGATCCAGGAGAGAAAGTGCAGGAGCACAACAGTGCTTCAGCAGGCTTGGTCTCTCCTTGTTACTGCTTCCTGCTTTAATTATCCTGGTTTCAGGTAAAAGCAAAGCCACTTGTCATGCTGCATGGGGTTCGATCCTGTTGTTTCCATCCCATTTTATGCTTTGAGAGATAAACTGAGATGCTGGTGGCAGTGGGTTTTCTGTTGCAGTTGGATAGAGTGAGATGAGGACAAAGCAGGGTTGATTTGCAGTCTGGTTAACCTTGTGATTTGGGGAGCAGCAAGGAGATGTTAAGGTACAGATTCTCTTTACCCTGCAAGTGAAGTCAGGGACCAGAGAAGCAAAGCTGCTTCTTTACAACGAAGGAAAGTTTCAAGCCTTGCCATTTCCCTGTCCCGAGGTGGATTTGCCATGGATGCAGCCTGCTCTGGGAAGCCTGGCATTCGGTAGTTGTCCTGCTTGTGTGCACATGGGTCAGAAGTGGCATGTGATTGGTTGCTGTGTGAGCATTTAATGGCAGTCTGTAATGTCATTTATTAGCTTGGTTTCCGGAGAATGCGTTTTGTAATAATTAAAGCAAAATCCAGGATTCCTGGTTCTGCTGCCAGCTTGGACATGGATTTATTGTACAGTTCAGGAGCCCACCAAGTCAGGAATAGCGACTCATCCTTAATTCTTGTGCTTTTTTTCCATGTTGTATTAAATAGTAACACTTAACCAAGCAGATAACAGTCTCTGTGCTGAAAAAGGAAACACAGCTTTATCCCTTTTCCTTATAAATGACCTCAGTGACAACATACAGGTAAATCACTGAGAAATCATTAGTTTTGTGGCTCCCTTTGCCCTGTTTGGTCTCTTTTGCAGCTTAAGCATGTGCATCCATCACTGACCAGGGCAATCACGGGTTTGGATGCAGTGAGATTGGGCTTAAAGGGTGATGCTTTTCTACTGGCTGTTGAAAAATGCTTCTAGATACTGAGATCCTGAGAGCTTCCTCTGTCCTTCAGCCTCTTGGGGCTGCTCTTCTCTATGCAATTTTCAGGATAAGAATCTAGTAATTAAATCACTAGATAGACCTCAAGAATAGGATGGCCCTTGTGCAGAGTCTTTGCTATACCTGGGGGAAAACACATCCCAGACTGTGTGGACACAGTGTGGATGATAAATGAAGCTCCTGGTGCAGGGAGGTGGTCGATTCTGTCCCTGTCCTCTGCTGGCAGCAGCTCCAGATCACTTCGTGGAGACTTTACCCTGTGCCCATGGGGTGGCAGAATTGTTCAACTTCACCTTTCTTCCTCCAACAGCTGAGCTCAGGGTTCCTCTGAAAACAAATGCAGGAATGGGGTATGATGATATTTATGAACCTTTAAATCCTAGTCTGGCCTTGGTGGAGACTTAGGTGACAGCTTTTCTTTGTCACATGTGCCCTGAGCACAGGGATTGGCAGCCTAGCACCTGAATTCACAGACCTCAAAGATCCTGATGGTTAGAAGGAAGGGTTGTTGGGAACAAGACCCCATCTTGCCACCAGCTCAAACTGCGTTTCATCGATACAGGATGAATGTGCTGTTACTCATTTATGACATCGCTTGCCTGCTTGCTGAACATATTATTTTCCTTCAGTCCAAGAAATTCCAGGGTTTTCATTTAATACTGCATAGCTGGGTCTGGTTAAGACCTATCTCCTTTTTCTCTTGGAGGAACAGGTCTATATCATGGTTTTAAAAGAAGCTTCTTGCTTTGCTGCTGTCTGATCTAAAAGCAATAGGCTTTGTTTATGCTTTCTGTCATCCCAAAATGATTTTGTTTCCTCTCTGAAACAGCTTCTACCTTAAAATAGAGCAAGGGTTCTAGGTCCAGCTTTTCTTTTAAAGATATTGTTACTATCTACATTTTCTTAGACATTAATGTGCTTTAAAGTCTTTCTTTTCTCTTGCTTTGCAAAAATTGTGCAGAAGCCTGGGTGAGGTCACATGCATGCTGTGTCCAACACACAGACAAGGGTCCATTTTGCTTTCCACTGGGTAGAAGTTGGTAGCAGAAGAAAAAGTAAGACCACAGAGATCTAACAGCCCAGTTGGGCTCAGTGCAGCTGGTGCAGCCAACTTGCAGGTCTGATGCAGTTGGACTGCAGCGTCTGCTGCAGGGATTACGTGCAGCCCTCAGATTGATGAAAATTCCCTTTGCAGCTCAGCCAGACTTCTTGTGGAACATCATCCCGGCTGGCACACACCGAAGGCCTCATTGTAGGGAGGCTGTTTGATTAAAATCCTCGTAATAAGCCAAATTTCTTGCTGGCGCTATGGTTGGCCTCTTCACTATGGAAACTCCGAGCATATGCAACCCCAGTCCACCCTTCTAGCTCTACTCCTTGCAGATGCCTGTTTGTTCTTTGCAGCCCTGAGTGCCCATTGCAGCTGGGGATGTTTCTACATAAAATACTTTATAGAATGTTAGAATGGTTTGGGTTGGAAGGGACCTTAAAGATCTTCCAGTTTCAACCCCTCTGCCATGGGGTTCACATCTCCCACTAGTTCAGGCTGTTTAAGGCCCCATTACATACAATAATATATTGTATATTATATTTTAGTGCACCAAAAATTATTTATTAACACCTTGATCTTTAACTTTTTAGGGATTTCTGAGCTTGTTTTGTTGGCAGCACTGAGGGAGCGGCTTGTGTCTGCCACTTTGAGCTGTGTTTACATCCTGGGAAGGTGCACGGGGCTGGCTACACCAGGGCAGCCGCCTTGAGGATTTATTTGTGGGGCCTGTGGCTCATTACGCACTTGACAAGTCCCGCTCGCTGCAGTATTTATTGTCTCCTAGTTATTTGGTGGGAGATCTTGGGGCAGAAGTTGCTGACTTTATTAACTGTTCAAAACAGGACGCTGAATCACATCCTGTCAGGGCTGCAGCATCCTGCTCTAGCATGCTCCTTACAATGGGGAGGCAAATTCACAGGCTCGTGACCCTCGGCAACTTTCTGGCCTGTAGGTGTGGCCGTGGAAGCTGACGGAGATATAATTAAGCCTTTACATTTTGTAGTGTGTTGTGTGAGGATGTTTAGAGACCGTGGAGCCAAGGACGCATGCGTTTATTTGACACTTATTTAAGGTTTGCCCTTTCCAGGAAACTCTTGCTGACTTGAAGTTGAGCAACGCAAGGAGTTTACTTGGCTGTAGGCAGAGGAAGAGCCGCAGGCCTGCCAGTTTGGAGAGGTGGTGATCAGACCCTTTCTGGAATTGTGTATAAATCTCTTTTTTTTCCCATGAGTCCTCAGCAGTTTGGCAAAAACCAGCACAACTGGCCCTGCTATCAAAAGTGTGCTGGCTTTGCTCTGAATGGTTTTTGCTGTTAAAAGGCCAGCGTGGTTATTGTTTATTTAGGTGTTAGAGCTGGGTCAGGAAAATATTTTGGTTCCAAATGCCTCTTGATTTTAGATACTTCATTCTTTGATAATCAGTTGCCAAGATCTGTGAGTCAGGGATTTCTCATACCGATCAGAGTTGCAGTCTGCCTGACAGGTGGCCTTAAGATGTTTTTGGAGAACGTAAAAAGGACAGAGCGCTTCCATAGGCATGGCTTTACTTTTAAAGTGTGGAGTTTTTTTATTTCCCAAGTGTTTACTCATCCCTCTGCACCACTGGAATTCCTGATGCAGAATCACTTTACTGGTACATAAAAAAAACCCAGAAAGCAAAATAAGCCAAAAGTAAGGCCAGCCTCCAATGGATTAGCATGCAAACCGCATCTGTTAGTTGTTTAGGTGTATATAGGATCAGAAGGACTCTTCTCTGCAGAGCTTGTCTTCCCTCTCCAAAATTTTTCGGCTCACAATCCAGGCAGAAGTCATAGAATCATTAGGGTCAGAAAAGATCTCTAAGATCAAGTCCAGCCATCAACATAACACCAACATGACCACTAAACCATGTCTGGAAGTGCCGCATCTACATGTGTTTTTAACCCCTCCAGGGACAGAGACTCCACCACTGCCCTGGGCAGCCTGATCCAAAGCTTCACCGCTCTTTTGGTAAAGAAATTTTTCCTGCAATCTGAACCTCCCCTGGTGCAACTTGAGGCCATATCTTCTCATTTTATCACTTGTTACTTGGGAGAAGGGACCAGCACCCACCTCACTTACAACCTCCTTTCAGGGAGCTGCAGAGATGGATAAGGTCACCCTTCAGCCTCCTCCTCTCCAGACTGAACTGCCCCAGGTCCCTCAACCTCTACTCATAAGGCTTGTTCTCGAGACTCTTCACCAGCCTTGTTGCCCTCCTTGATGTTCATGGTGTTGAGCTTGTGCAGCCCACACAGCTCCACATCAGTTCCCCGTGACGTAAGGTAGGATTGTCCATAACCAGGATGTGAACTGGCAGTGGTTATCAGCTTTGCTGGAGCAACTTGTGTGCTCAGACATCCTCCCCTTGCAGTGCAAAGGTTTATTTTCTGCCACACGTGAGGTAGGTTTCCCTGCACCCTGGAATGGGAGCAGGAACACAAGCCATGCCTGCAGAGCAGCTGCTGTGCTGTGGTTTGTACCCATCTCAGCTGGTCCTCGCCGCTGGGGTGTCCAGGAATTGCCCATTGCACCAAGCTCTCCCCAAAGTCCCGTTGCTGATGTAATATTTGTTATAGGATCTGGAGTCTGTGTCTGATGCTCACCTCGCTGGCACAGATCCCTGTGCAGAGGGACCTGCCAAACCCACACCAGCTCACCTATGCTTCTTGGAAGAAGTCCTCGCTGCAAGGATCGCTTGTGGAAGCAGCTGCTGGGGGATTTGTGGTGCCGAGCTGGGCAGAAAACCTCTGAGGCTTCACACTGGGGGCCAAGGCATCCAGAAATGCAGGGAATGAGACAAAATATCCCTTTCAGATTTTCCGGAAAGCTGCCAGGTTGCTTGTTTGCCCTGTCTGCCATCCAAATGGTCACATCCAACACTCGCATCCCTGCAGAGACTGTTGCCTGTGGGGCTGCTCGCACTGTGCCTGTATGTGGGCAAAACTTCTGGCGCTACAGATGCCTGCTTCTCTCTGCAACACCGGTTCTGCTTGTAAAAGATGAGTTGGGAAGAAGAAGGATGATCCTGAGGTTTTTACCAACACTTTTCTGTTTTGAGGTACCGTTACCCCTGCCTGCAGGCTCCTCATTTCTGGGGTGCGCTGGCTCTCCGTGGGGTGCTGGCTGCACACCCCAGGGAGCTGGGAAGGCTGTTGGGGTTGAGATAGAACTTTTCTTGCTCTGGTTTTACCCTGTGTGATCCGCCTACATTTTACTTTTGCATATTACCCCAGCGTCAAATGCTCCCTGGTCACTGCTGCCTTTTTTGGAGTCGTTCTGAACGCAGCAGCTGAGCTATTTTTTGGGTAGCTGTGCCACCACTGCCTGTAGGGTTCTCAGTTGTGTTTCCACTGCTGTTGTCTGTGTCCTGGCTGACCTTCGCACGCACCACTTGGAAGCTGCTTTCTTAATCCTTGAAACTATTATTCACCTACCTTTTCTTTTCCAGTGGCGCCATTGGAGAGTTTCCACTCGTTTCTCTGGCCTGTCTCCGGGAGAAACCGCTGAGTGGGTGAAGTGGGGTGACTTAATAAAATAGTTTTAAAGGATTAAAACAATGAGTTGACAGGAGGAATGCAGGAGGATCGGCCGATGTGCTGACAGTTTTGCTGGGGAGGAGGACAGGAGCAGAATCAGCTCCTGCCTGGGAGCACGGGCGGGATACTCTGCCTTTGATGTGCCCTCCATGGCAGGAGCCTGGGGGCTAGCATTATCCCACCTTTCGTTTCTCTTGGACCACGGCTATGAGACACCTCCCTGGCACTCCCGGACTTGTGGTCTGTTCTCCTCCCTACCTGTGGTCACAGAACAGCTATGGCAGTAACATAGCAACAACTACATCCCAAAAAGTGCCTTGTAGGAAAACACAGGGTGTCTGCTAGGTCTTGGGAGCAGAAGAAGGGAGACAGTGTTTTGGGAATAGCTGTCTTCCCTCAGATCACTGGGATTCTGCATGGTAGAGAGAGCACTGGGATGGAAAACCATGTTGTTGCTAATGCTGGGACCTCTGTATATGCCTCTCGTGCTTCCCTGTCCTGCCTTCCCCAGCCTTGCCCTTGGGAGTGCGTGAGTCTATGGAAGCTTGAGCTGCTCTCTGTAGCCGTGTGGGGAAGCTTTGTGGGCGTGGGGCTGCCGCAGAGCCTGGGGTCAGTCCCCAGGCTCACACTGGGAAGCATGCAGGCTGGGGGACTCTGTAGGGTTAATTCTCCTCACCTAAGAGTGAGAGAAACGTTCTTTATAGGCAGCTGGATGGGCAGTCGTGCAGGCTAGGGCTCGGAGAGGATCTGGCTCTGGCCTCCTGAGGCAGTGGCCATCACAAACATGACGTCATGTTTCAGTGGGAATCTCAGAAATGCTCGTTTTTCAAGCACATCGCATAGCTGGGCAGTGCTGTGATCAGCCTCGTGCCTTTTTGAACTCTGCGATTAATGAGATGAGCAAAAAGGGTTTCTTTTTCTTTGAGAAACAATCTCTTGTTTTATTTGGCTTTTCACCATCCAAGTACTAGGGATTCCTAGAATTTTCTCTTTCCTGGCCGTTCGGGAGCTGTTCTGCTAACTTACTTTGCGCAACTTGGCTGGAACGGGGAGCAGTCCTGAGAATTTGGTTGCTTCTCATCTTCCTGCTCTTCCTCTGGGTTTATCAGAGCTGCTCTGGCGTTGCCTGCAGGCACAGCCCGGGTCGTGCTCTGCCCTTTGAGCTTTGTGCTGCTTTGGTGTTGGGTACATACGGCTGCAGAGCTGGGGCGATCGCTGCCCAAACCCACTGCATCGCTGCCCGGGTGCACAGGAGCGGCTGGAGGCACATCATCAGCAGTCTATTTAGGTTAGGAAATTAGCTTTTGTGGGCTTCATGATTGATTTAATTTTTTTTGCTTTCCTCTTTGTGTTCGAGAAGGGTTTGTATCTGGCACTCTGAATGGCCTGCAGTGTCTCAAGCCCTTCTTAGCATTCTTGCGCTGTGGATGTGGCCCACGCCTTTCAGCCAAACAATACGCGCTCAGACTCCTCTTTTGTTGCTGTGCTGCTAAAAACAGGAGAGCGAAGCCTGCCGGGTCTTCCTGCCTGCCTGATGTCTTGCTGTCCTTTGAAAGAGAGGGGGAGATGTTTTTCTCTGTGGGGAGTCGTTGCAGGTCCCCCCTCTTGGCAGGGGCTGCAGCCTGACCCCCTTGGAAGCAACTTTTTGCTCTTGTGTGATGGTGCCCTGACTGCCTTTGAGGAAGTGGAAGTGTTCTCTGCGTGTCTGAAGGAATATCAGACCTCACTGTGGTTCACTGCTTACATAGGGATGAGCAGCAGGTTGAGGAAGGTGATTCTTCCACTCTGTTCTCGTGAGACCTCACCTGGAGCTCCGAGTTCAGTTCTGGAGTCCCCAGGAAGGACATGGAGCTGTTGGAGCAAGGCCAGAAGAGGCCACGGAGATGATCCGAGAGTTGGAGCACCTCCTATACAAGGACAGGCTAAGAGATTGGAGTTGTTCAGCGTGGAGAAGAGAAAGCTCCAGGGTGGCTTCAGAGCAGCTTCCAGTTCTGAAAGGGGCTCCAGGAAACCTGGGGAGGGGCTCTTGGTCAGGGAGGGCAGGGAGAGGATGAGGGATTGGTTTTCAGCTGAAAGAGGGGAGATTGAGACAAGATCTTGGGAAGAAATGTTTTGCTGTGAGGGTTTGGGAGGCACTGGCCAAGGTTGCCCAGAGCAGTGGTGGCTGCCCCATCCCTGGAGGTGTTCCAGGCCAGGTTGGATGGGGCTTGGAGCCCCTGATCCAGTGGGACGTGTCCTTGCCCATGGCAGGGGGTGGGACTGGGTGGGCTTTGAGGTCCCTTCCAACCCAAACCATTCTGTGGTTCTTAGGGAGTGACTTGTCTGCAGCTCAGAAAGTCTGAGAGTGGGGATATCCATAGCCCATCAAACTGCACTGTAACATAGCCATGGGTATGGAGAAGACTTTCCAGTCTCACATTTTATTCTAATAAAATAGTATTTCAGAAGACAGATGTTTCCAGAAGTTGCCCTGAAGGTAGGTGCCCCCAGTTGAGACGCACGGCAGAGATGTTAGCAGAGGGAGAGCCCTGTGGTCAGAAGCGATGCTGTTATCTCTCACCAACTTTCGCAATACCTGCGGTTCTGACGGCAGGTCAATTTATCAGTGCATCACAAAGCCTCTGTGTGTTTGCAGGGGCACTTGGTTTTAAAACAACGCTTCACGTGCTGAGACCAGGTCTGTCCTAGTCCTGCTGTGTGGGGAGCGCAGGAATGATCATGGCAATATCCTCGGCTCTGTTTGTAAAGCTGATTTCTTAGTTTCATTTCGTCTTTCTGTGCCCACTGGACTCTGTGTGTGACAGAAAGCAAAGGGCACTTAGAAACACAAAAATCTTAAGATCGTGAGAAGTGACCTGTTGCCGCTGTTAAAATCTCTCCTTTGTGTTTCTCAGGTTGTGCAGTAGCATGTGAACTAGCGGCTTTGAAGTTTATTTTTCCCTGGAGCTATTTTGTATTGCTGAGACACCTCTCAAGGTCCCTTTCTTGGTCAGGAAGCGTTATCTGATGTGCCTCCTATTGGGCCAAAGCAAGCAGTCAGCGTGCTTGAGTTGTCTGCTTGGCTTGGGAAGCAGGGGCAGCTGCTGCCTCCCCTTCCTGCCCTTCCTCTGCCCGCATCTTCCTTTCTATTTGATGTGCGTGTTTCCAGTTGGGTTCGTGTTGCTATTTTGGTGTGGCTGTGTGACCAGCCTCTGTCTCACCACAGCAGTGCCTTGTCTTCACATCCACCCTCTGGCGTGTCGCTGGGCTGCGAGAGCATCCGAGAGAGCTGCTGGGTCCCCGAGTTGTGCCACCGCAGTGAGGGGTGCGCAGAGAGACCCCTCTCTAGGGCTGCCTTTCATGTTCTTGCTTACTTGCCTTGAGACAGCAAGGGTTTTCCTGACTGAGCAGAAAATAGAGGGATAAAAAAGGGAAAACAAACAGCTCTTTTGCTCTTTATCAAAGTGGCTGTGGAAAAGGGAAGCGTGTTTTTTAACTCACCTTATCAATTTGGAAACATTATGAGCAGAAGATGCCATGAAAACCAAGGAAGCGATAGACACTGCTGTGTTTATGGCTTTGTAAACTTGCAACCGACTTTGAGAGAAGTGAATATTGCTTTTTTTTTTTGTGTCTAAAACACAGACGCGGTTGCAGGAGAGTGGCTCCTTCGAGCACTATCTTCATGCAGTGGGGAGGAAGGGCAGGACAAGCGTGCCTGCTCCTTTCCCTGGCGCTGACGGACACGCGAGTGAGGGGGAATCCTGCCTCCAGATGAGCCCAAAGGCCATTGCTGTCCCCAAGCACTCTGGCTCAGCCTTGATGGATGGATGACCTGCTCTGCCCCTACATCATGCTTATTTTGTTCCATTAATGAGGGGGGAATTAAGAAACTTAATTTGACAGAGATTTAGTGCCTGGAGAGCATGATGGCCTGGGCAAGGCTTCATTGCAGAGCTTTTCTGGAATATGGAGCTGTGTTCCCAAGCTGCACAAGCACACAACAGGTCGACAGCATGGTGGTTACTCAAGAGAAAAGGTTAAAGAGGAACAGAGAAAGCTTCAGGTGGGAGGAGATATCTTGAAAGGACATGGGAATATTATCTCTTTGGTAGAGGAGGTTATTATAGAATCATGGAATGGTTTGGGTTGGAAGGGACCTCAAGGCCCATCCAGTTCCAACCCTTTTCCTGGGCAGGGACATCTCCCAGTGGATCAGGTTGCTGGGCTGCTTGTGAGGACAGCTGTGTGTGTGAGGAGCAGCTCCCCTCTCTGCTCCCTCCAAGGACAGGCCTTGGAGCAGCAGGGAAACCAGCCAGACACAAACTCAGATGTTTGTGTTCTGCCTCTTTCACCTACACGCTGATTTTAATTCTTAGACCAGCAAGAGACTGTTGAATCCACCTCAGGCTTGTCTGTATCTTCCCAGGGAAGTGATTTTCTCTCTTTAATTCCTGTGTATGGATGTTTTTTTGAGATGATTTATAGAGCTATAAACAAATAGAGCGTTTTCATGTGTCCTGCAAGATGTTTGCAACTTCTGTGAGCTTTCCCATTCCAACAGGGCGCTCAAACACCTGAGGTGCACAAAGTCTGTTCCTGGGACACACCACAGTGACAGTGGCAAAGCGAGCTGCTTAGGGAAGGTTGTTCTGTGCCTGGCAGCTGCCTTCCAGCTCACTCAGTCTGTCCAGTAACACGAGCAGCTTTGCCTCTTGTTCCGAAACCCAGTATTTTTAGCAGACTGCTTGTTGGCATTCGTGGACCCGGGCGGTGTCATTTTGTACCGATTAAAAGTCATTGCCTATTGTGTTCTTGAACATCTTCAACTATAATTAATGTCTGTTACAGCTCTTCTGGAGCTTTCCCAAAGGGGAAGAAATATTTCCTTTTCAAGTTGAGCAGCACGGAACCAATGGATGGAGCAAGGCACAGTGAACCAGGAGATGCTGGAGCCTTTTATCAGTGGTGCTGAGGCCATTAAGCGCCCTCTCTGTACCATCCCTCTGGGTGAAGAAAGGCCCCTGCTTTACAGACAGCAAAGCACTGTAGTTGTCTGAACCGTCCTACTGGCACCTTTGGCATTTCCCAGATAGCTGTAAGCAAAGGTTTTTATACTTCTTAGAGGGTAAATACCATTGACTTGGTAAGCTGAGGTTGTGGAGTGGAGAGGGGACTGGTCCACAGCCGTACTGGAGCACCAAGGAGCACCAGAGTCCCAGGGCTATGTCAAAACCCATAGGCTCTGCATTTATTTGAGAGCCTGAAGTGACTCCTTTAGTGGTCAGGAACCTGGAAGGGCATCTGAGGAATGTGCAGTGCTTCCAGTCGAGTTGGGTAAGGACTGAACAGAAAGCTGCTTCTGTAGGCTGGTGGTACCGGTGAGATTCCAATGCGTTGTGATGATTTCTGCATGGAGAAAGAGTCCGGGGGTCTGCAGGAAAAAGCCTGCAGTGAATTTGGTTATTGCCAGCTGCTAACAAATAAATACCAAGCCACCTGAAAGACTTTCTTGTTTGGTAGGAGCTCAGTAACTCATTAGTCACTCTGCGAAAGAACAAATCAAACCGTGGCAGCTGTACAGTAAGTGAAGAAGTATTTTAATGTGACAGCTAATGCCTTTGTCATATCTGGATTACAGTGGTGGCATGCAGTGTTGTAACTGTAAAAACACCAAGCAGGCATTAATTAACACGATTTTTATCTAGTCGTGTCCCAGGGCATACGGACTCCGTAACGCGGTGCGGGTGCTGATAGGCGCTGCGTTGTCTTCAGAGCATGCGGGAGGAAGCAAACAAACAAACAAGTCTGGAGGAGGGAAATGATTAGACGAGCCTCAGCTGGTTTTTTCCCCTCTTGAATGGCCCTCTTTCATCAGGATATGTTAGGACAAGTGCTTTTTCAAGCCAGGATATCAGTGCAAGACACAGTGTTCTGTAAAAGTCATCCAGTTCCTGGGGAGCATCAACAGACGCGATTGCTCTGCTCCGACAGAATATACGGTCAACCTTTTCTCTTCCTTCTTTCCTTTTTGTTGTTTTTATGGGTTTAGAAGCAAAAGGATGTGAGTTTTACAGCTCGTTATGAATCTTTTCGAATTTACTGACTTCTGTCTGACTCTTGGGCCAGCACAATGCTTCTGCTGTTCAAAGAAAATCAGTCCGAATTAGTATGTATAAGCCACTCGTTTTTATGCTGCTAACAAACCCTGCTTACTGGGATGTTTATCACTGCTGCCAGGGGTCAAAAGTTGGGGGTGTTCTTTAATCATTGGATTTTTCTGTTCTGTAAGAGATTTCTTTTCAAAAAGGTCGGAGTTTAGTTGTTTACTGGGACTGCGGGATTTAAAAAGGTCTTTTAAAACTGGGTTGGAATATTGTGCCTTGCCTTTTTCCCCACTTTGATTTTGTTAGTTGTCTTTTAGAGCAGTTGTGTGAAATGACTGAGGGCAGAGCATGTTCCCAGAGCGGAGATAAGGGACAGTGTCGGGTAATGTTGCTGTTTCAGTGTGGTGTAAAAGCGGAGCTTTGCAGCGAGGCACTTGGATGCGTTCCCTCCATACGGCGCCCTGCTGCCCGTATGGGAACGGGAGCTTCTGTGCGATTGGGGAGCGCGGTTTGGGAGGTAGAAGCAGTTGGAGTCAGGGCAAGCTGCGCTTTGTAAGGTCAGTGTGCAGTTCAGAAACAAGCATTTCCATTAAAAAAAGACAATCTCACTCTCCACAAATCCTTTGGCTTTGCTTTCCGGTTCATTTCCATGCAGATGAGTACACGATAACAAAACTTTTGCTCTGTGGGTTGTCCTTTTCTTGCAATCGCGTTCTGCTCCAGCAGCGCTGCTTTCTCATTTGCCTGCAACTGGGAATATTCTGCTTTATTGTGAAAGATCTCCTGCCTGCAGGAGAGGAGAACACGGGGCAAGATGAACAGTCCGAGCAGGAGCTAGATGCCTTTGGGAAGGAGCTCTATCTCTGCTGTGTTTCTTCTTGCAGTAGAAATCCCAGTCAGTACTTTGTTTGGGATAAAAGAGTATCTGTTGGGATGTTTTTTCACTTTCCCAGAGAAATATTTCCCAACATCCTTGAGACGGAGATACAGTGAGTTGTTTTCTTGTGTGTTATCTGCCCATTCCCATCCTCCTGCTGAAAAAACAGATGTGTGTGAAGCTGAATATCCTGCACGTTGTGGTGGTGTCCTTGCTTTTGTGTAACTTCTGGTCTCTTTGAACACTTTCCTGTGAGATCTGGGGTGCAAAGGAAACCAGATTCTTCCTGGCTTGCTTATGGGATGAACTGAATTCCTATTTGCAGAAATTCTTGCTCTTAGCTTGTGTACCAGGCAAAGCGGAGCTGGAGCCGGTGTTTCGGATCACAAGGAAGCTCTGCCCAGCTCCTGTTCAGACCCACCGTGCTAGTGGAGTGAGTGGTGAGTGCTAGAACGTTGCGGGAGCGTCAATGGAGAAGAGATTGGCTTAATTAGAGTGTAGTCGTCCTGTTGGCGTTGTATTGATCTGATCTCTCACTTGTAGGGCCTGGAGCGTAGGTGAAAATTTTAGTTCACTTTTAAGAAGTGACTGAAATCTCCAATTTCAACCTGATCCAGGTTTTTCTGGGAATTTTGCACCTTAAGATTCGGTTGAAAGTGAAGGAGGCTTTGCCTGGGAAGCTTGGCTGTGTTCTCAGAGAAGGGAAAAGCTGAACTTGCAGCAAAGGCTGAAAAGATGTGAAATTCATGTCTGTCTGCACAAAAATACTAAGGCAGAGTGGAGCATTAACACTCGCTTCTGCCCAAAGGCAAAGCTCCGTATTGGAGTGCTGGGAGCTGGAGCTCCTGTGGGATCGTTTTCCGTAGCATAAGTAACTCCCATGCAGCACAGTCTGTAATGGAGCGTTTATATTTAGGACATAGCAGACAATAATTAATGACGGTCTATGTTTGGAAGTGGAAGGTGGCAGAATATTGGGCTTTGTAACAAGGAATGTCTCCTGTGATGGTTCGAGTGGCAGAGGAGATGCAATGTAAGCAGTTACTGGGGCAAAGAAAAGATGTTGATTTTCAGCCTTGTGGGAAATGCTAACTTTACCACTTAGCCCAGCCTGTTGCTAAAACACGAGTGTGTTATGGTACTGTGTAATTAGGCCGGTGCTGACTGACACTACTGGTTTTGTTCAGCCTTCTCTTTAGTTATGTTCTGGGCCTGGGTGTCATTTGACTCTAGAAATATCGTTTTGTGTCTGTGAGCTGCCTGCTCTTGGTGGTGTTTTCCAGGATGGCCGTTTCTGGCTAGAGCAAAGCAAAACCTTTGCTCTTGTGTTGATTGTTTGTTCCCCTGTGGTTTCAGTGCAGTTTCCTTTCTCTTGTGATGTGCAGGGTTTCATCTGCCCTCCCTTCCTCTTTGAATCTGCAGACAATTGATGGTTGCGTGTTCTTGGTTTTGCATTCCAAAGAAATCACAAGAACTGAAATTAGTGGCGACTGATTGACTCGGACCTGCTTGTCAGTCACTGCACAGGTCTAAGCCTGTAACCAG
This sequence comes from Cuculus canorus, assembly GCF_017976375.1. Classification (NCBI taxonomy): domain Eukaryota; kingdom Metazoa; phylum Chordata; class Aves; order Cuculiformes; family Cuculidae; genus Cuculus; species Cuculus canorus. The sequence continues at coordinate 9,184,293 of NC_071417.1, forward strand.
TCTTACCCTCTACTGTGTTTAAGTTGCAGAATTTGATAATCAAATGATAAAGTCATCTCCAGCCCATGACAACTCAGACAAATATCACCTGCAGTGGCCAAGTATTAAAATGTTGGTGGGAAATGACACATCAATAATCCATGAGTAAACCCGCAGCCATGCTGTGCGAGTGGCAGGATCAGACCTTGGGAACAGCTTCTCAGGGCAAAATCCTGCTATGTTTTCGTGCGGAGAAGCCCTTCCTTCCCCAGGCGTATGGACCTGAGCGCACATTTGGCTGATATTTCCTTTCACTTGACTTCCTGTCGTTTGTTTTCCAGCCTAAGTGAGAGCTTTTTCATGGTGAAAGGCGCAGCCCTTTTCTTACAACAAGGAAACAGCTCCCAGGGCCAGCGAAGTCTCCAGCATCCTCACAAACATGCAGGTAGTGGATTAAATCACCTAAATGAATTTTGTTTTCCCTCTTGCTTTGCTGCTTCTCCCATCCACACGGGCAGGCTAGTGGCACGCGTGGGTGGATGGATGACTCCTCTGGTTGTCACCGTGGGCCTTGTACAACCTGCTGAGTAAAACCAGGTTTTCAGCCCACTCGATTCGAATGGGAACATATAATTATTGAGTCTTTGTTTAAACTTTTGTCATTATCTCGGAACTGTAACTGGAGTAGAGCTTTGTTCTCTGCAGACACAATGGTATTCAGCATGGCATTCCTTAGGCAGGGAAGCCTGCTGAGCCAGAAGGTCTGTGCTGGATACGTATCCCTGTTTGCTGCAGCTGAAGAAATGTCACTTGTTTCTGCTTCAGTGCTTCGTTCTTTGCCCTCCCTCTGGCCTGTGGGGAGAAAGATGGGACAGGCTGGGTTACCGGACTCTAGAACCTCTTCTGTAGTTATCGAGATCCTAGTTTAGCACAGCAGGGACATTTTTCCGAGTGCTTCCAAGTATCTGAAGCTTGGGACTTTCAGTGCTAGCTCACAGCATTTGTTCTTTTGAAGCTACCTGTTGCTGGGTTGATTTGATGCTGCCACTAAGAGTGAGGAATGTTTTAACAGGATTTAGTTCTCTGGGTAGACGGAGGTTTCTTAGCTCCTTATATCCCCTTTCCTGGTTTCAGGAAAATCCCCTTTTCAGTTAACTCATCACAATCTGGCCTGGAAGAGTTTATTGTGGTTTAAGAACAGGCTGTCCTTCCACGAGTTCCCTCCAGCGTGCCAAACTGATGAGAAGAAGCGGTGGGGAGTTGTATGGTAAATGTGATGATTGATAAGCAGATAATGGAGTTCAAGAGAGCAGGTTCTACTTACCCAGTGTTTTTGTGTCTTCTGCCTTTGATGGTTTTGGAATAAGTGATGACTGGGAAAGAAAAAATAAGATCATCGGAGCATTTTGAGTGCAGGAGCATGTGGGAAAGGCACAGTGTGGTACTGTGCGTCTGCTGCTTAGTAAACACTCCAAGCACAAAGAGGGTGTTTGAATGCCAAGCTTGGCTTTGGGTTTCTTTAATTGTCAGCAATTTCGTATACCCAGCAAACATCCTACGGAAGGAATTTTATCTTGTATGGAAAGTTATGAGTGCATTACTAAGTTATTAGATGTGAGCTTGTTTTGTTTTCTTACAGATTCCTTGTTCTTTCTGCTTCCTTTCACCAAACAGAAATGCACCCACTGCTCTAGAGCCTAAGGGATTTGCTGTGTGCGTGGCACTTTGAGATAGAAGGGATCCATCACCCAAACTGGGCCTCTGCTACAGACCCTCCTGCGCAGCAGTTTCTCCTATTCAGTTTCTTACCTAAAGCAAGAGACCCTTCCTGATTATTTGTCTTCGTTCCCTGCAGGTGATTTGCCTCAGCACCTCCAGGTGATGATCAACCTCCTTCGCTGTGAGGACAGGATCAAACTGGTAAGAAAAGATGAATATTCCTGCTCTCCCTTCTGTTGGAGGTGTTTGAAACAGACCTGTAGAGGTTCAGAAGAAGTGTTTGCGAATCCTAAGCTTGGGAGTCAGCTTAACTCTGTGCTGGCTGCCAATCTTACAGTGTTTTCCTGTCACTGTGCTTGCCCTGGTTCTTACAGCCAGATAATGAGTTGGGTCAAGAAACCCATCTGTCTAAAATGTGTGTGCTTAAGTTTAATTTTCCAGTCAGCTGACAGACACTCATAGAGGAGAAGAGAGACAGGAGCTTGCTAATGCTAGCAGACACTCTTAAGTCAGGCTTGAAACTGCAGCCAAAATAGGGCTGGGCTTAAAGAGTTCTGCAGAGGTTATAAAAGCCACTACAGAAAAGTCTATGTCATTTATCCTTTCCAGCACGGCTAATGTGTTTCAGTGAAGGCTGGTGAGTGGAAGACTCCTCTGAGCCTGCCTTTGTTTTCAGTTCAGTGAATGACCAATGTTTTTACGAACTTTCTTGTTGAAACTCTTCTAAAGAAATCTCCAGGTTATGTTTTGTAGTCTTTAACTTGGGGCAGATTATCTAGGCTGATCTTCTCCCCATCTGATGCCAAGTCAAACTGGCGTGTAGCCTTCCTGGAAGATGGACCAGCTAAATAAAGTTTTGGGGCACAATTACACCTTAAAAAAAAAAAAAAAAAAAATATTAGGCAGCAATGGAGGTAATGGAAGTAATAGTTATCCAAAAGCAAGTTTGCAGAGCGTGGTGACCTTTTTCTAGGCTGTCCGTTTGGAAAGCGTGTGGACAGACAGAGTCCGGTACATGGTGGTTGTCTACAGCAGCGGACGACAGGACACAGAAGAGAATATTCTGCTGGGTGTGGATTTCTCCAGCAAGGAGAGGTATGTCTGGGGCAAGGCTGGGCGTGGAAATCGGGCAGGCTGGTTTCTATGGAAAGCCTGTCAACACCAAACTGTCCCTGAGCAGTTCCTTTTCACCTGTCTGCAAACTCTAGCAAGAGAGAGGACATAAGTGATGCGTTTTCTCACCACTTGTGAGTATGAGAGGGTGATGTTTGTTTCAGGAAGCTTTCAGTCTCCTTTGAATCTCAGAGCTCTTTGGGCAGTTGTGGGTAAAGCATTCATGTATAATCCATCTGTAGGGCTGTGGCATCTACCTCATCTGTGGTAGTTCGCTGTCTGCTCACTGCAAAAACTCTTGCAGACACATTTACAACCCTGGGACATATTTTGTCCACCAGACTTCAAGTCTCTTGTGTGATGCAGTGGAGTTGGTTGGGGGAGGAGCTTAGTTGCCAAATAACATCAAAAAAACCCCCACAGTACTGCAAAAGCACCTCCAAAACCAACAAACCAATGTGTCAGTAACGAGCTGTTTTTTTTGTCTGACTGATAAGAGCATGTAATGTTTTGAAACACAAATAAAATACTTTGTTATCACAGACCCCTCTCGCATTATTCCAGTTCTGGGTGAGTAAACCAAGGCAGAAAAGCTCTTGGCATGGAGAGATGGGGCTGATTTGGCAGAGCTAGGGTTAGAAGTCAGAGCTTCCAGACTGTTCTCCAATGATCGAGCAGGCTGCTGTGTTGTGCTGGAGCACCCTGTGTGACTCGTTTGCTTTTTGGAGAACCTTAGTGGTTGTTTCCCTTGCGTAAGTGCCAGGGGGTGGCAGTGAGACCTGTGCGGAAACTCCCAGTGATGCTTTCTTGAGAAGATTATTGTCATTGGCTCTCCTGCTGCTCCTTTATCTGCCGTCGAGTTACTGCTGTTAGCGTTATGGAGGGAATTGTCCTTACGGCACACGGAGTGTGCGACAGCAGAGAATGTCTGCCACGTCATCTTCGTCTCTGAAACTGCCTTGCAATAATTTGCTCCTGCTGATTATTGATGTGAGGAAAGATAAAAAAGTTATGACAAATCCATCCAAACTGTAAGGTTCGCTGCTGTTTCACTTACTGTCTCCCAAAGTTTTTGTTAATTAGGAGTCAGTTGGCATTAGTGAATTACTGAGAGACTCTGTGGCTTTTGGGGCTGAAATGTCACAGCTGAGCTGCGAGTGTTCTGACTGCTGGCAGTTTAACTAGTCCGGTGCTATTGTGGGTTTTATTCCTTTTACGTGTGTTTAATAAAACCATTTTTTTCTGCAAAGCTCTAAAGTGCACATTGCCCATATATGTGTGTTCAAACTGGCCTGTCAGATCCTTTGATCCTGCTGTAGAAAGCAGCTGAAGGCTTAAAAAGGAAAAGAAAAGAACAAAACACCTGACATATTCTCTAACTGGCTGTTGCTGTATGCATCCCAATTTCCTTTAAAACTTTAATATCTCAATAGCTTAATTATTTACTATTTGAAAGTTATTGGCTGCCATTATAATATGGTTTTCTTGCCAGATTGCATCTCTGCAATGAAAGTGTTCTTTTGGGTTAGGGAAACTCATAAAATCCTTTTTGTCTCTTCTACCAGCCGGAGCGATGAAGTGAAAATGGAACACACAGGCCTTCGAAAGGCCCCTCGGCTCCTCTTTGGGAAGGGCAGGCGGCTGCTCTGCCACCTACCAGCGCTTGCTTTCCGTCTCGCTTTAGTGAGCCAAACGTCTGCAGCCAGATCACTGCGATCTGCTTTTATGTCTCGTCAGGGAGCTGCCTTGCTCTGAGCTTATGAGGGCGAGAGAACAGGAAAGATGATGGAGTAAACACTGCAACGCTTTCTGGCGGTTTCTGGAGAGGGAGAGGAGAGCTGGTGATTTTGACTCTTGCTTCTGTGGTGTCTCTCCAGCTCCATGGAGCAATCAGCATGCTGCTACCACAGCAGACCTTTAGGCTTCAGCCACCAGTCTCCTCGTGTGTTGTGCCTTTGATGGCTTAAGATATTACCAGGAATTGCTAGAGCAAGACTTGAGGGTTTTAAAAATTAAAGAGTATTAATAATTCAGGGTATTGGTGTGACCGCATTGCGGCCTATATTTAACATCCTGTATAATCATCTCTCTTCCAGTAAAAGCTGCACTATAGGAATGGTTCTTCGCCTGTGGAGCGATACTAAAATCCATCTCGATGGTGATGGGTAAGAAACCATATTAAAAGGATAAATGTGAATGTCCTTCCCTACTGGGGGCTGCTTTAGGAGAGATTCTCCGTCACCTTGCCAATGAAGTTCCAATTTTGGATTCATGGCTGCAGTCCTCTTATTCAGACAGTGAGTTTTTGTCTTGCTGCCCTTGTACTGCTCAGTGGGACCTGTGATACCCAGTTCCTGAAATCCCCCTCAAGGGATGGAGCTCCCATTCCCGGCAGCCCAACCCTGGCAAGGGTGTCCGCTTGCCATTCTTATTTGTGAGGATGTTGGAAAATCAGATGTATAAATCCTCATTGCTGACTCTTTTTGACTGCGAGTGTCCCTGTAGCTGCCATGCAGTAGCTGTTTGTAGAGCGCAGCTTGTGATGCAGAGAAGACGTTGTTGATGGGTTTTTTTTCCCCTCTCTTAGTGGCTTCAGCGTGAGCACCGCAGGGAGAATGCACATCTTCAAGCCGGTGTCAGTGCAAGCCATGTGGTAAGTGTGTTAATTCTCTTTATTGAAAAAGAGACTGTCATTGCAGTGAATAAATTAAAAATGAATAAATGAACTGCATTTTAGCTTTCCCAATAATTGGTGTTTAGTGAGCTGCAGCAGAGATGCTGCTTCCCCGTGCCAGCAGGTAGCAGTACGATAAAGGGACTGTGAGACTACTGATCTGAAACCAGGGTCTCGCTTCTATTCAGAGCAGCGATGTGCTCTTCACTATAAGGAAAAGGCACTGGTGAGGTGAATAGACATGAAAGACCAACTTGAATTCATCAGGGTGCAAACCCAGTCTTTCCTTTCTCTGCTTATTTTTCTACCTGGCTGGAGGAGGAGTTGTGGGTCCCATTGCCAATCTGATGGCGCTCCCTGTGTTCTGCCTCGTTGCTGGGGCTTCTGCTGCATGGAAACTTTCCGTGCTGCCCCGGGTATGTGTTCACCTTTCAGCTCCTGTCACCCCTCCCTTGTGCAGGGATTCCAAAACACTGAAGCAGAGGTGACTGAATCAGCATCAGCCGTGCCAGCAAATTCCTCCTTGGAGAGGCTGCTACCCAGCCCCACGCAGAACAAATGCATCTCTTTTGGCCTGGGCAGTTTGCTGGCTCCTGTTGGAGCCTCGAGAGATCCCTGTCCTTGAGGAATCTGATAAAGAGAAGACACAGATGTAAAGAAGGATGTTGTGCTGGGGATGATTTGGTGCAGAAACTCTTGTTCCTGTCAATTTTGGACTCGGCTCCTCCTGTTGGCAACCTAAGCTGTGGTGAATGTATTCAATATGATGACATCTTCAGAGCAGAGCCTTAGGAAAAAAGAACAGACGAAAAAAAAAAAAAGAGGAGGGAGGAAAGGAAGGAAAAAATAGTGCTAGAATTTGCAAAAACAAATGACCCAATCTGGGCCTTGTCCCTGGAGCATGTCGGGGGCCAAGAATGCTGGTAAATATGCATCTGACTCCTTGCTGAAGGTGGTTTGAAAATTGTCCATGTTTTTTATTTTCCTTTGGTCTGGCTTTACAAGTTAGCTAATGATTAGATCCCAGTGTGACTTGTGCCTTGTGCTTGCCTGTTAATCAGGAGAAGCTTTTGGCCTCTGCCTTGGACTGGGTCCTGAGAAGGCCTCCACGGTGCACTTTGTGCCCTCTTTGTGCTCTGATACAATAAATCTGCTGCTGAAAGTCTTTTTTTCTCTATGGAAACCTCCCAGATCCTGCTCTGTCTGGTCCTGCTGCTCACATCTGTTCTCCAAACTTGCAGGTCTGCTCTACAGATCCTCCATAAAGCCTGTGAAGTTGCAAGAAGGTACAACTACTTCCCCGGTGGGATGGCCTTGGTCTGGGCCACATACTACGAAAGCTGCATCAGCTCCGACCAGAGCTGCATCAACGAGTGGAACGCGATGCAGGACTTGGAGTCCACCCGCCCTGATTCTCCAGCCCTGTTTGTTGACAAGTTAGTTCTGATTTCTATTACGAAAAGTTGGCTTGGCTCACGAGAGAAATCTCCCCTTCTCCCTTTTCTTCCTTCAGTGGCTAATTTCCTTTCTTTTCAAATGTTTTTCTTCCATTAGTCTCATTAAAATCGCTTTTAATCCAAGTCTTTAGCACCGCTCTTCTATATGAGTTGCGCTGTGTGTTTACTGCCAGCTTGGAGACATCATCTTCTCTCCCTTTTCAGGCCAACTGAAAGAGAACGGACAGAACGGCTCATTAAGGCCAAACTCCGGAGCATCATGATGAGCAAAGACCTGGAAAATGTGACTTCTAAGGAGGTAAATATAAGAATTCCTGCTTATTCTTCCTGCTAGACTCCTTTTCCAGTGAGTGCTGGTGAAGAGACACCATGTGACTCCGTGTCAGTGGCCTTTGAGTGTGTATTTCCTGCTGTTCCATAGAGTCTTTGGTCTTTGACTAAACTTCTGTTTTCCCAGCATGGAAATCAAGATCATCCCAGGATCAGTGGGTATTTTTCAACACCTTAGTAACAAGAATGTGACTTTTGAGTGTATAGTGCCAGTTCTTTGCTAGCAAAGCGCCATCAGAGGCGATGCTTGCGTTTCACGTTGGTTGTAGCACATGTAGGCATGTTCCAAGCAATGAATTCATAAGCACCTATTCCTCTGCATCCCTGTGGATTCTGCAAGCAAAGGCAGCACCCTCAAAAGGGAGAGTTGGTGGCTTGAGGTCTTGCAGCTGTGCTAAATGAGTGTCCTTATCTTCAGTTTCTCATGGACAATGTAGAGCAAAGTTCTCTTTGTCAGCTTCATTCTTAGGTTTTATTGTCTTTGTTCCTGAACAAATGTTAGAGGGTCTTGCAGACAGCAATTCGCTGCTGAGTTTATGGATGGAAAATCACAAGTCAAGGCTGAAGGTAGTTTGGATCCGTCCTACAGGCTGGTGTAAATACATCCAGCTGCGGTGTGGACATAAGCAAATGGAGATTATTCCTTTTGGGTTGGGTTTTTGTTTGTTTTTCAAGGGAGGTTGTTAGCACGCAGGGCTTTCCTTCTTAAAGCTTCGCACTGCAGGGTTCAGAGACACTTGTGTAACATTAGTGTCACAGGTAGTAGGCATGAGCTGAGAACTCGGCTCTCTGCGTATGTATCCTTAACTCTTGGTGCAGTCAAGATGCTTTGATTTTTGCTGCAACCGTTTCTTGTGGCGGGTTAAACAAAGCTGTGCTGCTTTGCAACGCGCTTTCCTGAAGTGGAGGTGCCCCGAGGGCACTGCATGTCTGTGTCCTGGTGTTTTAAAATGGGAGAGCACTGGAAATCTCTCTTCAGCAACACTGCTGCCGTTACTCAAACCTTGCTTCTAATGGGTTTCATGTTTATCAGCTCTTCTCCAAGGCCTTGGGTTTTATCTCTGGAATTGTTTTTAAGTAGCAGGTACCCCAAAATATGGGTTTTTTGTACTCGGATGTTATCTGAAGCTTTATTTACAGATCGTAACTCCAGGGGCCAAGGCTACTCAGAGAGATGCCCTGTCTCCAAAAGGTCAAATCCCTCTTGCTGTTTTTAATGAAGTACAGAAAGTGTTTTGCAGAGGAGTTGCCAACAAATGTTTCTAGTGAACAGATGCGATTCTAGGTGGCATCCTTTGTTTTCTGCTCCGCAGATACGAAATGAGCTGGAGAAACACATGAACTGCAACTTGAAGGAATTCAAGGAATTTATAGACAATGAAATGCTGCTTATCCTGGGTCAGATGGACAAACCGTCTCTGATTTTTGATCACTTATATCTGGTAAGCTGCCACATTAGGAGCTCCAGAGTAGCAGGAGGCTCAGCGGGAGTGATCCGACAAGTTGCTGGTCTCAGTGGAAGCTGGATTTAGTGTCAAGGTTGACTTGTGCAGTGTGAGGAAGAGGTGCAGCCTGCTATCCCACCCTCTGTGCAGGCTTCCTCCAGGACCCATATTGCTCATAAAGCTCTTTTTTTTTCTAGCTATATTCTTGTTTCTGGCACTTGCTGTAATGGTTCTTTCCTGGCAGGTTGAACCTGTTTCAGGACCTACCGTGGCATAGCTAATATCTATGTCTATTCATTTTGCGTTTCTAGTGGTGGAGATTTTATTTTAAGACAAAAAAAAAAGTTGTAGCTGTGGATGCTGCCCTGACAGACATTTGCTTTTTGACTTGGATCAGAGTCACTGAGTTGTTTTTCTCGATGGAGCCTATGCGGTTCCGCAGGCATGGTCAGAACTGTGTAAAGAATCGGGCTGAAGGTGATGGGCTGTTCCAGCCTGTGCAGGAGCACAGAATGGTGTGTGTTTTGTCTAATCTTTTGCCACTAGATGGTACTCCAAGCAAAACCAGGCACTGCCATCTGGAACAAAGACTTAAGATGAACACATTTGTGCCTCTTATGCTTGGGTCTGGGTTTTTTTCCTCGAGAGAGTCAGGATGTGCTCATGTTTGAGGGCTAAATCTGCTTTTTAAACTCTTCTTATATTCCTGTTTTGCAAGCATGGGGGGGACTCAAGGTGTAACCACCCACCTAACTTTCAGGATTTGCCTCACTTCTCATATACCTGTGATCCCAACCATACCACACATAATCATGTTGGGTCCCTGCGCTATTTATCTCTGGTTAGAAATTCAGAGTGACCCAGGCAGTGATTTGAGATGTGCTCTGTCATGTGCTGGCCTAGAACTCCTTAGGTGAAGATCTAATTCCCATGTCACCACCTTCAGAAGGTCCTTTTCTGACAGGACATCTCTGTGCTGAGCTGCAGCGCTGGCTGCCCTGGTGCTGTGTTGCGGTTTTGGAGGCTGTTGCCAATATCTGAGTGAGGCTGGGGGATTTTCAGAACCTTAGGGAAGAGGGGAGGATTTCAGGCTCCTTTGGAACTGTGTTTTGTGGCTGTTGCAGGGATCTGAGTGGAACGCCTCCAACCTCGAGGAGCTGCAGGGCTCTGGGTGAGTACTGCGCCGTTCAAGCACCAGCATTGAGACTCTGAAACCTCCAGTTGTTTGCTTTTGAGTTACATTCAGCTCTCTGCAGATGACATATGACATTTGTAGACTGCAGGAATGAGTTTGGGCCCATTCTCAGCGATGCGGGTAGCTTACTGTTGAGACATCAGTTGAGAAATCTTTCCTGTGTAATTTCTGTCAGTCACACTTAGAGTGGAAATAACAAAACTTCTCGTTTGTGAGGTACGTCAAGATCTCTGAACCTGCACTATGTGTGGCAGCCAAGCGTGAAACTGCCATACATCGTGTTGTGTCAGGTGTGAATTCCTGCAGGCTGCAGAAGAGCAAATATTACAACGCTAAGCTTAGGAAAAAACCTCTATCTAAATGGAGCAGAACTTCCTGTGGGTGAGCAATCTCCACCTCACCTGCCCAGGCAGGCAGCTGCAGGGCTGTCTTTCACCACGCTCTCATCTCCGCACCGCTTCTTGGCTTGATTTACTTGCATGCGTTTTGGCAGAGTGAGAAGTTTGCATATAAATATTTGCTCCTTGCCCAAGGCGTACACCAACCTTGATGTGAGAAACTGAAAAATATTGCTCAACAGCATGACTGAAAATGTTTAATTTGGAGCCCTTGGGAACAGATGTCTCCAACATCTTTGAACAAGTACATCAACTAGCAGGTTAATACTTCTGATCTATGGGGAAGGCATCTTGACATGCAGTCTAAAAGCCAAAGCTGGACAAATTCTGAAACAAATATCCTGTGTTCTTGATTTCTCATAATGATAGGGGATAATAAATCAATATGGGCATTCGTGCTCCCTGGGTACATAGTAATCCCTGCTGTGATGTTTGGAAGGAAATGAGAGATGCCATGTGCTTCTCATTTCATATTTTTGGTCAGAAAGAAGACAAAAGGATGGGTTTGCAGCTCAAGCCTGCAGTTGAAAATTGTGATTCATAGAATCATGGACTGCTTTGGGTTGGAAGGGATCTTAAGGCCCATCCAGTCCCACCCCCTGCCATGGGCAGGGACACCTTCCACTGGATCAGGGGCTCCAAGCCCCATCCAACCTGGCCTGGAACACCTCCAGGGAGAGGATTCTGTTCCCACCTCTTCTCCAAGCAAGTCACTTAGAGCCGATGCGCTTTTCTTCTGTCAGCACCCCAGGGCCTGTGCGTGGCACAGCAAGAAGTTTCTGATGAGGTTACAAAGCCTCGGCCAGCGAGATAAAATAAACTTCACCCTCCTGTGCCCAGGGTCGTTTGATGCTTTGAATGGGTTGTGCCAGTGGTGAGAGGTGGGTGGATGGTTAGGCTCTGCACATCACAAGCGTGACCCGTGTCAGTGGGCGTCCCACGGGTTTGGAATTAGGGCTGTAGATTCAGTCTCACCATTCCTGTTGTGTCAGAGTTCATGGACTTCATGGTGTGTGTCAGTTCCCTTTCATGACCCCGGCAGTTCAGCTTCTTTCTTTTCCTTCTCTGTAGCATTGACTACATTTTGAATGTGACAAGGGAGATAGATAATTTTTTCCCTGGTCTGTTCGCGTATCACAATATCCGAGTGTACGACGAGGAGACCACGGACCTCCTGGCTCACTGGAACGAGGCGTACCACTTCATAAACAAGGCCAAGTAAGTGGGTAGGAGATGTGATTCAGTGTGAGAGCACATCCGAGCCACGGGGTCTGACAGAGACAGCAGGGCTTTTGCATTCTTGCTCTTGCCAGGAGTTTTCGGTGCCCCTGGAACTTCCCCATGCCTTTTCTCTTCCCATATTGATGTTAACCTGTTCCTAGCCTATCAGATTTTTTGTTATTATGGTTTTGTTTTACTTCCAAAAGGAAACAAAGACATTTCCTCTGCTTAGGAAGTTCTGGAAAGACTCCAATATGTGTCTGTGTTGGACTGACCCCAGCTGTCTCTGCAGACGAGAGGTGGTGACAGAGCCTGGCAAACTCTACTGGGCTTTTACACTCAGATTATTCTTGCTTATCCCTGTATCCCAAGACTCAGGCAGGCAGGAGGTTTTGTGATGGTCTCTGAAATGGCAGCATGATTGAAGCTGCTCTTCTCTAAACTCCTAGCTGTTCTGGACAGAGATTCTTCTTGTGGCCCACTGAGTCCAACGTGTTTCGTACCTACTGAGCTGTGGTGTTAGGGCAGGGTGTTAGGCCCAAGAACTGTCCCTCCACCGTGTGAAATGGTAACAGATCCCATAAACTGAAAGATGAGATGTTTTCCTGTTTGTCCCTCTGCAGGAAGAATCACTCCAAGTGCCTGGTGCACTGCAAAATGGGTGTGAGCCGGTCGGCATCAACTGTTATAGCATACGCGATGAAGGAATTTGGCTGGTCGCTGGAAAAGGCCTATAATTATGTGAAGCAAAAACGCAGCATTGCGAGACCAAATGCAGGCTTCATGAGACAGCTTTTGGAATATGAAGGCATTTTAGATGCGAGGTAAGGTGATGGGAGGAACAGAAAGATGACTTGCAGGAGATGAAGATCATAAAATCATAGAATGGTTTGGGTTGGAAAGGAACCTCAAAGCCCATCGAGTTCCACCTCCTGCCATGGGCAGGGACACCTCCCACTGGATCAGGGGCTCCAAACCCCATCCAACCTGGCCTGGAACACCTCCAGGAATGGGGCAGCCACCACAGCTCTGGGCAGCCTGGGCCAGGGCCTCCCCACCCTCACAGCAAAACATTTCTGCCTAAGATCTCATCTCAATCTCCTCTCTTTCAGCTTAAATAATACTCATCGTAGGCAACCTCTCATATTTTTGTATCACAAAATATTCTTTGATCTCCATGGAGTTCTGTTCAAGGAATAGGTATTTCTGTTATGTCCTGCTTAGCAACGCTGGTAGATTGTATGTGGTGCTGTAGTTTGCTTTTCAGAAGGGCAGATGCAGAAGCCAGGGCTATAATTCTGTTTTTCTAAACCTTTCCTTGGCCAGGCCTCCCTGGATGGAAATTAGCAGTCTTCTAGGGAGATCTGCTCTGGTTTAATTCAGTGAGGGTGTCTCTGTGTTTGGGAAACGTATTTGTATTTCGTAGCAGCCAATACTGTTCAGCAAAACATTGTTCCTGTTTTATGAAGCAGAACTGAGCTTAGGCAGTGTTGGAGGCGAATGGTTTGCAGTTCTGGGTGACTGTGCCAATCATGAGTCGTTGTCATTGCGTGCTCTGTAGTGTCTTAGGTTTCTGTGTGCTCTGCTTGGCCTCTAGGGTAAGAGGAGGAAAGATTTTCACTCTGGTTCAGCAGGGACGGTGCCATGAGACGTGCAGAGATGTTGGTTCAGAGTGTTTTGCCCTGACAGAGGGTTCTGTGCCCCTCCGCCCTGGGGGACTCTTTGCATGGATGTGATGCTGAGAGTCTGCTGGGCCAAGGAAAGTCTGGAATGGGAAAGCAGGAGGGACAAAATCCTGATGCTGGAGCTGGTTTTGCCCAACTGGGACTGCCAGGCTGGACCCATCGTTCAGCCTTTCAGTTCCAGGGTGTGGAAAGGGATGAATGTTCCTTGAACTGCGCAGTTCCTCAGTTAAACAGAATCCTCCAGTTCAATGGTAGTCATTCATGTCTTTGTGCTTTTCCACAGCAAGCAGCGCCACAATAAGCTGTGGAAGCAGCAGGCAGAGAGCAACCTACCCCAGAACACAGATGGCACCACAGGGTCGGATGACTTCTTACTCGAGAGTTTGGACATCGACCTAGAAAACCGCCTGGCTGACCTGGATACGCCTTCGCAATCAGCATACCTGGACAACCGCGCCGGCACAGACGTGTCTGTGGGGTTTAATTACTGCTTCCGTCGCCTCTCGGACACGCTGCTGGAGAACAAGATTCCTGGTGACAGGGAAGGCTTTTTCCCCGTGGAGGAGCTGGAGCAGGATGTGGTTGTGGAGCGCTGTGCCTCGCTGGTGGGACAGCCGCCCTCTGCGCCTTTGGAGATGGTGAAAGCCCTGAAGGCAGCAGAGCCGCTGGCAGAGCTGAGCACTTTCAGCGAGAAGGAGGTGAAGAAGAAACTGGAGTTCAGCCCTAGGAAGGGAAGGAGGGTGCTGGGCCCTGGGGACCCAGGGGAGGACGGTATCAGGGAGGAAAATCCAATGGAGAAGTGGAAGCGGCGTTTGTCCGTGCACAAGGAGGAGAGCAGGCTTAATAGAGAGAACTTGAATAACAACAACAGCAAAAGGAGTTGCCCAGAGGATTTTGAGGTGCGTATGGAGTTGAAATGTAGGTGATTAGCATGGCTGACTACTGCAAGTGAAACTGCTCTTCTCATCTTCATAGCACAGTTTCATTTGACTTGGATAAAGCCTTTCATTCCATGATGAGCTTCTTCCTTTTCGAAGTGCTTCTGAACATGGCTTTGCTTGCCCAAGCTATGGATTTAGATGCCAGAGAGAGCGAGCGCACACACATGTGAGTGCCCTGTAAACTGCTTTGGGCAACTTGCTTGCATGACCATCGCTTGAAACGGTAGGTATTCTTCTGTTGAAGATTCTGTCTGCTGAGAAAGTGCGTGGCTTTTGTTCCTGCTGCAGGGCCTTGAGGGAAGTGGAAATGGGCTTTGTTTCAAATCTGCTTGGCTGTAAATAGATCTTGTGGTCTGTGCCTCTCGCTCTGCTGATGGCCCATGTCCTGTTCTGCGCACATTTATCTGTACCTGTTTTCTTTTTTGCAGCGTGATGCTGTGTTTGGGATCCTCAGTAAAGTCAAGCCTTCCTATCAGTCTTGCACTGACTGCATGTATTCCTCGGCCGGTTTGTCTCCTGATTCCTTTGGGGAGCAGTGTGAAAAGTTGAATCCCAGCAGTGCACGTCGCAGCGCCACCATCTGCACGCAGCCAGCCCTCCTCTCCCACATCAATTCCAACTTGGACCACCTTCCCAGCAAGGCACACTCAGAGGAAGGAATCAGAACTAAAAATAATGAGGCTCCCCTTCCTCTGTCGGCAGGAACTGGTGCTTTGGAGGTTGGCACTTGCAAATCTCTTAATCAACACTGCGGTGTTTTGGAGAAAGGAAAAGATGCACCGAAAACCCCGGTCAAAACTCTGCTGCCCAGGAGAAACTCGCACTGTGACAAGAACCTCCTTAGCGTAGAAGTGGTGAAAGAAGAGCCTCTAGCCAGAAAAGATGGCAAGCCTACCAAGGATCTGAAGTACTTGTTGTTCAGCAAAGAGTTGGAAAAGCCGAGTGCAAACAGTTACTTGATGCAGCACCAGGAGTCTCTTATTCAGCTGCAGAAAGCAGGCTTGGTTAGGAAGCACACCAAAGAGCTGGAGCGGTTGAAAAGCCTGCCCTCGGACACCTCATCGCTGCTCAGAGAGAGCTCCCTGAGCAGAGTTGACTCCGGCATTGTGGAGGGAAGCGAGGATTTGATTTCACATCACAGCCTCGTGCCTCTTCTGGGACCGGCACCCATGATACCTGAAGATGCAGAAGACGAGGTGAAAGAGGTGAAACGCACCTTGGAGGGGATCTCTCAGAAAACCTCCACGCCTGTCGCGTGCCGGTTGGAGCACACGAGCAGCTTCACCAAGGACTTCCTGAAGACCATCTGCTACACTCCCTCCTCCTCCCGGAGCTCCAACCTGACACGGAGCTCCAGCAGCGACAGCATCCACAGTGTGCGGGGCAAGCCTGGCCTGGTGAAGCAGCGGACTCAGGAGATCGAAACCAGGCTACGGCTGGCTGGCTTGACTGTATCTTCTCGACTGAAAAGGTCCAATTCTCTCGCCAAGCTAGGATGTCTTAACTTGTCCTCTGAGGACTTATCCAGTGACATGGATGTGTCAACCATAACGGACTCAAAAGAGGCCGTTTCAAGCGAGTCTTCCGTGCTCTGTGAGCCACAATCCATGCTGAGGAGCGCAGATGTCACCTCCAAACTGGCAGCAAAGCCAGCGGTCGGAAACTTGAAGAACATGCTTTGGATAGGCAAAAGTTGATGCCTTCTGTGTGGGGAGCAAGGGGGTGGATTTGGGCTGCGGGGAGGGGGGTTATGGCATTTATTCATTGCAGTTTCATCATCTTGACTTGCAGTTCATCTGATGCCACCTCTTCTTCCCCTCTTTGTACTCAAAGTGGGAAGAAAAAAACATAATGGGTCATGATGAATGGCACAAGGGAAAATAAAATGTATTGCATGGCTTAGAGGAGGGCTTTGTGTGTGGGTTGCCTGTTGTCCTGCAGGATGTTATTCCTAGTGCTGTTTGCCAAGTATAATAATGTGTTTCTGTGGGGGGGGCATATATAGATGGATATTTGCATCTCTTTATCTATCTATATATAAAATGCTGAAATATTCTGTTTCAAAGACAAAACAATTCATCATGACTGTTTCTTTTACAGAACAACCACGAGTCTCTGGTTAAAACAGGGCACTTGTGGAAAATCCTTAAAATGGTGACATCAACACTACCTCTGTTCTTGCTGACTTGGTTTGTTTGTTTGGATGGGGTTTTTGAAAAGGCTTTTCCCACAAGCCTTCCTGTTGGAAGGCATTCCCTAGGTGTTAACTAAAGGCCTGGAGGAGTGTGAAGACAGAAGCCCTGAATAACCTTGCTGTGAAGTGGAGGATTGTCGAGCTGCATTGTGTTGGCTCTGTTACCCGTCCTCGCTGTGTGACTGAGTGAATTGTCACTCTCACGTTGGTGCCGGAGTGACGCCCAAACCGTGTCGCTGCCACCGGCTTGTGCTCCTGTGGAGAGGCCTCTTGTGCTTTGGGTGTTTTTGCTGTCGTCGTGGTTTGTGATGTCCCAGTGCTAATGACGAGCCTGGCCAGTAAGTGACCGTGGACCCTTGTGAAGCTTTATGTGATGCTGTGTTGGTGTCGTGGATCCTGTGTCAGGGACCGTTCTTCTCGGGCTGTTGGTGGCACGCCGTGCCGGCGAGATGGCCATGGAGGGACGGCTCTCCTGGTGTCCCACGCGTTTGAAATCCCAGTAGGCAATAGGTGAACGTGTGTCTTTTCTGGTTATTGCTGTTGGGTTTGGTAGAACGGTTCCCGTGTCCTTGGTTTGCCGGCAGCCTGGGAAGCTGTTGATGAAGTCCAGGGGTTATTTATGCCAGGTGTCAGGAGGCATAAATGTGGCCCTGGAGTACGGAGCTGGGGTGTACGTGTCCTGACTCACACAGGGCTGCACCAGTCTCCTGTCAGAGGTGCCAGAGGTGTAAATCCTGCTCTGGGGGGCAGTGCATCCTTCAGGAAGAGCAGCCAAACAGAAGAATGGGCTCACTCCAAAGAGAGAGAAAGATGTTGAAGGTGTGAGTGAGATGTCCTTTCTGAGGAACGCTGGCGTGACCTGCAGAGAGGGCCTGTGCCCCCCTTGGTGAGGCACTCGTGGTGCTGCATGCTCCGTAGGCATCGTAGCTGAGGAAGCACATCCTGTCCTGCTCCAGAGGCTGATTTTTGGGGACCGGTGCTACTATGTGCTCCTCCTCTTGCTGCCCTGCTGCGGGAGAAGCTTGAGATGCAGCGGTTCACTGATGCTATGTGAAATGTATATTTTCTTCGCCTCTTTTGGGTAACCGCCCAGGTCAGAACTGCGCTGTGCGAGGTGCCCTGGCTAAGTTGGGAGGGAAGAACTTGAGAAATGTGGAGGGGACGTGGTCCAAACCTTGGTGCTCTCCGAGTTCCACCTGAAACCATGCATTCGGGGATATTTTGAAGGAGGTGTGGAGCAAAACAGACCTTGGAGGTCAGCGATGGCAAATGGATGGATTTGTGTTTCGAAACCAGGCTGTGAGCGCAAACTCGTGTTGAAGATCTCCATCGAAAGCCATTCTTAACGATCCCCTCCTTGAGGTGAGGAGGGAGCAGGGCTGGCACAGTTGTTCTCAGAGTGTCTGTCTGTTTTAATCCAAAATCCACTGTACTGAGAAAAGGAACCGGGAGTTTTACTGCCCTAAATGCCCGGACTTCAACTTTTTTTCCTTAAGCGTAAGACCCCACATTTTTGTATTAACAGGGTGAGAAATTGTGGGGACTGGCAATCAGTAAATGAATGTCCCTCCTTGAAGAGTCCTCAATGCAACAAACATATTTAGTTTAAGGCACGCTCCACTCCCTCTTTCGCCCGTGAAAGCTGGTTTGAAGCAAAAGCTACTGCGTGAGGGGACAACAGGCAGAAACTTTTTGCTTTTTAGGGCTGAGAAAATGCTGGGCTGTGTTCAGCGTCAGACGGAAATACCCTCTACCTGCTATCAGCACAGCAGGGGTGCATGTGCGAGTCTCTGCTGCAATAAATTTCCTATATTTGTATGGTTTTCTTCTCCTTTTCTTCTGATTTATGCAGGGGGGCAGCCCAGGGGGGCCTTGGGGTTGTTTGATGCTCGGAGCAGCCGCCTGGGAGGACCTTTGTGGCTCCTGCCCACCTCTGCTACTCGCAGTGCTGTGATCCTAGCACAGTTTGAGCCTCAGCCTCTGCTTGCAAAGGCTGTTGGCAGAGTTATTTTCCTCCACTTTGTGCAACCCCAGCGCTGCAGACCTTTCCCGTCACTGCCCGGCCATGGGAGGAACTCGAGCGGGGGCTCAGATTTAAATAAATTCAGAAAGATTCTGTTAATGGATGCAAGCAAACGTAGACATTTCCTTCTTGTTTTCTTGAGTGGCTGCCAAGTTCTGCTGTGATGCGAACCCCTGCTTTCCCGGGGTGCAGCTCGGCGCTCACCCTCTTATCCTTGCCGCTCGCTTGGGCTCAGCTCTTGCTGGACCAGCCCCGCTCATCGGGCTCGGGGTTCCGTTTTGATGTTGTTGGGCCACAGGTACAGTTTGTCGGGACTCGATCTTGAAGCCAACGTGCACTAGAAGCACTAGTGTGCCATTTCAAAGGGTTTTGTAGCCAAACCTGTGCTTGCAGACTTCATTAGGTTTGTTGCATGAGAAGGTAGATGTGGTTTTCCTCTCCCCCCTCCGTGTTGTAATTGTTCTTTTACAATGGAGTGCCTTAATAATAGTTTACAAATACTGTGTATTTATGCTGAGCTGTTCCACTCTGCTGGTTGCTGTTCGTTTCTTCTTTTTTTTTTGATGTTTTTTGGTGTTTCCGGTGGCAGTGAGACCGTTGCTCCTTGTGTGCGTCGCCCGCCCGGTCCCGCTGAGCTCAGCGCTGCTCCCCGCTTCCCGTCTGCTCCGCACATGGCAAACCCAAAGGGCTGTGTTGGGACGTGGCGCTGCCACTCCCGGTGCCCCCGTTTATCTATGCATTCCCGCAGAGGCGCAGACGGGGGTGTCTGGGGAGACATCCCATCGAGCGGTGCCGGGTAGGAATCCAAACCCAGTCCCATTCTGCCAGAAAACCCAAAATGCACAAAACTGGCACCTTATTTCCACTCCAGGCATTGTAGGTCTGACAGCAATAGCTGTCCTCATGGTTGTCCTTTCTGCGAGGCTGCTGTCAGGCTTGGTTGTGCCCCGTGTCCCCCATCGCGTGCTCTCGGCCGGGGAGTTGGAGACCGTCCTGGTTCGACCCAGAGAGGAGGGGTGGGTGAGTAACGTGTAGCTGTTCCAGTGTGTCGCTGTACTCTGTGATAACAGTGTTCCTTTTATTTCACGGTATTTCTTAATCCTGGTTTTATATTTAAGCCCGCGATATCTTTTGTACTGTACGTCGGCGGGAGGGGACGCAGAATGCACTTTTGTTTTTGGTTTTTTTTTTTACTTTGGTTTGTAAAAATGTACTGTATATTTTATGTGCTTCTCATGAGAAAAATAAACTTTTTTGTTTTGTTTTGTTTGCCTTTTACAACCGAGCTTCGCAGCATTTTTGGAAGGGGTGGAAGGATCAAATCAGTTGGGGTGAGAGGGGGCGGAAAGAAGAGGAGGCAACGAGCACCTCATCGGAGCAGCAGTGGCCGCCGGACATCGCAGGCCCTTGCCCCGGGTTATCTCGTCTCGTCTGTCCTGGCTCTGCTCCCCTTCTTTGGGTCCTGGCTGTTTTCTGCCACCCCTAAAAGCCGGATCTAGAGATGCCTTTGTCCCTCTCGGTGTCCTCACAGCACTGGACGTGGTCCAGCTGTCCTGCTGGGATAGGGAGGGCTGCAGAAACACATCCAAACTTGCAGATTTTTAAGGGGAAAAGGGAACAAAATAGAAATATCCTTAATTCCTGGAGGGTGGAATAAAGCTAAAGTCTCTTATTCTCTGCCCAGCATCTTTACAGAGACCCCAAGTTGGGTTTAAGCAGAAGCTGCTCCCATTTCGGCACGTGTTCCCTGGCACCGAGTGGATGTTGGCAGCCGAACAGTCGTGTGTGTGAAAGCAACGCCTGTGCCGAGCGCACGGCCAAGAGCTGCTCCAGAGAGGGGTTTGGTGCTCCCGCAGCAACGGGGGTTTTTTAGTCCCCACAGACCTGCGCTGTGGTCTCCTCTGAAGAACAAATCCCCGGTGTGGAAGCTGAGGAGCTAAAGCTGAGGATCTCTTCTGCCTGGAGCTGATCCTGCTGCCGCCCCACGATCCTCCCGAGGTGGGACCAGCCCTGCCTGGCATTCACCAAATTTTGCCTTTAAAGGCAAACTGAGCATCGGTCTCGGGTGCCTGCGAGGAGTCTTGTTGCTGCCTGGATGTTTCTCGTTCTCAGAGCTGCTTCAGGGAGGAACATGTCAGTTGTTTACCTTGGCAGGGCAGCAAAGCTCAGGCTGAGGATGCTCTCCAGCTTTGGCACACTGGCTAATTGCCTCAAAGAGTCCTTAACCCCCACCAGAATTATTTGCTTTTTAGGTTTTTTGGGGGGGTTGATTTGGTTTGGAGTGGGCAGCTCTCTGTCACCCCTCAGTTGAGCGTGGTAAAAAGTGACTCTGCCCAGCCCGGCTGCCCGAGGAGCTGCAGCCCCTCTCGCTGCCTCCAGCTCAGCCAGAGCTGGGCAGGAACCAGCCCTTCCTGCTAACTTCGAGATGCTTCATTTGCCAGCTCCTCGGGCGCCTGGAGCTTGGGCCACTAACTGGAGTCCTCGGCGTAGGAAGGACATGGAGCTGTAGCAGACCAGAGGAGGCCACGGAGATACTCGAGGTGCTGAGGGGTATGGTTTAGGGAGTGTTAGGAATGGTTGGACTTGATGACCCAGTGGGTCCGTTCCAATCTAGTGATTCTATGATCCGAGGCCTGGAGCACCTCTTGTACGAGGACAGGCTGAGAGAGTTGGGGTTGTTCAGCCTGGAGAAGAGAAAGATCCAGGGAGACCTTAGAGCAGCTTCCAGTGCTGAAAGGGGCTCCAGGAAACCAGGGAAGGGTTTGTTGGTCAGGGAGTGCAGGGATAGGACGAGGGGGAACGGTTTTGAGCTGAAAGAGGTGAGACTGAGATGAGATCTTAGGAAGAAACGTCTTGCTGTGAGGGTGGGGAGGCCCTGGCCCAGGGTGCCCAGAGCAGTGGTGGCTGCCCCATCCCTGGAGGGGTTCCAGGCCAGGTTGGATGGGGCTTGGAGCCCTGATCCAGTGGGAGGTGTCCCTGTCCATGGCTGGTGTTGGAACTGGATGGGCTTTGAGGTCCCTTCCAACCCAAACCACTCTATGAATTAAGTCCTACTGCAGCCTCAGCAGAGGTTGGGTTTGATTCCAGCGTGATAAGGCTGCAAAAATTTGCAAGGGGCTGCGGAACATCTTCCTTTTGCCTCGCAGCTGCTGTCACCCAGGAGCCGTGCGTGGGTACGTGCCGGCTGATGCCACTTTGTGTGACCAGCACTTTCTGGGCTGCACTCACAGCTTGGCAGGGAGTCATGCGGGGGCAGCAGTTCACCAGGTGACAAGGTAAGCTACAAATGATGGGGGACAGAGCCCTGGGCTCCCTGAGGTGGGCTTGGTCATCCTACACCTGAGAACATCTCCAATGGAAGCATGGCTCTCTCTCCAGGTGCAGGAGCCGAGTGCTGAACTGTTTGGCCACTGCGTGGGCAGGTACCCACAGTGGGATCTGCAGCAACAGGAGCTGGAACGTGCATCCAACAGCAGAGCAGAGCTCGTGTCCCATCCCCTGATCAGGGACAGAGACCCTGGCCGAGTCACCCCAGCACGGAGCACTTGGCTTTGCATCAAGGCCTCCCGAGAGTTGCCCAGACAGGCGTGCAGGATGACAGGTGAAGGAAAACAGTGAGAGCGAGTGTGTGCGTACAGCTTTTACCCCCTGGGGGTTAAATCTCTCCAGCACTGAGCCACAGCAGGGCTGGAAGCTCTGTGCTGAGCTGGGAGCCCCAGAGGCTCCTGCACACAAGAGCTCCAATTTGAGGGGACAACAGCGTTCTCGCTGTAGCATGTGTTGTGGTCCTTTGGACAGTTTGTCCCTTTGCCCATACCAGTTTTGGGGTCAGATGTTTGCCATTAGCTCACTTCATTCATGCTTCCCTTGGCTGATTCACAAGACAACATTCCCTGCTCATCTTGGTTTCCTGAGGATGGAGATCTCCTCACCGTGGCTGTTTGAGGTTTGCACCTCAAGAGCTGATGTAAGAAGTTACACGTCAGAGAGGCACCAAGAGACAGGACTGCACGATGGCCAAAGGGTGCCCTGCAACGGCCGGTGAGTTTGTGTCTTGTTTTGTTCTTGTTATGATTGAAATTTGGTTCTTTACGGTGCGGTTCTTGTTGTGGCCGAATGTTACATCCTGTTGTGATGTTGCTATGGCAAAGCCAGGCAACATCTGGAGCAACACAAGTTCTCTCCAGCGACCGTCAGAGGGATTATTTATAGCCTTGTTGGTGAAAATAGATGCTGAAGCTTGAAGCATTCATGGGCAGCTGGTGGCAAGGGCCGCCTGGTGCTGGGTGCCCTCCTGGTTGGTACCCAGGGTGGTGGGGAGCCCACAAGACCCAGCCAGACCCCTCGGCTCAGTGGAGGAGCCAGTGAATGGTGCTGAGCAGTGATCAGAATGGGGCTGATCTTCTCCAGGACCCTCTAACTCAGTCCTTTGCCTATCATGGAAGAGGATGGTTCCCTGCAAGTGCTTCCCAGTTTAATGTTGGGGTGGGGTGACCACAGGGCTGATGAGATCTTTCAGTGATGTTGTTGGGGGACGAGGTTTGGTAGGTGAATGAGGTGATTTTAGTGATGCATGTGGAGAAGCCACAGGAAGGTTGCAAAGGACCGCTGCTGCACTTTACCACCAGCAGCCTACTGCAGCAATGAGGAGAAGCTGCTGCTCCAGCAGTGGGTCTCCAGCTGCCCACAGCCCTGGGATGATGTCTCTGTGCCTGTTTACACCGCGTGGAGCCTGGAGAGCCACATTGGCCTCTGAAGAGACAGAGAAGTAAATATTTTCCTAAGCAGAAGCCAAAAATCAGCACTGCCGATGTGAGATCAGGTGGTTCCTGCAGTGGACGGAGGGGCGGTGGACATGGGGCTCTCTGTCCATCCAACCATTGCAAATGTGCTGCTTTTTGGGGCTCCCACCATGGCAAGTCCTCTGTGTGTGCACCTGCATTTTGCATCAATAGGAGCATCTCTGCTGCTTCATCCATGAACAGCTCATGAACCAGCTGGGTTTGCTCCAGCCCTAGCCCTCGCCCTGGCCGTTGCGTATTCCCTAAAAGTCTCTTCCTCTCTGCTTTGAAGGATGGGGCAGCAGCGGCGATGTTGCAGCAGCTGCCATTTCCTTTTATGCAGACAGTTCAGGAGCAGAAACTGCGTTGCTCCCGCTGTGTCAGACTTTCCTGGGTCCGAACAAGCGGCTCGCGGGAAAGCAGTGCAAGCCAGTGTCCGCAGACCCAGCTGCGCATCTTCCACCCCAGCCCTGGGCTCTGCAGTCCGCATGAAAGACAAGACAAAAAGGCCAAGCTGGGATTTCCAAATCTATTTAGTGAGAAGCCTATAATGTGTTTGGTTTTGGCATTGGCTCAGGTGGAAAAAACCCTGAATTATTAATCAGGTCATTGTGCCAACGTTAAGTGTGTCTGAGTCTGGTGAGTTTAACCCATGGAGAAGTGACTTGGCTTTAAAATCCATCCCTTGTGTGACTGCCAGCAATATTTTCCTGCAGTGTTTCACTACTTTGCAGGATCAGTGCAGCAATATTTTCATGCAACATTTCACTACCTGGCAGGATCGGTGCTGCGAGGTCCCCTGCCACGGCTGACGTCAGCAGGGAGCATCGCCTGCTCCTGGCATGGCTCGGGAGCTCAGCCACCGGCCCTGATCCTGCTGGGAAGCAGTTGTGTTTGGTTTGGGTAACCTCAGTAGGGATTTAAACCTTCCAGTGGTAACAAATGGTGTTTTGTCTCACTGCAGAGCAGCTCTGCAATGTGCATTGATAAAAAACTGTCCCTGCGAGTGGGGCTGGCTGGCTCCCAGGCTGATAAGGGCTGGGATAAACGTCATCCTTTGCTTCTTCCCCTCGGAGGTGGCCACCACTTGCTTTTGAGCTGGCTTGGAGCGCAGGGGATGAGGTGGTGGCGTGAGAGGCTGTGGTCCAGACATCACCCACACAGCCCATGTGAGCATTTGCTGTGCTCAGAGGGCTGACGGAGTCCCTGGGGATTCTGGATGAGGCCCCAGCAGGATTTTCCAGCCCCATTGAGTGTCAGCAGGATGGCTTTGACCTGGGGCTGGTGGGCAGGTAGCCGGGGGCTCTTTGCAAACTCTTCAGGCTGACTTTGGGGTCAATAAGCTGGGATGCATCTCCCGGCACTGCAGAGGTGCCCGTGAAGGCTGTGCCGCTGCCGGTGTCTCTTTTGGGACTGTCTAGGTGTTTTCCCTCATCCTGCCTCGGGATGCTTCGATCGTGGGCAGCCGGCACCTCATGCACCATAAAAGGCAAAGCGTTGGGGAAGAGCTGCTGGGTGGGAGCCGTGGCAGCCGCCGCGGCTCGCTGCAATGCCAAGCATCCCGGCTGTGTATAAATGGATTAGAGCCCTCCAGCTCTCCTGCTCCCCCTCCTTCCGAAGAGTTTACAGGAGCCCGTTTGGCAGAATGATAATCCAAAGGGAGGAACTTTCCGCTCAGAGGGTTGTTTAGAGAAATGCCCAGAGCGTTAATAGGGATTTTTGATGTTATGTTTTGGAGCCTCCTAAGGGAAAGTCGTTTCTGAGGCTGCTGTCAGGCTTCTTGTTTATCTCGGGGAGATTTTTTAATGTTACGGCAATTCCCTTAGCAACAACATATTCCCGCAGATCATTCCAGCCGATCCATCTCTGTGCAGGCAGAATCTCTCCCCAAAACACTGGGACACAGACCAAGGCTGAGCTCCGCTTCCAAGGAAGGAGCGCTGGGGGAGACGCTCCGTGTCCGTCGGGAGCAGGGGAGGCAGGGAAGGGTGCCAGGGGCACGGATGCGGGTTTCCAAGCTCTCCGTGGAACCCACGGAGGAGCTGACGGAGGTGATCCTGCCCAGGCGAGCTGCAGCAGATGACCTGGCAGTAAATCAGTCTGGAAGCAGTGAGATCGGAGGGAAGCCAGGGAGAATTGCTGCACGGGACTGTAGGGAGTTACTGGTGCAGCAGGTTGGGGAAAAGAGGAGAGTCCCTGAAGAACGATGCAGTCCTGCCTGTGAAGTGCCATGGACCAGTGAATTAGAAGCTGGGACGTGCTTTTACAGTTACTCAGGTGGGATATATTTGGGTAGGGACCAGCGTAGCATCAACTCTGACAGCTGTTGTGTCAGGAGAGAGCCTCCTGCCCTGCCGCAGAGGATGGGCTCCATCGCGCCAACGTGCATTTTCATCTCTGCTGGCCATGAGGCTAAAAAACGCCGATTCACATGACCCAGGCACGGAGGCTTCCAAACTGCCTCCGTCTCTCCCAGTAGTGGAGGAAGGAGAAGGCGGTGCTGAAAGTCTGTCGAGACCCAAGGTGGGAAGAAACCTTACTGGCCAGTTTGAAAGCATTTGGACCAGGAATTACAGTGACCGAGCTCCCGGCCATGGAAGCCTCCACCTGGCAGTACTATGGATATTTACAGGATGAGACAAGTAAGACGAGGGGGAGAGACTGCGCTGCTTCCCGGGGAGCCTCTGCAGGGACGTGCGAGGATTGTACCCTTGGACAGGAGGGCCTGGGGCACAGGCGGGAGAGGAGGGACCTTCCTGACCCTGGCAGTGACACGCAAGCCCCTGCCAAGAAATCAGAGATGCGGAGCAGTGGGCAGAGAGGACAGTGTGGGCTGGCAGGGAACCTGGGCTTGGAAGACTATCCCATGTGGAAAGGGAGCAGGAGCAGGGAGGAGGGAGAAGCCCCTCCGAAGGTGTACGAAATGGAGGTGGGGCACGGGCGAGCGGGCACGGGCAGGACGGTGAAGCCGGTGGTGTACAGGCTGGAGGAGAGTGAGTACAGGCGCCTGATTGAAGAAGCAGAAGCAGAACCTGAAGAGGAATGGGAGGCGACAGAGTACAAGGTACCTGTGATGCAGGAGAGCTGCCCAGGTGATGGGAAGGTGGCAAGTCCGAGCCTAAACAGACTCAATGCTTTCCAGGGAGTCCTGAGGAGGCAGTTAAGCCGTTCGGACTCTGAAAGCAGTGCAGAGAACAGGCAAGTGAATAAACTGACCCTGAACTCTCCCTCGGAGGGAAACAAGCCGAGTGTCCCCATCAGGTCAGATAGCTTTGAGCGAAATGCCATGCTCATGGATTACATTTTGCAAAGCAAACAGGAGGCAACAACATCTGTTTCCTACGTCCCCAGAGAAAGCAGCAAGGCAGCTGAAAGCTTCAGGCAGACAGCAAGCTTTGTCCCCCAGCCTGACGGCGCTCCGGACCTTTGCCAGAATGGCCAGACTGGCGAGGAGGATCCGGCCAGGAAGCCCGAGCCAGACAAGCAGGTAGTGAAGAGCCTCGAGAGAACGGTCTCTGCGGTTGCAAATTATGCTTCGGTGGCTAGAGACACTGGAAAGCTTTCGAGACAGAGCAGCAGCCAGCTCCTTGAGAGCATGGAATGGCTTGGAGGTGAGGCAGATGCAGGGATACTCGATTCCTACAGCCCGAAAAAGACCCCACCGGTCCCTCCTGTCAGGTCCCACAGCAAAGAGAGCCTGGCTTTGAGTATGAGCAAGACCGTGGCAATGACGGAGGCGATGTTGGAGCCCCGCGGCGATGCGGCGAAGCCTGCCAAGGAGCAGTGGGCAGCTGCAGGCGCGGAGCAGCTAACTGGAGGCAGGACTGCAGGAGGAGGGGGCCCAGAGGAGCCCGAGCGGAAGGGGAGGAAGAGTCAGGAGGATGAGAAAGTGCTTAAAGTTGCCGACGCCAAGAAAACCTTCGAAAAGCCCAAGCCGACAGAGGGGAAGGCAGCAACGCCACCGCCCAGCGTTGCCAGAAAAGGTGAGGTGTGAGGGCTGGCTGGCAGCCCCCGGCTCTGCCTGGCGGTGTGGGGGCCAGGGGGGGATCGGAGCGCGCTGCAGCTGAGAGTTGGGTGGGGAAGGGAGGTGGAAACACGGCAGTCATGAGGCTTTTCGGAAAATACCTGCCTTGTCATAGCCAATAACAGACGGCACACGCTCAGGGCACGCCGAGGTCATAACGAGGCAGGACCTAAACCAGGGGTTGACTCACATCCACCAGCAGCCCGGTGAAAGCACTTCTTGCAATGAAATTGTTTTCTGAGAAAGGGGTTTGCTTTCTAAGGCTCTCCTGAATATAAATAAGTATCATATCCAGTACTCCTATGCCGTCTTTCATGACTAGATCAGTGCAGAAGTCTCCATCTGACGCTTCCTCCCACTGTCGCGTGTGCGTATTTGCCTCTCCAGGCACTGGGTGAGCTAGGATCATTTTATTTTAGGTATGACATAGAAAGGAGGCATGATTTCCCTTCGGTTCCTTTTCTCCCACACTGTGACTTGGCTGAATAAGGCTTTGGGGAGAATGACATCAGCTTGGAAATCCTTCCACTGAAAAACCGTGGATAAATGAACTTTGTTGGAGTGTTATTGGTGAAAAAACAGTTATGTAGAAATAGGGAGAGATTAGAAATGAGTGTTTGTTTGAAAGTTTGGGTCCTGCAAGGACATATTGGACCCATGCTGGTTAACTTACATCTTCTATTCAGTGACAATCTGGGACTGTGGATTTCCTTATAAGGGAAAATAAATGTGTTAAGGCACAGGAAATCTCTGCTAGCTTTGAACGGAATAGCATGTTTAATTAAAAAAATAGGTGTGATTCTCCCACTGTGTTCGGTACATTGTGCTGTCAATCCCCCTCATTCACAGAAGTCATGAAACCAGGTCAGAATCTGAACATCGCCACAGAGTTTGTGTGTGTGTCAGTGATAACAAAAAGCCTGCAGGGATGATAAATAAATCCTGTTCTCTCAGGAAGCAGCAGAAGAGACATTCTCACGATGTAAAGAAATAGGGTTGTGAAATATTTGTCACCGCAAACCGTCTGTAAAACTCCGGCTCCGTAGATGAAGCAGCACTAGCGCTGGCATTATCAGGGTGTCTGCATCTACGCAGCCTCTCCACTCCTCCGCGAGTGAGAGATTTGTCTGATTAAATGGTACAGCTGATGTGGCGTGTTTGCATCAGGCAGATCAGACGGAGGGATGCTTTCAACAGCGGTGAGGCAGGCATCCTTGGGGGGGAACTGAAGA
The DNA here is from genome assembly GCF_017976375.1 of Cuculus canorus. Taxonomy (NCBI): domain Eukaryota; kingdom Metazoa; phylum Chordata; class Aves; order Cuculiformes; family Cuculidae; genus Cuculus; species Cuculus canorus. The sequence goes on from NC_071417.1 coordinate 9,212,704, forward strand.
GCAGGTGATCTGACAGCAGAAGAGGGGTTAGAAGGGACTACAAGAAATTGTGTTCCATCCCTAAGGCAATTCCAGCTACAGCTAAATAACTCAACAGATGTTTACCTACTTGTTCTTCAGAAGAAGTAGAAAGGGGAGGGTCAAGACAATCTATTTCAGTGCTGAGCTGTGAAAATATTGCAATAAAGAAGAGCAGGAAGAGCTTCTCATTTTGCCATAGCCGTGACAGAGTCTGTTTTCTCTTTTTAAATCTATTTCTGAACACGTATCCTCCCCAATCTCACACCGCCTGACTGAACACAAACGCCTCGCATATCTTTACCATTACATGATTCCTTTCTTACACCTCTGATTTTTCCAGCACCTTTGGCCCAACTTGATCCTAGACAGCAGGGAGAGAAACAGAACAAGATGGCAAAAGGATTCAAAACGGGTTGAACAGTGAGAACAAGACTAGGATATGTGATAAGTTTAACACAGAGTGGTCCGAGTCACAGTGCCAAGCATCGCGTTACTGCTCGCTCCTCAAAGCCCCTGCTGCTTACGGGGTGCCTGCCTGGGTTTTTTTTCTGCTATCCAGAATGATAGGAAGTGTCGATCCCAGGATATTCATGGTGTAAATAAAATACAGCTTGCTTTTTTTCATTTCTTATTGTGTTCTGCTTTCTTGTCTCTCTCTTCCTAGTTAATCATCTGGTGTAGCGGAGATAGCGACAAAGAAAATCCCATCTGTTGCAACTAATTGCTTCCTTTTTATTTGGTGTCCAGACATTTTAATTAGGTATTGGGACCACCTACCTTTTGTCACAAATGTGGGAAAACAGAAAGAAAAATGTATTTCACGATTCTGTGCAATGATGGAGAAGAAAAATACAGGAGGAAATAGACTAGTTTGATATTAATTTAGAGATTTCCTTTTGCTGTAAAAGCCGTGGCAGCACATATTCCTGTGCCTTTCCTATAGACAAGTTGGCAGGGGTGTGCATGACATCTGCATTACTGCATCTAACGCACACAAAAGTGTGTGCATGGAGTGATAGATGTGCTTTATGAAATGTATTTTAAATCATTAATAACAATAGCATGAATTATTAATAGCCATCCTGACCTAATGTGGGCTTATTATCCCTTGTCAGCCTCCAGCACCTTCCAACCACACCAAGTGATGCCAGCGCGAGTGCTTGCTTGCTGCAGTGGATTTTCTTTCCCCTTTGGGGAGGGGGCTTTGGATTGAAATCCATTTTACTGGGTCTAGAAGTAGCGCAGGGACTTGTTTGATGTCACGCAGAAAGGCAAGGCAGACCTGGGAATAAAACTAAAGGATGCGGACTCCTAACCATCTGCTTTGATCCACGTGTTCCTCTTTCTTCCTTGGCCACATGCTCGGATACGGTCTCAGACACTTCTCCCTTCCTGGCTGTTCTATTAACAATCTGATTGAACATATTGCTCTCCTTGTCTTCATTCCATAATTCTACAGCTCCCCTTTCTGGCCAAGGATTGAATAAGGCCAAACCGAACGGATTTTGCTCTCCCTCTCTCTCTCTCCATTTTTGCTGGATCTGGGGAACAGATCAGCACAGGGCAACACTTCCCTGGGCGGAACACAGAATCCTGTCCAAGAAAAGAATTGATCAGCTGTAATCCAGAGCTGTTAGGTGGTGGCTGTTGGTGCAATTCTCTCTTGGCAGCTGCTCAACATTCGATGATCATTGAAACGTCCCTTAAAAACCAGGCTTGTAAGCAGTTTGAAAGAGCTCCCCTCACCTCCCATATGTGCCAACAGACATCAAGAAAACAAGGCACAAAGACTAAATCTAATCCTATTCCATGGACAGAAAAGAGATTGAGGTGGGTTTTTTTTCACTGCAGTCAGTTCAGATTTCCCTGCATTAAAAAAGCACTGCATTCCAGAAATGTTAAATGAAATGTACGATCATGTCATGGATTTCAGTGCGAGCAGCGATGCTCAGTCTGGTCCTTCTGTATCTAAACCAGGGGAGACACAGAAGAAGACATAAAAACATGCAACTCGTAGGTGGGAGAACCTAGTGTTTCCAATATAATACTAGAATATCCGAAGGCTTCAGGAAATAAAGAGGTAAATAGTGGACACAATTGTCTTTCAAAAGTTGTATAATATGGATATCTGCAAATCCGAGGTTTCAAACACAAAACGTCATGTCCAGCGTATTTTGCATGACTTACAAGTTAAGCTGCAAAATAACAGGACTTTAAATTGCTGAGCTCTCTAAACCCTCCATAAGCTGTTTTTCCTTCATTCAGAATATATTTAGCAATGAGGATTTAAGCAAATTGAGATGTTTGAAACAAAGTCATCCCTCAAACGACTTTTGCTGGTTCTGAATGAATGGGTTTGCTCTCCATCTAAGATTGCTCGGAGACTCCAAGCCAAGTTGCATAAAATCAGCTGATGGCCAAAGAAGCCGTCAACGTTTATCGTAGAAAGAAGTGCCTCAGGTGTTTGCATCTGTCCCTGGTCTGAGCACTGCTCAGATCCTAGCAAAGTCCCCCAGCAAACAGTCTATGCTGTGTGATTTCCAATAAGGTTACTTCTTAATGTCTTATTTAGCTGTCTTAGAATCATGGAATGGTTTGGGTTGGAAGGGACCTCAAAGCCCACCCAGTTCCACCCCTTGCCATGGGCAGGGACACCTCCCACTGGATCAGGGTGATCCAAGTCCCATCCAACCTGGCCTGGAACCCCTCCAGGGACGGGGCAGCCACCACTGCTCTGGGCAACCTGGGCCAGGGCCTCCTCACTCTCACAGCAAAACATTTCTTCCCAAGATCTCATCTCAATCTCCCTTCCTTCAGTTTAAAATCTTAGGCTGCTTGGAATTTTAGTCTGAACCCCACACGGTGTCAGGGGAGAGGACTCAGACACAAATGTCTGAGATTCTTTCCTGGTTCGGTGGCTGATTTTCCCTGTAATATGTCACAAGCACAGTGATTTTCCAGCCGTGCTGGTACCGTGTCTCCAAGCAGATGGCAAGAACCTGTGCTCTAGACTTTACCAACAACCCTTCTACCTTTTGGGGCTTCTTTCTTCACCTTTTCTAACTTGTAACACCTCACTGGCAAGGAAGGCTGTGGGGCACACCAAACGTGCTGCTTATAAGGCATGTCAAGATCATCACAGGAGCAAACCAGCGTGATTTATTGCAGCGATGGAATTGATGCATATTTGCAAGCAAGCTAAATTTAGCTGCTGACATAAGTTTCAGAGGTGGAGTCTGCAGACATGGTGCTGTTTCCGTATAAAGGCTGTGAGATAGACTGCAGCAATCGTGCATCGATGTAGCAGAGGTTAAAGTATGCAGGATGGATAAAGCTGGTGAAATGTGGTTTTTGAATATCTTTTGAGTCTTTTCAGCAAAATTTAATAATCGGGCGTGTTGTTGCTGATAAAATAGAGGGACAAACTTTGTTGTGTGGTTCCCTGTAGCTGCAAGAATTTGGTAATAGGATATTTTCCTTCACGAATATTAGAATTTGTGACATATTTTGACAAGCTGTTGGCTTTACAGCACTCTAGCTATAACTGAAGTACCGTTTGTTAGGATGGTTTTATTCAGCTGAAGTGATGAAGATTACTGTTTACAGTGGAACCAAAGAGCACGTGTAAAACCTCAGCCATTCCTTCTGTCATTGACTTACTGCAGTGGGCAGGTATGGTTGGACTTGAAGATCTCAAAGGTCTTTTCCAACCAAATGATTCTATGACTTCAGCCTGAAATTCTTGTCATTTCCTTGTCACCTTGCACGGTGAGCTGTTGCGATCTAAATAATTCATTAATCCAGGTCAGGATGTGAGAGATCTTTGGAGCATTTCCATCCAAACGCTTAAGGCAACACTAGTGAAAATTCGACAAGTATTTTTCTGAGTCCATCCTTAATGACTCTTCCAACGCTGTGCCGAGCAAGCTGTGCTGCAGGAGTATCCACCCCTGCAGCGACCATGTGAACCAGCCATTCAGGTGGTGATTTTTGAGAGGATTAGGTTCCGATCAGGTTTCTCAGGACAAATTTCACTTTCAGTCTCCTGTACATCACTCTCTTTTTAGACGGATGCCAAAAATATTCCTTGGTTTCTCTTCCAAGCTGTCAGGTAGTGCTGGGTGCTGCTGCCTTCACTGCTGTTTTTCAGCCCATGGTAGAGGATTGCCTGGTGCGTGATTAAAATATCATCTCCAGCTTGGCTACTGTTTTGAGCTAGAAGGAACTATACATAGACACATTTTTGAGTACCCTTTTATATGCTTGCATTAATAGTTCTCTATAAAGTTTTGAGGCACAGGTTTGAGACTCCTAATTAATTAATGACTGTGGACTGGCAGTCAAGACATTCAGCTCTATCACTGACTCATTGTGTGACCTTCAGCGAGTCACGTACCTACCTGGAAAATATGAATCACAACCTAAACCCACTAACCTACAGATTACCTGCAGGTCTGCTCCCAGGCTGCCAAACTGCTTGTGTTTTCTTCTTTTTTAGCTTTAATGAGATTGTTTGAAGGAGGAGGGTGGAGAGTAAGCGTGCTGGGCTGGCTTTCAGAAGGAAGGTATTAATTTCACAGTAATTGGTGCCGCGGGCAGCACATGGCAGGGATGCAGGCGTGCAACTCTGATTTTTGGGTGTCTAATGTTTTTATCAAGGTGTTGCTCAGTGCCTAAGAGGGACTTTTCTGCTTACTGAATCCGTGCTTGAAGGAGCGCCGAAGTTTAACAACTGTTGGATACCATTTGTTTGTTTAATTTGTAGCTACTGTGGCATCTGATGTTGCCATCAGCTGTAATCAGTCAGACCAGCCAGACCATGACAAATGCATCTCTACCAGGCTCGCTGCATGTTTTCACACCCAGCTATCACTCAGCAGGAGGCAGTTCACAGCCCCCTCGCAGTTTCATGGGGGAAGAGGAGGGTTCTCAGCTCAGCTCACCACCACATGCATTTCTCCAAATTCTAAAGAACTATAAAGGGAGTTAACGGGTGTGTCGCTCCCCTGAAAAATGAGGCCCCTTAAGCACCTAACCACGTGCGAATGAATTTGCAGATATCAGCCAAAACGTATAAGGAAGCTATGCTGGCTTTTGGTTTTGGCCATGTATGGTAAACCTTGTGCAATGTGCTCTAGCATCTTGCATCCGCTCTTCAAGTTCCCCGGAGGAACAGAAACATGCAGTCTTTGAGAGTGGTTTTACCCTGTGTCCCTGGAGGGATTTGCTGCACAGGTACTCACCGTCTTACTGTGCACTGTGTTAATAACCATTGCTGTATTAATAACTGTCAGCTGTTTCATCGAACAGCAGCAGTGATTACAGAGTTGTGAAATGGTTTAGGTTGGAAGGGACCTCAAAGATCATCCAGTTCCAACCCCTGCAATGGGCAGGGACACCTCCCACTGGCTCAGGGGCTCCAAGCCCCATTCAACCTGGCCTGGAACCCCTCCAGGGATGGGGCAGCCACCACTGCTCTGGGCAACCCGGGCCAGGGCCTCACCACCCTCAAGGCAAAACATTTCTTCCCAAGATCTCATCTCATTCTCCCCTCTTTTGGCTTTAAACCATTCCCTTTTGCCCTCTCCCTGCCCTCCCTGATCAAGAGCCTCTCCCGTTTTCTTTCCTGGAGCCCCTTTCAGTACTGGAAGCTGCTCTAAGGTCTCCCCTTCTCCTCTCCAGGCTGAACAACCCCAACTCTCTCAGCCTGTCCTCGTAGGGGAGGTGCTCCTGCCCTTGGATCATCTCCATGGCCTCCTCTGGCGTCGCTCCAACAGCTCCTTCCTGTGCTGAGGGCTCCAGAACTTCATGACATATCCCTCCTTACACCGACAAAAGCCAGCAGCCCCCAAAGCAGCTTTACTTCTAGTGCAATGGGGAGAAAGGTTGGTTTCCAGCTACCGTCCTGCGCTTGTCGTTTAGCTGCGATTTTTCAGCAGAGGCTTCAGGTCTCCTTTTTACAGAACGGTTTGGGTTGGAAGGGGCCTTAAAGCCCACCCAGTTCCAACTCCTATGCCATGGGCAGGGTCACCTCCCTCTGGGGCAGGTTGTCCCCGTCTCGCTGGCAGCGCTGTTTTCCACGGTCGCAAGATGGGCACGACAAAATGAGGCGGTCGAGTAGAGTTCCTTGCGGAATGGCTGGTTCCCCATAGTGTTGTTTCCACCGAATGGAGGCTCCAGCTGCTCCAGGAGCCACATCCATTGGGTTGTGCCTCCTTTAGGCCTTGCAGTGTTGACTTTTGCTGAGGCAGAGCCTCAATCCCACCCACCCTTTCCCTTTCCTAACCCATCCCTCCCACAGGAGAGGCTGACAGCTCCATCCCTGCAAGGGGCTGTGAGGGGAAGACGCCTCAACCAGGCTGAGAACCAGCACACCATGCCTGAGGGCAACAGGGACCATGATGGGGAGCAGCTCAGCCCTCCCCACATAGAGGGCGGGAGGGAGGGGGCGGAGCCAGCCAGATCCGCGCTCCAATTGGCTGAGCGCGCTGTCAATCAAGTCTGCCGGCACACGAAGGGCGGGGCTTACAGCCTCCGGCCACCCGTTCTAACCACGCCCACTTCATATGTTGTGCAAAGGGGCGGAGCTAGAGAATGCCGCGCTGCCATTGGCTGAATGCGCTGTCACTCAACGCTGCGGGGCGGGCGATAGGCTCCGCCCCTCCTTCCCACGCCCACACTTGGGCGTGGCCAAGGAGGGGCGGAGCCTATCGCCCGCCCCGCAGCGCTCAGTCGGGCGGCGGCGGCGGAGGAGGCGGCGGCTCCGCCGGGCAGAGGAGCGAACGCGGGGAGGCGGCTCGGGATCGCGGTGCGCGGGGCTGTGGGGCAGCGGGGAGGCGGGAGGATGGCAAGGCAAAGCAGAAAAGGGTCCGACCGACCCGGGTAGGTCTTTTTCGAGGCGATGGGTGCTGCTCGGGAGGCTTAAATCGTCCTCCCCCGCGGGGCTTCACCCCCGCTTTCCTCCTTATTAGGCAGCGAACGTGCCCGCATCCGGATCGCGGGGTGCGGAGCGAGGGGGGGGGGGCAGCCTTTGCAGCCACCTCGGGCTGCCCTCAAGCCTCGTACACCTGATTACCCGAGCGATGCAGCGAGAGAAATGAGTGTTCTTTTGTTCAGCATCGTTTTTCCCCCTTTTTTTAACCCCCATTTTTTCCCTCCCCCCGCTCTTTATCCCCCCACCCCCCCACCCCCCTTATTTCTTTCTTTTGGCTGTGCCGCCGCAGCCGTGTCGCCCCCGGAGCTCTGCCAGCCGGTGCCGCTGCAGAGGACAAAAGATAACCGGTTTTAGGGGTTTATTTTCTTCCCTTTCCGCTGGTGTTGGCTGGGTTGGTGTCATGCTGTTATTAATGATGCTAATGAGGCCGGTTGAAGATGTGCAAGGCTGTGTGACACGTCCCTGGGCTTTGCTTTCCTCCCCAGAAAGCCAAAATGATTTAAAAGATGGGTGGATGAAGTGCTTAAGGGAGATGGTTTAGTAGTGGACAGGTATGGTTGAGCTTGAAGATCTCAAAGGTCTTTTCCAACCAGGAGATTCTATGATTCTGTGAATGGTTTGGGCTGGAAGGGATCTCTACAACCCCCACGTTGTTCGATAGCGATGCGTCAGAATGCAGAATTGGAAGGTTTCTGCTTCTCCATGCTCTGTGACAGTCGGTGATGGTGCATGGAAAGGTGTCCGGTGTGCAGGGACACGAACGCTGGATTATGGTCCCCAGGCTGGACAATGCGATGCTGGAACTGGATAATGCGATGCTGGGGGTGGGTAATGTGATGCTGGGACTGGACAATATGATGCTGGGGCTGCACAGGAGACAGGTTTTAACAACAAAATATGAAGGGAGTGAGAGCTGACTGGAAACAAAAGTAAAACTGATTGATGCAGTTTTATTGTTAAGGATAAGTGATATGCATTGGTGTTGTAGGGGTTTTCGTAGCTAGAGTTTCAGTGCTGTAAAGGTTGGTTTGAGCACGTCTGAGAGAGTTGGGGGTTGTTCAGCCTGGAGAAGAGAAGGCTGTGGGAAAACCTGAGAGCAGCTTCCCATACAGAAAGGGGCTCCAGGAAAGCTGGGGAGGGGCTCTTGATCAGGGAGGGCAGGGAGAGGATGAGAGGGAATGGTTTTGAGCTGGAAGAGAGAAGATCGAGATGAGATCTTAGGCAGAAATGTTTTGCTGTGAGGGTGGGGAGGCCCTGGCCCAGGTTGCCCAGAGCAGTGGTGGCTGCCCCATCCCTGGAGGGGTTCCAGGCCAGGTCGGATGGGGCTTGGAGCCCCTGATCCAGTGGGAGGTGTCTCTGCCCATGGCAGGGGTTGGAACTGGATGGTTTTTGAGGTCCTTTCCAACCCAAACCATTCAGTCTATTCACGCAGATGTGTGTGGATTAATATAAGCGAGACCGAGGATGTTAGCGAAATGAAAGAGAGACGTTTTGAACACACAAGGCTGGTTTTCCAGTTTGCTGATGGCAATTCTGGTTTAGTTCTAGGCCAGGCTGTATCCATATTACCTGGCGTTATGCTCTCTCTGTGCCTCTGTGAGCACCACACGGAGGAGAGAAGCTCTGTGCCTGCTGGAAGTGTGGGAAAATGGTGTGAACTGGCACAGTCTGTCCCGCAAGAAGCGTGTTCGTGTGTGCTGAGTGTGCAAAGGACAGAGGAAACAGCAGGGATCTTGTGTGTGTGAGGCAGGAGAGGATATATTTGATTTTCGTTTGAATAACAAGCATTGAATCATCTTTTCTGCTCAAAGGGAAAAAACAGATGGCTGGGCACTCACCAAGACGTTTTATTCCAGCTAATTTTGTGTTTGCTAAGACTGTGTACACAAAGGTAGAAGATCAAATACTGTTGTGATAAAAGTCAGTGCATGCTTATTTTGTCTATACGTTTTTTTTCAGTGTTTTCAGTAGCCGTAGAAAGACCTGACACACTCGGGTACCTGTCAGAGAGCATCGCCTTTGTGTTTGTTTTAATGTAGCACCTCATAATAGTAATTTTTCAATGGTCACTTGTAGCCTTTTATACAGATTGCCTTAATCAGCGTTTGTGTGTCTCTGTGTTCTCTGTTGGCATCGCTGTATCTTCTAGTGAGCTGCCTTTTCAAACATCGTTGGATTTTTTCAAGTTAAATCTTCATGCTTATTGCATCTGTCACTTCTGGGATGCACTCCAAGCGAAAGGCAGAGATTCAGTTTAATGGCAATGAGAAGGAATGCACAGAAGGGTAAAATATCAGCTTTCCTGAGTGATGCAGCAAAGGACGCCGAGAGATCTGCTCTCAGTAACTGTTCCATGCATCATATTCAGGATTGATATTAGACTTTAAACGACAGCGTCGTAAAATGGCTCATTAAAGCACAATATTGGCTTGTGATGAGAAAAGAATTTGTTATTGGTTTTAATTTAACTATCGATTCTGAAGAATACGACTTGGATGCCAGCTTCCTATTTTGAAGACATGAGCAAAACACTTCCTGGCCTGAGTCTGCAGCTGGGTGAGGTCATGGCGCACCACTCCCAGGGCTAGGAATGTCCTTTCAGGCAAACTCACAGGCACATTTTCACTTCTAAAGTACCGGTTTGTTTGTTTTGATTTTGTTTAACCGAAGCTTTTGTGATAATCTCAGCCCTTCTCTGAGGATGCGTCAGAACAGAAACTCACTGAGGACTTGAAGTGCCCCAGTTTAACACAGGGCGCGTGAACAAGAATTAAATGTCTGTATTCTCTTCAAGTTCTGTCCCTGTAGTCTCCTAATATTTTTGGTCTGCTTATATTCTGGTTGTTAACTCTGAAAGTAGTCTGATTAGAAACTGCTTCCGACTTCGGTTACAGTCACGCTGGGTACGTAGCCACGTGTGAAAAGCCAGATTGTCAGTGGCTTCAGGCTGGCAGGATGCGAACTGGTATTTCTTTCTCCCAATATGCAGCTGGTGGTGGTGTTGCTGGGGTGAATGTCATGGCAAAACTAAGGGGAAAAGGTTTAGATGAGCTGAAGTGGAACGGCAAAGTTGGTTATTCTGGATGTGCTGAGTTACCAGTATAGCGAGGAATCGGTTACTGAGCCTGTTTCTTCTCTTTGCTGTTTGGATCGCTTTGTTCTGGTTGTCTCCATGGGAGTGATGATACTAAAAATGGATTATCTGTTTCTTTTTGAGGTTATAATCATTCAGTACATGACTTTATCTGTGATCTTAGGTGACAGTGTTAGGTATTTAAAATACCAGGGAGTTCCTCAGCTTCTTGGAGTTGCAGCGAGGAGCCCGTGAGGTCCCGCCAGCAGGGCTGGCGTTGCGCTGGAGGATTCTCTGATAGTCCTCAGAGAAGCAAACCATCCCAAGAGGTTCCTCATTGAGTAGAGGAAATAGGTTGTGTCGCCAGCCCTGAGCTGTGTGCACGCCTGTATGGGTTTGTGCAGTGAATACAAATGTGAGTAGAATTAGTGGCTGGATGTGGAGGTAATGATGTAGCTATAAAGTAGAAGGTCACTGTTGGGCAAGTAGATAATTTTACTTTACGCCTCTACCATGTGGTTATTCATGCCAATAAGATGCGTGTAATCTCTTTTCAGCGGGCATCTTCATCGCGAGATGCAGAGTCCTCCTGCAATGGAAGAGGGTTTTTGTGTCGTAAAAGCTTTAAAATCCTGCTCTTCAAGGCAGGAACTTGACAGAGAAATGATGAAAATGGTACCTGCTGCTGCCTCCTAAGGGGAAAAAATATCAGTTGTTCTTTCGGAGGCCGCCAACCTGCTGATGTTCTCATGGTGCCTGCTGATATAAGAGGTCTCTCTGGTTTGGAGGTGCCAAAGTAAAACGTGGACTCTGACCATTTTTCCTCTTTGCTTTTCTTCTGAGTTAGACACCAAGGCGGAATACCCGCATTAGAGAAATTCTCTAATACCCGCATTGCAGAAAAGGACAATAGCATTTCTTGAACATTATCAGTCTGCTTCTTCAACTTTATTTGCTTGGTCTTAATCCAGATTTTGTTGATGGTAACAATAAGTGATATATAATGTGTTTTTTGCAGTGAGCATGTAATGACTCTCGAGGTCTGGCTCTCGGTGGGAGAAGCTGGATGTAGTTGGATCGGTTATAGTGACTCTGACATTGAGCAGGACCTCTCGATCCATCATAATTAGGTTTTCCTTGCTTTTCTTTTCAATAATTGAATTTGAAAAAGCAGTGGAAATAAAACAGTGGTGGGATCTGACTTAAAATGATTAAGGATCAGCCTGATGTGGTCACAGCTTTCATCTGGAGTATCACTGAGCCACTCTGAAGGCCAAGTCCTCCCTTTAGGAAGGGTGATGGTTTTCTTGTGGATCTCCAAATCTTGGCCAGCCACAGCATCTCTGTATATAGGCTGTGGATGGGCAAACATATGTAATTGAGCTATAGTTCTTTATAGCTGAATATTAAGGTAACCATTTCTGCAATCTTATCAAATATGCCTGACCAGGATTCTGCAAAAGTAGACGGGGAAGGTGTGCCTAAAACTGCATCTTATTTGCATCCATCTGTGCATATCAGGCACTGGCAGAGGCTGCCCAGGCTAGTGGTGGAGTCGCCATCTCTGGAGGTGTTTAAAAGACAGGTAGGTGAGATGCTCAGGGATCCGGTTTAGTAGTAGGCAGATACGGTTGGAGTCGATGATCTCAAAGATCTTTTCTTACCTAGCGATTCTGTGATTCTAGGCAATACATTTCACCTGCAGTTACTGTTATAAGTAGTCCCTGGAAAATGGGCTTCAACCCACTCTGGTTGGAGTATTTAGAAATGTGGGAACTTCCCCTCCTTCCCTCTCCGCCCCCCTGAGTTCTGCATAGAGTTGCCATAGAGACCGGGTTTTGGAGTCCTTGAAAATCCATTGTTTCTCTGGCAGAAATGTATAAACCTGCTGGACTGAAACACCACACTTGGAAGCATCCTCTTCCCGTGCCACCCTGACCGGGACTTGACATCCTGTGGTACTGCACATTTCGATATTGGACACGTATCAGGCACAATCAGACAAACTGATAATGGGTATAATTAGCACCACCGGGGATTAGCAGGCAATAACAAATTCAAGCCAGAGTAAGCACCGTGTCCCCTGGGAGCCGGGAAAACTGGCAGCACTGGGCAGATGATCACTTGATATGGAAGAAAGTCATCAGCAAAGGCTGGAGGGCAAGGTGCTACTCTTACCTCTTGAAATTGCCTTTCTTTTCCTCCCTCCTTTGACTTTAAATACGTAAAACCCTCCTGGTTTGTTAGTTCATGCTGGATTTGTGAGCACGCAACTGACTTGGAGTATATGGTTGGCATTTACTTGGTATTTTTTTATCACACCCTGGCCACAGTTGCTGCTTGCAGTTACCCCTGTGAAACAGGCTGATGCCCTTGTTTCCAAATTGGAAATGCAAGGTTAACTGTTTTGCTCAGGTACAAGGCTGGGAATGCTTCTTGCATGTAAAACTGAGTGTATTTGTTGTTTTACAGCTGATTCATGTATTTGCACCAGCAAACACGGTGGGATGTGCGTGTATGTATAAATGGCCATCCTTATGCTTAGCTTTTCATAGAATTGTTTGTGTTGAAAGGGACCTCAAAGCCCATGCAGTCCCACCCCCTGCCATGGGCAGGGACACCTCCCACTGGATCAGGGGCTCCAAGCACCATCCAACCTGGCCTGGAACCCCTCCAGGGATGGGGCAGCCACCACTGCTCTGGGCAACCTGGGCCAGGGCCTCCTCACTCTCACAGCAAAACATTCCTTCCTAAGATCTCATCTCAATCTCCCCTCTTTCAGCTTCAAACTGTTCCCCCTCATCCTGTCCCTGCCCTCCCTGATCCAGAGCCCTTCTCCAGCTTTCCTGGAGCCCCTTTCAATCCTGGAAGCTGCTCTAAGGTCTCTCTGGAGCCTCCTCCAGGCTGAACAACCCCAACTCTCAGCCTGTCCTTGTACAGGAGGTGTTCCAGCCCTCGGATCATTTGGTTTTCAATGAGTAATTTCTCACTGCAGTACTGCTATTAATTATACTGCATGTTGGAGTTTGGAGTAAATAGGCACAAAGCTGTGTTGTTCAGATCAGGAGGTGGATTATATGTTTTTATAGTTTTCAGTGAATATATATTTTTTAAGGTTTATTTTAATTTTTGGATCTGCTGAGATCGGTTTGTGAGGCAGGAAAAAAAATCTCAAGCCAGCTTCGACATGAGCTGCCAGACGTACTTCAGCAATACACCCTTCTGCTTTAGCACAGCGTGAAGTGTAGGCACGAAATACTTGTAGCTGAGCGTCCTTGTGCCTTCCAGCATCATTTTTCCATTCACTGCCGCTTTTTGGAGCAATTTGTTGAAGTTCTGCGTGGTGTTTGAAGGTGGTGTGGTTTGAAGGTGGGCTACCCTGCTCTGTCCTGTTTCACCACGATTTGGGTGCACGTGTGTTATCTCCATACCCTTCACTTTGTTCCCTGATGCTTCTTTAGGGGTAAAGGTTATCTTTTTGTGCTCTATATGCATCGATCTTCTGGTCTACTAGGGGAATTCTTAAGCACTATGAAAGATCACATAAAAAGCAGCTGGTGCTTATCTCGGTGTAATGCAGCCTGTTGTTTTGGCTGGGCTCCTCCAGAACTGCTCTAAATGCCACAGGGACTCTCAGAGGGCTGGAAGTGTGGGCTGCACGTGCAGTAACATGACTGTCAAGCTGACAGGTAAGTAAAGCTTAAAGGTCATCCAGCACAGGCTGTAATTCTTCATGCCTGTTACTGAAAACAAGTTCCCCAGCTGAGAGCAGCCAGCTCGCGGGTCCCTTCCCAAACCATCAGTGTATATCGGGGTGCAATTCTCCTTGCTTTTCCTTTTTGCATTCTTCATAGAGCAGCAGGGATATTTATTAAAGCTGCTTACAGAGCTAAATATGCTTCCCTAAGTCAACTTGTTTTTTCTTGCCTGCCTAGATAGGTGAGAAAGGTGCTCGGTGCTGCACTCGGCGTCTGACACCACCTTGCTGCCCTCTCAGCTACGGCGTGTGGTGGTTGGGGCTCTGCAGGAGCCTTGGCCCGAAACGGATCAGCGACACGGCACATCTGTAGGATGGAGGAAATGTGTTTGAACTTGGAACCCTCAGCTAAAACAGATGTTTGAGGGGTTGTAATTGGTACCACAAAATAGGGATATAAAATCAGGTTAACAGATTGAACTGTCTGGATTTGAGTTTTAGCCTCCTCATGTCCCTTCCTCCCTCCCCCGGCCCCAATTCCAAATTGCACGGTACGGAAACAGGACAGAATGACAATGGTACTCTTGGAATTATAGGCTGCTTGGCCAGAAGAGCTGGCAGGATAGCTAATGGAAATCTGGAGAAATACACACCAGTTCCAACTGTGAGATTTGAGATTCTTTTTGCAGTTTATTTGTACAGCATTAAAATCTGAAATGCGTTTGTGTTGTCCAGCCTGAACCTTCTGGATGAGGCTTTGAGCAACCTGATCCAGTGGGAGGTGTTCCTGCCCATGGCAGGGGCGGGGGTTGGAACTGCATGGGCTTTGAGGTCCCTTCCAACCCAAACCATTCCATGATTCCATGCCAAATACGTTGTCTTGTCTTTGACAATTGACCATGGTTGGTTTTATTTTGAGGACATGAAAAGCAGTGCAACCTGATTGCCTCGCCCGTTGGATGGGTGTTACTGAGCAGCTCGAGAAGTTGGAGTTGCTAAGCTGGGCTCCAGTTCAGCCAGCATTTGGATGTACTTGTTTCTTCGGGAATGCTAGCCAAACCCATTGCTACTTTTTGGAGTAAAGCATCTCCTTTCAGTGTTGCAGTGTGATGCACCACGCTGGTCTGTGCTGCAACTCCAGTCTCAGCATGATATTGTCCATGTCTCTGGTCCATCATGTTTGTCATTACAGGGCTGGAAAGGAGACATCACGACAGCAGTGCACGGCTGCAGTGCCAGTCCGGTTTAGTGCTTTTGTGGTCTCATACTGTGGCTCTGAACTTGCCACAGGGCGTGTGCTCACCTTGGTCTTCCATGGTGTTAGCTTGTTCCTTTGGGGCTTGTCAGTCTGTGCCATTTCTCTTGGCTGTCCCACTCCTCTGTGATTGCATCCCCCAAGGCAGTGGTGTCTCCCGGCAGTTCTGGATGTTGCGCTCCGTCCAGCAGCCCAGTGGAGCCTTTGTGGTCAGGCAGGGCCATCTGGAGAATGCTGCATCCTCGCTTGGTCAGTCTGACTCACACTTGGCTGGTTTGTTCCTGAACCTCGGTTGTGCTGATCTGTTCTTTCTGCTTTATTTTGAAGCTGTGAGGAATTTGTGTCCCAGCTAACTTGGTGTTTAGAGCAGAGGGCTTTCTCTGAGGGTCTTAGTTCCCTGGTGGTGGCTCTCATGTTATAGTGCTCTTGAAGAACTGAGACCTGCGACTTTTTAGCTACAAGACTGTTTATCTCCTTAGAACATCTTAAACATTTATAGTTACTTCCTGTGGGTACCATGGCATGTTGTAATTGAGAAATAGAAAAGAGTTTATCAAGTCCTTCAGAGATTTCTCCTTTTGATAAATCTTGTCATTTTTTTTAAGGAATAAGCCAGTTGGGTATAAACACGGAACAGTCTAATGTTTCCAATAATGTCTTAAAGCCACTGGATTTTAACAGGAAATGTGCTTACCTTGGAAAATACCATGTTAATCAAGTTCCCTTCATATCTGCACCGCTTATTGACTTTCGCAGAATGGGAAATCATAAAATCATGGAATGGTTTGGCTTGGAAGGAACCTCAAAGCCCATCCAGTTACACCTCCTGCCATGGGCAGGGACACCTCTCACTGGATCAGGGGCTCCAAGCCCCATCCAACCTGGCCTGGAACACCTCCAGGGATGGGGCAGCACCACTGCTCCGGGCAACCTGGGCCAGAAATCCTGCACGTGTTGTACTATCTGTGCTTTAGGCTCCCTGGGTACTGCTGTCTCCTTGGCTTCTAGCTTAAGTTCATCACCTAAGAGGTCAGGCTCCATCCTGTATCAGGAGCTGAGTTTCAGGTCTAGTGGCTACCAGTGAGCTCCTTTACCACACACAGAGAAAGACTTACATCAGCCATTTATTTCATTTGGACACGTTTGATTGCTTCAAGTTGTAGGAGAAAATAGTTATTTTTAATGCCGTTAGCACTCTGTCATATTAGAAAAAAACACTTCTGCCACAGCTGGTTAGCTGGGAAAGGTGAGAAATTAATGAAGTTGTGGTGGGGAAGAGCTCCTTCTCTGTTTGTAACCACCCCCCTTAGCTGGTACTAAGCTTTTGCTCAAAACGAGGTTAAAAAATAAAAAAGCTTGTGCTGCGTCTCAGGAATATGGTCAGGAAGAAGCTTGCATGTAACCTTCAAGAGAGCAGAAGAATTCAGCAAATTGGGGTAGCAGCTCTGAACAGATTGATACTTCCTCGTTAGCTCAGTCGCACTGATAAGAGAACTAGGTCAGCTCTGTGGAGAAAGCATTTTATCTGCATACTTCTCTTGACTGGAATCCTGGCGCTGGGCTGTTGTAACAAGCTTGCTGACTTGCAGCTCTGCCCAGGGGGTTGTGCTCTCTGTCTCCTGTTTTCTTGGGGGGTCAAAGTGTGGTCTGAAGCCCTGGTGCTTTCCTCTCTGTGGCATGTGCTGCTTTTACTAGGGGGTGATGCTGTCGATCCCCAGGGGTGTAAGTAGCATCTTCCATCAGCTGGTGTAATGTCTCTGGCTGGAGTTCATAGGGCTGTTGTTCAGCTCTGGAAGTGCATTGCTCAGCCTCTTGGCAGTGGATGAGGGTGCAGTGTGCAAAGAAGCATCTCTGGTGTTTATTCCAGTGGAGAAAGTAGAGGAGAAGGAAGGCTCTTGGAGGGGAGCGTATGAAAGGCCTTTTGTGGTCAACTGCTGGAGCAGCAGTGTCTACAGGAGGGAGTTTGGCTCCTCCAGTGGGAGGTTTCCCTTTCCTTACCCAGTAAAGCTCATCTGGTGCCCACCAACTGTGTAACTCTCTCTCCAGTGGCAGCAGAAGCAGGAGCTGAAGTGCGGATGCACATGGGCATCTGGGATGCTTAATCCACAGGTACCATAGTCCTCTCTTCCCCATATATTCTCTAAGTTACCTGCCTCTCTGAGGTTTTGTCCTGGGTTGCAATGCTTTATTTTTTTCCTCTGTGCTTTACTCTCCTCTGTCTTCCATTTTCACTTTTTCTGACTTTTTTTGCCCAGCTTGTGTTAAACCCAGATGTCCCCAAATACACTGCACGTGGCTGCTGCTGAGGCTGGCAGCTTTAGTGCTAGCTGATGGAAGAGACCATAGAATTATAGAATCATTGAGGTTGGAAAAGACCTCTAAGCTCATCCAGTCCAACCATCAGCCCAGTCCCACCATGTCTGCTAAACCATGTCCCAAAGTGCCGTGTCTACAAGTTTTTGAACATCCCCAGGGATAGAGACTCCACCACTGCCCTGGGCAGCCTCTTCCAGTCCTTCCCTACTCTTTCAGCGAAGAAATTTTTCCTAATATCCAATCTAAACCTCCCCTAGCACAACATGAGGCCATTTCCTCTCATCCTATCCCATTTTACTTGGGAGAAGAGGCCAGCACTCACCTTGCCACAACCTCGTGTAAACCCAAAAGAGGAGGTTGGTTTGGAGGTTGTTGCTCTGGTGCCCATTCCTGCCCCTCAGCTGCCTCCCCATTTCAGATCCAGAGTTTGTGTAACTGCTGCAGTGTTTTTCTTTGCTGGTTGCCCATCCCCTAGTGACCTCCTGATGAATTATTTAGTGCCATGATTTTTGTCTGCATTTGTGGCTCTAGCTTTATGGTAGATGACACAGAGTAAGTGAAGCCAGACAATGCTTTCTGTTCATGTAATGACTTTCAACTGTGGTGTCCTTTTGTCACTGTAAATTATGGTAAATGATGTAATGTTAGACTATAACGATAAAAGCTACTAAGTGCTGTGAGTGGGAAGATCCTCCAAGAACATGAATTGCATACCTGGAAATCTTGAAGTGAAAATATCCATTGCATCGCTCTGTGCCTGTGAAAGTGTCAGCCCCAGCATGGGATGTGTGCTCTTGAGATGAGCACGTGCAGGGTAAACATTAGCAATAACACGTGCTGCTTGATGTCAGCTATGAGATTTAAGCACTCTAGATGCTTCTGACTTGGAGTTCTTCATGCAGTGTAGGGATAGGATGAGGGGGAAAGAGGGGAGATTGAGATGAAGTCTTAGGAAGAAATGTTTTGCTGTGAGGGTGGGGAGGCCCTGGCCCAGGTTGCCCAGAGCAGTGGTGGCTGCCCCATCCCTGGAGGTGTTCCAGGCCAGGTTGGATGGGGCTTGGAGCCCCTGATCCAGTGGGAGGTGTCCCTGCCCCTAGCTGGCAGTGGAACTGGATGGGCTTTAAGGTCCCTTCCAACCCGAACCATTCCATGATTCTGTATTATGATGGTTTTAGTGTGATTGTTTCAGGGTACAGCTCTGAAAAGCAGAATCATATCAAATATTTCACAGGTTAGAACCAACACGTTGCACTTTGTCCAGAACAGAAATTTCAGCTTATTTCAAGTTTGGGTTGTGTTACATTTCTGAATGTGCTGGGCTCCCCGGTTGAGATATAATCAAATTCCCTAGTAGTCTGTGGTTTAGGTTCCCATCCCAAAATAGAATCCTGCCAGTGGTAGAACAGCTGGAAATTTCAGAATTAAGTTCATATTCCAGCTTTTTGTCTTTAAAATGAAGTGAAATCAGATGGCAGGGTCTTGCTCAACCTAGACTAAAGTAACCAGAGACTGAAAATAATCTGTGCACAAATATGATGTATTTTGGAATTGTGACCATCTGTAGTAGTGTTTGCCCTGGGTTTAAATAACTGAACAGCTGAAAACAAAAATTCTGTCAGCAATGGACTGAATATGAATTGATTTGAAATAGTAAACCTGAGAGGGAAGAGCATTATGGTTGAAAGTAGAGGATGGCATCAAGGTATTTGTTGCTGTTCCTTTTTTTCTGCCAGAGGTTTCATGTGAAGTCGCAGGGCGAGTTGAAATTTTTGTGGCCAAGTGATTTTTTTTTCTCCCCCCTTTCCTTGCCCAAATATTGCAAGACTTAATCTCATGAGACTGAGTTCATTGATTCCCTTTGTACTTGAGAGAGGGAGATGAAGTCCTCGCTCGTGGTATACTGGTTCACCGCTGCGACAGTGGTGGCAATTTACTGCTCCTGTGCTCCAATGCCCCTAAAATCACCATAGGACATGTGCTTGGCTTGGTCTTCTGTGGTGGTTGGGTTATTCCTTTGGGGCTTGTGCTCCTCTGATTTCAAAGAATGAATTGTCTTCACTGTCGTTGCTATCTGCATGGCTTAACCGGTGGATCCGGCAGCAAACGCTTGCTGGCTTGCTTCCCCCACGGATGTGTCTCACTTTCCGTCCTCTGCCAAAGGTGTACTCAAAAATGCTGTCCTTAAAATGATCCAGCAGATGAGTGAGTCTTCTGAGATGTTCCTAAGCTGTCCTGTGCAGTTTGGTAAAGCTGTAAAGTATTTATGTGGAATGTGTGTGCAAGCAGACAAGGCACAGGGCAGTGTCTGTCCATGGGCACGCTCGTGTGTGGTTGTGCTGGTGTGCAACATGCCGTGCATACGCATGGGTTACAGAGAACTCATGGAGGTTGCACAACCAAGTGCTCTGAAGTTAAGAAACACCAGAAGCGAGTGATGAGGAAATAACCTGGGTAATATCTGTTCCCTTTTTCATATGCAGTGGTTAGCCCAGTCCCCGCTCCAGCAGCCCCTTGCTCTGTTGGGGACGCAGTGATGGCCACAACGGTGGGATGGAGTCCTCCTTGCCACGTGGAGCAGGAGGCGTGATACAATGGTGGTCTCTTCATGGCTTTAAAACCTCGGAATGCTTATATCTTCTGTTCCATATGCAGCTTTTTACCTTATCTACCATATGATGTTCAAAGTGCTCTGAAAAGTGAATTACTGGATTCCTGGTGGGCTTTTCTCTGGTGCTTATCTCCATGATGGCCAACTGTTCCGCAGATGTGGCTCAGCCCTCCTGTGAGGGTGTTTTTTTCCATGCTGGGGGCACTTAAGCCTCAGATTGAAACATCCGTGGCCTGACTGTTGGATTCAGATTATAACATACTTTCTATTTTCTATAAGAAGTTTTCAGCTCTGAGCACTCCCCCCTTTCGCAGATGAGGCCCAAGCATCTCAGGTGTTCAGGAACACATTGGGCTGCACAGTCAGTGCATCCATATTTGAGAAACCTCTGGGCTTCCCATTCATCTGGCACCAAATCTGGGCTGTCCCATGTTGTGGTTTTACCAGTGGAGCTGTTGTAGAATCATAGAACCATTAAGGTTGGAAAAGACCTCTAAGCTCATCCAGTCCAACCATCAGCCCAACACCACTGAGCCTGCTAAACCATGTCCCAAGGCACCACAACTACACTGGTTTTGAACACCTCCAGGGATGAGGACTCACCACTGCCCTGGGCAGCCTCTGCCAGTGTTCACCACTCTTTCAGTAAATAGATTTTTCCTAATATCCAGTCTGAACCTCCCCTGGTGCAATATGAAGCCATTTCCTCTCATCCTATCACTTGTGACTTGGTTGAAGAGACCAACACCCACCTTGTTCCAGCCACGTTTCAGGAGCTGCAGAGAGCGATGAGGTCTCCCCTCAGCCTCCTCTTCTCCAGGCCAGAAAAAAACCAGGTCCCTCAGCTGCTCCTCATCCCCTCCTCCCCTCTCCCTGCCAGCCCCATGACAAATGGTGGGCAGTGCCCCCGACATTAATCATTATTCATAACTGATGCTGGTGGCATTGCCTGTAGGCTATCTTGATCTTTTTTTTACCTCCTTACCAGCTTCTCATTTGTTAAGAGTTATCTGAGAATGTACGTTTATTCCAAAGCTGCCATTGAAGCATATGCACTTCTTCAGTAAGGCTTTAATTCTGAGTTTGGGGGCTCACTATCAACAGCTCCGACTTCTCCCGACACTTTCCACTTACAGCAAAGCCTTTCTAGTCCCAAGTATCGCCCTTTTGTAAATGTTGTTCTCCCTATCCAGTGGATTTGTATCTTTTCACTCCTCTTTTACGTTACCCTGTGGCTGCCTGTGACTTGAGCAAACCTTTTATTTCCAATGTCTGTCCGTCCAGAAGGGATCACAATCACATGGGCTGAGCAGGATTTTGCCATTAGTGGGGGGTTTTCCTGTAAGTGTTCCCTAGCAGGATGCGTTTCCTCTTGCATAAGCAGGCTGAAAACCCTCCGAAGCCACAGAAATACAGCTGTTGGATTCCTGAAACAGATAAACCCTTTATAAACAGGAAAATGGGCAAACTCATGGTAACTCTTGTGACACATCATGATGGGAGATCAGAAAGACATGGAATGAAAAGTATCCCTGTGCAAGCATGCTGACGGCATCCTGCATTTCTAAGGTCCTTTTAGATGCTGACACAAAGGCCAGCGGCTGAGCTCTACGGTGGGCACAGACAGCGGGTAATGAAGTTCAGTGTTTGGTGAAATTCAGATGGAAGTCACTTGACTTTTGGGGGGGGGTAAAAAGAAGAGTTGTGAGGGCTCTTTCCTGTGTCCCCACCAGGATGTGTAAGATGCTATGTGTCGCGGAGCGGGATCCAGGAGATCAGTGCAGTCGTAGATCTGTCAGCACTTTTATTGTAGTGGTCTTTGCAGGGTGTCGAATGCTTCTGTTTTAATTTTGCTGAGGGCTGTAACTCTGGCACCATTTAAACTCCTTTCAGCTCCCAGTCGTGAGGTTTTAAATCCTCCAAAATTGTACTTTATAAAAACAAAAAGAAAATATTTCCTGTCTAGCAAGTGTATGGAGATCATTCCAGCTCCTTAGCTAAGATTTAACAGCACAGACAATGATCTAATTAGGCTTCCTTTTATAAAACTCAGACTCAACTCTGCTTCCGAAGAGTAAATCCCTAGAACAGCCCTGTTGACCATGGATGTGCTTTCATGCCCGCTCAGTTAGTTCCGAAGTCACTTCACAAGGGTCCCAGGTCACTTTTGCAGGTATGACGGAAGCGGAGTCAGCCTTTCCTTTTGGTGAGTCACCTTGAATGTTGGTGTCTTGCTGGATAATCCTACAGGTTGTCCAGAGAAGCTGTGGCTGCCCCATCCCTGCAGGTGTTCCAGGCCAGGTTGGATGGGGCTTAGAGCCCCTGATCCAGTGGGAGGTGTCCCTGCCCATGGCAGGGGGGTGGAACTGGATGGACTTTGACGTCCAAACCATTCCATGATTCTAAGTACCCAGCTTGGGAGCTCCTGCCTGCACTACTGGCTCCTCATAGCCTTGCACAGAGAACCTTTGGCAACCAAATTCTGCTGTGGTTTTCTTGCAGATGGTGGAGGAGCAGAGACCCTTTGTGCTGTGAAACAAATGCAGATGCTGAATGCTCTTCACGTTTTAACTAGAAGCTGGGGTAGGGAGAAGATGACTTTTTTTGGTGCTCAGGATCAAGCTCACCCTGTTTTGTTTTTCACCTGCTGGTTTTCAGTGATGTGCTCAAAAATCCCCACTCACTGCTCTTTATAACCAGAGCCTGCGTTTCCTTCCCCCCTTTCTTTCTGGAGAGCAGCCAGATCAAAATGGCTGTGATCCAACGCCAAGAATCACTCGCTTTGCTATGGAAATATGGTTTGGAGGCTGCTCACCATGTGTTCATCAGACAGTTCCTGCTAAGGATTGGGAGCTGTAGGTGGGGAAGAGGGCAGCGAAGGTGTGCTTTCGCGGATCCGCTTGGAACAAATCAGGATATTTTTGGACACATCTGATTCTTTGTATTTTTAAAATAATCCTTTATAGAAAACAACAAAAAAGTTACCCTTTCCATCAAATGGTGAAGATGAAGGAAATAAAGGAGTAGCATTTCACCATAGGATAAAGGGTGTTTCTCTTCCATTAGAGCAAAAAGGGTGGGAGACCTCCCAGTATCTGATATTTGAGATAAGCATGGTTTTTTGTGGTGTTTTGGTATCGATCAAGCGAAGGAAAGATACAATTATCCAAGCTATACATATAATCCTTCTTCTTAGCTATCATATCCACATCCCCAGCACTAAAGCAGATGTAATTGCCAAACCCTTGGGTAAATGATATGTTGACACCAGGCAATTTGCTGTGAGTTAACTCAGCAAGGGAAGTTAAAAACCTTCGCTTTACCTTCTTCTAAACCATCAGATTTTAATCTTGATGCACAGCGGGATGGGAACATTGCCAGTGGGTGAACAAGCAGGAAAACTGACTGCACAAAGCAGAGGACTTTCCCCTCCTCCTGGATGAGTTACACACCCGTGCAGGGGTTTGCTGCAAAAAGCCCTGCGAGGTGTGGTTTCAGAAGAAAAAGGGCTGAGTGGTTTGCACGTTTCCTGTGGTGTTGCAGCACGTTAGACTTTGCAAGAACATCCCTTCTTCTTCAGGGTGGCCTGGTGTCACCTCACGGGCTGGAAGGAGGAAGAGATGCTGCTCTTGCACAGTGCTGGCTGCAGGACTTGGCAGAACCAAAGCCGTGGATGCAGAAGTCTGGGCAGCAGCGCCCAAGCAGCGTATGGCTGGGAGGAGCTCTCTCGGGATGGAAATGTCTGACAGGTTGCTGAATGAGTCTGCAGAATAAATTAGTAACTGGGTGTGGAACCGCATTTTTTTAGGATGTATCTTAATTGGGCCTCGGGCAGCTTGATAATACTGCATTTCTTGTCTTTTAGGGATCACTGAGTTGAAATTCACCTTTTCTTTGTGCGTGATTCAGTGGGGTTTGGCTGGGATCGTGCTCTGAGTGTGCCTAGGGAACGGGATAGCCCTGGATGGAGCCATGCTCCTGCCTCTTCCACTCTTCCCTTTGAGGAAGGCCACGCCGGCATCCCTGGGGAGCCTGCCTGGCCGCCTGCACTGGCAGGACTCCACCTCTGGGCACCACGGACCATCTGCTTCGGCAGAGCTTCTCCCATCCATTTTGGATAACTTCATCTCTTCCTTTGCCTGAAAACAAAACAAAACGCCTGCATCACACTGCGGGCAGAGCAGTTGTATTTCCCCCACTCAAAACAGGTGATCACCTGCCAGGTGATTCATTATCCATCTTGTGCGTGTAATGGTTTGCTCCCAATATTTCATGATCCCACTGCATGAAAGGCACTGTCTGCCCTATGGCTTCAGCTCCTCCATCCGGTTACAGAGCCGAGCGTGAGCTCTCAGGGTGTTGCTGTGCATTAGGAGTGTAAGAACTGGATTTTGCACTCTTACCTGCTGGCTCCAGCTGGGGAGCAGCTCTTGGTTTATGACTTCCCATTGCACTGGGTGTGTTCAGCGTGGAACAGGCCTTTTGTTTGTGCTGTAGGTGAAAGAGTTGGCAGAAAATGCATTATGCAATTCTATTAACTTATGTTAAGCACAGGGGAAGCCTTAGTTCATCTATAATGGGACAGTAATCAGCAATAATTTATATATAGCTTTTTTCACGTGGACACATTAAACACCCCAAGCGTTCATCAAATTTTGCATTTTAAACCTACATCTGTTTTTTCCTTAAACAGTGCCAGTTCTTAATAAAATGGTGTTTGTGGCACTCTGTAGCTTTGAAATGACAGCGTGAATCTGGGAGGTTGAAGAGCCCATCAGTACAGAAAAGGTACTGTGAGAAACTCTGCAGGGAAAACCCACCCAGTTGCCGGGGCTGGAAATCAATGCAGAGCATTTCAAGCCCGTGGCACCCGCTCTGGAGAGTTCAGGCAGCCAAAAGCCCTTGCCAGCTGGTTGGGCCAACTGAAAGGAGTCAGGGGCCACCACCCCACACTGGGGACAGATGTCCCCATTGCAAAAATGACCCTGTAGTGGGTGCATTTGTCATCGGTGTGTGCAGAGCAGCTGGCAAGGCTTCTCCTTGAGCGGGTGACCCTCCACCTCTGCTCTTACTCTGTGACACCAATGGCACTGCCACCTCGGCAGCAGCTGCCCAGCCTGGAGATGGAGCCGCTGTGGCAATGGCCAGTGCCAACTCCCAAATGCTTCAGCTGGATGTGCTCAGGGGGAGCTGGCAGAAAACAAACACTCCGATTATTTTTCCTTATCTACCCCGAATCTGGAGCATTTCACTCTAGAGCTGTCTGTTATGTTAATGTAACATTTTTCTCCTCTCCAAACATATTCTGTGACTGCTTCCTTCCCAGCTCTGATGAGTGCTTTCCTCTTGTTATTCAGCTTTTTGCTGCTGTTAATTTTCTGTTTAACCTCCAAGAGTACAAAACGGTGATCATGCTGAAGTCTCTTTTCCGCTACGCTTTCATGCAAAGCCTTTGCAGTTCGACAGCCGTACACCCTTTTATCACTTTTCCTGCAGACAGCCTGTGCCAAGGGAGCCGCGCTTGGAAGCTCTGGCTCCAGAGCATCGGCCTGGTGGGGCTGGAGCAAGAAGCTCCATGAAGCTGAGCAGTTTTTCCCAGCCTCAGCATGTGCTTGGGGACTTACTGGGATGCAGGACAGGAGGCGGACCCTGCTTATTTTTATGTGTTATATATTTTTTTTTTGCTTTCCCTAGAGAGCAGAAATATTTTTCTCATATGTAAAAGTAAGATGCTATATGGAGACTCCTCGTTCTTGTGCAAGTCCTGACTGAAGGAGAAAAGTCTTTTATCATAGAATCATAGTACAATTTGTGTTGGAAAGAACGGTGAAGGTCATCCAGTCCAACTCCCATGCAGCCAGCAGGGACACCTTCCACTGGATCAGATTGTTCAGAGCCCCATCCAGCCTGGCCATGAATGTTTCCAGAGATGGGGCATCTCCCACCTCTCTGGGCAGCCTGTGCCAATGTTTCACCACCCTCAGTGAAAAGATTTTCTTCCTAATATCTAGTCTAAACTTCTCTTTTAGTTTGAAACCATCCCTTGTCCTGTTGCTATAGGCCGTCCTGAAAAGTCTTCTTTCTTATCAGCCTCCTTTTAAAGGCTGCAATAAAGTCTCCTCAGAGTCTTCTCTTCTCCAAGCCAAAAAAACCCAACTCTCAGCCTTTTCACAGGGGGAGATGTTCCAGGCCTTTGATCACTTCTGTCCCCTCTGGACTTGCTCCAACAGATCCATGTCCCTCCTGTGCTGAGGGCTCCAGAGCTGGCCACAGGACTCCAGGTGAGGTCTCACTAGAGTGGAGTAGAGGGGCAAAATCGCCTCCCTTGCCCTGCTGGCCATGCTTCTTTTGATGCAGCCCGGGATATGGTTGGCATCTTGTACATGGAAAAAGTTCTTTCCATGTGCAAGGGCTCCACACGATGCATACACAGAGGGCAGTCCTGTCACTTGTTTCCAGGGATGGTGTTCACAAGCGATGTTGTGTCCATGTCTTCTTCCAGAGCTTTGGGGATGCTATGTTGTGCCCATGCCTTCTTCCAGGGTTTGGGGATGCCGTGTTGTGCCCATGTCTTCTTCCAGGGCTTCACAGATGCTGTGTTGTACCGGTGTTTTCTTCCAGGGCTTCAGGGGTGCTGTGTTGTGCCCATGTCATCTTCCAGGGCTTGGATGCTGGAATTTTCCAGCCCAGTCCCTTTCTCTCTCTTTTAACTCAAGCCTTCTTGAACATGATTTTTCTCAAGAGAAGGAAAAATACTACAGACACATTAAGTTAATTGGAGTCATTAGGTTGTTTCCATTACTTCTTTCTGCCTAGGAAACCAATTTTATTATTTTTTTAGTGAGATTTTGGAGTTAGAAGAAAGAAATGGAAGCCAGAGAACATGTGGAACCACTTCACAGGAACACCGGATTTTGAGAGCTTGCATTTTTATTTACATCTTCTGGACCCCGTCTGACTTGAAAGTAAACAAGTTCAATCCAAGACCAGATTTATCCCTGAAAATATGTGGAGACTTGTCTAAAAACTGCTTTTAGGATTAGGAACTTCCTTTACTTCACATTTACAATGGGAAAACTGATGCTTAACTGGCGAATTCCTTCTGTACAACACCCTTGGAAGTGCAGTTTGGTGCAAAACATTGAGAAACTTTATTTAGATTTTTTTTTAAAAAAAGGGCAAAAGTGGCTGAGAACTTAGGTCTAAAGCAGGATGGAGGAATAGTAGGTGAAACTGTATTTCTGTGGGGTGGTAGTGAGGTTCCCTGCACCTGTAACTGATCTCCTTCTCTCGATGTTCGTCTTCTCTGCAGACACAATGAGGCGAGTGGTACGACAGAGCAAATTTCGGCACGTCTTTGGCCAAGCAGTGAAAAACGACCAGTGTTACGATGACATCCGCGTCTCCCGCGTGACTTGGGATAGCTCCTTCTGCGCAGTAAACCCCCGATTCGTTGCAATCATTGTAGATGCCAGTGGCGGCGGAGCGTTCCTGGTGCTGCCTCTGCACAAGGTAAGTGCTTTTTGGAGGTTTCTCACTATTGTGTACTCGGCTTTGTTGTCATTTTGGCACTTGGTTAGGAGTAACGCGCAGGCTGTGGCGCCCGGGCTGTGTTGTGACAAAGGCTGCTCGGCAGCACCGTGTAAGAATCCATGTAATGCCTCTGTAATCAGCGTGATGTTTCCCATACATTAAACACAGTAAATAAGTGGTTTGCTGGACTAATCCGAGCCAGTTCTTTATGGCAGAAGTTTCCACATAGAATCATGGCCCTAATGAAGCCTCTTTGTTGATGGTAGCAGCGGTCAGGTTTTTGCCGTGGTCAGGTTTTTCCACTGTCAGGGTGCAGCTTTTAGAGCTCTATGAGCATTGCTTCCTTCAGGAATGCTCCTGAGCCAAATCTCTCCTGGCAGCCCTGGGATCAGATGGATGTGAAGCAGTGAGCTGGCTCCGACAAGGGCATTTCCATAGGCCTGGTGGCCCTGGCATCCCAGCCGGGCTAGGCTGCTGCCAGCCCTTTCGGTTACTCTTCATATGGTACAAGGCGAGCATAATCCGGTAAGAAAACAGCTACTCCAGCTACCTTTGCATCGGTCCTACAGTTCCTTCAGCTCACAGCACTGAGTCTGGGCTTGACTACACTTCGGCCAGATCTTGTTATCCCTTAGTACCTCACAAGAGGGGTATACAAATCATAGAAGGGTTTGGGTTGGAAGGACCATGAAGGTCATCCAGTCCAACTCCTATGCAGAAGCAGGGACATCTTCAACTCCATCAAGTTGCTCAGAGCCCCATCCAACCTGGCCTGGAACGTTTCCAGAGATCCACCACCTCTCTGGGCAACCCGTGCCAGTGCCTCACCAGCCTCAAATGTAAGAAATGTCTTCCTAGTATCTAGTATAAACCTCTCTTTTATTTTAAAACCATTGCCCCTTGTCTTGTTGCTACAGACCCTGCTAGAAAGGTTTTCTCCATCTTTCTTCTCAACCTTCTTTAAGTACTGAAAAGCCACAATAAGGTCTCCTTGGAGCCTTCACTTCTCCAAGCTGAACAGCCCCCCAGCTCTTTCAGCCGCTCTTCACAGGAGGGGTGCTCCAGCCCACTGCTCATTTTTGTGGCGCCCTCTGGACTTTCTCCAACGGCTCCATGTCCTTCCTGTGCTGAGGACTCCAGAGCTGGATGCAGGGCTCTAGGTGTGGTCTCACCAGAGCAGAGCAGAGGGGTAGAATCACTGGGAGCAGTGCCTCAGACTGATATAAATTCCTGTTGCCCCGATACAGCATGGAAAAAATGACAAGAGCATTTTAATTCCACCCTTTGTGGAGAGCGGTGCTCTCATCTCCATTTCTGATGCTCAACCAGCAACTTCTTTTTCTTTCTCTTAACTACACACTTAAAATGTCCTCAGGCTGTCATCAGCCCTGTCCTTTTTTCCTCACTCAGCTTGAAGATCTGCCCTGTTTATCTCTAGAAATAGTGACCAGAATTGAACACAGCACCCACACAGCGATGTGCTACAGGAGCAGAGCAGCGAGTTCTCAACGATGCCTCGTCTGTGCTAAGCGCAGCGAGCCGAGCCCCTACCTCCTTAAACAGGTCTTCATCTCCATTTTGCTCATCTTCTGAACAGCCTTTCTTTGCAAGCATTCCGGTTTGTCCTCATCCCTGGGCCACGTGTCCTGCTCTTGCCCAAGCCACGCGCGATGGCACAGATCTCGATTAGAAATCCCTTGCTCAACACAGCGCGCGGTTGTGCTCGGGGTTGCATCACAGCACAATCAAACGCTGGTGGCAGGAGATATGCACCCTTCTTTCTCCTCCTAATGTTTTCTCTGTCCCTGGCAGGAATTCCTACTAATACTGAGTGCATTCCTTTGCATTTTTAAGGGCTATCTTATGTTTGCAGGGTTTTTATGTGTATTCATTTATTCCTCCTGCCTTTCTCTGTACTTGCCATTGCCTTTGTGCCCTCAGCGATGTTCCTGACTTGTCTTACACAGCTACTTAATTAATATTCAGATGTAATGAGGTTTCCTGCGAGGCCGGAGCAGCTCCATTCCTGAACCCCCCAGCCTGACCCGTTCTTTTGCAATACACGGTGTTGTTGGCGTTACTCTACCCAGTTCCTGTGTTCCTCATTTATTTTTATAGCTCTGGCTGATGAAATTGTTCCTTCCTTCGGTTCCTTCAGCACCCAAACATTTTGAGCCCCTGCAGCAGAGGAATTCAGAGTCCTCACTGCAGAATCCTCCCTGTTGTATTCAAGGGGTGGAAAAAGGGTCAATTTTAAACCAAGGGTTTAGCATGATGTTAAAATTGAGCCCTAACCACACACTTGCTGCTGCTGGAATCCGCAGGGAAAACGTCTGTCTGATAACTTAATGGCACCATGACCGCTGGAGCCCAGCGCTGTGTGGGTCACTGTGAATTCCTGCTTGTGTGGCTTGGCCATCTGCAACCCTCTGCTTCAGAGTGCCCAAACCATCCCTAAAAGGGAGTTTTCCCTAATTTTAAGTACCTTTTCTCTCTTTTTACGTGCCCTTTTCCTTCTTTAAATGCCCTTTTCCTTCCTTTTACTTGCCCTTTTCCTTTTAAATGCCCTTTTCCTTCCTTTTACTTGCCCTTTTCCTTTTAAATGCCCTTTTCCTCCTTTTATGTGTCCTTTTCCTCCTAAGTGCCCATTTCCCTTCTTTTAAATGCCCTCTTCCTCCTTTTAAATGCTCTTTTCCTCCTTTACATGCCTTTTCCCTCCTTTTACATGCGCTTTCCCCCCTTTTACATGCCCTTTTCCTCCTTTTACATGCCTTTTCCTCCTTTTATGTGCCATTTTCCTCCTTTTACGTGGCCTTTCCCTCCTTTTACATCCCTTTTCCTCCTTTTACATGCCCTTTCCCTCCTTTTACATGCCTTTTTCCTCCTTTCACATGCCTCTTTCCTCCTTTCAAATGCCTTTTCCCTCCTTTTAAGTGTCTTTTTGCTTTCCAAGTTTGGGTAATGCTGTGTTTTCCCGTGTCAGCCCGGGGTGCTGTGGGGGTGCTTTGGGGCCGGATGCCGCCCTCACCCAGCGCCCCTGTGCGGGAGGGGGGAGAGAGGAGGAGGAGGGAGCGGCCCCTCCCGCCCCGCTCCCTCCGCGCGCGCGCGCGCGCTCCCTCCGCAGCGGCACTGCGGCGGCCGCGGCTTTTTACCATATATGGTCATGGCAGCGCTCGCGGCCGCCGGCCGCCGGCGCGCTGATTGGCGGGGGCGGGGGCGCGGCGCGGCAAGTGCGCGGCGGTTAACCCCTGCGCTGCTGCGGCCCCGCGCTCCCTGCAGCGCTGCTCCCCCAGGCGGGGGACGGGGGGGGGGACGGGACCCTCCGGGAGCCCCTGGGTAGGGGTGTGCGAGGAGCCAGGGGGCTGCATCCTCCCTGCATGCCGGCCCCCTCCGTCCCCGCATCCGTCATCCACAGGGGCTCCCGGCATCCTCCATCTCCCTTGATTCCTTGCATCCTCCAGCCCCAAGGGCTCCTCGCAGTCGCTATCCACCTTAGTTCCCTCCACCCCTGGAGGCTCCTGCATCCTCCATCTCTTGGCTCCCCACATCCTCCAGCCCACTTGATTCCTTGCACCCTCCAGCGCTGGAGGATCCTGGTATCCTCCATCCCTCTTGGCTCCCTACACCCTCCATCACCCAGGGGCTCATCACATCCTCAGTCCCCCTTGATTCCTTGCATTCTCCAGCCCTGAGGGGCTCCCCACATCCTCCATCCCCCAGGGGCTCTGCACATCCTCCATCCCTCAGGGCTCCTTGCTTCCTTCATCCCTTTTGGCTCCCCACATCCTCCATCCCTCGTTGCTCCCTGCCTCCTCCATCCCTCAAGGCTCCTCGCATCCTTCATCCCTTTTGGCTCCCCACATCCTCCATCCCTCAAGGCTCCCTGCCTTCTCCATTCTCCAAGGCTCCTTGCATCCTTCATTCCTTTTGGCTCCCCACATCCTCCATCCCCTAGGGGCTCCGGCATCCTCCATCCTCCAAGGCTCCTCGCATCCTTCATCCCTTTTGGCTCCCCACATCCTCCATCCCTCGTTGCTCCTTGCCTCCTCCATCCCTCAAGGCTCCTCGCATCCTTCATCCCTTTTGGCTCCCCACATCCTCCACCCACCAGGTACTCCCCGCATCCTTCATCCCCCAGGTACTCCCCTCATCCTCCAGCCCCCGGGGCTCCACGCAGAGCCTGGTGTGGAGCAGCAGCAGGGGCTGGTGTAGCTGAGCTGTGTTTTCTGGCTGTGGAAATGCTTTGTCTGAACTTCCTGTTTTCTTGCATGCACATGTGCAGGGGCTTTGCCAGGAACTCGCCATTCCCATGCTCCAGCGAGAGCCACAGCCACCGTCTGAGTTGCTGAAAATTGCAGTTCCCACAGGTTGCTTGGTCTGCAGAGAGGTGGCCTCCGTTGGAACCAACCATGTGTTTTTAAAAAGCTGGATTTTATGGCATGTAGATGATAAGAGGCAAGCTTATCCCTACACACCAGGGAAAAACACTGGAAAACTGCCTGCTTATTCTGGACTGGATGACTGGTACTGAGAGTCAGTGCAGAATATTGCTGTTAAACTGGAAGCTTGCAGGCTTTTAGAGCTGGTTATCTTATTCCAGGCAAAATAGTGGGTTCGCAAGGAGGGAACCCC
Source organism: Cuculus canorus (assembly GCF_017976375.1). Lineage (NCBI taxonomy): Eukaryota > Metazoa > Chordata > Aves > Cuculiformes > Cuculidae > Cuculus > Cuculus canorus. The sequence continues at coordinate 9,244,773 of NC_071417.1, forward strand.
AGGATACAACTCTTCAGTCCAGTGATGCACGCTTGCTGGTGGACATGTGCTGCTGGATGCGATGGAAATCATCCCCAGCGTGGTGGGGAGCCACTGTTTTTAGGGAGGTAAGGGAGAGTCAGGCAGGTAAGGGACAAGCAATTCTCCTGCTAACATTCATGATCCCAAGACTGGAGCAACTCCCACACGAGAACAGGCGCAGAGACTTGTGATTCTTCACCCTGGAGAAGGCTCCAAGGAGACCTTAGAGTGGCTTACAGTACTGGAAAGGGCTCCAGGGAAGCTGGGGAGGGGCTCTTGATCAGGGGTTGCAGGGATAGGACAAGAGGGAATGGTTTTCAGCTGAAAGAATTATAGAATCTTAGAATCACAGAATAGTTTGAGTTGGAAGGGACCTTAAAGATCATCTTGTTCCACCCCCTCTGCCATGGGCAGGGACATCTCCCACTGGATCAGGCTGCCCAAGGCCCATCCAACCTGGCCTTGAACACCTCCAGGGATGGGGCAGCTGCAGCTTCCCTGGGCAACCTGGGCCAGTGTCTCACTATTCTCATGGTGAAGAAATTCTTCCTAATGTCTAGTCTAAATCTGCCCCTCTCCAGTTTATACCCGTTCCCCCTCGTCCTGTCACCACAAGCCTTTGTGAACAGCCCCTCTCCAGCTTTCCTGTAGCCCCTTCAGGTACTGGAAGGTCACTATAAGATCTCCTCAGAGCCTTCTCTTCTCCAGGCTGAACAAACCCAACTCTCTTAGCCTGTCCTCATATGGAGGGTGCTCCAGCCCTCGGATCATCTTTGTAGCTTCCTCTGGACCCGTTCCTACAGCTCCATCTCCTTTTTACATTGAGGAGAAAGAAGGGAGATTGACATGAGGTCTTAGGGAGAAATGGTTTCCTGTGAGGTTATCCTTCGCACATGGATCAGGTCCTGGCTCTACATTGCAGCAGAGCTGGATACAATTTTCTTTTTCCCTCCTCGGAAAAACCTTTGCAGTTTGTATCTGCAAAGAAAAACTCTGCTGCAAAGGGTTCATTTTGTTCAAGTTCCTCCAGAAAGGTGCCTTCAGCTGAAAGTTGTGTTACATAAAGCCTTTAGAAGAGGTTTATTCAGTCCTCTTTGGATCTACCTTTTATTAGAGTTTCCATCTGTGTGCCTGACTCCTTACTGCGCTCCCTTCACATTGGCAGTGTTCCTGTAGAAGCTGTGATCAGCCCTGAGAGGCAATTAGCACGTGGGTGAGTGAGCGCACACCTCAGGAATTATCTTCTTGAAAGAATATGTTGTTCTGCAGGTGACATGCCTTCGTGTTCATCCACGGCATATGTAAGTTGTTAATCAGCCCAGGTTGCCCAGGGAAGTCGTGGCTGCCCCATCCCTGGAAGTGTCCAAGGCCAGGTTGGATGGGGCTTTGAGTAACATGATCCAGTGGGAGGTGTCCCTGCTTTGAGTTTCCTTCCAACCCAACCCATTCTATGATTTTTTTTCAGTGTAAAACATCCTGCAGTTGCACCCAGCTCTGATCTCCCGGTTCTCCAGTGAGCTGCAAGCGCCTGGTGCGACCCATGAGATCCCTTGGCTCTGCGGCTCCTCTTCCAGCAGGGTGAGGTGATCCTCACCACTGCTGCCCGCTCCACCCAGCTGCCCACATGCCTAAAACACTCCAAACTGTGTATTGAGCTGCCATCCCAAATCTGCTGGAGCCGCGTGGTGCCGTGGTTTTTCAAGCCCTGCTCTTGCTGCTCTGTTGGCTTTGTGCAGGATTCCTGTCTGTCACCACGGTTTTCTTCCCTCCTCTTTGTGCATCCGTTTAGGTCTGGGCACTCAGGAACAAGGACTTTTGTCTCCATTCTGTAGCAGCCTGTAATGCTTACTGTAATGTCACAGCCCTGCAGCTGTCGAGGTGATAAAACAGGAGCTGAGGAAGATCTGGAGAGCACAAGCCGTGTTCTCAGTGGTTCGGTTTGAAAGCAGAATGTAGTTATCAATGCCTGAAAGTCTCTTATTGCATGGCATTACAGTAGACCTTCAGGGAGTGACACTTTTCATAATCTCCCGAATTAGTTATGGATGCCTCGATCGGTTTGCGGGGTGACTAATGGCTGTTTGTCACGGTCACGAGAGCAAAGCACTTTCCTTACATCCTACTGCTGTGGTTTCTCCCAGCTGCCTCCTGCTGCTGCAACCAGAGGTGGAGTCTTGGTGGCCACAGCACAATGAACTTCATTTGATTGGGCTTTGTGAAACTGGAGTTTGTTGTAAGGACAATTTAGCTGAGAAAGACACAATTTAGCTAAGGAAAAAAGGAGTATTTTCTCTAACAGAGAAAAGGTACTTGTTGGGTTGTGTTTCAGACTTTGCAGTTGTGACCTGATTTCCTTCCTCAAACTTCTGTGAAGTGAGGGTGGGGGAATTGCTTTTGCTTGTGCAACTCGATGCCACTTCCCTATTTTCAATGGTGATTTTAATGAGCGCAGCCATGGGTTGGGGGAAGCAGCTGTTCTCTGGGATATTTTTACCATAATCCATGAGCTGTTTCCTCCATCCAATTGCCCTTTTCTGGCAGAGAAGCCGTTGCAAGATAGTCAGTTCATAAAGCTCCCTCTTTTAAAACAGTTTACCTGTGATGCTTCTCTGTCATTTCTGGATTTAATAACGATGGTTCTTCTCATCTGTCATTTTTCTTCATTTCACTTCAGTTCTGGAGTCTTCAAAGACATAGATCTGGTGGAGCAAGTCCAGAGGAGGCCACGGAGATGATCCAAGGGCTGGAGCACCTCTCAGACGAGGACAGGCTGAGAGAGTTGGGGTTGTTCAGCCTCAAGAAGAGAAGGCTCTGGGGAGACTTCAGAGCAGCTTCCAGTGCTGAAAGGGGCTACAGGAAAGCTGAGGAGGGGCTCTTGATCAGCGAGTGCAGGGATAGGACGAGGGGGAATGGTTTTAAGCTGAAATGGGGAAGATTTAGTTTAGATCTTGGGAATAAATATTTTCCTGTGAGGGTTTGGGAGGCCCTGGCCCAGGTTGCCCAGAGCAGTGGTGGCTGCCCCATCCCTGGAGGTGTTCCAGGCCAGGTTGGATGGGGCTTGGAGCCCCTGATCCAGTGGGAGGTGTCCCTGCCCATGGCTGGTGTTGGAACTGGATGGGCTTTGAGCTCCCTTCCACCCAAACCATTCCATGATTCTATGATTTTTTTTCCTGATCTGACGTGTGAAAGCACAACATGAATTCATTTGGTAATGTCAGCTTCCAGCCTATAAATGGACCTGAATATTGAGTGTGCTTCTAGTAAACACTATCCAGCATATTAGTAATAATCCTCAAATTCACCTTTTTGGCTCACTTTTTGTGAAATACAACTCCTGAGTTTCAACAGTTGTTACTGTGATGTGTTGCTCAACCGGACTCATAATGGATTATGAGAAGGATTTAATTTCTTGAAGTCGTACCGAGTTAATTTTAAGCTGTGTGTCAGCACTTGAGATTTATTTTAAATCCTTAACTAATTAGTATTACATTTTAAAAATGAATAAAGAAATCCCCAAACCTGGGAGTGTTACAGGAGTGTGAAAATGCACCCATTTGGCAGCAAAGTCGCAAACTTCGCGGTGTTCTTGTGGCAGAAGTGTCTTTTTTACAAGGAATTGTGTTTAGAAACATTGAGTTTGGTAATTTTACGGCTGGCTCGAGTTTTAATATCATACTGCAGGCTTCCTGGTCTTTCCCATTTGGCAAAGCTCCCCAGATAGTGGTTTTAAACTCTCCTTTGCACAGCTAATCCTGTATGATGCCGGGAATACGGGTCCCCTGCTCCAGAGAGGGGAACACTGCTGGGAGGAAGAAGCTTGTGGTGTAGCCTGTGCAGATGGTATTTACAAAAGTGGCTTAGAGAGGTGGTAAAGCAATGCATTTGAGTGAAACCCAGCTCATTTCTTACCCAGCTGGGTGGTTGAGGGGATGGTGTGCTGGGTCGGATCCTGGGGTGGTGACATGGGTTGGCGTCCTCTGACAAGCACCCCCCAACCCCTTTGAAGAGTTGTGCTTTCTAATAGAAGTGTTTTATAGTGGAGCAGATGAAGTGCAGTTAGAAGCTTGCCGACGAGAGATCTTGGTCTTTGTTCTGCGTTCGGGAAAACATGGTTATTTCCTGTGCCCCGCAAGGACAGGTTTGTGTCTCTGTCTGCAAGTCAACAGCTTCTCTGAAACTGGCTGGACTTCTGGCTGAACTGCAGCTTCAAACAGCACTGCAGCCTTTTACAGTCACCCCTTCTGTCCCCCTACACCCTTATTTATTCTCACTTTGCTGTTTTGAGCAGCTGAGTTGGCCCTTCAGTGCAGCAGTGCCATGCCGTCGTGGACATTGATGCTGCTGGGGTGTGCGTCTCTCCTCACGTTGTCTTCTGCCAGGACCTGGGGAGGGTTGTGTTTGTAAGCAATGTGACATCTCCTCCTTTGAGCTCTGATTGCTTGGGTTTATAATTTTTTGTGAGTAAATGTGTTTGAGGTTGCTTGAAGTTGCTGCATCTCCCACTCTGCTTCCAAATAACATCTCGTTGGCCCTATCCTTACTCTGTTCTCTTGTTAGAAATGGCTTTTGCGTGCCACTGTCTACATCCAGACAGGAAAAGGGTCCACTTTACAGATGGTGATAACCTTTGACATGGGGCAAAGATATTTCTGCTCAATTTGGTTTAACTTCCCCTTTGTGCATCTGCAGTTTCCTCTTGATCCAGATGACTCTGTTCTAAGAGAGGTGTGATGTCCTTGTCTAAAACAGCTCTGGTGCATCCATCTCAGGTTCTTCAGCTTGGCAACAAGACTGAGCTTTATTCTTGCTTGGTAACGAGACTGAGCTTTACTCCAGCTTGCTGCTTCACCTGCTGAAGGATGGGGACTCTTTTCCCTGGAAGTCCATCTCTGCGCTGGTCCCTTCTTTTGGGCATCGAGAGCTCTCTCTTGCCACAGGCTCACACAAAGCTGCCATTGCCTCGTTTTCCTCTCTGCTCTCCAAATACTGCCGTTTATGAGCTAATGGAGGTACAAGATAGCTGGTTTAAAAAATGAGCTCCGTTTTAGGTGATCAAAAGCAGACGGCGGGGGTTGCTGGTCCCTGCGGTCAGCCGGCTGCCACAGGCAGTTGGCTGCTGTTGCTCCTGCTGCTCAGGTTCATCCTGATCAAAACAGAAAGGTGAAGTTTGGGGTTTAATTTGTTCAAATTGATTTTTTTTTTTCCTCCTCGCAGTAATAAATTACTCTAAAACCCCTAAACTGAACTGACAAGCGCTCGTGCAGCCTGATAATCATTACCATGGGCTCCTCGTAGAGGATTGCTCGGAACAGGAACAGGGACTCACTGACATCACGCAGTATTAATCTTATTTTTTCTTTTGGTTTAGGTCTGTATTTGTGTTTAGCCTGTAATACGACTGCTGAAATACCTTCATGTGCATACGCTCTGCATGGTTCTTTTTAATTAGGTAAATTAAAATGGATGAACTATACATGTCAGTTGAGCGTATTAATTTTTTAAATCCTATTTTACATTACGGCATCCAAGAGGGATTACACAGGCTTTAATTTTTGAATGTCTGGTTTATGGCTTTTCATCCACAACACCTTCACTTTTAATAATTCCAGAAGCATCTGAATCACCAAGACAGTGTTTTTTTTGAAGGCTAAATTAGACCATTTAGGAAATAGTGGTTGTTTTTGTAACTTATTCTGTTTGAATCTATGTCTTGTTTTGTTGCTAGTAGAGATCTTCAGGTCAGTAGCCTTCAACAACCAGTATCCAGCATTATTCTGGTCCTTTGTACGTAAGACAGCGTTGAATAGGAACAACCTTCCACATGGAGCTGAGTCGGAGGCGTATATTAAGGGATGTAACCTCCGAGGTCGGGGAATGTTATCACCAAATGGCAGGAGTGAAATGCCAGCCATTTCTTCTGCATGTTTAACCACGAAAGAAGACGACCCCGTCTCAGACCTTTCCCTGCTGTCTCTCTTCTCCTGTCACTTGTGAAAAGGCCGTCGTGGCGTTCCCTGGAAAAAGCCCTTGGAGCGGACCTGGGTTCTGGCCCTGAAAGTGCGGGAGTCTTCTGCTCCCCCTGCCACAACTGCTGTGTGTCTTCATTATGTTAAATATTGCTTCCTTTGCGTGCAAGGCTTGACCAAGAGAGATAACGATGTTTACCTGAGTTGATTTTAATTCCCTTTCACATTGAGGAAGCTGGGATATTAGGTGCATCAGCAGGTTTGAGGGGGCAGATGCATCAGAATGTTAAGGGACTCCATCAGCAAAATGTAGACCCAGTTCGCAAAGTTGGTGTCTGTGCAATGACTGCATTGGCATCACTGGATTTGTCTCAGTTCAAGTGGAACATCTCATTAGCTTCTTTTCTTAGAAAGTTTATCTGTGTAGCAAGATTCTGGTGGCCTTTGTCCTCCAGTCATGGAGAGGCAGATACAGATCAGGGAGGGTGGCAGTCTGCCTCAACAGTATTTATTCCTGAAAACAGTATTTTGCTTTGCACAACTGTGTCTTAGAAACTTTCCATGTAAGCAAAATACTTCTATGATGAAAACAAGCAGACTTGGTAAATTCAATGACCAGCAACACCCTTCAATTAACATTTTCGCTTGGTTATCTTTAGTTGTCACTGGCCGCCGTTGTGAAGCACAGAAAAACCAAAGCTTCACTGTGTGGGCAGAGCTCGCTTCCTGAAACACTGGGAATGGGCAAAGGGATGACAGAGCAGCAAATGCTGGGATACAGGCAGCAAAGCATCCCTGCATCTGGGGGAGCAAAGCCATCCTGTCCTGAACCTCTGAACTCTTGGCTTTGCACCATGAGTTTGCAGCTGGTCAGTGCTGGAGAAAAGTCTCATTCATTTCCTTTGCTGATATAGGAGGTGATTCAAATTTCATGGAATTCTGGATACTGAAAGAGTTAATGTAGAATTAGGAAGCCTCATCCTCTGCTCTGTGAGGTGTGCTCTGCACTGTCTGTGTATTACAGCTTTCTTTCTTGTTTTCCCCCTTCAGACAGGCAGAATTGACAAGTCCTACCCGACAGTGTGTGGCCACACGGGACCGGTGTTGGACATAGATTGGTGTCCTCATAATGATCAGGTCATCGCCAGTGGCTCCGAGGACTGCACTGTCATGGTAAGTGGATTTAATTTCTCTCACGTTTGCTTCATGCTCAAAATGCTGCTGCACAAGACGCTTGTATTTCTAAAGAGATCTCTGCTGATGCCAAGGGTGGAGTCCTTGCTGATGTGAGAGTGGCCATGGGTGTTCTGCAGATCACGTTTGGTCTCGCCTTAGGAAATGATGCTGTCTTGGCTGCAGGACCTAGCTAAAAATTGGAGCAAAATAACGGAGCAAGCTTTATTACTTGCAGAACAGCAGAATTTGGACTCATAACTGGCACTTTCTTCTTAACCTTGTGTTGGAAGAGGTGCAATCTTAAACTTCCGAGAAGAATCTCTTAAGCATTTTGAGTAACGGGCTTGGCCCTTGTCTTCCTGGCTTTATATTCAGTTGCTTTTCCATTTTTTCTTCCCCTGGGGATTTGTCTGATGTTTGAGGTGACCAAAGAGAAGGAGGAGTGCCAGTCAGTGGTGAGGTTTCTTGATTTGTAGTGCTTTGCAGAAGGCTGAGATAGTTCCTTACCTCAAATATCCTAATGGATGTAGTGGTGTGTGTTGGGAAGAGGTGGGAATTGGAGGGTAACCAGCCCGTGAGGTTTCAGAATTGCTTCAGTCTTTGATTTAAGAGTGACACTTTAATGTTTTCCGATATCTACGGGTTGTGAGTGGGTGTCAAAAGGGTCTTTTTGATAAATAAATAAAAAATAATCCAAATTCTGCACCTGCCAACCTTGATCCTGAGACCTGTTTTACCTCAGTCAGAGCCCACTGAACAATAGCCGACCTTGCTCCATGATGGATGTGGAATCCCGTGTATGCAAACACAGCAGAATAAGTGAAAGAAAATCCTTGTAAGATGAAATAATGCCAAATAACTTCAGTGATCTTTGGCCATATTTAGAAATGCTGTAGGCTGAATGTTATATTGAAATCTTATTATAGATCATGTCAGATAAATTCCTTTGCTTCTGTTCATCGTTAAAATGTTTGGGAGGGGATTCATCCCAAGAGGCTTTTCTTGGGACAGCTCTTGCCTGTGATCTCTCAGTCTTGGAAGCTGAAGCATGTTAACAAATGTACTATATTTAATATTAAACAAAACAACCAGCTTCTGTGTTTGTAATGTTCACTACTGGGCCAGAACTAAGCTTTGAAGGATGCAGGAACGTTCCTTCAGAAACCAGGGTCCAGAAGGGCTGCGAGTCAGAAGGAACGGTTTCTGAAACATGAGCATCAACAGAAGTGGGCGACGTGAAGGTCCATAAAGCAACATAAGTCTCTAATCCGAGTGCAATGAGAAGTATGTTGTGAGGCTCCAGAGGGATTGAATTATGTAGAAAAACCAACAGTGTTCAATTACAAGTTGTCCAAATGCTCCTGGTGGAGTCACAAACTGACTGCGAGTGTCTGAGCCTATGACTGCACAAACAAGCTCTGTGGGGCTTAGGTTCGTGGTGGGTTGTCTGCTTGGCGTTTGCTGCTCTTCCGCCCACACTGGAGCAGGGGACGAGCTTCCCCTCTGTCCCTGGAGGCACCACACGTGGTCAGACACTGCGGTGTAGCTGGCTGTGAGTTTGCTCGCTCATGTTCATGTATAGTACCTGTTGGTGTGACCGTTTCTGGAGTGGAAGGCAACAAGCAGCTGGGAAGGTGGAGTAATTGGGTCCTTGCTGCGCTTGAAGGAACAAACACAGCACCTCTTGATTTGGAAGATGTTAGGTGCGTGTTAGGTGGAGGTTTAAAATTCAGTGAAGCTGGGTGCTAACAGTAGTGATAGAGAAAGCGAAGGTGACGAGCTAAAGACTTAAGTTGAACCTCTTGTTAAGTATTGCATGACTTCTGATGGGGAGTCATAGAATCATCAAATTGTTTGGGTTGGAAGGGGTCTTAAAGCCCATCCAGTTCCACCCCACTGTGGAACCCATGGGCAGATACACCTCCCACTGGATCAGATTGCTCCAAGCCCCATCCAACCTGGCCTTCAACACCTCCGGGGATGAGGCAACCTGGGCCAAGGCCTCACCACGCTCACAGGAAAACATTTACTTCTAAGATCTCGTCTCAATCTCCCCTCTTGCAATTTCACACCGTTCCTCCTCGTCCTATCCCTGCCTTCCCTGATCAAGAGCCCCTCCCCAGCTTTCCCTCTCCACACAGCTTGCCAGCCACAAGGAATCATTTCACCTGCTCATTACACGATAACATACGGTTAGAAAGCCATCAGTTTTTATAGAATCATGGAATGATTTGGGTTGGAAGGGATCTTAAAGCCCATCCAGTTTCCCTACCATGGGCAGGGACACCTCCCGCTGGCTCAGGGGCTCCAAGCCCCATCCAACCTGGCCTGGAACCCCTCCAGGGATGGGGCAGCCACCACTGCTCTGGGCAACGTGGGCCAGGGACTCCCCCACCCTCTCAGGAAAATATTTATTCCCAAGATCTAAACTAAATCTTCCCCATTTCAGCTTAAACCCATTCCCCCTCATCCTCTCCCTGCCCTCCCTGATCAAGAGCCCCTCCCCAGCTTTCCTGGAGCCCCTTTCAGCACTGGAAGCTGCTCTGAGGTCTCTCCGGAGCCTTCTCTTCTTCCAGGCTGAGCAACCCCAACTCTCCCAGCCTGTCCTCGTCTGGGGGTGCTGCAGCCTTCGGATCATCTCTGTGTCCTCCTCTGGACTCTCTCTAACAATCCCTGTTGTTTGTGTGCTGAAATGATTGTCCCAGATCACTTGGGACAGTTGTTAGCTGGGCTGAAGAGCTGGAGTATGTAAAGAACAACCTTGGCCCAGCCTGTTTGGAAACAAACTGGATGAGCTAATGAACCTTCCCATTTTTAATTGTTTTTTTCTTTTTTTTCTGTTCTGGCACGGGTAGTTTAGCATCCTGTTTTCTTATTTTTTTTAATAAAAGTTTTGGAGTTCTACTTCCTGAGCAGCCTGTCACTGCAGAAACTCATCTTACTTTAAAGGATACGCGGTTGCTCATCAGCTCTGAGCTCTTTATTAGCCCACATGAAATGAGAAAAAGTGATGCGGTAGAGGAAATCACGTGGCTTTCTGCAGAAGTGCCAGCTGCGGTTAAAAAACTACCTTCTGCGTTTAAAGCCCATCTGTGCCTTGGCACTCAAGGATTTAGGATCTTACCCTTTGCCACAACAGATCTCATCGGCGTCAGCTGGACATGTATTGAGGGAGAGAGCATGGCCTTGAGATGCAATCTAACTGTCGTCTCCGAGATAAAGAGGACTGATTCCCTGCAGCCCTATCTCTGAACTGTCTGCAGCCCTCGTGGCGTTGCACAAGGAAGGCTCGCTTGGCCCTTTCAGAAACTAAGAGCGCTTTCATAGGTGTAAAATACCAGATTTGTAGAAGGTGGAAATACCCTGTGAGCTGCGTATACGCCTTGAGCAGATATTGTATTTGAGATCATTAGAGGAGGGGTTGAACTAAGGGATAGGGAAGGATCTTTTTTGATACTGCTGGTGTTTGGAGCTGGGACAGCTTTAGAGGTTTGGCTGTGTGCAGCTGCATTGAGATGTTCTTCTGATGAAATGCTCTTGCTAGGTGTGATCTGACTGCTTCAAGTGATACTCTCTTTCATTCTCAGTACCTGAAGGGGCTACAAGAAGGCAGGGAGGGACTGTTTACGAAGGCTTGGAGTGATAGGACGAGGGGCAATGGGTATAAACTGGAGAGGGGCAGATTTAGACTAAACGTAAGGAGGAATTTCTTCACGATGAGAGTGGTGAGGCCCTGGCCCAGGTTGCCCAGTGAAGTTGTGGCTGCCCCATCCCTGGAGGTGTTCCAGGCCAGGTTGGATGGGCCTTGGGCAGCCTGAGCCAGTGGGAGGTGTCCCTGCCCATGGTGGGGGTGTGGAACTGGATGATCTTTAAGGTCCCTTCCAACCCAAACTATTCTGTGATTCTATGATTTTGCTGTCACATCTGATGCATTCATAAATGATGTGGACATAGTAAAGAAAAAGATGGTTGGGGACAATATATAAGTCAGCTCACTCTTACCAGACCTTTGTGCAGGTTATGGTGCCAGTGGATAAAAGCATGTCACTGAGACTGGCAGGGGAAAAGTAGAATGGACTCCTCCAAAATACCGCCTGCTTTCTTCTCTGGGGGAACGTAGGCTTGTGGAGGAGCGGATGGTCTTCCTTCATCCCACGCTGGGTATTCCTTGGACGTGCGTTGGCCTCTGTCCCCTCCTGCCCTTGCCAGTTGGAGTGCAAAGCCAACAGATTCCTTTTGAGTTGGCAAATGCAACTTCCTTGAAGTGGTTTGAGACATAAAGAAACACTTGTAGTCTGCAAGCGTTTCAGTATTTCCTCTTTATGCCTTGTTCTCCGGAACGTGGCCCATTTCATGTGTCCAGAGAGCCCTAATCAGAGCAGCAATGCGATGTGGGTAATGTTTGCTGATTCCTTGCTGAACTTCTTTCCTCTTTTGCATAAGAGTGGGACGGGGAGTCCCCATCTCCTCCACTCCAAATTGCTCTCAGAAGGACCTCCTTTAAAACATGCAGATACCTTCTGTAGTGTTCTCTATGAAGAATGATTTTCTTGTGCCAGCAAATAAGGAATTACTTAAATATTCATGCTTGATGTTCTGCTGAATGACTGTAATGCACTGCGGGGCTTTTAATTCAGCTGGGAAGGGTTTGATTCTATTAAAGCTTTAGATGGTATCAGATGGCCTTTCTCAGGTATGGAAAAATTGCTTCATCAGAAGGTGAATACTAATGAGTTTGCATGTAATGGCCAGAGTAGAGTTGTTTTGGTGGAGCAAATTGCTTCAGTAATTAAACCAGAGCCTTTGCAGTGACCTGGGACACCGACCCGATCGCAGACAGTTAAGATGTGGTACCAGGATAGGATGAACGAGGACTGATTTGCTGTGGAGAGGGTCTTGCATCTATGAAAAATGGATGCATAAAGCGCCTTTTCCTGCAGCTATATGAGAGCAGGGGTTTGAGAAAACCAAGGGCTCAAACTCATTTGTTTCTTCACGTAATATAGACTTAGGAATTAGTGCTGTTTCTAGAATTTGACTTACTCTTCTCTGCAGGTTGGTGCAGAGCCAGGCTTTTGATTGTCTTTGAAGCATATTGAAAAAGTGCAGAAAAAGTTTGTTTGATTGTCTTCCTCACACGCTGTTTGTGCAAAAGCTTTCCCTCCTCCTCTTCCTCCGAGACCCAAACCTTTCCACCCCAGTGTGACTTCACTTCCTCCATCACAAACAAACCAGCCACGGTAACTTAATAGAAACCCACAAAACTGAAATAACCCCCAACAACCCCAAACAACTGGGAGAGCTCAGAAGCTGTTACTGATACCCAGGTAATCTTGCACTATTTCAAGGTTTCCTTTTTGTCCCCCTGTGGAGTCCGCATCTCCTGCAGGTTGGGTCACGCATCCAAAGCGAAAGTTCCTTCCTTTGCCCTGCGCATCCGATCCCATCCCACGCTGAAGGCAGGCACCCCACCCCGTGCAGGAATGAGTGGGCCAGGGCTCTGGGGAGCACACCCCGACCCTTCACACTCCTAGCTGCTTTTTGCAATACCAGGCAGGATTATTAGGTCAATAGTTGCTGTAATCTGCAGGGGATTACACTGGTCTGCAGCTGCTGGAAACTATAGGGGCTTTCCCTTAGAGAAAGAAAAAAATCTGCCTGTCCTCCAGAGATTTTAAAAACTCCTTTTCATTGTTTTTTTGCCTCTGATTTCTCCTTTTCCTCTCCCACCCTCTGCACTCGCTGGCTTATGTTTAAACTTGGAGGGTTTTGGCACGCAAGATACTTCGCTATGAAGCTGTGCTTGCAGAGAAGATCCCTGCACTATTCCCAGCTGGAACAATGGAGAACAGGAACGGGAATTGCTGGGAGCCCATCCGTTTGCTCTGGCTGCCCATCGGCAGGGAGGAAGGTTGGCTGCAGCTGCAGGTAGAGAAGCTGCTCTGACCTGGCTGCTGTCCCTGCATGGCTTTTCTACAGGTCACGTTTGGCCGAGAAGTTCATGCTGCTCTTTTTGTGAATAAATTCCATTTTCAAAGCTTCCCTCACAAAGAGGGAGGCTGAATGAGTAGGGACAGGTCAGTTTATCACACCACTTCTCTCAGGGACAGAAATGGCTGTGTTTGTCAAGGCTTGATGTTTTTAAGGGCTCCTCAAGACTCTGGAATAACCAGATGTCTGGCTTCCTGCTTAATCCTCGGTGTAACACCAGCTTACATAGGTCAGTCTCGACTGTCATGACCTTTTCATCTAGTGGAGAAGTGGGTTTGGTGTTTTATCCGTTTCTCATCCCCACATCAACTGTCCCCCAGCATCTGCCTGCCAGGTGGAACTGTCAGATGGAAGCTGCTCGTGTGGAGCATCCTCTACCCCTGCTCTGCTGGGCACCTCCTGGCTCTCCTGCATGGCCTCTTCTGCTGGGGACTCCTAGCTCTCCTGTTCCCTTTCCAACTTTCTCACTGGTTTGGGTAATACCACTTTCCTTCAGTGTTGGATTGGTGCTTACAGCTTTGAGGAGCTGGAGGTGATCCATCAGAGAGACCAACGTGCAGTTGTGTTGTAAAGTGCAGGTACCAGGTTTAGCAGACTACCCTTAAAGTTCCCCTGGCAGCAGACGTGTTTTAAACTGTTGCTGCTGTTGGGTTGTTGTTCCCTGACTGGTAAGAGGAAAGCTGCTTCTATAAAGCTGCTGTGTGGCCAGCAGGGTGAAGGAGGGGGTTCTGCCCCTCTGCTCTGCTCTGGTGAGACCTCACTGGGGTCCTGCATCCAATTCTGGAGCCCTTAGCCCAGGAGGGACATGGGGCTGTTGGAGCAGGACCAGAGGAGGCCACGGAGATGATCTGAGGTTCAGAGCACCTCTCAGGCGAGGACAGGCTGGGAGAGTTGGGGTTGTTCAGCCTGGAGAAGAGAAGGCTCCGGAGAGACCTCAGAGCAGCTTCCAGTGCTGAAAGGGGCTCCAGGAAAGCTGGGGAGGGGCTCTTGATCAGGGGGGTCAGGGAGAGGACGAGGGGGAATGGTTTTAAGCTGAAATGGGGAGGATTTAGTTTAGATCTTGGGAATAAATATTTTCCTGAGAGGGTGGGGGAGTCCCTGGCCCAGGTTGCCCAGAGCAGTGGTGGCTGCCCCATCCCTGGAGGTGTTCGAGGCCAGGCTGGATGGGGCTTGGAGCCCCTGATCCAGTGGGAGGTGTCCCTGCCCGTGGTAGGGAAGCTGGATGGGCTTTAAGATCCATTCCAACCCAAACCATTCCATGATTCTATAAAAACTGATGGCTTTCTAACCGTATGTTATCGTGTAATGAGCAGGTGAAATGATTCCTTGTGGTTGGCAAGCTGTGTGGTGTTCCAGCACAGACTTCCGAGACCTCGCTGTGGCTGCAGCCACTCGCAGAGCTGGTGTCGAGTTGGCAGTGAGCAGCACGACATCCTCCTTCTCCCGACTGAACAGCTCCAATTTGCAACACAGCTTAAAACTTGATTGCTATTTAAGCCTTGGGTTATGTCGTTTTATTACTAGTGCTGTTCCATCAGGCAGGAAGAGAGAGATTTTCAGCATTTGGAGAGAAATTGCCTCTGAGGTTGTGTGTCCATCACAGGTCATTCCTCCTGGAATGCTGAGGATACCAGGAGGGATAGCATTGAGAGCTGTGTGAGTGACAAGTGAAATCATTTGAGGGTTATTTAGAGGTTGAGCTGGTATGTGCTGAGAGTTTTTGCATCTCGGTGGGGTTTATTTCAGCAGCAGCCAGCCCTGCAAGAAGGGAGAAACTGGGATTAGCATAAAAATCCATGTCACCCTCACGCATGTCTGTCTGCCTGGCTTCCGAAATCCGCTCTCAGCTCTCATCTGCTGGCTCTGACAGCTTGCTTGGGCACCGTGGGCAGGGTCTGGCAAGCCCTGTTCCTTAACTCCAGAAAATCAAACAATAGAAGATGCAGGAACTGTGCTCTAATGCTGCCACCTATCTATAGGCAGCTATAATTGCTCACTGATGAGCCCTCTATTTAATTTTTTACTACCCTAAATGTAGGTCAGATTCAGTTCAAAGATGATTCTCCGATGCTGAATTGCAGGAATAGTTTTGGTAGGGCTGATCCTGCCTTGGGGCATGGGGTGATGGGTTTGGTCTCTCCCATCCCTGGTCCCTGCCAGTTGCAGAAGCTGCCTCCTCCAGTGCATAAACCTCCTTTGGCTCCGCAGCTGGAATTTCAGTGCTCTGCGATGCTCGGGGGTCTGTTCTGTTCCTCCTCCTGGGGGTGCTTGCAGCAAGATTGTGTAACCGAGCAGGCAAGGAGCAAACAGGCAGTTTTTGCTGCATTCCTGCAATGCCAACTTGGGCTACTTCAGCCTTTCCCAGGACCAGACTGCTCTGAAAGGAGGCTCTAAATGTAATAGGAAAACTAATTGCTAGCGTTTCTAAAGAAATAAAAAATCAGTGCAGCTATAGCAGCAGCATTGTTCCTCCAAGGGAAAAGCATGATTTGAAAAGACAGCAGCTTATTCAGGTGGAATTTGGGGTGCAAGGTGGTTTGAATCCATCTCAGGCAGTGTCTGACGCAGATGGATCTCTGGACACAGCCATAACGGGGCATTTGCAGCCTAAGTAGCCAGTGTTTCTTTCTGTGCTGGCAGCGTGAGGTAAGAAGGGTGTTACGTACAGATCAGCCGAAGGTTTATTGGTGGCTGGAAATGATTCCCTCCACATTTCTCTCTTCCTGTTTATATCGGGAAGTGACAACTCTCTGCCATGGAGCAGGATGCAGGAAGCAAACAGGTAGCGTGCTTTTCAAAGAGGATGGCCCTTGGCTAACCATCTTTCCTTTCCTCTTTCCAGGTGTGGCAGATTCCCGAGAATGGACTCACCCTGTCCCTGACAGAGCCGGTGGTAGTGTTAGAAGGCCATTCCAAGAGAGTTGGCATTGTGGCGTGGCATCCGACGGCACGCAACGTGCTGCTCAGTGCAGGTACGGTGTCTCAGCGCCGTGGAGTCAACAAGTATTTCTCCCTCGCGTTTTGCTTGCACATCGGGTATTTTGGAGAAGGGCTTGTTGACTCCTTTTCCTTTTTTCCTCTCCTAGCTGCTTAGAGCCAGTGAATCTCAAGATAAGGGCACTGAACACTGGTACATGTGGCTCGCAGCCACCTCCTTATTTTAGCCTTTCATTACCTTCAGTTGACAGGGGCGAGAACCAGTAGGTTGTCTGGAGGCATGAATTACAGCAATAAAATTCTTCTGGGCTTTATTTGATCTGCAGATTTTATCCACTGATAACTATGTACTTCTGCACTCTCCTCATCCTTGTGTTTATATACTTTTATAAAAGACCCAAGTGTTTCTCCTTCATGCCGGTCCCTGCAAAGTATCGCAGAGTCTGGCTGTTCCTCCCACATACTTCGATTTTCAAAATTATCTGCTTGACTGTACAGTCTGTGCAGTGAGATCCTTCTGAGCGCTGTAAAACAGTCAACATCATTATGGGAATGAAATGGAGAAGTCATTACCCATTAGCACGATCTTCGACTTTCATAGCATGACCTTTTGGTTGCAGCCCAATAAAAGGAGTAAATCCTTTCAGCTGGGCTGTCAGATGAGCTGGTGTTTTCTGGGGATAGAAATGCCTTCCAAGGTACCAGTTTGATCTGGTTTCTCCAAAAATGTCCAACTTGCAGATCTTGTGGCAGGCAATGTGATGAAACTCAGTGTGAGAACATACAAAAGGAGGAGGTGGTTCTTCCATAGCTTCCTCAGACTCAAGCATCAAGATGTGTGGTGTCCAGGCACTCTGGCCAGGATTACTCCTGAGAAACACAGAGGAGAGGGGATGCTGTTAGATCACTGCAGTCTCCAGGATTCCTCCTGGTGACAATAAACTGGTTTGGGATGTCTTTCATGCCCTTTGGGAGTTGGGATTGTTATATTTTGCCTCATTATGTGTTTTCACCTCTCCAGAGTTTCACCTCTCGAGAGGCCTAGGACAAATTACTCAGTCAGGCATTGTGGGTTCCTTCCCTTACGTGGTCCTCCTATCCTTTATTTCGCTGTCATCTTGTCTCAGGCTTTATTCTTTATCCTCTTGCTGTCTGGCCCTTGAACAAAACCACCTGCCTGATGGTTGTAGTCCTTGTGAAACTGCTGAACTCAGCTTTGCCGCCTGCCATTCTTTTTTTCTCCGTTGTTCTGCAGTTTCTCCTGCTGCCACTTCCCTATTCTCCATCCGTGTCACTGTTACTCTTTCTGCCGCCAATCTCTCTGACCTGAGAAGGTGTATGGAGTTGTGAGAACATCATCTCTTTGCCCTTGACACCTTTTGCTCTGTAGTCCTGCAGTTGAACCAAGATGCAGGAGCTCCCACACGAAGCTCCTACAGTAACAGTGGCCAGGACACACTTTACCAGATCTCCTTCAGCGGCATCAGTACCTCCTGGTTGTCCCTTCAGCTTCGTCTCTGCCAGGGCCCTCTCCTGGCCCTCCTGCCCACCCCATGCGTGTAGGCAGCGTGTTGGTTGAGATGGTGACAGTGTATGGGAGCAGTGATCAAATGCTGCTGCAGAAACTGCCTTTGGGGCAGCTACAGCACTCTGAGAAGGGGCTCGGTGCTTTCACGCGAGGAGTTTCATGCCCTCTCTGTCTGCTTCATCCCTGCTCTGAGCCTATGTTTAAATGAGGATGTGCTACTTGGGGCTTCGTGTACGTGATGGTACGCAGAGTGTGTTCACGTCAGCATCTGAGGCTTTGGAGCTGCAGCAGATTTTATCCCTTGGTCCCTGCTGCTGCTTTTTTCCTACTGTATACACCAGAGTTGTGACTTTAGCTGTTATTTTCTCTTTTAGGTTGTGATAATGCAATCATCATCTGGAATGTGGGCACAGGTGAAGCCCTCATAAATTTGGATGACATGCATGTGGATATGATTTACAACGTGAGCTGGAATCGCAACGGCAGCCTCATCTGTACAGCTTCCAAAGACAAAAAAGTTCGAGTTATTGACCCCAGAAAGCAAGAAATCATTGCTGTAAGTTTAATTAAAGAAGCAACTGGGTTTCACTCCAGCAGAGAGTTAGCAGGAGCGTATAGAGAAAGAACATTTTTGCCTTTATACCATGTTTAGTCATGTTTTTCAAAGTGAGGGAAAAATTACAGAAGGGATGGTAGTGGCTGATGGATTTGTCTGGTTTTATTGGGATTAGTGTTTGAACTAGGATTTTAGGGCTCAGTTTTAAAACCTGCAGGACTGTAATTCCACATCTAATCCTTTTGTATAATTACAGTTCCAAAGTTGTGTATGCAAAGTGGAGGTTTAGCAGCCTGCTTATGTGTCGTAGCTTGTGAAGAAGTCTTCCCCCAGCTTTGCAAGGGTCTGATAGGCAAAGCTGAAATGAGCCAGGAAGGACCATTTCTTTTGTAGTTTAGTGATTGGGTTTTTCCCTCAAGTGTAGGGCAAAGATAGCTGGGTGTTGCTCTGTGTAGTCGGCATCCTGCATGGAGGAGCAGTGTGTCCTGCCAGGGGTTCCGTGCAGCCGGAAGAGCAGCCCCCACCAGGTGGGCTTCCTATTCCTTATTAGAGGCTAATCTGTAAATCTCTTTTAGGAGAAAGACAAAGCCCACGAGGGAGCCCGACCCATGCGAGCCATTTTCCTCGCTGATGGAAACATCTTCACAACTGGCTTCAGCCGCATGAGCGAACGGCAGCTTGCCCTCTGGAATCCCGTAGGTTCCTGGCCCATTACTACTTTCTGTTGTAACATCTGTGGAGTTACGAGCCCAGACCTGCAGAAACCCTCTAGTTTCATGGTTCATGAACTTGGCCATGTTCCCTCTTCCATCCACTGCCCGCTCCCGCGCGGGCTTCCTGTGCCAGAAGGTGTTGCCGTTATTTAGATGTTCACTCAGTAAAGGAAATGAGTTCTCTTGTACCAATCTCTGCCTCGCCAAGAGCAGTGATGGAGCTGGGAGCTGCACATTTGAGGTGTCTGAGATGATGTACACAGCAAGCCGAATAGCTGCGTGAAGGTCGCTTCATTCTATATGTTATATGTGCGAAGTGACTCAGTAACAATCCTGTCACCCCGGCACACGACACTCACTAATGTGACTATGTCACATCTCTCCCTCAACTTTGTGAATTATCTGCTTTTATTGCATTTTGTGGTTAAAATGTCCTTGGGGAATGAGTAACATTTACAGCGTTTGTTATGGTAACAGGCAGATCCATCAGGGTGTTGAAGACACCGCCGAGAGTTCCACTAGCTACATATCACTGTTAATAATTTGGATGCTGAATTAACAAGAGCTTTTCCCTTCCTTTTTTAACATCATTGTTCTGTTTCCAGAAAAACATGGAAGAGCCAATAGCCCTTCATGAGATGGACACCAGCAACGGAGTTCTGCTGCCGTTCTATGATCCAGACACCAACATAATTTACCTGTGTGGCAAGGTAAAAAGAAGCTTTTGGAATGACAAGGCTTGTTGAGGGGCAAATTCCTGTTGAATGAATGATGCCTTTGAAATGAATCCCCATGTGTCTCTATAACCAAAAAATCAACACTGCTGCGATGGTCAGGGCTACAGAAATAGGGCTGCTCTGAAGTCAGTGTGGTCCTCACGCAGCAGGGCCATCTAGAGAGGCTGTGAAGTCTGCCCTGTAAAGGTCTGTATGTAGCTGCGTGTTTCTTTGAGATGGATCTGCTTAGACAAAAGTGCTCTTCACGTAACAAGTCCAATACCGTCATCAAAACATCTCTTGTTGGTATTGACTCAAACTATTGTATGTTAGTGTGAGAGGAAGGGACATTTCAGATGTTATCCTTTTTGTGCTTGAAGATGATGGAGCATGTGGCAGCGGTTACTGTAATTTTGTGGCGTTAAATAATAGAAAAATGGCATCACATGCTCCTTTCTAAAAGCAATTTGTAGGCATTAAGTGCTCTGAAGTGCCTGCTTCTGATGCCGCAGCTTTGGACTTCGTACAAATAGGAGCCGAAACCAAGATGAATGAGTAATTACAAAGGAGGATCCAGAGAAGTACATTCAAGCATCCCATCTTTGTAGACAGCTAATGAGAAATACATGTTTTATATCTGCGGCTTCTTCTGTTGTTCCAGAGATGCTAGCGTAGGAGAATTGCCTGGAATCTAAGAGAAACTGGTTTCTAGCCTTTCTGCCTGGCCGTGGCAGAACATTTAGGTTTTTCACAGAGGAGATGTGGAAGCTGAGACACCCCCAGTCTTGAAGCAGGAGCTCAGGTCACTGTACCACAGTGTTTTGACGAACAGCACTGAGAAACAGTTCAGTGACTGTAGTTGGATTACTGTAAGGATCCGCTGGTGCTGTGTGGATGGCGAGAACACAGCTGTGTGCTCTCTGAGAGCCGTTGCTGTGAGCAGCCTGAGATGAGGCATAGTCAGCTGGGAAGCAAGGGAAGTTACAGCCTGAAAAAAATATAGCAGTGCTCTGTGACGGTATTCCTAGAAGGAAAGGCTGAGACTGAAGAGCGAGACTGGTGGCTGCCTTGCCTAGCAGGGAGCGGGCGGGTAGGCGCGGGGAACGCTGGCTCCTCCAGGCTCTGGAATGGTCCTTGTTTCCTTTCTCGCAGGGTGACAGCAGCATTCGCTACTTTGAGATCACGGATGAATCCCCCTACGTTCACTACCTCAACACCTTCAGCAGCAAAGAGCCGCAGAGGGGCATGGGGTTCATGCCAAAGAGGGGCCTTGATGTGAACAAGTGTGAGATTGCCAGGTAAGGAGAGGGGCTGTCGGGGTAGGTGGTGGCATAGCCAGACACCCTGTCACGAGTTCTGCCCTTCAGGAATGCGGAGATCAGCCGCTGGGCATCAGACTCTGCTGTTGGGAGGACCTCTCTGCAGTGTTTGTTGGAACTTGTGACAATGAAGCGATGCTTGTAGTGGGCATAACACCATATAACCTCAAAATACGCTGGGAGACTTAGGCTGAGTCTGTTAGAAAGGAGTGAGGGATGTTTAGCAGAATGCATTGTCTGCAGAAAACTTAGCATCAGGTTGGTTACAGCCTACACTGTCAACATATCATTGATGAACTTCTGGTGCCTGATACCAGTCTGCAACTTGTACACAGCAACTGGCTTGGAAGCTGGTTTCAGGAATTTGGGAAGTAATTAAAGCAGCAATACAGTGACCAGAGTGCAGCTTTGATTCAGAAAACATGGCAAAGGAAGAAGGCACTTCAGGAAAGGTGGTTTATATCACTGCAACAGCTCCTGGCACACCAGTGGTAGGGAACACGATGGATGTTGCTGCTGAAGCCTTTCGATGCTCGTTTGATTATTCATGAAAGCAGGAGCCCCTGAAAGGGAGCAGAGCCTGTGCTTGCCTGGAGCACATGAATATTCCAGCGTCAGTGCCCGGTGGCCAGGCTGAAGATGTTGGAGTTGCGGCACTGGCCCAAAGCAGGACTGCAAGGGGTGACAGGAGCATGGAGACTGCATGTGTGAGCAGTGAGCAGGCTGGCTAGTGCGTACCTGTAAATCACTGGTGTGGGGCTGGTCTCGATGGTCTGAGCCGGAGCTGAGCCTTTGTCACAGCCCCTTCTGCCCAGAGTGTGACCCAAACCAGGCTATGATTCTGTGAAGAGGAGCAACGAAGCTGGTGAGGGGCTGGAGAACAAATCTTACGAGGAGTGGCTGAGAGAGCTGGGGTTGTTTAGCCTGGAGAAGAGGAGGCTGAGGGGAGACCTTATTGCTCTCTACAACTACCTGAAAGGAGGGTGTGGAGAGGAGGGAGCTGGGCTCTTCTCCCAAGTGACTGAGGACAGGACAAGGTGGAATGGCCTCAAGCTCTGCCAGGGGAGGTTCAGGCTGGATATCAGAAAAAAATTCTTCACGGAAAGAGTCATCGGGCACTGGAACAGCTGCCCAGGGAGGGGGTCGAGTCACCTTCCCTGGAGGTGTTTAAGGGACGGGTGGATGAAGTGCTTAGGGACATGGTTTAAGGGAGTGTTAGCAATGGTTGGACTCGATGATCCAGTGGGTCCTTTCCAACCTGGTGATTCTATGATTCTGTGAAGTCCCCCAGTACCTAAGAGGGGGGCTCTGCACACATCCAGGTGGTTTCCTCCAGCCCTTTCAAGTCCTAACGCAGCCGAGTTGCGATTCTTTAGAGTTGCTCATGTTCCTTCTCCTCTGTCTCCTGATATGCTGCTGTGCAGGAGCGACAGAACCAAGGCCTCCTTTGCACAACGTCTTGGCTGTCCTCACATCTCTCACACCTTTTCTATCTCTTTGAAAGGTTCTTCAAGCTTCACGAGAGGAAATGCGAGCCCATCATCATGACGGTTCCTCGAAAGGTGAGTACTACCTCCTGGTTACATGGTTTGAAGCCAGCTCATGCCTTCCAGCCCCAAACTACTTGATCGATTCATTTCTTCTGGCTTGCAGTCGGACCTCTTCCAGGATGACCTGTACCCTGATACGGCTGGCCCAGAAGCAGCTCTGGAAGCAGAGGAGTGGTTTGAGGGGAAGAATGCTGATCCCCTTCTCATCTCCTTGAAGCACGGGTACATTCCAGGCAAGAACAGGGATCTGAAGGTGGTCAAGAAGAACATACTGGACAACAAGCCTGCCGCAAACAAGAAAAGCGATCTCATAAATGCTCCAAAGAAAGCAGCTGATGCCTCAAACCCCGTGAGTAAATTCACAAGCTTTTGGGATAGTGGCCTGAAATATGACTACCAGGGCTTTGCATCTTCAGAAGTAGTCATAGCAAAGTTCAGGCATGTCTGGTAGCTGTTCAAGGCCAGGTTGGATGGGGCTTTGAGCAACCTGTTCCAGCGTAAGGTGTCCCTGGCCATGGCAGGGGGGTTGGAACTGGATGATTTTTAGGGTCCCTTCCAACCCAAACCATTCTATGATTCTGTGAAGCGATGGCTGTCAGTCAGGTAGGTCCTTACACGCTGTTAAAGAGCAGATATTGGCCCAGTATGTCCTTCAGGCTTGCACTGCTGCCTCTGCCAGTGCTGGTCCATGCCCTGAGCATCACAAACCACCCTCACCTTGGGCACACCCACAGCTTGTGAAAATCCAGTTTCAAGGAGCCCCTTGCTTTGAAAGCTCCCATCTGCAGAGCATATCCTGCCAGCTCTCCTGACCGGTACACATCTTGTCTTGCAGCAAAACGAAGCCAAATTGGATGAGATTTTGAAAGAGCTGAAATCTATAAAAGACATGATCACCAACCAAGACGAGCGCATTTCCAAGCTGGAGCAGCAGATGGCAAAGATCGCGGACTGAGCGGGGCGAGCGCTGGCCCTGCCGCCAGCCCAGGCACATTCCAGTTACCCAGTTCGGCAAGCAGCAACGTGCAGCATTCCAGTACGAGCTTTCCTGTTCTCCTAAATTCACGTCAACGAGAGCCGATGATTAAAAGCCAAGCTTTTTAGTGAAACATTTTTTTTTTCCTGATGTTTTAATGAATTTCTGTGACTGTGTCAAACAAGTCAAAAAGAATAAGTGCTACTTTTACAGTCTTTTTTTTTTTTTTTCCAGATGTTACGAATTCTTGAAAACAAATCCATTCTGACTTTCAATGTTGTGCCCAAATATCTTTTTCTAGATGTAGGGACCAATGCCACATTTGTTCTTAACCATTTTTTAAAGTTGCCAAAAAAACACAACAAAAAAAAAAAGTTGCTTTTTATTTTTCTTATTTGCCACTTTGCAGTATTTGTGTTTGGAATGGAAAGGGACAGCACTATGTGTGTGCGTGTGTGTGCGCGCGTGGTGGGTGTTTATACTGTGCAGAGAACAAAACCGAAGCTATTTTGTATAAATCTTCCATTTCAAACAATCAGAGCGGTTTCCTTTGCGGTGTGACCGAGGCTGCTGCTGGGACCCCTTCGAGATTGTCCAAGCTGCCTTTCCTGCCTCCCTAAACCCATTGTCTGACAGTTTAAAACCTGAAAATAGTTCTGAATGAGGCAATTCATGCCATAAAAAGCCTCTCCTCCTTTTCCACCCTGCAGAACGTTTAAACTCGCATCATGTTTGCCCTTTTTAGAACAGTCCCATAGTTTGGATTCTTCTACCCATGTCCAGACGGGGATGTTTGATTTGCCTATTGTTTTATTTTAAGGCAGAATATGGTTTTTCACGTGTATCCATGGAGTGCAAGAAATGTTTTGACCTTTCTCCATGGCGTACAGAGTTCAAGTTGTGCTGTGAGAGCTGCAGGACCTCCATGGTCACCAGGGTCTCCGGGGTGTCCCCTGCAACCCTGCACCTCGCTGTAAATACTCGTTCAGAGCTGCTCCACCGCGCCCTTTGGCTTCAAGAAGCTTTTAAAAAACCTTGTGAGCTTTGCAGTTCTCTGCCCCCTCACGTTAGTGCTGGTGGTAGAAATTCAGACTCTGCTTCCAAAGCAGCGTTAGCTGTCGATAGGTGACTTTATCATCACGGTTCTCCAGAAACAAAATTCCAGTGTTATTTTTTACAGGTTTTTTTCCCCTCTTCCCCATCATTCCGGCCTCCCCATGCTGGAAAACTCTGCAGGAAATTCCTTGTTCCTGGATCAGATGAGTGACCTCCACCCCCAGTCCTCACCTGCACTCCCAGGCCTTTGCAGAGGTACTGGGGAGGGTGGTTTCCATCCCAGTTTGAAGAACTCGTTTCTCACCTGATCCTCAAGGAGAGACCCTGTGAGCATTCTGGGCTCTCACCAGCTCCTTGTGGAATTCCTTGGATGCCTCAGCTCCACAGAGCCTTGCTGGGGTGGGGTCTCCCCTGTGAGGAGGTGTCTGGATCAGGGATGGAATCCACCTCCAAGCTCTCCCTGGGTCCGTGCCACCCCTGCTGGCTGGATTGGTGCTTCCCAGCCAGCTATCCCCTCAGTGCCAGGACAGCGGTGACCCAACGGTGAATCCAAAGGGGAGCAGAGGCTGTCAGGTGTCCGCTAGCTGTGGGTTGAGGAGCCTCCCTGCCTCTCCCAGCTGAGAATCGATCCCTCACTGTATCCCCACCTGCGTGCACGTTTGTGTGCTTGGGAACCGCCGCACCAGAGCAGCCTCCCTCTGCCCAGGGCATCCCCGGCGGGGCTGCGTGTCCCTTCGTTCAGGCTGAAGTCATCTTTTTATTATTTTCCCCATTAGGTTAGCTAGAAATCCTCAAATTCTCCATTTTTTTCCAGTGTTTGCATGTTCAGAACTTACAGCTTAAGGATTCTCACTTCTGGAGGGGATGTGTGTGCGGGAAGGTCAAACCACACCATCAGGAAAGCCAGGTGACGTAGCTGGAGAGGCTTGGGAACGGGACAGGAAAAGCCAGAGGACGTATTATATTTGCATAGCATGAAAGCTTCATAAAAAGTGGGTTTTCTTTGTTTTAAGTGGCAAGCACAGGAGGAGGGATGAGCATCCCCTGCCCTGCGACTGCTGATGCTGGATTCACAGTCCAAACGCTCCGGGTTATTTGAATGTTTGGTGCTGTTTTGTATTGCAGTAAATGGCTGAGATGATGTGTATTTTAATTATAATTTTCTTTTTTTTTTTTTTTTGTTTTTTGAAGACAAACCCAACCGGAATGCTCCCCCAAACGGTGATCTCTGTGTTGATTTGTATGTGTGACTTCAGGGTTGTGTGCTCGGGGACCTTTTGTTGTTTCGAATTGGAGGGACATAAGTTTTCTGAGACGCTGGATTGCAATGCCCAGAGATCGAGGTGTGGTAGACGGTCCAGGAGGGCGGAGGAAAGGCCGCCCTGGTTCTTAGTTTATAGCCTGTATTTTATTTAAATGAACTGATGCCTAGCCAGGCTCAACCGGAGTCAGTGCCTGAAGCTTTTTGTAGCCGTGATATCCCAGAAGAGAACCAGCGAAGTCCTGAAAGATGCGCTCTTATAGAGCGGCCATAGTATCTGTCCAAATATTTGCTTCCATTTTCAAAAGATAAAAAGTCATTGATTATAAACTTCCTCTGGTTTGCTTTTTCTTTGACTCTCTGCATCCTGCACCCCTTAGCACCTGCTCCTCAAGTTTTATCCATAACCAGGTTATTAAATGATGGCATCGCCCTTACCCACAGCGATAGAAACCCACAGGGTTGTAGCTGAGAGGGTTCTGTGCTCTGGGAGCCTCTGCTCTGTCCCAGGAGAGCCAGGGCCCATCCCCGAGGTCACGCGTGGACTCACCAGTGCTTCCCCTGCAAGTGAACCCATGAGCTTGGTTGGATGTGGTGGGACTCGATGGCGCGGATGTGCTGGGGGTTCCCAGGGCAGCTGGGACTGGCTTGTGATCTCTGGAAGGAGCAGCACCAGCTGGGGGCTGCCTTGGGGGGACTGTTCTGCTCTTTCTCACCTGAAATCTGTTTCAAGGGTACAGAAAACACTGAAATGGGAAAGAAAACCCAGGTGGGAAATGGCATCACTGTCCCAGTCCAAGTTTGAGAGCCTCTCCAGGGCTGCAGTGCTTCACCCTGCATTTCACAACCACCTTCGTCTGCCTCCAGTACACCCCAACCCCCACGCAACCCCAAAGGCTCGGGATGGGATGGGGATGCTCTCAGAGAGGCGATGCTCCCTACCCCCCCATGCACGCCCTGGACCAGTCCCAGGGGATGCTCATCCCTCTGCCCTGCAGCAGCTGCTCCTGCAGACTTGAGCCCTATTTTCTGTGTGTGTTTTCCCAGGAGGGATCCTCTTCCGGCGCCGACGGCCAGGAGATAACAAGAAGGGATGGGGTGAATCCAGCCTGCAGTGTGGGAGGTTCATGATCCTTCCACGGGGGAGGAAAGCAGAGGCGGTGAGGCTGTTTATGGCCCTGAGCATCAGCCGTAGGGTGTTTGCTGCGGATGTGCTCTTGCAGCACCCTTCCTGCGGCTGCACCTCCCGCCTGCTGCCGTGCCGGGCCTTGCGGTCAGGGTGGGGTATTTTCATGCAGTGCGATGCAACGTGGCCAGGATGACACCGAGCATCTCCCAAGAGCTCCTCAGCAGCAGGCTGCGTCCTGGGGACAAGGGTGCCCAAAGAGGGGCCTTGGCACGAGGGCTCTGCAAATGCATTGAGCCAGACCCTCATTCTTCTCCTCCTCTTCTTCCTCCTTGCATGTGAAGGCTTCTTCCCAGGTCCATCTTGGGGCACCACGACCTGAACCCCAACCCGTTCACGCCCGCAGCGTGCCTGGGGGCTGGCAGCTCTGGCACCAGGTTTGCCGTCACTTCTGCTTTCGGGGCGGTGCGAGCCCTGGCACGCGGCTCGGCGGAGCTGCTGGTGGAGCCAAACTGGCCAGGAGGCTCCCAAAGGGCACTCGGCTCACCCAGAAAGGGGGAGAGCTCCCTGTTAAGGGTGCATCGCACATTCCATCCATCCTCGCTGGCAGGTGGATGCAGCCCTCCGCCCTCGGTGGCCCCACTCTTGGCGTGACGTCCTTCCAGGCTCTCCGAAACCACAGCCTCTCTTCCGTGCCCGCCTCTCCTTCCCCACCCGGGCAGGAGGTGCAGGCGGAGGGTGGACCGCGACAGCCATCAGATTTCAGCGGTTCCCTTGGGATGCTCTTGCGCCCCGGTGCTGGTGCAGCTGAGCCCTCGCCGGCGATGCCTGTTGGCGCAGCGGCTCAGCGTCCCCCGGCGTCCCCTGGCAGAGGTGAGCCTGGGCGCGGGGTGCTGGATTGGGGCTCCGCCCTGGGGATGCTCTAGGTGCAAAGGGGATGTTTTGAGTCCCCCTTGGGACATGCAGGAGTCCCTGGGGCAGGTAGGAGTCCCCAGGGCATGCTACGCTTCATGTAGGGTGTTGAGGAGGCAGGTGGGTGCTTTGGGGATGTAGGAGCCTCCTGGGGATGCTCAGTGCCGGGGAGCGGGCATTGGTAGGTGTTCGAATGCTGTTTGGCACAGGGTCATGGGGACCTTGTTGGCCTCCACCCACCAAAGCTGTTGGCAGGGATGGGTATTGGTGATCAGCAGATGTGATGGGAGATGGGTTTGGGGTGAGTTCGCTTCTCCTCCTGCTCCGGCACAGATGCAGAGGTGCATGGTGGCCTCAGCCCAGGAGCTGCGCATCAGCCTGGATGGTGGAGGGGGAAGACGGGCAGACCGGGGGGTTGATTGAAATGTGTCCAACATTGCCGCGGTTTCAATTCTGCATGAGGAGTCATCCAGTAACTGCTGGTCCCCCAGCAGCCATCTCCGTCTCGGCTCGTTTCCCATTTCCAGGCACTCAACTTCCTTTTCAAGGCGTTGTTCTTCACCGGAGCTGCCAGGGCTGAGCTCCCACAGGTGCAGGCAGCTCAGGTCCTCCGGCCGTGGTTGGAGGAGGTTGGTTTTCCCATCCTCTAATCCTTCAAACCACAGGGCTCCTCTCTGGGAGGGGAGGAGGATGCTTTCTTGATGTGCTTTCTCTCCTTATAGCCATTTCCAGCCTGGGCAGTGGAGCTCAGCATCCTCTCACAGGGACCGGGACCCTGATTTCATCTGTCCCCTCCGTTCCCCCTGCAGGTCCCATGGTGCCAGGCTGGGCTGTGCTGGTGATGCTGGTGCTGAGCATCCTGGGGGCGCGCGGGGCCGTGCCGCCACCGGAGCCGGGGCAGTACCGCGGTGTGCAGTGGGTCTGGGGGGCGGCTGGGGAGGTGCAGGCTGAGCCCCTGCTGCTCTCCCGCAGGAAGCGGGGTGACAGCGGGCAGCAGCCCAGTGCCACCACCATGCCCAGCAGCAATGACACCAATTCCCCCGAGCTCAACCTGCCGAGCTCCGCGCCACCACCGGCCCCCAGCACCAACGCCAGCCTCCACCGAGCGCCTGCAGTGCCGACCGCGGCCGATCTCCTGGACGAGACTGATGTCCCTGAACTGCTCGTGAGCTCTGCACCATCACCCACCACCAACGCCAGCCTGCACCGGGCACGTGCAGCACCAACCACAGCCGATCC
The DNA here is from genome assembly GCF_017976375.1 of Cuculus canorus. Lineage (NCBI taxonomy): Eukaryota > Metazoa > Chordata > Aves > Cuculiformes > Cuculidae > Cuculus > Cuculus canorus. Next base: position 9,273,816 of record NC_071417.1, read on the forward strand.
CTGGGATGAGACTGATGGCCCCGACCTGCTGCTGGGCTCTACGACACCAATAGAGCCCGGAACACAGGCAGCGCCCCAGAACAGCGTCACCACTACCCTCACGCAGCTCATGTCGCTCAGTGAGGAGGGGACGGCGGCCAGCAGCGCAGCCAGCAGCTCCTCTGCAACCTCCCCACCTTTTGGTCCCACCACCACGGCTTACAAGGAAGTCAAGAAATCTGGATCTTCCCCAATGCCGACTCGTTCAGCCCCGTGGGACACAACACCAACGGGAACCACGACGACGCCGCCCTGGGACCCCAGCGGGCTGATGGGCAAGTGCCTGCTGGCCATCCTGCTGCTGGCGCTGGTGGCCGCCACCTTCATGGTGTGCACCGGGGTGCTGGGCGCACGGCTCTGGCGGCGGGCACGGACGGCACACCGCCGGCTCACCCACACCGAGATGGTCTGCATCTCCTCCCTGCTGCCCGACGGCGAGGTGGCCACCAACGGCCCCAAATCCGGCCCAGCCCGGCGGTCGAAGCCGCTGCTCGACGGCGGCTCCGAGTTTGATGGTGACAACCTGACTCTCAGCAGCTTCTTGCCAGAGCACTCCTGAGCCAAGGACAGGGTCCTGTGCCCCAGAGCTTTGGGGTGCTGGTGGCTGCCCCGTTCCCAGCGCTGCTGCGCGTGGAGCCGTGGGCAGGGGAACCCGCATCCGCTTGGGTCCCATTTTAACTTGGACTGGTGCGATGGGGAGCTGCTTTTCCCCGGCGCGAGCTCAGCCCTCAAGGCCAACCCCATTAAAGTGTTACTTGGACACGGTGGACTCTTCCCGGTGAGGATGGTGCCCAGCAGCCCCCTGGCTCCCTCCCCACTCCGCTGCCTGCCCACATCCCCCTGCTGAAATTTCACTTCTCCATCCTCCTCCCCAGCAGGAGACACAATCCCTGGGGCGGCGAAGCAGAAATGAAACCTGTGGCCACCCCTCAGGTGCAGCCAAAGCCTGGAGAGATGAGCACCACAGCCCCCAGGACCCCGTCCCCGCGTGGGGCTTTGGCCTCGTGCCGCGGCGTGGGAGCGGAAAGGGTGGTGGAGCTGAGGAGGAAATGCTGGGGGGGGGGATGAGGACAGGCGTGCTCGTGGCGTAACGTGTTCCTGCCCTGCGGTCACCCACAGCGAGGGGAGGAGATGCTTCTGAGACAGTCACCAGCCGTTGAGGTGGTCCTGTGCGCTGCTGGTGTGCCCAGGGCTCATCCCCAGTGAGCAAACGGTGGGTTTGAGCTCTCGGTCTCGTAGGGTGGTGTTGGCCAAGGCTGTTCCTGCCTGGTCGTGGCCGGGACTGGGAGGGACATGGAGAGCAGAGCCATGAGTGGCCATTGAGCGTCCCCCCATCCTGACTGGACCGGGAGGGTGAAGGGGGCTCAGATTTGCTCCCAGGTCCCACCTCACCCAGTGTGCGGATATCAGTTGTCCCTCAAACCACCAGCTCGACTCACGTGTGTGGATCCATGGGAGCTACCTGAGTGAACAGAAATGATCCAGGACTGTCCCTGCCCCGCCAGGCTCAGTGTCCCTATGTTCCCATCCCTGCCCTCGCCAGGCTCAGCATCCTTGTCTCTCCATCACCACTCCTCCTCTGGACAGGTTCAGCATCTCCACCTCTTCATCCCTATCTTTGCCCCGCCATAGTCAACGTCCCCATCTCTCCATTCCCACCCCTGTTCTGCCAGGTTCAGCATCTCCATCTCCCCATCCCTCTCCCACCAAGCTCAGCATCCTTATTTCTCCATCACCATTCCTCCTCTGGACAGGTTCAGCGTCTCCATCTCCCCATCACTGCCCCAGCAGGCTCAGCATCCCCATCCCCACGTTCCTATCCCCACACCTCCAGGCTGTTTACACCACCTTCGATGTTTGCAGCACGCGTTTGGGCAGCAAAGCATTTCAGACCATGCTCGAGGCATCGCTGTGCCGCCCTGTCCCGGAGATGAGCCACCTGGAAAGTCGCTTTCAGGGGTGACTGTCCCCCTGCGTGGGCTGCCAGCGCAGCGGCTCACCTGCACCCCAGCCACCCTGGCCCCAGCGCATGTTTACATTCACTCTGTGCTTCAGATATTTTCCATCTGGGGCTGAGCAGCCTCCCCAGTCCCTTTTCCTCCTGCAAACGTAAATGTTTACTGGTGAGTCAGCACGGGTGAGAGGATCTGCAGCCCTCAGTGGTGGCCGGTCCCTGGGTTGGACACCCCAGCTGTGAGGTACTGGGTGCTGCCACCCTGCTGTGCCCCCACCGTGTCCCCACGCAGCCACAGAGTGGGTGCCAGCACCCTGCTGTGCCAAAAAGCAGCTGTAGGAGCTCATGGCTCAACCGTGATGGGCACAAAGATTGATGTGCCTCTGGGATGTCAGGAATGGGAGCTGTAGGGACCACTGTCACTCCCAGCCCCACTTTGTTTCAGATGCTCCCATCATCCAGCATCATCCTGCAGCAGCTCATCCAGCCTCTGCCCCTGCTCCGGGTGAGGATGGGACTGGCGAGCCCGGAGAAGGTGGGTGGGTGTAGCTGGAGGGATTTCTCCTGCTCTCACCCAGCCCCATGCCTGGCGCTCTGGAGCAGGAGCCCAGCAAGGATAAACTTTTTTCCACTGTTGGAGCTTGAGCCAGCTGCCAGGAGCCAGGAATCGCCCTATTTGGCATCGTCAGCAGGTCCTGTCCGGCTGCCATCTCCCAGCTCACGGCAGAGGAATCCGCAGGAAGCCAGTGCAGTGTCACAGCAGGATCCTCGGCGTACACTGTCCTGTGATGCCTCTGCGTGGGTCAGCGGTCTGTGGGTGGCACAGGGCTGTGCACGATGGGCTGTGCATGGGCTGTGCGTGATGCTGTGTGTGATGCTGTGCATGGTGCTGTATGATGCTCTGCTTGATGCTGTGCATGGTGCTATGCATGGGTTGTGCGTGATGCTGTGCATGGGCTGTGCATGATGCAGTGCATGGTGCTGTGCATGGGCTGTTTGTGATGCTGTGCATGGTGCTGTGTGATGCTCTGCTTGATGCTCTGCTTGATGCTGTGCATGATGCTGTGCGTGGTGGTGTGCATGATGCTGTGCATGGGCTGTGTGATGCAGTGCGTGATGCTGTGCATGGGCTGTGCATGATGCTCTTCTTGATGCTCTGCTTGGTGCTGTGCATGATGCTGTGCGTGATGCTGTGCATGGGCTGTGCGTGATGCTGTGCACGATGTTGTGTGTGGTGCTGCGCATGGTGCTGTGCATGGGCTGTTTGTGATGCTCTGTGTGGGCTGTGCACGGTGCTGTGTGTGATGCTGCGCACGGTGCTGCGCATGATGCTGTGCATGGGCTGTGCGTGATGCTGTGCGTGATGCTGTGCATGGGCTGTGCGTGATGCTGTGTGCACCGTGGTCCAGCTCCGCAGGATTTGTCCCCCCATGTATTTCGCTGGCACAGCAAAGCACAGCCCAGAGGAGAAAATTACAAGCAGAGCAGGGCCGAAATGTCTCAAATTGCAGGTTGCTCGGGCTGGCCCTGCCGCGGAGCCAAGCCCTGCGGGTCCCCCACGTTCCAGCTGCCCCAAATTACAAAGCGGGGCTCGGGCGGCACAGCCCTGCCCAGCACCAGGGGCTGAGCCTCCCCGGCCGCAGGCAAAAACGGCATCGTAATGGGTGGTGTGCGCTGGCACCAGGGGGGCTGCCTGGCCCCACGCCTCCACCGCCCCGGGGACAACCCAGGGACCCCAGACGGGAGCGGTGAGGACCATGGATGAGGAGGGATGGGAATGTTGGACAAGGAGGGATGGGGGACCCAGGACAAGAAGGATGGTAATGCTAGTCAAGGAGTGATGGGGACCCAGGACAAGGAGGGATGGGGATGTTGGACAAGGAGGGATGAAGACCCAGGACAAGAAGGATGGGAATGCTAATTGAGAAGTGATGGGGTCCGTGGGTGGGGATTCTGGATAAGAAGGATGAGGATGCTGGTGAAGGAGTGAAGGGGACCTTGTCCAGGATGGGATAGGGACCTTGGCCAAGCGGGGATGGGGATGCTGGACAGGATGAGATGAGGATCCCAGCAAAGGAGGGATGGGGACCCTGGCCAGTTAGCAACTGGGAACTGCCCAGGGAGCTATGAGGACCTTGGCCAAGGAGGGATGAAGACCCTGGCTGGGAAAGGCACACAGAAGGCAATTGCAGCCTGGTTCTGGCTGGGCTGCAGCAGTGAGTCTGGATGCCACTGGCACTCCTCCAGGCTTGGCTCGGCAGCACAGCCACCCTCACCTTTTCCCCTTTCCCCTCTAAGATTTCAGTGCTGATCCCTTAAGGCCAGGAAAAGCCGCCCCAGCAGCTGCGCGGAGCCACCAGCTGCAGCCAGACGGACAGACCCGTTGTTTCTAGGAGCCACGACTACATTTCGTGACGCCAGGAGAAACCCAAATGGCACCAGTTCCTCACCAGCTTCCTAATGCCGGTGGCAATGGGAACAGGCAACCTTGCCCCCATCCCATGGTGGTCACAGTGCCCAAGTGCTGGCGATGACTTTTTTGGGGGATCTGGGTCCCTGGAGAGATGCGGGGGCGAATAGCGAGAGGATGAGGTCACCCCGTCAGGGCTGCAGCCTCTTGAGCAACTTCAGCCCAGGCGAAGGGGACGGCCGGGGTGGGCAGAGCGATGCCAGGCGATGTCCCTGGAGCCCCAGCCCAGTGCCCTGCGTCAGCCTGGGCGCTGCAGGGGTGATTTCTGCACCCCAAGGCAGAGGCGCCCACACAGGAGCATTTCCAGGCTGGGGAGCGCAGAAATGGGCTCCTGAAATCAAGATGAGGGGGATCTCAAGTGCTGTTTGCCCCCGTGCCACGTTGCCAGCCTCTAGTAACGCCAAGGCACTGAGCCCGACGCCCTCCCCGGCCCCTGGCATCGTGTGGCCTCGGTGGCCGAACCCCACCGGCTCCTGGCCGTGCCCGGCTGGGATGGCAGGGCTTGCAGGGCTCGGCACAGGGGGTGCAGCCCCCAGTTGGGGTGCTGAGGCCCAGGCACACAGTGAAAGGGCAGGAGCTGTGCCTGCTCCCAGCACGGCATCGTTGGGAGGCATTTTTGGGGTGCCAGCATTCCCATTCCTCCAGGGCAGCTCAGCCACTTGGCCATGGATGGAGTTTCACCTCTGTCCTCAAGGGCAAAACCACTCTTACCACAAACCTCCCTGGTGATCCCCTTCTCCGCTTGCACCCCAAAAAGCGTCCCCTTCCAGCAGCGCTGCTGAGGTGAAGGGGGGCACCGGGGCTGCCCCCGCTGCTGGCAGAGCGAGAGGTTGGGAAGCTCCCCCAGTCCCCAGCTGGGTTTTGGCTGGGAGGGGACTGGGGGCTGCCTGCCCCTCGCCGGCCTCCCGCGCTCCCTCCCCAAACCAGCCCTAATGAGAACAAGCTGGTCCTGGGCTGAAACACAGAAGGAGGAGAAGGAGGAGGAGGAGAAGGAGGAGAAGGAGGAGGAGGCTTCCTCCCAGCCAGCAGCAGAAAGGGGTGCAAGAAGGCGAGGTGAGCGGGAAAGACCCCATCCTCGCGACTCCCTCCTGCCAAGGCGGTGGCTGCAGGCAAGGTGAGGATCCCATTGGCAACGCCAGCCTGCCCCTAATTTTCGTGTGGTTTCCCCACGGCTGGGGCTGCTGCGGCAAGGGCAGAGCATGGTCCCCATGGCGGGATGTGGGATGGAGCTGGCCATGCAGCCGTGTGCCGGGCACGGTTCAGAGGATGCTGTGTCTGGACGACATCAAAATCGTGACTTTAATGGGCATTTGGGGAGTGGAGGGGAGCGGAGTGGGGTTCGCCTGCATCTGGCCGAGGCAGAGCAGGGGACGAGCAGTGGGTCTGGGGGTGGGGATGGACGGCTGGCGGCGGCTGTGATGATGGGCCTTTCGTTTGGCACTGATTTGGGTTTCAGTCAGCCCCTCCATGATCGCGGCTGCTCATTGACGCCTCTAACAACGAATTAGTGCCTTTGCCTTCTCTGGGACTCCTCTCCCCCATCATGGTTGAGGGATCTCTCCCTGCAGTGGAGGTGGCGGAAGGAAAGGATGATGGGTCTCGTCTTGGCCCCCCAAAATCCCTCATCCTGGTGGTGCCACTGTTACCGCAGTGATCGCAGAGCCCATGGCAGCCGGAATGCCTGCGGTGAGCCGGAAGGTTGAGGGGTCCGGCTGTCCGGGGGCGCCTCCTGCCTCTGCTGCCGCCGTTTGTTTGCTCTGGTTTAATGTAAACCAGATTTTGCAGCTGGGAAGGAGCCTGAAAGCCAAGCTCCGCTCCTGGAGTCTCGCCTGGTCTGCAGCGCTGCTGGGTTGGATTTGTTTGGGGGGAAATGGGAGATGTGTTGGGATGTGGGGGGCCCGAGGCTGGGGGAATTGTCACAGGGGGTCTCTGCTGATGGACTTGGGAGCTGATTGATGAGACTTCCCCGTAGGGCCATGTAGAAGGGGAGAGCTCTGGCAATGGCTCGATGGCATTACGTGGCGAAACACATCCCTTGGGAACACACCACGCCACATTGGGACAGTCGCAACCCGCTCACAAACCCTGTGTGTGCGCAGAGCCTGGATGGGTCTGACCTCGATTCATCGTTTTGAGCTGTGTGTGGGGATGAGAACGGCTCATCCCATGTCCTACAACACCATGGGCTGTGGCTCCCGGCGTGGGGCAGATCCAGCCCCATCCAGCACAGAGGAGCACGGCATGGCGAGGGGACAGAGCTGGCCTTCACCCTTCACCGGGGATGCTCGGGCAACCGGAATCCCCAGGACCTCATGTTCACCGCACCCCAGCTCCAAGGCTGCCCCTTTTCCAAGGCTCTGGGGAGCCCTCAGCCCAGTCTCGGCACCACTCGGCCACTGCAGCGGCACTGGGGTGAAATCCTGCCTCAAATCTATTTTTAGCCGTGCTCAAGCTGGGAATCGTTTGTAACGGTCTACGCCGGGATGAGCGGTTGGGAAATGCCACTCGTGCCGGGGGTTGGCCCCTCTGCAGCGCCGCCTGTGTCAAAGTTTCCACTGGAAACCTCAAGGCTTAAGGAATTTTCTGATCAGCCAAATGACCGCTGTCTGAAGCCGGTTCTTGGCAGCAGCCCCGGTCCCCTCACTGCACACACAGCGTCCCCCAGGCTTAAGCAATCCGATTCAGCTGGTTTCCATCTATTTTTTGCAGTGCCTCATTGCAAAACAAACACAGACCCTTGCTTGGCGTCGCGGTGAGGAAATCGGAGCCGCTTTTTGCTTTTCTTAAGGAAATTCAGGCGAGTGAATAAGTGAGCGCCTGATCTGTTGGTGCTTCGACGCTTGTGCTTGTTTCTCTGTGCCGGAGCCGCACAAAGGGCACGAGGCGGGTGCACCGTGGGGCTTTGCTTGCAGCAGGGCTTGAGGGTCTCAATCCATTGGGGTGTTCACATTTTGCCTTCCCCTCTGCATCCCGCAGGGCACCGCGCACGAGCCACGGGGGAGATGGCGATGCAGGCAGCGATGGGCGCCTGGATACTGCTGCTGCTGGTGGTGGTGGCCCCGGTGCACTTGGCAGCGCCCCGGCACGCCGCGGTGCTACCCGATGGCGGGGGCAGTGGGGATGGCGAGGAGGTCTCGGCCACGCCACCCATCCGCCGTGTGACGCCAAGGACTGGCCCGACAGTGGCGGATGCGACGGGGACCACAGTCACCAACAGCTCGGCGCCGGGCAGCCTGCTGGATGGGCTGGTGGACTTCTTCAAGGAGTACATGCTGCTGGTGGTGGTGGTGGGTTCGCTGGTCTTCGTCCTCCTCTTCATCATCTGCGCCGCTGTCATTGTCCGGCAGAAGCACAAGGCATCTGCCTATTATCCCTCCTCCTTCCCCAAGAAGAAGTACGTGGATGAGCGGGATAAGACAGGAGGAGCTCGGGCGTTCAGCGAGGTGCCCGAGAAAGCCCCCGACTCCGGCGCTGAAGAGCCCCTTGACAGCAGCCGGCAGCTGCAGGCAGATATCCTCGCTGCAGCTCAGAACCTCAAATCACCCCACAAGGCATCACTCGCCAACGGGGCCCGGGGAGAGCAGAACTCCTCCCCAGAGGAAAAGGAGGAAGGGAGCAAAAAGTTGAGTGAAGAGCAACGTGATGAGCAACCCCCTGAGTCCCCTTCCCCAAACCCAGGTGCTGAGGAAGCCGTGGGCACAACAGGAGCTGGGGGTGATGGGGTCCCTGATGCGCCCCAGGATGGCACCCAGGCCATCTAGGGCAGGAATCCCGTCCTGGGCGAGCCCAAGGAGCTGCTGGCTCGGAAGGCGCCCTGTGGACACACGATGGACACTGGGGTTTGTTGCTCCATAGGTACGTGGGGGCTCAAGGAAGCCCTGATGAAGATCCCTCCCCATTCCCCCTACTCGCCCTTGAGGCCCATCAATCCCGGGCACCCTTGGGACGCTGTGGCAAAGCCACGTTTTTCTGGCAGATGCTGTTTTTTGGCAGTGCTGGAGTGCCATCGGCATCCTCCTGCTGCCCAAGGGGCTTTTCCAACCGTCAAGCAATGGGTGGGCGCACACCTCTCAGCTCCAGCTCTGCCTCCCCCAGTGCTGTGCTGGGCAGCCCTCGCCCACAGCCACGCTGCCAGCTTTCTCCCAAACATAATTTTACTAATTAGTGGTCTAATTGCATCCTCCAGGCAGAGGGATGGCCCTGCAGCTGGGGGTCCGTGCAGCCATCTGTGGGGTGTGGGGCAGGGGCTCGACGCAGCCTCAGGGGCCACAGGCTGCTGAGCGCTGTGACCACCAAGGAGATGAGATAGGATGATCTTGGCCATTCTTGCCCCAGCTAAGGGGAGAAGGGAAGAGGATTTAGTGACAAGGACTCATCGTTTTATTTTTCTGACCTGAGGGCAGCCTGGAGCCCAGCTGGACTTTTCCCTTGTTTTCTTAACCCCTTCAGCTAATAATAAAGACATTTCCTACGCAGATCTCTCCTGTGTGTTTCTGCAGCTTGCATGGTGGCCAAGATGGAGTCCCTGTGTTTGCTTCCCTGTCCTTCAGGGCTCTCCCAGCATTGCACTGGTGTTGGGGCACAGTCAGTTTTGTCTCTGGCCCTGCAAGGTCCATGTGTGCCCCCCAGAGCCCAGCAGCCGGCCTAGCTCTGCTTCAGGGGGAAGGTTACCCGTGTGGGCAAATCCCCGGGAGCCAGGGACGCGCTTATCATCCACAAAATCTGTACGGTAATGCCATTTCTGGGAATCTTTTATCTCTCACCCTGCAGCCAAGGGTGGGGAGGCTGCAGTGCTGCCACACAACTCAGCACCGAAACACAACTGCACCCAGCGGGAATGTCAGGGAAACACCCCCTCCTATCCCTGTAACCTCGCGTTTTGTCCCAGCCATGGACATGCAGAGAAATGCCCTCACGTCCCTCCATCGGAACAACTTTTCCCTCTGGGAGAGCGTGCTGGCTTTTATCTCCCTCTTTCATTTAATCGAGGGGCTTCCCTGCTTTTTGGGAAACCATGGGACCGTTCCCAAGGAGTGAGGCACATCCCTTGCTGCTGGAGGGTGGCAGGAGGCTGGCACCATGCTGAGGGCCAGCATCTGGCACAAGGAGTGGTGCTGAGCAGAGGTACCACAAGAACAGTCCTGTGAGTGACAAACCACAGCAGCAACACGTGGCCTGTTCTGCGTCCCAAACCAGCTGTGGACAGATGCATCGGAAAGAGCTACTTATATTTAAACATGGGTTTTAATGGTTTTAAAACACCCTTAGTATGAAAAAAAGGCAAGTTTTCTTGTGTGGCTTAGAAACTCAGGAAGAGGCAAAGCTTTCAAATGCATTTTCTGTTTGGTTTGGAAATTTATGGGAATGCTTCTCTGAAAAAGAGAAGCCACGGGGAGCAGAGGGCAAGTGGTGCCACATCACTGTGAAACATTAAACTTCCAAAGTCTGGTGCGCACCCGGCTCTGTGGAGCCAGTTAATATTCCGTGTGTGAATCCTTGAGTGGATGACCACCACTCACCCTCTCCACACCGCACACTCCTCTCGTGAAGCCACTGAGCCACGCAATGGAACCACGTCCCACAGGATGCAGGAGCACAGACCCACCCCTGCTTCCCTGGGAGCTCTCATTCACCTCTGAACCCCAGCCACGTTACTCCCTTCCCTCCAGGGTTCAAATCCCAAGGCATATTTCCTCTAACAGAGTACTTGGCCAATCCAAGCATTCAATTCTTACTGAAGACACCCCAAAATTATGACTGTTCCTCTAACGGGAGCTTCAAAAAGCTGCTGCAAGCTCTTCCTCGCCTCCCATCAGTGCCCTGTTAGTGCCCTCTGGTGCCTCCTGAAGCTCCCAGAAAGCAGGAACTGCCGCACAGATTGTGAAACAAAACTCCGACACAGCTGCAGTTTGTGGGCAGAGGAAATGCCCTCTGTGTGTATACTGCACCGATACAAAGACCCATCTGCAGTTCTTAAACAAATATTAAGACCAAGGCAAAGCTTCCCACTAAATTCTGTAAAATATTAGGCAAAACTATACAACTTCCAAAAAAGTGCAGCCCTTCCAGTACCGGAACAGAAGGATTTTCTCTCCATAGAGAAGCCATCGAGTTCTCTGCAGCTGAGCAGCCTCCTTCACTCCAACATTTCAGAGACAGTTGTACCAGGATACAGGCCGCTAGAATACCCACATCCCAGTTGTTTAAGCACTACAAGAGTGGCTGAACACACACGAACAGTGACGTGTTGTGCGTACGTTGTGCGTATTTTACAGCTTCATTTCGTAGTGTGCAGGATCTTACTAATAGCTAGAATAATTGCACTGCAAATTGAAGTGGAATGAGACAAGCTTCACAGTCCATTTAGGCATTGTTCACTTTCTTCTCCGACTCTTCTTTGTTTGGATCCTGCTTTAACTTGTAATCAGCCAAGGCAGCCTTGATGGCGTCTTCAGCCAACACTACAAACAAAACAAGTATTTCAAGGTCAAGAAAAAGTTGTTTAGAACAAACTACACTGTGGAAAAAAAAAAAAAGAGCAGCCAGCAGCAGCGACCACCACTGCAGACAGAACCAGAGTTTGAGAGCTCAGTTAGCACCTAGGAAGTAGTGCGTCAGAATCTGAATGCTCCTTATCAGTTTGCTGAGTTACAGAGTCCAAAACATGAAAGAGATCTGAAAATAACCCTGAAATCTGAGCATAAGCAAGTCTCTCTTGTGGACCAAGGTTAGTTGTTCCTTGTGCAGAAACATTATTTAGAAAACAACATTCAGAAGCATCTGTGCCATTCCCAGGAGTCTCCCTCTCAAATATGAGTTTGTGTTTGGACTTCCCCTACGTTCCTTTACTTACTGGAGCAGTGTAGTTTGACTGGAGGAAGGCAGAGTTCTTTAGCAATATCTGTGTTCTTGATTTTCAGTGCTTCATCAACCTGAAACACAATCAATGTGCAGTCACTGGTCATGTGAGGTTCAATGCGGCTGCAAAGACATCTGCTCTAAGAGTGCTTTAATGCCCCAGAGGCAACAGAATCCACATGGAAGAACATCTTGACTACCAGGGTCAGTGAAGGATATTGGAATTAAGGGATGTTTTGGACTAAGCGGTGGCAGGAATGAACCTCGCCTTTGGTGAGGCTCTGGCTCAGGCTGCCCAGGGAAGCTGAGGCTGCCCCATCCCTGGAGGTATTCAAGGCCAGATTGGACAAGGCTTGGAGCAACCCGATCAGGTGGGAGGTGTCCCTACCCATGGCAGGAGCTTGGAACTGGATCAGCTTGAAGGTTCCTTTCAACTTAAACCGTTCTATGACACCAGATTTACAAAGTGACACTGTGGTGATTGTTCTGTTCTCACCTCTGATCAAAATATAGAAATGCATTTCTTGTCTGACACAAAAAAAGCATAAATAATACAAACACTCCATAGGTCAACTTTCTTTCAGAACTCACGTTCAGGACTTTGTGGCTTTCTGCATAAGACACAAATGACCTCCCTGTAGATTAATGGGGGTTCTTGGAAAAGGCTGGTCTAGAAGTCAGACCTCTAACAGTATCGACATTTGCTATATCAAAGTACAAACTACAAGTCAGTACTGCAATTCCCACGCCACTGCTTCCCAATAAACAACACAAGCAGGTCGGATACTCTGAAGCCTTTCTGCAGTGTTGCCTCCAATTCTGCTGAGGACCCTTACCGTTTTCCCTTTGACCCACTCCGTTGCCAGTGAACTTGATGCGATCGCCGACCCGCAGCCAAATGTTTTGAAACGGGCATCAACAATCCTGCCGTTGTCATCCACTTCCACCTGGGAAAGTGTCAGTGGCACCATCTCAGCGGCCAGCTCAGCTCAGCTGAGGCCTGATCCCCAAAGCCACCCCTCAGCCCCGGGCAGGGCCCTGCGGAACAGGATAGGGCCTGCCCTCCCAGAGCCACCCTCAGACCCAGGCAGGGTCCTGAGGAGGTACAGGGACTGCACCCTCAGAGTCACCCCTCAAGCCCAGGCAGGGTCCTGGGGAGTGGGACAGGGCCTGCATACCCAGAGCCACCCATGAGGCCCAGGAAGGGCCCTGGGGAACAGGACATGCCGTGCCCGGGTCACCTCTGGGCCGGGGGATGATGGAAGGCCGCCCTGCACCCCTGACAGGACGGGGAACGCGTTGGGCCCTTGCAGTAGCCCCAGGCCATCCCTTCCCGCAGTGCCAGCGGGTGCCCAAGGTCACCTGCAGCTTCATGACGTCTCCGCAGGCCGGGGCGCCCACCAGGCCGGTGCCCACGTTCTTGGCGTTACGGTCGAGGGAGCCGACGTTGCGCGGGTTCTCGTAGTGATCCACCACCTGCCAGGGCACCGCGTTAACACCCACCGCCTCTGTGCGGCCCCATCCCACCCTTCACGCAGCCCTTTGCCCCCTCACTTTCTTGTGGTAACCCAGCCTGGCCGCCACCTCCCCGCCGCGCCCGGGCCGCAGCAGCACCGCCCCCACCGCCCGCAGCGCCGCCATCTTGACACTGAGGGGGCGGGTAGACCGCGCCCCTTTTATAGATTCGGTCCGCTAGGCCACACCCCCAGGCATGCCCCTGCCAATCACAGGCCACGCTCCTTCCTTGGCCACACCTCCCGCGCGGCCTCAGGGCTCTGCGCCCACATTTTAGCCCCAAGCGGGTGCCAAGGAGGCGAGCGCTGGAGGCTGCCCACAGGTAGACACCCGCGCTGTGGTTCAAGTGAGCAATAAACGTTATTTCCAATCACGACGCCGTTTATCACGGCACCCGCGCATGTGCGCTCCGCAGTGGCCACACTCACTATGGCCGGCGGGCGCCGCGGACCTCCTCAGGGGCCCCCTGACTGAGTAGGACCCCAAGTGCCCGCGGCGCTGCCTGTGTCACGGCCGGGATAACACAGGGCCTAGCCCTGGAGGCGCTCATCGCAGCGCGGCCCCGGTACAAGGAGTAGCTCGGGAGTCTATGGAGGATTCATATGCCTTCGTTTTGGTCTGCTTACCGTGGAAGATTCGGCGGCAGCGGTACAGGCGCCGCGCGGGACAGCCCCCACGGCTGGCGAAGCGCGGCGGGCTGCGAGGGGAGCTGCATAAGATGGCGGCGGCGGGCGCCGAGGCAGCTGTGGTGGCGGAGGAGGAGGATGAGAAGAAGCGGCTGCCGGAGGACGACCCCGAGTCGGGGGGCGACTCGGATGATGAAGGCGACTCGGACTCGTCTGGTGACGGAGAAGATGAGGAGAAAGAGAATGAGGCCGAGATCCAGCGGCTAGAGGAGCAGGTGGGGTCCCGGCTCTGGCTCGGGGGCCGCGGGGAGGGCTCGGCCCAGGGAACCGGGTCCTGCGTGGGGAAGGGCTCCGCTTCCTCCTCCCGGGGGAACCGGGGCCTTTCCACCGGGATAGCTCGGCGTGGGGCGATCCCGGCCTTGCGGGGTCTCTCTGCCTCTGGCTGCGGTGCGGGTCGGTGCTGGGAACCCACAGGACGCGGGTGTTTGGAGTTGGAAATGGGAACTGGGCTCCCTGAGGTGTTTTGGTAGGGAAATCGCAGAGGGGAGTGTTAGTGGTAGCTTGTACTCCTCAAAAAAGCCTCCTCTTTTATTACCCGTTTGGGCTTTTTAAATTGCTTTGAAAGCAATTACAGCACGTTTGGTTCTATAGGATCCCTAAGTTGGAAAAGATCTTTGAGATCATCAAGTCAAGCTGTACCTGTCCACCACTAAACCATAGCCTTGAGCATCTCATCTATGCGCCTTTTAAACCCCTTCAGGCATGGTGATTCCACCACCTCCCTGGGTAGCCTCTGCCAGTGCCTGAGAACCCTTTCAATGAAAAAACTTTTTCCTGATGTCTAACCTGAACTTGCTGTAGTGCAACTTGAGAGAGTCATTCACTCTCTTCTTATCACCTGTGACTCAGGAAAAGAAGAATTGTAGAAGATAGTTTTCCTCCCCTTGTGCTCCCGGGTCTGCTCATAGCTGCTGTACTGCTCTGCTGGCATTCACAGTGCTGAGCAGTGACCTTTAGAGCTGTAGGCTAAGCTCTAAGCTTAACTCGAAAGCTCTGTTAAACTTGCAAGTTTTTTTTATAAATGTCTTTTTGTGACCTGAAAGCATCATGCAAGCAGTAGTGGAGTTTGATGTAACTTTGTGCAGGAAGGTCGGTGTTGTCATTGCTATACGATGAGATTTGTGTGCCTCAGAAGACGGCATCACATTCTGTTCTGCTAAATGTTTTATGATTTTTTTCATGTCTACTGCTTAACAGTGCTTTTAAAAAACAATTGGTTTTGTTTTAAAGCTTTCCATCAATGCGTTTGACTATAACTGTCACTTGGATCTGATAAAGTTGCTGCGCCAGGAGGGAGAGTTGATAAAGCTCAGAAGAGCTCGCCAGAAGATGAGTGAACTCTTTCCACTCACCGAAGGTACAGGGCTTCTCCTGCTCATGTTGCTGCTGATACTGCTTAAGCGCTAACTGTGTAAAATACTGTTCTGTCGGTAGTAACATCATGCATTTACACCAGCCTTCAACAACATTAATCCACAGAAGCCTCAAAGAACAGGCTTGGGTCTTCTTAAGCTCTGAATGCAGCTGGTGTTAATGGGCAGCATTGACCTCAGCCTCTGGTAGTGAGCCTTTTGCAAGAATTTGAGTTCTTCTGACTTGCAACTGTGCTGTCGTGTTCCGTCCTCTGTCAGAGGCTGCTGTGGTGGTGTGGGACAGATTGGGGGGGTGCTTTATATGCCCATCTATTCCAGCCTCTCATTTGTCTGTCTGTTAGCTGCAGGAGTCACTGCCTGGACACTACCTGCTGTAGCTGGGGGACAGGCCTGTGTTTGCTGTGTTGCTGTAGGACTGATAACAGCAGCACTGAAACAGCTCTAGTCCTTCAGTCAGTAAATGTGACTCAGAGCCCAGACAAAAATCCTGCCAGTTGTTAAATTTTTTAGGCAAGCAGCAAAGAAATATGATCTTGGTGGAAGTTGCAGGTAACCCGTGAAGTGGGTGCTTTGTTTTTACTCGTAACACAAAGGCAATGTAGATGTTGCAGAGGCTGCTACGCCAACGTGCTTTTAGCGTTGGCAAGGGAAGTTTTGCTTTGATGCATGCGGAAACTTGCAGCCTCTAAAGCCTTTTGCTGTTTCTTGTAAAGGAGATAGGAAAGGTATCCCTCTGGGTGTCTCTTTGGTTACTGGTACATTCTGCTCTTCTGCCCAGGTACTGATAAGTTGCTGCTTGCGACTTCTGCTCTCTTTCAGTAGAAATGTGCTTGTTTAGTACCAGTTTGAAAAGGTCTCTACCAAACTTTTCTTTTAAATGAATTGTGAGTGGTTGCGGAGGCTAAAATTGCTCTCCCCATTTTTAAGTCTGTTAGTAACAACTCTCATAAAAGTTCAACAGGTGTATTTAACTTATTCTTTCTGCACATTGATGTGTTCTAAACCTCTTCCTTTCAGAGATTTGGCTGGACTGGTTGAAGGATGAGATAAAAATGGCTTCTGAAAGCTCCGAGCGAGAGAAAGTTTATGAACTGTTTGAAAGAGCTGTGAAAGACTACATCTGTGAGTTGTTATACATGCTGTAAGATGTGTTGTGTTGCATTCGGATTATGGCTTTCTTTTTCTAGGAAAGTTTCTTCCTTAAGTTGTAAAGCAGAAAGTGGATCAAAAATATTGATGCAACGTGATCCTCAGTTTTTCTGAAGCATTGGAGCTAAAGGCCGTTCAAAGGCAATGCTTTTGGTACTATTGAGTCTTTAAAATCTTCTAGATGAAGGTTGTAAAAACTTTTAGATGCATATATTTCACTTCTAATCTCGACGAGCAGCAGGAATTGTGCTCAGCTAGGGAATGCTTTTTCTGTTGCCCACTATGGGTTCTTAAACTCTTTCTTTAAGGAAAGTGAATGCTTTTAAAAAGGCTTATTTCTCCTCCCAGCTTCTGTGTTGGTTAGCACTGTGTTTACTGCCATTTCCACTATGGGACAGCCTTTTGAGAACATCACTAATGTCTGTGAGGCAGCTTTCTTGAAGCCCTGTGAAGAAGGTAACCCTGGCCATGCTGCAGTGCCAGGCTCTGATTGTGCTTGTTGCAAGTGAAGGAAGTATGTGGTGTCCTGCGTTTCCATTTCTCAGGAGCTGCCTGCAGCTTAAAACTTCTAGCTTAAAGCACCAAGTAACTGCGTGCTTTTTGGGCCTTTCGGTGAGGTGCTGAAAACACAAAGCCTAAAGGAGCAGAGAAGGCTTGGTAGCACTGAGATGAATTCCTTGCAGAAACTGTATACAAAATGTCACATAGCAGCAGCACAGCCAGCCTTCCTGAGCGGCTGTGATCCCTGAGCAAGAAGGAATGGAGAGATGATGAACTAAGAGGAAGTATCCTCTCCATCTTCTGGATGGAATGCACTTAGGGTTGGGAAAGACTTCTTCCAGAGCCTGAGATGTGCAGTGTAACATCCCCTGTCTGCACTGGGCGTCCCTGGACCTAATTTGTTCAGATGCTGCCAGTGGCAGGAGAGCTGTGAGGCAGCTAACACCATTCTAGCAAATCCTTCATAGTTACGCTGCGTAAGCAGTAACAGGCAAGTATAGGAGACTGGGAAGAGAAGGAAGACCTCCTTTAATCCAGGTTCTGTAGGAGTGAGACAGCTTTTTGGTCCCAGCTCTGCACACGGTGCTCAAGAACTGTCACATTGCTGTTAGAGGGGGGGGGGTTTGATGCATCTCTGATGTAGTTTGTACCAGAGGTGGCATACAGGAGTCAGTCTGCATCAGTAGGGACCACAAGGGAGACTTCTTTCAGGAAACAATTGCAGCAGCCGGTATTGAACCAAACAGAATAAAATATTTGAATTCTTTTTTACTACATTGGATGGTAAAGAAAATTGTTGTGTGTTGGTTTGTCCGTGGGTGTTGGGGAAGCAGAGAGATGTCTCTTTTTATTTTTGAGGGAATGAGGTCAATTGTTTCTCATAACTTTCTTCAGGTCCTGAAATTTGGTTGGAATATGCCCAGTATTCAATTGGTGGCATTGGTCAGGAAGGAGGAATTGAGAAGGTTCGCTCGATATTTGAGAGAGCATTAACTGCAGTGGGACTGCATGTGACAAAAGGCACAGCATTATGGGAAGCGTACCGTGAGTTTGAGAACGCCATCCTGGAGACAGCACAGGTAAGGACACTCTCCTGGGCTTTGGTAAGAAAGAAGTGGCGGTGTAGTGTCTGAAGTCATCTTGTGCTGCCCCCTCATCAGTTGCTTCTGAGAAAAGTGTCTGTAGTGTCACACAGTTGTTTCTTTTCAAAAAACATTCTGTGTATTTGGTTGATACAGTAATGAATTATTTGATCATAAAATCTCATATCTAGAAGCAGAATTCCCCTCTGCCTGGAGCAGGAGTGGGGTGGGGATACTGTTGAAACTCGATGGTCTTCAAATGTCCCAACCCAAACAAAGGAGTAACAGGAGAACATCCTTTCATTAACAAACAGAAAAAGCTGGAAGTCTTAGATCATCTGCACACACCAGGGATTTATTTAAAAGCTATTTGGCAGCCCAGTGGGGTCGTGAAATGGCACAATCGCGTGTAGGTTACTTTTTTTTTTTCCTCAGGTTATCATTTCCTTATGCATGTGTAAGCTTTCAGTGAGGAATGCCTTTCATGTTCATGTAGCTTTTCAGTCTTCCAGTTCCCAAGTTTTAGCTTTCAGAGCAGTGACCTGTGTCTGTCCTTTAAGGATCATGTAGTCATTTGGAGCCCAGACCCCCAACCCACGAACAATACTCTCTCGTGTTCATCAACTGAGGCTGGAGGGAACCGATTAAATTTCAGTCCTTTTGTTTGTAGCCAGCTCCTGGCAGCGTTCCATCGCCTGAGCAGCAGCAGATGCTGTGCAGCCAGCTCGAGAAGATCCACACGCTGTTCCGGCGCCAGCTGGGGATCCCGCTGTTAGGTAAGAGCTGGTGCACTTGGAGAGATGGCATGGATGAGCTGTGTTGTGGCAGTCCAGGCCTTAGTCACGATGATTCTTTTAGTAGAGCCACTCAAATTGCGTCTGTACTATTTGTGAATTCTTTAATCAATGAAACTTGCCTTTCTTCAGGGCCTCTTGAATGATGCACAGATGCCTTTTGTTAGAAATATTCTTAGTCATTGAAGCTTGGTTTATCTGTTTCTTCAGTACGTAATTTGAAGCTATTTAAAGTACAAATGATGAACACAAAATGTGACCATTAGGAACTACGAATTCAGCTGTGATGATCATTACATAAGAACGCTGGTTGTTAGGGAATAGCACGCGGTGACAGCTGGATTGTTAGAATTCTGCTTAATTCTGCTAGAATATCTGCTTAATTCTTTTAACTTGAGTCCATTTTCTTGTGACTTTGCTTGTAGGGGAAAGTTAAACACAGTGTTTTGACTTCTTCACTTGCGTGTTGTAAGAGTTTGAGTTGGTCTTTCTTCTTTAAGGCCTTGGGAAAAATCTTACTGCTTTAGTTTTCTAAATCAAAATGAGTAGCTTTAATAATACTTGTTGTAGTGCACTGTATGAGATGAAGTGCTGAACCTTGTAAGCACTTGGTAGTAAGCACAGTTAAGATCTAAAGGTGTAAACAGAAATACAAATGTCTTAGAATCAAATACGGGTTGGATGTTGATCGTTTAGTTATTGATGGCGTTTCCAATCTGTTTTAATAGATATGGAGGCTTCATATGCTGAATACGAGGAATGGTCAGAAGAGCCAATACCAGAAACAGTAATAAAGAATTACAAAAAAGCTCTACAGCAATTGGAGAAGTATAAACCGTATGAAGAGGCACTGGTAATGCTATTATCTCTCGATCTAAAACTAAAAGTTAATTGCTTTGGGGTGATTTTTTTTTTTTTTTAGACTGTATCTTTTCAGTCACAGAGATAAAGCGGCTGTGTACTGGTCAGTGACTCTTTCATCTGTGAGAAATGTGAGATGGAAAACCTCACAACTGGGTGTACTGGGAACTATTGAATTCATTGACTTGTAAGGCCATCCTGAGGTGCATATAAGTGCTTTCTATTTCTTCTAGCCTGCTGGGTTAAGAGGAGTAAAAAGTAGAGATGTGAATGGGTTCAAAACCAAAGTGTTATTTGGAAAAATGTGAAAATCAAAAGTGGTTGTTATCTAGAGGCCAAACTCTTGTGTGAAATTTTGCCCGAGACCTACTCTGAGTAACAACTGAACTGTTTGAATTGTGCTTTGTTCAGGAAATTTTAGTTTTCTGTCTCTGTTTGTTTTATAGTTGAGTGCTGAAACACCGAAGCTAGCAGAATATCAAGCTTACATTGATTTTGAAATGAAAGCAGGTGATCCAGCTCGCATTCAGTTGATCTATGAGAGAGCGTTGGCTGAGAACTGCCTTGTGCCAGATCTTTGGGCACGTTACAATCAGTACTTGGTAAGGAAAAGAAAATCCAGATAGTTTTAGTTCAATTTTCTTAACTTTGTCTTTGCTGATAACCAACCAACCAATAAGTTCTGCCTCAGTCTTGTCCCTTAGTCTCTAAATTCTTCAGAAAACGATTTTTCACCTCACTTCTTTTTTTTCCTGTTTTCAGTGATGTGCTTATTGATCAAGTGAGCTTTTGCTCATGTTTTCCTCCAGTTGCATGTTTTCTCTGCAGAATTAAACTGGCTGTGGGCATTGAGGTTTGTGCTCTGGCAGAGTTAACCAGGTATAACCAGCTGTACTGTAAGCCCCAGTGTTGGCTCTGGCGTTGCTTTTGAGGACATCCCTCCCATTCTTTAGCTTTTGTAGGCAAGGCAATTTAGTGCTGTCTACATCGCAGTGTAAAACAAAAAGCTAATTTACCAACAAGCTGAAGCAAACCCATCTGTTCAGCCTGTGTTTACATGTGGACTAGTGAGTGCAATTTGCAAATGACATTGAATTTGAGAGGCAGAGCTTTACATATGGACAGACGGTTGGTTTGGTAAGAGATCAGTGCAACTCGCTGCAGGGGGCTTATCTCAGCTGAGTTACCCTGTCATCTCTTTATCTTACCAACTTGAGGCAGCAGGTTGCCAGTGGAACAGCGCTTGCTTGATTAAGCTATGTGTGCACCGTCCTTATCCTTTCCTCCCCTCCTCTTAACATACTAAGAACATCTGGGAATTTACTCGGTGTCTTTATTATATTTATCTCACTGGCAGAAAATACGTGACTGGCTTGGTTGGAAGCGGACAGTTGGGTATTGCAGACTGAATATAGCATGAATTCCTGTTTGTGTTGCTCCTGGGCATAATCCTAAGTAGCATGTCAAGCATCAGAAGAGGCTGTCCAGGGAGGTGGTTGAGCCACCATCCCTGGAGGGGTTTAAAAGACAAGTAGATGTTGTCTAGTGATAGAGTTAGCAGGGCTGGACTGATGGTTGGACTCTATCTTAAAGAAACCATTTTCCAACAGAAACCATTCTGTTTCTGATTTGAAGGAGTTCACTGGTTTTTTAAGAGTGTAGTATTTAAAATATAGATCTCGTCTTACCTTTTAAAAGCAGTATTTTCATTTTATATTTTAAGATGTTGGCTCTGTATAAGCTGGTATTTGTCTCAGAGGGTTTCTCTGCCAAACAGTAATTGAAAACTTTGTTGTGTGATTATTTCAGGACCGGCAACTGAAAGTGAAAGAATTGGTCTTGTCTGCTCATGACCGTGCTGTTAGGAACTGTCCCTGGACGGTTGGGCTGTGGATTAGGTATCTTTTGGCGATGGAGAGGCATAGAGTTGATCACGGCATTATTTCTGGTAAAGAAAGACCATCTCGGCAAAACTCTGAGTAACATGTGACGAATAGCGACTTGTAGGATTGGGTTTCATCCAGTCTTAAAGCTGATGAAATGCTCAGTTACTTCTAGAGCAAAGCAACTTTTGTTGAGCAGCTTCATTTTGGAGCCAGAAGAACTTTGCATGCACATTACTGAGTTAAAGTGGCTTTTACATTCAATGGCTTTTACACTTACCGTATGTAGGATTTCTTGTACTTTCCTATCTTCCTAGTAATGTAAGGTGCATGTACTTTTGTGCTGTACTCTGTAGCTTGCTAATTTTGTCCATATCTGAAAGCTAAATATATTTGTGGGAATTTTTTCCCCCCATTTTCCTGCAGAAATGTTTGAAAAAGCTCTGAATGCAGGTTTTATTCAGGCAACGGACTATGTAGAAATCTGGCAGGCATATCTTGACTACCTGAGAAGAAGAGTGGATTTTACACAAGGTAGATATGATATATGTTTGAGTAAGTATTTAAACTGTTCTCTGTGTACCTCTCTGAAGCAGTGGTATTACTTAAAAAAAACCCCAAAACCCAGTAGTTCCATATCTTTCACAAAAATTACTTTCTGGACGGTTAGTGTCTGTAAGATATATGAACTTGGTTTAAAGCAGCTCCTTGCTAACAGGATAGACTGTGCTGTTGCAAACATGTCCTGCCTTATATTTTATGTACTTGATGGGTATTTTTATGATGCACGGAGTGAGTTTTACTGAAGTAATAAATTTTGGCTGCCCCTAATAAAATCATTGTGGATGTAGGGAAGAGGTTTTAATGAATGGGAGGTGAAAATGAAATCATTATTTTTAAGGCAATTCTTTCTTTCTTCTAAAGACTCGAGTAAAGAGCTGGAAGAGCTGCGGTCTGCATTTGCACGTGCTGTGGAGTATCTGAAACAAGAAGTAGAAGAGCGTAAGTTAAATCATCAAATTGTTTTCTCTTGTTGTCTAAGACCAGATCTTCACACAATGTTTAACTTCTCTTCAAGTGTCTCGATGGTTTTAAGGAAGCTACAGATAAACATTTTGCCTGCAACGTAGAACATGTTTAATAAACACTTTATTTCCAAGACCCATTCACAAACAGTACTTTGTTTTTATTCCCAGGATTCAGTGAAAGTGGAGATCCATCCTGCACCATCATGCAGAACTGGGCAAGAGTTGAGGTGATGGTTTTATCTACTGTTTTTAAATGGCTAGACGAGAGGGAATTGATCGTTTTAACATTCCAAGCACAGATTTAAATCCGCTTGTACTTCGGCGTTTTGTCTGGGTGACTTCTAATGTCAGCCGTTACTCAAAGTAAATCTTTCTTCTCCCCCTCCTGTGTCTGGACTGGTCAGGCACATAGTATGGCTTTGGGCTTGAAGCATGACATCCCAGGGAAGAAATAGTGTTCTTTTTGAGAGAGAGAGCTGTCAGAACTGTTGGCGTATTTATACTGCTGTGACTGCAGTGTGGCACAGACGTGTGGGTAACTTGGTTAGAAGTCTGGCCACAGGGGCTTGGAACTGAACAGTAAATCCATAAACCGCCTTGAATCCTGCCTGATTTAGTGCTTCCTACACTAATGAGCACAAACTAGTGCTAGTATCAATTTGCTGGTGCAGGTGCTGCCTGCAGGTGGATGTTTTAATTTCCTTCCTTTGCCACAGGCTCAGACAATAAGTCACGTTGCATTTGTGCTATCACTTCTCTGGGTATAATGCATGGCATGGATTGCCAAAGTCTCTGGCATTGTAATCCTCCTGAACAGCGTGGGCCTGAATCTGAATTAATTACTTACACTCTAATTACTTTCTGTCCACATAGTGGTGGGAGAAAGTAGGTACTTCCAGGTGTGATTCAGCTAAGGCAGTTCTAATAAGTCAACTGTCTGTGTACTTGTGTACCTCTGCGGTTAGATCAAGCGAAACCCACTTGAGTGTCTTAATCCCTTTCCTGAGTACTTCTCCCTGTTCTTTCTTAAAGTGCTTCTCCCTGCTCCCTTTCCTGATTGCTTCTCTTAGATGGAGACTGATTTTGTGTTTAAGTGCTCGATTAGGTACGTTCGTGAATAGTGACAAAAGTTAAAATTCAGAAGCAACTACCATATGTTTTTTTAATGACCAAAATGAACTGTATGTGGGAGCCAGAAACTGAGATTAATGTAAGAGGAGGGCAGGGAAGCATTATCCAGTAGGATTGCATTAGGTGTTCACTCCGACCGCTCTGAGGAGTGATCCAGGTATCTCTCTGGATCTGTGGGCATCATTTATTGTGGTTTCTGGTTTGAAGGATTGGGGAAGGTGGGGTGAAAGTCATGTTGGAGAAATAATCCTAAACTATATTGAGTACATTGGATGCCGTTTCAGGCCCGGTTGTGTAACAACATGCAGAAAGCCAGAGAGCTCTGGGACAACATTATGACAAAAGGAAATGCCAAATACGCTAACATGTGGCTGGAGTATTACAACCTAGAAAGGTAAGAACCAGGCTCAGATGCTTAGCATGGGTATACTTCATATGGGTTTATAATGTGCTGCTGAGGTTCTTGCAGCACCTCTGCAGTGTATTTCAGAAATATTACAGTGACAGTGTGTAGTGCAAGGTTCCTGGAGAAGGAGGGTAAATGTTTGCATGCTGTTGTGTAACCTTGATGTGAAGTTTTGGCTCCTCACTGCCATGGTTTCCCTGCTGCAGAGCTCACGGTGATACTCAGCACTGCAGGAAGGCCTTGCATCGAGCAGTGCAATGCACGAGTGACTATCCAGAGCATGTCTGTGAGGTGCTGCTCACGCTGGAGAGAATTGAAGGTAACTAACTACACACTGTCTCATCTTACCCGGTCTAGCTAGCGTACACTGATACGGAGTGAATTTTGATGTAGTGTTTTGTGTTCTGCTGAGGGCTTATTTTCTTTTGATTGCTGTAGTACACAAGCAGCTTTTTTTTTCTTCTTTTCTGGCCTGCCTTTGAGCCTGCTGAAACTGGTTGGGTTTTTCCATACCTTTTAGAAGTGTTCTAGTATATATGAGATGTTTCTCCGTTGCTTAGTTTCTGTTTTCTTTTAAAGCCTATTCATTATTAGACTGCTTATATGTAACGGTTAGCATTGAGAGTGAGTTCCATGCACTCATTGTCTTTTGTTTTTCCAGAATTCTGTTTTCAAATTATGGGAAGGCTAAATTTTCAGGCTTTTATTTTTTTTTATGTATGCTTTTAGGAACACTAGAAGACTGGGACGCAGCAGTTCAAAAAACAGAAAACAGATTGGCTCGAGTCAATGAACAAAGAGCAAAGGTCAGAACTCTGAACTACCTAAGCAGTTTATAGGAAATTCCTGTCTTAAGGTTATGCTTATCTGAATGTCCAATTTCTAGTGTTGGTTCCCATAGATAAGCCTGTGTTATCTTAAAGCTTCAGAACAGTTGATTTCAGTTTAAAAGGTCTTTTGATGCTTGTTCTTTCATCTTTTGACCCTTGGATGGATACTAGTGTAATTGCACTCCAGGAAAGTTCTTAGAGCAAACAATTGAAGTGTGCTTTAAATGATAATCCCTTTAGATCTGTTTAATGTAGCTTAGGAAAAATCTCTCCAAGTTGTGTCTCTAGAAAATAGATGGCAAGAATGCTTTGCAGTCTGCAGTCACGAGTAAAAAAATCATCTTGAATACTTGTAGGCTGCTGAGAAAGAAGCTGCTCTGGCAAAGCAGGAGGAGGAGAAGGCTGAACAACGAAAGCAGGCTCGGGCAGAAAAGAAAGCTTCCAAAAAGGCTAAAAAAAACAGGACTGGAGACAAGCGCAAAGCAGATGATGATGATGAGAGCGAATGGGGACAAGAAGAAGGAGGTATAAAATTAAAACTTCAGATTTCTGGCAACAGAGTTATCGGTCGCCTCCCTTCAGCTAGAGGCACATGAGGCAGGGCCATCACGGATGTACTCAGATCTGCTGTCTTTTCAGGGTCTGTTTCTCGTAGAAGTCTTCAATGTGGTAATGAAATGAAAGCAAGACTAATTGTTTTTTTTTGACACACAGATGTTGTATGGTTATAATAACTAGAGGGATTTTTTAGGTTTTTTTTTTTCAGGGAAATATTGTGAGATTTTGGGTTGCTGTTTTTTATTTTGTTAAGAAGTTAGTTATTTTCCCGACTCATCAAATGATGCCAAGTTGTGTGGCTGAATGAGGCTATTCAGTGTTGTAGCAGCCTGTTGGAAGGTAGTAACAGAAGACTTCTAACAGGTTGCTGCCCCTGAGAGTTTTAGGAGCATTTAGGTGTTTTTGTTTCTTCCAAAGGGAAAAAAACATCCCTTAAACAAAGAGAACATGAATCAGTAGCTGTAACTAGCAGAAAAAGGGAGAAAATATCCCTGTTGCTTTCATCTGAATACTTGCTGTCTTGTTCAAATAATCTGTTGTTAGTCATTCTTAAAGACTTAAGAGGGGTTTTTTTGTCTTTTAAAACCTCTCATTGTATTTGTGGTTTCATGCACTCTATCTAAACTCCATAGTGGTCGTGGAGGACAGCTTAATTTCCTTGGTGAATGAAATGATGTTGTTCTTTCTAGTAAGGCTTTACATTTTATTGGTCAGCAGAGCAGCCCAGCAAGAGACACAAGGGAGATGGAGATGGTGATGGTGTGCTTCTTGAAGACATGGAGGTAGAAACAGGGCTGTTTGGAAGAAGTGGGCCTGAAAAGCCAGATCACCCAGCAAACCAAAAGGAAAAGGCATCTACCAGTCGAAAAGACATCCCCAAAGTTTTACATGACAGCAGTAAAGATAACGTCACTGTCTTTGTCAGCAACCTTTCCTACAATATGGCAGATCCTGAAGTGAAACTGAAAGAGCTCTTTGAGAGCTGTGGTGAGGTAGCAGAAATCCGTCCAGTATTCAGCAACAAGGGTGCTTTCCGGGGGTACTGCTATGTAGAATTCAAAGAAGAGAAATCTGCTCACCAAGCTCTTGGCTTGGATCGTAAAGTTGTGGAGGGAAGACCGATGTTTGTTTCTCCATGTGTTGACAAGAACAAGAATCCAAACTTTAAGGTAAACTTTTATTCTTTCAAGTAATAGATTGAACAGTGGGACTGCGTAGGAAAGCTAGAGGAGTGTGTTGCTTCTATAGAGCTTGCATCTGATACATTCACGTTGTGCTGGTTTGGAGTGATGTTATATCTTGGCAGCAAAACTGTTTTCTGAGAGTTCTTGCATTTTATGTTACTTTGCTGTAAACCAGGATTGACATTAGCAGATTTCTGCAAACCTTGAGAAAGCCAATCTGAGCGGCTCGTTAGTGGTGTGAGGTACTCGGATTCCTCCTTGAGCATCTCCATCTGTACAGTGCTTTTCTCAGTTGAGTCATACAGCTGTGGGCGTTTGTTACACAACCCTCTGGTTCTTGTTAATGACCTATACCGGATACCAGTTGTATAATCAGTGGGTTTCTGCATTACAAAGTTATTGTGCAGGAAGACTTAAAGGTTCATATAGTGACAACTAAGCAAGAAGACATTATTGATGGCCCTTCCGTTGTGAAGGAGACATAGGCGCTTAGAAGCGTTTCAGTCCTTAGAGTTACTTGCGAGTCCTTAGTGTATGCCTGTATGTTTATATGCAAATACATTTCAAGATACTGCTTGTCTTGAAAGTGTTTTTACATCACACAAAGTGCTGTGATAAACTTTTGGAGGCGTTATAGGTTGAAATCCTTGGAGTCTCTGACTGGTTTTGGTATCTAACAACCTTTTAATTTCTTCAGGTGTTCAGGTATAGCACTACACTGGAGAAACATAAACTGTTTATATCTGGTTTGCCGTTTTCCTGCACTAAGGAAGAGCTGGAAGATGTGTGCAAAGCCCATGGGAATGTGAAAGACATCCGGCTGGTCACCAACCGAGCTGGAAAACCCAAGGTAGGCATCTTTAATGCATTCTTAATTTCAAGAAATCCTTCAAAAAGAAGCTTTTCATGAGGTTTGGATACAAAAAGAAAGCTTTGTATTTTAGAAGTTGCCAACCTGGATTTGCTTTAAAATTTGTAGAGATGCTTGGATTCACACAGCCCAGTGTGCCTTTGTGCCAACAACTAAGAGGTAGGAGGGGAAGAATTTTTCCAAAATACTCCTTAAGTTGTACAAGAACATGTGATGTAAATGAGAGGGAGGGGGAGATGTTTACAGCACTTTCAGTGTAGTAAAAAAAGGTGGTAGCAAGTCTGTGAAGACTATTTGTTTCTAAAGTAACTGACCAAGTAGGGTTTACCTGGAATAACCAATTTCCCTCCTTCCTTTCTTCAATTTCTTGAGCCTATTGTTTATAACATCTGCTGCAGTCATAGATGGGTCAGTGAGAAATGAGCCACCTCTCTGACAGGGCTCATTATTTCCATCCTGGAATAAATGACTCCTTGTTAAATGAGAGACTCTAAACTAGCTGCTACTCTGCCAACATTCTGCCTGGCACCTCTAACCGATACCGTCCTGGTGATGGTGTGAATATATTTTCTTGGTTTTGGCAACATCTCGAGTGCAGTTCCTGTTGCACGTGTACCTTGTAACAAGTGCTTTCCATGTGTACCCCAAGTCTTGCAAACTGTGTTCTCAGCTTACTTTCAGCTGCAATTCTGTCTAATCCACTAGTAAATGTACTCTGAACGTTACATAAAATCTGATGTGCTTCCTATGAAACTGGATCATCCTAAGATACAGCTTAAGCGTTTGGATGTCATTTAGAAGACTAACAATAACAGAACCATTTGCTCGAAATAAGAGCCCATTCCTGAAGGTGCACCTGTGGTGTTTAGCAGCTGGTTACCAGTGTGGTTAGCAGCTGGTTATCGGCATGGTTAGCAGCTGTTCCTTCATGAGGTCAATGCAGATTCTTTTCACATAAAGAACGCTTTTGTCACCAGTCCCCGTTCTCGGAGCAGCAATGCCAGTCATCTTAGCTACAGTGCCTGTCAGATCTGTTAGAGCTGCTTCGGATGGGTTTACTGCTCCTGAAACTCCACAATGACCCTGTGTTAGCAGAGTTGATTCCTCATCTATGAGTTGTAGCTTAGTGAAGAATCACAGAAGAGTTTGTGGATCTTTGGATTCATAGTGGAAGAAAAGATAAATCAGATCTGTCCAGTACTGGATTCAGCTTGAATATATGGATAATATACATTAGTGAAGACTTGCCAATGATGTGGTACTTCGTTATATTTACTTTACTGGGATCTTGGTTTTCTTGCTTATATTTAATACTTCTTCCACAAATTAGGAAATGATGAATGAGAGTCAAGAAATGCAGGTTGAAGATTTGTGTAGAGTTGTTTTAGCTAAAGAGTATTGGGACTTCTAGCCATATTTAGGTCTGCTTTCTGTATGTTTTTTTTTATCAGCTGGCTGGATCATTAGCAAAAGCTGTCATCCATAGGAAGAAGCACTAAAAATAATATGGTTCACCTCTTTTCCTTATTTAGGGCCTGGCCTATGTGGAATATGAAAATGAAGCACAGGCCTCGCAGGCTGTGCTGAAAATGGATGGCCTGACAGTCAAGGAACATGTCATCAAGGTGGCGATCAGTAACCCCCCTCTCCGAAAGGTGCCGGACAAGACTGAGGCTGGCAAAGCATCGCCGTTTGCGGTACCACGACAGGTTTATGGAGCGTAAGTATTAGTGAGGGAGACTGCTTGGCAATGCTTGAAATAGAAGTATAGGAATCTCATCTAGAATATGAGAGAATGCTTAAAAGGTGATGAACCACACAAATTTGAGTTGCTGGATTGATGGGGAAAAGCAGATTTTTCTCCGTTACCAGTAGAAACATATGTGTAGTGGCTGAGAGTATCAAGCATTCCCATTGGATCTGATGTTTGCACCTGAGAGCTAATGAATTCCACATCCTCCCAGCCACTGTTCTTTCACTGTTTCTTTAATCTTCTGGGGTGCTTCTGCTTCTTTGCATTGCTTTGGTGTTGCGTTGTACATGCCCTGCAGATAAAGATGGAGCTTTGGTTTCTGGGGCCTGCTGGGCAGTTGTTTTCTGCCAGGACTTAGGTGTCCTATTTCAAAGGGCACCCATTGAAAGCTTTGCACTAATTACTGAAACAAATGACAGGTATACTATTTAAATGTGTGTTCCTCGTAATGAACGAAGTCCTCTTTGCTTTCTTGAACTAAAACACTACGTTCAACAAGCACTGTCATATTTTTGAATGTTACTTTCTGCTTTCCAGGCGAGGGAAGGGAAGGACACAGCTTTCAATGATGCCTCGTGCGTTACAACGCCAGAGTAATCCTGTGGCTAAGGCTGAGAATGGGATGGTCCAGAACTCACCAGCAACTTCATCCGAACCCCCTGAAGAGCCTAAAAAGATGTCCAATGCCGACTTTGCCAAGATGCTACTGAAAAAGTGAGCAAAAAGTCTGCAATCAGCGGGTCTGGTAAAATGTGAAATGCCTTTATGGAAGCCATGTTGTGTCCTTATGCTAGCAAGGAGAGAACGCCAGTCACAATCGTGTGTAAATACTGTTCTGGACTACTGTATTCATAGAGATCAGTGTAGGGTGGTACAAATCCAGGTTTTCTTCCTCTGTTTCTAAGAGCAAAGGGTTGTACTGTGTTCTGGTCAAATGGCGTTATATGATTCCTCATATTGAGGGTAACGAGGGGGAAATATTTCCTGTACAGGCTGGATGCCACATAGAGTTTTATGAATACTTTACAAATATTTCTCTTTCATTAACGAACGAGACGCGGTGTGAAAGCCTAGCGATAACCTTGTCAAGCTCCACTGGTCAGTTCAGATTGTGATTGCAGTCATTCTCTCTGACAACGACTCCATTTTGCACCCAAACACCCACACACAAGGACATTCATCTCCTTCCATTAAGAGTTAAATGGCAAACGCTAGTAACCTCACCACAATGGCCTATTTTAGTATTGGGAGAGTTTCTATACATCTGTGTATATGTATATACACAAATATACATATATATGTATCCAGTTAATGTTCTGTTTGAGTTGACTTGTTTTTTATATTGTGTATTTGTAAAAGACATTCAAATTATTATTTTTAAGTGTCATGAGGTAACACTTGGATCTGGTAATTTTTGTTTCCCATAAAAGCTCTACATGCTGTTGCTGAGGACCACTTAGTTTTTTTTGTTGTTTTTGCTAGCTAGCTCATACGTCCCTTGCAGGTGGTTTCTGTATGGTTTTGTACAACTGTGAAGTGCAAGCTGATGTTTCTTAGTTTATTAAACTCAAGTTCTCAAAGGTTTTCTATAAATACTGTTGCTTTTGTATAAATGTGGGTGTTGGAATTGCACTTATCCTCTGGCAGCTGGGAATCCTGATGTACCTCGCCTCTCGGGTGCACTGACGTCCAGTGTCACTTGCATACCTGTAAGTAGCTCATTCCATCTAGTATGAATATCCTGAAACCACTTTACTAGTCACCTCAGACTTCGAAATAATCTAATACATGATCTTGGGTAGAAATACTACTGCTTATCTGACTAAACCGCTGCGAACTCTGGAAGTTGGCACAGGTGGGGGCGGAACGTGAGGGGGGGCCCCTGGTACCGTGTTCATTTGTGTGTCACAGGCACTGCTGCCAATAAACACTTTTCAGTGCTGACATCCTGTGCTGATGTGGATTGGCTTTACTTTGAAGGAGGAGTCTGTCTCATAGCTTTGAGCCGTGTAATAACAGTGGCAGTTGTGGCGATACAGCAAGGGACCAAGATCTGCTGGTGTCTGTTTGCAGCATGGCACACAGCCCTTTCTGTGCCAGGGCTGCCCCTCCAGTATTGTACTGGTGATACAGTGGGACTGTATCTCAAAATCAGCTTAGGAACATCCTAGTAACGCTTCAGTATGAAGCTTCGATTTGTGCATGCAGTTAGATGCTTCCTTACCCTGATGGCAGGTGGGAGGCACGTATGCAGTACGAGTGATGACTTGGATTTCCTTTGGCTCTCAGAGTTGGAATTGCTGCTTGAGAGCCCTCTGCTACACATCATGTCTCAGTAGTTTTACACAGCTGAAGGAGCTGGGATGTGTGCGCTGTGTAACAGCTGATGGAAACTGCTGCTCCACAAACACGGCTGTAGTGATTTCTTGATTTACTGCACAGAAGAGTGTATTTTGAGAACAGCCTATGCCCCGAAGTTGTGCCAGGGCAGGTTCAGATTAGATAACAGGAAACATTTCTTCACTGAAAGGGTTTTCTGAAAGCCCCCATCCCTGAGGTGATTAAAAGATGAGTCAATGAGGTGTCAGGGCTATGGTTTAGTAGCAGACAGCTGTGGTTTGGCTCGATCTCAAAGTTCTTCTCCAACCAAATGATTCTATTTCAAACCAAGACTTTCATATTAAAATACTTTATTAATCTGTTACTAAAATAACTTTTTTCCCCCAAAAGATGTAAAGTGCAGATTTTTTTTATGCTCACGTTGCACTACAGAAATAAGCATGCTTTGTAAGGACAGAACAGCCCTCATATATTGTTCGCTTTTGCTATCAGCAGCAGTCTGTACATAAGCACGGAGCAGTGCTGCAGGATAGAGAACTCCCAGTCTTGTCCTATTGCCTGCTTGTATAAAGTGTCATTGCTACCTTGCAGCTAGGAGAGAGTTAGAAGGAAACAAACTTCACACTGGCCTGGGACAATGTAACAGCTTACACTATTTTGCAAATGGTTTAAACTTAACAGCACTCTAAACTGGATTGAATTAAGTTTTCTGAACTTGGAGGTGTTGGGATGCATTATGCTGTTACACAGCTGTTGGGCAGGGGTGGAGGGAGCTATTCTGTGTTAGGTTGTGGCTGCTTTCACCTTAAAGCAAAGATAAAGTATGTTGCTTTGGTTGCACAGCTACTTCCAGGTACTACACTGACTGCCGCTGCAGCACAGAGAGACCTTGTGTGGTTCCTGACACATTTATCACAGTAATAATGTGATCTGGTTATGAACTGTGCAGGGTTTGGCAAACTCGCTCTAGGCATTCTAACCAAATTGGCACAACCGACCAAAGTTGTCCTGGTTACATATTGCCTTTCTGGCCACAGGGGTGCAGAAACTCTTTCAAATCCCTGAACTGAAATGTAGGCAGTCAGTTGCAATTCCCCGGGGCTCCTGCTTGACAAGGCGGGGTTTGAGGCAGAGCCTCAGAGCAGTGGGCAGTCCTGTGTACCAAAAGCACCTCACCGATCAGTGAAAGCAGAGAGATTTCGTCTCTTGTTCCAGTCACATCATCTGTAATCTTAAACCAAATACTTCCCCGTTGTTGTATGAGACTTGCCCTAGGAAAGGCAACTGAAAGTAAACATGCAAAGTGCTACTGAAAACAGAAATAGGAGGGGAGAGATGCCTTCACTGAACTGAAGTTTCACCTTTTTCTGGCTCAGTGCTCTATGACTAACAGGAAAATCTGATTAACACAGCTAGGAGAGTGCTGTTACTGCTAGGGTTCTGGTTTTTTTAGGTTTCTTTGAACAACAGGGAAGAAAAGGTAACACAAAAGCAACAACTTTGTTAAGATGCTGTCTTGCCTAGCAGTTCCTGGGCAAGGTAAGACAATGCAGTGACCAAGTGAAGGGCTGTAATTGAAGCAGCATCTCAAAACCTAATTTTAAGGAGAAATTAAATTCTACTTCAGGTTGTTGAGCTCCTCTGACACCTCTCCCCGCCTCCTTCCAGTAGCACAAACAAGTTATAGTGCACACTCACCATCAACAGTTCACATTTCAGCTTGGCATAATGTATATAAATAAATTATATTAATTTAATCAAATGTAAGACACTTTAAATAAATGAAATGCTAAAGAGTGACACCCCCTGTTGAGTTATTTCCCAGCAGGAATACTGAGTGGTTTGGCATTCTGTTCTCCCACACATTCATTGGCTTCTGAACATCTATAACCCTCAAGTCTTGACGGGGATAGTTTGTTTGTATCCAGCAGTGCTGCCGTCTGCTTCAGGTAAGCCCACAGAGTATTCTGTGGTAGCGATAAGCAACATGTCCAGAGTCGTCTCAGTACACTTTGCAATAAAGCGTATGAAAGGCCTCACGTCGCCCTCATTGGCTACTTCCAAGACATGGTAATACTCAGCACGTTGCTCCTTGCGGATCGTGATGGGGGGATAGCCTGCCTGCATTAGTATGAGATTCATCAACAGGCGCGAGGTCCTTCCGTTGCCATCTACAAAGGGATGGATGTAAACCAACTTGTAGTGGGCTAACGCAGCAAATTCCACAGGGTGCAAGCTCATGGCATCTTCCGAGTTAATCCACTGCACAAACTCCTGCATCTGTTTCTCGACATCCTGGGGATGGGGTGGGATGTGATGTCCTACAAACACCTGAGTAGTCCTGAACCGCCCTGCTTCTACTGGGTCGGTGTAGCCCAGCACTCTCCGGTGTATCTCCAAGATATCACTGATTGTTACGGAGCCTATCCGTGATACCAACGTGGTGTTGACATATTTCAAAGCTGCGTGCATGCCAATCACCTCATTCTGCTCCACTAAGCTTTTTCCGGGAACGGCATATCTGGTCTCAATGATGTGTCGTATTTCTGACAGCGTCAGGGTGTTCCCTTCAATAGCAACCGTGTGGTAGATGTGGTGATAATAGGACTCCTCCATCACTCGGCGCAGAGCAGAATTGCCTTTGGGGATCGCCATCACTTTTTTAACCTTGCTGTCAATGATGCTAAAATACCTCTGATCTATCTCCTCAACTAAAGGCAGTGTCCGGGCCCGATTGATCAAAGCCTTCTCATTGCAGGGAGAAATGGTTAAGGCTTTGGAGTACAAGTAGTCAGCTTGAAGAATGTCTTTTTCCTCCTCCGAAAAGATACCAAATTCATTCAGAGCATCCACATAATCGGGGTCCATTTTGAGGGCGTACAGGAAGAGTTTGTGGGCTTTCTCCCGTTTTCCTTGCCGCTTCATTTCAAGGGCTTGATTCAGCGCTGCTTTGGCTTCTAACTTCACTTCTGAAATGCAACAATAATGATTAGGTAACAGGGTAGTGAGTTGTACTGGAAACCTCTGTAGACTGGCACTGTTCACCCATATAGAAGTTATATAAAGCCAGTCTGTAAGAACTGTAACACTGATCCTATATTCCAGCCTTTACCAGGCTGCAAGCGCAGGAGCTTATGCCACGTTTACAGGCAGCAGAGCTGCTCCTGGCAACGTGGTGACGCAGGATCTGAGGAGCAGCACGGCTCAGGCTGGCTACAGGCCTGCAGCCATCCCCGCAAAACTCGCCTTGGCCACCAGACTGCTTTGTGTGGGAGGACATGGACTCCTAAGCACATTCTCCTGGCAATAATGCCAGGTCTCTTGCCAGAAGCACAGCCTGCAGCTGTTAATAGCACTTCTCTCCGCTCTTTCACTGAGCTATCAAACACCTCAGAGCAGCTTCCAGAACTGGAAGAGGCTCCAGGAAAGCTGGGGAAGGGCTCTTGATCAGTGAGTGCAGGGATAGGATGAGGGGGAACAGTCTGAAGCTGAAGGAGGGGAGACTGAGATGAGATCTTAGGAAGAAATATTTTGTTGTGAGAGTGGGGAGGCCCTGGCCCAGGTTGCCCAGAGCAGTGGTGGCTGCCCCATCCCTGGAGGTGTTCCAGGCCAGGTTGGATGGAGCTTGGAGCCCCTGATCCAGTGGGAGGTGGATGGCAGGGATTGGAACTGGATGGGCTTTGAGGTCCTTTCCAACCCAAACTGTTCTATGATTCTGTGAGCTTCCAAGGAATAACAGCTTTAATGTGAACAAAGATAGAGTGCTGGAATTGTACTGATTCCTTTGAATGCTTCCCTAATGAGTGTCCTGGCCAATAAAGGCAATGACCATAGCCTGTCATGTCTGCTCTGTAACAGCCAGGATTTTGCTGTTAGTGCAGTATATCCCAGGTTACTGTGTATGGAAACACCACTCTCTATTCCAATTGCCTTAACAACTTACTAGTCCTGAAAGCATGAGGAAAAGCTTCTGAAAAGCAAAGCAGCGCAAAGAGAATGCCAGCGCATCGCCTTTGCCACACAGGGCAATGGAATGCAGTCGGGCTGCTGCCAGCAGCCGGCTGGTGATGACATGTCTGACCTCTGGATCATTTACACTTGCTCTTAATTCACAGCTGGGCAGTGAGAGCTCATTATGGGTTACAGGAGATCATCCAGGAGCGGGGCAGATCTCCAGATGTGGCTGTTCCCTTGCACCCGTCTGAGGATGCTCTTACCTGGGGGGGCTTTGCCTTTCAGCACCAGCAGCTCCAGCCCATTGGAGGCAATGCTCAGTCCGGTGGTTTGTCCTGTGTACCTGGTGACCCCAGAGGAGCCTGCACCCAGTTTACTTTTCAGGAAGGAGAGTCCTTTGAGGACTGCATGGCACGGGTCTTCCACAGCAGCCAGTGGGAGCAGGAGCATCACGAAGGAGCCCAGGAGCAGCACGAGTGCAGCCGTCCACCTGATGCGGGCCCACAGGGTTATCCATTTCAACTCAGGATCTGTCGCCATAGACACGAGATTCATCCTGCTTCCAGCACAGAGATGAGGAACATCTCCTTTCCCACTGCTCTTACCTGGGAACAGAAACAGCTTTAGCCAGAGCTCTGTGTCACGCGGCAGATGTGCTGCTGGGGACATGGCACCTGAGTGAATTCAAGTGTTTGTGCTCTGTGTTTCTGCCACCACTGTCAGGGATTATCCCATGCACCCACCTTTCCCTGCCACCTCTAAGCACACCAGGGCAGGGTGCATGCGGTATTCAGCATCACATAAATCCTTATGGATCTGCTATACATTAAGGTGACACCAGCAGCACGACGAGACATTGATGCCCAGGAGGAGCACGGACACCAGGCTCTGTGGGAGGAAGGAAAGCACTAATGGCGAAGCTCTTCAGCCCTGTGTTCCCCACAGCTGGAGGCTCCACAGCCTCTTCCTGCTGTGGGAATCTCCCCCGCAGACCCTTGTGTACCCGCCTACACCTCCCAGTTCCTCTTCAGCCACTGCTCCATCACCAGCACCAATCCCTGACAAGTTCTCTTCCCTCAGCCTAGCCCCCCCTCATTCCCTGCTCCTCCCTCCCTCACCCATTGTGCAGCCCCACTCCCTTCCCCAGCTTCCCCTCAGGCTGGGGGCCCTCCTCCCCAGGGTTCCCCCCCAGGCCAAGTCCACACCAGGACCTCCACACAACCTGGCCTCCTCCCACTCCAGGTCCCCGCAGCCCCCAGTACCCCCTCAGGCTGGGGTCCCCCCCTCCCTAGGTCTCCCCCAGCCTCCAGCTCCCCCTCAGGCTGGGGTGTCCCACTCCAGAGCTCCCACACTGGGCCCCCCAAAGCCCCCAGTCCCCTGAGGGCTGGGATCCCACCACCCTAGGATGCTCCCAGCTCTCCCTCAAGCTGGGGTCCGCCCCGCCCAGAGCTCCTACCCCACCTCCCTGGAGCCCCAATCTCCCCCCAGTCTGGGGTCTCCCCCCCCGCCCCGAGCTCCCATCCGGGGTCCCTGAAGCCCCCAGCTCCCCTGAAGACTGGGGTTCTCCTCCCCAGAGCTCCCATCCGGGGTCCCTGAAGCCCCCAGCTCCCCCTCAGGCTGAAGTACCCCCCTCTCCAGGGCTCCCACTGGAGCTCCCCGCAACCCCCAGCTCCTGCTCAGGCTGGAGTTTCCCCTTCTCCAGAGCTCCTATCCCGGGTCCTTGCAGCCCTCAAGCCCCACCCCAGGCTGGGGTTCCCCCCACCCTAGTGGGTCCCCAGCTCCTCCTCAGAGGTCCCCCCCAGGGTCCCTGTATCCTCCAGCCCCTCTCAGGCTGGGGTTCCCCCCACGCCTACAACTCCCCTAGCCTCCAGCCCTTCAGGCTGGGGTCCTCCCCACCTCAGGGCGCCCCCAGTCCTCCCCTCCCCAGAGCTCCTCCCATCTCCCCGCAGCCCCCAGCCCTCTCTCTGTCTGGGGCCCCCCCGCACCCCAGGACTCCCCTAGGCCAGGATCCTCCTCGACTCCACATCCCCGAAGCCCCCCCTCAGGCTGCCCCCCCCTCCTCCCCAGAGCTCACATCCCAGCTGCCTGCAGCCCTCAGATCTCCGTCAGGTTGGGTTCCCCCCCTCCCCAGACCTCCCATCCGGAGTCCCTGAAGCCCTCAGCGCCCCCCTCACCCTGAGGTGCCCCCCAATCCTAGGACTCCCCCAGCCCCGGGTACCCCCTCGCCTTTGCCGCGCCCGGCACCTCCGCTGCCGGCTGCCGAAGCTCCGCCCCCCGCGGCCCCGCGCGCTGCCATTGGCTGAGCCGCCCCTCTCCTCCTCTTCCATTGGCTCTCACAGCGGATCCCTCGCACTTATGCCTCGCCCCTTCCCTCCCCTCCAGTTCCTCTGGCGGCTTCCGGGTAGCGCCACGCCCCCTGCGCGCGAGCGGCTCGTGGAGGGTGGCGATTGGTGGGTAATCACGTCAATCATAGGCACAGCCAGTCAGAGACTTCGTTGCTCTATAAGGGCTCAGAGCCCGCCCCCTGGTTGCTAGGCGACGGCGGCGGTGAGCGGCGGCCGCCATCATTGCTCTCCACTCTGGGGCTGCGTGTTCTTGGGATGCGGGGTTGGGGTATGGGAGCTCCAGACTCAATCCAACCAGGCCTTGAGCACCTCTACGGATGGGGCAACCTGGGCCAGGGCCTCCTTACCCTCACAGCAAAACATTTCTCCCTAAGATCTCATCTCAATCTCCCCTTTTTCAGCTCAAACCCCCTCATCTTATTGATGCAAAACGTAGTTATTATTACAGTGGAATAGTTTGAGTTAAGCTAAAGTAAAGTTCATCCAAGTATCTGCATTTTTTGAAAGACAGAGTGTCCCTCTGAGAATGTTTTTTTTTTACAGCAAGTTTTCTTTCAAATAACGTTTTTCCAGACGCTGCATCTTGTGCTCAGTGTGGTCTGTGCTGAACAGAGCTGGTTTTTTCTCTAATGCCCTCTGTTTGCAGCCTCTCCCTGCCTCAAATGCAAAGTCAGGCAGAGCTGGAGCCAAAGCTTCAAATTAGCAAGAGATTTGGCTGTTGTGAAGTCAATAACAATGTTAAAACGAGTCCTTGGAAGGTAATAGAAGGTGCGTAAGATTTCTGGGAGTATTTACACACATGCATGGGAGTGGGAAACAGATTCCATCCCCGGCTCTTGCACAGGATTGATGGAGATCACTGCCTTGTGTACCCAGGCCTGATAAAGGCTGCTTCCTTTCTAAAACTCCAAAATAAGTCTTAGAGAGTTTATTTGCTGGCATTTTTGGTATCACTGTCCCTGCACTAAAAAGAGCCCCTCACCAGCTTACCTGGAGCCCCTTTCAGCACTGGAAGCTGCTCTAAGGTCTCCGTGTAGCCTTCTCTTCTCCAGGATGAACAAGCCCAGCTCTCTCAGCCTGTCCTCTTATGGGAGGTGCTTTCCAGCATGACATGCTGTCCATTGCAAAGCTTTGGAGGGGAGCCAGCTCTGAGATCCATCCCGATGTGTGGGGCACAAACACAGTATTCTCTCCTTCCTGGATGCTGTTCCTCACCTTGCCTGTTCCCTCATGCCTGTTGGGAATGCCAAGGGTCTATTTTCTGAAATGACCAAAGCTTTCAGAGCTGCTGCATGGTAGTCTCTTTGCATGGCAAGGACAAGCCACCTTGGTGCCCGAACAATCAAGGAACACACTGCCAGCGCTTATATAAGAGCATAGTATGGACCATGCTGTCTGCACAGCATCCTGGTCAAGGTTAGCTTTGTGCTGCTCCTGTGATGCTCTCCTTCCTCTACAAACAGCTCTGAACTGGGCTGATGTTGTGTTACGTGGAGGTTTCCAGCGACAGCCTTCCTTTTCTTGCTCATTTTCAGTGGGAAAGGCAGTAACCCCTCTCTCCGTGTCGGGGCTTTCAGATGTTTATTGATTTTACTAGGATTGACAAAAGCAGCTTGATGAACTCGGTTCAACCAGCTTCCCTAAAAAGACACTGACAGCACCTCAGCTCTGAGACCGCTCAGCAGCAAATGGAGCCCAAGGCGATTCCTGCAGCGCGAAATTACCATGTCCTCCAGCCATTTGAAGCCTGCCAGAGCCCGTTAATGCTGAAAGATAAGTTTGGGAGATAATTAGCATTTGAAGGATGAGCAGATCTATCTGCCCTTCTAGAGGAAGCTTTGACAGAAATGTGTATTTTCCTCAGTGCCAGTGATGTGGCACCCAAGCCTAATTATGGAATAATTATAGAGCGATAATGTATTTTCCTATTAAAAACGGTAAGGAGCACATTTAGAATCTGTTCACCAATTAAATATAATCCAACAGAGAGAACAGAGATAGCCAGGAATGCTTGGCATCTCATCCTGGCTTTGATGCCTTTCCGTAGTCTTGGAGTGGTACTTTTTTGTGACTGCAGTGCTAGAGGCCAACGATGCCACACTGTCCTCGGGGACACCAGCAGTACTGCTTATCCTTGGCATTTCCAGTTCTTCTGGGCCAGCTGAAGGGTTGCCATTGCCAGTATACCATACATCACAATTATTTATGATTTTTCAGGGGTATTGAAGGGAGATCCCAGTGTAGATGGTACAAAAGAGTGGGGCCATGAAACATTGGCCCTGGGTGGGCCCCTGGTCATCCCTGGCAGCTCTCGGCGTGGTTGGACAGGGACATGTCTGGAGCTATGGTTGTGCCAAAGGGCTCCGATCTGGACCCGTAGCCTCTAGAGGGAATTTGCATTTGGAACGGTGCCCTTGGTTATGGCATTGCAGAAGGACGCTGGAAGCATTAGCGTTGTGTTGTGGGAGAAGATGTTAAGAAGCTGGTTCTTATTAAATATTTGAGGCTGAATCTAGTGAACGAAGAAGCAGCCAGGTCCCTGCAGCCGGCAGATGGCACTGACTCATTTTGCTGCTCCGCAGAAACCTCCCAGTGTGCTGCAGTCTCTCCTGAACCTTTATACCTTATGCCTTTAGAGGCAGCGATCATGAAAAACATTTTTTAGGGCTGAGTAAGGCTCTGGCTTCCCTTTGGAACTGTTTGTACTGGGATAAAAGTTGCCTTTCTGTGCACTAAGAAGGTTTTGGGGTTCTGCTGCTGATGAGGCGTAACTGTGGCTGGTGGCACAGACCTTACGTTTCTATGGAGCTCACACAGTGCTGTGGCTGTTATGCTGATCCCTTAGATAATCGTACTGGACATGAATTTGGAAGGTGTGTTAAGGCAGAAAAGTCAGTGTTGTTTCTTTCTGGCTTTCCTGGGCCACATATTAAAAGGGAAAAAACAAACTTAACAAAAGGGAGGACTTCTCTGCCCTCCCCTTCCAGCCTCCAGTCCAGCCATGCTGGAGGACGCTGAAGGGCCAGTGTCCCCATGAGCCTTGACAGGGGTCTCTTTTTCATCCTGCCTAGCCTGGGTTTCATCTTCCATCTCCTGCACTCTTGGGCAGTGCTGTTGAGGCTTGCTGGCGACTGGTTGCCCTTGAGTTGTTAGGTTAAACCGAGGCAACGAGGAGGCAGTGATCTGCTTGAAGAGCATCATTTGGGAAAGGCGCCTTGTCTGTATGAGGGTCTTGTTGTCAGGAGAAACTACTGAATGTGGAGACATAATTGCATATTGAAGTGTGGGATTTTAATCAATGAACAGATGGGCAAGTAAGAGATCAAATGCCTGGCAGTAAAGCTGTCACCCAGGTCAAAGCAAGGTTGTCATGAAAAACGGTTTTGACATTCTTGGCTGCACTGTTTGCAAGGCAAATGGAAACCACGTCCCAGATCCAAGTGCAAGACCAAAGGGATTTTTAATTAAAGAGAAAACACAAGGGTAAGCAAAAACTGAGAGCTGGATTGCACTGTGGTGATTACTTCTAGCTGCAAACCAAAGATGACGAGTGAGAGGTTCAAGGCTAAGCGAATGATTTAAAGCTCTTAATACAAACATTGAGAAGCACAAACAGAGGACTGAATAGAGAGCTGAAAACAAAGCTCTGAGAGGGTGCAGAAGAGAGAGCTTTGTTGTCTCTCTTAACAAATAATGAGGAATGAGCTTCTCAGACAGATTGGTTTGCGGCACTGGGAATAAATGGACAAAAGGAGAACTTTCAAAGCAATACAGATGAGTGTGACGTTGTTTCAGCTAAGCTGGGACAGAGCTGTTCTAACATCAGACCAGTAAGCTTGTTTCAACCAGGAGGTCCCAAGCAAAGCCGGTCTGCAGTGTCTGGGTATAATGAGGAATGCAGTTAAAAGGAAAGAAGGGAATAAGGAGTCCCATCTGTGTGGGAGAAAAGCTCTTTCATTATTGCACTTGTGGTCAGCACAGTTTTCCAATCAGCCGTGCATCACAGCTGGTTTGAAGATCTGGAAGGCTGTAGGGCACAGAAACAACCATCCAAAGGGAGCAGCAGATGCTGCTGGGCTGGTACTGTCCCCAGGCAGGACAGAGGTGGAAATGGCAGCACTTGGGATGCCTCCCTCTTCTAGTACTTGTCAAGAGTTTTCAGTCATGGTTCTGGGAGCTGGGGAGAACAGGGAGCAAACATGAAAACTCTTGGGAAAAAGGCAACATATTTTGTGGGACAGAATGCTTTTTCTCATGACAGTTCATGTTCATACTGGCTGTCCTACCTCGGATTAAGAAACATCAACTTTATGGAACTTGAGAGCTTTAGAAAGCCGTGGTCATACGTGATGCCAAGACTGAAGAGGATGTTTCTCTGGGACCTTTGTCTGTTCCTACTGGTGACCCTCGTTAGGGACTTCTTGGCCATTTACTCACAGTCCCAAACTCTCTGGGACCCCTGCCTCGGAGGGGAACTGGGAGAGGGGCAAGGGAAGTGGCTGCACGCTCATCTCCAGCCTGTCCTTGAAGCTGAGGTGGAAACGCTGACTCTTATTATAGAGTCATTTTGGACTAACTGCCACATATACTTGACTAATGTGACTGTGTGCCAGGCAATCTGGAAATATATTAAACCCGTGAGCTACTGCAGTGATGATTTGCATGTCAATAACAGAGGGTAAATTGCCTCCCCCAGTCTCCTCTCTGGGGTTTGATCCTGTGAAGTGCCAGGTACCCCCAGCTCCAGTCCATTTAATTGATTGCAGGAGGCAGTGAAGACCTCCTGGGATAACGAGAGCTGCTGGGGTAGCTCAGCTAATCTCTTGCTTATCCCTCCCTGCTCGTCTGGTTGAGTGAGGGGCGGGGGTTTCAGCTAAAAACGCACAAACCCAATGCTTGTTAAGAGGGATTAAGCGTCAAAGTGAGTGTGAGTAGGTGAGTGTTCTCGCTGTCCTGGCACGCTCCACAGAGCTTAGTCACTCCTTGACTGATTAGCGGGAAGCTTGCTTAGGACACGGCACAAGGATGAACAGCTTCCCGATAGCCATGCAAGGGTGAACACAACCTCCTGATGCTTTCCAGGTGCCTTAGGAGTGGTCAGATTAGGGTAGAGCTCATAATGCTGCCTGGCAGAGAAGAGAGCTGTCTGCACTGCAGCAGAGACCTCTCCTCCACTGGAGACACACTTGCGAGATGCACCATTTAACAGTTAAAACTCTGCAAGACTTTCAGTCTCCAGGGCTTGTAATCTAGGACAAGGAGGGCTAAAACAGGCAAGAGGGTAGGTGTTTTGTAGGAGCAGATTACAAAAGGAGCTATTTTACCTTGTAAGATTCTCAGCTCGCCCCTGCTAAGGCACTGACAGCTGTCAGGGCTTGGCAGAGGACCCCGTAGAGATTTGGAAGGACAAAGCAACAGCTTGTCAGACTTGGTGGTGACACTTCCCCTTGCTAGTGCAACAATGGGACAGACGTGGCTGGAAATGGTCCTTCCCATGATGGGGAGCAAGAGGTTGGCACCATCAGGGCTTTTGTGTGTGCCCAGGGAGATTCCGATGCCCTCGGCTGGAGGCAGTGGTGGCCTTAGAGGTCACGGGCACCATGCTGGGACTCTCTGTGCTCAGGGATCTTGTGCTCTTCTTGTCTTGGATGCCCTCAAACTCTTCGGTTCTTGGACTTCGTTTAAGAAACTCACCTTGTTTAGATCTGGAAGGATCCTCATTAACCTTGCCATTGTTTTTTTTCTCAGTGGTGTTCAGCTGCAGGAGGCCCTTGGCAGCAGGAGAATGAAGCCAGCAATGCTGTCCAGCTGCAGGCACTTTCTGACAAGCATCTGTCCTGTCCTGCCCGCTTTGGCCTGGGGGACCCGGATGCTCTTCAGCTGCCTGCCAGGGCCCTGGGTGCAGGATGTGGCTGGGGGAGAGGCAGAATCAGAGGGTGATTCGGGGGCAGCCGTGTGTGAGGAGCACCATGGGTGGCTGCTGAACAGGGGGACATTTTTCCTTAAGGGTGCCAGGAGAGGGGATGATGCTCGGTAACCATGGCAACTGTAGCCAGCACAGGGATGCTGAGGAGGCTGTGAGGGAGCCTGCTCCAGGCTGGGCTGGGTGCTGGAGGCTAATGTGTCCTGGATCTGAGCTGATTTCCAACATTGCAGTCTTTTAATCGGTGCCGACTGCCTGTGAAGGTCTCTGCTCAGCCAGGACTGCCCTGAGTTTGATAACAAGGAGGCTCTCTAAGAGCAATTTAAGTTCCTAAATGCCAGGAAGAGAAGCAGGGAGTCCAGAAGAGAGTCCACTGCCACTGTGGCTTTGCTTCTTTGTGGATCTAAGTTTCCAATGGCTCTCAGAGCCTGGGATATTCAAATGACTCTATATGTGCTGATTGTTAAAAATACAAACCAAAGCAGGTGGACGATCCTTTGTAAATCGCAAAGCATCTCTGGTTCATAACATCAACATGGAGAT
The DNA here is from genome assembly GCF_017976375.1 of Cuculus canorus. Lineage (NCBI taxonomy): Eukaryota > Metazoa > Chordata > Aves > Cuculiformes > Cuculidae > Cuculus > Cuculus canorus. Next base: position 9,317,847 of record NC_071417.1, read on the forward strand.
CTGATCTCAGGAACTTGCTCAGAGAGCATTCTTATCACCCAAGCAAGACAAGAGTTGGAAGAAATGGATTTGCGAAGCAATCTCGCTGGTCTCAGCTGTGCTTAGCCACTGACTTGAGAGCCCTCTTGGAAATATGGAGAAAGAACGTGTGTAGTTTACAGCTTTCCATGGTGCTCTGTTAATTTTTCTGCATGCTGCTAGATAATATATGTCCTCTGAAATTCCTCCCAATTAAAACTCGGGCTCCCTTCTCCCCCCTGCCAGTACCGGTGCAGAGAACAGCCCCTGTTCATTACCAGCAGCGTAACTCCATCTTTATCAGGTTCCTCCAGTGCTCTGCAAAACTCAGAGTTGTTAAACATTTCACTTTATACGGCTGGATTTAATTACTTCGGAGATGGAATGTTAAATCTCCTCTGTTGGGCTTTATGGCATTCAACAGGAAGAGGCTGAGCTGGAAATGGAGCTGTGTGTAAATCGCTCTGTGTTCTGGTATGTAGGGCAAGCACCGCGAGCTGCTTTCGCAAGTGCTCGACATTGCGTGGAAGCTCCTTGCTGTGCCGTACGCATGCAGTTCTTCTCTGCCGATGCCAGCAGCACCCCAGCACCACACTGGGCTCGCCTGGGGCTGTTCCTGAGCCCTCGTTGCTGGCTGCCTGTTCCCATCTGGGGGGATGCTGGGGTAGGGTGTGGCAGGTTCTTTACTTAGCTTGGGCTGAGTAAAGAGATGGGAAAAGCTGAGCATGGTGTGCTGAGCTCCCGTGCTGGCTCCATTGAAGCCTTGTCCTGCAGGACCTGGGTGCACTGTGCCATTGGAACAGGACTGAGCTGCATCTTTCCTCGGGAATGCAATGCAGACACTGTGGAACTAAATACAGTGCAGCCAGGGTGTGCACCCACGGGCTCGTGCCTTGCCTATCAGCTCAGGTGATTTGTCTGAACCCACGTGCCATCTCAGCATTGCAGAAGCCTTTCTGATAAAGCACTGTTTTTATTGTTTCTTGCCTCATAGCCAGCTTGTTACCTGCTTCCTGGGACTGGAATCTCACGCCTGAAGTCCTCTGCATGCCACCCCCTCCCTGCAGCTCCCCAGCAGTGATTATCAGGCTGAGCTCTGACTTTCTGTGGTTTCCTCACCTGCCTTTCACTCATCTCCAGAAGCTGCAGCTTCCCTCTGTGCTGTTTGTAGCTAATGATCAGCTACTGCCATGTGAGCCTAAACCCCAGCCCATAGTGTTGGCTGCTGGATGCAGTTCACGTCCTGAAAGTGGTGGCATATCCATTGCTTTTGCGGGCTGGGCAAGCACTGTGCCCTTACAGAAAGCTGCAAGGCGCCTCCCTTTTCTCAAAGATCTGTCCATTTTGGATGCAATTATAAGATTGTCATTTCTCCCAGACATGGCAAATGGCTTCAGGCAAGAGCTGAGAGCTCTCTGGAATTACTTCAGCAGAGCTGATGCTTGCTTAGTGTTTCAGTAAATGGCCGATGCTGGGTCATAATTCAGTGCAGCTCCTCGGAGGATGGAGCCGTAGTTCATCCAGTGGTGCTGCATGGCATAGCTGTGTGCTCAGGATGAGTGCAAGCCAGGACGATGCTCTCTGCTTTGGTGGGGATCAGCGTTCAAGGGCTTTTTACTCTAGGGGGGAACAGGAATGTTTCTCCTTGCTCTGCATTCATAGACTCTTGGCTGATGGTACATTTGTGTCATCTGTCCAGGGCTGCCAAAGAAGAGAAAAGCCTAAGGATGGAGGTGGTCCATTGTTGTCCCACTGAGCTGCGGTCTGGGAAGATGCCTGGTGGTTGCCTGGTCTCTGCTCTGGGAGGGCTGGCTCACTCATTAGTCTGGCAACCAAATTAGTGACAGTCAGATTGTGCAGAAAACAGCAGCTCGCGTGGGAGCCGTTGGATGTCAGGAGTAAGTAGTAGCCTCGTCTTTTATAGTTACTTTATTTGCAGACATTTAATTGAAGCTCCTGCTAACATTTGGGTTATGTGCCTCGCTAGCCGTGGGTGTTAGGCTGGGCCAGCTCGCTAATAAACGGGCTTCTGCAGAACCCAATCTTCGCTGCATTTCTGTTCTTGTTTAGTTATTACATTTAGTCTCTAGTGACTACCGAGCTGACAGCTGGTAAAGATTTGCATATGGCATGAAATTAAGTGAGTTCATTTTAATGTCTAATCTGTGCAAAGCTCAAATTTGGTTTCTAAAAGCTTTGCTTTGCCTTATCATTGCTGGCACATCTGCTTCATGCATTAGCATTTGATTTCTATAAGTTTATTTTCCCTGTGTTTCCCCAGGATGAACAATTAGAGCAGATCTTTGCAATCTTTCTTAAATGCTTTAGCACCAGAGCTCAGGATCCTCTGGGACACACAGGAAGCGTTTTGCCCAGCCTTTTAGGAACATCCCTTGTGTTTCCAGCATGCCTTTCTGCTGGGCTCTTCCCAGCAATCTGGCATGAGAAGCCCCCAAGCCCTTGCTGCCACAACATGTTTGGTGTCATACTCTGGGATTACACAACGCTAAGTGTAGATGGGCTCCTTCCAGCCAGCACCTCTTTGATCAGCTTCCCTCCAGTGGGCAAAAGTTAACTTCTAAGCCTTAACTTGTCTTCAAAGCATGAAGCTGCTTTCAGAACTGGGCCGTGCTATTTATTTCAGTTTCTCTTTGGTCTTTTCTTGTTCACTTCTTGTGCAAACGGATGAGAGGGAAGCCAGCTGTGCCCAGCATGGGGTATGGTGGGGAATTTGCTCTTAAACCTTGTCTGCGTTCAAGGAATACAGACACAAGTTCTCAGATGCTGGGAACCCTGGAGTAGCAGGTCCTGCAGCTCGTAGCTTTCCTTCCTCTCTGTCCCTGAGATCAGAACGTATTCCATCAGGGCTGGTTTGGGGCTCAGGAATAAGGCAGCAAATGAAAGTGATGTATGAAAGGCCAAAAGAGCACAGCAGCTGCTAAAGCCAAAGCAGTGACTTAGCCTGGATAAGACTCCAGGAAGACCTTAGAGCAGCTTCCAGTATTGAAAGGGGCTCCAGGAAAGCTCGGGTGGAGCTCTTGGTCAGGGAGTGCAGGGACAGGATGAGGGGGAATGGTTTTCAGCTGAAAGAGGGGAGATTGAGATGAGATTTTAGGAAGAAATAAGAATGATGAAGCACTGGCCTGGGCTGCCCAGAAAAATTGTGACTGCCCCATCCCTAGGGGTGTCATTCAGGCATGAGCTAACCAGCTCCTTGGTATGTGTCTTCTCCTTCACCCACCTTTTCTGGTGGTGCAAGTGAAGCCCCGGGGTGGTGAAAGGACAGACTCTGGTCACACAGCTGTGAAGCTACGCCAGAATTCAGCTGGTATAGAGTGCTGTGCCGCAGCCCCAGCATCCCCGCATGCCCTGGATATGTGGTCTCTGCTTGAAAAGAGATGCTTGAAAAGAAATGCAGACGCAGGGAGTGGATTTGACCAGAGCACAGTAGTCTCAGGTTTGTGTAATGAGCTGGAATTGTAAACCTTGTGAATCTAACGATGAGAAAAGAGTAGAGTGCATTGCAGTTGTCTCTATGGGAGGTCTGACCTTTCTGAGCTTGAAATTCAGGACTGAGAAAGCAAAATCCTAGCTTTTTGGCAAATGATACAAGTTTTCCTACAGACCATCTGGAATGGAGCTTGGGGTTGCTTTGGAGTTGGCTTTTTGGGTTTGTTTTTTTTTTTTTTGGCTTTAAAGTGTCTTATTTAGCAGGCAAGACAGCTAGAGACTGGATAAGGAATCGGGCAAGGGCAAAAAAAGCAGCAGGCCTGCAGCTCGTGCACAGAAGCCATTTACAAAGGCTATGATGCTGCTGAACAGCTGCTTGCTTTAGCCTCCGCAGCACGGGCAATCGAGGAGCCGAAGGTTTCCTGCCTACTCTTCAGTGTCAGCAGGGAGCTCTGTCCTGTCCCTGCCATGCCTGCTGCTTGCAAGATGCCACTGAGCAGCCTGGTTTGCCTTTTGCTGACCGAAATTTGCAGTCTCCATCACCCAGTGCTTGCAAGGGACTTGGGCTATGAGCTCTGGCATCTGCGTAACGCATGGGCAGGACTAGAGGGAGGTGCTGGGGGAGCTATACGTTGGCATCACCAAAGGCCCGGTGGGGTGAGAAGTTGGTAAACCTTACTTTTGGAGGGCGAGCAAGTTCTTTCAGAGACGGGATGTGCCTTTTTCTCACTCAGGCTGCGGTGGGGTCATGCACACCTCCTCCTTGCTGGTGTTTATTAGTGCTGTTGCTGAAAAGGTCCTGGTGTAAATAAGGCTTTTGATTCAGGCAGCTGCTGGGTTTAAGAAATAAGTTCACAGAATCATAGAATCGTTAAGATTGGAAAAGACCTATAAGATCATCCAGTTAATGAAGTTGAACTGGGTCGATGTGCAACATGAGTGTGAAAAGCTGTGGCAAAGAGCTGTAAATCTGGCTTTCTGCAGCGCTGGAGCTGCCTCTGCACTTGCTGCCTTTCTATTTTCTCTGAAATCAAACCCCTTCCCTTGTCCTTGCTTCTACTCTTCTTCAGGAGGAGAGGAGGTTGGCAGGGCAAGGATTGCAGAGCAGAAAAGCCAATAAATCGTTGCTGTATTCTGCTTGAAGAAGCCCCATGGGGCTGCGAGCTCCGACCATGGGCAGCGCAGTGACCAGGACTCCTCAGAACCAGCTGCCTGGCCACGCTGGGCATTGTCTGCCCGAGGAGCTGGCCCTTCTGAGAGCTCCTTGCCTCATTCCAAAAAACCCACTAATTTTCTAGAAGTAATTGTAGTGGATTTCCTGCTCGGGGGGGCAGTAAAAGCAGAAGGGTTGATCTCAGCTGTGTTTGAAAGCAGCTTCCCTGCTGGCTTCTGTGCATTAACTGCCACTGTGACTGGGTTCCCTGCTTCACCACGATTGAACAAAACACACAAACAGCTCCTGGGTTAATGAGATTAAATGTATCCAATGGAACATCTCTGTCTGGAATCTGCTTCTTGTCCAAGCGCTATTTAAATCTGTGCTAGAAGACATAGGCTTTGCAAATCCGCCTCTCTGCGGGCATATTCTCTAAGTTTTGGTCTGAAGTGGGGTTGAAGTTTCTCCCTTGGGCTCATCAAAGCCTTCCACGATGCTGAGCCATGCTGGCAGCCAGCTGATGGGCTGACCCTCTGAGACCCTGGAGTGCTGGCTGTAAGGCTGCTGGTACCTCCCAACACTCATTTGGCAGCTGAAAGGGAGGAGAGGGCATTTGAAATAAGCACAGCAGGGAAGAAACCCCCATGATCTAAAGCAAGCAAGTGAAATCTCATTTTCTCCTTGAGTTTCAGGGGGCTGAACAGCAAACAAACAATTATTTCCCCCAACTTTGCTAGGTAGGTCTATAATTCCTGAGTGACAGGGGACCAGTGCTCCGAAGGTGAGCTGCTGGCTGATGGATAACAGGCAATAGTAGGGCTGATGATCTGCTGGCACTGAGTGCTCCCACCGCCTGCTGCATGGTAAATCAGCGTGGCAGGGAGACACCTCCTCGGGGCTGCAGAGATGCCTCCGTCCCTTGTTCCTGGGACCCATTGCAGCTCGCTGAGCCTTGGAGATGCAGGGCCAAGATCTGGCAAGGTGGAAAACAGTGATGCTGTGAAGCAATGCGTGGAAGGAGCAAGTGATTCTGTGTTGCGTTTTCTCCCCTTGGTGCACTGTTTTATGTACTGTAAAATTTGTTGTGTTATTGGAAATGGCATTTGGTTGCGGTTTGTACCAGCGAGCGATGCTAAATATAAATAAAAGACAATTGTTATTTCTTTCAAGCGTAGCTTTAATTTTCCTCTAGTCCCATGGCACAGAAATTCAAATGTTGGTTTTTTGTGGGGAAAGGAGGTGCTGTTTCTGCTGCCTTTCTCAGCAGTTGTTTTATAGAATTGGAGATAAAACTGAGTGGTTCCATGAGCTTGCTAAGGGTGAGCATGGGCCGGGTTGGGAGCAGGGCTGTGCTCTGATGTGCCAGGGGACAGCAGTACTCTGCGGTCCAAAGGAATGGTTCCAGCTCCCTGTTGGAGCCAGCAGCAGCCTGTTGCATTTTTAATTTCCAAGCAAAATCAGCAAAAGCCCCCCCAGCCCAACTGGCTCTTTTCAGGTATTCCAGTGATGTTCAAGTCAATCCTCTGCCTAATTAGCTTGTAAATATTGCTGCAAGGGTTTTTTTTTCTCTGTTTAGGCCAAGCACACCGCACTAGACAGTAAGGGGAAGGAGAAATACATTATGCAAACCATGAGGCAAAAGCATCTGTTTCCTTCTCTCCCGCTCCCAGCACAACCTGCCACCTAAATGGAACAAATACACAGCTCTGAAAAGTACCTCTTCTTGTTGGGAAAGAGAGAGATGCTTTGAGGGGTTGGTATTGAAGTTTCTCTGAAGAATCATGCAGCTGGAGTATAAATGCATCCTCTGTGTTAGCAGGGGGATGCTCACTGGGTGCACAGCACAAGACTGGGGTGAATCATAGAATCATAGAATGGTTTCGGTTGAAAGGGACGTCAAAGATCATCTAATTCCAACCTCCCTGTGATGGGCAAGGACACCTCCCACTAGATCAGGCTGCCCAAGGCCCCATCCAACCTGAGATGGGGCAAAAATCCCCCAGAAGCTGCATCAATCCTTGGTAAATGTGATTGACGGTTGCACTCCAGCAGGAATTGGGGAGATGCCCCTGTATCAGCTGAGTTACCTGTGCCTGACAGTGCTGGAGAACAGAGCTGAGGTCCCCTGGGTGCTGCCCACCCACACAGAGCATCCCTCGCTGCTGCCCCTGAGTGTGTTTTTCACTGGGGAGACGCTTCAAATGTGCTTGGCAGGGGAAAATTCAGCGGGGCTGAGGCTGTGCCTGGAGTCTGAGGCTGGAGAAATGTGATTTAGCACCGTAGCTTCTGATTAAAATGAATTCACAGGGCTGAGAGGCAGAGTTGTGTCCATGGGGCTGACCGTGCTGAGGGCAGGTGGGGACGAAGAGTGGCCTCAGACTGCACTGGCCTCCCACCCTCCTGCCCCTTTCTCATTTCACTTTTGATTTTTTTTATTTTGATTTTTTGCCCTGAGTTTGGGCAGGTCTTGGTTTCTGGAGTCTTTGGAGAAGCTGTGGTATTTCTTGTTTTTAAGCTTAAAATAGCCTGGAATCGGCTCTTTGTGTTTCCTGGAGTCTGCTTCTCTTTCCAAACCTAAGTGAGGGTCACCATGACGCAAGCAGGAGCTAAAAAGCTGTTGCAAGCCCTGCATTGAAGTCCGTGTGTGTTTTATGGTTCCGCGACAGCTAATGCAGGAGCTTTTCCCCTGATAAGCATTATTTTGGATCACAATAAAAGCCACGTCAGATCAAGGCTTTTGACGAGACTCATTTTATGGTGGTTATTAAAAGGCTGAAGTGAACTGCTTGGGGATGGGCCCCAGGGTGCATCAGTAAACAGAGAAAGCAGAGGATCAAATAAAAAGAACCATGTCTTGGGTCTCTGAAATCCATCTTTAGAAAGAGCTTGGCATTATTATTATTTTCAGTCTAATGTTGTTTTCTGCCTAAGTAATGTTGGGGAAGTGTCTTGAATAGCTTCCTAATTTGCGAGGGTCCCAAAGGCATAACATTCGGAAGGAATTGGATTAACACTTATGAAAAATAAATTACAGGCTGAGTGCTCGTTAGATGATTTTGAATTAATTTATTGATCTGAGGCTAGAGTGTTAGAAAATAGAGGGCAAAAATAACTGACGGCACTTTATCCCCAAACAGCCGCAATCCTTCTACTGAATAAACAAGGGGATCAAGCAGCAGTTTTCTGGTGGCCCCTTTGATTTGAGGAGCTCCTCCAGCTGCATGGAGGGGTAGAGCTGCTGGGTTCGAGGCTCCCATGGACCCACCAGGGTGAGTGGAAAAGCCCAAGGGACTTCCCTCACTTTGGCAGCCTGCGATGGCCATGGGGAAGAGCAGGATGCTGCAAAGTGGTGTGCCCTGTTCTGTCTCACATAGCAATAAATCTCCCTCCTGAGAATGCTGTCGTACCCCCGGGAATCGGATGGAATGGAAGATGGAGACAGGTTCTGCTTGGAGGTGCAGAGTGAAAGGCAGATGGCATCACTGGGAGTAAGGAAAAAACCCTCTGTTGTGGTGGAGGATCACCCCTGGGTTGAGGGCAAGAGCGGTGTTGAGGTTCTGGACTGCCCGGTGTACTGCGAGGCTAGCTCTGCGTTGAGCCTGAGCTTGCACCAGATGATCTCCAAGTTCCCTTCCATCCTCAATTAATCTGTGATTAATGAAAATAGCTCCAGCTACAAGCATGCTTTTACCCGGCTTGCGCTCCAGCTTGCCCAGCCTTGTTGGCCACGGCAGCTAACTGGTGTGCAGGAGTAAGTGGTGGAGTGTCGGAGCGCAAAACTTCAACGTCTTTGTGCAAAAGGCACCCAAACAGGGTTGCCTTGAACAGCAACATTTTCTTTTGGCCAAGTATTTGTGGAAACTGTAACAAGTATTTTCCATTCAATGTGATTTTCTTTTATTGCTGCTTTCTCGCTCTGAACAAGCTGTGCCCTCTCTTGGGGTGCTCTGGGCCTGTTGTGGACCTGCTGCAGTGAAATAAGTTTCAGTGAAAGCTGGAAACTTGGCAAACTTCTGCAGTATTAAGTGAAGCTGGTGTTTCTTTTTAAAGGCTGAAAGTAAATACATCCCAGGAACCGGCGGTCCATTAAAAACAAAGATAATGGAGTCTCTGGGTGCCTCTCTGCTGGCAGTTGTCTGGCTTCCCATATTTACTTGATAACGTGATGGCTAGCACGGCAGGCACCGATATCTAAAAATAAAGGAGGGAGCTGTTCCTTTGGGCTCTGGCTTGATCTGGTTTGGGGGAAAATGGTCCATAGTGCGAGCTGGAGAAATCATGCCACTGTTTTTTCAATGTAAAGTAGGATTTGCAGTACCATGCCATAGAAATTGAGAGTGGCCGTAATGAGATATTTATCACAAGACATATGGTGTATTTTTCCAGGTCAGTGCAGGTGTGCATCCCACCATGCTGCTCTTACTGGTGTTACTGGTCCTGCTCTGGTTTTGGTTCCACCACACTTGTTTGGGGCTGCCTGCCCTGGGGTCAATGTGATCCCTTCTGCCATGGCATCACTTTGAGGAGATCACCAGTGCCCACCCAGACTCAGCACCGTCCTAATGGGTTGTACTGGGAGCAGTGGGATGTGGTTGCTGGGGATGTGCCTTCCTTCCTTCCTTCCTTCCTTCCTTCCTTCCTTCCTAGCCTCTTTCCTTCCTGGAGGCAGGTTTGGACTTTGGCAGTGGGCAGCTCAACTGCGGTGATCTCGTGCTCTTCCTCAACAATGGGATAAATCCTCCCAAAGGAAGGGAAAGGAGAAATATGCTACTGCCAAGCTGCTGCCATAAATCCCAGGGCAGGGAAGCCAGGGCTCTGGCCTGGCATGTGCCAGGATCTCTGCCATGGCATGTGGCACTGCCGGGACTGCTTTGGAGGCTTCATCTGGGTGCGAGGGAAACAGGGGAGGTCCTGAAGGAGGAACAACGCTTCAGATTAAAGGATTTGCCAACATCTGATGAAGCAGGAGCCTCCAGGCTTCCATTAATTAACAAATTAGCTCATCAAGAGTCTCCCTAATTTGTCAAATATAAAGCTACCCTATTAATTAAACAAGAGGACAGATTTTAATTTGCCTGGCAAAACCACACATTTAATTGATAAATTACTCATTTCAACTGCTCTTGGTGAAAGTTTCCAGAAGCAGGGCTGGAAGATGAGCAAGGTGGCAGCGCCGGGCTCCTTCGAGCTAGCAGCACCCTTGGGCAGCGCGCAAGCCGCTGGCTTTGTGCCCACGCTGTCCTGTGCTCCCCTGCGTCACCAGGGCTGGGGGACCACTGCCCACCATCCCATCACTGCCCACCATGCCTTCCTCTCTAGCTTCAGGCTCTACTACTGTTTAATTAACTCAACCACTAATTGGGTCTGATTACATCCAATCACTTGTTCCTCTTCTCCGAAACCCCCTTCGCTCTCACTGTTTTCCATGGCTGGAAAATTGTTTAGCAGGATCTCCACACCAAGTCAGAATCCTGGGCTTTGCTGGGACAGCGAGGATGCCAGACTGGGAGTGGCAGATGCCACAACGCTTGGGAAAAGCACTCAAGGATGGGATGCCCAGAAAAATGTTTTATCTCTCCCTCGGGAATTACAACCCTATCGTTCCTCCTTGAAGGCAGCTTCAAAAGACTGTGCTGGTTCACGCTCCCTGCTAGCAATGAAAGCAGCTCACCGCCGTCACTCGGCCCAGTGGCTGGAATTTCTTCTTCCAGTTGAAGGACGGGGGAATAAATCAGAGGTCACCTGACATTCAGATGATCTCTGTGTGGGATTAATTGCTCGCACAACATCTCCCCAGCCAGATGTGCCGGGGAAGCAGCGCTGAGCTGGGCTTCTCCAGGTTCCCCTTCACCAACCTGGTTTTTTTTTCTTCCCAAAAAGTAAAGAGAAATTTTAAGAGGAGAGCAGGTGAATTATGTGGAGTCCTGCCTGAGTTTTCAATTTAGCTCTATTGATTTATAAGGTCTTTTCAATTACTGACTCCTTGGCGGCAGCGTGCGGAGCAGCTGTACGTGAGCTTCATACTCCATCGCACCGGGCACTGTGGTGGGGACCTTCTGCGTCTGCTCCAGCCCGATCGAGGCACAAATAATGTGGATTTCCTCTGCATCATTTAGTAAATAAAAATCAGGAATTCATTAGTGTAAGAACTTGTCTTATATGAAGAAAAGACTGGAGGAAAATGAGGAGTGCCCGAGTTATCATGAACATAATATATGAATCAATTTGAATTCAGGAGAAAGCAATTTGAAATCCTATTACATTTTCTTTTTCTTTTTTATTGTGTGGGCATGGTTGGGTGATTTCTGAGGGAGCAAGAGATTAAAAAAATGCATAGACAAGAAGAAGTGACCTTCCTTCACTGCTGGGCTTGGGCCGTCCCACTGCCTCGTGGCTCTGATGGGATCTGCTGACTGGGGAAGACGTAGAGTCATAGAATCATAGAACAGTTTGGGTTGGAAGGGACCTCAAAGCCCATCCAGTTCCACCCCTTGCCATGGGCAGGGACACCTCCCACTGGATCAGGGGCTCCAAGCCCCATCCAACCTGGCCTTGAACACCTCCAGGGATGGGGCAGCCACCACTGCTCTGGGCAACCTTGGTCAGTGTTTCACTACTCTCATGAGGGGTCGGGAGCCCAAAAACCTCAGAAATCCATCCAAACCGAGAGCTTCCCACACCTGATCACCTCACTTTCTCTTTCTAATGAGTACTGGGGTATTAACAAACTTTTGCTGTAAAGTTACTGCATTTTAAAAATTTCTTTATGTCAAGAGACATAAGAACAAAGGCAAACCTAATCAAATTACTTAAAATTAAATTGCCGGCCCCTCCAGCCACACTTGGAGGGAGGTGATTGATCCCTCCAGCTTTGCATGGGATCCAAATTACTCGGCTCAGCTCTTCTTCCACCAAAGCCAGAGGCAAGCTGCCTGGAGCCATAGGGAAGGCATCCTGCTCAGCTCCTGCTCCAGCTGCAGGGAAGCCAGGATGGAAGGGAAGCGATGCTCATGGTGGATTTATTTATTAAGGTCCATAATTAATAGTGAAGACATCCATAGGCAAGGGAAAAAATTGCCTCCACGAGGACAGGATGGTTTAGATGCTATTTAAAGGGAAATCTAAAAAGGCACCAGGTACTGAATTTCCTTCAGTCTCAGCAGAACTGGTTTCCTTCATCAGTGCAGCTGCGGCTCGGGGGCTCATAGTGGAGGATGCTCCCCAGCCTGGCTCTGATGAGGCGAGGGGCGATTAAAATAAACCTGCTTATGAATAGGAAGGTGTACTCCCTGTGACAGCCGTGGATATAGATATATATTTCATATCAGCTCAATATATCTGCAGCAGGGTTGCCCTGCTCTGCACCCAGTGTGCACGGGCTGGGATGATGGGGCTCCCCACCACAACACATCCATCTGGGCTCTGTGCGCTCTTTGGGCACCCCAAAGGGCTGATGCTGCCCAGAAAGAGATTCTCCTGTTCCGAGTGTGGCAGATTGGCAGGAAATGCCCTTTCTTTGACCATTTATCCCCCATAAACCATGTTTTTAGGCAATTATGAACCTGAGCTATAAAGTTAACTATGGGGTTCCCTTTTCCTACCCCAACTGATTATGGAGACAATAGATGTAGCTCATGTGTTAATTCACTGCTGTGGTTTAATACCTGTTACTCGGAAGGTTCGGGTTAGAGTTCTTCCAAGGTAAAAAAAATAGCAAAATGGAAGTAATTTAAATAGACAGTTTATGCTGTTGGTGTTCCATCAGCTCTCACCAGCTCTGTTTGGTGCACAATGTATTATTTATGAGATTTCATTAATATGGAAATCCAGACCATTTGATTGGCTCTCCTGGCTCGCTTCCAAGGCCTTATGAATTCTAATATTCTATATTGTCCCTGCCACGCTGGGGCTCTGGGATCCAGCAGCCTGATCCGGTGGAGCAGGGCCAGCTGCTAACCCAGCACCGTGTAGAGGTGGGAACACAGGGTGGGAGCCCTGTGTTTGGCTAGAGCTGCCATCCGCAACCCTACTCTGCTCCTGCCAGCCTGGTATCTCCCTTATCCCCAGTATTTCTCTCCCTGCTCCACTCTCTTTGCAGGCAAACACACGAATTGGCATTGCATTTTCCAAGCCATGATATTTAGGGGGGGCTCAGCCTTGTTGGTTCGCCTCTGCTCTGGGGTATGAGCAAAGTGGTGGGAAGCCAGAGATCCTTCCCTGCAAAGGAGGAGAGGAAAATCCCATTAAAAGCTGGGGCTGGCACCAGTGCTTGGCATTTTCTCTCCTGGTCCCTGGCATGGCCAGAGCAGTTTGTTTTACACAGGCTCCTACCGGCACGCAGCGGAGAATTACACCTTGTCTCTCGCATCCCAGATAAAAAACATGATGCAGATGCATCTACAGGTTAATTAAGAGCGAGCAGGTTGCCTGGTACAAACACCACATTTCCAGCCCTGCAGCCATGGGGAGAAACCTCCACCAGCTTTAACGAGGGATGGGGGAAACATCCTGAGAGCCCAGGTCCCATCATCTCTTTGCTAATTTTCTGCCCAGCTGCCAAGGTGTGAGCAGGACACGGTGAGCGGCCCTTCCCCTAGCGCTGGGCTGCTGGCTGGGAGATTCCCAGGCTCTGGAGGACATGTGGCTGCAGGAAATTAAAGCTGGATAATTGTAGAAGAGCTCTGGTAGGGCACGTAATTAAAGTGAGCATTTGACAGCGGGTGGATGAGGAGGGCTCTCCCAGCTGGGCCAGGGGTTTGGCAGGAGGAGAAATTGCTCTGATGCCCTCCCTTTGTCCTCTGCGTGTAGCCCTGATGAGTGGTGGGAAGGTCCCCACGCTGTCCCCAGGATGTGGCTCTGCTTGGCAGGCAGGAGAGTAGAAGAAATTCCATTTGCAGCTGGGGGCTGTGGCGTGCGACCTTGATTCCCTGGCAGGAGATGCTCGTAGCCTGATTAAAACCACACTTTAATGACGCTGTCCCTTTTGCTCCCTTCCTGCTGCCCCAGCCTTGACATCACTAAAAGAGATGGGGGGAGGACAACGGGAACCCAAGCCCCCAGCGGTTATCCCGGTGGCTAATTTAATTTGCAGGTGACAGCAAGAAGACAGCAGCAATCACACCATTGCACACCCCACACCTGTGCTTTGGTGCCGCTTCTCAGCTTCTGGGCTGAGACACAGGAAGAAATTGGGAGAAAAGTCCTGAAAATGTGATTTCCACATGGCAGGGACTGTGGGAGATGCTGCCGGGACTGCCTGTCCATGCCTGCATTGCGGCCAGGGGCTCCCGGGCTTGGTCCTTGCTGGTGGCCGAGGGCTTTCCCGCTCTACTCGGGAATGCATTTTTGCTGAATTTATCTCTGCCAAATGAAAATGGTGATTTCCCCACCTGGCAGATGCCCCTTTGACTTCAGGTCTCGTGGCGGGTAAACATTAATCGCAGCACGCCTTTAAATAGGAAGCAAAAGTGACAGGACTGAATTACTTCGCTCCAGTCCCCTGATGCCAAGCCATAAATCATACGCTGGTGTTTATAGAGACTTTATGTGTCTTGGGCTGGGCAGGATCAAAATTTTCTGAAGAATAATGACACGTTAATAATAGCCTGCCTCGGAGATAAAATTAGCAGAGGGGTTTTTTTGCTTCTATTAAAGTAAAAGTTGGATTCTTTTGCCTTCATGTCTGTCTCTAACATGTAGAGAAATCCCTTGTGAGGCTGAGCGGAATGATGCTGAGCTCTTTCCAGTGAGTTCTCGGGGTAGATGGACAGATGGACAGACAGGCAGCACCGAGTGCATGACCAGGAGGGTGAGTCTGAGTGGACTCAGAGTGGTCCGGAGGGATCGACGATGTTGGAGCGATCTGGACAGAGGGACAAGTGGACGAGTGATGTTGGAGTGTTCCAGCCAGCAAAAGACACTGCCAGCCAGAGCCAGCAAAGCATCGGTGGGCTCACATTTACTCTTCCCCACTCTAAATCTGCTTAGCAACAAATGATGGGTTTTATTTCTAGGCTGCGGTTTCCACCTGGTTGGAGTCGACTCTACACCTGGCTGGAGCTGCAGCAAACGGCTCCCAGTGCTTTGAAGATCAGAGCCGTAACAAGGCAGGGATTTACAGCTGCCACCAAGAGAGGCGAGGGGCTCTGCTCCCTCCGAAGTCTCCCCTTGGGTTAGATTAGGCTGTCTGCAAGGAAACTTAATTGATTCTTTAGGTTAAAGCCTTTTCATCTGCACAGACAAGCCTGAGCATTAATTCTGTATAATGTGACACGGAACATTTGCGTGCAGCTCTGCGGCACGGCTTTCCCTCCCCATGCTCTCTTTTGGGCTCTGATTTGTTTTCTTTACAAGGCAAATTCTGGATCTGCCTTCCGTCAGCAGCACTAATTAATCTCTTTTGATAAATCCCAACATTTATTTATTTACGATAATAAATGATATTTCAGGTACCGGATGCGTTTTGGGAGAAGGTTTGTGCCTGTTGTGCCAGTCCTGGGGAGAAGCACATCCAGCACAGGCTGAGCTTTGGACATGAGGATGCTGGAGCCGTGTCCAGCTGCAGGAAGAAGCTGCAGGAGGACCTTGGCAAGGGTGCAGGTATCCCTGCAGCTCCTCCAGCACCGCCGAGTGGTTCTTTCATCACTCCAGAAATAGTCCCCCCACTGGCACAGGCTCAGGAATAAAACATATTTTGCTGTTATTTTTAACTGTGCGGGGGGAGCGGAGCTCCAGGGACCTGCACCAAGGCCACTTCTTGGTCAAAATGTGACCGAAAATGGCATCGCTTGCTCAGAACTGGGGGCCTGGCAGGGATGCTGAGCCTTCCGCAATGAAGCAGTGACCGTGCAGCTTCCCAGCCCACTGCCTGGCATCCCTGAGCCCATCCCCAGTGCTGGGGATGGGAGGCGGGATGAGGCCATTGTCAAAGTCAGAAAGCGCTGGCCAGCTGCCAAAACACTTAGAATCATGGAATGGGTTGGGTTGGAAGGGACCTCAAAGCCCCTGATCCAGTTTTACCCCTGCGATGGACAGAGATTTCCCACTGGATCAGAGGCTCCAAGCCCTTGTGTTGAACCCCTCCAGGGATGGGGCAGCCACCACTGCTCTGGACAACCTGGGCCAGGGCCTCCCCACCCTCAGCATCAACAATTTCTTCCTAACATCTAATCTAAATCTTCCCCCTTCCAATTTAAAGCCATCCCCCCTCATCCCATCATTCCAAGCCCTTGGAAAAAGTCCCCCCCCCAGCTTTCCTGGAGCCCCTTTCAGTACTGGAAGCTGCTCTAAGGTCTCCCTGGAGCCTTCTCTTCTCCAGGCTTCTCTTCACTTGTCTCTACAAAGCCTTGCTCCATACAGCCCAGAAATTAGTTACAAGGAAAACTGGATTTATATGTAAAAAATAAAATCATAAACATGAAAGTAGGTTTTATTATCGCGTTTGTGCAGTTGATACCCTTTGCCGTTATTAAGACAAATCCAGCTGGTGGCTTAAATAATTGGGTATTTCCTGAGGGGTTTATCAGCTGTGTCACATCAATGGTTCTATTTTTGCCATGAGATTACAAGAACACTCGCCTCTATCTGTGCTTTGTATCTGGCCTCTGCGGTCCCTGCACAGGGGACACTGGTGGGTTGTGAGAGAAGCACAGCCTGAGGATCTTTAGGGTGGTGTAACAGGAAAGATGAGCTTGTATTAAGCTTCAGCAGTTTTGTAGCTAGTGTTAGCGATTAAAGACCTGTCAGCGTCCTCTGTCTCCCCAGTGAGATGCTTGGCATCCAAATCCAGAGCCCTGGTAGGGCTGCATTTAAATCCTCTCCATCCTCAAATCCCTCAGGACCAGGGGTTGGTGCCTCTGTGCCAGCAAACAAAGAGAGCAAGGACCTCAGGGCAGGGCAGGGATGCTGACACCAAGCCGCATCCTTGCACCCACCGAAGTCCAGCGAGATTTGCATGACCACAATTGCCTGAGTCTTCCTGTTTTCTAAACCCAGAGCTCGTGTTTTCTTTTTCTTTCTGAGATGCAGACAGCAGCAGACCTGGCCTGAAGTGGTTTCCCATAGATGCCATGCTAAAAAAAATCCGCTCTGAGTCAGAGAAAAAAGAGACAAATGCCACATTTTCTGCAGGAAAGGGTTTTAGGGTGACACAGCGCCTGGAGAAAACACTCATTTCAGCCAGAATTAACAATTTGTGGGTAATTTGGGGGTACACAGAAGGGAAGACCTGTGCTAGTATCAGAAACTGCCTGGCCATGACCCTGTTTCAAGGATAATAAAACTCAGACCTGCACAGTATCCCCGTGTGCCAGCGTGCTCTGCTCAAAGAGAGACGAGGAGCCATTCCCTCCCGCCTCTGCCAGGCAGCTGGGGGATAAAAATCCTTAAAATTAGATAAAGACCATGAAATGAAGGCACAGCAGCACGCTTGGAGGTCCGGCTTTCTGGCCCTTGTGTGTCCAAACCAAGCTCCAGGAGGGAAAGAGCACAGAGTTTGCTGCTCTGCACCGACATGCAAAGGGCCCAGGGAAACCTGTTTGTGGCTATGAACCCCAAAGGATTCAACCGTATGCTCAGTCTCTGAATATTTATGGGAAAGCGCTCGTTGGGACTTTTTCCAGATTTATAGCGATGTCCCAAGGTGAAAAATGTGATTTTATATTCGCCATTAATCTCATACAACAAAACACATGGTGAGGATCCTGCAGGGAATTCAAATGAATTGATGGAGGTGGCAGGAACTGATACGTGACACAGAAAGAAGCTGAAATCGTTGTTGTTTTAATGCCTTACTCAGCAGTCTTGTTTCGTGGTCCCCATCACATCCATACAGCCGTGGTGGGATGAAGGGCTCGCAGGATCTGCCGGCTCCAGCCACGTATCTTTGCTTGGAGGGAAGGAAAATAACCTCATTTTCCCATTTATTAATGAAAACCGGGCAGAATCAGATCCGTTCTCTTGAATTTTCTCTCTTTTGAGAGGGGTTTTAATCAAAGAGATTCTTATTTTTACTGATGCTGTAAGAAAAAAACGGGAACCCAAAGGTGGGAATTAAAGGAACCTCTTTAAAAAATAAGCGTCACATCAAAATATTTGTGGTTTTAACCTAAAACCTCATCTTGCGGATGGGCAAGGTCTCCTATCATGATGCCCATCCACACGCCCACCTGGAACCACACAAAAGCCCAGCAGCTCACGAGTGTCCTCAGCTGAAGGTTTATCCTGAAGCATCTCCAGCAGCTCAGGATTTATTAAGGATGGATCAGCCCGTGTCCTTACTGCAGTTTATGGCCATGCCATTAAACTTCCAGAGATTAGAAGCATGAGGGAGAATATAAATGACAAATGAGCTCCAATGAGCTGTCTGGCTGTGGGACTGTCTCCCTGGGGGGGTAGCAGAGTATTTCGGAAGCCGGAGGTGTCTGAGCACTGCTGAGAGGTTCTGGGTTTACAGCGAGTGAACCAGAGAGCCCCCGGAGCAATGCTGTCCTGCAACAAGAAATAAAGACAATTTGGAGAGACAAATACAAGGAATTTTATTTCTCCAGCCACTCTGAGCAAATAGAAATGCCCGCTCTCACAGCATGGTTTTGGCTTGTGAGGTGGCTTCAGGGTCCTGGGGTGGGTGAAGATGCTGCCACAGTCCGAAAGGGGTGCGGAGGGAAAGCAAAATCCAAAGCAGCCCCATGGTTTTGTAATGAATTGAGCTGCAGGAGAGAGAAATGCAGACTGAAGCTGTGCGGATGCCCAGTGTGGACACACCAAAGCCCTTAGCTGTGTCCCAGGAGATGGATGAGGTGAGCCTGGCTCACAGTTGGATGACGTGCTCGTTACCAGACTAATTGCTTCCTTGGCCGATATCAGAGGCTAGGTGGGTGTGAGCAGGGCTGGGTCACCCCCACGCCTGGCTGGGGAAGCGCTGCCTGTGGCTGCTGGCGGGGAGCTCAGGGCAGGGTGCCCTGTGACGCTCAGGACATTTCATCTCTTGCTTTTCATCTCAGCTGCAATGTCCTCTAATTCCTGCTGAAGCTTATTGAATGCCCTGAGCCACTAACGAGCCCCAGGGGATGGAGCACTGTGTGCGGGAACCTGGTGCTTCTTCTCATCTCTCCCTTTGCAAAGTGAATTGTTATTCGCCCATGCTCTAAATAATTTTTTATGGTGAAAAGTTGTGGGAAACTCTTGCCCTCACCCTCTCCCACGTGGCTCTGAGCAGGGGCAGGGTCACCTGTGGGAAAGGGGTGAAGCTGGTTCCTGCTGAGCAACTGGCATCCCACTCATCTCAAACTTTTCTTGCCGTTTTCGGGATGAAAAGCAGTGCCTGGTGAGGAGAAGCAGACCCTGGAATGCTGCTGAATCCAACCATCCCAAGCACTGGTGCTCCCCATGCCTCAAAGGGGATCCCCTAGAAACTCAGCTGGGATTTGATGCCAAGACCCACCTTGTAAATCCCTGTCCAGATGGCATCCTGTCTGTCACCTGCTGGGGGGCTCGAAGGTAAGAAACAAGTGGCTTGATAACATTGGAACGGATGTGCTCTGCTGGGGTTTAAAAATAAAACAAAGTGCTCCTGCCTGGCAATCCCTCATCCCTGCGCTTAGAGCTGTCAGTGGCCCTTGGCAGCTCCTGTACAAATCAGAAACTGCCAATAAATCACCCAGCGCAGGCACGTCCATCCCCCCACCTCCATCCCAGTGGGCTCAGCCGCTCTCCCCAGGGCTGAGCTGTCATCCTGCCCAGCTTCTCAGCCTATTTGGGGATGGAAGCAGTTCGGTGACAGCCACTGCGTGGGGCAGAGTCCTACTGTCAGCAGAGCTGTGCACCAGGAGCATCTGCAACCTGTTGCATCAGCCCTGCTCTGCAAAAGCTGTTTTTCAGGTGCTGAGCGAGGAGAAGGGGCAGTGCTGGAGCTGTACCCCAGCTCGTGGGTGTGTGTTGCTCTCTTGCATGTGCCACTCGTGTTTCTGAGCACAGCTTAAGTACCTGACAGTGCTCTGCAGAGCCCTCAGCAATGCTGTGCCTGAAAAAGGGGCTGTAGAACCCACGGCTGATACGCTGACTTTAAAGCTCCCTCCTCTACGTGGCACGATAGGCACAGTGTGAGTTGAAGGAGTGTTTACTTGCAGTTAACTGCAGTTCTCCATCTTCATGGGAGCGTGTCCTGCTCGTGTGAAGCCTGACTATGGACACGAAGGAGCAGAGGACCAAATTGCCCACCTGCTGTAAAAGCCAGTGCACGGTGGTGGCTGGGGTGGTACAGCGGATCGTAGAATCCTAGAATCATTGAGATTGGAAAGGATCTCTAAGATCATCAAGTCCTTTCTCGCCCGAGGAGGCATTCAAGAGCCAGAAGGCATCCAGGAGGGAGGCATCCAGCAGGGAGGCACAACTTGGGAACAAATGCTGCAAAACTGGAGACAAATGGAGGTGGGGAAGGTGCTGGGTCATGCACCTGGATGGCAAATTGGGGCTGGAGCAGCAGCTCTGTGTGCAAGCCTTTTGGGCTGCTGCTGGTGCCTGGATGCCCTGGCCAGCCTGACCCTGTCCTGCCCATCCTGGTGGTGGCATGTGGTGGGACACAGTGTCCCCATCAATGCTCTTTCCAGCCTTGGCACTGCAGCGGGTACTGGCAGCGCCGCCCCAGCGCAGACGTGTGTGGAGTCCCGCTGTGTTCCCGTGCCACGTTGCTATTTATAAGCCATGAGTTGCACAGGGTTGGGACTGGTTTTTTTTCCGTGATTGTATCAAATCAACGAAACAGGGAAAGCGAGCAGTCTATTTGACATCCTGTATGTGGGCTTTTTATTTGTGCAATGCGTTTTCGTTCCCACTTGTATGGTGAGGCAGTAACGGGAGATGCAGCTCATCACCGCCGTCGGTGATGAAGCCAAGAGCGGGAGGGATGAGCTCCTCGCAGGCTTGTGGGAAAGGCAATGGTTATCCATGGGAATAAACCCAGTCCTGAAACGGGGTAGGGTTGGGGGCTGGGAAATGTGATGGGAGCCCCATGTAGTGTCCTTGAAGCTGAATCCAGCTCCCTTTCTGTTCTGTGCGGTTTTTCCCCACGGCTCTGCCCAGAGTGAGGGAAAGCGCTGCTGAATGACGGAGAAAGCTCCCCCCGAGAGGGAAAAGCTTCATGCAATCTCTTCCACATTAAGTGTGACATCTGTTCTGGGATGACTCAGGCGGGTTCCCACCACCCGGAGAGGAGAGGAGAGGAGAGGAGAGGAGAGGAGAGGAGAGGAGAGGAGAGGAGAGGAGAGGAGAGGAGAGGAGAGGAGAGGAGAGGAGAGGAGAGGAGAGGAGAGGAGAGGAGAGGAGAGGAGAGGATGCTGAGCAACCATACCAGCTGGGTCAGACCTGCTGGGCTCAATCCTTTCACCCTGGCTTGGCAGGGGGGTGCTTGGGGGGGGGGGGGGGGGGGGGTTATTATAAGCCTAAATCAAGCAGTTCCCAATACCACTGAATTTAGAGCTATAATTGCTTTGCTCAGTGTGGGTGGCACTCAATGCGCTTGCCAGGGATGTAATGGAAGCCAAACACTCTGCTGGCTTTTCTGCCTGACATTGCCACTGGAGCCGTCAGCCCTGTGCACCGAGCTCTTCCCCACGGCTGGTTCTGCAAGGCCACGGTGTTTCTGTGCGGTCACTGCCCCTGGGAACAGGGTGTCTGCCCTTCCATCGCCTGCTGCTGCTTGCAGTGGTTTGCTGAGCAGGCGATGCTGAGCGCCTCGGAGGGAAATCTCAAACCGCAGCGCAGGGCAAATGCTGGGGATATGACATTTTGTCCCATGTCAGCAGGTTTTTAACTTCACCGCCTTGCTCAGCAGAGGAATAAGTGCCTGTGAGCAGGATCCTGCATCCTGCCTTGCCCAGTGGAAGTGGCAGGTGCCTCGGAGACGGCTCAGTGGTGAGGGGATGGAGTGACCCTGCCCAGGTACATTGCTGGGCTCCTGCCCAAGTGCTGTGGGGTCTGCAAAGCTCAGCCTTGCTGCAGAAACTGAGACTGTGCTGGGTGTTGGCTCAGGACCCCTCGGAGCTGCTGGGCTGTCTGTCATCACAGTAGAGCATCACTGTGGCGCTGTGCTCTGAGGACAGCCCTTGGCAAGTCCACGCTCAGCAGCATCAGCGGCCGAGCATCTCCAGCCCCACCACATCCTGCAGTGGTTTTGGAAGCTCCCACCGTGCTCCCTGTCCCATGCACGGGCTGTGTGCCACCTGGCACTGCCTGGGCTGTGCTTCTCTTCAGGCCTCATCCAGGATCTGGTTTGCAGTCGCGCTGTTTGACTCCAAACACACTAAAGGAGATAACATTTGTTTGCAGTTATTTCCCACCCCCCTCCAGTGGCTCAGTCTGCAGATGCTTTGTGGGCTGTCTTTACAGCTGAGGATAATTAATTGACCTTAATTAGTTACCCTTAATGTACGAACATCCTCTCTGCTTAGGAGATGGGTGGCAAACCCAGGGCAGTGCTGGCGTGTCCTGACAGAGCAAATCCTGCTCCTTCTCTAGGCTGTGCCCTGCTGGCAGGAGGGGGCTAAAATGGACACATTGCCCCTAAAACTCCTTAAGCTTCTGAGGTGAGGCCTTTGCACCCAAACAAGGGGGAAACAAACCCTGTGCTGGCTCTTCTCTCAGATGGGTTAAACGCCAGGGCTGGGCTGGCTGTGGCTGAGGAGTGTGGGGGCTGCACAGGGAGGGAAGGGATTTTTCTAGGTGCCACATCAATCGTGGGGTTATCAGAACCTCATTCTCTGCGTGGGTTGGGGCTGTGCTGCTCAGTGCTCCCACACTGGGGGCTACCCTGGAAAGCCTTCTGGTCTTCCCCCTGTTTGGGTTTGGGGGGTAGGGTACCCCTGAACCTCATCCCTGCATCCAGACTTGCGTGTTCTCCTGCCTGGAGGAACCCAGAGCCTCTCACGGCCCCTTGGTGCCCCCCAAAAGGCTTTCTGTGTGTGTGCTAATGGGGCTGGGGGTGATGGAGCTGCTCCCACAGAGCCCCCGCGGGCTGCGCAGGCCGGGGGTACCGCCTGGAAGCAGCTGCTCCATCCTAGTGGTAATGAAAGCCATGGTGGAAACAGCCCCAGCAGCAGCCGCAGCGTTTGGGAGCCAGATTTGACGAAGGGAAGTGACTCAACGTCTTGGAAGGAGTTGGGGGCAGTGTGGGGGGGGCAACAGAGGACAGCGGGTGGCCCAGGGTGGGGACAAGCATGGTGGGGTGGCTGGTAGCCACCTGCCTCCCCTCTTGCCAGGGCCAGCATCGCTCTGGAGCTCTCTGTTTTTCGTTAGCCCTTGTTAGGGCGGTGTGCTCCTAGCTGGGGGGGGACGGGACAGGAAAGGAGGGCCTTTGGGAAGCAGCTTGTTGCTTCCTCACGCTGGGTTGCGGCAGGATCTGGGCCAAGGTTCCCAGCTCCCGGCGTCACACCCTCTCCCAGCTGTTGCTCGCGGAGCATCGTGCTGCCAAGAAAACCTCGGTGATGGATGCTGCCGCAACTCCTTCCCCCTCCCCTCGCCCTTAAAACCCGTGGGGAGTGACGCTGTGCCTGAGTTTGGCCCCACAGCACCGAGGTCCAAGTGGGGATGAGAGCCCGCTGGTTGCCGGTGAGCCTTCAGCATCGGGGCTGGGCTGAGCAGCTCCTCTTCCTCACGGGGTGCAGGGTGCCCTGGCACCTTGACTTGGTCCTCCCTAGCCCGGAGCAGCAGGAGAGCGTGGCACTGCACAAGGTATTTGGAAAGGTTACTGGTGGATACTGGGGGGACTGGGAGTGTTACCATAGGAGAGGACAGGATGGGTCCTGTCCCAGCAGACCCAGCCTGTGCAACCGACCCCAGCCAGGACAATGTTTCTCATTTTTTTATTTCTTTTGGAGGCAAACTGCTTTTACCGCTGCCATGGGGGGACTGCTTTGCATCAGGGGGCAAAGCATTTGCATCCCACTGGGGACCCTGCCACAAATGCCGCAAGCATGATGTATTTTGCTTGGCTGCTGGCACCCAGCACCTCAGGGAGCTGCTGCTCCATTCCGGGGTCCCGCAAGCCCCTGGAGCAGGACACTAGTGTGCTGGTCACGAGCTGTGTGGATTGGCACATCCTTGCCTGGTGCAGACATCTGGGCTTTTTGCGTCTCTTCTCCTTTCTCCGTGCTGGACCCACTGATCTGAGCGCATCAGCAAGTTTCCTCCTGATTCAGCCGTGTAAGATGTTGAAACACGACATTGTGCAAAAAGTGGGTATTATCCTGGGCTCCAATTCCTCTTTCGCGGCCCCTGTGGGAACTCAGCCGCACGCAACAGGGGTTTCTGTCCCCACCTACACAGGGCAGTGGCTGCAAGCTCCCCGGAGGCATCGCTCTTCGCTGGGCATCGCCCACTGTCCCCTCGGTCACGGTGGTGTGATGGGTTTCTCATTGCTTTACCCATGGCTCCAAAGAATTTGGGTTTTCTCCCTTGGGCACTGCTTAAGGTAAATCCTGGAAACCAAATCGATATTGGTGACAGCCAGCAGGTATGGGCTTTGCCCAGCACTCCGACTGAATGTGATGTTCCCGGCGCAGGTGCCCGGCACAGGTGCCCAGGGATGAATTTTGGTCCAGCCACTGTATATTCATGTATTTTTAGTGTATATCTCCCTCCAAATGGGCTTCCCCAGCTTGGGGTGGAGGTTTGTGGCCTCCTGGGCTCAATCCATACCGGATCACCGGCTGTACCGTGCTCGCTGCAGGCAGTCACCGCCGCCTCGCAGGCACAGCGCTGGGGCCAGGTCAGCGCTTGGCTGCTGCCCCTCTGCTTGGGGTCCCAGCGCAAACCAGGACAGGCTGATTCATCACTGGGAACCGACTGCCGGATCCAGATCCACCTCGGCGTGTAGGGCTCAGCTGGACAAACAGCTGGGACCAGGCAGGACCTGGCAAGCGTGCTGGAGGGGGCGGCACGGCGAGGTGGGGGGACGCGCTCCCCTTCTGCCATGCACCCCAGGGATGGCTTTGGGTGACTCCTCTTCGTGTGTGAGGCCAGGAGGTGGGGCAGAGGTGTGGGCACCCTGGGAAGCAGGGACAAGAGGCAGCCAAGGGTGGAGGTGCCCCATGCCAGGTCACAGGGAGCCCTTTAGCTGTGCTCACTCCTTGCCAGGAGCAACAAAACCAAAGCTTTTTTTTTTGCATTGACAAGGGATGTTCGGACCCTGCCCAAGAGCTTCTGTGGGACTTCTGAACCTGCTGTGGGCAGCACAGAGGCGGTGGTGGATGGGAACAGAGCACTGAGGGCATCCAGCTGCTCCATGCTTTCTCCATGTCCAGCTGAATTGAGGAAGAAAGCGCCTCTGCCTAAGGTCCAAAGTCCCCATATCCTGCTGTCGAGCATCGCTTCCCCCTTTCCGGGCGCTGCCCATCTCTGTGCTGAGCCCAGCAGCAGTTTATGCCACCAGCTGTGGTTTTTTGACTTGCCCCCACATGGGCAATACGTGCTTGTCATTCTTGGGGTGAGAAAGCTCGGCTCTATCTACAGCACCCGCAGCTCGGATGCTAAAATGATGTAACCCTAGGGTCGTTTGTGCAAACCCTGATGAGGTTATAGAAGCAGCAGAGACGTGTAGTCCAGCCTTCGTGCACTCAGCCCCCCTTGGGGATTTATCAAGCTCGTGTAAGTACTGGATTTGTATATATATATTTATGAATATATATATTTATTTGGGAGGGACGGCGTTGCTACAGTTGGTTGAAAATCATTGCTTTGCTCAAGGGATTTGCGTCTGGTGGGCTTTTTTTCTTCCCTGTTCTTATAAAGTGGGTTTAGGGTTTGGCGTGGTGGCAGACAGCGGGCGGCAGCGACCTCTGAGGTCCTGACACCCGATGCGTGTTGGGACCCTGGAGGTCACTGCCACCTGCTGCTCCAAACTCCTGTTTTTTCCTATTTGTCCATAAAATCCTCAGCTTTTTAGAGATGGGATTTGCAGCCTGCAGTGGTGGGAACCCCTGCTGTGGATTTGCACGTGGGAAAACTTCATGGAGGGGGCAGGAACAGGATGGGAATTTAGGGGGGATTGTCCTCAAAGCATGGCAGTGCCACCTCGGTGGGGACAGGGAGAACAGGGGACTTTTCTTCGCTGTGCTGATCTGCATGCAGCTGGGAGCGCGGCACGCAGCTGCAAGCCGGTGGCTGGAGGATGCTCCTGCGGATCCGGGGTGACTTTCTCACTCGGGGTGGGGGGGGTTTGAGCTCTGCCAGCTCTGACCTTCCCCCATTGCCGGTACGGTCACGTCTGTCTCTCTGGCAGCAGGAGGGAAAGACCAGTTTCCTTTTCTTGGTTTCCTTCCTCTTTGTACCCTCAATCCCGAGCAGCTGGAGCAGCCCCACAGGTGGCACATGAGCTGCTGCCTTTCACCTCGAAATGGTGTCCCCAAAGCGTGTGCTGGCGTTGTCCCCAGGCAACCGTGACAAAGCCCAAGCCGTGGTTAGGGACATCCTCTAGGGGCTGAGGCAGGTCCTGGAGCCCTAGAAGGGATGAAAATGCCCTGGGATTGCAGTGGTTTGTGCCCTCTCTCACCTACCCAAGCTGGTGCGATGCAGCAGGGAGGATGCTCAGAAAAAGGGAGTTTTATTGGCCTTTTTATTGCCTGCAAAGCGCCAGGAAAGCCTGGGCTTAATAGCAACCTATATATATACATAAAAAAAGAGAGAGAGAAGAGGAGATGAAAGAACTTTTATTATCTTGGAAGAAGCTCAAGTCATTTTAATCAGCACAGAAACACAAACAGCCCTTTTTAAAGAAAACCCTTGCCTGTGTAGGTACAAACGCCCAAGATTTTCCCCTTTAAGACTAAACCCTTCACAAGAACAGAAAGGATGAAGAGCAAAGGGCCAGGTCCAGGCTCTTACTAACGGGGCGGCTCCTAACAACCTTGGTACTTTGTGTTCCCTTGCCAGGCTCCTGCAGGAGTTTTACCCTGGGAAGAGCCTGGCAAGACCTGTGTTTTGGGGTTAAACATCAGTTTTTGGCTGGATTGGAGTGCGCTCTCCATCGAGGTGACCCCACATCGTGGTTGGGGACAGCTCGTGGAGACCCATCCCATCCCGACTGGTCCTGTCCCACACAGCCCAGTCGGCTCTGCCCAGAAAAACACTGACTCATGCTGTTATTCTGTCCCACCCTGGGCACGGTTGGCTTTTTGAAGGCTGCTTTTCCCAGCTATTCCCTTTTTTCCCCTGTTCACACGGGCGGGGTATGAAGCCTTAGCTGGTATGCGGGGAGCAGCCAGGGGTGCTGAAGGCTGCCAGGAGTGGAGGTCCCACGGAGCGAGGAGGCGAGGGCTGCTCCAAGGAGGCAAAGCAGGGATGCGTTTGAGTGCCAGGGATGCAGGTAGAGCTTGGGCTTTCCTGCTACCCTCTGGGGTAGAGCTCAGTGCCTCAGTTTCCCCTGGGGGGGCACTGGCTTTGCTCCATTCCTCTGCTTTGGGGATCCTGTGCCGCTGGTGACCTGGGGGAGCTGCCAACCCAAACCCTCACTGGCAGGAGCCTGTGTGCTTGGTGTCACGCTGTCATAGACACTCAAGCATGCTGCTGCCTCTGCTGTGGCATCCGGAGCCCCTGTCCCCTTCCCGGTCCCCCTCTCAGCCGGCTGGAGCAGGACAGAGCGTCCAGGGATCGGTTGAAGGTGCTGTGGCTGCGGAGCAGCGTTTGGGCAGGCCATGGTTTGGGATTTGGCAGTGGTGTGGTCCAAGATCCCTTTTGATGGGCACATGGCTGGTGAGTGAATTACACCAAGGGCCGGGGCTCCATCCCTGGGCATCCTTGTGGGGACTGGGATGCTGCGCAGCACCTCTTCCTCCAGCAGCTGTTGCCATGGAAATTGCTAGCTAAAATAAGGGTGGATTGGAGCTGGGTACCCAGAGCTGCTTTCCCATTCCTTCTGTTTTCGTGCTCCCTTCAAGCACTTGCAATCTCTCCTGTGTGACTGGGAGCTGCCGCTGCGGGGCAGACACTGGATCCTGGCAAGGGCATCCCTTCCATGTAACACCAGGCTGGAAAAATGAGTGCCAGAGGGATGGATGGAGTGGCATCAGCTACCAGTTTGGGATGAGGTGTGGATTCTGTTCCCCAGGACAAACTTCTGCTGACAGCAACAGGAGTTTGCTGTGCTCAGGATCCAGCCCGTGGGGTGGGAGTTCAACCAGAGGCACTTGGGACCGGGAGGCAGAGCCAGGGCTCTGGCAGGGCTTGGGGGGGGACTGGCGCTGGCAGATCCCGGCGGATATTGAGATAGAATCTTAGAATCGTAGAATAGTTTGGGTTGGAAGGGACCTTAAAGATCATCCAGTTCCACCCCCTGCCATGGGCAGGGACACCTCCCACTGGATCAGGGGCTCCAAGCCCCATCCAACCTGGCCTGGAACACCTCCAGGGATGGGGCAGCCACAGCTTCCCTGGGCAACCTGGGCCAGGGCCTCACCATTCTCATGGTGAAGAAATTCTTCCTAATGTCCAGTCTAAATCTGCCTCTCTCCAATTTGTACCCATTCGCCCTCATCCTATCACTCCATGCCTTTGTAAACAGCCCCTCTCCGGCTTTCCTGTAGTCACTTCAGGTGCTGGAAGGTCGCTATAAGGTCTCCTCGGAGCCTTCTCCTCTCCAGGCTGAACAACCCCAACTTTCTCAGCCTGTCCTCATACGGGAGGTGCTCCAACCCTCAGATCATCTTCGTAGCCTCCTCTGGACCCGTTCCAACAGCTCCATCTCCTTCTTACGTTGAGGATTCCAGAACTGGACACAGTATTCCAGATGAGGTCTCGCAAGAGATGCTGCTTTACCTTGTGCCCCTCCCAAAGCTGCCTCAGATGAACGGCCCTGTGTGTCCCCCAAACATCTGCGTGCAATTCCCCTCTCCCCCGGCACGGGCTGTGCTCTGCGTGGGCAGCCCGGCTGCGCTCCCCTGCCTGCGCCGGAGGAAGCGGGTTTGGGTTTGGGGTGCGCTGGGACCTCGGAAACCACTGCTGGGAAGGAAGGGGAAGATCTTCAGATGAGAAAAAGGCAGAGCAGCTGCGCAGGCAGCGGCACAGGGGCCGGCGGTGGGGAGCCGCGCTCACTCACCTGCATCCCTGGGCAGCTCGGCCATCCTGTCTCTGCGCACCTCTTGCACCCTGCAAGCACTGAATTGGTCCCATGGGTGGACAAGCGCTAACCCAAAGGCACCCTCGGTTTCCCCACTGCTTGGTGAGAGGGTTTCTTCCCCCACAGAGCCATACGTTGATCCCAGCCTGGTTCCATAGCATCATGCAGGCAAAAGCGTGATGCACTTTGACAGCTCAGGTAAGATCCTGTGTGTTCCAAAGCTGGTTTGCTTATTTTATTTTATTTTATTTTATTTTATTTTATTTTATTTTATTTTATTTTATTTTATTTTATTTTATTTTATTTTTAACGTTTTTCATTATTATTTTTAACGTTTTTCATTATTATTTTTAACGTTTTTATTTTTAACTTTTTTCATTACTATTTTCAGCATTTTTATTTTTAACTTTTTTCATTATTATTTTTAACATTTTTATTTTTAACTTTTTCATTACTATTTTCAACATTTTTATTTTTAACTTTTTTCATTACTATTTTCAGCATTTTTATTTTTAACTTTTTCATTATTATTTTTAACATTTTTATTTTTAACTTTTTTCATTATTATTTTTAACATTTTTATTTTTAACTTTTTTCATTATTATTTTCAACATTTTTATTTTTAACTTTTTTCATTATTATTTTCAACATTTTTATTTTTAACTTTTTTCATTACTATTTTCAGCATTTTTATTTTCAACATTTTTTATTATTATTTTTAACATTTTTATTTTTAACTTTTTCATTATTATTTTTAACATTTTTATTTTTAACTTTTTTAATCATTATTTTTAACATTTTTATTTCTGTTTTACTTTTAACATTTTTACTTTTAACATTTTTATTCTTAATATTTTTATTTTATTTTTATTCTTAATATTTTTATTTTATTTTTATTTTTAATATTTTATTTTTAATATTTTTATTTTATTTTTAATATTTTTATTTTATTTTTAATATTTTTATTTTTTCCCCCCTCAACCTGTAGCAGTACCTCCCATAAAGGCATTGCTCACAGGCAGGATGCTGGCAGCCTTCCTGTCTCTATGAACCCGTGGTGCAGCTGAGAGCTCAGGCAGCACCCATGCCCAAGCGGTACCCACTGCTGGAAGGCTGAGCATCCCCTGCCTTCCTCTGGCACGGCCGTGTCCGGATCCGGCTGAGCTCCCTCCGTTTCCCTGTAGCCCCGGTCACATCCGTCCTCCACCCGTCTGGGTTGTCTACGGAAGAGCTTTCGCCCAGAAAAGCTGGATTTGAACATTTTCTGCTGTTCTCTCCATTTCCTGTTGCTTTCCCAAGAACAACATCCCTGACCTCATCCTCCCCCAGTGCGCGCCGGGATGCTGCCGATGTGCGAGCCACCCGTCGGGAATCCCACCCCGGCGCCCGTGGGCCGGATTCAGCCTTCCCTGGGTACCAAGACAAATACAGCTGTGGGGATGACGGGGCCAGCGGCGGTGGGCTGGGAAAAAAGCTCTATTTTTGGGTAATTCCTGTGCTCTTTTTTTTGTGTTGAGGCAGGAGGACGGGGACAAAGAGACCAAGTGGAGAGCAAAGTGGTTTTGGCTCAACCTGAGTATTTTCAACCCAGAGAGGAACATTGAAATATGCTTATGATTATGTGGCTTTTTATGCCAAACTTTGGGATTATTTTTTTGCAATGAGAAATGGGGAGATTTCCTATTTATGGGGAGGATTTTGGAGGATGCAGGTGGGAATTCGTTGGATGATTTCCCCGTCGGTTTGGTCTCCAGCTCCCAGTATCCGTCGTATCCCAGAGCCATCCCAGGAGGTTCACGGGGGGTTTGCAGTGGTTCCGTGTGAGCCCTCAAAACAAACCCATCATCTGCCAAACCCCATGAGGAAACAGAGCACTGCCATTCCTACGGGAAAGCTGGAGAGGGGCTGTTCATAGAGCTTGGGGTGACAGGACAAGGGGCAATGGGTATAAACTGGAGAGGGGCAGATTCAGACTGGACAGAAGGAAGAATTTCTTCACTATGAGAGTGGTGAGACACTGGAATGGGTTTCCCAGAGCAGTGGTGGCTGCCCCATCCCTGGAGGTGCTCAAGGCCAGGTTGGATGGGGCTTGGAGCCCCTGATCCAGTGGGAGGTGTCCCTGCCCATGGCAGGGGGTGGAACTGGATGGGCTGTGAGGTCCCTTCCAACCATTCTATTATTCCCACTGTTCTCCAGCCCTTATCCCGAGCAGGGAAAAGGCCACTCCGCTGCCCAACCTGGCTGTGGTCTGGGGAAGCTCTTCTTTTATCTCTGTCTGCCTTGAGAAGGGCAAATGTTAAAACCAGAAGAAAAGAAGAGAGGGGAGAGCGAAATAAACAGACAATTCAAATAAATAATCCATTAATACAGCTTGGAAATGTCAAGCTGAATGTCACCGTGCTTGCAGTGCTCAACGATTAAAAAAGGAAACTAAAGAAGAGATTTTACATTAAAAATATATATGTGGGCACAAGAGGAGCCTGTAAAGCTGCAGGAGTCGCTCCTGCCTGCCCTGCGCAGGGGACCAATGGGTGCTGCAGAAAATGCAGGGGCTGGTGACCTCGTGGTGGTGAGGGACGGGGGTCCATCCCCAAGGGTCCCCTGCTTACCCCACTGGTGACACCATGGTGGAAATGGCAGGCAGGTGGCTTTTGCTTTTTCTCTGCAGTGACCAAGGGAATCCTAGGAGCTCTTGGGCTTTCTGACCCACTGGGATGGGCTGAGATTTGATGCCATTGGGATGGAATAGGGTGCAGCGCAATGGGGTGGGGTGGACCCTGAGCTCTGCCCACCCCATCTCTCAGCAGATTTCCCTTTGGAAAGGTGATGACATGAAACCCGCTGGTCTGTGAATACAGCGGTCAGGACGGCTCATTACCCAGGAACATTAATAGTCAGCGCTATAACAACCAGTTCTGCTGATACTGTTACTTCCACCGGATCATCAACTTTAATTCATCCTTTCGATGATCAAGGTTTTGCCGGGGCAAGGCCTTCTTCCAGCTCAAACTAATTCACAAGCTTTGCACTAAAATCTTATTTATTCTGGCCACTTATCATCTCCTGGAGCTCAGGAAGGGGGGAGATGATGTGGCTGTGATTTAAGTCCCTGGCCGGGAACTTTGCAGCGATGGAAGCAGCAGCAATTGCAGGAAGGAACAGGAGGAAAAGCCCTGGGAGAAACAATAGGTTACAACACAAATGCCACAGGGATTTCAAAGCAGGGCTGGTGGGAAAGGTGATGCTCAGGGGGACCTTTGAGCTGAAACTCCCTGAGAACAGGAGGGTCCAGCCTGGATGGGCAGAGCTACATCCTTCCCACAAGGACAGGGTCGAGTGTGACGGCCCACGGTGGGGTCTGCACAGATCTCACCCCTCTTGCTGCCCATCGCAGCTCCCTCCAGTGTGCTCAGGCTTTGCTAATTACATTTGGTGGCTCCTGGCTTTAACCCACTGTGATTGTTCCCAGGGGAGTGGTTGAACCCATTTAACACTGGGCTCTAAGTGGCTGCTGGAGGGTGGCTCCTGATTATGGCAAACGGCGCTGTTAGTTATTGCAATTAACATTTTAAAATACGCAGGGCACCAATTCAATCAGAGGAATAACCCCTTGAGAGTCCAGGCACCTCACGCATATTTATGGCTTTAATTATTTGTAATAACATTACCTTGGGCTTGAACGTTGGGTTCTTCACACGTTACCTGCTGATGCTGGCTCGCGTCCGGTGCTTGTACTGAGTGCACAGTACAAGGTTTCCCTACTGGGTTATCCCAAAAGCTGCTGGGATCACAGCAGGACCACGACTTCACCAGATCCATGGCAGGGGGCTCCTCACCCCCGCACAGCCTCCCCGAGGCTTGGGGCAGCACCAGCCTGGCAGAGAGGCTGCACAGGGTTGAGTCGTGGTGGCTGAGGCTCTGTTTCCTCCCTTAACCCCACATCTCTGGCTTTTGGTTGATCTCAGCTCTAATATTACAGCTCCGTCTTTAGACCCACGCGGAGGGAGCTGCCGTGGTGCTGTGGGACGCTGAACTGCCGCCTCTCCCCGATCCTGGCAGGCATCCAGGTGTGAGGCTCTGCTCACCGGAGAGGAGAGGTGAGAGGGTGTGACACCAGTTTTACCAAGCGTGATGTCTACTGCATGCTGGGGTTTCGGTCCTGTTTGCTGGATGCTCCTGAGAAAAAAAAAAAAGCCATAATACTTTACAGATTGGAAGGTCTCAAAGCTGTTAATGAGCTGTTAATAAGCATCATTCCAGTCTTTCCCCTCAAGTAGGCGGGTAACAGACATTTCTGTGCAGGATGAGGCTACAGCCACATCCTGGTGGAGATGAGGGACTGAATCACATCCTGCTGCTCAGGGAGCTGATGTAGGGAGGATGGAAACCTGATGAGGAGCTGCGGCAGCATCTTCCCCCAGGGCTGGTGATAGGGTCCCCAAGGATCCACCGTACCTTTCCACGGCCCCTCGTGCCCGTGCGTGGTGGGGGGCAGCATCCCTCCCGTGGGATGTGCTCGCTGTGATTAACAATGTGTGTCTGCGCAGTAGAAACGCGCAGAGAAACATCACTGGCTGGAGAGGCCGAGGCTGACCAGGCTGTGGTTTGTTTACAGATAATGGCGTTTTCCAATTTGTCCAATTACTTGGATGATGTTGATAACTACAGCGACTACCCAGATTACCCCTATGAGGACACCAGCAGCGTGTGGACAGAGCCATCCCATGACCCGAAGGACATCGCAAGGATTATCTCTGTCATCATCTACAGCGTGTCCTGCGTGTTGGGCATCCTGGGGAATGGCCTTGTCATCGCAATCATAACCTTAAAGATGAAGAAGTCAGTCAATGCTGTCTGGTTCCTCAATCTGGCCGTCGCCGATTTCCTGTTCAACATCTTTCTGCCCATAAACATTACTTACACTGCCATGCGGTACAACTGGATCTTTGGGACAGTCATGTGCAAGTTGAACTCATTCCTCCTCATCCTCAACATGTACACCAGTGTCCTTCTGCTCACCACCATCAGCTTTGATCGCTACGTATCAGTGGTTTTTCCCGTCTGGTCTCAAAACCATCGGTCAACCAACCTAGCGTATTTAGTTTGCTTGGTTATCTGGACCATTGGCATCATTATGAGCTGCCCATCTCTTGTCTTCCGAGACACAGCACAAACCCGCAACTCTGTGATTTGTTTTAGCAACTTTTCCCTCTCCAGGAACAAGTCTTACCAAGCCCTGGCACTAATGAGGCACCGAACGGTGAACATCACCAGGTTCCTCGCTGGGTACATCCTTCCCATAACGATCATCACTTTCTGCTACATTGCCATCGTCTTAAACTTGCGTCGAAACCGCCTTGCCAAGTCCAAAAAGCCCTTCAAGATCATCATCACCATAATAATCACATTCTTCCTTTGCTGGAGTCCCTACCATCTGTTGAATCTCCTGGAAACAAAGCCCGACATGATCCCACACTCTGTATTTGAGATCAGCATCCCCATAACCACAGCGCTCGCTGCCTCCAACAGCTGTATGAACCCCGTCCTCTATGTCTTCATGGGCCAGGACTTTAAGAAGTTTAAGGTCACCATCCTTTCCAGGCTGGTGAACGCTCTCAGTGAGGAGATGGGCCACTCTAGCATTGTTCACAGGAGCTTCTCCAAGATGTCTTCAATGACAGAGAAGGAGACAACAGTCCTCTAAGCCCAACCTAGATGCCTACAGGACTGCCATAGTCTTCTTGTGTTGCCCGTGCCCCGCACTATGATGGTGGCCACCCTTTCAGTGGCCTTTGGTGTGGAATGAGCATGATCCAATGCTGTCCTATAAAGTATTCTTTGACTGGTCTTGCTGCTTGGGGGCTGGCAGGTGTTGGAGACCATTGCTCTGTGCACATGGAGAAGATACAACCACCCTTAATCGTTCTTTGTGATTGCAAAGATGATTGCACCAAACTAAGAAAACATTTCAGGGCATTCCTGGCTAATCTATACATTGCCTGGCCTGGAAAGGGCATTCCAACTGCTTCCATAGACATCATTATGGGAATACTAGGGAGAGGATGGTCTGGGAAAGCACCCATCCAGATTCCCAAGGTGGGTGGTTGAGTGGGTGTCCACCATGGAGGGCTGCAACGGCAAAGCTGGTGACATTCTACCCATGTCCCATGTATGCAGATACTTTCTTGTGTTAAAGTATATTGGTACTGGCACAATACGTTCTTAATTGTCTTGTGAGCACTTTGTACCCAGAGAGGCCCTGGAAAGTGTCCTCATAAGGGAGGCTTGAATGTCCCAACCTCAATGAACCAGCAAATCTCACATCTTCTAAGTGATCCAGACCAAGGGCCACCTGTCAGGGTGGGGAATGGGCTCGTGCATGGGGTGACCAACATGGAAATCTGGGAGGAAAAAGAGAGAAAGAATCTTATGAAGTGCGTTTTGATCAAACCCCATTTCGACAGGCACATTTCACACGGTACGTTTTGCAGAGTGGTTTGGTGCTTGGGGCTATGACTCCCAGCAGCTCCTTGCCAAGTGCCTGGGTGGCACTAGGGAGCAGCTCCATGGGCTGTCCTGTCCCGGGAGAGGATCTGCAGAGCACCCAGTATCCAGCCGCAGGCATCTCCACATCCCCTAGGGGCTGGGAACTGGCACTGAGCAACGCTGGCCACTTTTCCAGGGAAAAAGCTGCCTGCAGGGACCATCGACATTTTTTCCCCCACCGAACCTGTGCGTGATGCGCAGCCTTAGAAGATGCTGTGATCGAGGATGCTGCAGGGGAGGGAGGGTTTGGTGATGAGAGAAGGCTCTCCTTGCTCATGTTGCACAGCATTTAATTACCTGCTCAAACATCCCGTGGTTCATCTTAGTGGTCGGACAGTATGGATGGGACGGACAAGGCAGATGGACAGAAGGGGGGACACACAGAACCAGCAGAGGCAGAGCAGGAGCCCAACACCACTTTAGGGAACAGGGGGGGATGGGATGCACCCCAGAACCAGCAGCCACTGGTTCTTTTTAGGCTCGAGGTTTGGGGCAGGTGAAGAGCTGGGTCGGGACCAGGTGCATCTGGGTTTCCCTTTCCCTGCTACAGGAGGGGTTTGGGGGCAGCGTGGGTCAACGTGCACGAGACAGGATATAACTGGGTAGCCTGTATCACCCAAGGACCCAGCACCGTGCCTTTGCCCCTCAGTCCAGCGGTGGGATGCTCCCGGGCCGTGCTGGAGTAGGGATACTCCCCTCTCATTTTTGTGACTGTATTTTGCAACCCATCTCTTATTACAGAGAACAGCTTTCCAAGGAAAAAAAAAAGCGATGACTTGGTACAAAACCTTGGGTTAAATCATCATTATAATGACAGCTTGGGAAACCTAATATTTGAGTTTGCTTTTGTAGCTGTTTGCCTATTTAATAAAAAATCTGTTTTACATGCAAATACTCCCGGTACGTGCTGAAATTCGTTGTGCGGAGAGAGAAAGATCCCAGGTTTTTCAGTAAGCAGTTGCATTCTAGTCTGTATTTCTGATCCCTGCGGTTGAATCTGGGGTTGCAGGACAGGAGCTGGAGGAGAGGGGCTTAGGGATGTGGGGCTGGGGCTTCATGGCCAGGAGCCAACGATTGAGATGGGATTGTGGTGTTCCAAGCCTCTTCTACAGATCTTCCAAAGATGCTCACTGTGAGTGTCCCCTTTAATTTGTCTCTCAAGAGGGCCAAAGCCTCTTCGCAGGGGGAAAAATGTAGCTGTGCAAAAAAAAAAAGCAGCTGAAAGAGCATCATTTCCCCGGCGCCCACACGTGGAGCTGAGCCCGGCAGTGGGGACCGGTGTCTGCTCCCCGCTGCCTGCTTTGTTAATCTGTGCACCGAGCTGCCGCCAGCCTCTCCCCAAAGGTTCGTGTCAGCCCAGCGTGTTCTCTGTCAGATAAGATCTGGCAAACGCTCTTTTATACTGATTTGAAAGAGGAATTATTAATGCCAGCGCTGAGATGGGTCTGTGCTTGAGAGCTGTCTGCATCTCCCATGAGAGAGGCTGGCTCCCCATCACCTCCTGCATGCCATGCCTCCCCTCAGATCCACCCGGGCTGTTTGGGGGGACAGGGGAGCAGGGAGGGGAGCAGATCCTGCACTCCGGTGGGTTCCCATTGCTCTCTCTCCCAACCTCAACATCCACCCAGATGCCCCGGGATAAGCAGCGTATTGCTGCTCCGTCCCCTCTCGCGGCTGACTCCGACCATCCTGGTTGGGTTTGCGATACGGATGGGCAAGAGAATGGAAAAAAAACCCCTGTATTTCACCCAGTGGACCCTGTAACCCGGCAAGCCTTCCCATGGAATATCAGTGATTTCTGTTTCCGTGTCACCCGTCGAGGCAGGCAGTAAGCAGATCAAAGAGGGAACATTAAAAATGCATATCTACAAAACAGAAACAGGGCAGAAATATTCATCACAAAACTTCAGCAGCAGAACCTCTCAGTGCACACGAGCCTCTCCAGCCAGCTTTTTCTTTCCCTTTTGGCCGAAGGGCAAAGAAACACAGCTCAATATTGCCCTAAATCCTCTTAATATCGCCCCGTCCCAAGCCCAAGACCCCAGCCCACAATGCCAGGACCCTGCTCGCCAGCCCTCCTGTTCCTGCCCCTTGAGTCCATTGGGTTTCCATGTGCTCCATGTGCTGTGGGGCTCAGCACCCCCAGGGGTGGTGCTGCAGCACGCTAGGAGCCCACATCAGGACTGGTTCTCACACAGCACATCCTTCCAGCGCTCCAAACCTTCCTCCTGCCTCCCCGTGCCCCCGTGCTGCTGTCGCTCCGTCATTATTCACTCCTTAAGCTTGAGGCCAGGTCTCGTTTCACACACACGGCTGCAAAATGACTCCAGAATATACCAAAACCATTTCGGTGAAACACATTACCGGCCTTAATAACTGTTCTTTTTCAATTAGCTGTCACAGCCCTGAAATAGAGCTGTGCTTTCCCTCTCTGATAAATCACTCCCTTTATTTGGAATTGGAATTATGAAAAGGAAAGAATAACCATGTTACCCTTGCCTCAATGCCAGGCGGGTTGGAGCTGTGTTTAAATTATCTCCGCCGCGTTCAACTGTAAATTTTACAGAAAATAGTAAAGTTGATAAATAAACATGCTGATTTTTTTTTTTTAGGCATGAATATTACTGCTGCTCAGATTTATAACTCTCATCTCCCCTTCATTATTGAGCTTTTGTGAAAACACTGTTGCAGCTACTGTATGATGCTCCCGAGGTGGGTTATTTCCATCTCATTTAAACAGCGGCGTGAACTTTGTGTGTGATTTTATCTGGGGGAGCCCCTTCCCTCTGACCTGCTCTGAGCCCCTCAGCATCATTTGCATGGCTGGGATCGTGGCGTTAACCAGAGAAGTCATTGATGCTCCATCCTTGGAGGTGTTCCAGGTTAGGTTGGATGGGGCTTGAAGCAACCTGATCCAGTGGGAGGTGTCCCTGTTGGAACTGGATGGGCTTTGAGGTCCCTTCCAACCTAAACCATTCTATGATTGTTGTCCCAAACCCTCTGACTTCACCCCAAAGCGGCATCTGCCACCTTTGCTGGGGAATGGAGCCCTGGCCCAGGCCAACGTCTGGCATCATCTCCTCCACCGTCATCTCCATCATGGAAACCAGCCCACTGAGCGCAAAACCCACACGGAATTGGGGGAAATGCAGGGAGTTTTGGTGCAGACACCGTTGCTAGGGCAACAACTGAGCAGCCCATCCAATTCGGGAGGGAGGATGCTGCAGCCTCCGCCAGAGCAGGACCAGAGAGGCAGGAAAACACTCCCAGGAATGAGAGATTGCAGAATAAAGATGATTTTTAATACAGGAAGCTGGGGGAGGGTGGCCAAGGTCACCTCTTGGCAGCCACAGCCCCACGCTGGAGCTATGCGAGCCGGCTGCTCCCGCCCAGGGATGCTCGGGGCTTGCTGGGGCCGAGTCAAGTGGAAAGATTCGCTGCTTTTAAAAGTCATCGTGGAAATGCTGAGTGTTGCCTACCCTGCCTGCACATTTCAGTGCTCTCCAACGAGCCGGGCTAATGGCATTAGGGAGGCAGCCAAGCAGGGTGGCTGTTACAAGTCAACAGCTTCATCCATGAAAATAATACAGAAATGGTTGGCTTCTCTTTCCAGGGGTAATATAAATGTTATCGTTGCATGCCAGACCCATGCGGTAAAAAAAAAAATAGCCTGGCATTTAATAAGTAAATAAAAATAAAATAAAATACAACATAAAACTTCAGCTGCTGCTCAGGGCTTGGCTGTGCACAGGGGCTGAACAGTCACCCATAGGACAGTGAACGCTGCTCCTGCGTGAGCAGGGACGAGGCGAAGGCACGGACCCGCGTGTCTGTGCACGTGCAGCCAGAGGTGCCGCACACATTTATGGGGCGGTAATGACTTCCAATTGCTCTGTTTGACTGCCAAAAAAAAAAAAAGCAGTTGTGGTGAAATAAAAGCATTAAGCTTCAGTCATCCTTAAAGCCACAGGAGGGGGTGGAAAATAAACTGATACCGCTGGTGCTCAGGGAGTTTCCTCCACCCTTTCGCTATGGGCTCTGAAGGGGTTTGCTGGAGGCAGTGATGCTCCCCAGGCTCTGCAGATGGGGGGGTCCCACAGTGGGGGTCCCTGGGTTGTCCCCTCCCGCTCCCCAAGCCTCCTCTTCTGCCTTAGAAGCCGCAGCCCAGGACCCACTAGGGCTGCACGCGATATTGTCGCTTGTTTTATCTCGCAGGTTGATTGACTTTTGGGGTTTAACAGCTTCCGAGGGGCAGAAGGGATCGCGACCCCTTCCGCAGGTGACGCTGCCAGAGCGAATCACGCCTGGCCTGTGTCGTGATCGCTCCAAATACCGACACTATAAAAAAGGGAGATTTCACCAACTCCAGATAAGAGGGCGATTGGCCAAGAGAAAAGGAATAAATTGCATCGTGCCTGCTCTTGCTCTGGAGCAGAGGAAGGGTTGGTGGCAACAGGAATAAAGCCTGCAGTAAATGTCACCTCTCCCACCACGGACCCGAATAAACCTGTCTTTAAAGAGGCTGTAAAGGTAATAAAGCTTTCAAGAAGGAGCCACTTTGCTGGAGTTATCAGTAGTTTAGATGTGGGAATAACATTAATGTGATTAGAGCTGGAGGTAGAGGAGCCGTCTGCCAGATCCCATGGGATATCCAGCCCCTGGGCTGGGTGGGGGATGCCGGGGTGCTTGGGCAGCCCCACAAACACACGGGAAGGCAGAATAGCAACAAAAATTCTCCTTTAATAGCTGGATTGACCTGAGGATTTGTTCTGACTGAGGTAGGCAGCCCCCGGGCCGCTGCAAGTGAAGGAGCGCGGGGACAGCTTGATTCTCACTGCCAGGATGGGGCTCACCTGCTCTCCTAGAAAACCTCCAGCCATTCGTCAAGGGAAGAGTTAAAAACAGGACAGCTGCTCCCTAGAAACTCATTACCCATCTCCGTGCAAAAAAACCGGGACTGGGAACCCCCCAGCCCTGGCATTGCTGCCCACGTCTGCTCCGCACATGCGTTAGAAAAATATATTTTATTTAAATTCTCCATTATCTCCGTGGAGTTTTCTTCTCTCTCTTTGAATATAGATTGAACAGTGTCTCTAGATTTAGACCTGTGCATGTATTTCTACTGATATCAAGAATTAAAAGCCAGTTGTTAAATACCTAACTCTAGAAAAGGCTGCGTACAATATATGGCTTTTGCACCTACATCCAAAGGGGACTTGCAGGTTGGAAGGAGGAAAGGGAGCTCGGTTGCGGCAAAGCCAGGATGGGGACGGGCTGGGAGGGTGGCACAGGGAAGGGGACAGCTGGGGACCACATGCAGCTCTGTACAAAGCCAGCCTGGCGAACAGCATCCTCCCAATGCACATGGAGATCCTTTGGTTTCGCTTGCTCATCGGCAGGCAGCGAGTGAGGGTGCGTTAGGGCAGGGGTCCCGCTGATGAGACACGGGCAGGATTCAGCCAGAGGGACACCAAAAAGCTCAGCCCTGGGATTTGCTCCCTGCCGCTGCGTGGGCTTAATGCAGCTGGGCTGCAGCACAGCCCCGGCTTGTGGCCCCCAAAACTGCTTCTGTGGGGCTGTTGTGGCTTCTAAGCTTTGGAAATGAGGCACGGATGAGCTTGTGTGCCCTGAAAGCTCTTCTGTCCAGGACCAACGTCCTGGTCTCAAGCATCATCCGCATGCATGAGGTGGCTTCCACCTGCAGCCCACGGGTGGGCGTCATAGGGCACCCCAGGGCTGGAGCAGCAACACTGCCCAGTGCTGTGACTGGGGATGCCAACCTCATCCAGGGAGTCCCCCTCTCTCCAGGGTCAGGGAGGGTCCCCACGGAGCCAAGGGATGGCGCACGGGTATCACACAGCCTTGTTTGGAGGCACTGTCTTCCCAGCACAGCTCCATCCCTTTCCATAGCCTCCAACTGGGATCCAGGGGAGAATCACCCACACGGTGCCACCCGCCCTGGTTTCTCTTCCCATGGGAAAGCTGACAAGCTCCATCTGGGGACAGGCAGCAGCCTTCCAGGGCTGGCCAAGGAGTGAGGGGAGTTTGGGAATACCCATCCCAGGGGAGCTCAACTCCTGTGGCATCACCAGCACCGGGGGATGCATCAGGCACGGCATGGGCACGAATATCCCACTGCATTACTCAGGAGGGCTCCGGCAGCTGAAACAGCAGTGGGACAGAGCAGCAACCCTGGAGCGGGGAAGGCACCCGCATCCTCTCAGCAGTGCCACCGTGCCCGGGACTGCATCGGCATGGGCCAAGCAAGCTCAGCGATGACTGGGGACCATTCGTTGCTCATGCAGGGAGAGTTGATTAACAGAGAATAGCAGCAGATGGAGAATTAAAAGAAAAGCCACCCACTGGGTGGAAGTAGGCAGAGGCTGGGAAGACCGAGCCTCTCCTCGCCACGCAGGGTCACGTCCCCCCGCCATCGTCACCATCATCTCGGGTAGTAGTCATCCGGCACCCCCGACAGATTGCGGAGTTTCAAGGCTGTGTCCACTGTTTTGATGTAGCCGCTGATCATCTTCCTCATCTCGGGGGTGTAGGGGTCGTACTCCAATTTTCTCAAGCCAGATCGCTTAAAGTTGCCGTCCTTCTGTCCCTCGACGCAGAGCAGCCTGTCCTCGCAGGCGGTGATGCCCAGCAGCCCCACCATTCGCTGCAGCTGGACAAAGAGGTCCCGCTTCAGGTCCTCAAAGTGCACCACCAACACCTTCTTGCCGTAGCGCAGCCAGTCGAGGGTGTGCGTCGCCCACCACGGGGCGTAATTCGCAACGAATTCTGGCCACTCTGGACAGAGCAGAGGACACGGTTAGTGGGTGCGTTCCCCATCCCAGGGCCACCGCCTGCGCTCCATGCTGAAATCTTTCAATTATCCTTCTCACTAATTGATCTTCCTATAAAAATCAGGTCATAAAAGGGATAATGAAACATCAATATTAAACCACAACTCTCCTGGCAGTGCCGTACACGTCCATCCCATGATGAATAAAAGCTCTGGGTATCTGACTCTTCCTCTTGTCCTCCCCCAGAAACCAATGCTTGATTAATAACTTAACTGTATTTAATTCCCCGAAGAATCATTAAACACAGTATCTGATTCATTAAATAGATACAGGAGAATTCACCTTGTGTAATCGTATCACATAAAACTTTGCTTTGGAACTGCTCCAGGGATATTGTAAAATTAATGTCATGGAACCAAACAGGGGTTTCACCGCTCCCGTGGCCTCTGCAGACTCCACACAGGGCTGAGAACGGGGTGGGAGAAGGAAAATCTTCCCCAGTGCCACCAGCTGTGAGCAAAGCTGGGGAGAGGGAATGGGCTTTTTTGCTCCAGTTTGACCCACACGGGGTCAGCGAAACCAGGGTCTCCAACCGCTCCCTGGAGCCATACGGTGGCTCTCATCAGCCTCCTAGACAGATTAAAGTCCTCAAGTGATGGAAAATCACCCTCTTTCTGGGCAAGTTGTTCCAATGGTTAATTAACCTGCCAACCCATCAGCTAATTATGCCGTCCATCCTCTGGAAAGGATTTGGTGATGTATTTTGATGTGCATCTCAGTTGGACCCGAGCTGGGGTGGATGAAATGATCCCCTTTGCCTGGTCCCCCGCACTTCCCTTGTGGACATGAGGTGTGGGACAGTGGGGGTGGGTGGGGCTGGCAAAGCTCAGAGGGTTCCCATGGTGCTGGGACTCCAGCAAAGGGATTGTCCAGCATTCCAAGTCCTGGGAATCTGCAATTTGCAGTTGTGCTTTGCGGTGAAGCGGATGGGGATAAAATCCAGCAAGAGGCTGGTACCCCACCATGGCAGGGGTGATGCCAGCCCAGGAGAAAAAAGCCACTAAGGAAGCAGAGGGACATTTCTCTTCCCTGCTTTTATGGGATAGGCATGGGAAGAGCAGGGCTGGGCCATCTCCGGCACTGCAAGCACATGGTGATAACGAAATCCAGGCACATAACAGCAACAACAGCAAAAGCTCCCCTTAAATAAACTCTGAATTAAGGGTAGCAGATGTTCAATCAAGCTAAATATTTTAACTCTTTCCAATGAAGTCAATTCCACAACAGCAATTTGTAAATTGCTATAATTAACAAGCCACCACAATACGCTTATGCACGGGAAAGGTAGCGTCTCCGGAGCAGCTGGGCAGTCAGAAATAACACCCTGCCACCGCCTTGTCCACAGGGATGGGCTGGCGGCTGCCGCCGCTCCCACTGCTGACACCAGTGAGAAGGAGAATGTGAAAAGTGGCAGGGGGCTTCCCAGGTGGAGACATCACAAGCTGGGTTGTGATGTCGGGTTGTGATCGCCCTGGGATGGCTTCGCTAGGAAAGGGGCTTCCCGTCCCCTCCTGACACCCACCCGGGCAGGGTGGTCCCGCTGGGATCCAGCTTTGATGGGAGCGTGGGGATGCTGCAGGCACACACCACCATGTGCACCCACCAGGTGATGGATGGAGATGTCTGATGGATGCTGTTATACTTTAACCTCTCCACTGGCCCATCCAGCTGCCTTTGACCTCAAAGAGCTGCTCAAGAGACAGAGTTGGGGTTCTTGGGCTCATCCAACATATTCCCTCCCTGCTGGCACCAGACTGCTGTTGGAATCACATGCCCAGGCACTGCCACCCCTCTGCTGCTGCTCTTGCAACACAACACAGCACTGAGTAGCTGAGCATCTCCACTTCCCCATCCCATCCCATCCAATCCAAACCAATCCAACCCATCCCATCCCATCCCATCCCATCCCATCCCATCCCATCCCATCCCATCCCATCCCATCCTATCCCATCCCATCCCATCCCATCCCATCCCATCCCATCCCATCCATGCAAGAAGCCCTCAGCCATGCCAGATAGATGCTGTGGGTCATGCTG
The DNA here is from genome assembly GCF_017976375.1 of Cuculus canorus. Lineage (NCBI taxonomy): Eukaryota > Metazoa > Chordata > Aves > Cuculiformes > Cuculidae > Cuculus > Cuculus canorus. Next base: position 9,362,007 of record NC_071417.1, read on the forward strand.
GTTGCAAGCCCAGGAGATGCTCCTCCAGCATGGGGACCGTGAAGGGGTAGCACAGCCCAGGTTTCCCCCATGGAGACCAAATTTGGGCTCTTCTGGGCTTTAACAACAGCTTCATAGCTCCAGTGGCCATGCTGGATCTCACCCACCAGGGTCACATGGGAACTGGGCAGGGGCAGCCAAGCCCACCAGCCTACCTTTGCCCTTCCAGTGGGCATGAGCCGCGAAGCCAATGTGCCCCCCGTATTTGCGGTTGAACTCTGCCATCAGAGCTTTGTAGGGGTTTCGGATGAGCAGGATGGCCGAATCAAAGGATTCAATCTCCTTCTGGCCGCTCTCGTGGGTTTTGATACAAATTGTCCTCCCACTTCGCCAGTGGTCCCTCTCGCCTTTGAACCCTGCCGGAACAGAGCAAGTGGGTGTCTCAGAAACGGCTGGTGACAATGGTAATAAAAAAAATAATAAAAGGAATCAGAGAAAGGGAATGACGGGGAAATATCAGGTTGCAAAAGGCAGTTGGATAAAATTAGTCGAGGCTTGAAGTAGAAGCTGCATCTTTCTCCCAGATGGAAATAATTTATTAGTCTGAGTTATGAGTCAAGCCATGACGTAAAAGTCATGTAGGAGAGGGTGGGGAGCAGGCACAGGACCAAGCAGGGCTGTCTCCTCCCCAGCCACGCTTGGCTCTTCTCAGTGAGGTCTGCAGCAGACTGATGCTGCACAGCCCAGCCTTCCTCCAGGCCAAGCACATCAGCATTAATTAACTGCATCCTGCAATAAAGAACCTTATGCTTATATCGGTAGGGTCAAGAACACAGTTTTATAGCTATAATCTCCCTGGCCACAGCGTTTAAACCCTCCTAGTAAATTAAGAAGGGGAAAAAAAACCACAAGCAGATGAGCCCAGAAGTTGCAGTGATGCCGTGGGGGTCCAAAGCGAAGACCTTCATCCTCCACGTGCCCTGCACCGACTATCGAAGCTGAGCCTGGCATCGCCCCCAGCCCCTTTGCACTCTCGGTCCCTGCAAAGCACAACCCAGACTACCCGGGAACGGTGTGTCGGTGGCAGAGATGAGCTGAGGGGGAAGATAAGCTGTAAGTAGCTGTATTACATCAATTATAGACGTGTAATTTGCTTTCAGCAGCCATGCTGTGCGACGCACGGACGTGATGGCTAATCTGCCAGTTGCCTGGATACCTCTGGGCCCTCCGACGCGCTCAGCCTGGAATAAACACTAAACCTGCACTCGGTCGCATGAGGAAAACCTCATCAGGGCTTTTCCTGGGTGATGCTCCCCTCCAGGGGATGCTCAGTGTCGGCTGCACCCCATATGGGTGCCAACACCAGGGGTTGATGTAGTCCAGGCTCCCTCACTCAGCAGAAAGCGTCTACATCTCTGAACAGCTGAATTGGGAAAATCTTGAAGAAATGTGCACCAGAGATGTGCTGGGCAAGCAGGGCTTTAGGGGTGTCCCGAGTGCAGACCTCTGCCTGCTGTGCAGGTACCCTGGGTACAGACCCCATCAGTTTTGTGGGTACCCCAGCTCTCTCCCAGCCACCACCAAGGAGGGAAGGAGGATTTCCTCTCAGCGACACAAAACGGGATGGAAAAGAAGGAAAAACCTTCAAGGTTTATGGATAAAATGACTGCAAATGGCTATAAATTCAGGGAACTGGTCTTTTCCCTCCCCCTGGCAACACAGGGGGTTATACAGAGCAGCTGGCTTCTGCCTGAAAAAGCTTCATGTCTGCTTCAGGCTTTTTTTTTGGCTTGAAACTTGTCCTTGATGCTTAATTCAGGATCTCCAAAGCCCATGTGCCATCAGCTCTGGCATCAATATGGGGGGCACAATGCTGCTGCTTTGCCCTGAAGAACACAAGAAGTGGGAATGACAGTATCCCTCCCTCATTAAATATTTACTGGGCAACTATCTGTGTCACCCAGGTGGGGAAGATGGATCTCTACCAAATCCTTCTGCCCGAGGAAAACAGGCAAATGAGATCACCTCCCTCCTCCATCCACCCCATGAGCTCATCAGTGCTTTTTTGCACTGTGAATATTCATTAATTTGGGTGTCGGTTTTCTCCGGGTGCCCTGATATGTTGCTATTTTTATCTGCAGCTACTCGGAAGCACACAGAGACATTCGTCCTCCAGGATACAGGTGCCACCAGCACCACCCACTCCCAAATCCTGAAAGTTGGAGTCTACCTTTTCTCACCGCACAGCTGTGACTTTATTTTGCTTCTCACATAATGCATCCTGGGACAAGAATGCCAAGCATGCGAATGTCAGCTCCTGGGGAAATCTGATTAAAATAACCCACCATCATTTTCTTAGAGCAAAACTCACAGGATTTGCCTTGTTTGCCAGGTGGAGGTCACCCTTAGAATCATAGAATCATAGAATCACCAGGTTGGAAGGGATCCACTGGGTCATTGAGTCCAACCATTCCTATCACTCCCTGAACCATGCGCCTCAGCGCCTTGTCCACCCGTCCCTTAAACACCTCCAGGGAAGGTGACTCAACCACCTCCCTGGGCAGCTGTTCCAGTGCCCAATGACCCTTTCCATGAAAGATTTTTTCCTGATGTCAAGTCTGACTCTCCCCTGGCGGAGCTTCAGGCCATTCCCCCTTGTCCTGTCCCCTGTCACTTGGGAGAAGAGCCCAGCTCCCTCCTCTCCACAACCTCCTTTCACGTAGTTGTAGAAAGCAATAAGGTCTCCCCTCAGCCTCCTCTTCTCCAGGCTGAACACCCCCAGCTCTCTCAGCCACTCCTCATAAGACTTGTTCTCCAGCCCCTCACCAGCTTCGTTGCTTGTTCCTTCTCAAGACAATTCCAACCCCCATGGTGGATTAAAAACCACCAGCAGGGTGGAGAAACCCCAATTCTGCTTCAAATCAGTCCTTGCTAAGGTTAATGGGCAGCAAGGGGAGGTTATGGGCAGGGCACACGTGATGTTGTGTCCCTCTGATGCCTTTTGAACCACCAGGACACATCAAGCCCAAACCACCTCACCGAGCAGCATCGGTGGTACCTGGCTCTGCCCACCCCTCCCTGCAGGGATGGCACCACAACCTTCTCAGGTGGGACCAGTGCAACCCCAGCAATGAATCCCCCTCACCTTTGTTGTAGAGAGACCCGTCGAAGTAGTAGCTACCGGTGTAGAAGCCCGTGGCCAACTCGATCAGGTGGCGCGCCCAGGTGTTGCCGGCACCAGGGAAGCTGGCCAGGGCCACCAGCTGCTTGGCACGGGTCGGGAGAAACCTCCTGTCCATGCAGCGGTTGTCTGCAGCGAGAAACAGCCAAGGCACATCCGAGCTGTGACACGGCAATGTGCCTTCCCTACAGAGATATCTCCCTTCCGTCTTTCCTGCCAGGAAGAGGCTGGGGCAGGGCATACACAGGGAAAGACACCCTCCCTGAGGTACACCCTAACGAGTCCTAAACACCCCAAAAACTCCTAAGAAGAGGGCAGGAGCTGCTCTGCCATTTCCAGCTGCCTGATGAGGAGAGAGCAAGCAACTCCGGTGCATTTGCCAAGCAACGCTCCTGCTTTTTGTATGGATGAATGCACAAGCGCTTCCAGCACGGCCTCGGATGCTGAAGCAGGGAGCATATCGAGACCAAGCCACTCTAAAGCAAAACCACCTAAATTTGGGACTCCACTTGTTTCATCCAGCCCTTTCCCACTGTCAGGTTTCTCCTCACCCTGTGCTTCCCTGTCCACATCAGTCCCTCCCTCTTGGGGGACAGGAGCCCTCTCTCTGCAGCCCCCAGTGGGCTTTCTGCCTGGTCACAGCTCTTTTCCCCCATATTTTGCCTTGGATCCTGTCCCCCATAGGGCTGGCAAAGCTCTGGCTCACCAGCACTACCGTCAAACAGGGACAAACGCCATCAAGGAGGGATCCTGCCAGAGGCAGATGGCAAACTGCTCTCTCCTGCAGCTGAGTCAGGCAGTAATTAAAGCTGTTTGTTCAGGGGAGGATTGATTTCCCAAGAAATCAAAATAAATGGTAATTTTTAATGACAGCCAAATAGATGCTGCAAGCTCACGCTCACTTTCTGCTGCTGTCCCCTGAAAGGAGCTGGAAAACCAGTGCTGGCACCCACTCTGGAGAGATCCCTTCCCATCCCCTGCCCAGCAGCGGGCAGGGCGAGCCCGGCGCCAGCTCACCTTGCACTTGGGTCTGGTAGACAAGGAGGTATTCAGTGGTGCCACAGCTCTCGAACTCCTCACCGGCGCATTTCTGGGCACAGAGCTGCTCATCCTCACGCTCGTGCAGGGTGAAGAGGGTGGTGGGGAAGCCGCAGTGGCAGGTGGTCCCAGCCAGAGCTGACAGCGGGTACTCCTGTGGGATGGGTGGAGGGTGGGCAGTCAGAAGCACCAGCATCGGCTCCAGCATCTGCTCCTGCTGCAAACCCTCCCTCTGCCCCACACACCCACACCCGCTATGCTGCGCAGGGTGGTTTGCAGCATCCTTCCAGCTGCTTGCAGCTTCCCTCCAGCCCACTGTAGCTCCTTGCAAACACCCAAAAGCACCCAAACCCCAACTTGTCCTGCGTGGCTGAGCTGCCTGCTGTCATAGGCAGCAAAGCAGCCAGGCGCTCATGCCCCCAGCAGAGCCGTGGCACTTCATTTGTGAGTTTGCCACCCACACCGAGCTTACTAAGAGCCATCAGACAGCCCCACAGCAGCCTCACTGGCATTTGCAAGCCTGGAGTTACGAGGCCCATTTGGCAGCTGACAGGTGATTTACTGCCAGGCTGCCGCAGTGCCGGGTTAATCGAGGGGCTCCGGTTATTTACACCTCCCAGCCCCAGGTCTCCCGGCAGCGATGGCAAAGCAGAGCCTGCGATGGAGCCGCCACTCACATTTAACTGGTGTGATGTGTTTTTCCGCATCCTCTACTGGAGAGGCCACGAAGGCAGGACATAACAGTCCCCACCTGCAGGTCTTTCCCTCTCTCAGCCTGATAATTTATCTAATTTTAATTTTATCTAATTTTAATTAATAAATACTCCAGCAATACCCACTGCCAGCCTTTCCTCTGCTCCCAGGCAGCACGCCCAGGAGCAAACTGCACTGCAACATCCCTGAACCAGGGTGCGACCTTGCGATGCTCCCGCCCAAAGCTGTGCCTGCAGCGGGGGACAAAGCCATGGGGAGCTGCAATCCAGTCTCTCCCTGCGGCAGAGACACTAGCAGCCAATATGATCCTTTGTAGTTTGGGTATGCGTAATTATCACTTGAAATCAGATTAAAATTCACCCAGTCTGACACTTTCTGATGATGAAGATTTAGATAATTAAGTTTTCAGCCTGCACCCTCCCCAGCTTCCTGGTACCTTCTCAGTGCAGAAGTCCACACACTTGTCCACTGACATGTTCAGCATCAGCTGGCTGACAGGTAGGGCGATGGAGACGTTGTCCGGCCGGCGAAAGCACCCTCGAAATATCGCACTGCCATCTGCGAGGGAGAGAGGCCACAGCCGTGCTGGGAGCGATGCCACCCTGCGCCCCTCTCTGCCTGCCCCGGTGTCCTCATCCCCAATCCTATCCCCCACCATTCCTCTCTGGACACCCATGGGCACAACAGCTGCTTTTCTCCAGCTCTCATCCTCCTCCATCTGCAGAGCTGGGCTTGCCAACGAGCAGCTGCTCGTGGTGCAAAATCAGAGCAAAAGCCCCAGCAGCAAAGTCAGGGTTCTTTTTTCCTCCCTATTTTTATCAGCTTGGTAATCCCAGGCTGCAGGAGGGATGGAGCCAGCGGGTAGAGCAAGGCTGGGTCTGGGCTGATCCCCCCAGGAATTGGTGCCCCAAGAGGTCCCAACCCAGATCCTCGTCCACCACCGCATGATCCCAGGGCCCTCTCCAGGACAGTCACTCCAGAGGGTGCCTGGTGGTGGAAGGTCCAAATGCTCACCACCTTCTTTCCCATTTCTTGGGGATGAGAAAAGAAAAGCAGCAGATGCAGGTAATTAGAGTGCTGCCTAATTGGGAGCCAGACGAGTGCTTCTGACAGGAGCACCCTCAGCTCTTTCTGGAGCTCCCACACATCCTTTCTTCCACAGCCAGCTCTGCTGGCAGCAAGCGTTGAAGAAGATAACAGTCCTGTTTGGCTACCAGGGAACAGGTCTTCATCCAAAGTGCCCCAAAATGTCCTGAATTGCCAGCAGGATCCTTGGGGCGTCCCACTCCACCCAGCCTGGGCCAGCAGCCGTCCCCACTGGTGGATCCCTGCGGTTCACAGGAGCAAAAGTAGCCCAACCACAGACCTGAACAGCTCTCAAGCCACAGCCTGGCATCTATGCTGCCAACTTACACCTCCTGGCAGACTCCTGGGCCAGCTCCAGGCGGTAGATGGAGAGGCGGTTGACCCCACCGCAGGTGTTGCTCCTCTCCCCCTTGCATTCCATGTTGCACTCGGACTCACTGGCGTTCGATGCCTGAATCTTGTGCCCGCAGTAACACTCCGCGCCAAATTCCAGCCCCGCATAGAGGTAGCCCCTGGGGAGAGGGAGATGGAGGTGCTCAGCGCATCCCTTGGCTCCAGCCATGGGCTCACGAGATGCCTGTGTGGTTTTGTAGGAGCATCCCTGCTGCAGCCAACTCATGCCCAGCACTGGAAGCATCGCTTCATCCCAAAGATGCTTGCAAGTGCCAGCGGAGCTGGAAAAACCTCTGGAGAAGGCAGAGCCTGGATCAGCAAATCCCACCATGGGACTGCTGGCACTGTGGTGTTGCTCTGGTGGGGAGCAGCCCTGCGTGGGCACCACCAAAGGTGTTGGCTTGGCTCGTGGCACGCGTTTGACACGGTGAGCATCCTGCCAAGGCGGATGAACCCTGTTGTAGGGGACATGCCACTGCCTCAGTGATCGGCGATGACCCTTTGCAGCATCATTCCCAGGTGGTGTGGGATGCTGCACAGATGGGCTTGGGCTCAGGGGGAGTTTGGATGCAGCAAACTCTCTACAATATCGCACACCCCACCAGCACGGACCTCATTTAGGGCACATGCCTTGTGTAACGCTGGAGAAAGGAGAAAACTTCTCTAGCAAGGGTTCCATGTGTCTGCAGCTGCTCATGGATGCACTTTTACAGCTGGGAAGGATTGAGGAGGGTGCTTTGGTGGGGGACAGCATTTTGGTGGGGCCAGCCCTGGGTGGATGGAAGTGCTCAAGGCTCTCCCCAGCGTGGAATCAGAGCCCTTACTCCCCCCTGCCCCTTAAGCGGATTGAGTCCATCATCCCCCCACCATGACCTTTTTCTGGAGGAGGAAACTGGGAACCTGGAAAACACCAGTGAATTAAAACCAAAAATTAATAATTACATAAATCTAAAGAAAAAAGGAGGAAGGTGGGAGGAAGGGGAGAGAAGCAGCCAGGGCAGGGAACTGTGACAGCAGAGAAATGCGGGAATAGATGAAGACACAGTGCCCATCTCCTGCCCTACCGTTCAGCACAGTTGTCCTGGCAACGGAAGACTGTCATCTTCTTGTAGTCAAAGAAGGACACCCCACGCAGCGTTCTCCGGCGAGTGTTGTCCACGTAGCAGCCGACGTATCTTGCTAAGGGTGGGGAAAGAGGAGAGGGGGCTAAGAACCATTTGGGGCTGAGCCCACCGACTTCTGAGCCCCACTTTTGATTATTCCCTAAATAGGGATGTGCAGCAATGCACCCGGTTTGTTAGCTTTAGAAACATGTGTTATGGGTATAACGTGCGCCTCTGCAAATGCTGCAAGGAAAGGGGGGTAAAGCCCAGAAATACCCACTATGGATAGAAAGGATGCTGTGGTTCTGCACTGAGGCTTCTCCTCTCCATCCTCTTCATTCCCATCGGCCTCAAAACTGAGCAAAGTGTCTCAAAAGTGATGAGTTACATCATAAAATAACCCATCCCTGTCACTCTGCTCTGCCAGAAACACAGAGATGGATAGAAAGGAGAAAAACAGTTTAAGATAAGTTTCCCTCAGCCAGCAGCTCATTTTCCCAAGCCCCAGGCATCAATGCAAAGGATATTTGCCCAGCGCTAACATTTGGCAAAGTAAAGGCTGATGCTTGTGCTGAGAGCAAATGAAGATGCTGGTAGACAGGGAATAGAGCAGAATAAATAGTTACGATGAAATCATTTGTTTGACAAATGTAGACTTTCTCAAGAACCCCAAAACAAACAGCCACCTCCTCACCTGCATGCCTGTTACGATGCTCAGTGTTGGCTGTGGGCTTTTGTTAGGGGCAAGCTGGTCCACAACCTATCCCCAGGCAGCCCTGCCCCTGCTCAGTCTCCTCACCCTCATTAGTGCCCTAATTAGTGCCCTACTCTTGCTCCTGCTCCCACCCGAGCATTAGCTGCAGGGAAGATGCATTGGTGCCAATGCAGGGGTGCTCAGCATCCTCACTGCCACCGCTGCCCAAGGAGGACAGGGTTTTTAGGAGCTGGTGAGATCAGTCATCCAGTAATCAGCTAATGAGTTGCCCATTAACGTGTTCTGGTAGATGATGTGCAAGTTAGCCACTCAGTGTGGGTGTCCCAGGGAGAAAGGAGGGCAGCCCTGGGGACCAGTGGCCACTCCTTATCAGCCCACGGGCAACGGCAGAGCTGGCTTGGAAGCCCAAACCAGCCTGGTTCAACTCGCTCCCTGTTTCAGATGCCTATCCTTAATGAAGATAATAATAATCTTTCACTTTTCATTATCCTGAAATAGCTGCTCCACTCTCAGCGCATCTTCTGCGGGATGCTGGCACGGTGCAGCTGCTGGAGGAATCCTCAGCCTGTGCAGTGGCCACTGGCCTCCGGATTTGAGCTGCTTTTGAGCTGCTACTGCAGAGTCCCAACATAAAAAGAGAGGCTCCTGTCCCTTCGGGGCCACTGGATCCCAAGCCAAGGAGTTATGTTTCACTGCACCAACCATCAGCCCAACATCACCGTGCCAACTAAACCACATCCCAAAGTGCCACATCTACACAGTTTTTTAACACTTCCAAGGAAGGAGACTCCACCACTGCCCTGGGCAACCTGTACCAATGCTTGACATGTACCACTCCAATACCAAACCATACTCTGGATTAATACTTCTCACCTCCTGCTTGCATTTTGCATCTGTTGGGGGGTCGCTGAACCAAGTCGCCACCACCCCTGCATAGCACAGACCTCAACAGCACCTCAAATCGACTTCCCCAAGCCAGGCAGGAGGAAGATGGAGGAGAAAGATGGGGAGAAATGTGCCTGATAACTTTAACCACCAGAGCCATAACTCATTGCTCCCAATTACTGTCAGCATAACGTGGCATTTCCGCAGGGTTGGGCAGGTTTCGGCAGGTCAGCTCGCTTTGGTGGTGACGGATCTAATCGGTGCAGGATTACTCCAGTCATTTGCACAGAGCCGGTGACTGATGTGCATTACCTTCAATCCATTGCTCTTGACATATGCATGAGACAACTTGTTAGGAAGGCAACTGGAATAATTAGGGAGATACGAGGACAATAAGTGAAGGGGGAGATGTTGAAAGGCATTCGGCTGGGTTAGGCACAGCTTGCAGGCGGGTGCTGAGCAGCGAAGGGGGAGCCGAGGACACAGCTCTCACAGGACCAAGAGGAATTTGATAGCGCGTTGGAAACGTGTATGAACAGACATGCAGATCTCCCCACAGTTTCAGTTAGAGTCGCACACCATGCTAGCTAAACCAGAGCTGATTTTAGGAGCATTATTCCCTCTGGAATGATTTCATGTGGCACAACCTCCACAGCTGCCTTGTTAAACTGACCCCCGCTTGATTACCACCACCAGTGACATCTGCCCGCTCCTGCCAGACGGCTCGAGGAGCATCGGGCGCTTTGGAGAGGAGCGGGAGCGCGAGGCAGGTGTCAGCTCCCGTCCCCTGAGGCTCCAGCAGCGCTGCAGGCACGCTGAGCTCAGGGGATTTCTCCATCTGGAAAATTTCTCCACACCATCCTGCTCAGGATCTGCCGAGATTCTCATGCAGCAGCGCCACATGCCTCCAGCTGCCGAGTCTGCCACTAACTACTGCCCACACTGACCCTTCTCATGGAGATTAAAACATTCTCAGACCACCTATGAGCAGCTGAAGCCACCGATGCCCCATCTCAGCATCTTTTTCCCATCCCTTGCAGCCCCCGCCGTGCCCAGGCACAGGGAGGTAGTGGCCCCGGGAGAGGTTAATCGTGGTGGACACGCTGCATATGGCCAAGGACAGGAGCGCTGCTTGGGGTTTTTGTGGTGACTGACAGCTTGGGTTTGCAAACCATCTGGTGAGGATTCGCTAAACGTCAATTCACATTAATGGAGCAACACGGCCACACGCGCCTCAGAAACGCTCCCGGAGACCCCTCTGCATGGGGGCACGATGGGAACCCCCCCTTTCATCTCATTTGAGCACGAGAAAATCCCTTAAGCACCATGAGCCATTTTTTCCTCCCCCTTCCAATCCTGGATCATGCATCTCGCCTGGAGTGAACGTGAGCACAGATCTGCCGCAGGGCTTCTGGCTGAGGAGCAGTCCCTCACACCCAGGAGCAGCCGGAGGGAGAGGGACCAACCCTGGCTCGGCACGGTGAGTCCTGTGAAGCCTCCAGTTCACCACAGGGTTAGGGGTTCCTGCTTCTCCCCAAGCCACAGCCCCTGCTCCATCAAGGGTCTGCGGAGCCGCTGCTGGGATGCTCAGGGAGGTACACGTGCCCCCATGGAGCAGCTCCAGAGCCAGCCCAGCCGTGGGCACAGGCTTGCTCATGCAAAGCAGCCTTCGTTGGCCCTGAGCTTCAGACATACATCCCCACACTTGAGATTTCACCCATCCAGGGGCTCAGGAGAAGGGAGCAAGCAGCAACAGGTAGAGGAGACCAGCAGCATCCCAACAACTCCCCAGCAGTTCCCGCTCTTGATTCCCTTCTGAGCTTCCTCAGCCAGTGCTGCATCTTCTATCCTGAACACTGAGGCATCCATCATGCCACCGCCGGAGCAATATGCTGCGTTGCTCCTTCTCATCACTTTATTAACGACAAGAAATCGTAATGGCTTTCGCAGCAGCTGAAGGCGTGAGATGCTCCTTCACCGAAGGGCTGCAGAGCCGGTGGAGAGGGGACGCGGGGTGCATTCGGGTGAGGTTTGCTGGCAGTGGGTGCTCATGGGTGCCAGGGAGGGAGGTGATGAGCTGAATAACCACTGAGACGCAAAAGCGCTGATGGGCAGCTCTGAGCCACCCAGATTGCGAGCGTGCACGCAACTCTGCATACACCTGCCTCCAGGATAAATGGATGACATTTTAAAAATCAATGAGAACTACTACATTCGCTTAGCCTTGTTCATTAATAACGCTCCTACTTGACAGCACATCACACACCCCAGGCAGCAGCCAGGCAGCGATCTCCTGACTTGAAAAGTCAAACCCCAGCCCTGCCTGCACTTCAGTGCCTGGAAGGCAACCGCAGCCATTCCCTGCCTGAACCTCAGCGATACAAATGAGAGGAGATGAGCAAATATGGTTTTAACACTCACTGAAGCCAAGAGAATTAAAGCTGAATGTGGCCCATGGATGAAGGATAGGATGAAGACAGGGAACAGCCCTTGAAGGTCACCTCTCCCCAGTCAGCACCCCCTAAAGTGTCTGTCCCAGCAAGGTGCAACTCAGAGCTTGACGATGCACAAGTGGGAAAGAATGAAAATAGGAAAATGAAAGTGGAGAGTTGGCCCCTGGGGAGGGAAAGAGGAAGGAAAAAAAGGGAGGAGAAGATGGTTCTGAGAACATCCTCTGGACAAATGGTCTCCAAAGCAGGGTGCTGTGCCCCAGGGGATGCACAAGGCGGACTCTTGGGGTGTGGGAAGAAAATCCTAGTCCTTGAATAGAACATGTGTATGATTTACAAATAAATACATACACATTGACTGAGGACGCATGCTCAGAAATTTGTTCCTGGTAGGAATGCACAACCAAACCAGCTCAGAGACCACTGCCTCACAGCACAAGACTTTCCGTCTTGCCCTTTCCCAGATGTGTGTGTTCCCAGCCCTTACCTCTGTCCTCCTCCTTCTCGCGGCCGCTCCTGCCCCTGAGTGTCCGGCTCCAGGTGCTGCCGTAGTCTCCAGCTTTGCCCCTCTCTGCCGGTTCCTTGGAGGTGTTTTTGAACCGGGGTCTGTGCCGTCGTACCCCCTCTGGCATCGTTGCCATCGCCTTGAAGCCATGGCTCAGCTGCATCACCCCCAGGTAGGGCAGCCCTGGCCCCTCGCCGGCCCCGGGGCTGCGCGGGCTCCCCGTCACCGTGGGCTCCCCGGTGAAGCCCGAGTGCAGGAAAACCAAGCTGCCGGCTGCCAGGTAGAGAGCCAGCAGAGTAAAGAAACGCACAGGTTTTCGCCGAAAATATCGTTGGAGTTTTACCAATAATTTGGCCATAGCGTCTTCATCCCTTCCCCGGCAGCTGGCGCCACGGGGGAGCTGCTCTCCGGCCCCAGGGATGCTCCAAAGGGGGTTTTGCCCACCCTGGGCTGGGAGAAGCTCCCAGAGGAGCAGATGGGTGCCCTGAAAGCACAGTGGGGGCTGCAGAGTGAGGTTATACAAAGCTATTGCCCAACACTAAAAAGTCCAGGAGGGCTGGGCAAGGCAGTAGAGGTGGATTTTGAGCTCCCACGACCGCTGTGCACGGGGGTTTTCTGCAGCAGTGGCCGTCACTGTCGTCCCCAGGTTATTCTTCTCTCGGCAAAGTCTCCCGGCGGTGCCCCGGAGACTTGGCTGATGGAGGGATCATGTTAAGGAAATCGAGGGTTTGAAGGTGATTTGAAAGCTGATCAGCTGACGCAGCTCTTCTCGCTCTCCTTTCTGCTGGGCGGCCCCGGCTCTCTCTAGCATCCATCTAATGGAAAAGGCACCGTTGCCCTTTCAGACAAAGAATGAAAAGTCCCCGGACTCGTCTTGGGGCCTGAAATGCTGACTGAGATCCTTTGTCTAGTGAAATCCCATTCATCTCACTCCCAGGGCAAGAAATCTCCACCTGCAATCAAAGAGAAAGGCACACTTAGGAAAGGATCCCAGGGTTGGGGGGAGGACCACGGTCCCCATCTGCTCTTGGGGGTGAGTAACGATGGCCAAGGCTCTCCTTCACCTTTCAGCCCCGCAGAGGGGCAGTTCAGCCTCCCCCCAGCACAGGGATGCGGCTCAGGCAGGAGATGCGGGTGTGGGGGGAGCGATGCTGGCTGCCAGCAGCCTGGCGTTAGGGACAAGGGTGTGGGAGCGAGTCCTGACTCCAGACCCCACCGGGCTCTGCCTCGTTGCGCAGGAGAGGTTCTCCAGGGAGGATTTCTCATTTCACCCGATTTCACCCGCAAGCGGATGAGCTGTGTGTGAATATATCCACACATTTCCGCACGCCTATGCGTGCATGCGCATCCACACACTAGTGCACACACGCATGCACACTCACGCACGCACACTCACGCACATGCACTTCACCCCTAGATCTGAACATTTCTGTGCACCAACTGGCTCAAGTGAAGCCCCCACCAAGCGAGTCTCTGCTCTGGAAACTGGGTGGGCAGTGAGGTTACTGCAAATAGCTATTCCAGTACCGGGACACCCCGCCGGGATGAGATGCCCCATGGGAGCTTGTTATCCCCATATCACCCCCAGCGTGGCTTTCCCGTGTACCCCTGTGGCTGCATTTCAGCCCATTGTGCCCACAATAAAGCTTATTTTTTTAAAACATCGAGGCAAGGACATCCTCTAATCTCCATCCAGAACAGAAGGGCTGATCATCCCCTACTCACCCTGCAAGCCGGGGTTGACAGAGTTCTGTCTCGGGATCGCCGTGGCCAGGGCTACCCGGAGCATGGGGAGGGCAGCTGAGCCCAGGGAAGGGATTGTCCCCTTCATCCCCTCCAGTGTTTTTTCCCTAAGAGGCATTTCTCCTCTCCAAACCCCTGCTATGAAGGATTCAATCCTGCTTGGAACAAAGCCGTGCCAGGTTGCGTAGGAAATGCCAGTGCCACCCATGCCCTGCCAGCACTGAGAGGGACAGCCAGTGCTCAGGGTGCGCTGCCTGTCACGGACCCATCTTCTTTTAGGGAAGGAGGAGAAAATAAATGGAAAGACAAAGTGCCATTAGTTTAATGGCCTTTATGTTCCTGCCATCTGTCTTCAGTTGATTAAATAAAAAATATTGGCGGAACATATGGCATGAATTATACATAAATATTTTAATTTGGGTTCCCAGAGTGGTTATTCGAATACCTCTGGTATTCTGCCAGGTGAACTTTTGGGCAGGTTGCACAGGGTGGGGCACTGGTGGGGCACAAGCCCCTCGGGCTCTCCCAAACCACCCCTTCCCCGGCCACACTTGGGGCCAACACAGCCTGAGTAAAGGCTGAGTAAACTCAGGAGAAGCTGAGCTAGGAGACTGCTTGCTATTTGGGCTTTTGCATGTGCAGGCAGCTCTGTGGTGGGAGAAATGTCCAGGCAGCACGGCCAGGGCGGGTGGACTGGCCCCCACTGTAGTGGGCGAGCATCACCCAGCCTGGCCGTCACATCGACTCATTGGAACTTGGCCACTTTCCTGCGTTCCCTGGCCAGTGGCCAGCAAGGAAGAGCTGTGGGAACTCACGGCTTCTCCTCTTGCACCGGCACACGCTGCTCTTCTGTGCTTCCACCCACCTTCCTGGGGCTTTATATAGGTTTGAGATGCTGCTGGGGTGCAAACAGGACAACTCCAGGGCTGTCCCCAGTCCTCAGCATCCCCGCTGCTGCCTGTCCTCCTTCCCGTCTGGCTTGGTCCTGCCAAGCTACAGCAAGGAAGCACAGCATATAAAGAAGGGGCTTAAATTACTATCATTAAGCCATCTGGATCTCATCCTTCTCCATCATGAACTGTGGAGTCGCAGGTCAATTACTGCACATTTGCATATATTCCATTAATGCTTCTGCTAATTGTCTGAAGGAGATAATGTGCTCGGCTTACAGCTCCCTGGCTGGCTACGGTTTACAAACAGCGAGTGCAGCGGATAGAGCAGGCACCAACGCTCCCCATGTCGGCAGAGGCTTGGGACACCGAGGGGCTGACTGGGAAGCTGATGGGTTGTCCAGTTGTTGATAGGGGGTCCCGTTCTGCTGGTGCAGCACTCCACAGCACTGCTCTGTGCACCCCACCAGCCCTCCCAGAAAGGATGGATCCACCCCACGGTGCAGCAGCATTGGGGTGGAAGGGGCAAACAGCTCAGCTGGATCCCACGGGTCCTCATTCCTACCACAACCTGCAACAGCCAGTGTCCCCCCCAGGGGTTGCATCCTGCCCCCCACGCTGCCCATCTGGGCTCGGGCTCTGCCTCCGTGGGGTTCACGAACAGAGCTGGTGCCATCTCAGCCTGCAGCACGGCTAGAGGACAGCAGTGACACACTTTAGCAGCCAAATTAATGAAGCTAACAGGGACATTAATCAGCCAAGCCCAGTGCAACGGGCAGTGTCGAAAAACCGGGCTTTCATCGGCTGCTGTGGGTGGCCCGGTACGAAGGCTGTTAGGAAAAGGGCAGCGTCTGGAGCCGTGTCTGCTGCCTCAGTGCTGGGACAGGCAGAGCGTGGAGGGGATTTTATTCCCAGCCCTCAGTTATTGCCAGCCCTCGCTTAGTTCTCACCCGCTGTGCCTGGTGGCTCCCGGCTGCGGCTGTCAGCGGGGCTGTACTCGGGTCACAGTGCTCTGCAGAGAAGCCCTGAGCCTGCAGCACATCCCAGAAGTGCTATTTTATTCAACTAAGTTGATTTAAGCAACTTTAATCCCACTTTTAAATATTACAACCTTTGCTGTTTAGCTACCCAGGACTGCAAACTCCTGTGAACGTCGCAGACGCTGCCCAGGGGATACTGATCCAACCCAGGGAGCCCCATGGCTGGAAAGGTCCCCCTGGCCGGCAGCGTTGGGGCATCCCTCTCTGCACCCAGAGCCAAAGCACGGCAGAGAGGATTAGGGGCATTTTATAGGCACTTTGCACTTTTACAAGCAGGCGGCGGGTCCAGCTGGGATGGGGGAAGAGCCAGGGTCGGTTCCTTGCCTACCTCCATCACCACACTCCTGCTAAGAGCCAAAAATCCTTATCCTAGCAGTGGGATGCCTGGCTGAGCATCGCTCCACACCCTGCCTACCTCCCTCGGAAGAGGCAGCAGTACCAAGGCTGACAGAAAGCAGGTGAGCTCTGCCCTGCAGGTTTCAGGCTCTACAATTATTTGCTGTGGAGCTGAGAAAGTCCTTATTAATTTGCAAGGTTTATCTCTCCCCCCTCCTCCTCCCCGAGTGGAGCCAGCATCCAGGGAGGTGGGCACAGGTCTCAGGGGAGCTCTGCGGAGAAGCACAAGCATCTCTGTGACCACTGGTGACCAGGATGAATGAAACACCAATAAATTATACATTTGGGTCTTGTCTCCAAATTGCTCTGCAATTATTGAGCACCAAGGTTCAGTTGCCTTCAAGCACCACCTCACATCTGACCACTGCAAAACACACTGAAGGGCTCACGTGGTTCTCTCCGCACAGGAGAACAATCAGCCCATTAAAAACAGCAAATTAACGAACACAAGAGTTCCATTAGGAAGAGACGGCGACAGAAATATCCAATTTCATCACATCATTAGCATTTCTTATCAGAGAGACAGGGAAAGAATAGGGCTTTAAAGTACAGAGGGATGCGATGGAGTCTAATGACCACAACAGGGCATCGTGCCCCGGGGGCCCTATCCGGCTGCAGGGCTGCCATGCAGGCGCTAACCAGGTAGATCTCCCTCTGCCATCTTTAGCTCCATTAGAATGGATTTTCAGCCTTCCTCTCTCTTTAAAACAGAGGCAGAAAATGAGATGCATCAGGCTGAATTTAAATACTGTTACTGCTGGGAACAAAACTGAGCTAAACTGGGCCGTTGGAAATTGAGGTTTCCATCACAGCAGGGTATGTCTGGACCATCTAATTCGTCTCCCCTGGAGCACCCAGGACACGTCGGCTGCCTCTTCCAGGGGTGAGCCAAGCACACCAAGCAGTCAGCTGCCTTTAAACTGAAGCCAAGTTTATTTATTCAGCTGCTCCCTGCCTTAATTTTGCTGAGAAACGTTTGTGCATCCCCTCCACGGGGAGGGGTGTGCAGGAAAGGTTGGTCTGTGCTTAAAAACAGCTGACTAGGCAGCTTTTGGACATCGGAGCCAGCAGTGGCTGCTCCATCCCTGCCCAGAGAAGCTGCTTGTCCCACTAGGATTGGCACCTCTTCCTCCATAATGAGATATTCCCCAGACGTGCTTTCCTGAGGATCTTTTAAATCCCTTCTCTAGGCCAAACCGCCAAGATATGCAAAGGAAAAACCTCTTATTTGGGATTTATTGGCCTGATTTGTAAACCCAGAGCAGGACTTCCCCATCTGCCGGTAGATTTTTGTGCAGGATTTCCAAGCGCATTGAAGGGTTTGTAAACCTCCCTCCTCCCTAGGAACTGATGGAGGGGTTTAGACTAAAATTAGGCAGCTAATTTTCTCACTTATGGGCAAAAAATGGTTTTTAAATATTCTAGAGAAGGTTTATTGATGGTCTCAGGACTTGCCGAGGGTGAGGGGAAGCCACAGGCACCAGCCCAGCTGGGCACAGGGCACCAAGCTCAGGAAGTATCACAGATCTCAGAGGGCCAGTTCTGCTGCAGACTAATTGATGCCCTCCAGAAATGGGGCCGTGCTAATTGCACAGCCTCCTATTAGTGCTCCCTCTGCTCTCCAGAGGATGAAAACCCACCGTGCACCAGCCCCGTTTCTGCAAGGGCTGAGTTATAAATAAACGCCAGGGTTATGGGCTGGATCCTGCCTCGGGTTATTTCAATGCACCAAGAACGACCAGCCAGCGCTCCGAGCGAAGCCCAGAGCCTGCAGCACATCCCAAAAGGGCTATTTTATTTAACTAAGTTGAGTTAAGCAACTTTAACCCCCACTTTTAAATATTACAACTTTTGCTGTTGAGCTGCCCAGGACTGAGAACTCCCTCGAACATCCCAGACCCTGCCAGGACCCCACAGCCATCAGATGGGGCTCCAAAACAAGCCCAGACCAGGGTGCAGCAGGGTTTTGCAGCCCTTGAAAGCAAAGAAATGCAGTTGCCAGTGATTTCCAGGTTGTTCCACCTCTGCAGCACAGAGGAGCTTGCGGGACTCTGCTTCTTTCCCCACGTATCTTGCTTTACAATGGCCCAAACGGAGCCATAAAGGGGAGTTTTTGCTTCACACTCTATTCCTCCGCATGCAATTGCATCAAAGCCCCTTCCAGCCTCTTGTAGGATGAATTCCCTTTGCAAGTGTGAAAGCGGCTCATAAAGAAAAATGTTTTAAGCTATGAATCATTTAAAAAGCACACACCACGATGCCAAAGGCAGAGAAGGAAATTGCTGTGTATTCCAGAGATTTAAGCAGGCAGAGAATACCGGGGAAGCGGTGGGATGATTTAAATGAGATGCTGCAGCCATCGTACCTGCTACCAAAATCCATCCCATAGTACAGCATCATTGTTTTTTAAATCATCTGCAACAACTCCAAGCGTGTGTGTGCTGACTCCCTCCACCAGCGTTACCCCACCTGCCAGTACCTGGTTCTCTTTGGCAAGGCTGGAGTGTGTTTGTGGAAGAAGGAGAGAGCTTCCTCGTTTGCTATGAGAGCTAATTGCATTCGGAAAGCGATGCATGGGGCAGGTGATGGGGAACAGGCAGGATCCAACACCATTTTCAGCAACAGAAACAACCAACCAGCACAACCTTCACCTTTTACACCCCCCGCTGGCTCCCAGCATCCCTCCCTGAGCATCCCTCCTGCCCCATCCCCACAGGCACTGCTGGGAAATTTCTATTTCCCCGTTATTTCCATGTTTTCCTTTGGAAGGCCAGAACAGCAGCTCTATTTGGATGGAAACAGCGTCGCAACTGTATTGGTGGTGACATACAGCAGAACTGGGGGGGACGTCACCCCGGGAAGGTCTTGGTGACAGTAAGGGATGCTCCCCAGACTGCTGCAGGGTCTGCGTTCCCCCTCCCCCTTCCTGCCATCCTGGCCTGTGGCACCCTTTCAACACTTAAGCCCTGTGAAAAAGGTGATTTAACTCAATTCAGACGAGACTGTGCATCCGTAAATGGGCTTAACCTAATGAGGTTTAATACATATTATGTTCTAGGTATTTTATGCCCAGTCTGCAAAATCCAGTTACGGTTTTCAAGTAAGACTTAGTGAGCTGAGCCGTGCACCGGAGGGGCTGTGTGCTCACAGGGGGCTGCTCTGAACTGGGAGGAGGAGGAGGGTGGGAGGAAAGCAGGAGCTGTCCCCAGGGCAGGCACAGCTGAATCCCTGCCAGCTGCCACTCGGCAAAGCCCCCTCAGACCAAGCACCGTTGGCCCGAGCAGCCCTGGAGGATGAGGTTAGAGGTACAAGGGCTGAGGAGGGACTGTTCACAAAGGTTTGTAGTGACAGGACGAGGGGCAATGGGTATAAACTGGAGAGGGGCAGAGTTAGACTGGACAGAAGGAAGAATTTATTCACCACGAGAGTGGTGAGGCCCTGGCCCAGGTTGCCCAGGGAGGTTGTGGCTGCCCCATCCCTGGAGGTGTTCAAGGCCAGGTTGGATGGGTCTTGGGCAGCCTGAGCCAGTGGGACACATCCTTGCCCATGGCAGGGGGTTGGAACTGGATCATCTTTAAGGTCCCTTCCAACCCAAACAATTCTCCGATTCTGTGATTCTATGACTCTTTCAGGTGCAATGCTAAGGTTGGCCAAGCCGGGGAGAGCGCTGCCGGCTGTGGCTCTGGAGGAAGCATTGCTCATCATCCCCAACACCTTCGGCCACTGCTGCTGCTGGCTGGGCTGTATCATGGCACAGGCACAGTCTGGGACCTGCTGGCCCTACCAGCATCCCAGCCACCCCGGTGTGTGAGGACACCTGCACCGTCCCTGCCACAGTGGGCAAACTACCCCCCAAACTGCAACCACCATCACATCTAGAGCCTGCGGGCTCCGTATTTCCAAGAAAGTTGTAGCACTTCACAGCAAGGAACAAACCCTCAGCCAAATGTCATGGTTTTTTCCCAAGGTTTTGAGCACCAGAGCCAGTCCTGGCTCCTGGATTCATGGGAAGTGATGAGACTCAGCTGCCATGCACCCAAGATCCCCCAAGAGCAAACCCGACGTGCCTCATCAGCAGCACCTACAGGACCACTCCCTGGCGGTAGAGCAGCCAGGTCTAGTGGGAGATGTCTGTGCCCATGATGGGGGTGGAATTAGATGATCTTTAAGGTCTCTTCCAACCCAAACTATTCTATGATAATGCAGCATAAAACCCATACAGACCACGACAAGGTCCATGGGGGCCATCAGCTGGAAGGTGTGACCACCCCCAAAGAATGGGTGGCTCTACAATTAATCCCCACTGGGCTCCCAGGCCGGGAAGAGCCAAAACTAATTTGCCTGTAAAGCTCCTGCAGGTCTGCCAGAGACTTCCCTCAGCCCTCAGTAATCTGGGATTATACGCAGCGCTGGGGCAATTAAGAAAAACAGCTTTTCATGCAGCAGACAATGCCTTCTGCAGCCTATTTAAATTAATATAGTGAGAAAGATTATTCCTTGCAGCTTTTGTTTTAAAGCCTCTTTTCTGGAGGGGGCTGATTTTGTTCTTTTCCTGCACGCCCAGCAGCGTTGCATCCTGCTGCAGGCGGGAGATGGAGGCACAGTTTGGGAAGAGATCTGCTTTTTCACAGGCTCTGAGAAGGACTGGGGTTACCCTGAGTCCAGCCCGGCACGGGGGACAGACCGGGATGAGAGCGAGTGGCCAGGGCAGGGGTCAAGTGACTACCCCTTCCTGTGGCCGTGGGATGAAGGCATCACACAGCATCCTCTCCTCCCAGCTCCCCACGGCAGTGCTGCCGGACCCCCGTACGTCACAGCTCACTGCAGAAAGCCCAGCACATCCCAGGCTCTTTCTTGGAGCATCGCTATGGAGCAATTCTCAAAGCTACCCAGCTGAGATGGAGACCCTCAGCCCTACTTCATGAGCAGCAACCCCCCAAGAGGCCGCGCGTTACCCAGCAAAGGGTGAGCCCAGAGATCACTGCAAATCCACAGAGAGCACAATCTGGACCAGAGACCACATCCCAGCCCTCTGCTGCATTCCCTTGGGTACCCACATTGCCTAGGATCGTGCTAGCAAGAGCCAGTTCCTGCTACCCCTGGGCTTTGGAGATCCCTATCCCACCTGGGGCCAGCAGCAGGGTGGACAACTCTCTGAGCAGCTCCAACCAGCATGTCTCTCCACCTCATCCTTGTCCCTTCTGCCCCAGGGTGAGCTCCAGAGGAGATCAGCACATCATGAAGGAGGTACCAAAGCGCAGGGATTTCTATCGTGGAGCAGAGCCAGCTCCCTTCACGGCTCGAGGCGATTGATGGCTTGGTAGTCCCAAGAGGGACAGGAGGTTAGAAGAAGTTTGCCTGGGGTCTGCTGCTGGGCCGGGAGAGATGCTAAACCCCTAGAAACTTCGTACGCCCCGTGGGGCAAAGGTGGGAGAAGGGGATCTTGGCTGACTTTGGATGGGAGATTGAAGGGATGAGGGTGCTGGGGGTGGCACTGAGGACCCAGCCCAGCCTTGCACGGGGGGACAGTGCTGGGCAGAGGCTTGGCTCCAGCATGAGACTGCAGCAAGGATGAAAAGGAAATAGAAGTGAAGAAAAACCTCAGAATGCGGTGCAGCTGGAAGCTGGGAATGGGGAAACCACATCTCATGCTGGCTGGAGCCCCTGAGCTGGTGGCAAGGGTCTGAATTGATGCCGGGGAGAGAACGAGGGCAGCTTGCAGTGGCGCCGTGGGGCTGGTGGCACCTCAGGCTGCTGCCAGGGCTGAGGAAAAGAACCCTCATGAAGGACAAGGCTTTCGTCTCTGGGAGAGGCAAAACAGCTGCACACCCTGGCTCGGCGTGAGAGGATGAGGACACCAAGGGGATTTCCTCTTGCACCCAGCCAGGCTGCAAAGGGCAGTGTGATGACCCCACACATCAGGAACCCTAAAGCCAAGGAGGAGATTTGGGCAGAGATGAGCCTTTGGGTCCTGCTGCTGCATGCAAGACTCATCTTTTCAGGCACAGGGCTCTGGGAAAGGCATCCAAAAGCTGAGCAAAACCCCCCGGGGAATCCTCCCTGGCTGCGTGCTGCTCCCCATATCAAGGCCTGTGCATGAGTGGCGCATACAATAAATAATAACAGCTAACGAACCCCGGCTTGGAGGAGCCCCTCGTGCTTGACTGTGCCAGGCACACCAAGGGCCAGCCCGCACTTGCCACCCAGCCAGGAGAGTGGATTCCTGAGCCCAGGGATGGGATAACCCATTAGAAAGGATAACTCAGCACAAGTCCCCAGAGAGGGGAAGGTTACGGCACTCGCGGGGTGGGAAGGTGGCCAGGGTCAGGCTGGGTAGGGGCACCACAGAATGGGGTTTTGGTCTCTGCTGCCAGACTGTGCTTCTCGACTCAGGATTGCTGGGAAACTTTATTTAATCCTGCCTTCAAAGAAGAAACGGTTTATAATGCTGAGCTCAAGGTAACCTTCACGCGTTTCTCCAACTGCCTCTGCTTTTCCTGCATACATTTTTTTTTTTGTTTAAACTTTATATTAAAATATTCCACTAAGTTGTCAGCACGGCCATTGAAAGAACAAAACAAACAGGGGAGCTGTATTTGGAAGGATTACAGGCTCTCCCTGTTTCCCTCCCTGAGGATGCTCCTGCACAAAGTCTCGGGAGGAGGAGAGCTCTCTCCCTGCCTGCCTCCCGCTCCTCTCCAAAGCAAGAAAACCTTCCAAAAGCAGCAGAATACAGAGCAAAAAATCTCTGCCAGGGCGAGAATTATTAACAACTCCTGAAAAGCATCCTTAACCCCTGGGCAGCCAGCAAGCTCTTGCATCTGCTCCTTAATCCCCCTCACACGCATCTTCCTTGACACATCCAACCCCACCGGGGCGACCCCCTGTCCCTCTGCCGGGGCTGGGGGTTCCCACCTCTTCCACCTCACCCCTTGCAATGCTTTATGTGTTGTCCTTTCCACCTTTTTTTTTTTTCCCTTTAGTTTATTTATCCTCTCCGCTTTTAAGCCGTTTCCCCCATCCCACCTGCAGGGCTGATGCCCCTTCCTGCACCCCAGCTTCTCCCCCCCTCCATTCTCGCATCCCAGCCTCGCTTCCCCCCTCCCTCCCCGCATCCCAGCCTCGCTCCCCCCTCCATCCCCGTAACCCAGCCTCGCTTCCCCCCTCCCTCCCCGCATCCCAGCCTCGCTCCCCCCTCCATCCCCGCATCCCAGCCTCGCTCCCCCCTCCATCCCCGCATCCCAGCCTCGCTCCCCCCTCCATCCCCGCATCCCAGCCTCGCTCCCCCTCCATCCCCGCATCCCAGCCTCTCTCCCCCCTCCATCCCCGCATCCCAGCCTCTGTCCCCCCTCCATCCCCGCATCCCAGCCACTCTCTCCCCCCCATCCCCGCATCCCAGCCTCTCTCCCCCCTCTCCATCCCCGCATCCCAGCCTCTCTCCCCCCTTTCCATCCCCGCATCTCCCCCCCTCCATCCCCGCATCTCCCTCCCTCCATCCCCGCATCTCCCCCCCTCCATCCCCGCATCTCCCTCCATCCATGCTCGCATCCTCCTACCGGCACCGGGCGCTCTCCCAGGCTGAGCCGCTGTCTCCCGGGAGCGGCGGGGCCGGGGGGTGCCCGGGGGATCCCCGGGGGGCTCTGACAGCCGTTCGGCCCCCTCCGCTCATTCCGGCCGCGGGGGGAGCCCGGCGCGGCGGCTGCCGCTCGGTGGTACCCGGAGCCGCTCCCGGGCGCTGTTACTTAACGCCTCCATCCAGCTCGGCTGCGGCTCCGCTCCATCCGCCGGGCTGCAGAGCTGCCTGCCGCTTAACCCCTTCCCTCCCGCCCCTTTCACCGCCTCCCGGCTTTAGTTCTCTATTTTTTGTTGTTTTTTTGTTGGTTTTGCTCCCAGCCGGTTGATGCTCTCAAGGGATGCTGAGGGTGATGCTGCTCACCCACTCCTTCCCAGGGACCCGTCCCAGACTCTCGGGTCCAGCCAGGGATTAATTGAAGGGGCCGAGCAAGAAAAAATAGAATCATGAATCGTTAAGGTTGGAAACGAGCTCTAAGCTCATCCAGTCCCACTCTCAGCCCAACCCCACTATGCCTTCTAAACCATGTCCCAAAGCACCACATCTACAGGTTTTTAGAACCCCTCCAGGGATAGAGACTCCACCACCGCCTTGGGCAGCCTCTGCCAGTGCTTCACCACTCTTTCAGTTAGAATTTTTTTCCTAATATCCAATCTAAACCTCCCTCGCACGGCTTGAGGCTATTTCCTACCATCCTATCACTTTTTACTCGGGAGAAGAGCCCAGCACCCACCTCACTCCAACCTCCTTTGCAGGAGCTGCAAGAACGATGAGGTCTATCCTCAGCCTCCTCCTCTCCAGGCTAAACAACCCCAGGTCCCTCAGCTGCTCCTCATAAGGCTGGTGCTCCAGACCCTTCCCCAGCCTCCTTGCCCTCTGGACACGCCCCAGCAGCTCAACATTTTCCTAGTAGAGAGGGACCCAAACTGAGTACAGGATTCAAGGTGCAGCCTCACCAGCACGGAATAAATACAGGGGGGCAGTTCCTTCCCAACTCCTGCTGCCCACACCATTTTTGATACAAGCCAGGATGCTCTTGGCCTTCTTGGGCCACCTGGGCAAGATCAATAAAAAATGAATTAGAAAACTTCCCATCTCTGGGAGTAGGAAAAATTTTGATTGTGAATTTGTCGATGCAAGAGGGGTTTTTTCCCACTTCCCTTCTCTGGAGTACTTTAATCAGGGTGGGAGGGTGGATTTTTAGGGTGGCTGGAAGCCTTTTGCCTGCCTGGTGCTGTCTCCCACTCCCCTGGTCCACAAAGTCCCGCCAGGTCAGGAGATAATTAAAAAAGGATCTAGAGAACCCCCCCAACTTAGCACGATTAAGGCAGCAGCCGTGGACCTTTCTCCCACCAGCACCTTTGCTGCAGACAGGGTACGGGCTTGAAGGGCAGCTTTACTCCAGGGAATGCACCGAGCAGGCACAGGCAAGCAGGGAACCCTGAGCGATGTGGGGCCTCTTGTAGCTGCGATTTGCTGAGATCCATGCATCCCAGCACCCCACTGACAGCCTCTACTCCCCCAGCCAACAATGGGGAGGCTGAGAGCTTAGGAAAGCTGCAGCTGAGGAGAGGGATGCATCCTGCTACTGTCTCCACCGAGGGAAACTGCAGCCTCAGCTCCATCCGTGCTGGATCTGAGAGCATCCATGTGCGAGGAGCCATCCGAAACTGCCCCAGGCAGGACCACAGCCATTCATTTCCATGGGAAACCAGGCTGGCAAGGGTTTCCTCAGCTCCAGGCTGGGGGCTGAAGAGCTATTTGTACTATTTTTATCCTCCCGGTGCTGGGTTTCTTGGGTCTGGCCATGCAAACCCCCCAGTGGCGCTTCTTCCTTCCAATCACGGCTGGGGGAGACTGTGAGAAGATGAGACCCACCATGGGCTGGGGACACTGCAGCAGCCAGGCAGTCCCCTATCCATCAAGCCTCATCCTGCTCAGCAGATTCCACCACGCCAGGGCTTTCCCTGCTCCCCAAAAGTCCCATTTTCCCCACAAATCCATCAATTCTGCCTTGTGTTTTAGAAAAACAGGGGTGTATTCTCCATAGCTTCCCAATTCCAGGTCTCCTAGTGGGATGTGAGGTGCCTTCTCCTGGTTGAGCATCTACCAGACCAAAGTTTGCTTCCTGCAAGCACCTTGTCGGCTTCTCTTTAAACCCTCTCCTGCATCACGAGGAGCTCGGAGCTAGAAAATGCGTGGAGGCAGGTGAGGGGCAGCGGCGAGGGAAGCAGCTGAGCGATGCCAGCACACGCCTGTGTGTGCAGAGGCTGGAACAACAAGACTTTGGCCAGTTCTGGAAGAACAGCCGCTCAAGAGTCATTTGGATGAGTGCGAGGGAAAATTTCTTGTCATTGGTTTAAAATAGCACTTGCAAAAATAACTTTCAAAAGCTGTTTTATTTTGCTTTTTCTGGCTAGTCTTACCCCAAGAGCAATCAGGGATCCTCCTGAAACAACATATACCTTTTCTTTCTTGACCAGGACATAAATGAAGTGACTCCAAATCACACTCAGCAGCCTGAGCTGCACCAGAAGAACCCACTTCTGCAGGGCTTTAAGGGTGTTTTTCACCCCAAAGGCCCCAAGGTTATTGCCAGGGGACTTTTTGACATTGGCCTTAAATGTCCTCAAGTATTAATGCCACCAAATAAATCCCTACGTCAGGGATGGTGGGGTTTGAGCCAAAAGGGACCGGAGAGGTTTTTGCAGACAGCCTTATCTCGGGGAGCGGAACCCACAGAGCTCTGTAACCCAGCACCGGGGTGACCTTCATTGCATAAGGGCTCCAGGCAAACACCAGGTCCCTGCTGCAGTGGGGACACTAGAGTGGCTGTCCCCTCCTCCTGCCGAGGCAACAAGTTGCAGCCCTCATTTATGAGTCTTTTCAGAAGTTTCTAATTACCCAGGCTGTCTCAGGAGGGCTCCTCAGTGGGGAAAAAAAAAGAGGATGCGGTGCATTATAATAGTAGAAAAAGCTGCATGAAATCTCATTTTGAGGATTATGAAGTGCCAGCACAAAAAAAAGCTGTAAACAGGATGTCTGAAAAGATCTTAAGCATAAAGGTCAGAATCTACAATTTAAATGGGTCGCTTGTTGCTTTCTTGCTCTGTGTGACTAATGAGCTGGGATGGAGAAAAACATGTTTGGTTTTGAAGCCACATTTTAGACCCTTTGTGATTGGAAATGTCAACTTTTAGCAGCAAAATTTTTTACCCGGAGGGGTTCAGGGGGTGCAGCTCTAAGGGATTTCTCTCCCGCTGGATTCCAGCATTCTTATAGTGGTAGGAGGACGGGACAAGACCGGGCAGGGATCCTGGACCCCAAGGCTTTTGCAGGCAGGTGATGCTGCCGCAGCATCCCAGCCTGGCACCCTCTGGCTGACAGTGCCGAGGTCACGGCACGAGGCTCTGCCTTCCTCCTGAGGATGAGGCTGGCACTTCTGGACATTGCCAGACACTGGGAATGGCAGGACAAGGAGCCTCGTGGGAGTCATTACCTTTATATATCCTTGCTGACCCCCCTGTTTGCTCCTCCGGGCGCTCCAACCTCCTGGGGGTGCAAAATGTGCCTGCAATCCCAGTTTTCCCATTGGTTTCAATGCCTGGGGAGCTGGAACAACTTATCGGGGAGCAGCTGATTAAAAGCCAATATTCAGCAAACCTCATGCTCTTGCTGTTTGTCTCCGCTTTGCCCAACCTGCGCAACGAGAGGCAGAAAATAGAGAGAGAGAGCGCCCAGATATAACGAACGTTGCAAACTAATGAGCTTCTGCTGGCAATGTGGATGCCTTTCCTCCTCTTCTTTTTAATTTACATTTTCTGTTGTTACAACTTTGGCAGGAACAAGACAAAGTAGCTGAAATGAGGGCAAGGCAGGGTTGCCCCAGTGGTTTTAATTGCTTGCAAGGACAAGTTTTGGGGTCTTGAGGGTGTCGGAAGCAGGAGATATTTGTGAGCTGCAATGCCCTGAGCATCATTCACAACCCCAACACTGTCCCAGGCACTGGAAAGGACAGGCCAGTCCCTGGCAGCTTGGAGGGAATACCATGAAGTGGCTCTGCTGCCTTTTTCTCATGGAGAGCCATCCCCTGTGGTCCCCCTCCAGCAGTCACGAGATCCTTGAGGGTCCTCTCCAAAGCTGGTATCTCCCAGAAGCAGCTGCATGGCCGTGGTCCCCTGGGACACGACGCGCACGTGAACATCTCCTGGAGACTGCATCTCCCAGTAACCATCCCCTGAAGGCTAACACCTCTCTTGCCCTAATTTTTCTTAATTAACTCATTAGGATGCCAGCAGAGGTGATGTGATTCTCCCAGGAGGGACCAGTTCTCCTGGCACAGGCGGCGATGGCTGCGCAAGCTTCACTGCCTGCGAGCTCAAGAAATGCCCTGCAGCTGCAAGTTAAGGGGGTCATTTTAGGGTAAAAGAAGGGGGGGGGAAAGGAAGAGAGATGTTATAATGCTGAGACAAGCTTCTGTGGATGCTCAGCAGAGCCACGGGGCCAGGAGGATGGACACGGGCCTCCGGCGTCTTGGAGTTGGGTTTGTGATTATTTAGAGAGGAGGGAAATTAATAATAATAAAAAAAAAACCCCAAACAAGAAAGAGGCAACCATGTGGATTAAAGCTGGAAAGAAGAGGATTAAGAGATTGAAGGGAAAAGAAGTGCAGAAAATGCAGATGGAGGGGATATTTCCCCTTTCAGCCATTCTGCCTTTGGAAAAAGGGGGGGGAAAAAAAAAGATTTTGATAAGCTCTTTAAAAAATTCATGAGGTTTCCATTTCTCTGTTTATTTATTTGTTCCCAGGATAAACTCCTGAAATACAACATCTCATTTGTTAGCAGGTCCGGAGGGAGGAGGACATAAATCAGATTGTCCCACTAACATGTTAGAAAAAGCCAGCGTGCTGCTGGCCTGGGGCAGGAGGGGACAGTTCGGAGCAGGAGGGGACAATTTGGAGTAGGAGGGGACAGTTCAGGGTGGAAGGGGGACAACTCATGGCAGGAGAGGATGAGCCGCGGCAGGAGGGCACATTTCTGGCCAGGAAGGTATGATTCATGGTGGGAGGGGATGATTTGTGGTAGATGAGGATGATTTGTAGGGCAGGAGGGGACATTTTGGGGCAGGAGAGGATGATTCAGGACACAAGAGGGTGGGCAGCAGGTCTGCAGGGCTCTGCAGGCGATGCATTTCTACTTGGATCCAACCATGAACTCCCATACAAAAGGGAAAGGGGCTGAGAGTCCCACAGCCCCGGGAGAGCTTAGGAGGGCAACATGGGTAGGAGACGATGCACAGGGGTCAGAATGCCACTCCGAACACCAGGATGGTGCCCTGTGTGGGGGCAGAGCAGGGGAGGCCACTGGGCTCCAGCTCCATCTCACTCGCGCAGGTGCTGGGCAGGCGGGAGCTGGCTTTGGTGGTCCCCAAGGAGCTCTCAGGGAGGAGAAACGTGGGGATCTGGGCTCTCCAGCTGCATGGAAGGACGGGAGCTGACACCAGACCCTCGTCTGCATTCAAAGACAGGCTCAGCTCACGCAGCCTTTGGGGGAACCTCAGGCAGGGGTCAGCAGGGCAGCACTGTCCCCATGCACCCCAACCCTGAAGCATCCTCTGGAGATGTATCCCATGTATTTCCCCTAAATACATTCCAACCTAGAGCTATAAGTGGTGCAGAAACTCACCAGGATGGTACATTTTGAGATGGATGACGCTGCCACCAAGCAACCACGGGCCCACTGCTTATTTTTTCTGGGCTGGTGCAGTCTAAAACACAGATGAAAATACCTTCCAGGGCTGTCCTGAGGCTCAGTGATCACTGGAGAGATGTCCAGAGAGCAGCACTGCAGTCCACATCCCCACAGCCTATGTGACAGCCCAGCACAGCCCAGTACCACCTGTCAAAGTTCAAAAAGACACTGAATTTTCTTTCCACTGGGTGCCAGAATTTCTTCCTGCCCTGCAAACTTCTGGTTTTGGGGGAAAAAAGTGCTCAAAGGAGGGGATTTCCATGCCCGTTGGAGGGTTTGCAGAGATGTGTCCAGGGTACCCTAGCAGCGCCCACGGCAGGGACGCGCTCCGTGCGGAGGGAATGGCAGGATTCAAGCTATTGGGATGCAGGGAAATGAATCATCAGGGCTGAACTGTGGTGGCAGCGCAGGTCTCGGGCATGGGTCACGCACTAAACACTTGGGGGGACAGTGATGGATGTGGGGAAGGGCTGAGGCAGGGTCACAGGAGATGCTCTGCCCTCTGCCCCATGGCAGCAGCCAGTCCCAGCCCTGGCAGGGGGCAGCTCCACGGATCTTCAATCATGGATGGAGATGCCATATGTAAACTTAATGGTGCCCACTTTTCCCCTTGCTCCAGAAACACCGGAGCTCAGCGTGCGGCTGTGACTGCTCCCAGCCATGGCCTTGAGGGTGGTTTCGCTCCATCCCTAGGGTGACCAGGGGGTATTCCCAACCTGAACAGGCTCCCAAATCCTTGTGACAGCAGGGGAGGCAGCGCAGGTGTTTTGCTAGGGAAGGAATGGAGAAACCGTCTGCACACAGCGGTTTGTCCTGATGCTTCAACGGAGGAGCTGATCCTGAAGGAAAATTGCTTTGTGTGGCTTTGCTTCAGGATTCCAGCATCTCCATTGAACACTGGCTATAAATGAGCCGGCTGCTCCCCCGTGCTGTGCCAGGCGGTGCCGAGTGCTGCTGCGATGGAACAGCAAGATGCTCCTTGCCCTCTCTGGCTCTGGTTTGCACTCGAGATGCCACTGGATGGGAAAAGATGGGGCACAGCAAGGCGAGCCCAGCCTTATTCCTGCTTGGAATAGGAAAACTCATAAAAAAACTTCAAAAAAACCCCCATTTTCACCCCATTTTGCCATCCTCCCCCTGCATAGTGATGGTCAGCGATTGCTGCTGGCAGAGCGAATTGTTCTGACCTCCTCCTCCTCGCCGGGGAGGAGCACTGGAGGGCTGGGATGAGGGCAGGGGGCTTCTCCCAGCCCCATGTTGGGAATTAGGGCTGGCACAGGGATGGAGGAACCGCTTAGCAGAAACACAGCAATCTTCTCCTTTCTTGCAAAAGAAACAAGCCTGTCTGCGCCATCCAGAGCCATTCCCCTTATCGTCAATGTGGCCATTGTATTTTTGTTGTCATTATTACTATTATTATTACTACTTCTCTGAATACTCCTACACACCTGGCTAGGAGAAGACCTCCTCCTCCTCAAAATGATACCTGGGACACTCCAGCAGATAATTCTCGTCAACGTTAATGTATTGAAAGGAGAATAAAGCCCGTAAAGTCCAGGTCGGCTTGTTCCTATACAAAAGAATATTACTATTTCAGTCATTCCAAGGCCAACGGTACGTTGCAAATTAACAGCCGTTAAAATGCCCCGTGCCAAAGAGCAAGGTGGCTTTCAAGGGTGGCTGGGTTGGAAGACCAGCGTGGGAGTAGGACAGGGCAAGGGACAGCATGGGGTCCCCTGCATGGACACAGCACCACTATGGAATTGCATTCTGCCCCGGGCTGGGCAGCCAGCCTGGCTCTGCTGGAGCAGCAATCTGCCTTCGATGGTGCTGTCCTGGCTGGGATTTCCACCCCAAATCAGCAATGCCTCAGGGCTGTCTGCTCAGACCTACACAAGACTTTGTGCAGCTCCAGCCCTGGTCCTAATCCCAATCCTAGTCCTGGTCTCAATCCCACAGATCTCCCGCCCTGGAACCTACGTGGGATGTAGCTCTAGGCTTTGCAGCACTGGATATATGGAAAAGATCATCCCCTAAGAGTCCTGCAGCCCCAGGATGGGGCCATCAAGAGCAGATAAACCACTGTGGGTTTGGGGCTGGAAGGCTTTCTTCAGACAGATGCGCTGCACATCTCGGAGCCACTCACCGCGTGGGTTTAACACCAACTCGCCACAGCCTGAGCTTCCCCTCACGTCATCTGCCGTTATTGTTGCTTTCTGGTGCTTGCGTTTCCTCGTTGGGGTGTTAGAGGTGAGCCGAGCACACGCTGTCATCTGAGCGCGCTTCTCCCCTCTGGGGAGAGGGAATTAATTGCTGGTTTAAAAAAAACGAAAGGAAGAAAAAGAGAAAGGATTTCCTGGGCGAAGCAGCATCTACCGTCTGGTGGAAACATGGCTTGTAAGGGTAAGAAAAACCTAGATGCATGTATATATTTTATATATGTGTAAAAAGACACATGTGAAGGCAGCAGCTCCATAGTGACGGCACCCAGTGACTCCCCAATAGCCAGTTAGGGCTAAACCCATGCCACAGCCTCGCTTTCCTGCCTACACACTTATTTTCAGGAAGGAATAATTGGGTTTTCCCTGCCTGCCCTTCTCCTAAACCATCTGGCCAGGGCCAGAGTCGTGACATCGCTGGGAAGAGGGAGGAAGCAACGTGGCCATCACTGCCCTGTGGTCCCCAGGCACGGATGCCATCGCAGCAGGGTCCCGCAGAGCCCTGGCTCTACAAAAATGCTGAGGTCCGAGGGCCTCCCGGGGATGCCCAGTCCCCCCAGCCTCCCCCAGCTGTGGCTGGGCTGCTCCAACGCCGGATCCAGAGCCCCCGGAACGCTCAGGCTCCCAGCAAACCAGCGCCCACTGTTCTCCGGCCAAAGTGCTGTGGGCACACAGCCTCTCCGGCCCTGAGGGATGGCAGGAGATTACTGTAGCTTTGGAGCAGACACGTGTAATGGCTGTGTCCTAGTTTTGGAGAGCAGAATCCAGCATAAAAAAAAAATAAAAAAGCTACAGTAGTGGTGAGAGCAAATATAGTAACGCCCTCTCACGCTGGCTCTTCTGGGGTGTCACTAGCAGGAAAGCCGTACCAGGGTCACATCCTTGAAGGCTGGTTTATCCCCCAGGAAAATGGAAAACAGCTGGTTTGCCCCTCACCTTCTCCCTCTGCTCAGTGGAAATGCATCTCCAGGCAACTTTCTGGCTGTGTCTGGCATGACCGTGCAGTTGTCTCGCCTCCTTCATGGTCAGCAGCCAAGCTGTCCCCTAGGCAGTGTCCCCCTCTCTGTCCCTGTGCCCCTCCCTGTCCTCACCCCTGGTCCACCGCACTCCTGTCCTTGTCTCCATCTCATTCCCCATTCTCCATCCCCACCCATTCTTCATCCCATAAAGCGCAGCTTGTATCTGTTGAAACGAAAGTGTTAAACTCAACATTGTCACTAATTACTATTTGCTAATTACTAATTTAGAATACTAACTCAGAGCAGAGGCTCCTGGGAAGGCATAGGCGGGCTGCATTCTCATTTTGGCACATTCCCACTCAGGATTTTGGCTGGAAGCATCACCCACCCTGCCCAAACACATGTGGGGGCAGCAGCTAAATAACATCCTCACCTGAACACCCAAATTGAAAGAATCAATTAAAGCCAATTAATCACTGACAGGTGGCAAAAAGGAGCAGTGAGCAGCGGGTGCTTCTGGAGTGCAGCCGTGGTCCCCCCAGCACCACCTCTTGGGATGCTGTAACTCAGCCGAGTGTGGATTTATTGCCTCTGCTCCATTATCACCAATCAATATAACAGTTATTACTTAATGGGCTAAAATTGTCATGCTAATGTCCCAGATCTGCGTGTTACGGCGTGGCTAATTGGTACAGAACTATTTGGGGGCTTAATGAAAATGTAAACTCAGGCGCATTAATCAAACAATTATTTTGTAAGCATGAGACAGACGGTGCTAAACCTAATTAAGAAACAAACAAAGTTAATCAGTGAACAGAAAACATTTACTAATCGTGTAGATATGTTGCAAGGCAGAAATATTAGGCAATAATTTATTAAAGATTCCCAAACCTGCTCCTTTTCTTAATAACCCAGTGCTCTGGCTTCCAGGAAGCACAGTCTCAATTTTATTAACGCATTTGTTCTGCTTTAAGGTCTGCTGGGCACCAGAGAACAAAAAGTATATTACTGTGCAAGATGAATAATTGCATCAATTTAAAATAACAGGGCCGGGGACCAAATGAGGGTGTGTGGGTGACACCTGACGTTGAGACCGAAGCAGTTGGGGCTTAATTATCAGCAGTTAATGCTTTTTCAGCTCAAAAGGTAATTCCAATTCAGAGATAAGAATTGCAAAAAGACATAAAGATGAAAGCCGGTGGCATTTCTCTTTCCTCTGCCTGTTCGTGGCTTGTTGTCAAAACCTGCTTGCCTGGCACAATTTCTGTACATAAATGGGAATATTTCTCCCCAAACTCCCTTCTGCCCAGTGCCGATTCCCACTGTGAAGTGATTTGAATTCCTCTCAGCTTTGCTGTGCTTCCCACAGCCTTGCAAGACCGCACCGAGGCTGTGGTGCTCCCACTGCTGAGCATCCCAGGAGTCCAACCCTGCGTTGGGCAGAAAGGGACCACCCAGACCTTCCTGCGTGTGCCGATGAGACGAGGCAGGAGCCACCGTGTTTGCTGCGTCCTCCTAACTATCCTCGACAGTGATTCCACAGGGAGCCAGGAATGCCAGCAGGGATGGAAAGCAGAGAGCAGGTTCGGCACCGGGGCAGCAGGCAGCTGCCTGCCCAGATCCTGTCTCGGCCTGGGTCTCCATCTGGGTGCTGGTGGTGGAACTGTGGGTGCCCACATCCCCAAGCGCCATAGAATCAGAGAATGGGTTGGGTTGGAAAGGAATTTAAAGCCTATCCAGTTCCAACCCCCTGCCATGGGCAGGGACACCTCCCACTGGATCAGGGGCTCCGAGCCCCATCCAACCTGGCCTGGAACCCCTCCAGGGATGGGGCAGCCACCACTGCTCTGGGCAGCCTGGGCCAGGGCCTCCCCACCCTCATGGTGAAGAATTTCTTCCTGATGTCTAGTCTAAATCTACCCCCTTCCAATTTAAAGCAATTCCCCCTTGTCCTGTCACTCCATGACCATGTAAAAAGTCTCTTCTAACCCCCTTCAGGTACTGGAAGCTGCTCTGCGGTCTCCTCGGCACTTTCTCTTCTCCAGGCAGCAGACCCCAGCCCTGCCCTGGCTGCCCGCTCCTCATCTCTGGGTTTGTGTCTCTCTCCAAAGCCATTATTAAGCCCTTTTTCCCCACAGCCAGGCTAAGCCGTTTATCGAAAGCCTCCGTCATTATGTTAATGATTCTCTGCAAATTATTACATACGCAGCCTGCTTCATCCAGAAAATGGAGCAGCAATGTGGACAGCTTGATCGGCTGCAGGAGGGACGGCTGCCCGAGCTACGAGGGACTCAGCACCATTCCACCCTGCTTGATACCCCACGATGTGTAACACACCCAGTGCCACTCAGGATTCCCATCCTGGCTCCATCAGGACATCTTTGTCCAGCAGAATCAGTCCCACTGAGGAGCAGGGATGCTTTCTGTCTCCCTCCATCCCAGCCTGGCACCAGGCACGGGTATAAACTGCAGAGGGGCATATTTAGACTGGACATCAGGAAGAATTTCTTCACCATGAGAGTGGTGAGACATTGGAACAGGTTACTGAGGGACGTTGTGGGTGCTCCATCCCTGGAGGTGTTCCAGGCCAGGTTGGATGGGGCTTGGGCAGCCTGAGCCAGTGGGAGGTGTCCCTGCCCATGGCAGGGGGTTTGGAATTGGATGACCTTTAAGGTCCCTTCTAACCCAAACTATTTGATAATTTTATTCTACACTTGACTTATTCATCCGACTCCAAGGCACCTGCCTTTGTTTGGTGCCTCAGAGGTGGCTGGAGCTGACAGCAGGGGTTCAAGATCCCACCAGCACTGCTGCATTGCAACGTCAGGGGGTTGCCACGAAATGGGGGCCACAAAGCAGCTTTACTTCAGCTGCAGCCTCTGTGCTTCTGCTTCCCAGGCTGGGGGACAAACCCCAGTCCCCACCTCTCCACAGCGACACGATGCCTGCCGCAGCACCATGAGATGTGAGGAGCATCTGCCGGCAAAGCCATGGCCTAGGAGGAACCCTGGGCGAGCAGGAGGAGAAGGGCAGGGATGCTGCAAGGACAACCGAGGGTGGCTCAGCTCTCCCCCAGCATCATGGGCACCTCTTGGACTGCAGTGACCAGGAACTGGGAACGAGGTCTCTTTACCCATCAGTCCCCTGGGTGCTCCTTGTCCTGAAACCACCTCGTGTCATCATTCCTGTCCCCAAAGCCACAACATCAATCGTACTTCATAGTAGGCAGCCAAGAGCAGCATTTCTGTGCCAGACCCATATCCTGAACCATGACACTTGGCTCTCAGGGCTTCAAAATGCAGTTTGGCTCTTCTTCATGGCAAAGGGACATGCCCCAGGGGTTGAGTGGCATCACTTGGGTGGGGAGGGAGGATTCAGTTTTCATCTTTCTGGGCCCAAACGACAGCTGCTCTTGCTGCTCTGCAGCGCCAGCCTTGTTGGCATTCTCTGGCAGTGCTACACGCCCGGCGGGACCAGCAGTCACTGCAGAGCCTGAATTATTCAGCTCAAGCAGGACCCATTTGCTGATGGAGCAAGTAAGAACTCATGAGCGGGACTAAGTGCTCGGCTGTGTTGGGAAGATGTTCCTTGGGAGAGCTCCTGCGGCAGTGCTCTGCCTCCTTCCCACACTGTGCCGTGCAGGGCTGGCACTCATCCTGATCCCTGGCCTCCGAGCTGCTCTGTGGCACCAGCACAACATGGGAGAAACCGCAGATCCACTGCTGTCACGAGCTCAGCAGCAACACATCCACGGTAGCAGTCATACCTTGCTCTGATAAGTATCTATCTAAAACATATAAATAAAAAGCTGAGGGGAAAGGATGTAAATAAATTGCTAAGTTTAAAAATGTCCCTTTTCACGCTGAGGAAAAAAAAAAACAACCTAAATAAGTTGCCATGTTTAAAAATGCTTTTATCCACACTAACGCTTAAAAAGCCCCCCTTCCAGTGGCAGATGTGTGCCTTCCTCCCCATCACATACTCATCAACATTTAAGGAGGCACAATTTAAATCACCACAATCACAACCAGGAAAGGGCTGACCTTTCCATGAGCTAAAGCAGAGTGATGGATTTCCATCCCACCACAGGTTCTGTCCCCCCAGACACGATGCGGGTCTGTCAGCAGTGCTTCCAACAGCAGTCTCGGGGTTGCAGTGTCCAGGCCACTCACACATGGCCCTCTGCCCAGGTCCCCAGGGGAAGGAGAAGCAGCCATGAACCAAACCCCATACCAAACATCTTCACCCCAACAGCCCAGACCTGCTGCTCCTCAGAGGAAAAGGACCAAGCGCTGGCTCCCTGCCACCACTGTGGCGTTTCCTTGGTGGCCATGAAGTTCAAGGTGGCCTTGGTAGCACCTTGGCACGTACCAGGTTGTCAAGCCCCAGCTCTGCTAGGAACATTCCCAGCCGTCCCCCAGGATTTATTGGGATGTACCCGTAATAGATGGCATGAAAGGGCTGAAAATCAATCCAGGCAAGCATCTGCCAGGGTCTGGCCTGAGCTGCTAATTCACCCAATTGCTTAAGTGCCCGGAGAACATCACTCTGGCCCGATAGAGCTGGAAGTGCTGCAGCTGGGAAGAGAGGTTTCTAAACCATTTTTGTCAGCCTAATGCTATTAAGGTGCCTGGTAAGAGAAAGGATGTTAGTGGCCAAGTCTAGCCCCATCTGCTAGTGGTCCCCATCAGGGCACGTGCATCCCCAGCACCCTCATTGTTCCCAAGTCCCTGGAGATAGCCCTGGTTTGCAAGTGAACACAGTTCATCTGCACAAGGATGTGTCCCCAAGCCTCTCCTGTCATCCTCAGAAACCCACAGTGATGCTCCCGGTTCACCTCGTTTTGCTCCTTGGAAAGCGGGTTGGATGCTCCTGGGTTTGCACTTATGGAGAGTCCAGGTTTGCTGCTCAGCTGTTGTCACCTCCTCTGTCATCATGGGAATGCCAACCCCTCCTCTGGGGAAAGTGCACAGATGGGGACAGCCTGCCAGTGCTTCTCCCCAAATCACAGGTGATGTTGGGGAAACTTCACCTCCAAATGTCTACCAAATCTTGAGGGCACCAAGTCCTCTTGCTGGCTTTAGTCCCCACCTTCGCAGATCTCCTGCTACCCAGACAGAGCTGAGCAAGCTTGGGAAGGTCAGTGGGGAGCAATAAAGGAACTGGAGGTTTCCGATTTGTGCTGCAAGGCTTTGAATTGGACATCGCAGGGGTGGAAAACAAAGAAAAAGAAAGAGATGAAGTGGAGGGAGATACTCTTCATGTGCCGGTGGCAGCGGAGGTTAAAGAGAGCTGTCACATCACAGGATGTAAGTGGGAGTGATGGTGGTATCCTTGCTGAGCTGCTGGGGCAAAGTTGAAGGAGGGCAGAGGGAGAAGAAGAGTAGGGGAAGGACAAGTGTGCCATAGGCCGGGATGAACATCCCCCCACCCCCCAGGGATGGACCAGCATCCTTGACTGTGGCTGGTTGGTGCCAGGGCAGTAATTTTTAACTGAGTTTTGGCGTAATTCCTTGTCTGAATTAAACATCAGTGTACTCCACCTCCTTCCCCATGCTGCTGCACACCTAGGATGTCGTTGAGTGTTTCAAGCTGATTAGGAAAAGAAAACATGGGAGATAAACAGGGATGAAGAGATGTTGCGCTACTACTGCCAGTGGCTGTTCCCCATCGTAACCATCACTCTCCGGCCAAGGGACAGCAGCCAAAGCCCCATCAGCCAGCAGCTGCTTCCATGAGCACAGGAAACCTTGCAACACCCTTGGTGGCCCTGTGGCTGCTGCAGGACTGAGAGATACCAGGGACTAGGAAAATGTGGGGTGGCTGATGCCATCCCCTATGGTCCCGTGACACACACCGTACAGGTTCTGCGGTGCCAGCTGCGTCCCCCAACCCCAGGCAGGTCACCAGCCTGTTGCTCAGCATCTCTGCGCACCACCAGTAGCGCCACCCGATAGGTATGCAGAGTGCCGGCGCATAAATGCCATCCCCGTGTCACTTTTCAAACGATTAAATATAAAAAGGCCC
This sequence comes from Cuculus canorus, assembly GCF_017976375.1. Classification (NCBI taxonomy): domain Eukaryota; kingdom Metazoa; phylum Chordata; class Aves; order Cuculiformes; family Cuculidae; genus Cuculus; species Cuculus canorus. Next base: position 9,400,656 of record NC_071417.1, read on the forward strand.
CGGTGCAGCTCATATTTCAGCTTTAACGTTGCTGCCAAATATTATCACGTTGACGTCGCTTGTAAAACAAAAGGGATCGATAATGTTCTATCTCGAGGAGAGCTGCTCTAGCACGGGATCAGCTTGACGTGCACCAAGCCATGATACCTGCACCTGCCAACTCAGCACCAGAACTCTGCCACGCACCCCTGCACCAGGGACCTTCTGGCTTTTGTTTTCCCTTCTGCTGGGTTTTTAGTTTGGCAGATGGTTAACGCGCTGTGCCTCATGCTTCTGCCTTCTAACGAGAGCTGCACCCAGCAGGGCTGCAGCCCAGGGCAGGTCACGGGTCGAGATGATTAATGATGGGGAGACTGCTGGCTTCTCAGAAGTTCACAGGTGGTTTTTGGCTGGCAGGAAAGTTATCTCCCCAGGCAGGGAGAAGAAGCCGTCACCAGGGGGTCCAATTAACATCTGGACTAGATGACCTGCAAAGGTCCCTTCTAACCCGAAGCATTCTATGATTCCATGCAGCAACTCAGCTTAAAACTGCCGCACGTATGCAAACAGGTGGAAAAAGGGTTGGTTGTTCCGGATTTGCTAGAAACTGCTGCATGAAGCAGTTTCAGGGGTATAAATAAGATATATTCGGTCTCTATAGCATGTTTTGATCTACTTGCTTTCACTCAGGCAGGTTTTCCTGCCTTGTTTTCCTGCCTCGCTATCTCAATAGGCTTGTTTTTCAGAAAACTTGCCAGCTACTCGATCACAGCCAATTTGCAAGGCCAGGTCATTAAATACACACCGAGAACAGCAAACAGCTGGGGATGAAAGCGATTCCAGCGCATGAACTCCAGCAAGGTGAGGACAGAGCTGGGGGTGCGTTAACATCCTGTCCCTGGGGACAGCAGAGCTTTGGAGATAAGGCGCTTGGCTGGGGTGTTGAATGCATCCCCTGGAGATCCCACCTGCCTTTCGACTGAGCAGGAGTCCTGCATATCTGAATAATTCGGGTTTTGAAAGGAAAATACTCTTTGTTTGCAGGCTGAATAAAACCCTGATTTGCTGAGGCTCTCAGAGCTGCCTGTACCACTCAGGGTTTCCATGGCAGGGCTCTTATCAGGTAGATAATGATCAGCTTTTCAGCTCTGCCTATCTAGCCCTTAATTAATAATGCTTCCCCTCAGCCCAGGAACAAAGCAGAGTGATAGAGAGCCCAAGATTTTCTTAGGCTCTTTCTTTCATAGATTCAGCCCATCCTGTTTACAAATACCCTGAAGGCTTCTCCTCAATAGCAATTCCCTTTGACCCAATAGTAAGTCTTTTTTGCTTTTCCTTGGCCAGAGCTTTTCTTTTCTAGCTTTAACCTGATCAAGATGAGTCTTTTTGGCTTTGACAGCTTTCGGAAGGAGCTGGCTTGTTGTGATGTTTTTCACAGCCAGAACACCTGAGAAATCAGTTAGCTCTGCAACCGTAATGGATTCGGAAAGACTGCTTGGCTCTCTAAAACCAGATAACGGCAGTTTCCATCTTGACTCCAGCTACTTAATTCATCTCTGAGGACAGGGCTGGGCTCCTGCTGCCTGATCAGCCCTGGGGGAGGCGAGGGCAGCTCTGAAAGCAACCGGCTCTACCCATGACCTTTGGTGAAGGGGGCTTTGATTCACCGCCTGGCATCCTCAAACCATACCTGAAAGGTGCCCTCTGCCTCCCACCCAAGGATGAGGATGCAAAAATGGGTTTGCCTTACCCTGGGTAGCAGTGACACCCTAGCAAAGCCTCCACGCCATCCCATTGCTTCTCAGCTCCCACTGCTTCCTGCCAGGCCCGTGTTCTGCAAGAAACTGTTCCCAGCAAAGATTAACTCCACCTGGATCACAGTAAAAACCAGTTCTCCACCTCTGACTCAGTGCAGCTGCTGAGGTGAAGGGCTGTATCAGCATGGCAGGGACCGGTGGGTGGGTTGAGCCCTTTCCCACCCCAGAAGGGACCGCTGCAGCATCAATTTTAGTCTCGCAAAGGCTTCTAAGTCAGAATTTTCCCATATTTCTTTGATTGCTTTCTGCCAAGCTAGACCTCATTTCCAAGCACACTTTTTAATCCAAATCCAGGCCCCATTTTGTGGGGACTCATTGAAAATGAGCAGTAATATAATTTCATCTAGACTGATTAAACTAATGGAGGCAAAGACCAACTAAGGACAGCCCACCTCAACATTTGCAGATGGATTCTTTTAGGAAGACTGAGCTGAAAACAGTGTTTTCAATTCAAGCATCACCACAGGGGCTGACCCAGCACCCCACCTCCAATGCCCAGCTGTCCTGCTGAGCTGCATATAACTCGGAGGAGAACCATCCCAAACGCTCATCGGAGCACACAGAAAATGCTGCTCGTTGGAAATGCCATCTCCAGCAGAAAGCTATGGCTCACGGTAGCTGAGATGAGCTCAGTGCGACAACTAAGCTTTGATTGAATATGTTGGTTGGAAAATAGCAAAGCCACAGACCTGAAGCCATGGGCCAGTAGGATGGCAGTGAAGAAGATTAGACCTATATGCATGTTTCTACTTAAATGCCACTTTCCCCTCCCAGCTGGGTGACATTGGCCAATGTGAACAGGCAGGCTGAGTGTGCAATGAGCAGGTAAACAGTTCTATTATGGTTGAGCCCAACATCAATCCAGTTCCCGTGTGCTGGGGGTACAGAGGCCATGCCAGGCCACTCCGTCCCAGACTATCAGCAATACCACAACACTGAGTGCATTTGTTATTCTGACACAAAATACTCCGCTCCCTGTTTCAATTATGCTCACTGTTTGCCTGTACATCCTTTATTTTTGTTTAAGTGCAAGCGGCGTCTACTGGAATTGGGGATTTATGGTGGCTGCCAACCCCTCAGCTCTCCAACTGCTATAAGTTATGTTCCTATTATGCAGCATGCAATAAAAAAGGCTGATATTTATTCTTTGGATTTTTCTTTCCTGAGAAAGTCACCGGAACTCACACAACCACTAAAAGGTGGCTCCGTATTTCACAGGCGATGTCACCACTGCTACTGGCAGAGTCAGGGTGTGGAGATGACTCCATAAGGTGGTCAGGAGGAGGTTAGCATCATGTGGTCATTTTCGCTGGCCTCTCCCACTCGGGACCCAAAGCAACCCAGCGGAAACAAGACTAGCTGAAACCTCAGTTTCCCCCAGGGAAAGGCTTTGTGGATTCTCCAGACCCCACTGTAGACCATCTCCAGCCCCTCCAAAGGGGTTCTGCATTGAGTCAGCAGCCCAGAGGAGACGCTGGCCCCAGCTCTATGCATCTGAATAAAAGAATAACAGTTTATTTTCAGGCTGAGCACCGATGAGATGAAAGCCATTGATCTGAGCTCATAATTACATTGTTATCTGTGCCCTACGAGATAAAGAGATTTCTAGCTGCAGGCTTTTTGAAAAGCTGGGCTTGAAAGCAGATAGAAGAGGGATTTATTTAGTTGAGCTTCTCTAATTTTTAAGTGAAATGTTAAATAGTAAAAATTTGCTTTTATTTATTTTTATTGTCTCCCTAGAAGATGGAAACCCGTCGAATGTTTCTCTCCTCAATGCCGCAGGGGAGCTTCAGTGCCCTCCTGACACCCCGGGATCACACAGGGCATTTTATGAGAGCTTCATAATGTGTTCTTTCAATGAACTATACCCCCAGAAGTAGGTTAGAAGAGGGGACTACAGCATGTTGGTGTGGATTGTGTGGTCGGATGCTGCCATGACCTTCTGGAGCAATGTACATTTTAGAGAGGAACCATTTGTCCATTCACTGTATTTTGTATCTCCCACTCCAGGAGCGGAGCAAGAACCCAACAACTTCGTCCACACCTTCAGCCCAGTGCTCTCTCAGTGGGAGATATCGGCTCAGCTCGCTGGTCCTGTAGCTGTTTTCTCTCTGAGTCTACTGGCCACTCTCCAGGACCAACAAGGGACCTGCTTCCATGTCAACTGCTTAGCGTGCCTGCTGTCACCCGTGTTTTACAGCCCTCTCAATGAAGAGCAAATCTGTATTGATTTCAGAACAACCAGAGCTGTAAATTACTGTTCATGACTGGTTTGGCCAGTACCGAGATGAGAATCTATTGATTGCAATGAAGGTCTAAATCTAATTAGCAGGCAAGGAAACTAGTTGGAACAGCAGAAGGATTCAGATGTTCTGAGATGTAATTAAAACTGCAAAGCTACCTACAAAAGCAGAACACGCAAATAATGGTCCTGATCAAGCGCGATTTGCAATCCAAGGGCTTCATTTTCAGAGAGACTGAGAAGAAAATGGGAGCAGAAATATCAATCACGGGGAATAAAGGACCCTCTCTTATCCCCGTGGGTTCACTCAAAATGCCTCTTTCTCTCTTTTGAAGCACTTTCCATTCAGGACTTCACAGCCCACAACAGCTGTCGATGCCTCACCCGCAATTAATCAAGGCAGCATCTTAATTGCAGGGGATGCAGGGATGCTGCTCTGGTGCTCAGCCGGGACTGGGGGGGACCAAGCTGCTGGAACCCCTGGGCTGGATCTCTGGGCTAGGACCTCTCTACTGGCCACTTGCTGCAAGACCATCAGCCAGCAGCAGAGAGAAACGACCAATGGGAAGCTCTCATAGTGAAAAGCAGGGATAAAAAGAGGTTAAAGCTCAATTTTAAGGCTTCTAGACATCTCTGGGAATCATTTTTTTCAGAGCACAAAGGTCCAACTAGGGTCCCACCACCAGGATGGAGGGTGCTGAGGGGACACCAGCCCTTGTGAGCATCCTTCCATACCTGGAGCATCAGTGACATCTGCTGCTGTCTTTGGGTATCAGCCATGCAGCCTCCCTCCAGAGCTCAGCTCTGTCCCCACGACCCTCAGAGGGTGTGGGTGTCCCCAAAGAAGCGAGGCCACCACTCATGTCCCCCTATCCAGGTCTGGGTGATGGCCCCGTGGAACCACCGTTTGTTGCCTTCCCAGGAGCTCCAGCCACCTGGGAAGGCAACCCAGGATCTGCTGGAAACTGAGCCTAAAAATGCCAAAATTGAAGGGAAAAAAAAAAAAAAAAAAAGGAAAAAAAAAAATAAAGGAGAAAGGATTTGCTTTTGTGGTGCAGCAGCTGGGGCGGAGTGTGCACCCGCAGCGTGCAACAAGAGCTGCAGCTACAAGGGGAACGGCTCCATCTCCTCCAAGCTGGGGAGAAGGGTTGGAGCATGAAGAAAGGCACCAGGAGGTTCATTTCTCATGAAGCAGGTTTGCTTTACAAGAGAATCGTAGAATCCCTGGGCTGGAAAAGACCTTTGAGAGCATCAAGACCAACCGTACCTGTCCACTACTAAATCAGATCCTCAAGCACTTCATCCGGCCGTCTTTTAACTCTGTCTAGGGATGGTGGTTCAATCACATCCCTGGACAGCTGCTCCAGTGCTTTATAACCCTCCCAGTGAAGAAGTTTTTCCTAATGTCCAATCCGAACCTCAAAGGGGAGCCACAGAACAAAGCAGCAACCACCTCCACAGTCTTTCCCAACAGCACACGCCCATCGTTTTTGCACTCAACAAGATACAAAGCCAAGAGGGAACCCATGGATATCTTGCCTATGCACGAAGGTTTTGAACCCAGACTGCACCCCAACACTCATCATCCCCATTACCCCCAGGGCGGCAGGAGAGCAAGCTGAGCTCTGCAGAGCCAACGCCTTTCCCTACAGAGAAAGGGCTGCACCCAACCACCCAAACCCCTCAATGCCTTGCACCTAGAACTTCCCAGCACTCCCAGACCCACCACAAATTCCCAGAACGGGGACAACTGCCCACCCCTACCAGCCCAAGCCAGGGTTCATATTCCCACAGGGAATGAAAGAAGCCAAAACCCAACATGTTTGTGTTTTTTTTTCCTTTTCCAATAGTCTCACTTTATTAGATACCACATCAAAAGAGGATGTTGTGCTGCATGCAGCGGAAGACTGGAATATTTCTAATTCCTGTGTAACATTTTCTTTTTTTCTTAATAGTTGTAAACTGATGTTTTGCTGTAAAATCACTGCATGCGAGTTTGAATGCAAACAGCAGTAGAAGAGGCTCTTTTAATTTTTTTTTTTCACCATTCCCAATCCATATGTGCATGCGTTATTTACAATGAAAAGAAGTCATTCAGGGCAGAAATTACCATCAGAAAACCTCAGAAGAAGAGGGTGGCAGAGAGAGACAAGGACTGTGGTTTGCACAATAGCAAGAAGGGGATTGGTGAGTTGCACTTTGTTTTTATGGGTGCAAAGAGATGATTTGAGTATCGTTTCTCTGAAGGGAAAGCAGGCTGAGTGGAGAATGGCAATAAAGGACGTGGGTAAAGGAAACCTTAATTTAATTGTTCTGCACACATAAAGGAGGCTGGGCTGCTGCAGGTCTGGAATAAAATAAGGAATTGCTCACTTTGGGGTTTTTTTTGTATTTTAAAAGTAATTCATCCCCAGCCACACATTTCCCCAGCACAGCTCAAAACTGCCCTGTGCTCAGTTGCTGCTGCAAAGGGTACAGGCAAGGGCCATGCACAGGCTGTGGGTGGGTCTAACACTCTGGAAAGGAGGACAGCAGCATCCTACAGCCAAACCTCCTCTGCCCAGAGCAGCGAGTGGCCTGGCAGGGCTGCAGGAAACAGCATGAGACACAGAGGGAAAGGATCCAGAAGAACCAGGTCATTTCAGTCTGGGTCATCTTCACAGCCCGTGCCAAGGGCAGCGTGGCTCAGGATCTCTGGGGCATTGCTTGTACAGAGTCAAGAACTGCACGAAAAAGAAGGGGAACATTTCCAAAGTGTCCTGTCCCATTGTATTCTTCTGTCCATCATGGCCCGAGCAGCTCCCAACTCAGTGTCCACACCCCAGGATAGAAGAGAAGAGCTGCCCCAGCTCAGGCTGAAAACAGCAGAGGATGCCCATGGTGGTTTGGATTTGCTTTCCCCATCCACAGTCCAAGGGTGTCTCCTGGTGGAGAGCTGGCTACAACAAGCTGGCAGCACCCAGCCAGGGCTAGAGGGAATGCAGATTTCCTTGGATACGCAAGCCCAGAGCTGGGGAAGGGCTGCTCTGAGACAGAAGCATCACTCGGCACACAGAGCTTAGCATCACACAGAGACGTTAGCATCACTCAGCACAAAGCCTCCACCAGCTGCAGAAACCAGAACCCGGCAGAGATGCTCAGAGCAAATTCTGCCAGGGGAAGAGGTGGGGAAAGGAATAATCAAAAAACCCAAAACTTCATATATAGAATGGGAAAATAACTCATCCAATTCAAAGGAAATAGCTCTGCCGAACAGCTAAATTGAGAACACGCCATATGCCAGCACACTAGAGTGACGGCTGCAAGGGAATTCATGGGGTGACAGCGTGAACCAAAGGGACTGGAGTTCAGGTTTCAAACACCATGCGCAGTGTGTGGCTGACCAACACCTTCCAGTAGTGCTTGTTGTGTTCCTACTGACAGTGCTATGCTTGAGCTTGTCCAGAGACAGCAAACCAAACCCAATCAGCATCAGTCTGAAAGGGTCGTGATTCTCCTGCTATCAAGAATAAATCAAACACCTCCAGATGATCATTAAAGTGCAGGTTGAAAACAACGATTCATATGCAGATTTGCAAAACAACACAACCCCAGAGCTGGAAGACTAACTGTTCCAGCTAATCTCAGCGCTTGAAGTATTTTTAAAGCAATAATCCTAGCACACATCAGCTAGTTGGTGGGAAGGATCTTCTCCCTCTGCTTCCCTCCTGCATGTGGCATAGCAAACGGTCAGCAATAGAAAGGATGGTCTGAGGAGGGTGCAGGGACTGCCCTCAGGATTCAGCTAGTCACTACTACGCAGCTAGGATGCGAAGAGGAGGTAGTCACAAGCTCAAAACATGGGTGTGCTCCTACAGCAATGGAGCATGCGAGTTCCTCGGGCGAAAGGAACCACACGTAGAGTCTGGAAACAAACACAAAACCAACCCAAATCTGTGTTTCCCTACAAGCACAGAGCAACTCTCTATTTCTCGTTATTGTTATCATATTGTTGGTGGATCCTCTCAGCAAAGGATGTACCACAATATTGCTCAAGTGTACCAGATCGGAGCTAAAGCTCAAGCAGGACTTGCAGGATTAGATCAGTGACAGAGGCTTTAGCCTAATCACGACAACACGGATACCAGGCTACAGTTACGACCCACACCAAAACCAAACAGCTTTTTCATTATTGCAGCTGAGGTATCGATATCACACAAGGAGAACAGGCTGCTCTGACACCAGTGCTCGACCCCCGCCACGCCGGACGAGAGCACGGCCAGGCTGGTGGTCACGCATCCCGCTGGGAGATAAAGGAGCCACGAGCTGGTGGAGATGAGATGAGCCACACGAGCAGAGGGCTGGAGGAACACAGAGCATCACACACACAACAGGAAGGCGATTCACAGCGCACGTGAGACTAGTGAGAAAGAGGAACAGTCAGAGGGTAACTATTGCTTGACAAAATCGCACACCAGGATAATTCAATGACCCCCTCCCCCCAGAAAAACAAAGGAGGTCAATACAAAAGATCTGGGTTAGTTTTCAGGTGGAGGCAAGGACAGGGCACGGAGGATGCTTGGAGGAGGCAGAAGAGCACTGCTGCCCTGGGACCAGAGGCATGTAGCAAGGCATGACTGTGCTGGAAGACGGACACCAGAGACCTACAGGGGCTTGGCAGAGGATGGGCTGTTTGGGGAGGTTCGGGTAGCAGCCCCCTTTAATCACTGGCAACGTGGTTCTCGTTTTGGAGGGTGTGCCAGCGTTCAATCTTCTTGTCCTTGTTCTTCAAGCATTCATACCAGTGTTTCAAGCGCTCCCCCTTAGCCGTAATGCCAAGTTGACAGCCTCCTGGAAGAAAGGGAGGAAGAGAGACATCATATTCAGAGACGATGTCAACTTTCCGGTAAACCACTTCCGTGAGGACAGACTTCACATTTGGGGTATTTCTCTCTCCACTCTTCGATTTAAAATCTCAAGAAAACAACTGCGGTCTGCCTGCACAGAAGACCCCACGGGATGCTGGAGCAGTAGAGTGGGTGTGCTGTATTTGATGGCCTGATAGAAGCACCCAACCAACCCGCATGGTCCATCCCACCTCAAAGCTCACCCCGGGTTCCTCACAGGGCAGGTGATCTACACCTCCCTCCCATCCAGTGAGCTCTATGTCAGGCATCAAAACCACACCCCAGAGCACAGGGACTTGCAGCTCACCAATGTAATCATTCGACTTTCCGATGTCGTAATCCCAGACAGAAATGTCCAACGACTTCTTGGCCAGATCGCTGTGTTTTATATCATAGAAGAACTCCTGCACAAGAAGAACACCCACATTACGCCAGGCATTCCAGGAAATTACACCCGCAAAACTGCAGTGAAGGAACTGCAAATGATCTCTCTGTACAGCCTGAATTCAAAATCCAGAGAGAGGATATTTAAAATACACTAATGAAGAGCAAAACGGTCCTTCCCTGCGGCACCTCTCCTCCCGGGATCACAGCATACTGCACAAACCCACAAGCTGAGCTCACTCCTTGTATCTAAGGGAGCATTTTGTAGGTGTCCCATCAAGGCAGCACCATGTGCAGGACCCCATGGGGATGCTCAACCCACCCACAGCTCCAGCCGGGTGGCAAGGAGTCAGCAGCACCAGCAGCAGGGAGGATCTAGCGTGTACGGCGCTTCCCAGCACTGAACTGGTGAGATCTCCCATGGCAAAGTCATCTCTTAAATATTCCTTGGTGCAGAAGTGGGAAAGGAGCCTAAGCAAGGAACCAAACCTCACGGAGTTCGTCTTCCACCTCCTCCACACAACACAGTAATTAGCTACGTTGATTTAATAATAAAATAGATCCAACCCATTTAAAGTAACTTAAAAAAAAATAGATCTATCCTCACCTCATTAAACTCAGGATTCAATGTTTTCTTCTTAATCTGTGTCTTGTGCTTGGCCTTTTTTCCCATGTCAGGTTTCAGCCAACTGAGAGCAACACAAAACGGCTCAAAACTCAAGTGCAAGAACAGTGAGAGCTTATAAGCTTAAAACAAAGTGAGGATTTGGGGTAGAGAAAAGCAACTTGAGATATTTAAGGCTAGCCAATCTTCCTTCCCTCCTAAAATTATCTAAAATAAATATAAAATGAGTACAATCCTGAATATTGTTGTTTATTTTCCCTTTGGATTGCCAGATGAGACATGGAAAACCATAAAGACCTGTTTTGTGCAGAGCACTGAACTCAGTAGAAACCTTTCTGGGCAAGCATCTCTTGATCAGAGCGCGCGGGTGTCACTTGGAAAGCAGCGTGCCTGTACAGGCACTATCGATGTTCCTCAAACCATACATTGCTCCCAAGTCTCTTTTCCCCAAGACATCCTAAAAGAAATGGTTGTAGGTGTTTTAGGGAGCAAGAAATGGATGAGCTCTGTGTTTTGCTAGGGAGGAACTTGCCGAGGCTGACAGTGGGGAGCAGCTGAAATGGTCAGGGAAGGTGGAAAATGAGCGGCCAGGCTGGTCACCAGGAGACGAGGGCAATTGTATGGCTGGGCCACAGAGCCTGGATGCTGGAAAATCCAGCCAAGAATGTGTGAACACATATAGAGACGCAAAGGAACATTCAAAAATAAAGCTAAAATTAGCCCATTGGTGTCTAATACCATGCAGACCAGTATACCCAGTCAAGGTAGGGTCAGCTAGAGAGCATGGGAAAAACTAGGGCTTGGGCTTCACAGTCTGGCTGCAGACCCCAACTAAACTGTAGAGCTGGTACTAATTAAATCCATGTTGGAAGTTGATTTAAAAATGCAAAGCCATCATCTTCTGTTTGAGGGAATGGAAAATGTAGAAAATGAGAGACACTGAGAAGGAAAATGACTTGGTTGCACTCAGCTACAAGAAGATGTGCAAAATGTTCAACACGAGTTACTGCATGAGTTTTAGGGAGAACAGAGGTTTTTTTCTGAAGGCAAAGACAAAACAGCAATGAAAACCACAACCAGGAATGACTGAGAGGGCCTCTCCGTGTTGCAGTTTATTAGCTTTGAGTTAAAATTATCTTATGTTGGCAGGAGCCTCTGCAGCACAGGGCGCTGATGGGTGCTCTGCTGCTTGAGGAGACCTGCTCCGAGTTGTAGCAAGGCATCACCAGCAGAAACCACAGCAAACATCACTGTCTGGATCAATTAAGCCAATTTGTTTGCAGCAGATATGTGTCATGGGACAGGGACAGGCACAGCAGGACGACTCCTGGGCTCCCAGATGCTACCAGCATATGGGCTTATGGGGCAGCAAGAAGGGCACAGGCTCCTCGTCAGCCATGGAAGGACATCAAGTCCTCTCCACTCTGCTGGCATCGTGGATCAAAGCAAGGGAGAAAGACCTCTCATCCTCCAGCTCTGCACCTACAGGATGGCCGTAGGGTCTGTGCATTTGAGATCTTATGGGGAATGGGTGGACCTAAGGTCTGGGTCGGTTTCACCAAGCTTCAGCCAAGACAGGGGCATTACCATCTTGCACAGGCATTATCAGTGGGCAGCTCAGTCCTGCATGAGTCTCCATGGACTTGGGAAAGCCTCGTCTCTCTCCGGTGGCTTTGGAAGGAGCTCTCAGAGCATCGGCTGCTGCCTCAGGACAGCTGGTGACTCCACAACCATGCATTATGACACTAAGCCATCCCCAGCACCTACTTACAGTTTAACGAAAGGGTCAGAGTATCCGTTGGCATCCATGGCTGCTAAATGCACACAGCGTACGATGCCGACAATCAAGCCGCCCTGCTGGGTGCTGTACATGAGGGACACGAGGATCTTCCCACGTTCCTCCACATCCCCACCACGATCTACCTGCAAGAGGAAGCACCCAGAGATCATAGAATCACCAGGTTGGAAAGGACCCACTGGATCATCGAGTCCAACCATTCCTAACACTCCCTTAAACCATGTCCCTAAGCACTTCATCCACCCATTCCTTAAACACCTCCAGGGAAGGTGACTCGACCCCCTCCCTGGGCAGCTGTTCCAGTGCCCGATGACTCTTTCCATGAAGAATTATTTTCTGGTATCCAGCCTGAACCTCCCCTGGCGGAGCTTCAGGCCATTCCCCCTTGTCCTGTCCCCTGTCCCCTGGGAGAAGAGCCCAGCTCCCTCCTCTCCACATCCTCCTTTCAGGTAGTTGTAGAGATTAACAAGGTCTCCCCTCAGCCTCCTCTTCTCCAGGCTAAACAACCCCAGCTCTCAGCCGCTCCTCATAAGACTTGTTCTCCAGCCCCTCACCAGCTTCATTGCTCTTCTCTGGACACGCTCCAGAGCCTCAACATCCTTCTTGTGGTGAGGGACCCAAAACTGAACGTAGTACTCAAGGCATGGTCTCACCAGTGCCGAGTACAGAGGGAGAATCACCTCCCTGGACCTGCTGGTCACACCGTTTCTGATCCAAGCCAAGATGCTGTTGGCCTTCTTGGCCACCTGGGCACACTGCTGGCTCATGTTCAGTCGGCTGTCAACTATTACCCCCAGGTCCTTCTCCTCTGTGCAGCTCTCCAGCCCCTCTTCCCCCAGTCTGTAGCACTGCATAGGGTTGTTATGCCCCAAGTGCAGGACCCGGCATTTGGCCTTGTTAAACCTCATCCCATTGGTCTCGGCCCAGCGGTCCAGTCTGTTCAGATCCCTTTGCAGAGCCTCCCTACCCTCCAGCAGATCCACACTTCCTCCCAGCTTAGTGTCATCTGCAAACTTGCTAAGGGTGCACTCAATGCCTTCATCCAGGTCATTGATGAAGACACTGAACAGAGCTGGACCCACTACTGAGCCCTGAGGAACCCCTCTTGTGATGGGGACACAGGGGCTGAGTGCAGAAGACTGTCAACTGCAGAGCAGAAAAGATAAGATGGATATAAGGGAACCTCATATCTCCATGAGGGGGTGAAAAAAAAGGGGGCTTGTTCATGAGAGATGGGTGAATTGTGCATGTTGTCCTCCCAGGACTCTTACCTCCTCTTCATATAGTGCCATCCCACGGGCTGAACCAGTTGTTCCAGCACGCTTCATCTTGGATAGGGAAGCGAAAAGGAGACTACCATGAGTGACCGCAGCTGGGGAAGTCCTACAGCAAAAACAATCCCGAAAGCCCAGCCCAGCTCTTTTACTGGCCATGGGAGTGGAAGGGGCCTCAGATACATTCATCTGCTCCATCAATCTCCACATCAGCAGATTCGGCACCTCACTCAGTACATCCGGGAGCAAAGCTCGGGGATGGAGCAACCTGCCCTCTCCTCCACAGTGACACACATCAGCATAGACTGGCAACACCAGCAGATCTGTGGCCACCAGGGAGATCCCTGGAGTCACTTCTCCTGGATTCCTACCACACTCTTATCTCCTGGCTTTGACACGTAACATCAGCCCAGACATGGGTGGGAATCCAATGCCTAAAGACACCAGTGAAGTCAGGCACTTACAGCTCTTGGCTGGTTCCCGCTCCAAGCTCACCACTAGCTCCCTCACGTGCCATTTGTTAGCAACCTCAACGTTAATGGTAGCAGAAAGAAATTTGACAGAAACTCACAGGTATTACTCTCTCCAAGCAGATGTTGAAGTTCTTTTTCTGATTGGCTTTGAGTTTTTTCAAGGAAACTCTAGTTTCTCCAATAAACTCATTGTGACCAAACTTGTCTTCATCACACACGGAGATCCTGAAGTGAACAGAAAAGGTGAACATCAGCCAGGCTGGAGCAGTACCTGACTCTGAAGCACAAACACATTCCTGCAATAGCACTGCTCGGGGGGTGGACAAAGCAAAGTACCACCAAAGCCTCCATCCACCTGGTTCTCCTCTGACCAAAAGTGGTCAGAAAACCCAACATCTGTTTTGCCAGAAAAATCAACGTTTTTAATATGTACACTGCAGTGGGGCAAGAAATCAAAAGGGAAAAAATTCCTAAAGGAAGGAAATACCAGAAATTTTAGAGACATCTGAGTGTTCTGCTGGGACGCTGTCAAACTATGTACAGATATGCAATACACAAACCTCTCTGCTGGTAAGAAAAATTATAAGGCCAGTAATTTCATATTAAATAACAGAGTCAAAATGCCTTTCTTTCTCCTTTTAAAAAGCCCCATCAAAATCAGCACAATTCATGCGATGGGTGTTGATTTTGATCACAATGTTTGTTGATTTTGACCAAACCCACTTTTCAGGGGCTCTGTCAACACCTGCACTTCACTGCTGGTGCCCCCCTGAGGAACAGTGGCTTGCAAGCAGACCCACAGCCCTCATCCACCACCCCACCGATATCCCAGCTCCTCTGCTTACCTGAGGGTTTTCCTTTGCATGTCCTCATCTGTGATGCCATGGTAGACCAGGGTCTCATTCCACACAGGGTTACGGGTGTTGCGCAGTGTCTTCGTTCTCAGCTTATTTGACTATGGCATCAAACCAAAACAGAGTATAATTACATCCCTGAAGTCCTCACCATGGAAATTTAGGTTCCTGGCACAGGAATGTAAATTAGACGCTCCATCACCTCTGGCTCACAAGAGGTGGTTTGACATGGAGGACTTTGGAGGACACCACCACTTCCTGCTGAGGCTGTCATGCTGGCAAGCCATCAGCTTCAAGTGAGCATCATCAACCCAACAAGTGGACCTTTATGCAAGGCCCAGGGACTCAGTTGCCCGCAGCGGCCAGGGCAGCCTTCCCCACCCGGCTTTTTTCACTGACTGGGATCTATTCCCTCAAGGACACTTGTACAAGAAAAAGCTGCACCGGGCGGGCTGTGCGGGACTTGGGGAACGGCTCCGATTGCCTAAAGGAGATGACCAGGAAACGAGGAGCTCTGTCACTTGTTCACGTGTTTCAAGAGCACATGTGCTAAATCAAAAATTAAAAGATAGATGAGCAAACAAGAGAGCAATAGAAATCAAAGCGATTCCCAAGATCATGGCACCGTGATTTACTCTGCACATGACCAGAAAGTGCCCGCTCATAAAACAAACCTGTAAATCTAACAGTTTTATTATCAGCTTTTCTCCTTGTGTTACATTTGGTTCGTCTGAGCAAAACTCTGCTGCAGGAAAGTGCTCCGACACCCCTTGGGCACTGGGCCAGCGGTGGTCAGCCCTTCCTCAAAGGTTTCCTCACTGAGATCAGCTTAACTGGGCTGAGGAGTAAGATTTCCAGAGCTTTCTTGGATGGGAGGGTAGGGATTAACTATTGAATAAACTCTGAGTGATTTCTTCACAGCTCTAAGGAGAACACACTGCAGCTTCAGAACAAACGGGTCTCTCAAACCCCAGTAATCATTAGATTTTCTGTCAGATGCTTTGCGATGCATTAACAGTGTCACCTCCTCCACAGTGCCCCTCCATCCCTAAGAAGATCCTGTCTGCAGGATAAGCTGTTCCTCAGGCACAGGAGAGGTTCTGCAAGCATCATCACTTTTCAGAGATACCTCCTGGGTAAATTAGTAGCAGTGAGCAACCGCACAACCGCACAGAGAAATCAAGAGGAGAAAGTCTGACGCAAAGTAGGGACCTCGGGGGGTTTTGAGAAACCTCTGCTCCATCCCCAACTCAAAATGCACCCAAACCGGGCAAAGCCTCACCTTGCTGGCTCCAGGCAGGAGGTGCAGTTTGACATAGGGATCTGCCAGGCCATTTGAATCCATCGGCTTTAAGCCCTAAAAGATAATAATATTTGGTGAATGAATGATCGTTAAGCAGAGATAAGGAAGACAAAAAACTACCTATGAAGTAACTCAGTAAAGAGAAAAGTTCAGCAAGCCAAGAGCCTCGTTCTCTGCCCCAAGTAGGTATGGGTGTTCTGATGTGTGAAAAAAACAGACCCACACGAGGAAAAGCCCCACAGACCTCACTTTCCCAGCCAGAAGCCTTAGCTGGGCTGGGTCTCTGCCAGTGGCCACGCTGCTTCCAACCCATTGGTGCTGCGATCAGATGGGCTTTAATCAGTAAAAGAAGGGGGAAAGGGACCACTTACTTTGGCCCTGATGAGGGTGCAGTGCAGGGAGCTGTTCTCCTGGTCGTAGAGCAGGCTGAACTCCAGCGCTCCCAGGGTAGCTGACAGCAGGAGAGAGGAGGAGTTGGAAATAGGACTTCATTAAAATCCCAGCCAATAACCGTGTTTAGTCACCCCTGATTAGTAGTAATTAGAAAGATTTGTAGTTCAAATGTAAAAGCCGTTTAATGCATGTGAGACTGCACTGGCATCAGCCAAACTGCCACACAAATCCAGCCAGACCCATCAGCTCTGGCCATCAAAGCATTACAAAGGTGGAACTGCCCAGGGAGGGCAGCCTGGGGCTTTTGAGCTGACTTAAACGTTCACCAGGCAACGGAGGATGTAACCCTACAAACCCTTCTGAGGGCAACACCACCCCAGGACCACCCTGAGAAGGTGTGGCAGCTCAGTTTCTCCTCCCAAGCCTTGGGGCTTAGCGTTTGGCTCCTGCTTTGACGTGTTGGAAACCAGCTCACACTTGTCTTCACGTGCTCACCAGGAAAAGATCACAGGGATGAAGAGTTAGCACAGAACCTCAACTGGCTCCACCTGCTCCTATCCGAGCATGATTTCTGCACCCCGTCTGGGCACAAAGCAGCTCTTCCCATCCTGGGTGGGAACAGGCTGGACAGGGGAGCACTGCCCTGCCACAGACACCCACCCACACGCAGCAGATATCTTTTTAGGGGAGCAAAGGATTGAACACCAAGGTCTCATTGCATAAAAGAATTGAAGCCAGCAAGCCTTTCCACAGACAGGTCCTAAGGATTCTTCCTGCAGCAAAGGATGCTCTGATGGACAGAGGCAGCTGCTTTCGGGACTCAAATTCGGAAACAGGAAAGTTGCGTGAGCACAGAGTCTAAACCATCAATGTCAGAGCTCAGTAATTTGGTGCAAAACCGACTGAAGATCCCATGAGCTGTGCTGAACTGACCAAGCAGGGACCTCAGCAGACCCTGCCCTGGCTCCGAACCCCATCTGGAAGCAGCATTCCCTGAGGACTCTCCCTGCCAGAGACCACGCGAGTCACTGCCCCACAGCAACCACCTCAAAACCCCCAGGTTTCCCGAACAAACCGTTCCCTCCTCTCCGCCAGGCGCCCTGGGTACGTACTGCCTTCATCAGAGTCGTAGCTGTTGGCATCCTCCTCCTCTTCCTCCTGCGGTGGCTGCCGTAGCGGGGCAGCAGGCGCCGGTGGGACAGCGGGGGGCTGCTGGAAGGCGGGGGGCTGCCGGGCTGGCCTCTCCTCTCTGGCAGGGGGCACGCCGTAGCCCCCTCCTCGCTCCTCCCTGGCAGCAGCACGGGCTGGCTCTGCGGGTCCCAGCAGTGGGCTGGCTGTGAGAGGGACCCCATTAGCCCCCAACTTGCTCTGCCCCCCAGCCCCTCGCAGGCAGCTGAGTTTTACCTTGTTGTCTCTCCGGGAACCGGCCAGCCACCCCGGGATCCGGTCTTCCTGCTGCTGGCGGAGCTGGGGATGGATACAGCATCACCAGGGCGTTCGCCTGAGCGATGCCCTCCATCTCTCACCCAGCACCAACGCAAGAGTGGTCCCTGCCCACAGCAGGGCATTAGGGTGTCCCTCCCAGGGACTGAGCATCCTGGCTGCATCCCCATCGCATCCTACCTTGGGATGCCGCTGGACCAGGACCAGGAGCAGAGCTGCCAGCGGCTGGCGGGGGCGGCCGTTGGGCTTGCAGGGAGTTAGTCCGCTTCACGCCTGCAAGGAGAAAGGAGAATCAACAGCGGCGTTTCGGGCTTCAGGGGCTTTGCCTGTTTATGGAGAGTGTTACAGCTGGAATGGGCCAAGGAAGGGCAGCCAGAGAGAGGTTTGTCTCATGGATGAAGGTGGTGACTGCTGAGATGAAGGTGCAGCCCAGGCTGGAGCAGGAAGCATTTCACTAGGGGGACCTCGTGCCACACCGATCTGCCTGCGAAAGCAGGAGAGGTGGAACAAGGATGGATGGATGTGGTTGCAGCGAGGCACTGGGCTGAGCTGGCAGGTGAACAGACCCATAAGCATCACTGCGATGCCCATCACACCCCCATCCACCTCAATGCCCAACCAGCAGCAACGCTCCAAGGCCACCACTGCACAGCATCCCCCAGAGCGCACACACATCGCGAGGCAGAGATGGGGCACAGGTGCACCCTCACAAGGGTTATCCACCCAAACATGAATTAAAACACTGGCTCCTCACAGCAGAAGCCTGGGCAGCCCTGAATGCCCCTCTCCAGACATGAGCCAGCTATCCTGGTGTTGAACATTCCTTTGTTTCCCAAGGAGTTAGAGGACTGGAACGTTTTCCAGCCATCTTTAGCTTTACCAATTACATTTGTAAGCTCAGCGCCTAAATAAAAAGTGGTCTGCAAAGTGCTTTTCCCTCTCTTCTGGAGGCACCTGAGGAGGATCCAAGCCCCACTGAATGCTCTCACAGCCATTTAGAATAGCTTGGACCACATCAAGTTTTCACGAAGCAAGAAACAACGCCCCTAACCAGGCCCCCACCAGCTAAGCACGGGCTCCCACAGGCAGGGCTGGTCCGTGCCTGCTCCTTTAGCAGAGAATCGTGGAGCACACGCCTGCCCCAGCAGCGAGGAAGGGCACAGCAGCACAAACGATGTTTTTACGTTGGGTCCCAACTCGATTACATTTCATCACTACTTGAAATTAGCCTATTAAGCACTGAGCCCACGCTTTTTTCCACCTGCAGTTCTCACACTGTATATGCGACTTCTCAAATTTATGGCCTTCCATGGGTCATAAGATGCTTTTTTTTGCAGGGGAAAGCACAGCAGGATACTGCTTTTCCTCCTTATACGCAGAGAGGAGATGGGGATCTCCCTTCATGCATCCTCCCAATCCCAGCAACAGCCTGGATCTCCCCACCGGCAAACCCCACAGAGCAGTGAAAAACAACAGGTAAGCAGCGGAAGAATCACAGAACGGTTTAGGTTGGGAGGGACCTTAAAGATCACCCAGTTCCATCCCCCTGCCATGGGCAGGGACACCTCCCACTGGATCAGGGGCTCCAAGCCCCATCCAACCTGGCCTTGAACACCTCCAGGGTTGGAGCAGCCGCCACTGCTCTGGGCATTACAATTTCTTTGTAATGTCTAACCTAACTCTTTCCTCTTCCAATTTAAAGCCATTTCCCTCATTTTATCGCTCCATGCCCTTGTAAGAAGTCCCTCCCCAGCTTTCCTGTAGCCTCCTTCAGGTACTGGAAGGCAGCAAGCACCAACGCTCAGCAGCATGAAATCCCTCAGCATCACTTAGTGCTGCAGGTCAAGCAGAGACAACCCTTGCACGGCTGCTGGCCCTGCGCCCCCCAGCTCTCCCTCTCCTCCCAAGCAGAAGAGCAGCTCTCACCAGGGCTCCTGCTGACCCCGCTCTCGGCAGCGTAGTCGTGGCTGTCGGCATCCTCACTGCCGCACGGGCCCTGCCTGCCCTCGGCTGGCTTACGGCCGGGCGCTGCGTGGCTCTCCCGGGCAGCTGCCGTCACGTCGCTGCCTGCCGGGAGAGCAATAAAGGCAGTGAGGCTCACACTCCAACCGCTCATCTGTCCCCAAAACCAGCCACGAGAGGAGCCGCTTGGGTGATGCCCGGTCTGGGTGCCAGCAGGAGGAGGATGAGGGTAGAGATGGCCACTGCAGCATGACTCCTAGAGCATCGAGGACTGCCAACCATCCACCACCTGTGGGGCAAGAGGAGGGCTCTGCACCACCAAACCTGCCCGTGGTGGCTGGGAAAGCCCAAAGAATACAACAAACCATGAGGACACCAGGAGACACAAGAGCCCCACAGGAAAACAAGGACTGAGGCATCCATCATCCAGTCCTCAGCGCTCATCAAACCCCTAATGCCATCACAGCTTTACAGTCCCCGGGACAGGAGGATGATATTTTCTTTTTGCTGATCATCTTCCATTTATTAGTGAGACAACAGTGACAGCTGCCTCTGCCCCTCATTTCCATCCACCCAGCAGCAGCCACCCCAGCAGATAAATCCCAGCCGCACACACCAGGGTGCCGAGACCGCTTTCTGGTGATAAATTGCAACCCACCGATGTGATGGAAAAGGTCTCGGCGCTCACCTGGCTTGTGGCGGAGACGCCAGGTATAAATCTTTGCTGTGACATAAATGGGATGTTTATCCTTGGTTGGGCTCTCAGGGTCACCGGGCACAAGGAAAAAGTAAAACGCAACAGAGACTGCAGGTGGGGGAGAGGAGGGAGGTAAAAATGCTGTGATGCTGAAGGGAAGAGGGAAAATGAGCAACCACACCGAGGAGCCCCACGGTGCAGAAATAGCGATGCGATAAATAACTTTCCAAGTGAGCTTTAGGAAAATCACGGGCACATCAGGAGCATGCTGATCACCAGGAGGAACCTGTGGAGCCTAACACACCTCCCCAACTTGCAGGCAAGCCAGCAGCTTAATAAAAGCAGCCTGTTATGGGGCCAGGAATCTTAACGGCACCAGTTACCATTGCAATTAAATAGGCTTAATTAAGTGGTTTCCCCAAGTGCTGCCGTGTGGGAAGATGAAGATCATCACTTGGTACAACCAGGCTGGGCACAGCTTTGCCAAGGCTCAGCTGGAGCCTCCCACCAGTGCTGTGAGCTGAGTTCGGGTACCTCCACATCACCACACGGACACACGCGGGATGCATCCCCATCGCAAGCATCACCGCAGAGTGGAGGGAGCACAGCTCAGCATAAGGCTGTGCCACCCACCTCGGCCACTGAGATGCCGCCTGCCTGCAGCCCTCTCTGCAACCCAACCAGGAGCGAAGCCCCTGGCAGCCACGACTCAGCTGCAGGAACAGCCTCTAAAACCTCCTGAGCGCCGCCAGCCGTCTGCCAGCCGGGTTCTCGCTGCCACAACAGACTCTGGGCTAAAGGAAAGGTGGGATGGAGGGGACTGCTTGGGGGGCAAGGCTGTGTCCTCAGCCCCCAGCTGCCTCTTTCACGCAGCTGAGGAAAGGCAGAGGAAGAGGAAGGTTTGCAGCCTCATCATCGCCTGTGCGGGAGCAGCAAAAGGCAAAGTCGGGTAACCTCATCACCTCTGATGATGAACTGTGAAAATAGGGGCTATTATCAAAATGAACCCCCAGCAGCACAGCCGGCTTTGGAGAAGCGGGAGCCCCGATTCTGGCTCCTGCTGGCACCAGCAGCAGCATCCAAGGGATGAGGGTCCAGAGCAGTGCAAGGCACGTATGAGGTTAGAAACCGGTGAGCCCTGGCAAGGAACGTAGCTTCACTCCTGTAAGCAGGAGGCACCGATTGCTGCCGCTGAACGCAGCCCTTTCAGCCAGCATCGCTATTAAACGTGATGTAGGCAGAGACTCAGGGGGCTGCGAGTGCCGGGAGGGGAGCAAAGCACAACCATAAAAAAACTTACTGCTGCGTCCCCCCTTGCTCCGCTACCCGTGCCCAGCACAAGCCTGGGTGCAGGGCACCAGGAGCTTCCGTGTGGGAAACCCAACACGGCCAGAGCAGCTCAGCTGTTCCATCCCTCGCCAACGCACACGAGCGCCCTGTGGGCCTCCTGAAGTTTCCATGGGAGGTTTTCTAAGGATTGCCGTTAAATAACCAGAAAAACACCCGTCAATCAGCATCAGGAAATGACACCTACAGAGGCAATTCTGCTCAGCGCTTTAAATTGCAGCGTTTCAGCCCAGGCGTGTGCGGTAGGTGGGGAAGCCCCAGAATAACTTGGTTCCCGCGCAGTGGGTGGCAGCAGCAAGAAGAGGTCCTGCCTGCAGCCTCTGGCAGGAAAACACCGTGGGGAGAGGAGGGAAGGAGAGTGGGGGCTCAGCACAGGCGGCACCAAGGCAGCGGCACAGGGGAGGGTGCAAACGCCAGTGCTTACCATCAGAGTCCAGTTCGGCCGGTGGCCCGGCGTCCGCCTGGCCTTGGGGGCACAAACAGAGCAAGAAGCAGTGAAGCCACAGCCCGCCCGCCCCACCAATGCCAACCCAGGCTGTGCTGCCACTCCTTCCCCTCGTTTCCTTTCTTATTTTTTCTTCTACGCTTCTGAATCATTGTATTCATACCCGGGCACTGCCTAAACCCCCAGCTGGGCACCCCCAGGTCCCAACCCAGGGCTGCCTGGTTTGAGGATGTCCCTGCAAACCCAGACATCCTGACAGCCTGGAAAAAGCTTCGGCAGGCAGGGAGAGCAGTGGGATAATCTCTACACCCTTCAGAAAACAAAGCGGCAGCTACACAACTGCTTTGGGTGCTTTCTGCTAGGGCTCCCCCCTTGCAAACGATGGAAAGGAGACCCAGGGCGATGCTGGCGGGATCCTGCCCCTTGCACAGAGGGAGGGGGTCAACACCCCGCTGTCACCTACCTCGGGTGGGCGCACGGGAGGGGAGTTTTTGGTCCTGGGCAGGCGGCTCTGATGGGCTGGGCTCACTTGGGGCTTGGGGTCCCTTGTTCTTGCTGATAGGCATCGGCTGGGGCAGCATTTGCTTAGGCAAACCCTTGAAGAACCAGGCACCGGAGCGCTTCCACACCTGGGGGTGCAAGCAGCAGGGTGGAACTCGCATCTCAGGGGCATCCTGGGTGCCAACCTGTCAGCCTTCATCCCCCAGGGTCTGCCTCCGGAATGCAACGCCGAGGACATGCACCCCCTCATCCCCTTGCCCCACAGGAACCCCACAGCCCCTCCTGATGATTAAATAACTCTTCAGTTTTCACACACTGTGGGTGGCCGGGAGCCGATCTCTGCCCACAAGAGCCTCTTCAATGCCAAGACTTTGGTTTTGAAGGGGGGAAAAAATGGTATTTTATCTAGAAAATAAGCTCATCCTCTAAGTATCAGACTCAAGTAGCTGGTCAAGGCTTGACATTGCTGGGGGACAGGCTGAAAGTCCGCGGGAGCATCTCCAGCAGTCTGGAGCTGGTCTGGTCCTGGAGTGGGGACAGTGCACAAGGGCAGGGATCACATTCCCACTCCGGCCTGAGGAACACCCAGGGCAGGAGAAGCACCTGGGCTGCCACGCTCACCTCTCGCTGCTCGCTGCAGATCTTGCAGAGCCAGATGGCGTGGGGCCGGCTGTTGGTGGTCTCCACTCCGCACTTGGTGCAGACGTTCTACAGAGAAAGCAAAGCACCAGGTGGCAGTGGGGCCGCCACAACCACCGAAAGGTCCCCCATCACACCAGCATCACCCTTGGGAGTGCAAGGTTAATGAGAGCTGGCTAACGAGAGCTCTCCTAGCACAAAGTCAGCAATGGTAGGAAGCCCCAGGGACGTCTCCCGGGGTGACATGTGGAAGGATGCCGGCAATCGAAACACACAGTGAAAGACTGAGGTGCCCATTTTTGCACCAGAGAGGATGCGTGGGTCTGAGGGGCTGTGCCTGGCCACAGGTCCCTGGGAGATGATGCCTCACCTTCTTGCAGTCCTCGCAGACGACGCAGGCGGATCCCCGCGGCCCCAGCTGCTCCCCGCAGAGGATGCAGCGGTTCACCCCATCTCCCAGCACGCTCCGGCGCATGTCTTCCAGCCGGGTCATGAGTCGCCTGGCAGAGAAAGGGGATGGGGCTGTGAGCAAAGGCATCACTTGGCCAGGATGCAGGGATGCTGCTCCCAAAGGGGCAGCTGCTGCCTTTGGTCCTCCTTCTGCTGGTGCAGCTTCCAGCAAAGCCTCTCTTTTCCAGCTACAGGAACGCAACCATGGGACAAGATACATCCCAGGGGACTTGTTGAAGTATTATATTCCCCTATAGCCATGGATGTTGCCAAAGCGTGGATATTGGTCCCAGCTCCCACATACACACACATGCATAAAATCCATCCAAGTTGGCACCTTTGCACAAAGCAGTTTGAACAACAATGAAGCAGCTCTTCCCCAAACCTTTCCACCCAGTCCCAGCGACTGCCTACAGAGGAGCTGCAAGAGGCGATCTTGGAAGGGCTCTGGTGGGATGACTGAATGAATTAATTGGTTTTCTCATTTGCTTAGGAAAAACGTTGCATATAATTTACTTCAAGGATATTCTCAGCCCTTTGAGTGAAATGCAAAAGCCCACTGGAGAGCAGGCTATAAAAACACATCTGTTTTCCTGCAAAGGTAAAAAAAAAAAAAAAGAAACAACAGTTAAGCAACTTTTGAGAAAAACGGCAGTGGTAAAAGCAGTTTGCAAGGCAGGAGAAGGAGCGAGCTGCCTGCCGAGCATCCAAGGGCTGGCAGCGAGTTGTGAGCTCAGTTAACCCAGAATCCTGGCCCTAAAAATAGCACTAGAAGGGAAAAAGGATGCATTATTTATGCCACTCCGTGAGGAAGGAGAGGGAATGAAGAAAAGGAGGAGGAGACCCAAGCCCACCAGGGAGAGCGGGAGCCCCCCTCACCCGCAGGGTTGCCATCCCCTCCCACAGCAGCCTGACCCAAATCTGACCGAGCCATTAACACGATGTGCCATAAAAACCACTCGACGTTTAAAAGACATTTTCCCACACGTCTGACGACAGTTCCAGATTTATGACAGCTCAGCTGCCAGCACTTTGGAATCGCTCATAAACAATATATGAGCTCCCCTCTACATACAGTGGCTCTGCAGTGGCTCTCCAGATGCTCCCAGGATAGCTGGAATCCATGGACTACACGTGGAAAATCACAGCGTTATTGTACATGGGTGCTTGATAAAGGAATAGCAGTAAGAAGGGGAAAAATAAAGCATTGTGGAACATGTAACCTATTCCAGTTCATAAAATGCCCCACTGGAAGCTCACTGCATCTCAAAGTGCATCATCAGCCACTGAGTCAAACCCAAAAGGGGGATGCAGCTCCATGACTCAGCGTACGTTACCCAAGAAAAGCTGCATTATTACAACCTCTCATTTAGGTGGAAGACATCAGCCGTGCTAAAACCCACTGAGGAATTTCCCTCTCCTCCTCCTCACACAGAGGCTGATCTCCCTGGGCTTAATTGTGCTCGGGGCACCTGCGCTGCTGACGTGGAGGAGCCTCCTGATGGTTATAACAAACCCGCAGCCCATTCCCAGCAAGGAGAGGAGAAAGCCGGGCTGGGCAGCCAGCAGAGCCAGACAGAACCAGCAGTCAGGAGAACTCGCTATGTTCACAGCTATGGTGTCACCAGACGGCAGATGGGCGAGCTTGCAAGTTCCTTCAGTCTTCATCATCCGAAGTTTCGGCAGCGACATGACCACGGGCTCCCTAAATAGAGCAGTTCTGTTCTCCACCTGAGCTAGTTTGTTTCCTGAACAAAACAGGTCTTGTTGACAAATAACATCCCTGGACCGCTGTGAAGAGCTTTAATGCTTTTCTACTTTGCTCTTAACAGGGAAGCTATCTGCCAGCCTAACTGCCCGCTCCAGCTTTATTCCCAACGTAGCTGCCAACCCCTGCCCTTGAGCATCTGCTTAGTGCTTTCCAGATGATCCAGAGGCGATTTCTTCCTACGGAATAAGTCAGCTGCTAGAGCCACCATCCATTCCCGGTACCTTCCCAAGCTCTGCGGCTGACACACCTTGCCGCAAAACACGGAGGTCGCGGTGATTTCAAGAGGGCTGCGTCATCCCATAAACTCCCAGCCAACACTGAGCATTATTCCAATTAAAACCTGGAAACTGGCCGTTCCCCAAGTATTTCTTATTTGAATGAAAGGAATCACACCACGGTTGTTCCCAGCCCATGTCCCACCACGTGCAACGCAGGGTCCCCATGAAGAGCCCCCAGCAGCAAATAACCAACAACATCCATCTCCTGTCACAGCTCATCGCTCCCATTTCAGCAGTGGAAACATTTTTTGGGGCAAAATCTTGGTTTTCCTAGCAGGAAAGCACAAGTACAAGCCTGTGTCTTTTGCAATTCCCCTGCTGAGCTGCAAAAGCTCAGCTCCAAAAGGAGCGGCTTCCAGTTGGAAATCTGCAAGCCCAAACAAACTTATTATAGAAACCAGAACAAATGGCACAATCAAAGTGGAAAAAAAAAAAAAAAAAAAGAGCCTTTGCATTTCAAGAGATTCATTATTTAACTGCAAAATCTTTCCCAGCCTCTCATTTACCAGAAGCAGCTCCTTAAGAGCTTTTTTTTAACCAGTGGAAGAGCTTCAGCAGTCAGTACACACACCTGTGGCACCAGTTCCAAACGAAGCACTTTTGCCTAATTAAAATATCCATTCAAGCCAGAGAAATTGGGCTTTTTTTTTTGCTGATGCCAACGCTGCAGTGAGAGAAGCGTATAAAAAGTTACAGTAGGAGCGTATAAAAAGTTAAAGTCCTGGCATGAACTCTGCAGAAAGGAGGACGACTTGGGAAAGGGGGTACTGCATCGAGACCCACAGGCTGGGAAGCTCCTAATTAAGGTGATAACTGGGAGTAAAAAGCCAAGCTTGCCCTTCAACTTCATCCAGCACCACGCTGCACGCGTGCCAAAGCCCCGTGCATGGACTGTTTGCCTACCAATAACCAGAGGGATGCCCTGCTCTTGCCCATGTAGCAGCCAACAACAAGCTTTTTGCCTTCCCAAAAGCTTTTCTCTCCCCTAGATATCATTTGTTTCTTATTTTTATTGCCCATAAGCCAGCCAGCCAATTCATCACTCTCTCTTGCGTATCCCTAGAACTACTGCAGCATCTTCCTTACCATTATGTGCACATCAAAGTGCCCATCCCTCTGGCCCCTGTAAGACTTCAAAGAGCAGGAAACATGCTTCAAATTGTTAAAATAAGAGGAAAAAAAACCCAACGAGAGGAGTAATTGGAGCTGGTCGCAGGGAGCTGGCTAAGCCCAGCACCCAGGAGCATCACCGCTCCTCTAGGAGAGGAAGAGCATCCATCATCTGCCACAGAGGTACGTGTTAGTCACTGACGGGAACAAAACATAAGAGCCAGGTGATACGCTATATCTGAAATGCTTAACACGCACCTGAGATGATAACAGCAATAAAACAGTACCCTGATAATATAATAACTGCCTGGTGCCATAAATACGGTTCGGAAGAGAAAGGCGAGCAGTGTCTGCACAGCAAAGGCTGGTGGGAGACCTCCCCTGCCCACCCCCAGGAGCCTCGATGCATCTCTTGTGATTTCGGGCAGGAGGAGGGTCCCACAGGGGTGCAACAAAGTCTGCTCGTCAGGTTGAGGGACCATCTCGGGCCGGGCTGGATCCTAGGTAGGAGAGAAACCTGCAGTGCTACAGCATCAGCATTTTCTGCTGTGCCAGGATCAATCCAGAGAGGGACAGAAAGCCACTGGCATTAAGTGCTGATGATCTCAAGAAACAAGACTTAACAGCAGGGCAGGCACGCAAGAATTTGTCGTGTTTAAATATTCATCGCCACTCTGCAGAAATGAATGGCTAAAGATGCACCTAATGGGTTTTCAACTTCATCAGGGAGGATGTTTAATGCTGCAGACAAAGAACTGCTGCACAGGGGTGGGAGAAGGACCTGACCTGCCATGAAGGATCTGGTCCAGGACTAGAGGCTCCCCAGCCCAACGCAGGAACAGACTCAGCGACCACTTACGTGGCAAAAAAATTCAAATAAAACACAAAGGAGGTCAGAAACTGCCTCCAGAATTAAGCACTGACTTGCCTCCATGGGGAAATCATGCGCCTTAAAGAGCTGAATATTAAATTAAGGCTAATTTTAATGGTATAAAAGAGACAAGAAAAGAAGCCAAGCTACAGATTAAAGAAAATATAATTAAAATCAGGATGAAAAATTAGAAGCTATTTCCTTCCTTTATAAGCGCATAGGTAACTAAAGGTAAAGCATCATTTAAGCTTTTACAGGTCAACTTGCAAAGCTCATCCTCTGCTGAGAGCCCTCACCACGGAAGGAGGATGCCCAAAGAGGCCAGGGATTCATGCATTTCCAAGTACGCAGTGCCACGCTAGGGCATCACTCCAGGTGCTCGCTGCCTCCTGCAATGTGTTACACCACAGTTGTTACTTTGCAAGCCTATTCCACTTGCAGAAATGAGAGAGGAGGGGGTTCTGGGAGGAAAAAAAAACCCACAAAAATTCAAGGAGCGTGTGAGCTGTCTTCTGGACATGAATTAACCTCATCTCTCCTAGAAGCTGGCATCTCAGGAGACATTTCTGCCTGCCTCCAGCAGCTACCCTGCCCTTCCTGGCCCCTCTTTTTATTTTTGTGTTGTCTGAACACGAGGAAGAAAATAGGAGACTGTGGTCCCCAGAGAGCATCTCTGCTGCCGGCCACCGAGGTTAATGACTTAATCCCCTGTGACTTCAGCCATCTGCTCCAGCATTATGCATGTGTCATCCCAGCAATAAACAGCCAAATTAAAATGCAACCCTGCTTGATAGCTGGTCCCCTCGGAAGAAAGGTGAGGGGCTGTGACCCAAGGGGAGACAGTCAAACCATCGCACTTTTAGAGGGGGCTGGAGGGAAGGGAATAGCTGCACCCAGGCAGAGGCACGGCCAGACCCAAGACCATGTGTCACATCACCCCTGGGAAACCAGCTCCATGCCGCAAGGCACTCTCCAGAAATGAAAATTTCTAACGTTGGGTGGTTTAAGATAGTTTCTTCGATGCTGAGAGCACAGTGGACCTCATCAGGCAGCGGAGCAGACTCAGTGGGTTATTGACGGCACCCAATTATAGGTGCATAACAGAGCCAGTCAGTGCCTCCAGGTGCTCCCAGATCAGCCAGGAGGAACAGGACCTCGTGGACCACAGCTAGAGCATCACCACCACCAGAGCATCACCACCACCAGAGCATCACCACAGCAGGACATGGCACAGAGCTGCCACAGGGACTCCCCAAACACGAGCCCAGGCCAAGAAGGGAGGAAGAAGGGATGAGAATGGACCCGTCCCTCGATAGCTCTGCTGCTTTGCCCTCCGAGCTGTTTGTGCACCAGCTTTCAGCCCCTGCACTGGCCCAAAGGATCATCCTAATCCGCAGGCAGTTGTAAAGTCCTTCATCAACTTACGCCTGAGACACTCTCGCTGTATCACTGTTTAAGACGATTTGAGCTCCTATTATCCTTCTCTGTGCTATGAGACAATGACCCAGCCAAAAAAAAACAACCCACACACCAAAGTGTCCCTGTCCTACAATCCTCATCAGCATCCAGATCACGTATCCCGTGGGCCTCCATCCACCCTCGGTGCTAAAAATACTCCTTTGCTAGATTAATTTGAGCTGGATTTGACACAAAGTCCAATTTCACAAACATCATCTGGACAAGCAGCATCAATTTTCTCCCACCCTGCCCTGGCCAGCCAAGGCAAGGGACTCCTGGGACAACAGATAGAGGAGAGGGGACACAAGAGGGCTCTAATGGATGGCACTAAATGAGGAGAGACTTCAAGGCATGAGGAAGTTCATTTGCAGCCAGCATCCAGCTGTAGACTTCACAATGGCTCAGGCATTCTCTGTGAAGCTCAAATCCACCCCCTCAAACCCATTCACTTATTAAGACAACTCCGAGTGTTTATCGAATGTACCTTCCAAAGGGGGAACACGCTTTGCATCTAAGCTATTCCTTAATTTAGCCCAAAACCAGATTTTTAATGCATATTCTTTCCCCCCAACCCCTATTACGGGAACAGAAAATCCCAGACAACTGCAGAAAATCAGGTTTTTCCAGTGGCAGCTCCCTGGAGTAGCCCAACCAACCGAGGGACACTGTCACAACCACCGCATCCCTGCCAGAGGCCAGCCTGGCAAACCCGGATTATTTTGTAATATAAGGAGCTCCTCTGGATAACGTCCGAGCAGCTCTTGAACGGGCGATTCTGTACGAGACTGATATAGATGCTGTCCCATATTTCTGTAGCTGCACATCCTACAGCTCTTGTTGTGCAAGCCAACAAACACAAAGGAGTTGGCAAGGCTCCTGCTACGCCTACACACAGGAGGCAAATCAGCTGCGACTGCACATCCGCCAGCCTTCCCTTGCTCTACTCCGAGTACGACACGAAGTCCTCCGCCCGGCTTTTTCATGAATGAGGATGAGAAACCTGCTCCGACTCAGCTAAGGAAGGCAAAAGGAGGAGCTTCCCCCAGTTTTCAAACAGCTGCAGGGATGCACAATGCAAAAAAATATATCTCCCCCGCTGCTAAAGTTCATTTAAGCATAAGCCAAAGAGCATCACGTTGGAGAGTAATTATTACCAGGCTGCAAATGGGCAAATGCTGTTTGTAAACACTTTCTGGGAATAAATCACCACCATTCACAGTTACTTTCACCTGGTTTCTGCCAGAAAGCCAGCAAAGCGTTGCATGTCGTAACGCGAGGCAGTGCCAGCCAGGGAGTCCTCTCGCGTCCAGGGGAGCAGAATATCCATGGGGCACACGCCGAGCCCCAGGCAATGCCATATCTCTTCATAGACCTGCTTCTAACAAAGTATTTTTTACTACCAAATATATTTTCCTGTGAGGGTGGGGAGGCCCTGGCCCAGGTTGCCCAGAGCAGTGGTGGCTGCCCCATCCCTGGAGGGGTTCCAGGCCAGGTTGGATGGGGCTTGGAGCCCCTGATCCAGTGGGAGGTGTTCCTTCCCTTGGCAAGGAGTTAGAACTGGATGTGCTTTCAGGATCCCTTCCAACCCAAACCATTCTCTGATTCTATTTCTAAAAAGGAGTAAATAAATCCACCACTTAGGTGGCAACAGGCTGCAGGGACCGAGGAAGACTGTGTGCTGCAGCTGGAACGCCCCATGCCTGCACTGCAAATGCACACTCAATATTTAAGGGTTATTAAGCAGCCGAGGTGATGAATTAAAGCTCCTGCTGTGGTGTGAGCTTTGCAGGAGCAGGCAGGTCCTCTCCCCATTTCACCAAGCAGCTGCCCTGCAGGGCCAAGCGCCTGCTTGCTACCTAAAGCCTCCTCTCAGCTACAAGAGGGGCTTTGACGTTCTCTGAGGCAGCAGAGAGCACAGTTCCTGCCTGGGTCCAAGTATTTTCCCTGCAAGGAAATTAAAAAAAGCAGTCGATGCTTGAGCTCAGCAAGAATCAAATGCTCCTCTCTAATGAGAAAAGGCATGATGCCTGACAAACAGGATTATGGAGATCCCCTCCGGAAAACCATCCCCAGCACAGCAAGTCGATACCTAATTATTAGAATTATTTTATCTGGCACCTTTGCCCAGGCAGGGCAGAGAGGCAGTAAAAAAGCAGACCCGGGCACTCCTCGCTCTCTGCTCCACACCAGGTGCATCAGCACAAGGACGTCCGCAGCGCCCACCAGCGATCACGGTTACCCCACCACGGATGCAACTAGGGCAGCCCCACCAGGAGCTGGTTCCAACGCATGGCTGGGCAGCACTCGCATCTATTCAGCTTCCCAGAAGCTAATTTTGGGGTGGCAGGAGGGATTAACCATCAGGACACGTGGCTGGAGGTGGTGATGGATCCATCCATGTTCCCAAAACAAAACAAAACACTTTTTGGTGAGCCACGGCTTTGCCCACGCTCACAAGTCCTCGAGCTCAGGACCGGGCAAGCAGCATCAGGTTCACTTCCCAAAATGAGACGTTATTAATGATCCCTTCTGGACCAAAAGAAAAAAAATAAAAATCAATGAGACTATAAATTCTCGGTCCAGAACGCAACAGCACGCTGAGCAGCTCCCTCCCCTGCTTACAGGTTCCTCCTGGCCAAGGACCAACGCCAGCTCAAAAAGATCCCCCGCAGGCTCCCTTTCAGGAGAAACACTGCAGTGCAGTAGCTGCTGGCCAGGAAAGCAGCCAAGCGAGGCGCTTTTCCCTTCAAGCACCAGCAAGGCTCAGGTCCCTCTCATCCCACCAGCACAGCGCCAGTGCCACCAGTGCCTTACCCGATGCGCTCCTGCTCCATCTCCTCCATCTTCTCGGCCCGGGCGATGACTCGGTTGATGATCTCCTTCTCCTCATCTGTCAGCTCGTCACCCTTGCGCTGCCGGTCGGGCTGTCCGCCCCGCGCTGCCCAGCCAGCGGGGAGCCTGTGGGGAGAGGGAGGCCAGAGCTTCATCCACAGATCGCGTGTGTGCAATCACACGCGTGTGGCAATAGCCAGGCAACAATTCCCAAGCCCAAGGAAGAAGAGGTACCACACCTCCCCATCCTCCAAGCTCTTTCCTAGCAGGAAGCCCTCACCTGCTAGGTGGAAGCTCTTATTTCCATTTTGGAGGGTTTCATATGGAGAAAACCAATTTCCTTGTCAAAAATACTCTCCTTTTCCATGTTAAGCACCAACAGAGATGGCTCATTTTGCATCCTGTGTCACCCTGGTTTGCCAGTGATCTGCGGTACTGGGGCGATAGCCACAGAAGCAGAAGGGTTTTGGGGTACACTTCATCAAATATAGGAGTTTTTTCCTCTCCTGTCATCATTTCCAAAGATGCTTTTGCACAGCAAGCACAGCCTGGGCAGCAAGCAGCTTTAACCTGGTGACACAGCAACGTCTGCCACTCAACCCTGCAAATTAGCAGCGTTAAAGAAGGACACAAAAGGCAAACATCCCTCCTCCCTTCATCCTTCTGCACATCTAAAGACCTTTCCCAGGTCTTTTCTCTCTGGGCTGAGCAGACTCATGAGGTCTTAAAGCTTAAAATTCATTAAAACCCTGCGCAATCCTTCCCAAAATTAATTGCTTTCTTCTTGCATCCAGGGCAAGTTTTTTTCCTGTCCTCTTAAGACCGTTTGAGTGGCAGGTAAAGAGCAAAAGGCCAAAAAAAGCGAGATACTTACTGCTCCTTCTCACTGCTGGGAGGCACAGGGAAAGAGAGGGAACAAGGATTAGGTGAGAGAAGGAATGAGGAGAGCTCAGCCCAGGCACAGCCAGCGCTCTCCCCACCTCCGGGTGACAGTCCCCAACAGCCCTCTCCATGGATTCCTGCTGCACAACGAGCTCTGAACATGAGCGTTACCCAACCCCTGCATCACCTCGGCATCCAAAACCATCACCCATCCAGCTGGGATGGAGACCTGCCACACAGTGGGATGCAGCATCACTCTGCAAAGCAGCCACGTTGGAGGGCATCAAGACAGAGGGATAGGGCTCCTTATCAGCACAGGGGTGGGTCTATCCCACCACCCTCAGAGGATGGCAAAATGGCAAAACGTCCCCCTCCGATAGCACAAACCCAACTCCCAATGTCCCCAGAGGAGGAACCAGGGTCACTGCATCACCATCACCTCCCACACCAGCGACTCTCCTCTTTCTCGTACCAGCAGCATCCCACATCCCTATCATCTCACCTGGCCCGGAGAGACATGGTCCTGTCGCTGGGGCACATCCACCGGTCAGAGCTGCCACCCACCACCGTGTCAGTCATCGCTGGCTGCCGAGGGGGGACCAGAGATGTGCAGAGTGAGTTTGGGCACAACGGTGCTCCGTGGATGAGCAAACGATGCAGCACACCTGGGAAGTCAATCGCTTTGCTCTTCTGCCCGTGCTCTCTGATAGCACCGATGCCGACAAAGGTAAGCCGGTGGGTTTAGCCAACCTGGAGGGAAAACACAAAACCCAAAAATCACACCATTCAGGGCTTCCTTTTTGGCCTTAAGAGAAGTGAGAGCAGCGAGAGGAGCAGGAACGTCACTTTAGTTGCTGTCTCAATATCACGCATGAGACATAGGAGCCTACAACCCCCGCCCTCCCAGGAGGGCCACGCAGCCGCGCTCAGTGCGGATGTAATTAATGAGATACCTGACCTCACATTAATTATGAGGCTTCAGAGCAGACAGGGAAGAGGATGTTTCTGTTTCAGAGAAATACCTACAAACTAGGAAACTTTCTTTCCCAAACCCAGCACGTCTCGCTGTCCTCCCCCAAACTACATTCCCTCTGGGACAAAACTCCTCTTCCATTTCTGTTTCCTGAACTTTTTGCACATTGAAACCTGGGGAGGCACAGAAGGAAGACGTGGCAACAGGACCCAAAGATTATATCCTGGCTACTCATCTCCAGAAGATTCATCAAAAAGGGACCCCCTCCAAACCCCTCTCCTTTCAGCAAAACTGTCAGGTTTAATTAAAAAAACAAAATGATGTAAAATTCAGAACCTGAACGCTTACTTATCCCCATTTTCTGGGGGTGTTTTCGCCTTCCACCCACCACCCCTGGTCACTGCTTGGGGAGGGGACTGGATGGCAAAGTCTGAGCTGATGCCGACCACCATCGCCCACAGCACAGGGTTGGGTCTATTCGTCCCATTGTCTCTTACGGGGAAAAAGAGTGAGCAGAACAGCATCCTTGAGCCAAAAGCAGGGCAGGATCCATCCCCCTGCGCAGCCCTTCACCTCCACCCGGCCCATGGGGTGCCAGGGGATGCTGTGATTATATTGTCACTGTGACACCCAGCCCCGACTCGGGATGGTGTCCAAGAGCAGAGGGTGCAGCTTGAACCAAAACGTGCCCACAAACAGCATCGCCCCCGCGGGGTCACTTGCAAAGGGAGAAGCTCGGGCTGAGCCCCCCCTCCACAATCATTCAGGTGGGAATAAAAGAGAAAAGGCAAACCACCCACGAAAGGGTTGGCTTTGCTGCAGCGCTAACGAGAACGCAAGGCATCCAGGAGGAGATGAATTACCCCTTCGTTAGGATCTCCCCACTTATGAGGGAAGTTTATATGAGCTCAACTATTTTCCATCCACAAGGTTCCCCCCTCATCCATCTCCTCCGTGGAGCCAGCACGGGGTACCTGCTGGTGTCCCCCCACAGCAGCAGCCTCCTGCCTGCACTGCTCGCAGCACCTGCATTTGAATTGTTCTCTCCTGCCTGCAGCAGAACTGAAAAAAAACAACATAAAACCCTAAATCTCCCTGCAGAGCCCAACCCACGGGCACCAGGGCTGCTCCCAGCCCACGGGCCATGCATCCTCCTGTACCTGCTGCCCTGGGGAGATGCTGCCCTAAACTCCCCCCTTGTCTGGAAGGGATAACTCAGCTGCCCACATCTCACCAGGTCCCAGCACTCAAGCCAGCATCCCAGAGCTGCCAGCGCATCCCAGCAGGACCTGAGCTCAGCCCAAACTCTGCAAACACACCTTTGGAAGGCAAAAAGTGACTCCAGCTCTCAGGAAAACTCCCAAGGGAGCACTCGGGATGCTGTCCCGAGGAGAGGATGGCAAAGAGGGGCTTGCAAACTCACCCCATTGAAATCACAAATTCTGAGCCATGAAAAAAAAAGGCACAATTTTCTCAGGAAGGGGTAAAAACATAGTTCCCATCCTCCACTTTCTGCTCTGCAATATTGCAGGGGTTTCTCCTTCAGTCTCTGAAGAGTCAGCGGAGATCTGAGGATCACCTTTGCTTTCCTGATAACTTCCAAAAATACAGGCAGATAGATAGATATAGAAAAGTAGTGAAGCACGTGGGGTAATTAGTGCTCTGCTGGTTTTGCACAGCAATTATTCCCATGCCAAACCAGAAGGCTCCGATTGACAAGGTCAGTTAAATAAGCAAATTGTTCCTTTCCATCCCCACTGCCGACTCCACGCTCTGCACTGCAGCAGTGAATTCCTGCCGGAGATGGAGGGTCCCACCACTGCCAGGGGGCTCCCAGGGCTGCACGTAGATTTAATGGGAGCCCTGGAAGCACAGTAATTTTTTGCCAGCACCCATTTCTGGGAGGCACAGGCAGATAAGGGATTTATCCAAGGTCACATGGAGCAGGATGGACACCCTGGCCCCACAAAGAATAGGAGGAAATGCTTCTTTCTTCCTCGCAGAGTAGAGCGATCGTGGGCACTTCAGCCAACAGGGAGGAAAACTCCTTCCTCCAACTAGAACTTTCTGCTAATAATAGAGAGGCTGTGGGTGTTTTGCTTTGTTGCGGATGGAGAAGAGCCCAGGGATGGCTCCTGAAGGAACACACAAGCCTTTCCCTCCGCCTATAAATAATAGATTGTGAAGATCTACTTTGCATTACTTCCAGCAACTACTCTTGCTTGTCCTACTGCTTGGTTCTGCATTTTTAGCGCATAGTAAAGAGCAAAATAACAGCTTACAGTGGCTTTTTTCCCCACACTAAATCCTCGCTCACCAGCAAAAGGATGTGGCAATCCAAGTTGTGATCAATGGGATGCAGCAGCATGTAGTTAATGAAATGGAACTATCCCAACCTAGGAGGATGCTGAGACCTCCCAGGATTTGGCTGTCCTCAAAGGGTCCCAAGACCTGCTCCCCCAGGTCCCTCCTCTCCCCACGTGGCGCTGGCTGCTCCAGGTTCCTTGACTGCAAGCGGAGGTCAAGAGGAGCGAGACGGTAGCTCCCGCCGGCGTGAACAGAGCGCATCCCGAGCAGAGCCAGGAATAGAAGTGAGGTCTTAATTTTTGGCCTTAAGGAAGAGCCACATGACTCTAATCACGCTGCTCCATTACTTCTGTATGACAGAGCCCACGAATTTGATCATGCCTTAATAAAAAGGGTTTTAACATCTTCCATGAATCACTCTGCCTCTCCCCGAGCCGTCGGTGCTGCCGTCCCGTGCACAGACATTACTTGCTCTGAGCCAAGAGATGCCCATTCACGGGCCCATCGCCAGCACCCGAAAGCTGGCAAATGCCGTGTCAGCGACCG
Organism: Cuculus canorus; assembly: GCF_017976375.1. Classification (NCBI taxonomy): domain Eukaryota; kingdom Metazoa; phylum Chordata; class Aves; order Cuculiformes; family Cuculidae; genus Cuculus; species Cuculus canorus. The sequence goes on from NC_071417.1 coordinate 9,437,196, forward strand.
GCAGGTGCCCCTCACCCTCCAGCAGCCCTGAGCGGGCAGGGAAAGGCAGCAGGAGCCCCCCTTGCCCCATGAGCACCACACGGGACAGAGGGTAACGCGTGCCCCAGGCAGGACCCAAAGCCACCGGGAGGCACCCACACTGCCACCACCAACCAGGCATCTGCAAAGAGAGAGCGTTACCGAGCTGCCCAAAACCATCAGTTTAGCCATCTGGAAATAACATAGCAGGGTATAAAACAGAAAAATCAGTATTTTAAACACTCCCAGTGCACTAATCAGTTTTTTTACGGTGAGCTCAACATTTCACACTCAGCGGTGCCTGCAGAGATCGTCTCCACCAGCAAAGACACTGACACAGGCAACCTATTTCTACAGCCTTCTCAGCTCTGCAATGCAGCTTTCTTAAATATTGAATAAGTCTGCTGCTCTACACCACCTGCCAGTGCCAATGATGAGGTAATTTTTGCATTGACAAAGCCTAATGCGATTAATCTGGTTTGAAAGAGCAGGTTTTAGAGCCCGTCCATTCACTCGACAAAACACACTTCCAGGCAAAGCATCAGCAGCGGCTTGTTATTCACAGCCAGTAGCCAGACCCCAAACAAATAACCCAAACTGCTGCTCGGATGCCAAGCGAGAGATTATTTCTGTGTGTCATCACCGAACGGGAGGTTTTGAACTCAAATGGATCCAACCATCATCCTCTGTCAGGCTAACAGGGTTTTCACGCCAGCTCTAGGTCCAGCCTGGGCATGGGAGCCAATTTCTGCTCCCCACCTGGATAGCAGAGCTGGGGATGGGGAGGGAAAAATAGGATGCGAGCATGCGGTCACCTTATGGGGCTCCCCAGCCCCACACCCAGAGAGAAGGGGGACATATTTTGGGGTGATAAGGACTCAGTAGGAACCCCCAAAGCTGAGCAATGAGAAGAGCAAATGCAGAAGCCAGAGTGCGCTGGCAGTCCCAGGATGGGACCCACGCCTCCTCACCTCTCAGCAGGCACACGTGTGCCCAGACACCATTTTTAGGGGACATTTGCAACCATCTCATGAGTCTGTCTGGGCCGGATTCTGCCCTTCCCTCTCTGCCCCAGCACCAGGGCTGGTGCGCGGCACCCAGGAAAGCTGTGCAAGCCACAGGAGACCCCAGTGCCAATGAGAGACCTGACAGACGCTGTATCCCCAGTGCCCAGCTCTGCCCTGAGCATCTCACAACATCCAGGCTCTTCCTTTCCCAGGAAAAAGAGCGCTCAGCACTGGAGCCATGTACACCCCATAGCATCCCCCACAGCATCCGTGCGTGCCTACAGGGACCACGGGGAGCAGGCAGCACGGTGCTCGCTCACCTCCAGGGTCAGGCAGGATTTGGTACAACTGGATTTACCTGCAGGGATGTGGGAAGGTGTAAATAGCCCCGAGCCAGCTGTATAATGCTGTAAAACTATGAGCAGACCAGACGGAGGGGCAAGAGGATGGCTCAGCCCCATAGGGTCCCACGCACAGAAACTCCCTCAAATCCCAATATCCCTGGACAGCCAGCATCCACGCTTTGTATCACCTCAGATGCAAATTGTTTTAGAAAGTTCAAGCCAAATTGGGCAAGCTGTTTCATGGAAACAGGCCACGCTCAAGACTTTCCTTTAAAAGAGAAAGGAGAGAGGCAGAGCTCAGCTGGAGAAACGCATGGAAGTGGCAAACTGAAGCTGCTTGGCTTGGAGCCACCCACGGACACCTGGATAGGTCTGGCATGGGGACACGGGACCTTATTATTCCAGGTGAAGCACCAAGTGACTCCGGCCACTGCAGCACACGCTGCCCGTGCTCCCATGGGGACACAACTGCCCAGCAACGCTGCTCTGGTGTGAGATGGCACAAAGTAGGATCAGACCCCACAGTGCAGAGCCCTCTGCCCACATCACTGCAAAGCAAAGGTCCTGAAAGTTCAGCTTTCAAGAAAGACCCTGAACTGGGAAGCCCTAAACCCAGGTTGCTTCCTCCGTTATCCTCATGCCAGACCCTTAGAGGCAACTGAGGCTCCACAGCTTTCCAGGCCAGCTTGGCACAAGTAGGTTAATTAATGCTAAATGTGGCCACACAGATAACCGATGGGGATGGCCGCAGCCCATAGGAGACAGCGATACGCAGGTTGGTGACACACCAGAAATGCAAAGCAATGAAAGCCTTGGCCATCCTCTGGTGCCCCAATCCCACCGCTGTCCCCGCAAGCCCAGCTGGCGGCAGCACCCATTCAGCCGATTCCAGCTCCCCGACACACCAGATGGGACTGCTGCGGCCCAGCACGCTGCTCAGGAGCACGGGGCACTCGCTCGTGCAGCACCCAGGGGAGCACGGGGCGGCTCCTGCCTTCACTGCCCTCCAGCTAAATCCACACCACGATGCCTTTGGTTTGGCCAATGCCTCTGCTGCCTTTAAATTCACATAAGGTGCCGAGATATGCCTTTTCTCCTCCTTTCCCTTAACTCCCAGCTCTCTGTCATCCTCTAGACAAAGATCCATCCCAAGGTAGCCAAGCAGCAGCGCACAGTCAATTTTATTTAAGTGGCACATTGACATTTCCTCCAGCAGCTCCTTCACAAACCAAACACTGTTATGATGCTGTCACAAGGATTTACTCCCCTTGATTAATTGCAGGAAAGACAACAATAGAAAGAAAAAAAAAATCATTTCTAGGTTTGTACGACTCACCCGTGGCTGCTGGAGCTGAGGGTCTCTGTCCAGGTGATGCCCGAGCGCACCGCGAGCATCCCCGGTGCTATTAAATGCAAGGGAGGCATTGCCATTGCTCCTCTCGATGCAGCAGAGCTACTCCGAAGGCTGCTTAGCAACAGATTGCTGCACCGCTCCAGCACACCCAGCTGGCACGCTGCCCTCAATTCGGGCACCGCTGAGGACAGAGCAAGCAGCCGGAGGTGCCAGGGTGAACCAGACCCATCAGGGATGCTGGCAGGAGGGTGGCACAGGGACCCCCGCGCAATGACAGCGGCAGCAGCTGAAGAAAGTTTAGCAATGTGAAAAGGCAGAGAAGTACCCACCAGCCTGGCGATGCCAAGCGTGCTCGGAGGCTGAAGTTCCGCTCGCTGCCAGGAGCGGTTTCCCAAAGGCAGGGATGGTTTCCTCAAGATGTCCCAGCAGTGGTTGAGGACCATCACACTGTACTGCAAGAGCGATAGCGGCAGGTGGGCACCTGCATCCATTCCCAGCTCAACAACTCTGGGCAGAGGATGCAGCTTAGGGCTGCACACCTGCCCTCGTCGGGGGCAGCAGGGATGCCCAGGAAGGGCAAATGCAGAGGGGTCCCCTGGCACTGCAGCTGATCCTCCCAAGAGCCCAGGCACCGGCAGAGCGGAGCACACAGCTGCCCAGCTCAGTGTCTGCACCTCCTCAGATTGTAGAATCCCTGGGCTGGAAAACGCTTTGAGATCCTAAAGCCCAACCATACCCGTCCACTACTAACTCATATCCCTATGCACCTCATCTACCCATCTTTCAAATACTGGGCTCCCAACTTCCCCAGTCGCTCTTCCAGCTCCTTCCTCACCGCACACATCCTCGTTAAGCATCTGGTTTCACGCAGCCATCGCTGCCACACTGGGCCCAGAGCGCAGAGCCTGTACCCACCTCCCAGGGCTGGAGGAGAGCGATGCTGCTCAGAGCCACGCAGGTACCAAGAGGGACAGAGCCAGGGCATCTTCCAGCGCATGGTTATGAACCATCATGGTCCTTAACCCCAGCCACTCCCCGGTCTCCAATTTAATGAGGAGAAGGAACTAATCAGGCTGGCCTTGGGGCACTGCCTCGGGGAGCAGAGCTCTTCTTCCCTGCCCAGACCTTGAGTGCTCAGCTGGGACCACATGGAGCCATTCATTACCTATTATCACTAATTACTAACGACTGCAGTGATGTCTCCAAGAGGGATACCTGCCAGGAGGCAGGCAGAGGACACAGGGCTGGGGCCACGAGCAGACCTGGTGAGCTGGCAGAGGGTCTCTGCTTCCAGCACAGCTCCTAGGACCTGTGGCAGGCGAGGAGGACCATCTCATTTTCAGGTTGCAGAGAAAGTCCCTCAAAACTTAAGCACAAAATGAGACTCCTGAGCTGTGAGTCACTTCACCCTTCCTCAGCAGTTTTCCTCCCCTTGCCCTTTCCCAGACCAGGAAACATCTAACACCAGCACACACATACCCACAGAGCCACAAAGGTGCATCGCGGTCCTGCAATGGACTCCCAGGTTTCACCCTCACTGCAAAGTGCTCCACAAATAAAATGTGCTTTTTCCACATTCACCACGCTTCTTGGCTCTCCTCAGGAGCCAGGGCAGTGCAAAAACCAAAACTGCAAAGGAGAAGAAAGCAGAACAGCAGGCTGGAGCCAACGCCGAGCAAAGGATGGTGTTTGCATCCCAGTGGGTTGCTCTTAATGGAGTTGATGGGTCTGATGCAGGGGGGCTTTGCTGGAAGTCCTCCTGCAGACCACGCACACAAGTGATGGCAAAAAGCTCCCACCGCATCGCATGGATATGGCACAGCTCTTCCAGAAGCAGCTGCCACTCGCCTGGCTGCGGGGCTGCTGCGGACAAGCATCACCCACCCAAGGCTGCTCCCCTGGGGGATGCCCAGCAAAGCGCCCGTGGGATGCTACAGCGATCCCCAGTTCCCCCTGGGGTCTCAGACCCACAGCTCCGCGTATCCCAGGCTGATCCCCAGGGAAGGGCTGATCACAGATCTCCTGTGTCAGCCCCTACAGCAAAAGCGAGCAGCTCGCTAAATCCCTACCAGATGAATGATGCATTATCAAATAAAGCCCAGAATCACAACATTAACAATATTTATTTTCAGGCTAAGCTGCAGCCTGGGCTTTTGATACCAGTAATTAAAGCAAATGGTTCATCTGTTATCATTGTTGCATCCCTAGAGCAAACCGTCCAGGTTTTGAAGCCTTGTATTATCCTTTTTTTTTTATTATTGCAGTCTCCTGAGAATTCGGGGCTGGGGGGGGGGGGGGGGGGGAAGGAAGGGGGGAAATCTGGCTGATGCACACACACTTTTTAGATGCCAGGAGTGGTGTAGCATGGACCGAGCCCAAAGCAGAGCTACATTCAGAGCAGCCACTTTGCTCAGAGCTTTTTAACAGTGGAATGAAGAAATCTTAATTGCTCAAAGACAGATTGCTGCTCCAGTTTATACTTGAAGCGAGAATTAATACAAAGACTCCAGCAAGAAAGATAATTAGGTCCTCCCTCTGAAGCAGCCTGTCCCTGGGAACAGCAGCTTTAGCAGCCTCATCCTATTTTCCGAGGTGTCTGGTTTTGTCTCCAGGATGTTTCAGGCTATAACTCCAAGTAGCTTTTTTAATGCCATTTGCAACACTTTCACCCGTCCTGGGAAAGGAGCAATGAAGGCAGCTGCTAAAGCCCTTGAGCAAGCCCTGAGCCGGGCAGTGATGCCCTTTCAGAGACCCGATGGAGAGCAGAAAACCCAAAGCAACTTTGCGGCACCCTCTCCCCTCTGGGGGCAGGATGCTCTCTGCACCCCACCGCTGCCAGGCACCCAGGGAAGGGCCTCATCTCCCGCTGCTATCACAGCTCTCTCTCTTAGCACTCCAGAAGAGCAGCGAGAGGCAATTTCAGGAGCTTAAAACCCCCAAATGCCCAATATGCTCAAAAGTTGCCCGCACAGGGCGAAGCCCAAGAACAACACCCCGAGCATCCTTCCACCCGCAGCGGGAGGGGCGACGCTCGCTCCGTTCACACGCCGGGCACCGGCTCCGGCCGCTGCCCCCGGGCTCGCACGGGAGATGCAGCCCTGAGGAGCCCCCCCAGCCTCCCCCCGAGCCCCCGGCCGCTGCCCCTTTCCCCGGCCGGCACTGCCTGCGGGCAGGCGAGCAGGGGGCGAGCGTTGCCTTTCGCCGAGCATCCCCGGCGCTGCATCTCGACTGCTGCCCATCCGCAGCGCGGACCCCGGGGCTGCAACCCGGGACGGCGGAGCGGCAAGAACCCCTCTCCCTGCCTCTCTCCCGGCTCTGGGGGGTGCCCAGAACCCCCTTACCTGGCCGGAGTCCCTCGGGGCCGGGGTCCTGCTCTCCCCGCGCTCCGCAGCGCTGCCGGAGCCCAGCCCAGCCCAGCCCGGGGAGGGGACACGGGAGGGGCCGGCCCCGTCCTCTGCCCGCCCCGGGTGCAGCCCCTTCGCAGCCCAGCCTCCCCCTCACCCGACACCCTTCCCTCTCCATCGCTCCTTCACTTCCTCCGTCTCCGCTTTTTCCTCCTCCCCAGCCCTTTTCCATATTCATCTCCCATCCCTCCCCCTTATCTTACGCCACACTATCCCCTCTCCATCTCTCCCTTCCCCCTTATCTTATCCCACACCAACCCTCTTCAACTGTCCCTCTCTCGCCTTTTTTCCTCCTCCTCAGCCCTCTCCCGTTCCATCCCTCCCCCTTATCTTACCCCACACCATCCCCTTTCCATCTCTTCCCTCCCCCTTATTTTACCACACTCCAATCCCCTCCGTCCCTCCCTCTCTCACCTTTTTCCTCCTCCACCACCGTCTCTCATTCCATCCCTCCCTTTATCTTACTCCACACCATCTCCTATCCATCCCTCCCTCTCATTTTTCCTTCTCCCCAGCCCTCTCCCACCCTCATCTCCCATTGCTCCCCCTTATCTTACCCCACACCATCCCCTCTCCATCTCTCCCCTCCCCCTTATCTTACCCCACACCAATCCCCTCCATCACTCCTCACTCCCTCTCTCACTTTCCCTCACTCCTCTTCCTCCTCCCCAAGCCTCTTCCATCCTCTCTCCCGTCCCATCCCTCTCCTTATCTTATCCTACACCATCCCCTCTCCATCCCTCCCTTTCTCACCTTTTTCTTCCTCCCCAGCCCTCTCCAATCCCATCCCTCCCCTTATCTTATCCCACAACATCCCCTCTTCACTCCTCCCTATCTTGCCTTTTCCTTCCTCCTCAACCCTCTCCTATCCCTCCCTTTATCTTACCCTATCTTACACTATCCTCTCTCCATTCCTCCCTCTGTCCCATTTTACCTCCTCCATCCTCATCTTCCATCCCATTCCTCCACATCCTTGGAGGACACAGCAGTGTTTTGAACACACACACAGCCTGGGAGACACCGGGCTTTGGGCATCTCCCCACCTGCAGCATCAGCCAAAAGCTGTGGGAGCTGCCTACCTGCCTGCCTGCTCTCCCTCTCACTGGGGTTTCAGTTCCATGGACTGGATTTTAAGCAGCACAAGAGATCCCACAACCTGGTAGCCCTCGCTCAGATTAATCCAGAGCCCCACGCCCAAGCAGAGCACACACTGCCTCTGGCAGAGCTCTACAGTGACTTCAGCACTGCTTGGACCTTTAGGAAAGCACTGATCCTGCCTGCAGGGCAGATACTGCCAGGAACTGGGAAAGCAGGTGATGTAAAGCACAGAGGGAACCTGCTGGCTTCATAAACTGAAAGGGACAGCAGTGTGAACCCACGCCCAGGCACCACTTCACATCCCAAGCCAGAGATCTCCAATCTCCTTCCCCCGCGGCAGGGACCATACAGAGGGTGTGGGACTCAGCTCACAGCTGGGAGTGAGCCGCAGCCAGGCTGGGATGGAGCCCAGCTCACTGGTGTGCTCTTCTGTCAAGTTCATCAGCTCAGACAGCCCCGTTTTACCCGCTTTCAATATTCCGGTAGGGAACTGTAGCACCCTCAGGCTTTCAAGACTCTCCAGATCTCCTGCCAGTTGTTCCTGCATCATCTCCCACCAGGTGAAGGGAGGTGGACAGATCATCTGCCGGCAGGAGGGCATCAGTGCTGGCCTCAAACCTCAGCATGAGTGGGCGAGGAGGGAAAGTTAATAAAAAAGTTTGATAAAAGGATGCTGTGAGATGAAGAGGAAGGGGTAGGACATGGCCTCTGCGAGCAGGAGACCAACAGGCTTTGAGCGATGCTCAGCCCCTGCCAAGGATGCGATGCCTGACTCAGGGAAGGAAAGTTTCTCATTCCTATAGCTGGAGGTCATCATTGTTATACAAAAGCTTTCAAATCAGCTGCACGTCGGCATTTCATGAAATCCTACTCTTTTTTTTTGTCTTTAACAAGAAATCCCTGAAGAGACAGAAATCCTTGAAGGATGGAGCACGTTTCTGCCTTCAGCAAGGAAAGTATTCCACCACTCAAGGTTGAATGGTGATTGGCATTCATCTAGATGCTTGATGGACACCGTCTTCTCTTCCAGGCTCAACAGTGTATTTTTATTTAGTGAGAGAAAGCCTTGCTTATGCAAAGCAGTTAGAGAGACAAGCGCAGTACTTTCAAGCTGATGTGTCTTGACACCTTCCTTGGAGATTCACAAAAAAGCAGCAGCATGTGCAGAAATTTGAAAATCAGATCTAAACCCCGCTTTCCGGAAAGGAAAAAAGCAACACCTGCAAATCTCTGTTCTGAATACCTGTCACCTTCGCTCCCTCTGGTAGCCCATCTTCTAAAAATAAAAGAGCTGGTTGGATTTTTCTTGAATTATAAATACATTTTGGCAGTCTGGCATCTCCTGCAGGAGATCAAAGCATGGGAGTTTTACATATTTATTTCCTCTCAGGTTTATTTTTACGTCTGCAAGCCTCTAATTCTCAAGGATCCGCTATGTTTCCCCTTGTAATCCGACTCAGCTCGCAGGCAAACACTCCGTCTACCCCAGAGCCATCCTGCCCAGGGGCTCGGCCATGGCACCACGCACTGGCAGCTCCTGCCCACACGTTCAGGTTCAAGTGGAGAGGAGAAACTCTTGGAGGTTGTCAGGGTAGAGCAGCATTTCTCTCCTTGAGGTGGCAGAAGCTCAGGCTGGGTGCGCCCGGGGCACCACTGCATGGAGTGAGCCTCCATCCCTCAACACCTGCGGTCTTGGGTTTATTACATCAGCAACTCCCACTGGTTTTAATCACAGAATCATAGAATCACCAGGTTGGAAAGGACCCACTGGATCATCGAGTCCAACCATTCCTAACACTCCCTAAACCATGTCCCTAAGCACTTCATCCACCCGTTCCTTAAACACCTCCAGGGAAGGTGACTCAACCACCTCCCTGGGCAGCTGTTCCAGTGCCCGATGACTCTTTCTGTGAAGAATTTTTTTCTGATATCCAACCTGACCCTCCCCTGGTGGAGCTTCAGGCCATTCCCCCTTGTCCTGTCCCCTGTCCCCTGGGAGAAGAGCCCAGCTCCCTCCTCTCCACAACCTCCTTTCAGGTAGTTGTAGAGAGCAATAAGGTCTCCCCTCAGCCTCCTCTTCTCCAGGCTAAACAACCCCAGCTCTCTCAGCCGCTCCTCGTAAGACAATTGTTCTCCAGCCCCTCACCAGCTTCGTTGCTCTTCTCTGGACACGCTCCAGAGCCTCAACATCCTTCTTGTGGTGAGGGGCCCAGAACTGAACACAGTACTCAAGGTGCGGTCTCACCAGTGCCGAGTACAGAGGGAGAATAACCTCCCTGGACCTGCTGGTGACCCCATTTCTGATACAAGCCAAGATGCCGTTGGCCTTCTTGGCCACCTGGGCACACAATAACTCAGGAATAAAACCAAACTCTTGGCTACAGACAGCCCCAGGCATCGAATCAGGACCAGAAGCAGATGCAGAAGCAGCAAAGCTGGGCTCCGATTCACCTCTAACCGCCTCCTGTCCCCAACTTCAGCCGGCGCCAGGGATGGAGCTGAGGATGGAGCTCTTTCCCCCAAGGTAGGGTGGCCGCGTGGGCACTGCCTGATGGCAAAGCACTGAAAATACAACCGCAATGGCAAATCAAAGCATCAAAAGTGCAGCACGTGCCATACTGCTGACTCAGCTATTGTTACCCTCGCACGGCTGCTCGGATGCTCCAGGAGGAAACCTCACCCTTTGTTTTATAGCCCAATTAGTGACATCTAATTGAAGTGGTGGGCAGAAGATAGGGAGCACTCAGCCAGCACCAGGCCAGAGTTATCCCTCCGATGTCTTCAGAGTCAGGCAGTCCCATGGAGAAAAGGAATACGAGCTTCATGAAACGTTTCTTCTTCAATGTTTATAATTATGATTAAAAGCATTCCAGTGGAAATCTATACACTCTCAGAGCACACAAAAGCTCAGCTGAATAACAGCTGCTGTCACTGACTCCAATACTGGGAAAAATACACCAGGAGCACATCAAGCCCTCCCCTCATAGTCGCAGCTCCAAGCACGGTTGCATGAGTTAAATTAAAATGTTTGATGGCAGCTCGGGCACCCAAGAGAGCATTTTCCGCTTCTGTAAATCACTAAAAGCCAAGCTGCTCCCCTCCAAGCCCGCCTGGCCACGTATCCCAACAGATGCCCCCAGGAGCTCCCTGGAATATCGCAGCAAGAAACATGCGCCGGCTGCATTGTAACTCACCGCAAGCGCGGGAGCACGCGCTCTCCTCTGTGCTAAACCCAAGTGCTTTAGTACTGACTTAATTATTTGACATGCAAGAGGGAATGGACTTGTCTCCACACACCTAAAATCTATAACCAGGTGCCCAGCGCAGCTTCTTTTCGTTATATTATGCTTTGGAGAAGAAGGTGGGGGAGAAAAGAGGGAGAGGAGGACAGAAAGAGGGGACCAGAGAGTTTGCACTTATTTTTTCCGAGAGGATAAAATGCCGTGCCAAGATTTAAGCTGGAATGAGAGAAAACCATGGCTCAGACTCTCCCCCGGGCCCCGTGCAGGGTGCAGCCAGCTCCATGCAATTTAATTAACACCTTATCCCCTTCCAGCCCAACCTCCTGCCAGCTCAGAAAGTAATGAGCAAGGCATAAGACAGAGGAGACACTCTTGATTAACCCCCTTGATTAAAGTGCTGGAATAATTAAAAAAACAACAACAAAAAAAGGAAATTAAAGAAAGGAAAGCAAGTTTTCCCCCCTCCTCACTTGATTTGGGTGCCAGAGGGATACCCAGCTGCTCCAAGAGCTGGTAAGGGGGATTTTTCCTCTTCTGCAGAAGCAGTGGTTGGAGAAACAGAGGAAAAGAACCTTGTGAGGATGCCAGGACACTTTTAACCATCCCCTGTGCCTCTCTGCAGCGTGTCAGCCCCATCTTGGCACCGTCCCTGCCAGACATGCAGGAAAGAGTTTACAAGGAGGGGACTTTAGGATCCCACTCCACTCCCACCCATCCCAGGCACCAGCAACCCCAGGAGAAACTGCCCCTTCCCCAAGGCAGTCAGCGCCTCCCCCTGGAGCCACCACATCCTGAGGAAACCCACAGGGACCACAAACCCCTCATCAACACCCACTTCTCCCCTTCCCACAGCGGTGGCAGGGTCAGACCCAGACCTCCAGCCCAGTCCAGCCCCCGGTCCCAGCAGTGATGCGCAGCCTCGAGCTCAGCAGGCGCAGCTCAATCATGTAGGCAGCTCATTACACTCTTTTAATAAGATATGTGCTAGTTTTACATTCATTTTTTATCTCCGATAACGTTCTGTCCTATATAACTGCACTATTATCCTTGGTGAGGTGAGGGGAAAGAATGTATTTCCTAAAAGACTGCCTGCATTAATTTTTCAGTAAGTGCCATAAAAGATTTAATCTCCTCTTTTGTTAATGGGATTAGTATAACTTATTTACTGATTTAATTAATTGGCCTGTCTGCCACTCGGCTGAATACAGCATTTCAGAAACTTAGTGGTTTCAGCTGAAAATAACTGGGTTTCATTTCACTTTGGGGACTGCAAAGAGCACATACCTGTAGCTTTAAATTATTTAAATTATTTCCAATAGGGAGCATTAAAAAGAAGGGAGGAAGGAGCTTTATCTCCCCTTCAACCCATGAATAAGGGGCATCAGCTGTCCTACAGCATTGCCAACATATACTCAATAACAACAGTTGTCGCTGCTGGTAACCCCCTCCAGTGCCAGGACAGACCTGCTCCATCCTGTGGCGGTCGGAGGGACCTGCCTGCATCCCACCCGCTGCATCCTTCTGCACCCAGCTATGGGTTTCATTCATTTACCCACCTCTCATCCCCTCTGAAGCCCAGGGCAATGATGCCCAGGCGAATGGGATGCACACAGAGAGGTCCTGAACTGCAGCCCCACGGCTGGGGACCAGCACCCCGCAACACCTCTTCCATTGCTTTATATAGGTCACCCTGTGCTCAGCAGCCACGCTTGCAGCGGGGGAGGTTGGACTTCACACTCTTGCTCTCCGAGCTGCTTTTCTAGGTCACCAACCCACAGCGGTGTATTAAAATAGCGTCTCTTCGCTTCCCATTTCCCACGGCCATAGGCTGAGGTGCCTGGGCTGTCGCAGCCGCCAGCCGAAGGGGAAAGGGTGCGAGAGGGCGGCTGCAAAGCCGGGGTCTGTGCATGCCCTGTTCGCGCTCCTCCAGGCAGCCACAGCCACGGACAAGGTGGGCTGGAAGAGGTAATGCTGCACCCTCAAAAGAAGCAACTCCGAGAGGATTTGGGATTGTAGCAAGAAGTGTCCATGCATGGGGACGTCACCAAAGTGGGTCAAGAAGCCTGAACAGAGACCACTGGGACCCAGTGCCTGGACCCACGCCTACAGACGATCATAGACTCGCAGAATAATTTGGGTTGGAAGGGATCTTAAAGATCATCCAGTTCCACCCCCTGCCATGGGCAGGGACACCTCCCACTGGATCAGGTGCTCCAAGGTCCATCCAACCTGGCCTGGAACACCTCCAGGGATGGGGCAGCCACAGCTTCCCTGGGCAACCTGGGCCAGGACCTCCCCAATCTCATCGTGAAGAAATTCTTCCTTATGCCCAGTCTAAATCTGCCCCTCTCCAGTTTATACCCATTGCCCCTCGTCCTATCACTCCAAGCCTTTGTAAGCAGACCCTCCCTGCCTTCTTGTAGCCCCTTCAGGTGCTGGAAGGTCGCCCTAAGGTCTCCTCAGAGCCTTCTCTTCTCCAGGCTGTCCCCAACCCCAGCTCCCTGTGGCACTGGGTCTCACCTCTGTGTCCCAGCCCGACCAAGCATAACCATCCCATGCCAGACTTTATCTAAAGAGATTATGGATACCAGCCCCCAGCTCAGCCTCCAGCAGAGATTTTTTGTTCTATCTGCAATAATTAACTCACAGCAAATAGCGATGTCCAGGCAAGAGGCCATATTCCCAGCCAGGCACAGAAACCTGGAAGCACTCTCCTGCAGAGAAGTGGGCTGCTCTGCTTTGAAACAGAGAAGCATCACCTCACTCTCGTCTCACTCTCCAGCAGCTTCCAAATGGAAATTTTACACCAGGAAATAAAAGCCCAGCCCGGCAGCAAGCGGCAGCACACAGGTGTCCGCTGGCTTCCCAGCCTGGCTCTGAGAATATCTGCCCCTTTCTGCCAGAAAACACAGGCAGAGTTCAGCTGGCACTCCCCCATCCCTCTTCAGCTGGAAAATTGCACCCAGACCCACAGGATGGGATCAGAAAAGCTGCTCAGGTGGCAGGGATGGCAGCACCAGGCACCACGGCACTCCTTACCAAGACACCAGAGATGCCACAACTCTCCCTGACCTGGACTGAAGGCATGAATAATTCCCTGTTTTTAACAAGTGGTGGTGGCCGTGATCACTGGCCGCTATCCCATCTAAGGAATCTTTGGCAGGACACGTTGAGTCTCACCCTTTTGGGTTCATTTATTATTATTTCACTTCTTTTTTGAGTTCTAAGCGGTTCCTTTCCCACACCCTGGCTATGTGGCTTAGCCCTTCGTTTGAGGATGTCAACACAGGCAGAAGGTTCCCTCTTTCAAGAAAGAAACCCAATAATAGTTAAAAATCCCAAGGAGCTTCAGGATGGCATTCCTACAGCACTCCAGGACTGAGCGCCATCCCCTGCCTCACCAGACCCACCGCGCCCGGGGGCTGAGGGCTCTGCACTGGCACTGGGTCGGGGCTGTGTGGGGCTGTTTTGTGGGGTCCCATCTCTGTGCTGCACATGCTCTCAACAAGTCTAAACAACCCCAAAACGTCTGTTCTTCTCATAGGAATCAAGAGTTAATTCTGCACGCTTTATACCCACACGGGGATGGAGCAAGAGGGGACCTTTTCCAGCAAGCGCAGCTTGTTTAACAAGCTTAGAAATCAATACTGTCGGCGAGTCCTGTCCAAACGACGGTGTGAGCGAGACACCTCTGCAAAGGGATTCGGCTGTCAAGTCTTCCCACTGTGGAACGATTTGCTGGGGCCAATCCCAGCCTGGACAGAGAGCCCCAGGGGAAGTCCAGGGGCTGCAATTTGGGTCCCTGAGGAGCACCAGCTCAGCATCCCCTCACACCCACGGGACATACTCAGCCCAAAACCACCAGCAACCATCTCATCCGAAGGGCTGGTTTCCTGCTTGGTTTATTTCCCAGCAAAGCCTGCAGGGTATCGATCGCTCCTCAGGCCACTGCCTTGAGGGTAATGATTTGAAAAAATAAAGCAGCAACAGCCGAGTTTCTCATACGACACAGAGGCAAGGGTTGTGAGCAGAAAGATTGCTCAGCCTGTAGTGCAAGACTTTAACTCCTGGAGCTGAAAAAATGTGTGGTTGGAGCTCCCAGGACATGTGAACAGTTTATTCACAGCTGCCCTCGCTACCAGCCTGCCCTGCTTTGGGAAGAAACTCAGCAGACTTCCCTCAAGCACAGCAAACTGTGTTAAAAAGCTGTCTGCCGAGATGCTCTGTTTGCCCTGCGAGGACAAGCAGCATCTTGCAGCCGGCCTCGGAGCAAACTGGAGCCTCTGCAAATCTCCCGGCACCTGGGAAGGGTTAAACCTGGAGTATCGCTGCATGAATATTCTCACCAACACCTGCATATCATCCAAGAGGAAGGGATTGAAGAGGTTTTGGTATATGCCAGAATTAGGTGTTTTGATCTTTAGTGCTGTGGAGTCTTACTGCTGCTCCTTAAAGGAAAAACAGCCTCCAGGGGCTCTAATAGTCTCGACTACACAAAACACTCAGGGAAAACAGCAGGATGAGAAAGGCTCAGTAGTAGTTAACATGTATTCACACTTGATTCTGTTAACCTGGATTAAGAGGGCCCTAGTGAAAAGCCCCAGGTTCAACATGAGCATCCTCCCAGAAGGGTACTTATGCGATTCCTCTTCCAGGAGAAATGGGCAGAAGGTCAGAGAAAGTCACCCAGATCAGACCAATAAATACAAGTTACCCCGTGCTGGGCAGCCTGCAGCCGGTTAGTTGAGATCTATAGCTCTGAGACTTCCTACTGAAGACAAAATGCTGTTACAGGACTCACCAGCCAAGAAAGAGATGCAGCGTGGAAGCCACATAAAACGTGTTGCAGGGCATTCGCTGGACGGCCAAACAGACACAGCCAACGTCCCTCCTGGATACAACAACAACTGATTTATTTTTGCATCCTTGTTGAAGAACCACTTTAGGGGGGGTGGATTTCCAGGCTTTGCCCTGACCCTGGGCAGCAGCATCTCAGCGGAGCAGCGACTCCGGCTATCACACTGCAAACATCGGTTTTCCCATCTCCCCAGCAGTAGGGACGATTGCGGGCAAGAAGTTTAAGGCAGGATACAGATGGCTTGAGCTCAGTGCTTGGCTTGACAGATCACATTCAATCCCATTCCAGCATGATGCACCAGCACTAGGCTGTCTATCGCGGGGCCATGGGCAGCACCTTCCCACTCCACACTCCAAAAGGACCGCAAACGCACCTGCAAACCCCGACCTGAATATCCCTGCAAAACCTGACTGCAATTTGCAGTTCTTTCCCAGAAGATCTGATCTGGGCGTTTTGGTGAACTTGACTTTTGCTTCAGCAGGTGCAGCCGAGGTCAGAGATGGATACTCCCCTCCGACTATTGCATTGAGAAATTATAAGACATAATAAACATATCCTGTTAGGACCAAGAGCTAATGAAGGAAGAGCAAGTGAGTTGGCAGTAGCTACAGCTCACACCCAGCCTTGGAGAATTGGCCGGAGGCAGCACAAGTGCTCTGAGCAGCACCAGGAGAAGGCACCCCGGTGGTGCCAGCACCGGGCTGGCTGACAGATTACCAGTGACAGCCCAGAGCCCTGCAGCGGTAAATCCCTGCACGTCCACAGAAGCCAGAGGAGATTCACGAGCTGGTGCTTCCAGGTGTGAAGCCAGCCCCATCTCTGCATCCCAGCTCAGGAAATGGGAAACAGGGCAGGAAGGAAGAAATTTAGCCATGAGGAGCAGCTGCCTGGGGTTTTGCACACAGCAGTGCCTTGGTGCCAACTGCACCAAAGGTTGGCATCGCTGAAAGGAAGCCATGGACTGAAAACTAGCTACCTCCATCCCAATTCTTTTCTCCTGACAGAAAGTTACTGTTGAGCACAGCAAGATGCCATCCAGGCTTGGACAGAGAGGGATGAAAAAGGCATCTCTGCTGTCTGGGAATACTGGCACTGCCAAGGGCTCAGGAGCGGGCACAGAGGAGCTGGATGCAGCTGTGGGGCAGTCTCCAGGCAGCACCTTGCCTCGGTCCCCATGCCTGCACCACCCCTGGCAGCATCTCAACAGCCAGGAGGGATTTCCTAGGTGTC